>NC_134356.1:312645173-315045173 GCF_048569485.1 Anomaloglossus baeobatrachus | reverse complement strand
GATCTCAGTGTTTGTGGCTGGGGAAAGGGGATGTTTGCTAATATGTTTACTGTATAGACATGCCATGTTCATAATGTGGTAGAGTATTTGCCCCAAAATGTACACTATACTGTACATACAAACATCCATCATCTTACTGTGGCACTGACAACTCAATGGCTACCTGACATGGCAGCTGTAATGTATAGTAGATGCTCCCTCATCCATATTAAGAAGAACCAGGAGCCTTCATGACTGAAAGCAAATACAGCAAACGGAAACAATTAACTCAGCAGAGCAATGGTTGCGGATTGATGGGCTGCAATTAAGACCACAGTGAAAAAGGTTTTCTGGGTTATATGAGGTCTGAAAGTAGCCAAACCTATAAAAGAAAGCCTAATACTTACCCCTTTTTTGTAGCACCAGAATTGGTAGGGGGAGTGATGATGTCCCATCAGTAACCTGACCGAAGCAGCCAGTCACTGACCTGAATTGTGACGCTATGGCCAAATTATAGGACAAAATAAAAGCACCCAAAATTGCACAATTCAACAGCATATTTAGACGCACAGTGGGCACAAGTTTTCTTGAAATCACATTCCCTTTGCATGGACAGTTAATCACAGGAAAAAAAAGAAAAAAAACTCAGCTGTGAACACAGCCTTGAAAACATGTTTGGAAAAATGGCACTTTAAAAAATACAGAACGTCTCACACAAAAAAAACCAAGACCTTGTACAGTGAAGCTTACATAAATATGAAACAGTTATGGCTGCTACAGCTATAAATGAATGAACAAAAAAATAAATCCATAGGTCCCAACTGTCCTGGAAACAGCAGGACAGTTCCGGATTTGGCTCTCTACCCCCCTGTAGATGGTGGTCTCTCACTGCAATCATGTCCTCTTTGACATCTCCTCCTGCCAAGGTCAAAAGAAATGGTAAACGGTGTGACTAAGTGATGTGGTAATAGTGTGGCCAATTTTTCTACATGCGCTGTATAATGTATATAATATAATAATAATATATTTATATATAATAAATATATAATAATAATATAACATCCTGAACAATCCCTTTAATGAACAATAGAAATTGTTCAGAAGACTATAACTACAGTTAAAGCGAATCAATCAGCAGGATTTTCCTTTATAAACTAAAGCCAGTGCTATACTTGCATTGTCATGCTGATTCTATACATACCTTTAGTTGTGAGATTGGATGGATAGTTTTGGAAATACAGGGAAGTAAAGTTACAGAAATGTATAGCTTTTTGATTGGCAGCAGCTACAGAATATATAATATGTGGGTTGGGTTTTGCCATCTATTCTGCCCCTGTCTGCTGCCTGGCCTCTGTAGATGTTAGACTGTATGGGCTGCATTTTGAACACGCCTCTATCACGTGACAGAAATATCGCATTCCTGGAAGGAGCCCATACAGTCTAGTGTCTACAGATGCCTGGCAGCAGACAGGGGCGGGAATAACAAAACCTGACCCATCTATTAGATATTTGGTAGCTGCTGCCAATCAAAAAGCATTACATTTCTGTAACTTTACTTGCCTGTATTTCAAAAACTATGCATCCGATCTGACAACTAATGGTATGTATGTAATCAGCATGACAGTGCCAGTATAGCACTGGCTTTAGTTTAAATAGTAGTATCCTGGTGATTGGTTTGCTTTAACTCATACCGTACTTCCAGAGGATACCAATATCAGTACGGGTCCACCTTACACAGTATGAGGCGTCATTTCATGCATGGACTCACGTGAAGAATGAAGTTCATTTCGCGAATCCTCTTCTGAACTTGTGCGTGAATTAGAACTAGAGCTGTTGTCAAATCCCCCCTGGTCCCTTGCTGCATATCCATATTTCTGGTGTGATGCATGTAATCACGGTGTTGTTTAAATGTGTCATTGTGGAAAAATGGTTTTTATGATGGGCATTCTCGACCACATTAGCTGTGTGATGAATAAGTAAACTTTTATTGGGAGGTCATGTCTGGCTTCACAACTTATGAAACAATTATGAATCAGAAAGTAGGTCATGTTGTTCTGTTCTATTTTTAGGCTTCAATGTGGGATACACAAAGCCATATAGCCCTAAAATGCATTGAATTCTGAGGCTTAGCAATTCTTTGTAAGGATTATATTGTAGAACCCAACAGTGATTTTGATGTATGTATTGTGTATTCCAATCAAAAGATATGCATGCCTTAACCCAAAGAAAAATTCATTTCCATGAAAATCTTCATTTCATAACCATAAATGGTAAAGTGTGGTTCAAATTAAAGGGTAAGGGAACTCATTCTAGACATTATTATTTATGACATACATTATGTAATGCAGAAGTTTAAATATCATAGGGCAGTGTTCATTGCTTTGGTAAATTATATTGTGTTAGTTTTCTATTGTGTTGGCTTTGACTAATGTCACAAGGTTGGAAAAGGGCTGCAAAAGTAAAACAGCCCCTGCTACTTTTAGGTACATATGGGAATGCTGACAGCGTGCACTCCACACAATGTAAGGATTCAGAAGTCTGCAGTCACAGAGAGCGACTGCATAGTTGTAGCCTAAAGGGGGCTTTACACGCTGCGACATCGCTAATGCGGAGTCGTTGGGGTCATGGAATTTGTGACGCACATCCGGCCGCATTAGCGATGTTGCTGCGTGTGACACCGATGAGCGATTTTGCATCGTTGCAAAAACGTGCAAAATCGCTCATCGGTGACATGGGGGTCCATTCTCGATTATCGTTACTGCAGCAGTAACGATGTAGTTCGTCGCTCCTGCGGCAGCACACATTGCTATGTGTGACGCTGCAGGAACGAGGAAGCTCTCCTTACCTGCCTCCCGGCCGCTATGTGGAAGGAAGGAGGTGGGCGGGATGTTATGTCCCGCTCAGCTCCGCCCCTCCGCTTTTATTGGGCGGCCGCTCAGTGACGTCGCTGTGACGCCGCACAGACCGCCCCCTTAGAAAGGAGGCGGTTCACCGGTCACAGCGACGTCGCCGGACAGGTAAGTATGTGTGACGGGTCTGGGCGATGTTGTGCGGCACGGGCAGCGATTTGCCCGTGTCGCGCAACAGATGAGGGCGGGTACCCACACTAGCGATATCGGGACCAATATCGCAGTGTGTAAAGTAGCCTTAAGGCCGGGCAACCCCTTAAGTTACTAAAAATCAATTATTAACACTACCATTAAGGAAAGCATTCTTACTTTGCAGATTTTTTTATACACCTGCCTAAACCTTGTGCACAGCACTATATATTTATATGTATAAATATATATACAGCCCTTGCGAAAGTATTCTGCCCCTTTGAGTTTTTCAACCTTTTCCCACATTTCAGGCTTCAAACATAAGGATAAAATATTTTAATGTTATGGTGAAGAATCAACAACAAGTGGGACACAGTTGTGATGTTGAACGAAATGAATTGCTTATTTTAAACTTTTTTAAAAAACAAATAACTGAAAATCGGGGCGTGCAATATTATTCGTCCCCTTTAAGTTAATACTTTGTTGCGCCACCTTTTGCTGCGATTACAGCTGCAAGTCGCTTCAATATGTGTCTCTTTCAGTTTTGCACATCGAGAGACTGAATTCTTGCCCATTCCTCCTTTGCAAACAGCTTGAGCTGAGTGAGGTTGGATGGAGAGCGTTTGTGAACAGCAGTTTTCAGCTCTTTCCACAGATTCTCAATTGGATTCAGGTGTGGACTTTGACTTGTCCATTCTAACACCTGGATACGTTTATTTGTGAACCATTCCATTGTAGATTTTGCTTAATGATCATTGTCTTGTTGAGAGACAAATCTCCGTCCCAGTCTCATGTCTTTTGCAGACTCCAACAGGTTTTCTTCAAGAATGGTCCTGTATTTGGCTCCATCCATCTTCCCATCAATTTTAACCATCTTCCCTGTCCCTGCTGAAGAAATGCAGGCCCAAACCATGATGCTGCGACCACCATGTTTGACAGTGGGGATGGTGTGTTCAGGGTGATGAGATGTGTTGCTTTTACGACAAACATATCGTTTGGCATTGTGCCCAAATAGTTTGATTTTGGTTTCATCTGACCAGAGCACATTCTTCCACATGTTTGGTGTGTCTCCCAGGTGGCTTGTGGCAAACTTTAAACGACACTTTTTATGGATATCTTTGAGAAATGGCTTTCTTCTTGCCACTCCTCCATAAAGGCCAGATTTGTGCAGTGTACGACTGATTGTTGTTCTATGGACAGACTCATCATCTCAGCTGTAGATCTCTGCAGTTTATCCAGAGTGATTATGGGCCTCTTGGCTGCATCTCTGATCAGCCTTCTCCTTGTTTGAGATTAAATTTTTGAGGGATGGCCGGGTCTTGGTAGATTTGCAAAGGTATGATACTCCTTCCATTTCAATATGATGGATGGCACAGTGCTTTTGGGGATGTTTAAAGTTGTGGAAACCTTTTTGTAACCAAATCCGGCTTTAAACTTTTCTACAACAGTATCACGGACCTGTCTGTTGTGTTCTTTGGTCTTCATGAAGCTCTCTGTGCTTTAAACAGAACACTGAGACTATTACAGAGCAGGTGCATTTATATGGAGACTAGATTACACACAGGTGGATAATATTTATCATCATCAGTTATTTAGGACAACATTGGATCATTCAGAGATCCTCAATGAACTTCTGGAGTGAGTTTGCTGCGCTGAAAGTAAGGGGGTCGAATAACATTGCATGCCCCAATTGTCAGTTTATTCTTTTTTACAAAAGTTTAAAATAAGCAATAAATTTACTTCAACTTCTCAATTGTGTCAAACTTGTTGATGATTCTTCACCATAACATTAAAATGTCATCTTTATGTTTGAAGCCTGAAATGTGGGAAAAGGTTGAAAAATTCAAGGGGGCCGAATACTTTCGCAAGGCACTGTATATACACACTATATATGTAAGTATATACACTGAACAAAAATATAAACACATCACTTTTGTTTTTGCTCCCATTTTTCATGAACGGAACTCTAATACCTAAGATTTTTTCTATGTACACAATAGGCCTTTTTCACTCAAAAATTGTTCACAAATTTGTCTAAATCTTATTTAACTAAAAAGTTATGAGCTCTTCTCCTTTGCTGAGATAATCCTTCCACCTCACAGGTGTGGCATATCAAGATGCTGATTAGGCAGCATGATTATTGCACAGGTGTGCCTTAGGCTGGCCACAATAAAAGGCCACTCTAAAATGTGCAGTTTTATCACACAGCACAATTCAATTACACAGATGTCGCAAGTTTTGAGGGAGCGTGCAATTGGCCTGCTGACTGCAGGAATGTCCACCAGAACTGTTGCCCGTGAATTGAATTTTCATTTCTCTACCATAAGCCGCCTCCAAAGGCGTTTCAGAGATTTTGACAATACATCCAACCGTTCTCACAACCGCAGACCACATGTAACCACACCAGTCCAGAATCTGAACATCAACATCTTCACTTGCAAGATCATCTGTGACCAGCCACCCGGACAGCAGCTGCAACAATCGGTTTGCATTATCAAATAATTTCTGCATAAACTGTCAGAAACCATTTCAGGGAAGGTCATGGACATGCTTGTCATCCTCATTGGGATCTCCACCTGACTGCAGTTTGTTGCTAAACCTACTTGGTGGGCAAATGCTCACATTCGGTGGTGTCTTGCTTTTTCGAGAGTTGATGAAGGGTTTTCTAGAATGCTGTATATAAGAGCTCACTGCTGCTGGCTGCAGATTATCAGGGAAAATCCTGGTGACAGGTTTCCCTTAAGTCGGTGAAAAAGAAGAGACTGTATAAAATGTCTACACATCTTAATGGCCTAATGGCCTTTCTTTTAACTACATTGTGGTAGCGTATAGAGGCTAAATTGTAAAAACTATAAAAATTCTGTCAGTGTTCAAATACTTCTAGACCCAAGTGTGTATATGTATGTGTGGGTGTATATATACTGCGTGTATATATATATATATATATATATATATATACATATATATATATCCAGAGGAGAAAGAGAGTCGCACTCCAAGATGATCACCGTATCTTTATTTCAGAAGAAACATGAAGATACAGACAGTGGGGAGGGCGAGATAAGCCATACAACGCCGGCGCTGAAATAAAGACGGAGTGATACGGTGATCATCTTGGAGTGCGACTCTCTTTCTCCTCTGGATTAATTGTGGCTTACACTGTGAGTCTGCACCAGGATCCCCTCCATAGCTTATTGGGGCTTAGACAGCTGAACATACAGCAATACGCGGAGTAGGCGGTGCACCGGGACTCATACTTCTACTATTTATATATATATATATATATATATATAAAACAAGACATCATTTTGAGACAAGATAGCATTGAGTAATGTCCTTTTTATGGGAGTGATAGCCTCAGAGATGAGCGACATGTGCTGGTACTGAAATGACTGTATGTCACATGAAATCTGCTCTGGATAAGAGATGGCCGTTTGGATAGGTTTCACTGTAGATCTTGTGAATATGAATGTTTATCGGCCTTTCGTTTCCATTAACCTTTTGTCTGCAGAGTCTGTTACAGTCTCCACACTTGGTGTAGTGAATTAACATGGCTTTGATCTCTGGTAAAAGTGATTTTGTTTTGCGTGACATGCGTCCTACATACTGTAAGACTCACCAGATGCATGTTGTGCTCTTACAGCCAGGAGATACTTATAAGGTACTCCTGTAAGCATTGCAATTTACCAGACCCGACAAATCATCACTCAAGGTCGTGTTTAACAGATAATTAATTTTATGTGATTTCCATTGTTTCTGCTTCCCTGTGCACTTCTAAACCAGGCATAGGAAAGTTGTATTTGCTTATTGGTCACCACAGAGAGGAGGATGCAGCTAATTCTAATGTAATGGGAGATAGATAACTAATCCTTTGTTGCCATGGTGACCAAACCCATCATTCCTAAGGCTATGTGCAGAGGTTTTACTGCTGCTCTGTGATAGACTAAATAAATGCTTAGAAATGGACACATATGAGAAAATATATCAGCTACTCATTTACAGTATGTAGACTGCCACACAGCAACATTAAAGCCACGGCACGTAGACTTAATAAAGAGGAGTTTGGTGCCAATATTTTTGTCCATATAGCATATACTGTATATGGCTTGTTATAAGAAAGCTAAGAGCTCCCTGCTACTAGCATGGTACTGTAATAGAGGACCACGAATGTACCAAGTCTGTTCTGAAATGTATTTCCTCCTCAATATTCCATGGTATTAGTGAATATGTAAGCGTTAGGAACCACAGTGATTTCAGCAAAATTAGATGGACGTTTGGTGAATATAGGAAATATCTATTTTTTGGCCCATTTTTCCTTAGCACTAGAAGTCCCAGAGAGAAGTCATTTAACATTTCTACCTTCGGAACCCAGAGACGGGTCGAATGACCTGAAGGATTTTAGCTAATATCCTATAATCACAGTCTTTTGTTCTGTAATTTAGGCCATTACTGTCGCACCGCAGGAGGTTGTTGTTTTCCATTGAGTTTAGCCATTTAGTTTCTAGTTAGTTCTATTCAGTTTATTGTATGTCATTTGACCCTGTTTCGGGACTTCATGGGGGAGTTCGAAATTTCTGGGACTTCTAGTCTTAAGAGAACAATCTGCCTAATAATTCTGCACACTTTGATAAAATGAACTGATATCCTTGGCCGTCACCTTCACTCATTACACATATACACATCACCTGACCTGCGTCATCCAATAAGCATTCAGGTTTATACAGCTTGGAGCTGAAAAATCTGCCTAAAAATGAACATATGGTCAAAATACTCACATGCCTAATAATTGTGTAAATATATATATATATATATATATATATATATATATACACTAAAATATATTACTGTAGATAATACATAAATACCCACTGTTCCCAGGGGTAACTCAGGCGAGCAAATATTGGCCACTTTTGATCTGATGACAGGTCCTTTGTAAATGCTAAAATTTATTATACATTAATCATTGGGTGCGCAACATATCTTAAGACACAGTATGTGTAAATCAAAACTGTTGCAAGGATTTGCTTAGTTCTTATTAGCTATAAATGAAAGTCTGCATTTAGTTTTCCTAGCTCAATTAAAAAATGAAGTACATATTAAGGGCCCAATTCATCAAAGATTTCATTCTGGCAAAAGAAGCTTTGAAAAATTGCAACATATTAAGCTATGCTAAAATATTGCTACATTTGACTATCTTATGCCATTTTTGCTCAGCTGGGACAAAGATGATGGAACTAAGGAGGATGAGGTATGTCGACCACGGCTTGAAAAATTCATGATGTGTGGCGGAGCTCACTATGCTACAAATCTTATTCCAGCAGGGACAGGAGTAGGATTTGTGGCAAAGCACATGACAAATGTTCGACGTTCCTGATTCATTAAGAGGTATGTGCCTTTTAATGAATAGGGAGTGTCTGACTCTAACTTATCTCCTTGTGAAGAATAGTGTGAACAAACCCAGTTTTAATGAATTGAGGCCTACCGTATTTTTTGGATTGTAAGACGCACTTTTCCTTACAAAAATTTGGGAGGAAAATGAGGGGTGTGTCTTAAAATTCGACTATAGCTTACTGGGAGGTGGACAATTGGCACTGGGCTGTGCAGCCGGCTGGCTGTGCAGTCGGCTGGCTGCACGGGCGGCTGTCTGTGCGGGTGGCCGGCTGCCTCTCTGTGCGGCTGGCTGTCTATGCAGGCGGCTGTCTGCCTCTCTGTGCGGGCGGCTCTCTGTGCGGGCAGCCGACTGCAGGCGGCTGGCTGCCTCTCTGTGCAGCTCGCTGGCTGTCTGTCTGTGCTTGCGGCCAACTGGCTGTCTTTCTGTGCGGGCAGACAGCCTCGCTGGTTGTCTGTGCAGGTGGCTTGCTGTCTGTCTGTCTGTGCAGGCTGCGGTGGCTGTGTGGAACAGGGTAGTGTGGCAGGTGTGAAAAATACGGCATGTGTCTGGCAGCATAGTGTATGTTTTTGAAGATTACTTATTTAGGTATTATAGTTAAGTTTCAAGTTAGTAAATATGGAAGCTGTTTCTGAGGCCTTTTTTCACCTGATCAAAGATGGTTAAGATGGTTCTATGATTCGATCTCCCACCAAACATCAGAAATTTAAACCATTAATACTTAAAAGGATTGGCCTCTACTCGGACCACCCCTTCATAAATAATGTAAAGTATAAAATAGAAATTACAAATACTCACCTCCTACATTGACTTTGTTCTAACAATGTCGCACTTGAGCCGACATTTGCCTGACATTGTTATAACATGTGAGCCCTGCTACCTCTGAGTGGCCACTAATTTGCTGCTTCTTTGCTCACACCTGCCTCGGACAAAACTTGGACAACCGAGGGAAGAGTGACAACCACAGCCAAATAAATGCAGCTGTTTGGCTGCAGTGTCATGCATGTATTGGTGAGAGATGGACATCGCTGGAACAAAACCGGTGTGGGAGTTGGATATCTGTTATTTCTATTTTACACGGAGGAGTGAACCATTGAAATTAGTTGTCCAACCTTAGGCTATTTGCGCACATAAGTGTGTTCAATTCTGCAGCGTTTTGTCACTGCATGTGCATTTCAAAACACAGCCGAAAAGCTGCGTTTTGAAAGCATTGTGCCATGATGAATTCTTGCATTCTGGATGCTTGCTCTGCCATAGACAGAGTGGGAAAAGCATCCAGAACGCACAAAAGAAGTGCCATGTTGCTTTTTAGAATGCAGTGTTTTGGCAGCAGCGCTCCAAAATGCAACGTGCGGATGCAATTTGCACAATCCTCATAGATTGTACTGGGGACTCAGGACGCATGCTTTTACGCTGCAGTGCAAAACGCAGTGTAAACGTATGAAAAAACGCAACGTGCGCACACAGCCTTAGTCTGACCTTAGCCCTTTCTATGTGACTTCAGACTTGTTAATCTTCACATCGCTCCCACTACATACATTGAGAATTTACGGTGCCAAGAGTGGGCATTTTTGTGACCTCAAGTATGCAATTTGCATACTTTCAGCCACATTCCAACTAGACTGTATACAGCCTCACTCAATACACATCTAGTTGGCGTGTGACTGCATGTTTGCAGATCACATACTTGTGGTCATGCTCCTACCGCCAGCACCATTAATGGACATGATGTGAGGATTCACAAGTCTGCAGTCACTGCAGGCAGACTGCAGACTTCTAGCATACGGCCAGACAAGCCTTTCAAAGTCTATTGGTGTCAATTATTGTTCAGTCCCCAGTATCTACACCAACATCATTTACTGACAAATCTGCTTTTAGATATGGGGCAGAACAAGTATGGATTTTATGACTCGTAGTATATTTGTGTTTCTCTATACGATCCATTGTTTTTCCAGTGCGTACAATTTACATAATAGTAACGTTTTTCCTTGTGTTATATTTTTCCAGTGATCCATTTATTTTTTCTTAAACTATTTTATATTTTCTTTAGAAGTGCTTTTTTTTGTCCCTTTACATACACATTGTACACTTTCTTTTCAGATGTTGGTGGCACATTCAGCTCGTTGCTGGCACATGTAAATGGTGTCTGACACAATGTTGGGGCTTTAAGCTTTGTATTTGATTAATTTATCTTTCCCCAGTCCTAAATTGGTTTATTGCATATACTGTACATCAGTGGTGATAAATTATTAGGGGATACTGTGGACCAGTGTCTTATATTTTCAAAGATAATATGTTAAACATAAGGAAAGGTCATTTATCACCTTTTGGTATCATTATTTAATACTGTCTTATATTGAGAAAGTTTCTTTGTGCATAGTGACTTATGAAAAGCATGGATGGTTTTAAATGCCGCCCGGCAAAGCAAGGTAACCATGGTGTAGAACTCAGTAATGCTGAGGCTTGGACATGCTCCCATACAGGTCCAGACATTCGTTTTTTCTTTTGTCAGAAGATTGAAACTTTCCACTGGCACATTAGTATGTAAGTAATGAATCTAGCTCACAGTTCCTCACTATAACAAACGTTTCCTCTAAGGAGCCCACTTTGTGTCTTACTGAAAACATTGTTGGTGGACGTCTTATATTTACAAACAGTAGCCTTTTTAAGGTATTAGCAGAAATCTGTATAATATATGTGCACATAAAGTGCTCGTTATGCAATTTGTGTACGATATAAGCATTTTTACTTTTGAGAGAAAGTACAGAGAGCAGGATCGAGCATATAATGGTGCCCATGGTCAAAGATAATATTGTTTACCTGCCTACATTAATTTGCTTATGCCAACAGAACAATACCCCTATAGACTCATTGGTCTGGTCTCCATAGCTTCTCATCAGCAAAATGTTATCTCTCTAAATTAGTGTGAGGCTTAAGCCTCCGTCACATTTAACGACTTTCCAGCGATCCCGACAACGATACGACCTGGTCAGGATCGCTGTTAAGTCGCTACGTGGTCACTGGTGAGATGTCACACAGTCAGATCTTCCCAACGACGCAGCAACGATACAGCGACCGTAGACCTGTATAACGATCTCAGTGGTCGTTGGGACCCTGAGCTCTGAGTCGTCAACGAGGTCGTTGGTAAGGCGTCAAACACACCGATGCATCCTGCCCAGCAGGACCTCGACAATCAAAAAATGGTCCAGGCCATTCCGACACGACCAGCGATCTCACCGCAGGGGCCTGGTCACTGCTATGCGTCAAATGTAGCGAGATCGCTGGCGAAGTTGTTGTTGCATCTGTGACTCAGCAGCGATCTCGCTAGCGATCTCGCTATGTGTGAAGGTACCTTTACAAACTGGACAGCCTTTGTAAAGACGAGTTATTTGTACATATATTCCATTGTTCTAAATTTGTACGTTTTCCTCATATGAAAGTCAAACTATGTCCCCAACAAATGATTCTAGAAGCCTTTAGATACATCTCATGTATCCTTGTAACTAAAGTTTGTTTTTTTTCTTTCCAAACATCCAAAATGTTTAAAAAGGTAATTTTGTAAATAGTCTTGATTAAATCATTCCCTAACTGTGATGCATTTTTGTATCATTTTTAGCAATTCTTCTAGCTGCTCTACGTGCCTTTCCTCCTGTCTTGCAAGCCATCCTACAAGGCGATAAGGACAGATGGAAGAGAGTACTGCAGGATCAGACAATACATGGTTTATTTCTAGTCTAGATGTTAATGTCTGCATTGAAACAATAAGTAGTAATAGGACATTTTAATCAAGACAATTTGCATCCCAATTTAATTAATTGATGTGTGGAGCAATAAAAGAATAACATGGCTGCAAAGGTGGACATAGCCTTTAACCCCTTAACGACCGCGGGCAGTAAAATTACGTCCTAGCGGTCATAACGTTACTGCCCGCGGTCTGCTGGCAGCAGCATGCTGCGATCGGCGCACATCTCAGCTGATTTTCACAGCTGAGATGTGTGCCTGCTACGCACGAGCAGAATCGTTATCTGCTCGTGCCGTTTAACCCCTGAAATGGCGCTGTCAATATGTAACAACGCCATTATAAACGCGATTGCGGTAAAGTTTTACTTACCGATACCGATACCGGAAGTCACGTGACATGATCACGTGACTTCCGATGGTTGTCATGGTAGCACAGGGTCATGTGATGACTCCTGTGTTAGACATGAACTACTTTCACTTTCGCTTTCCACGGAGGCCAGGGAAGCAGGAAGTGCACGTATCTGCTGTTTACAGCTGTGTAGCTGTGATCAGCAGATAGTGCAGAGCGATCAGATTGCTGATCGCAATAGCCCCCTAGGGGGACTAGTAAAATAAAAAAATAAGTAAAAAAAGTTTTAAAAAATTAAAAAAACCCATAAAAGTTCAAATCACCCCCCTTTCGCCCCATTGAAAATTAAAGGGTTAAAAAAATAAAAAATATTCACACATTTGGTATCTACGCGTTCAGAAACGCCCGATCTATCAAAATATAAAATCAATTAATCTGATCAGTAAACGGCGTAGCGGCAAAAAAATTCCAAATGCCAAAATGTTTTTTTGTTGCCACAACTTTTGCGCAAAATGCAATAACAGGCGATCAAAACGTAGCATCTGCGCAAAAATGGTACCTTTAAAAACGTCAGCTCGAGTCGCAAAAAATAAGCTGTCACTGAGCCATAGATTCCGAAAAATAAGAACGCCACGGGTCACGGAATATGGCGTAAAACGTGCGCCACTTTTTTCAGACAAACTTCCAAATTTTTTTAACCCCTTATATAAAAGTAAACCTATACATGTTTGGTGTCTTCGAACTCACACTGACCTGAGGCATCACACTCACACATCAGTTTTACCATACAGTGAACACAGTGAATAAAATATCTCAAAAACAATAGTGCTATTGCACTTTTTTTGCAATTTTTCTGCATTTGGAATTTTTTGCCATTTTCCAGTACACTATATGTTAAAACCTATGGTTTCATTGAAAAGTACAGCTCGTTCCACAAAAAATGAGTCTTCACATGACCATATTGACTGAAAAATAAAAAAGTTACGTCTCAGGAAAAGAATGGCAAAAAAAAAACGGAAAGCGAAAAATCGGCCGGTCGTGAAGGGGTTAAGGAGAACTTGTAACTTGTTAGGACATAATGAATCACCTGACAGGTTCCCTTTAAAGGAATCTGTGAGCAGGTTTTGCTGCCTCATTTGAGAGCAGCATGATGTAGCAAAGAGATCCTGAATCCAGCTATGTATCCGTATTTTTCGGACTATAAGACACACCGGACTATAAGACGCACCCTTGTTTTAGAGGAGGAAAAAATAGAAAGAAATAAAATTAAAGTAAAAGAATGTGGTCATGACACACTGTTATTTTACTGCTGACAGTGTTACTGAGGTAATAATATCCCCAAATTCTGTCCTCATATCCTCCATTCTGGGTACCTTCCAGGTATATAGAATAGGTGGAATATGTATGTTCCCCATCATTATGTGTGTGATCCTCCAATCTGGATTGTGTGTGTGTGTGTGTGTGTATATAGTTATATAGTGTGTGTGCGTGTGTGTAAAGATATATGTATGTATATATATATATATATATATATATATATATATATATATATATATATATGATCCAACCCCATCCAGGTGTACAGTAATGCCTTTATATACTATACTATTTATTGCCTTACATTTACTATTGTGCTGCTCACCATGCTTCAGTTTGGTCCTGGCATTACAAACAAAGTCTCACATATCTCGAGGACCTGCAGTGGTGTAATGAAGAGGCGGGCACTGTGCTGTTCTGTGCTGCTCTGCCCACCCCTCTGCATTACATCACTGTAGGTCCTTGTCAGCTACGTGAGACTGTTTCTAGTGCAGAGGCAGCAGGAGCAAAGTGAAAGTAATTTGAGCCCTCAGCACAGAGACTGCGGCTGTGCTGTGATGGTATGCCGTGCTCTGGCCCGGACACTGCAGTGATCTGCACTTCCCCCGGGCCATACATGAGTGCAGCGGCACCCTGCTCCTGTCTCCTACACAGCGGACACACAGTCTCCCCAACCGCTGCAGGAAGCCGGGGGCTGGAGAACCCACGTGTGACCGCTGTTTACATGTATTCATTAGCTGCTCCTCACACCCCCTGACTGCAGAGAGAGGTGGGCGGGGAGCAGCTAATGAATATTCACTGATTTTAAGCAGCGGGCACACGTGGTTTCTCCAGCAGCCGGCATCCTGCAGCAGCGACCCTCCCTGCCTACTGTGATCCCACTGCATAGCGCTGACTCCCCCACAGCTCCCTACCCCGCAGCTTCAGACCATAAGACGCACCCCACACTTTCCTCCCAAATTTGGAGGAAAAAAAGTGCGTCTTATGGTCCGAAAAATACAGTAGATTACTGGGTGCAGCCGTTCTGACACAATCAGAATTTTTAGCAGAGCTGATAGAGCTGTCCCACCCACAGCAGGCTTTCTATAGACATTGTACATAGACAATGAGGTGCCAATCAGAGGAGGGGATGGGCCAGACTGCGGTGCGCATGACTTTGTAGTTCTAGAAATGATAAGGGTCCTTCTGCTTAAGCAAACATAGCAAATAAACAACAGATTGGTCTGTTTCAAAACAGGCAGCCCTGAATTCTATGTTTTTTTTTTTTTTTCAAAAACTTTTTATTGATTTTCCAATTTTTTATAAACATAACAAGATATTCAAGGTTACACAAGGAAAAGCATTTGTCTGACAATATGTGACATAATAGGGTGCAATGCCCCAACTTGATATTTTAAACTGTTTATCTGATTGACATGGTCTCTATTAAACCAAGGCAAAAGTACTAAGAAATAACAGACGCGATACAAGTCAATTAGAATCATTAAGCCCCTAAGCCAACCCCGAATACTTCCAAATTTTCTGGCACGTCTTGTTGCTACCTTAGCGTCTCGTCTCCCTTTCCTCCGGAACCCACACCTCCGTGATTTTCAATTTACCCAGTTTGTCCTGGCTATCATTCAGAAGGTACCATTCCGATTGTATAAAAGATGTCATCAGATTATTTATTTCTCCCTGAGTAAATTGACTTTCAATGAAATTTCTCCATTTCCCAAAGAACTTGGGTGTCAACCTATCTTTGTCCCTTTCCGCTTCCACTTTCTCCAGCCTCAATAAATTATGTAGTTCACCGATGACCTCTTTTATGGATGGTCCCTCCCTTTGTATCCAATGCTTTAATATGGACCGTTTGACTATCATGGCTATGTCATGTACTATTGTATATTTCTTCTTTCCCGGCATGTCCGATCCCCCTCTTACTCCTCCCTCAAAGGAATGGAAAATCCACACCATTAGCTCTAGATTTCCAGAAATTCCCCATGTTGCCTGGACAAATAATCTAACTTGATTCCAGAACCTGTGAATTTCCGTACACTCCCATAGTCCATGTAGCATATCTGTTTTTTCTCTTTGACATTTAGGACACCGCATATCTCTTCCCGGAATGTTGAAGCCCATAATAGCCCTGTGTAAAATTCTAAATTGGGTGTCTCTCCATCTCTCATTGGTAACATGTTTCCGCATCTGTACCCATCCCTTCAATATATCCCCTACAACTTCCTGCCCTTTCAATTGTTTCCCCCACGCTGTTAGAGTACGGCTATCCTCCCCAGATATAAGCATTCCCCGAAATGTTCGGTAAATTTTGGAAACATTTACACTTGCTACATCACTTTCCATAAGCTCATCAAGCAAACTCTTATTCAATTCCTTTCCAAGCTCCCCCAAATCTACAAATACTCCATGCTTCAGTTGTTCATACTGGATGATATGTGAACTATTAAGTTCATACTTGTCAAGCACTTCCCGTCCTGTCAGCCACCTTCTCTCCTCCACATTCATGACATCCTTCATTCTCTCGACGCCCTTCTCTTTCCATCTAGTAAATAGCTTATTTTCCCGTCCCATGGGAAAGTTCGGAGATGCCCAGGGATTTAAGTACTTAGATACTTTCCATGACAGTCCCAATTTCTTTCTTACCAGTTTCCATGTTAGCATAGTGTCTCGGAATAAGATTGAGTTCCTTATATGCCCATCCGCCCTGGACAATGGGGAGTGTAAAATGGACGCCAAATCCCACGGTGATGCATACTTGGCTTCCATGCCATAGTCTGAGTGCCTGCTCGTTCCTCTCAACCAATCAAACACATGTCTCATTATACACACCAGGTTATAACCCCGAACATCCGGGAAACTAAGACCTCCTTCCTCCGTTGACTTCATCAATGTTCGTAACTTTATTCTAGGTTTCCTTCCCCGCCATATAAAATCTGCATACGCTGAGTTGAGCCTATTTACGTCCCTCATTTTTAGCAATATCAGGATCGTCTGGAATGGGTACAACAGTCTAGGAAAGCTCATCATTTTTATCAGGTGGCACCTTGCCAGTAGTGGTAGAGGCAGACCCTTCCATCCCTTTAGTTGTGCTATAATTTTCCTAATTAGTGGGCCATAATTCATCTCGTAAATTGATTCCACCGTTCTTCCTATATGAATTCCCAGATATTTAAGTGATGTCTGTGCTATAGGAATGCCACATATACAACCACATTCCCCCCTTTTAGGAACAGGATCTCACACTTTTTTTTATTCAATTTGAATCCTGAGACTAATCCAAATTTTTCAATTAGGGCTAGAGTCTGTGGCAGATCCACGTTAGGGTCCCCCATATATAGTATGACATCATCGGCAAAAAGTGCTGTCTTTATTTCAGTTCCCCTTACCTTAATCCCTCTAAAACTATTCGGGCCCTGCAGTATTCTTGACAATGGTTCAATGGCCAAGTCGAATAAAAGGGGAGATAGCGGGCAGCCTTGTCTTGTTCCCTTCATCAAAGGGAACACGTCTGATAAAAAACCTGGAGTGTGTACCCTAGCTCCCGAGTTAGCGTAAAGATTCCTAATGTAAAGCCTCATTTTGCCTACAATCCCTGCGGCCTCTAGTACTTTGTCCAGCCAGCTCCAATTTACATTGTCAAACGCTTTTTCTGCGTCGAGTGTAACTAGAGCGGGTCTTGCCCCCCTCTCTATCTGTTCCAATCTCACCGCATCCACCACTAGTATTGTCTTCCGGATATTAGTGACAGCGTTTCTCCCTTTAATAAACCCTACCTGATGCTCTGTAATGATCCTTGGAAGAATCATGGCCAATCTATTAGCCATAATCTTAGATATTATTTTTAAATCCTGGTTTATAAGTGATATGGGTCTATAACTAGAGGGATCATCCAGGTCTTTAGTTCCCTTAGGGAGTAATTTGATATATGCTACGTTTGAATTTTTAGGAATTTCCTCTCCTTCCAAAAATGCGTTAAATACCGCAGTTAAATCTGGCGAGATCAGATCACTCATAGCCTTATAAAACTCGCTGTTAAAACCGTCGGGGCCTGGTGCCTTGTTGGTGTTAAGCTCCCCGATTGTTCTAGTCACCTCCTCAACTGTGATATCTGCATTTAGGTCACTCAGATCTTCCTCTGTTACGCTAGGCAAGTGCGCTTGTCTTAACCACTCTGCCTCGTCAGTCATGCCGTTGTTTCCTGGCCCATATAATTTTCTATAAAAATGTCCCAGCAATTTATTAATTTCCTTAGGATCTGTGGTCACCTCCCCCCCCTTTCTTTTTAGTTTGGAAATCACTGTCATTTTCCTGCTACCCCTTGCCAAATTTGCCAGCATCCTCCCCGCCTTGTTGCCAAATCTATGTAGCTCTGCTTCCCTGTGCGACCAAAATAATTGTTCCTTTTTTTTTGCCCATTCGTCAAACCCCCTTTTTGCCTCCAACCATCTGTCTTTCGTCGTGGGAGATCTATTAGCCAAAAACTTTGTGTATGCTACCCGCACTGCTTCACTCTGGGCATTATAATTCTCATTGGTTTTCCTTTTGATCATGGCTGCATATCCAATCAGGCGACCCCTCAAGACCGCTTTTGCCGTTTCCCAGTATAGCACTGGGTTCCCTTTGTGTTCCTTGTTTTCCTCTGTGAATTCTCCCCACCACTCTCGTAATACCCTGTGGAAATTATCTTGTCTGAGAAGAAACGATGGAAATCTCCATATGATATCTGTACCTCTCTTGAACTGCTCTCTGATACCCAATCTCAACGGACTATGATCAGATATCACCATGTTTTCTATCACACATTCTTGTGCCCCATAAACTAGGCCTTGAGAAATCCAAAATTGATCAATACGCGACCAGCTATCATGAGGATGCGAGAAGTGTGTATATTCTCTATCATGCGGGTGAGCTAATCTCCAGATGTCCTTCAAACCCACGTCTTCTAATGTCACATCCCTATGGTCCGGCCTTCTGTCCACATCCTCTGTCCTCTCCTTCCCCGTCCTCCTGTCTTCAGCTGAGTCTGGAACTGTGTTAAAATCACCTCCTACTATGATGTTGGTCTCCCCATCTGCTAGTATGTTGGCCTTTATGCCATCATGAAATATGCTCTGTTGGGAGTTTGGACCGTAAACATTGTAGATACTTAATTTACCCGCTGGACTAATGATTGTTAAATGTTGCCACCGTCCCTGATCGTCTGCCTCGTGTGTCACTACTTCATGGCTGAGCTGTTTATGTATTAGAATCATTGTCCCCGCTTTCCTACCTTGTGCCTCTGCCCCATATACAGTACCCACCCAGTATTTCTTCATGCGAAAAAAGTCCTCCTTCCTCAAATGCGTTTCCTGTAATAATGCAATATCTGTTTTTAGTCTTTTCAGATGTCTTAGTATCATTGCTCGTTTGTTAGGAGATCTCAAGCCTTTCACATTCCATGTAGTTATTTGTACCATATTTGCCTTTGTATTTTGCTCTTACTACTTCCTCCCCTGTGGGCCCTGAACTCACAAGAGACGAGACAATTATTACCAGGTATAGAATTTGCCCCCCAGGCTTGATATATCTTTTCCCCACCTTGTAGGTATAACAAATATAACAATAAACAATTAACTGTAGAACACGTTTTCCCTTCTGGGAAATCTTTGGCTCTTTTCGCCATGCTGATGACTTCCCCTTTTCCTAGCCAAACTGTTGAGCTCCCTAGTCACCCCCCTTAAAGTATAGTTCTAGCCCCGGATTCACATGAGTCACATGAACGAGCCTTAAATAATGTCAAAAATAGTACAGTATGACAAAAACTCTATAAGGACTTCAAGTCCAACTTAGCTCTATTTTCTGGTGGTCGTCCCAGCACTCAGAGCAGACAGATCCACTTCATTTACGCCTGGAAGTCGTTCCTGGACAAAGGCGAGTGAAAGTAAGAATGAAAGTGAATCTGGAAGTGGAACTGAAAGTAAGCGTGCGACTGAATATGCGAAAGAAAAAGAGTGAGACAGAGCGCGTGAGGTACTGAGAGTGAGCGTGAGACTGAAAATGAAACTGAGTAGGAGAGTGAGTGTGAAACTGGAAGTAAGCATGAAACTGAAAATGAGACTGAATATGTGAGGGAGGGAAAAAAAAAAAAGTGTGGGACTGAGGGTGAGTGTGAGAGTGTGAGACTGAACGTTAGGAGTAAGACTGAAAGTGGAACTGATAGCAAGCGTGAAAGCAAAACTGGACATGAGAGAGTGAAATCAAGAGAGCAAGAGAGTGCGAGAACAGGACCAGCAATATCTAGTTCAGTTCAGTTGTCATGGACCATTTCCAACAGTTAGTCTCTGTGTTCCGAGCGAGGATTATTTTGTTGTTTTGGGCTCAATCTCCTTTCCTCTCTACTCTCCACCCGCGATTGCTCCTCAAAGCTTCTCGAGTCTTTCCCTGGGCCTCTTGGAGATCCTCCTCTGCTGGTCCCTTCTCCATTGTTTCCTCTTTTTTGTCCATCAGCCTGATTCTTATCCTGTTCTGCCATGAGAGTACGCTCTGCTTCTTTAAAGTCTTTGTAATATGCAAACGAGCCATTACTATTTCTGACTTTCAGTGTGGCAGGGTATAGCAGTTGGCACTTGACTTTTTTGTTATACAGGAATGAACATACTTTGCTGAATTCTTTTCTCTTTCTGGAGACTTCTGCTGAATAATCGCCGAAAATTAGCAGTCTGTTGCCTTGGTAATGCAATGGTCGCTGTCTGTCTCTAAAGGCCCTCAGTATTTCCTCTTTATGTTTATAATCAAGATATTTGACTATCACTTGTCTAGCCCTCAGCGGGGCTTTCTTGTTCGGGTTTGGATCCTCTCCCCTATTCGCTTCTTGTCTTAGTGGTCCCACTCTGTGCGCTCTTTCCACTCTGAATTTAGCCTTAATGCCCAGGGCCTGAGGTAACTCGTGTTCACATATGTTATCCAGCTGTCCCAAAGATACCGATTCTGGCAGCCCCACAATGCGCAAATTATTTCGCCTCGATCGGTTCTCTAAGTCTTCCGCTTTATCTCTCAAATAATCGTTAGATTTCACTAGAGCTGCTATTTGCTCTTGCATAGCCATTATTTTCTCCTCTGAGTCAGATATTCTCTGCTCTGTTTCTGCCAGTCTAGATGCATGTCCACTAATCTGCTTTTGCATAGCTGCTAGGGATGTTTGTATGGCTGTTTCAATGGCCACTTTAATCTCTTTTGACAGATGTGATGTCACTTCGGCAGCCAATTTTTTATAATCAACATTGAGCTCTTGTGCATGCTTGTCTTGGCCTGCAGGTGGTGCTGTTTTCTTAGTTCTCTTATTCTGTGCTGGGGATTTTCCACCCTCCCCCATTTGTTTACAGTATTTAGATAATGGTGTGGCCGGCAGTTTCTTGTTTGCTTTAGAAGGAGTTTTACTGTTTCTGACATGCAGCTTCTGCTGACGTTGATCAAGATTAGACACCTTATACTGCGTGTCTAAGTGATCAGTCCGGTCTCCTGCGTCTCTGAGCCCTCTTTGCTTGCTGCACTCCACCTCCTCCTCTCTTTCTTGTTCCTCCATGTCCCCTTCCTCTATCCATTGTGTTTCTCCCTCTGCAATCCCCTGCAGCGATTTCTCTCCTGCTCCATCCTCCCCCGACCCCCCGCTCTCATCTCCTTCACTTCTCCCTCTCCTGGCTTCCATTACCACATCTTGCACTGGGGACTCTGGCTCCTCCTCCATCAGGCTTGTTGGTGCCATGACAGTCTCTTCTTCTCCCCGCCGGCAGTCAGAATCTCCATTCCTGCAGGTCCCCTCACCACCACCAGCACTCCTCAGTAAGTACCGCTCCATAGCTGTGTGCTTCCTGCTACCAGACGTGCTGCTCTCTGCTCGCTCACTTGCCCGGGTATGCTGTTTATCGTCGGTTTCTCAGAGGGGTGTCGGGAGCTTCTCCTCTATGCTGCCTCCTCAGCCAGGACCGGAACAGGAAGTCGAATTCTATGTTTTAACCACTGCAGCATGCTGGCTTCAGCTTACATAGCAAAAACCTGCAGACAGATTTACTTTAACTTTAAAGCCCACAAATATCACAAAGTGCCATTATTTGTATCACCAAGTGTTATTTTACCTTCTTATATAAAATTATATCAAAGTTGAATATACTGTATTTGTTTTTAATTGATTTCTAACGCCTCAATTATTGCAGGGACTTAAAGGGGCATTTGCTTTTTTCTTGCCTGAAATTATCTTGATTTATTTTATTTTCTGTACATTTAAACATTACAATGAGGTCAAAGTGTAACAACAAATGTAAAATACTAAACCTAGAATAAATATGAGGAAATACCCTGGAGTAAGTAAATAAATAGTAATAGTACATGCAAATAACATAAGGTGCTTACTTAGCACTATTTTGATCAACAAAGTGTCAAGGCCATTGGAAAGCGGCATGGTGTACCTAATCAGGGTGGTCCCTAACTCTTGTAGTTCACCTTGCTATGTTCTAGCAGGCCTCAAATAGGCAAGGGCAGAGGAGGACCTACACCTGATTTCTCCACACAAGGGCATATAGCTACTGTAGTTTAGGGCTGGATCATCCATTAGACATATAGCATGTTCCAGATGGGTGCAGTATTAAAGATTAACTGGAAGTTGGTGCAGTAATCAGCATTCAACACCGTTATGCCTGAGATATTCAACTGATCATTCTCAGTTGTTTTTCTGGGCTATGGAACACAGTTCAGTATAAAAACTACTTCTTCAAATTAATTTGGAAAATACCAAAAATGTGTTATATGTGTTATAATAAGTTATTTTTTACTTCCCTGATCACGCTATACTTACTTAACACACCAAACACCTTTACTTTCTTTTTTCTCTCTGCTAAAACATGGCTAATTACCATCTTAGTAATTAGTGAATTAGCTGTAGGAATTTTTAAAAGATGTTTTTTTTATACTGTGACGCCGGGAGTACATACAGGGTTGTCTAATATTTGCCCATAAATTAGTGACTGTTTTAATATTTATGTAATTATTTAATATAATCTATTTACTCTTTTTATGTACAAGTGTTCCTAAAGTTAGGCCCAGAAATAATTGAACAGTAATGCAAGTTTTGGCATTTTAGCTGTTTACCAAATCATATTCATATATTTTATATGAGGGCATTATTCACATTCTAATTGGAGTAAGGATTTAAGAATTACTGCTCCTTAAGATGTAGCACAATTACTCAAAAGCTCTTTAATGGGCTACATGGGTATTCCCTCATTAACTCATCATCAGTTAAGCAGGTAAAAGATCTGGAGCTGATTCCAGATGGGGTATGTTAAAAGATCTGGAGCTGATTCCAGATAGGGTATATTAAAAGGTCTGGAGCTGATTATAGGTATGGCATCTGCATTTGGAATTTGTTGCTGTTTACCCACAACATGCGGTCAAAGGAGATCTCAATGGAAGAGAAACAGATCATTATTAGGTTGAAAAAACAGTACAGATGTACAATTTCCCAAAACATACTGCAAAATCAATCCAAGAGTTTTTGATACTTCTAAAGGTGGGGAGATTGAAGCTTGATTTGATTGGGTGCGGGGCTCACATGATGTAACAACTTTACAAGAGCCCTTGGAGAGCTAGTAATGACACCACTGGAACGGCATTGGACATGAGTATAAGTCTGTTTATTTTAACATGTGCATACACTCAGATTGAGAAGAGGTTGTCTGAGTAGTGAACAACCCCTTTAAAGTAGCACTGCAGACCAAAAAAAATTGCAGATATAATGCCAATTCGTGAGCAATATTAGTTGTGTTATTTCATGCATTCACACTCAGTTGACTCCATTAGGTTCGAAGCTTCAATTATGACTACCTGGGACTGGTGATATCCAGTCTGCCCATCAGTCAATTACATAGTCTTCTGTCCTGTGCAGATATAAAGTCAAGGTTTGTCTTTCTATGAACTACAGAATGACCTCATAACCTATGAAAACCCTGATAGTAACTATCATAGTCAAGACATTGTCCTCTTTATCCCTAGTTAAGTCCTCCCTTGGAGCCGCAAATATAATTTCTGCCATATAGAAAAGTGCAGTCATATAATGGATGAGCCCATCCAATAATTAGTTTAAGAGTTCTAAAACCCATCTTATGTATATTGCCTGTCTAAAAAAGTATACAGATATTACAACATGAGATCGCAAATAATTCTTTCTTTGAGGTAAAACATTTTTTAAAAACAGTCAGGGAAATGTTTTATCACCCAAAAAGAATCAGCTGTGATTCCATGCTATAATGTCTGTATACTCTTTTGCATCCTCCCGGCCCAGGAGATGATCAGACCATGTCCCTGTACAGTCAGACACATCCATTACACAGTACATAGCTGGGACACATATATAAGATTATCTCAGCACAGGGACATTTTTTTAAACACATCTAATTATGGAAATTATTAATATTCCAAGATTTATTGATAAACATTAAGTTTAAAATTAACTTTGTGAGAAAACCCCTTTAGGTAATGCAGCAGGGCTTTTTAATGGGTCACCTTATAGGATTGCTTTTTTCAATATGTGACACTGGAAACCCTGCTCTCTTTGTCTGTAAAAAGATTATTTGCATAATATATGGCATATTGTCATTGTGCTTGGGTAAGTGAATCTATAGTGTCTTGCAAAAGTATTCGGCCCCCTTGAATTTTTAAACCTTTTCCCCCATTTCAGACTTCAAACATAAAGATAAAAAATTTTGAATTTTATTCTGAAGAATCAACAAGTAGGACACAATTGTGAAGTTGAACGAAATGTACTGCTTATTTTAAACTTTTATAAAAAATAATAAACTGAAAGTTGGGGCGTGCAATATTATTCATCCCCTTTACTTTCAGTGTAGCAAACTCACTCCAGAAGTTCACTGAGGATCTCTGAATGATCCAATGTTGTCCTAAATGACTGATGATGATGATGATAAATATAAGCCACCTGTGTGTAATCAAGTCTCTTTATAAATGTACCTTCTCTGTGATAGTCTCAATGTTCTGTTTAAAGAACAGAGAGCATCATGAAGTCCAAGGAACTCAACAGGTAGGTCTGTGATACTGTTGTGGAGAAGTTTAAAATCGGATTTGGTTACAAAAACATTTCCACAACTTTAAACATCCCAAGAAGCTCTGTGCAAGCGATCGTATTGAAATGGAAGGAGTATCTTACCACTGCAAATCTACCAAGACCTGGCTGTCCCTCAAAAATGTCATGTCAAACAAGGAGAAGACTGATCAGAGATGCAACCAAGAGGCCCATGATCACTCTGGATGAACTGCACAGAGCTACAGCTGAGGTGGGAGAGTCTGTCCATAGGACAACAATCAATCAGCAATCACTGCACAAATCTTGCCTTTTTGGAAGAGTGGCAAGAAGAAAGCCATTTCTCAAAGATATTTATAAAAAGTGTTGTTTAAAGTTTGCCACAAGCCACCTGGGAGACACCAAACATGTGAAAAAGGTGCCATGATGCCAAACGATATGTTTGGCATAAAAGCAACACAGCTCATCACCCTGAACACACCATCCCCACTGTCAAACATGGTGGTGGCAGCATCATTGTCTGGGCCTGCTTTCTTCAGCAGGGACAGGGAAGATGGTTAAAATTGATGGGAAGATGGATGGAGCCAAATATAGGACCATTCTTGAAGAAAACCTGTTGCAGTCTGCAAAAGACCTGAGACTGGGACGGAGATTTGTCTTTCAACAAGACAATGATCCAAATCAAAAAGCAAAATCTACAATGGAATGGTGCACAAATAAACGTATCCAGGTGTTGGAATGGCCAAGTCAAAGTCCCAACCTGAGTCCAGTCGAGAATCTGTGGAAAGAGCTGAAAACTGTTGTTCACAAACGCTCTCCATCCAACCTCACTCAACTCAAACTATTTGCAAAGGAAGAATGGGCAAGAATTTCAGTCTCTCGATGTGCAAAACTGATAGAGACATACCCTAAGTGACTTGCAGCTGTAATCGCAGCAAAAGATGGCGCTACAAAGTATTACCTTAAAGGGGCCGAATAATATTGCACGCCCCACTTTTCGGTTTATTATTTTTATAATAGTTTAAAATAAGCAATACATTTCGTTCAACTTCACAATTGTGTCCTACTTGTTGATTCTTCACCATAACATTACATTTTTTTATCTTTATGTTTGAAGCCTGAAATGTGGGAAAAGGTTGAAAAATACAAGGGGGCCAATTAATTTTGCAAGGCACTGTATGTCCCTATGTCTATGGCTATTCAATTCTATGTCCCTATGTTCTGAAACTAAATATATATTCTCAGGACTTTAATTAGTATGATTCTGAAAACTTGGCTCAAAGCACCTTTCTAGCGTTTGTTTTTGCAGCTCTGGTGTGGCATTTTAAGTTTAAGTCCCAGTCTCCCTTAATATACTCACCTTCCAGTGTCTTCACCTTTTACTGACACCTGTCCGATCCCACTGTGCCATCTTGTGACTTCAATTGCAAACTCGCCGGATGTCAGAATTTACATCACAATCTCCCAGTACATCTCTATGAAAGCCAGAAGGAGACTCTCTTAGAAATACATTGATTATGAACTCCGGCACTCTTTCTGAAACACTGGATCTGCTGGCAGGTCACAAATCGCCGAGGTCGATTGGAGAGACAGCAATAGACGATGAAGACAGCAGCAGGCAAGTATAAGACGGGAGCAGGTGACTTAGATTTAAAGCCCCACTCCTAAGGTGCAAGAAAAACAATTGCTATAGTGGTGCTTTAAAGGGAACCTGTCAGATGCAATATACACTCAAAACCACGAGCAGTTCTAGGTGCATATTGCTAATCCCTGCCTAACCATCCCTGTATGCACTAGCATAGATAAAGAGATCTTTAGAAAAAGTATTTATAAAGATCTTTTATCTTATGCTAATGAGTGCTAACATGCTATTCAATGCAGGATCATCAGCGGGGATGTGCGTACCTGTGCTTGCTGTGACCACGTTTCTGAATGCCGGGCACTTCCAGTCATGTGTAGTATGAAACCGGGTGTATGCGTTTCGGCTTTAGAGTGGTCTACTGTGCATGACTGAAAGTGCCCGGCATTCAGAAGTGTGGTCACAGCAAACTCAGGTATGCGTGACATCACTCGTCACGCTGCATTGAATAGCATGTTAGTACACCCCTGTGGGCTAAGAGGGCAGCTAGTTGGGGGATTTACCACTCTTGGGACTAGTCCCCGTGCTCATTAGCATAAGATAAAAGATCTTTAGAAATCCTTTTTCTAAAGATCCCTTTATCTATGCTAGTGTATACAGGGACAGTTAGACCCAGAACTGCTTGTGGTTAGGGGGGAATATTCCACCTGACTGGTTCCCTTTTAAAGAGGACATGTCACCAATCCTGATATGTCTGTTTCAGTAAATACTTGTATTGGTCATGCAATAACATTTCTGGAAAAAAAACATTCTTTGTGCATTGCCACATTCCTTTATTAATCCTCCTGGATACTTATAAATTGACACTTGGATGTTAAAATTCCCCTTTTCAGAGGTGTGTGTCTACACTGAACTGATGCACAATCTAACAGTGTACAGTTGTGAAAGAATACCGTATTTTTTGCTTTATAAGACGCACCTAATTATAAGACGCACCCCCAAATTTGGTGAAGGAAAAGAGAATTATATTTTTTTAATGTTATATGGGGTCCGTCTTATAATGCCAGTGTCCTTCTAACAAATCATAAAGGGTATATGTCCCTCCTGGCCCCCCCATCCTAAAATTAGCCCCCTTAATCTGGAGATGGCCCCTTATATTGAATATAGCCTCCTTGTGCTGGCACACGTCCCCCAGTGATGCCACATGTCCCCCATTGATGGCACACATCCCCTATTGCTGGCACACGTCCCCTATTGCTGGCACATGTCTCCTATTGATGGAACACGTCCCCTATTTATGCCACACTTCCCCCTGTGCTGGAACACGTCCCCTATTGCTGGCACATATCCCCTACAGCTGGCACGGGTCTCCTATAGATGGCACACGTCTCCTACAGCTGGCACAGGTCTCCTATGGATGGCACACGTCCCCCTGTGCTGCCCATGGCCCCCTATGGATGCACACGTCCCCCTGTGCTGTCCATGGCTCCCTATGGATGGCACACCTCCGCCTGTGTTAGATATGGCCCACTATGGATGGCACACCTCCCCCTGTGTTAGATATCGCCCCCATGCTGCTGCCAATAGTAAAATAAACACTTTACTTTACCTTCTCCAGTTCTGTCCTCCCTCGTGTCTCCCTCCGTGCTGCTGATCTCCTGCACTTCCTGGTTCTCGGTGCCGGTCATGTGATCGGCACAGCAGAGTTATATCATCTCTGTGTGCCTGATCACAGCAGCAGCAGAGAGACTGGGAGATCAGCGCTGGAGGAGGTAAATAAAGAGTTTTTTTATTTTACTATGGGCAGCAGCATGGGGGCCATATCTAACACAGGGGGGGCATGTGCCATCAAAGGGGGGCACAGGCAGATATAATATGCGCCGCTGCCCTAGCCCATCACCGTGGTGCGGTTTCAGCACCACAGTGATGGCAGTGCATATTATATGAGCGGGAGCAGGAGATCTAATGCTGCCTTCCTGCAGCTTTCACCAGCCCCCACCAGCACTCCAGAGCTGCCCCCATCTCCCCTGCACTCTAGTATATACATATATATATATATATATATATATATATGTATATATATATATATATATACACCCCCCCGTATATTCGGATTATAAGACGCACCCACGACTTTACCCCAAAATTTGGGAGAACAAAAGTTCATCTTATAAAGCTAAAAATATGGTACTTAAATTTCTCTTATTGGTTACCATCTGGTTTTATGATATCTTTGTTTTGCAATAGTGGCTTTGAGGGAGTGGGAGTTTGACTGGACAAAGGGGAGATACATTTTCCCTTGGTTAAAAATGTCTAGGCTTCTATTCTTGGCAAGAATAAATTGTTTACGTTGATGTCTGGTATGCAGTTCAGGAGTCATAAAGTCTGTCCATCATATCACAGATGAGTATTTGTTCCAAATCATTGTTTTTACCAACACAACTATTATTAAAAATATTATGCAACTGCTTATGTAACCAAAACCCCTATAGGTCTTTGTTATAATAAACAAGACTCTCCGTAAGACAACCCGTTGTGTGCGTCTTTGGTTGTCTTCGAATTGACTTGGGTATACCTTATGAAGATTTACCCTTTGGATGCTAGTCTCCTATCTGGTAACACAATGTTGTTAATGTATTGAAACATTTCTAATAGGAGTAAAAGAGGAAAGATACATCATGGAGCGCTACGATAAGATGCTCCAGAAATGTTGTGTTACAATGCAAATATTTAGTAGAACAAGCATTTCTGGAGAGCTCTTAAAATGTTTTAGCAATCCAAATATTGAACATTTTCCTTCAGAACTGAATTACCCATGCTCCAAGAATACAAATACACCGGTCTTAATGCTTTTAGTATTAAGATACAGCAAGTGTCATCCCTTGGGCATTGATTTATCAATAAACACATTGCACAACGCAGTGAAATACTGGAAAAAAATAAGTGCAATTTCCTTCCATGGTCCCACACTTAACCACTAAAAACCTATCAGCCTTGACTGCATTCACCCCGGCTAGATATGTGCATGGATTTTATGCACGCTCTTTCATTTACTAAAATGTCCAAGGAGATCCTTAAAGACCGCGTGATACTGCAGCTACTAAATATTACACCTTACAAAACTGCCAATACACTGTTCAACAAAGATTTTGTTATGAGTTCTGTTGGTTAATAGCAAAGCATTTTTGTGTGCTGATTCCGAATCTGCAGTCAGAATTTTCCTATCGGGCGCCAATATTTCATAATTTTGTTTTTTTACAAAACTTTAGTCTACATTGCTCCTTCATAAATTACTTTTGCTTTTTAGGCACTGGGAATGTTAGAATTTTGCACTTTTCTTATGAAATCGGTTTGTTTTCATACTTTGGTAACAAACAGATCTCTGGGTTTTTCCAAGGTTGATTAATCTTAGGGATTTGTGCACCTTGGGGTCTCACGGGTTACATACCAAAAAGCCTCATTATCTCACTGTTCTTTGAGAATAGCAGTTGCATTTTTAGTGCTAAGTTTTCTTTTACTTTAAACTGTTGTTATAAGAAATTACATTTTAAATCTGTTGTTGTTCTTGGTCTGCAGGCAGGGTACGGTGTTAAGGTCAGGCGTGGGGCAGTGGCAAACTGGACTATTACCTAGAGCCCCCATTACCTTGGGGGCCGCCAAGGTCTACAGAAGGAGCTACACTGATAAAAACATTAAAACAATTTAAAAACATAAAAAATACACATTTTGTATTGTTACATCTGTAAAAGTCTGATTTAATAACATATAACGTAAATTGATCTGATTGGTAAATGGCATAACAAGAAAATAATAATAATTGTTTTTTTGGCTGCTGCAACATTACAAAAAAATGCAATAAAAGGCTATCAAAATTTAGGGGAAAAAAAGAAAAAATATTTAGCAGTTGACCACCAAAATAATTCCAATCCTGGTAGAAGAGGGGGTTGCATAATGGAGCATAAATCATTGCTCTCAACAGCACATCGCCCATGCTGCTGATAACTAGTGATCATTATGTGCTCATCATTCTGTATAGAGAGGCCGGAAACAATTACCAAAGCACATTATGTTGTCGATTGCACGCATTTACCGGTCTGAACTCAGTGTATGTCACTGCAACCTAAAAAGTTGAGTGTGATGGGGCAATATGTAAGCATTTAGGGCCTTACTTTAAACTATTGCCCAGGGCCCCACTTTGTCTAAAACCAGCCCTGAACGTAGGACTTTCTATTAACCCCTTCACCCCTGGACAATTTTCCATGTTTCATTTTTGTTTTTTGCTCCCCTTCTTCTGAGAGCAGTAATTTTTTTATTTTTCTGTCAATCTTGCATGTCATGGCTTGTTTTTTGCTGAAAAAGTTGTACTTTTAAATGACACCATGAGTTTTACTACATAGTGTACTGGAAAACGGCAAAAAAATTCCAAGTGCGGAAAAATTGCAAAAAAAGTGCGATTGCACGATTGTTTTTGGTTGTATTGTATTCAGCATGTTCATTATATGGTAAAAATGATGGGTGATGCCTCAGGTCGGTACGAGTTCATAGACACCAAACATGTATAGGTTTACTTTTATCTAAGGGGTTAAAAAAATTCAGACATTTGTCCAAAAAAAGTGGCGCACTTATTGTGCCATCATTTTTTGGGACATAGGGCTCTGTGATGGTTTATTTTTTGTGTCTTGAGCTGACGTTTTTAATGGTACTATTTTTGCGAAGATGCTACGTTTTGATCGCCTGTTAATGCATTTTGCACAAAACTTGCAACGACTAAAAAACATAAGTTTGGGGTTTGTGATTTTTTTTGCCGCTACGTCTTTACCAATCAGATTAATTGATTTTAGATTTGATAGATCGCGCATTTCTGAATGTGGCGATACCAAACATGTGTATATTTTTTATTTTTTTTAACCATTTACTTTTCAATGGGGGGTGATTTGAACTTTCAGAATTGTTTTTTTTTTTAAACTTTTTCTTTTCATTTTTTTTATTTTACTAGTCCTCCTAGGGTACTATAAGGATCAGCAGTCTGATTGCTGGTTCGTTTCTGATGATCAGAACGGCACAGCCTGTTACAAGAGGTATCACATGACTCGTCGCTACCATGGCAACCATCGGCTCCCCGTGATCGCGTCATGGGGCCTCCGATGGTGGCAGGGAAAGGCGATTTCCCCGCCACAGCCATTTAAATCGCACTATCACATTTTGACAGCACAATCTAAGAGGGTAAAGGCCACTTTACACACAGGGATAAATCTTTGGCAGATCTGTGATTGTAGTGAAATCATTGACATATTGTTCCATTTGTACACAGCCACAAACCTGGCACTGATTGTCCACAATTTCACTGCAACCACAGATCTACCACAGATCTGCCACAGATTTATCTCTGTGTGTAAAGTGGCCTTTACACACATGTCTGCGTTCAATTCAACAGACATGTGCAAGGATCACAGCAGACGACGGTGATTACCCCTTCATGATTTAGGATGTACCGGTACGTCCTCGATCGTGAATGGGTTAAACATGCTGCTCAGTTGTGTAAACCACCCAAAAACTGTTGCCATATATTGTGGTGAAGTGACTTTAACATCACAGAGAAGAAGCAAAGCGTCGATGGTGAAGAAAAGTTGTTTCCTGTGTTTTCAATGCAAACTTGGAGATAAGTCAAACTTTGGTCTTCAGGTATTTGTTGTACATTTTGTGTTACACTTCTCTCAAGTTGGCTTAATGGTAAATCACTGCACATGTCATTTGCTCTTTAAATGGAATGGACGGAGACAAGAGACCCTTCTACAGATTGCTTTGTTTTCTGTATGACAAAAAAGTTCTGTGAAATAGCCAAACATTGATTAAGCTCAGAGCTCCCAGTTCCCACTCCACCAACATCTTAGACCTTGGATCCGGAAGAAAATTCAGATGTTGATTTGGTTGAAGAAAAAGCTGAATCGAGAAGGTGATGATTTTAAAGGCCATAAGTCTGGGGAACATCACAAACTAAACCAGGTTAATCTAAATGATTTAGTTCATGACCTGAACCTATCAAAAAGTCAGTTGGAGGTTTTGGCTATGAGGCTCAAAGGCTGGCATTTTCTCTAGCAGGACACCAAAATATGTTTTTCCCCCTTAGGCAACAGTAGCTTGAACACTTATTTTCAATGGAAGAGGATCTAGTTTTCTTCAACGATGCAAACTCTGCTAGATGCAAGGGGACAAGAACACAGAACTCTTCCAAAACCAATTTAAGAACGGAACTTCATAATGACAATGAAAATCGAAATGCTCCACTTTCTTATGCAGCAAGACAGAAATAAATCTAATATATAAAGCTGAATGTGTGTATGTGTGTATAGAAAGCTGTATGTGTGTATGTCCGGGATTGGCATCTGCACCGTCGCAGCTACAGCCGCAAAATTTTGCACACTCACACTTCTGGACCCCGAAAGCGTCATAGGCTATGTTTTGAGGGGAAATTTTAACCCCGCGCTTTACAGTTATTCGCCAAAAAACCTGCCTCCATTAAAGCGAATGGAGCTGGGAGCCACAGTGCAGCCAGAACTTCAGAAGAATGCGCAGCCACACCCTTATATGGAATGTTGGCGTGTTACAATGCAGCCAGGGAAAGAGACAGACACAGACAGGGAAAGAGGCAGACACAGACAGGGTAAGAAACAGACATAGACAGGGTAAGAGACAGACACAAAGACAGACACAGACAAAGAGACAGACTGACAGGGAAAGAGACAGACAGGGAAAGAGAGGGAAAGAGAGAGACAGGTTAAGAGACAGACACAGACAGACCAAGAGACAGACACAGACAAAGAAACAGACTGACAGGGAAAGAGACAGACAGGGAAAGAGAGGGGAAGAGACAGACAAAGACAGGTAAAGAGACAGAAAAAGAGACAGACACAGGGAAAGTGACAGAGGGAAAGAGATACTGTAAAATAAATCAATAGTGCAATCTAAGAGCACCCGATGTATTTGTGTTAGATTAGTGTAGTTAGAAGCTGCTCACCTGCTTTAGTTGTGCGCCCTCGCACAACCTCGGTGATGAGCGTGTAATTCCTCTGGTTTTGAGGGGCTGTGGTAACTGGTGTTATCCGATCCTTTTGGCTGGATGGAGCTGGAGGCTTAACGCTGATGGCTCCTGGTTCACCGACTCCTTTGATCCTGGAGCTTTCAGGTCGGCTCTCCGTCCTCCCGCTGGATTAATCAAAGTGAACTGATAGATTCTGTGATCCTCAGCAGCTCTTTGCCGGATTCCCTTTCAGGAGTAGGCAATGTAGATAATGGTGATGAAACCGGTCTTTGAGCGCTAATGATGGATCAGAGGAGGAAAGCAAGGGGATCTTGCTGAAACGCGTTGTGAAGTGATAACAAGAGCTTTATCTTTTTAACAATAAAGCCTAATCTTCAAAAGAACATTTAGAATCTGATCCATCATTAGCGCTCAAAGACCGGTTTCATCACCATTATCTACATTGCCTACTCCTGAGAGGGAAAGAGATAGGCATGGAAAGAGAGGGAAAGAGACAGACAGGGAAAGAGACAGACAGGGAAAGAGACAGACAGGGAAAGAGACAGACAGGGAAAGAGATTGAGACAGACGGAGAAAGAGACAGAGACAGTCAGAGACAGACAGGGAAAGAGACAGACAGACAAAGAGATAGAGAGAGATAGAGAGAGAGACAGAGAGATATACAGAGGGGGAGACAGACAGAGAATGGGAGAGAAACAGAGAGACGGTTACTATCCCGGGCAGCAGTTATTAACCTGGGCGAAGCCGGGTAGTACAGCTAGTATAAAATATATGTAGTATATACATATATATATAATATACAATAGATTGAAAAAAAGTACTGTTTGTCACTCATTAAGTCCATGCCTCAGAGACTGCAAGCTGTTATTTAAGCCAGAGGTGGTGCAACAAAATACTAGTGATGTATTGGACTGTTCTTTTGTTTGTTTTTCATGATTCCATAATTTTTTCCTCATAATTGAGTGATTCCATAATTTTTTTCCCCTGTTTGGTCTTGAAAAGTAACCGTTACTGGCTAGTACATTATGTTTTCATGATTTTTTGTAGTGTTTCTTAAAGCCAGAAAGTTGCCATTTGAAATGACTTTAGCCATGTCTGTGCTTTGGTTTTTTTTTCAACAAAAGTAAACAACTGAATGAACATCCTCAGAGCCAGGTGATTCCATAATTTTTTTGCCAGGGTTTGTACATGAAGGCCATTATAAAGCCCAAATTTGAGTCCAAAATGAGCTGAAGTCAGAGAAGTATGACTTTTTCTATTTATATCTAAGGCTTTATTCTCTCAAATATTGTTCACAAATTTGTCTAAATCATGGTAGTGAGCACTTCTCCTTTGCTGAGATAATCCATTGTCTTGCTCGGACAAGGGGATGTCTGGCGCATGGCACAACACAGCGGTACAATGGGAATGGAAAGGGACAGGAAGGCCTTGCTGATTTTGAGTGGGATAGGCACACCTCCTGACACTAATCTGTGTCTGAACCCTGAGCTCCCCTAACGTTCCTATATGATTCCTTCCCCTCGTCACCATCATGTGCCTAGTCACTATCTGTCCTTCCAATCACCCTGGCTAGTGCAAAGGTCGCTGAGTGCATTAAACTTTAACTCTACAATAGTCCGACACAGGGGAAGGTAAACAGACTGGGGAACATGGAATCAATGGTGCTCTATAAATAAATAATAATAATAATAACATAGACAAAAAGGATATACTTCAAATCTGCAGCCAGACACCAGGGCTGCAGACAACAAAACTCCAGCAGCTACAAGAAGCTTATTTCCTCCAAGGTGGTCAGTTCAAAATGAATCTGTATAACTGGCATTAGGTGATGGAATGTGTGACTATTTAAGGTGGGGGGAGTGGTCCTACATTGGCTGCACCTGAGATTAACTAGCATGAAGCTTCCAGCAAGGAAAATTACTTAACTTTTGCTGCACCAAAAGAAAGCAAATATGTGGAAAACTCAGAGTTTCACAAGGCAATGACACTCAGATTCCATAGCGGTCACAAGTCTCCCAAAAATAGGAGACACTCACAAAGTCATCTCACAGATGAGTCATATCAATGTGCTGATTATACAACATGATAATTACACAGGTGTCCCTTAGGCTTTCCAAAATAAAAGGCCACTCTAAAATGTGCAGTTTTACAATATAGGGGGGGTGGCAGAAAACCAATATGTATCTGGTGTGACCACCATTTGCCAGACTGTCATCTGTCCTGTACAGAGAAAACCGAGATTTATCCGTAAAGAGAACACCTCTCTAACGTGTCAGATGCCATCAAATGTGAGAATTTGAATAATCAAGTCAGTTGCAATGATGAACTGCAGTAAGGTGCAGTCCCCGATGAGGACAACGAGCATGCAGATGAGCTTACCTAAGATGGTTTCTGACAGTTTGTGCAGAAATTCTTTGGTCATGCAAACCAATTGTTACAGCAGCTGTCTGGGTGCATGGTCTCAGACCATATTGGAGGTAAAGATGCTGGATGTGGAGGTCCTGAGCTGGTGTGGTTTCAGGTGATCTGCTGTTGTGAGGCCGGTTGGATGTACTGCCAAATTCTCTGAAACGCCTTTACAGACGGCTTATGGTAGAGAAATGATCATTAGAGATGAGCCAACCCAAGGTTTGGTGTTCATACCAAACACAGACCAAAAAAAAACAGAGTTCGGGTTCAGCGTTTGGGTGCTTCTGTATTATCTGTATTAGGGGAGTCATACTGACGTAAACAGGACAACCTAATCTGACACCAACTACTTATTATGAAACAGATAAATACATTGCTATATGATACTTATAATTGTTCCTACATTTCTTCTGGTATGGTATTAGCATACTTATAGGCCAGTTGTACTCTTTTCTGCAATGATCTAATTCTAACACTAACATACAGGCTCAATAAAAAGAATAAAAAAGTACAAATAAGAAATAATCTAGAATATACATTTAAAAATATAAGTCAACATTATCCCACATTTCAACAAATATACTGTTTTTATCAGTGCTATTATTCATACTAATAATAATAAAATAACTGTATGTCCATGATTCTACTAGTTACTTGTCACATTAAGCTACATAGAAAACATGTCACAAAGGGCCGTCTGTTCTTACATGTAAAACAGTGGATCATTGAACATAGCTAGTGCCAGTCAGTACTAGCATTACTATGCTGTGTTCCTTCAAGCAAAGTCTCTTTATTTCATTAATTTTTTTAGCTGATTTTACTAATTTGGTCTAATATTTGCCTGTATATTATTAACCTAGAATATGGACAACCATCCATAGTTATAATGAAATATTGTACAGGATGAAAGCAATTCAGCTCTTATTTCTTCTTATTTAGATGGCAAGTTGGTATGGATTTTTTAACTGTGTCTTTCATGTACCTCAAAAATTGTCATTTGGGGTTATTTCCCATTCACAAATGTCAAAATGATTCGGTAACAATGCAAAGAGACCTGAGTTTTTATAGTGCAAAATTTCAAAATTCAATTTTATTTTTAAGACATGGTGACAAAAATACATTTAAAATACACACTCATTAAAATCTAGGGAGACAGCCAAAAACAAATAGCCAGACTGTAGCCACATAGTGTACAGAAACATATAATCAGAATATGCACCCAAAAATTGGATTAATAGCGAACAGACCAGAGTTTAACAAAATGTCAAGTGACTTATTATAATATCAGTGAACATCTCTGTTTAAAGTCCATGGTTGTTGAATGACCCTGATCAGTACAGTAATGAAATATATTATATCCACTGTGTGAGCAAAGTGTGGGCAATGCTGCACTTACAAGCAGAAAGATGAACAGCTGCTCCCAGTATGATGACCTCAGCAAGCCCAATGCACGTTTCGCAGGGGAGATTTTCTTTACTTCATCAGGGAAAAAGGCCCAGGAGTTAGTGCTACCCGTGTGGCCTCACTATACTGTGGACCCCCTGTAAAATGTTTTGTATGACTAAATGAAGTATTTTCCCAAAACGATTCTGTGCAGTTTAAGTGGAGAAGCGAAACCTTTAACTACAACAACATCCAGTAAATTATTTAATTTTTTCAAAAAAGTTTAAATATACAGTATACATACAAACATATAATGCAATAAAAAGAGGATGTGATGCATGAATATGCACATGCACATAGTGGTAACATATTACTGCCTTACGAGATAATAATACCATAATGTCCTTGGAAGAAGGCACGGCCAAACACGTGTCAGGTGTTTGCAAAGATAATATATGCAATATATTGTTGGATGCAATACCATGTTTGCTATACATAGCATTTGGGCTTTAGCTTGTTGTCTTTCACTATAGCAATTACATGTATAGTGGCTTTACTCCAACCTCTATTCTCTTTTTATTTTGCCTTGTCTTCCATGTGCCTTACTCATCATTGTTTAGTTAATGGCATTCTCAGGCCATAGCCGTGAGGCATGTACCGTATATTTGCATATTGGCTGCCCCATTTTAGTACCCTTATATTATAAACTATAAACTAATTTATTTATACAGTTACATACATTGGATATAATTAGAGTTGAGCGAGTAACTAACTATTCATACTCGCTATACTCATAACGAGTACTTTCTAATACTCGTTTAGTCATTCCGAATTGCATGTGCAGTGCAAGTCAATGGGGGAAAACTTGCAATGTAACGAGTAACCCGAATTCCGCACTATTCGTTGTTCACACGAATAGTACGGCATTCGGGTTACTCGTTACTTTGTGAGTTTTTCCCCATTGACTTGCATTGCACACGCTATTTGGAATGAATACACGAGTATTAGACAGTACTCATTATGAGTATCGCAAGTACGAATAGTTAGGTACTCGCTCAACTCTAGATATAATAATTCTTTTTGCTATGTATTTTAATATGCAAATATTTTTTACTCCATTGGTATTATCTGTTTAAGCAGTACTATGTAACCACTATGTGCCTGTGTATACTCATGCATCACACTCTCTTCTTATTATTTGTATGTATATTTTTAAACTTTATTGAATATAAATTTCAATAATTTGCTCGTGTTGTCAGAATTATAGGTTTTGCTTATTCAGACTTCTCTTTAACTACCTTTTTATATCTTCACTCTCACCCCCTTGTGGCCCTGTAGCTAGCTGCCACACTTTTAGGAATCATTGTTTAACCCCTTCAGCCCCCGGGCACTTTCCGTTTTTGCGTTTTTGTTTTTTGCTCCTTTTCTTCTGAGAGCCGTAACTTTTTTATTATTCTGTCAATCTTGCCATATGAGGGCTTGTTTTTTGCGGGACGAGTTGTACTTTTAAATGAAACCATAGGTTTTACCATATATTGTACTGGAAAACAGCAAAAAAATTCCAAGTGTGGAAAAACTGCAAAAAAAGTGTCATCGCACAATAGTTTTTGGGATGTTTTATTCACGGTGTTCACTATATGATCAAACTGATGTATCTATGTGATGCCTCAGGTCGGTGCGAGTTTGTAGACACCAAACATGTATAGGTTTACTTGTATCTAAGGGGTTAAAATAAATTCACAAGTTTGTCCAATAAAAGTGGCGCACGTTTTGCGCCATGTTCCGAAACACGTAGCGTTCTTATTTTTAAGGATCTATGGCTCAGTGATGGCTTATTTTTTGCGTCTTGAGCTGACGTTTATAATGGAACCATTTTTGCGCAGATGCTACGTTTTGATCGCCTGTTATTGCATTTTGCGTAAAACTTGCGGCGACCAAAAAACGTAATTTTGGCGTTTGGAATTTTTTTGCCACTACGCCGTTTACCAATCAGATTAATTGATTTTATATTTTGATAGATCGGGCATTTCTGAACGCGGCGATACCAAACATGTGTATATTTATTTATTTTTTAACCCTTTAATTTTCAATGGGGGGAAAGGGGGGTGATTTGAACTTTTAGGTTTTTTGTTTTTTTTTAATTTTTTTAAAACTTTTTTTTTTACTTTTTTTTTTATTTTACTAGTCCCCCTAGGGGGCTATAGCGATCAGCAATCCGATCGCTGATCGCTATCTGCTTATCACAGCAATACAGCTGTAATCAGCAGATTCAGTCACTTTGGTTTTCCCTCTGCTCTCGGCCGAGGGAAAACGAAAGTGAACCATCGTAGCAGCAGGCGTCATTACATGACCCTGTGCTACGATGGCAACCACCGATAGTCACGTGATAACACACGTGACTTCCGATGGGGGCGGCGGTAAGTAACAAACATGGCCGCGCGCATTTAAATCTTGCTGCCAGACTTTGGCAGCAAGATTTAAGGGGTTAATGGCCGCGGGTGGAAGCGATTCCACCCGCGGCTAGCAGGCACACATGTCAGCTGTTGAAAACAGCTGATATGTGTGCCGATCCACGCCGCCTGCCCGCGGCAGGGGGCGGGGCTTAACGGGACACGATCCTGGACGGATATATCCGTCCAAGGTCGTGAAGGGGTTAACTAGATCCTATCAGCTATGGTATTTTTCTATGCCTGAATTAACACTCTCAAATGGGTTATCCACTACTCGGACAAACGCTTCTCAATTACTATGTTTCCTTTTCTAAAATAATAACAATCTGTGCTCATCTAAGGTACTAGTGCTGTTCGGTTGACGTCAGTAGTGGGGATCCTGAGGATTGCGTGGCATGTGATGTGTGCCCTGCAGACAATCATTGAACTCTAATGGGCTTCTTCACTTTCACTGACTCCCAGATGAAGTGAGAGCTCCTGATGTATGACTGCTTTTGATTGTCAGTTACATCTGAAGTGAGAGTGAAGTGGCCCATCAGCTGGTTGGCTGCATGGCTTATGTGGTATAACAATATCACCCGTGCCTCAGGACACCAGGCGCTGACGTCACTAGAATGAATCCTGCACTGGTGGTGAGTACAATTTGTTACTATTTTAGAAGGTGGAGTATAGCAGTTGAGTAGGGGTTGGATGAGTAGTGGACGACCCCTTTCACTTCTAATTATTAGTGATAGCAAGCATTAAAAAGCTTGAATGCTCATTCCTTGATTCGAGCTGGTCAGATGCTCGGACCAGCTCAATGCGATTAACTAGCATTATGGAAAGTCATTGATGGGCCTGTTTGGGTCTCCCACCATATACAGCCAGAGAGTAACAAGCAGTGCCGATGATGCTCATTCATCACTAATAATTATATTCTTGTTTTTATCCCACAGATTATTATAATCTATAGCAGAAATGAGAATTTTCCTTATTTTCTCTCTCTCTAGGATATGTTTTGAGTTCATTTCACAGTAGTATAATTTTAATGCTTGTGTAATACTAAAAAAAGTGAAATCTCACAGATTTTGGTACATGAAGAAACTTAAGCATAAGAGCTGCCAAAAATGTGCTCACAAGTTTGTTACGGCCTTCCGAAGCCAACTAGCAAAATTGTTAATATAGTGCTGGTCATAGATAGGATGAAGATTTCGATTGTGAAAGATATAGCTAATACATTGTGTCATCGCTTTCTTTTTCTCTGGTTTATCATTGCATTTCTAGTCTTCATTATTAGTGAACTTGGTACACACTAAAACTTATCTCATAGTTGAACTGTGATTTTGTAAAAGATTGTTTTTGTAAATTTCCATTTTGTAAGACCAGGTGGCTTCTATGAGAATGGGAGGTAACTTACAATACATAACTATTTCTGGGAGTTGTTTTTTTCCTGTTTTTGGAGATGTATCAAGAAACCCTTTTTGTGTTGTCCAAGGTTAATTAATTAAGGAGGGCGTCTCTTTATATAAGCTTTGTGCATCATCATGTCTCATAAGTATAATCCATCATATTCCATTCCAATTATTCTGTACGAGTGGAAAATTGTGATTGCCACACTGCTGTGCAATAAAGATGAATGCTGCATTTTCAATATGTGACTGTATTCTATGCTTTTCAGAGTAAACTCCTTCATCAGGATAATCACATTTACATATGCTATTGGACAGGGGTATACACTACAGTTCAAAAGTTTGGGGTCACCCAGACAATTTTGTCTTTTCCATGAAAAATCATACTTTTATTTAACAAATGAGTTGCATAATGAATAGGAAATAGAGTCCAGACATTGACTAGGTTAAAAATAATGATTTTAACTTGAAATAATAATTTTCTTCTTCAAACTTTGCTTTCATCACAGAATGCTCCTTTGCAGCAATTCCAGCTTTGCAGACCTTTGGCATTCTAGCTGTTAATTTGATAAGATAATCTGGAATATTTCACCCCATGCTTCCCCCCTCTCACAAGTTGGATTGGCTTGATGGCACTTTGTGTACCATACGGTCAAGCTGTTCCCTCAACAACTCAATAGGGTTGAGATCTGTTGACTGGGCTGGCCACTCCATTAAAGATAGAATACCTGCTTCTTCCCTAAATAGTTCATTCATAATTTGGAAGTGTGCTTTGGGTCATTGTCCTGTTGTAAGATGAAATTGGTTCCAATCAATCGCTGTCCACAGGGTATGGCATGGCTTTGCAAAATGGAGGGATAGCCTTCCTTATTAAAAATCCCTTTTACATTGTACAAATCTCCCACTTTACCAGCACCAAAGCAACCCCAGACCATCACATTACCTCCACCATGCTTGACAGATGGCATCAGGCTCTCTTCCAGCACCTTTTCAGTTGTTCTGCGTCTCACAAATGTTCTTCTGTGTGATCCAAACACCTCAAACTTCGATTCGTCTGTCCATAACAGTTTTTTCCAATCTTCCTCTGTCCAATGTCTCTGTTCTTTTGCCCATATTAATCTTTTCCATTTATTATCAAGTGTCAGATATGGCTTTTTCTTTGCCACTCTGCCCTGAAGGCCAGCATCCCGGAGTCATCTCTTCACTTTAGACATTAACACTGGCGTTTTGCGGGTACTATTTAATGAAACTGCCAGTTGAGGACCTGTGAGGCGTCGATTTCTCAAATTAGAGACTCTAATGTACTTGTCTTGTTGCTCAGTTTTGCAGCGGGACCTCCCACTTCTCTTTCTACTCTGGTTAAAGCCTGCTTGTGCTCTCCTCTAAAGGGAGTAGTACACACCGTTGTAGAAAATCTTCAGTTTCTTGGCAATTTCTCGCATTGAATATCCTTCATTTCTAAGAACAAGAATAGACCGTCCAGTTTCACATGAAAGTTCTCTTTTTCTGGCCATTTTGAGAGTTTAATGGAACCAAAAAATGTAATGCTCAAGATTCTCAACTAGCTCAAAGGAAGGTCAGTTTTATAGTTTTTATAATCAGCAAAACTGTTTTCAGCTGTGCTAACATGCTTGTACAAGGGTTTTCAAGGGATTTCCAAACATCCATTAGCCTTCTAACAGAGTTTCAAACACAATGTACCATTAGAACACTGGAGTGGTGGTTGTTGGAAATAGGCCTGTATACACCTATATAGATATTGCATTAAAAACCAGATGTTTGCAGCTAGAATAGTCATTTACCACATTAACAATGTATAGATGTATAGAGTATATTTCTGTTTAATTTAATGTTAGCTTCATTGAAAAAAAATGTGCTTTTCTTTCAAAAATAAAGAAATATCTAAGTGACCACAAACTTTTGAACTGTAGAGTATATATAGCAGCAGAAAAGGCGCGATACAGCCAACTGATTAGTCAGCCGATACATGCAGCATTTCAAATATAAGATAAAACAGGAGTGTCACGGTTGTGTCATAGGTGACAGACAGTCATGTGATTTCTGGCAATAGAAGGTCACAGCGTTTGGCTGCACAAAATGCTCCCTGACTTTCTTCCATCCAGCTGCTGTTTATTTCCCTTGCGGGTAAATACGTCCATCTTTGCTGGAGTTGTGCTGGTGAGATTGCTCAGCTCATTCAAACTGTTGTTTCAAGCAGGAGGCTTGTACTCATCTGTAGTATTGTTGCTGAAACCTTGCTAAACTTCTACCGGCGTCATCTCTGGATAAGTGGTTTATGCATTTTCCCCCTGTGTGTCCTCCTTGTGGCTTCTCTAGTGTTTATTGGGGTTGACGAAGAGGTCGTCCCATCCATTCCCTATTTAGGGTCCATCACTAGCAATGCATAGGGTCAGGTATCCGGCTCGGTGCATAGGTACGGAACCTATCTTGGGTGGTGAGGGACCCCAGGGACCAGCGTTAGGTTTTGGTCAGGGGTCACCATCTCCCCTTTCCCTAGACACAGGGTTTAAATACTTTCCTTTCGCTGTTCTCTTGGTACTTCCCCATACCTAGCATGACAACGAGATAAATATTCTCTTTCATAGATAGTGTCCTAGAAACATATAAATGCGATGTACATTTGGGGTTAAAATTATTACATCCAAGAAAAATAAGAAAATAAAAAATAAGAAAAATAATTACATCCAAGAAGATCATCGCATGTATATGTTTTTAGGACACTATTTGTGAAAGAGATTCTCCACCTTGTGTTTTATCTTATGTTTGAAATGCGCATGGATCCGCTGACTTAACGGTTGGCTGTATCGCACCTTTTTTCCTGCTATATATACACCCCTGTCAAGTACCATATGTAAATGTGATAATCCTGATGAAGGAAGTTCCTTCGAAACATGTATAATAAAGCCACATATTGCAGATCCAGCATTCATCATTATTGCCCAGCAGGGTGGCAATACACCCTTTCCACTCCTAGTGGCTATCACAAAGTATCCTTGATACTGGGGCCGCAGCAGCTGTTTTTCCAAGATTTTTCCCGTTTGTCTGAAACAATCCCCCCAGGTGAGCAAAACCTAAATTGTAGGTTCACCGTATCTCACAGTTAAGACCCTATCTTGCTCTTTCTTTCTCCTCTTACTCCAATTATCCTGACATTTTATTGTTCCAATAATATTCCTGTAACAAATCTGTGATATCGTGATATGTTTTTATCTAATCCAAAAAGTTCCTACAAAAGAGGCAGCCTTATGACTAATAACGTGACATTTAGAATGATACCCAAGTGTGTGTCTTTACTCTGCGTCTTCACCACGGTATACCTGTGCCGATCCTGAACGCTACCTGAGTGAGTAAAACTTCTCATCTCTAACACAATAAAAGTTAATTGAACTTAAAGTGAAAACATGAAAGGCAAGTGAAGAATCTATCTTCTGGATCTTATAAAAAATATACCAGTAATAGAGATAATAAGAGAAAAAATTACCAGCTCACCCACCTGAAGAACTACCAAAAGAAACGGTGCAGGGATCAGGACACAGCCAGACCGGGCTGCAGGCAATCACTGAACTTGAAGAAAAAGAAGGGATCCAGCATCCAAGTTCCAATTGAATTAATTTTTTTTCTTTATTCAACAAAGATAAAAGGGTTCTTCCATAATAATAAAATCCAAATTACATGGCAGGGTAGAAAAAACGTTCAGAGTAAGGAGTTGTCACTCCAAAACGCGTTCCGTTTTTCTACCCTGCCATGTAATTTGGATTTTATTATTATGGAAGAACCCTTTTATCTTTGTTGAATAAAGAATTTTTTTTTAATTCAATTGGAACTTGAATGCTGGATCCCTTCTTTTTCTTCAAGTTCAGTGATAGAGATAGTATACTGGAGTTAGGGCTCAGAAACGTCATCAGTATAAGGCCGCTTTCACATTGCGTTTTTACCTACGTTCACTGGTCCCGCCGGGCATCCGTCCAAACCCTCCCTCTTCCCCCGCAAAGCGTGTTTCGGACGCATATGCCGACAAGGCCATTGAGTATAATGGAGAAGATGGAGTCAGCGTGTGCGCTGTCTTGCACCATTTTTGGGCGTATACGATTTCTGCAGGCGGACACCCGAACGCAGTCTACTAAGTCTGGGTGTCTGCCTGCAGAAAACTTATATGCCCGAAAAGGCTGCAAGACATACCACACCGTGACTCCGTCTGCTCCATTATAGTCAATAGCCCCATCGGTGTAGGGGTCCAAAACCCGTTTTGCGGGGGGAGGGGATTCGGACGGATGCCCTGACGGGACCATTGAACGTAGGTGAAAACGCAATGTGAAAGCGGCTTAAGGTCAATGGGGGCTGCAAGAACCAAAGAGCCACTGTACTTGGTAGAATGTTGTTGCCTCTTTGGCTCTAACCAAATACAGTTCCCTTTTCATACAAATCTCTATCAATTATTGTAGTTCTTGATTAAAGCTCACATGTAAATGAACTGCACTATCAGGCACAAATTTTGGACAAAAATAGGACTTTCTTTTCTAAAAGCAAAAGAGGGAACAGTATTTCATAGTGTACACAGTACAATGGCTCCTTCATTCATGTGATCACTGTAGGTCTCAAAGGTTGAATGAGTTGCAATGACTAAGGGGTACTTTACACGCTGCGACATCGCTGCTGATATATCGTCGGGGTCACGTCATTAGTGATGCACATCCGGCGCCGGTAGCGACATCGCAGCATGTAACATAAATGAGAGACGATCAACGAGCGCAAAAATAAGCAAAATTGTTGCTCGTTGACACGTCGTTCATTTCCATAATATCAGTGCTGCTGCAGTACGATGTTGTTTGTCGTTCCTGCGCACCACACATCGCTACGTGTGACGCCGCTGGAACGACACATCTCCTTTCCTGCACCCACCGGAAAAGGAGGAAGGAAGGAGGGGGGCGGCATGTTCCGGCCAGTCATCTCCTCTTCTCCTTTTCTATTGGGCGGCGGTTCAGTGATGCTGCTGTGACGTCGCTGTGACGCTAAACGAACCGCCCCCTTAGAAAGGGGGCAGTTCGCCGGTCACAGCGACGTCGCAGAGCAGGTACGCGCGTGTGACGCTGCCGTAGCGATAATGTTCGCTACAGCAGCGATCACCACATATCGGCCGTACGACAGGGGCGGGTGCAATCGCGCTTGACATCGCTAGCAATTGATAGCGATGTCGTAGCGTGTAAAGCGGCCCTAAAGCTAAATTTGCTTTGGCATATGCTAATTGTGTGACCAGTGGTGTTTAATTCAGTGATGGACACAGACCACAGAGAGCCCTTGTGCAAGAACAGTATATGGGCCACTGTTCCTCTGTATAAGCTGGTTGCTGATTTGATGGTGGTGATGGGCCCCTACCTCTAGGGCCCCTTTGCAGCTGCACACATTGCATCAATGATATGTCCACCCCGGGTTGATTTTATTCTGTTCCTGCTACAATGGATATCACATTTGCTGTTCTGATGGGCCTGTATGATGCGATTGTGCTGATATACAGGATCCAATCTGAACAAAAATTAGCTAAATGAAGACCTCAACGGCGTGCGTAGATCGATACTAGCTAAATGCCAATTGTATGCTGGTAAAACTTTATTGTTATACTGTATATAATGTTTATACTTTGTTTATATAAAAAGGGTTATCCACCTTTTGGGTCTATTTGGTTAATTTAAATGCTTGTTTTGGGGGCAAAAAGTCATTTTTGCAACTGTTTTCATTAAACATTTTGCACACTTTGTCTGCTATAGCTTCTGTGTTGCACATCTATTGCTGGCTGCAAAATGAGTTATCTGAGATTTGTCAGTGAGCTTGCCCTGATGGGCTTCTGGAGAGATTGTAAATCTTTTATCTGTCTTTTTCTGAGCTCCTCTCAGCTGATTTATGAACAAACACCACATTGAGATTGTATGCACAGGGCAACAAAAACCCGTTAAAGCCAAACGGTGAAAATTCTTTAATGAAAATGTATTTTTAACCCTAAATACATTTATTTAAAGAGGATTTTGGTCTTATGCTTAAAGTCTATGTGACTGAAGACTTCTGAATACTTACAGTACGCGCACCACATGCTAAGGGAATTATTTTGTGCTGCTGGCGATCGTGAGTTGACATGTGACCACAAGTACGCGACTTCCATACATACGGCCACATTTCAATTATTGGGTGAGGCTCAGCACATCTAGTCAGCATGTGACCGCTTGCATGCAAATTCCTTACTTGCAGTCACATGACTGCTCTGTCTCACCAGCAACACTGGAGAGTCTTGATAGTGAGCCGTGTGCACTCTGTAAGGATTCAGAAGTCTGCTATAAAATAGTGTTACTGTTTACTGTAGCAGAAGGCAGGACAACCCCTTAATTAAAAAGTAATAATGTCCCCATAAATGAACAACCCCTTTAATATAACAGCAAAATAGTTTACTAAATTTTGGCTAGATGACATTGCTATATCGAGTCAAAGACAAACATGTTTTGTTAACATCTACTTGAGCAATACCGGAGCTGTGGACATCCTAATGACTTTCCAGGAGTCGTGTGCAATTTTAGTATTTTTGACTCTCTCACTTTGCTATCTTTTGTATTCAGAAAATGTACCAAACGTCGGATCACATCTCCTACAGAGCACTTTGTTGCTGTTTCCTTTTTTGAAGAAAAACACTGAAGGTTAAAATTGCCTTAGAGGTTGGATGCAATTTACTTCCCAGCATGGATTTTTTCTATTGCGCAAATACCTTCTGTTAAGTGCTAGAAATATGTGATGTCATATTTGAAATATGATTTTCTTTCAAGTATAATTATTTTCAGGTTTCTTAATCTCTTTGAGGTATATTCTGGAAAAATAGAAGACTCTGCATAATTAAAAATAAAACAGTGGTAGTAGGTCTTTATTAGATCCTAGGCTAAATGAGCAAATTAGTTTATTATCATTCAGAATAATCTTTGAACATCACAATATCAGGAAGGGGCCTTGAAAAAATGGCCATTTTATAAAGCCTTCCCTGCCGTCAAATAAGTACACAGTCCGATGCTCTCATAGAAGTGAGAAGAAAATTGAAAATGAACCTGTTTATTATGATTTTTTTTAATAATAGTTCCAATTAGAGTTGGTGTGAGTTGATATGTAAGACCCAGTTTAGTGGCCATATCGGTAATCTGTGGCCAATGAGCGTCAAACGCCTTTGATGGTGTCGCGCCAGGCTGACTTTTCAAAAGGCAAGCTGGGATGCTGTCAAATAAGAGATAGTCCTCTAAGTGCTCCCATCAATCATACAGTGGTCCCAGATTAGTGACACGGCCTCTAGATCATATCCTGCAAAACAAGTCTCATAATCTTTAGTTTTTTCCTGATTAATAACATAATTTGTTTTCATAACTACATTTTTTTTTTTTTTTGTTAAAAAACCAACTGCTTCTTTTAAATGGGTTCATCCACTACTTTTACAATCCTATCCTTAAAGGGGTAGTTCACCCATATTCATTATTGGCCACATCGATATTATGTTGAGAAACAATGTTTCTCTCAAATATCTTGTGTTGCCAATAGTGTCTGTGAGCGGCGCTATTGTGCTCCACTCACCCCTTTCACGTGACCCCCGGGCTCCATGACCTCTGGGATCCGGTGATGTCACATCAACTGAGGCGGGCCGCAGTCTTCCTGAGTGACTGGGCTGTTGGTGGTGTTTCACCACTCGTATCAGCGCAGCGTCACAGCCCATCATCTCCCTACTCCCTCCTGCTTCACTGCAGAGTGCACAAGCAGGAGACACGGTGGGCTGTGATGAGTGGTGAAACGCTGCCCACAGCCCAGTGACTCACGGAGACTGGAGCCGGCCGCAGTCATGTCTGGTGAACAGGAAGTTGATGTGACAACACCGGATCCCAGAAGTCATGGAGCCCAGGGGTCAGGCAATGGGGAAGAGCGGTCTGCAATAGCACCACTCACAGGCACTATTGGCAACACAAGGTATTTGAGAGAAATCTTGTTTCTCAACATATCGATGTAGCCAATGATGAATATGGGTGAACCACTTCCACTTCTTAAAGATACGTCATCAATATCTGATCAGCCAGGGTCCAACATCCGACATCTCCATCCAACGATCCGTCATTCTCAAGGGGTAGCAGGAAATGCTCAGTTCCAGAGCTGCCCCTTCAACTGATAGTGGCCAAAGGTACTGCACATCAGCCTCCTATTGATTTGAATGGGAGGCAGATGTGCAGTACCGTGCCATGGCCTCTATCAAAAGACGTGACAGCTCTGGAACTGAGCATTTCAGGTAGTGAGACTACCTTCATTTTATAGACAATCATCTTGGCTATCTCATGCACATATTTGACATGCAGCTATTTAGCATATGATTAGTTATGCAGATTCTATTCATGTCATTGCATTGTTACTATCTTGCTCCTGGTGGAGATATTACAACCAGTTCTCACATTCTCTAGTAGCTCAATGTATTATTAGGTTGATTCATAAGTTAAAGGTCATTGGTTTGAATCGAGGAGCAGCCATGAAGAAAATTTTCTAAGAAAAGAGAAACAGCGTTATTCAGCTCATCGATAGCGGTCTCTCAGCCAAGAAAATTGCCAAACTGCATCATGTGAATGCTATGACTGTTTGAAGAATATGAAATGAAGTCCATCCATCCATTCAAAAGCCAAGAGGTGGACGTCCAGGTAAAATTTCAGGAGTCAACAAGTCGGCTCATCTGAAGGTCTATCAGTTCTGACATGACAAACATGGCTGTAGAGGTGGCTTGTATGCTTCAAAATAGTGAAATCGCAGACATCTATGCAAGCACCATGTGACGCACATTACACAAGTCTGGAATGGTGGCCCGAAAAAATGTGAAGAAGACTCCACTTCAGTATCATCATAAGAAGCATTGGCTTGAGTTTTCAAAAAAGTACAAAAAATGGACAGTAGAAGATTGGAAGCAGGTGATTTGGAGCGATGGGATGAAAGTCAGTAGACTAGACTCTGATGGGTGCAAATGAGTCTTAAAGAAACAAGGGAAAAAGGTTCTATGAGGAATAGATCGAGAAATTGAATGATTTGTCAAGTTCGATATAGGAAATTTGATAATATAGGGGTTTTTTTTTTACAGCCAAAGATGTTGGCTAATGGACCAGGATCGATAGTGATCTCAAAGCTGAGCTATATGTGAGTATCCTACAAGACGAGTTGTGTCGTACACTTGAGTACTACGGTAATGAAAAGGAAGACATAGTTTTCCAGCAGGATAATGACTTGAAGCATACGTCACGATTGGCAAACAAATGATTCACTGACAATGAAGTAGAGGTGCTGGATTGGCCTCCACAGCCTCCAGGTCTCAACCTAATTGAACACTTGTGGCTAGAGTGGTAGAAAAAGCTATATACATGCCCAAGTGAGTCAACCAGTATGCACTAACATATAGAAGAGACCTGGCATCAGATTTCAGTCAAGAAATACTTGAATCTGATCAAGAGCATGCCCAGAAGGATTCAGGCTGTTTTGTACGTGAAAGGGGGATATAGAAAATACTAATAAAATAATAAAAAACAAAATTTTGAGGCTCAAAAAAGTAACAATGCAGTGAAATGACATTAATCTGCAATAACTAATCATATGCTAAATAGTTGCAAGTCAAATTTATGTAAGAGATAGCAAGATGATTGTCTATTAAATAAAGGTAGTTTCACGTTCAAATTTGTAGTGGTTGGTGAGAAATGGAGCCTGAAATTCAAAAATTCAAAGCATTGTTACCCTTTTGCTCGTTAGTGTAAGTTGATTGGCCTGTTTCTTGTGTATTCAAGTCAATGGAACTAATTAAGAGGTTACAGTTCATATTTGAGAGCCAAATTATTGCTGGTAAAACTACCAAGAGACAATGATATGTAGGAGAGCCCTATTTCCCCAAAAATCTTGTATTTTGTTGGATGTTAGAGAAACTGGACCCTTACAATATTGTCATATGACATTACTGTGAAAACTGAAAATAAACTGTTATAAAACAAAGTTATTGGTGAAGAGTATATCACAAGGGAACATGGAGGTTAAAGAGAATCTGTCCGCACAATTTTGTAATGTATAATAAAGACATGGCTAGATTGGTGCTGTAACACTCATTAAATTGATACATTTGGTGAATAAATCCACGTTATAGTTTTTCTTAAATCAGCATTTGAAGTTTTCTGCTAATTATATTTTTGTGCGCAGGGGCTGGACTGTACTCTGGGTCTTCTCCTCCCTGTCTGTGATTCCCCGACCCCATCCACCTGCCTCCGCTCTGTGAATATATCAGAAAGATTCACAGCACTTTCTAAATAATGCAAAGGAAAAAACGTTTATTAAAGCAAATTAGTAGAGCGACTATGCTTCGACTATGCCCTGGCGTGGTACAACACCATTTCTGCTTGTAACCCTTTTGTAATCTTTGACTCTATAACAATCTATGTCTTTGCAATAACACAAGCTACTGTGATATTATACATGCTCTGCCATTGTATGTGCACTGTAAACTTGTTTGTATATACCAATTTTATTTACTAGCTACTTGTTTTATTACTTTCTATCCCTGGCTCATTTACCTATGATGCCATACCTCATAGTCTAATTTTCGGCATGCCCATATGAATGTCACAATTTGATTGTTACCCTTTTTCTTTGATGTTTAGCATTGAATACTCTGTAAATATTGTACATATGTATAGAATTTTTGTTTGACTGGGTTACTGTATTTGATATTATTCTTTTTAATTTTGTTTAGTGACCCATGATTAAGACCCGGAAGGGTTGAAACTTTGAAGCATAGTTGCACTATTAAGTTGCTTCAATAAACGTTTTTTTCTTTGCATCATTTAGAGAGTGCAGTAAATTTTTCTGGTACATTGGACAAGGGTCTTTGACCTGTTTTCAATGGCACCTCGAATAACTACACACTGTGTGCAGACCATATTTTGTAACTATACAGTGGAACCTCGGTTTACGAGTAACTTGGTGTGCGAGTATTTCGCTATACGAGCAAAGCTTGCTGTAAATTTGTAACTCAGTTTACGAGCAAGCTTTGTCGTACGAGCAAATACTCACCGCACACACTTCTGGTTCCGTACTTTAACCGCGCTCTAACCTGCTCTTGTAGTCCGTGCAAACACACACAAACATACAAACACACACAAACACGCATGCACACACACATATTATGCTCACCTTACCTTCCGTTCCATCGCCAGCCTCATGGTTCTTGTAGTTCGCTGGTACAGGATGTGTATCGGGTAACCATCGCAACAATGGAGGAATTTTCACTGTCAGCCGCTACTCAAAGGCAGCACCTTTGACGTCAGCGCTCTGGCAGCGGAAGCTTCGGCATCGGTCGCGATGGTTACCCAATACACATCCTGTACCGGCGAGCTACAAGAACCGGGAGGCCGGCGATGGAACGGAAGGTAAGGTGAGCATAATAAGTGTATGTACGTGCGTGTTTGTGTGTGTTTGTGCATGTGTGGAATGGCAAAATAGGGGACCAGGATGGGACATTGAACAAGTTGTGGAACGAATTGTCTGAGCTTGCATTATTTCCTATGGGAAATTTTGCTTTGCTATCGAGTAACTTGGTTTACAAGCACATTCCCAGAATGGATTATGCTCGTAAACCAAGGTTCCACTGTATTCCAATTTGTTAATTAAAAGGTACTGCTGAACAGAGGAGGGAAGTCATGCAATGACCGGAGCAGGTGGAGGGGGTGAGGAATCATAGACAGGGAGCAGAAGGCCCAGTGTACAGTCCAGCCCCCGTGCACTGAAATCTAATTAGCAGAAAAATTCAAATGGTGAATAAAAAAGAACAACAAAGCGGCTTTTGTCACCAAAGGTATCAATTTAATCTGTATTACAGCAACATTAAAACCATGGCTTTACTTTATATTACAAAATCATGCTGACAGGTTTCTTTAAATCTGGCCACATACCTAACTTTACTTATCAAAATATTGCAGTTCTGGTCCTGTAGCAGCTGAGATATGTATTATGAGATTATACAGCAGCTGATGTGTGTATCATAAGGTTTTGCAGCAGCTGAGGTGTTTATGATGAGGTTCTGCAGCAGCAAAGATGTGTATTATAAGGTGATGCAACAGCTGAGGTGTGTAGGATGAGATTCTGCAGCAGTTGAGGCATGTATGATGACTTTCTGCAGCAGCTGGGTTGTGTATGATGAGGGTCTCCAGCAACTAAGGTGTGGTAGTGGTGTTGTAAGCCAATAAATATAAATTATAATGTCTTAAATTTCTTTGCTTTAGGCCTCCTTCACACGTCCGTGTCTCCGGTACGTGTTTGGTCCATTTCCTCACGTGCTGGAGACACGGGCACACGTAGACACATTAAAATCAATGGGTCTGCGCTCACGTGCGTGTTTTGCCATGGACCGTGTGTCCATGTAAAGCATACGTGTGCCCGTGTGCTCCACACGTAGACATGTCTGTTTTTCTCCGGCATCACGGGTGTCACATAGACTGCACACGGACCACACGGATGTGATCCGTGTGACACGCACCGGAGAAAACAAAAGTGTCTGTGAAATAAAAATAATTTCTATACTCACCGTCTCCAGCGCTGCTGTCTCTGCCGTTGCTGTCACTTGCTCCCGACCCCCGCTCATTATGTTCATCGCATATTCACTTCACTGTGGCCGGAAGCAGCAGTAGCGAGGGGTCGGCAGGACCGGAGACCGAAGATCAGCACCACGAACAGCGACGCCAGGGACAGGTGAGCAGAAGTTCCCGTTCTCCGTGTGTTATCACGGATAACATACGGAGAACACGCATGTGCCATAAACACGGAACATGGAGAGCAATACGCACCTTGACAAGTCCGTGATTTTCATGGACGTGTGAAAGAGGCCTTAAGATGTTTTAGGTGAAAGTTTGACATCTATTAGCCATGTAATCTTTGCATCTTCTTTGAATGCCATTGATGGGTTGTGTAGATGTGTCTTGTAAATATTTTGGACCTTTCTAGAAGTTTATTCTTCTTCAGACACTGCTATTATAAATGTACTTACAATATCTGGTATCTTAATAATGACCAGTAGCGTACCATTATGAGAAAGTATTGAAGGACCCATCTGGCTCCTGATTTTCTCGGATCGGTGTATGCCAAGTGGAATCAAGATTGCTGCCCTACAGGCCATCAGATAGGTGAGGTTAGAATAATGAGAGGTTAACTAGAATATCCCTGGGAAATATAAACTCATTTTTTATTGGCTAGGTAGTTGTTGCAAAAAACCCATTCTCCTGAATTTCATTGTTAGCGCAATCAATATTCCATTACTGGATGTTCCAGTTACTCCAGGAAGTGCAGGAAGATTTTAATGCATTGAATTATGCATGCAGCTCTCATTCACAGTCACTGAGCAGACAGAGGACGGCTGTGAGATTTTTCTGCAAGTCACTGCAGTGAAATACAGTACGTTCCTACACACTATAGCTATGGCTTGGCTGGAAGGCTAAGAGGACATCAAACCGGTGCTGAGGACATAACATGTCTGCCGGATGGGGAGTTCTACAGCGTTCACAGAGTGTTGCAGTGTAAATTTACATGCGAGTTATTGAGGGAAGGACAGAGGATGTTCTGTGCATGACTTTCCTTGCTGAGAAGATCACATTGTGACTATTCCATATTTCTGCTGCAGACGCTTACTATGTGGAGCATTTTGATGGGACAGATCTACGAATTTCATCAATATTCACAATAGCCAACTGGTGCCGGTGTCCAGGTAAGATGCATCTATTCTTTTCTTAGCTTTTAAAGGAGGGTGTATGTGGACACAGATGTATTTCAGTCCCAAAGTACAGAGTCAGGATTATTTGATAGCTTCAGACGCCCATTCTGCAGCAAGTTCACTGCAGTATTCCATAAATTGTGTTATGCATGAGTAAAGCTGGCTTAATAACGGAGGGATTGATTTATTATTATAACCAGCCTACATCCTTTGTAATTCTTCATTAGGATTCTCATCTGAGCTATCCATTTACATATAGCTATGCTCCACAGACACATTTTACTCTATTTTCAATGTTCTGATTCTAGCAAAGCCAAACCTCCACATTCCCCTATAATTGGATTTGTCATTGAAATAATGTTTTACAAACACTGTAGCAATGTCTATCTCTGGATTATTAAAAAAAGTTACCTAGGGCACTTCCAAATTGCTTATACGTAAACTTCTGCATGCTGTTTTTTTTTATATATAACTTGAAAACAAATTTTTGGACATAAAAAGCTATCTTTAAAGGGAATTTGTCTTGCTAAAAATGGTATCATATCTGCCGGCTGGATGTTATTGAGCAGGAGGAGCTGATCATGTGGAAATACATTTTTATAGGAAAAGATTTTGAAAAACCTTGTATTTTACTCATTGAATTCCCATGGTGTTTATATGAGTCCAGTGGGTGGTCCCTGTATGACATCATTACTAGTAGAACCGCCCACTGGACTAGTATACATACAAACAACAGGGATTTCAATCAATAAAATACACTGTATACAGAAACTTTTCCCACAAACCTATACTGTATATCATTCTGCTCTACATCTCCTTTTATATACCATGCTGTCCACAGATTGGACTGCATGTACAACATGACGGGTTCTATTTAACGGCAGACTGGCCCATCACAGTCAGGCATTAGGGGATTTAGATTGCATTTGTATAAGCTACAGATTAATATGGAAGTACAAGATAGTCAAGTGTGTGAATTTAATATGGGTTGTGATTCTGCCCCCATTGTAGTGTTTTCAGTATATAGCCTATAGGTCACGTGATTGGGTGGGGTCTGACCATCAGTATTATCTTGAATCAGCAAAAAAAGGCCACATTGTATATACTTTATTATGTTGGCAGTGCTTGACTCGAGGATTCAATGGCATGGCTTCCTGTACCATGTACTAACCCTTTAGGCCCAAAACACAGTTTTTCTTGGAGTGTTTCATTTACTTCTGGGAAAGACACAGCGATTCATGAAAGCAATCCTTATCCATTTCCCCTATTATGCTAAACGCATGACACAAAGGGTCAACCATTTATTTGAACATCTGGCAATACACAGCTCTGTTCACTCCTGCCTTTTTGAGTTTTGTTTCACTAATCCATTCTAGTAAACAGAAAAAGCATTAGAATGGCCACAATTGACATTGGAGTTTGTCTGGTTTCCATTATGTGTGTTTTAGGCAGTCGGCCATTGTACGCATGGGTAGGTTATGTAAGACTTACGTCTGCATTGGACACTTCTCTACATGGAGCGCTATTCTTTCTCTTTTGCTCTAAGCCTTCTTCACGTCACTGTTTGTTCACATCCGTACTATAATGGATAAGAAAAGCTTTGCAATTTTTTATTCTTTTCATTGACTCACAAAAAAAAATCACTGATGGTTAACACATTCAAACTGACCAAATAATGATGAAAATCTGACCCAGCACATTGAAGGAAATCAGTCTGTTTTTTCAATCATAAAACACAGGTAGACTACTGAATGAGGCCTTCTGATAAACAGTTTCAGTCCGTGTGCTGCACATCATCTAAGGGTCCCATCACATGTAGCGACGCACCAACGATCTCACCAGCAATCCGACCTGGCAGGGATCGTTGGTGCATTGCTACATGGTCGCTGGTGAGCAGTCAATCAGGCAGATCTCACCAGCGACCAGCCACCAGCCACTTGTGTAACGATGCTGCGCTTGGTAACCAGGGTAAATATCAGGTAACTAAGCAAAGCGCTTTGCTTAGTTACCCGATATTTACCCTGGTTACCAGCGTACACCGCTTACAGGTGGCCAGCACTAGCTCCCTGTATACGTAGCTAGGATACACATCGGGTTACTAAGGAAAGCGCTTTGCTTAGTTACCCGATATTTACCCTGGCTACCTGTGCAGGGAGCCAGCGCTGGCTGCCTGTAAGCGGTGTACGCTGGTAACCAGGGTAAATATTGGGTAACCAAGCAAAGCGCTTTGCTTAGTTACCCGATATTTACCCTGGTTACCAGCGTACGCTGCTTACACGAGTTGGTGCTCGTTGGTCTCCCGCCGTCAAAAACGCTGATGTGTGCTGCACAGCGGGAGACCAACGAGCAAAAAAAGGTCCTGATCGTTTTGTAACGATCAGCGACCTCACAGCAGGGGTCAGGTCGCTGCTACGTGTCACACACAGCGACGTCGCTGGCGAGGTCGCCGATACATCACAAAACCTGTGACGTTTCAGCGATCTTGCTAGCAATATCACTATGTGTGACGGGGGCTTAAGGGGTAATGTTTCTCCCAGTGGAGAGTGATATGGCTGATATGCCAGTGTAAGGAGGCTTATATACTGTGCAATGCTCCTCTAGGAAATGAAATATGCAAATTGCCTCTTCAGTCTATTATGTCTCTGTAAAGGTTGTGACCTTCACAACCTCTTGAGGTAAGCATGTTTCCTCATTCATACCACTTTTGTGTCAAAGATAAGACCCTTTTTTGCGCTATTTGTCTATCTAGCTACTCTTTCATTTGATTAAGATTAAGCCTAATTTGTATTTTTTTTTTTTTTTTTTAAATCCCTGCCATTCTGGGAATGGCAGCCCAATGGGCTGTCCTAGTCAAAGTATAAATATAGAGATAGCTGTCAGTCGCTGATTAGGACCACCAACTGGAATGCTAAGTCCCAAATTAATAAAATCTTTTCCAACAATATCATATGCCATTGTGTTCATGTTTTCCTATTTAATAACATGCTCTCGGTAAATGTCACAGCCTTTCCAAGATGACAACATCCCTTTTAAAGAGCACACATAACATGTGTACACACTCTATGATGACTTGAGGTGTGCGATAATGATTCAGTGGAGAGAATTCCTGTTTCATACACTGCACTTTTAGTCCTTGAAGTAGACAAAACACAATTTTGCATGGAGTGTTTCAATTATTTGTTGACAGACAAATCGGTTAAAGAGGCTTTCTCATGAAGACTATCCATATACCCTATTATGCCCTATGGATGGCATAAATGGACAGACATTCATTAGAATGTCTGGAAAAATGGGACTTTCTCCAGTGATAACTGTCTTGAAAAAGGATTGTTCTTCAAAGGGAATCCTTCACAAGGTTTTTGCCACCTAATCTGAGAGCAGCATAATATAGAGACAGAGACCCTGATGCCAGCGATATATCACTTACAGGGCTGCTTAATGTAGTTTTGATAAAATCACTAGTGATTAACCACTAGAAGACTTGTAAACCTGCTTCCATGTATTTCAGCCTATTCATGAGCTCTGTATAACCCCACCCCACAACTGATTGGCAGGTTTCTGCCCATGAACAGGAAACTGGCAATCAGTTGTGTGGGGGAAGTTAAACAGAGCTGAATGTTCAGAGAACTAATAGGTATGCAACAGATAAAACAGTGTTTTTTCAAAATCACATGAAGCAACTCAATAAGTGACACATTACTGGAATCAGCGTCTCTGCTCATACATTTTGCTCCTCTCAGGTAGTGTTGCAGAGCACAAACTTCAATATTAATTATTAATGTCAGACTCAACTATTATATTTAATACTTCAATTGTTACGATTGAACCTTAATATTCTCACGGAGATGGACAAAGCAGAGGGAAGGTAAAACCTGAAATCCACAGGTCGCAAAACAAGCTAGTACTAGACCTGACCCTGATTTGTCCCTGCCTGACAGCAGAGGTTGATACCCTAAGATCACTTAATGGTGCCCCCACTCATCGACAGCTGATCCTGAGTATGCTTAACTTCGCCCTAAGCTATAAATCAAGTATAACACAAAAACAACAATAAACAGAAATTAAGTACACACAAGCAGAGGGACACGGGGCTAGGAACATGCAAACATAGTCTCACACGAATGATGGAATACAAGAAACCAAAAAGAATAGCAGAATGCTTGTAAAACCTCTCAAACCTAAATTAAATAAAATAGAAGGTAACTGGGAAGGGAGTCACACAAACAAACTGCAGGGAAAAGCAATAGCAATGTCTCAGTAAGAAAATCTTAACCAATGAGCTTAGATTCCAGACAACCATCCATCCAGAAATATGGCCAGCACTGAGACATGTGAGTACTAAGTATGAATGGCCCCTTTCAAAATGTGATTGGGCAAAGCAAGCAAGAAAGTGCACATGCACAATGTTATGGGGTACTCGGTCCCGGGCGGTGTGTAACTGGGGAATATCACTTGGTGGCCGTTGCCCGCTTCCGTGCCCTGAGTGCTTTTTAAAAGGGGTTATATTTAAAAGGGAATTAAATAAGAGTTTATCACGTGACGCCACTTGCGGTTTACGGCTATCTGGATGGAGCCGCCGCTGCACAGTTTTCACTACTGGGGCTGGTGTTAGTGGCAACCTGGATGTTAGGCCCTCTGCAGCAGGGCCAGGCCCCAGAGGATAGGTGATGTAGATGGGTGTTGAAAGAAAGCAGGCCACACAAGGGGTTGCAGTGTAACTGGTTATTTTACTCACAGTAAGCTGTAAACTGGTCACCCGAGGAAGACTGGTATTCACCGCAGGTCCCCTTAGTCCCAGTGCCGGTTTAGTGACTTGGTGGCTTTTTTTCCCTGCACCTGTCTTTGGTTGGTGGGGCCCCATGGCTTGGAGCGGCTGGGGGTCTCCTCCTGGTAGTCTCTTAACGGCAGTCCGTATAATGGTAGCGTGAACCCTGTGTGGTTGGAGTCTCTGGTCCTGTTCCCCGGTTCTTCCGTTACTACTGAGTCCCGAACTTCAAGGTCAGTGAGGTCCTTGATGGTCCCCTCACTGTGCAGATTTTATCAGGTCTGCTTGGAGCATTTGCCTGACCTATAGAATTTTGTACCCCGTTGGTGCGTGATTCCAGGAGTACACCACCGTACTCCACTAGCAACCAACCGCCTAGGCCCTCAGGTCACTGTCACACTCCTGTCAGTGCTTCTTCTCTCTCACTGTCACCGACTCACTGCTCACCGTCCACTGTCTGCCCCTCCCACCTGGTCATCTAGTGGACTGGATTGGCTCCACCACTAGGCGGCCATCCATTGGTCCAACCCTAACCTGGTACCAGTCTATGGGGCAATTTTGGGAGAACAGGGTTTTCTGAAATGTCTGGTTGTTACTGGCACTGCACTGGTCTTCTGGGTCCCTAGGGGGTAGGCCCTGCATCCTTGAGGGGATGCAGTACCTTGTAGCTCCCTGATGGCTTCAGGAGTGCTACACACACCTAGAAGTGACAGGAAGGCAAAGCATAAGAACAAAAATTAAGAGATCCTTCAGCAGTTATACCAACACAAAACAGGCTGTGGTCCAACCAAGAAGGAAACCGACCAACCACCAGAGACCACTGCTTCGAACTCCGGAGAGGAGCCATTACATCAGTATTACACTGGCTTGCTTGATCAATATGTTAAAGGTTAAGCTGCCTTGGTTTTATGCTACAGGGGGGTTCCCACCACTATTAAAGGGCAACTCTGAATATTAATTATTAATAGTCACTTTGACTACTAATAATATACAGTACTAGATTACACCTTCAACACTTTCTGTTCGTATGCGAAATGTATATATCAACAGCAACTAATTGAGAGAAAGCTGTACAATAAAAGAATATTTATTACACATGCTAAAAAAGTCTACCAGCAATATTTTATTAAATATCACACTAATACAAAACTACCATAATAGCATACAATACTAATAAACTCCAAAATACCTAATAATGTTTCCCATCCACATTATATAAATACACACACACTAGTAGTGCACCCACCTACCACTAACTATCCCTATATGGAACTCAAGGTGTTAATAGCAGTACAGTCAATGCAGGAGTAGGGAATGTAGGGATTAATTCAGGGGTAGCTGGGAATGCAGGGGTTAATGCTGGGAATAATACAGTTAGAACAGGGGATGGATACTTAACCCAGTATGCTGTCTTGATGGTTAGGCTGTAATCCTATGCTACTTGTCTTGATGGTGGGCTGAGACTGAGAGAGGACGCTAAGAGGGAGAGGGGCCACTTGATGTACAGTATGGAAGAAAGAGAGAAGAAGGGACAAGAAGCGGAGTCAGAAGGGTGAATGAAGGGGCTGCAGGGTGAGCGGCAACCGAAAAATGGAATGAGAGCTGCTATTGCCAGATATTTATGCATGGTGGGGCTTCACTCCTGTGTCCACGTGTCCTCTTACTGGACCGCTCGCAGGGCATGAATGCCGGCACAGTAATATTATGTCACCGACCCAGCATGCGTGTACCCATGTGCACCCCAGCGGCAGGGGGCTTTGACATGCCACATGTCGGCAGCAATCTAGACCCCCCACTGGTGGCCAGGTGCTGCCGGAACAAAGGATCCTTTTGTTCTTTTGTTCCTGCAGTCTCTGATCATCCTCTGTTATCAGCAGATTGAATCATACATCTGCTTTGATATGCTCAGCTCGACATACACCCCGCGCTCCAGGTTGTCACGGTTGCAGCTTGTCATGACGCACTCCAAGTTCTTCCGCGCAGTTATCCCATCCTTCGCCACTTCCTGAGGAGGCGAGACTTCTGGGCCCTTGGATAAGTTTCATTTCTGCTCTGGCGCTGCAGGGGGGGGCATGGCTTTTTGCGCCATACCACTACCCAGCCCACAAAAGGCCAAGCTGTATGGTTGCACATGGCGCCTGATCTTTTATATGGCCGCCAGCACATAGTCTTTTCACACAGTCTGTTAAGGCGCACAGTACGCATGGCAACGGGCATGACAATCCTTTTCGTGATGCCAAGTTGACACGACCACATCGAGGTCTGGGGTGACTCGATACGGTTCAGAGGTTCTGCTCCTGGGGCGCCGCGGTGGCGAGGACCGGTTCTGTGACCCCGGCAGTGTTTTTTAGGAAATATGAAGGGAGGGATGACAGTTTATTTGTGACGCCACCTGTGGTATGTGGCAAGTTAGGTGCTGCCGCTGTGAGATGGGGTCCTCTGGGGCAGATGATGACGCAGCTTAGATGGTGCAGCTCTCCACAGGTAGAGCTGGGCCCTAGGGCGGATAGGGGAAGTAGTAGTCTATGATGGCAGGGGCTGCCAGGCAGGAGGCACAGGCGAATAACGGAGTGACACAGGGATGCAGTCTCAAAGTGTTTACTCCCTGTAGCAGGTTCCAAGGTAACACAACATGCCAGTGACCGCCTTTTATAGTGCTGGGGTTTCACTGTGATGGGCTCCAGCCAATCCCGGGTAGTTCGGAGGACGTGTCCGATGCACCTTTCTTAAATTTACCTTCACTGGTCTCCCTCCTGCCTTGCGCCCTCGTACACTGAACCCTGTGCCAGTGCCTGTGGACCCTGTTGGGTGGCGTTGAGCTTTATCTGGTGGTATTTTCATGTGCGGATGTGGCTTCGGTCCTTGCAGTCACCTCAGCCACTTGTTTTACTAGTGGAGTACATAGGTTCTTCTCCTCTAGCCTACAGACCAGTCCCTGTGTTGCGGCCAAGTCCTTCCACCTGTAAATTATATGTGGAACAAGGCCACAGGAGGTTATTGCACTCCTGTAGTCTCTAGGACCCCTTCTGTCTGTGCCTTGGCCAAGCGGTACCAGCTCCAGGCAACGGGTCTTCGCTCCTTGACTGCTCCTCTCCTGTCTTTCTCTCTCCACACTCCACACTGTCTGAATGTTCTCACCATAAAGACTCCACCCCCCGGCCTGGCTTCGGGTATAATAACGCCCTTGCCATGTCTGATGAGGTGTTTCTGAGAGAGGGTGTTGTGCTTTGTGTGAATCGGTGGTGACCTCCACCATACCCAGGATGAAATACCACACCTCTGGATGAGGTGCAGTACCTCTGTGGTGACTGAAGCCTCAGGGGCGCCACACTTTTTTTCCCCTAGAATGTGTCAAACTGTTGATTTACCCACTCCTTTTCCCATCTCTCTGATGGATTTCTTCTTTTTTTTCAACCCAATGATGATCTGTTTCTCTTCCGTTGCATGATGGTCTGTTTCTCTTTTGACTGCATGTTGTGGATTCACAGGAACAGCTTCCAAATGCATATTCCACAACCTGAATCAGCTCTAGACCTTTTACCTGCTGAACAGATGATGGATTGAGGCAGAAATAGCCCATTTAAGAGCTTTTGAGATAATTATCTCATTAATTTTGGTTCCTTGAAAATGAGAAAATTACAAATAAAAGATCTCTAATAATTCCTAAATCTCCAATTAGAATGTGAATACTCTCAAATTAAACCTGAGTCTGCTGGCCTAAGGCACACCTGTGTAATAATCATGTTCTCTAATCAGTACCTTGATATGCTACAACTTGTTATGTGGATGCATTATCTGGGTAAAGGAGAAGTGCTCACTAACAGATTTAGGCTAGCGCCACACATCCGTGCTGCCGGCACGTGTTTGTCATTTTTTACACGTACCGGCAGCACGGAGACACCTTAACCAATGCTACCCTATTGTAGCAGGCACACACACGTAAAACCACACGGAACGTGTGTCCGTGTGCGTTTGTACGTGTGTGCGTTTTTCAAAGCGCTGACATGTCAGTGTTTTCTCCCGCAGCACGGGTGTCACGCGGCCCGCACCCGTACCACACGGGTGTAGTGTGGATGCGGTCCCGTGTGACACGCGCCGGAGTAAACACACATGTCAGTGGAAAAAAAAAAAAACAACATTAACTCACCTTCTCCAGCCCTCCTGTCTCTGCCGCTGCTGCCTCTTGCTGCCGACCGCCGCTCATTATTCTCATTGAATATTCACTTCACTGCCTGGCAGCAGCAGCAGCGGGGAGACGGGAGGGCTGGAGACCGAGGATCAGCACCACAGACAGCAGCGCGGACAGCAGGAAGGACCAGGTGAGTGTGTAAATTACTGGTTCTACGTGTGCTATCGCGGATAGCACACGTAGAACACACGTGTCACGCACGTACCAGAGACACGTACTTACCTGCACGCAACACGCAGGGAAAATACGTGTCTCTCGGCACGTGCGTGATTTTCACGTGAATGTGGCAGAGGCCTCAGACAAATTTGTGAACAATATTTGAGTGAAAAAGACCTTTTTTGTAGGTAGAAAAAATCTTAGATCTTTGAGTTCAGCTCATGAAAAATGGGAACAAAAACAAAAGTGGTGCATTTATATTATTGTTCAGTGTATAAAGAGATATGTTGTTGCAGGTTGCCAAAGAGGCAGGATTACGCTAAAGAGAAGCAGCATTTAATGTAGGATAATCCTAATCCATTGATTCTTGTTGTCCTCACTGTCATGAACTATGAATTAGGGGTGAATTTAAAAAAAAAAGGCCTTTAATGTCCTCTACAGCAAATGAATGTACAACTGAAAATCATCCCTATTGCCATACCTTAGTCCATCACATTATACCAATGCCTACGCCATTTTCTTAGCCAATGTTAGGACTAGATTACTGACAAGCAAAAAACAAGTATGTGAAGTTGTCACTGACCAGTAAACTAATCCACTATATCTTAATCTATGCTCTAGTACTGTGCTTGTGAGAACTGTGATTTTATTATATAAATCACATGCTTAAAGGGAACCTGTCATCAGAAATTTTGCACTAAACTTAAAATATTCCCCCTCTGCTGCTCCTGGGCTGCATTCTAGCAATGTTCCTGTTGTTTATGTGCCCCCTTTCTAACCAAAATAAAGACTTTGTAAAGTGGTACCTTTTTGTATTCAGATCTTTATAATGGTACACAGGGGCGGGCTCTCTGGTGGCCGTTAGGCTGCCTCCTGTCGCTTTAGGCCGTCCCCCATCGCGCAATTTCAAAGAGGTGACGTGAGGTAAGCTGGCCAGCGCTTGCGCAGAACGGTGGAGGTGGTGGTGAAAGCGCGACCACGAGATTATGGGCAGGTACTTGCTGATGAAAAATCACAGTACCGCCCATAATCTCGCGCATGCGCAACACGTCACCAGCGGTCACACTGCACATTGCAGTCCCGCGAGAGTGGCACGGCGCATGCGCGAGATTATGGCCGCCCATAATCTCGCACATACGCAACATGTCACCAGCGGTCACACTGCACATTGGAGTCCCGCGAGAGTGGCACGGCGCATGCGCGAGATTATGGCTGCCCATAATCTCGTGCATGCGCCGTGACACTCTCGCGGGACTGTGCAATGTGCACAGTGTGACCGCTGGTGACGTGTTGCGCTTGCGCGAGATTATTGGCGGCGCTGTGACTTTCATCAGCAAGTACCCGTCCATAATCTCGTGGTCGCGCTTTCACCGCCGCCTCCACCATTCTGCGCAAGCTCTGGCCAGCTTACCTCACGTCACCTCTTTGAAATTGCGCGATGGGGGACGGCCTAAAGCGACAGGAGGCAGACTAACGGCCACCAGAGAGCCCGCCCCCGTGTACCATTATCAAGATCTGAATACAAAAAGGTACCACTTTACAAAGTCTTTATATGGTCAGAAAGGGGGCACATAAACAACAGGAACATTGCTAGAATGCAGCCCAGGAGCTGAAGAGGGGGAATCTTTTAGGTTTAGTGCAAAATTTCTGATGACAGGTTCCCTTTAATTGTTTCTGGCTAAATAGGGATAATATAAGCAGTAAACCAGAATACACAATATTCATTTATATTCTTTGTGGGTTAAAACATCAAAATGGAAAAATATATTCAAATTAATGGTTGATAAAAGGTGCTATATATGGCCCAGTTGGATCTCTTGGTTGCATAATGCTCCATAAATTGATATATTGTTGTGCATTAGTAGCTGTATATTAGTCATTTATGGGGTTAAAAGTGTATATAGTGGGTATGGAAAGTATTCAGACCCCTTTAAATTTTTCACACTTTGTTTCATTGCAGCTATTTGTTAGATTCAAAAAAGTTTTAAAAGTTTTTTTTTTCTCATTAATGTACACTCTGCACCCCATCTTAACAGAAAAAAACAGAAATGTAGAAATTTGGTAGACTTATTAAACAAGAAAAACTTGAATATCACATGGTCATAAGTATTCAGACACTTTGCTCAGACACTCATATTTAAGTCACATGTTGTGCATTTCCTTGTAATCCTCCTTGAAATGGTTCTCCTCCTTCATTGGAGTCCAGCTGTGTTTAATTAAACTGATAGGACTTGATTTAGAAAGGCACACACCTGTCTATATAAGACCTTACAGCTCACAGTGCATGTCAGACCAAATGAGAATCATGAGTTCAAAGGAACTGCCCAAGGAGCTCAGAGACAAAATTGTGGCAAGGCACAGATGAGGCCATGGTTATAAAAGAATTTCTGCAGTACTCAAGGTTCCTAAGAGCACAGTGGCCGCCATAATCCTTAAATGCAAGAAGTTTGGGACTACCAGAACTCTTCCTAGACCTGGCCGTCCAGCCAAACTGAGCAATCATGGGAGAAGAGCGTTGGTGAGAGAGGTAAAGAAAAAACCCAAAATCACTGTGGCTGAGCTCCAGAGATGCAGTAGGGAGATGGGAGAAAGTTCCACAAAGTCAACTATCACTGCAGCCCTCCACCAGTCAGGCCTTTATAGTAGAGTGGCCCGACAGAAGCCTCTCCTCAGTGCAAGACATATAAAAGCCCATATAGAGTTTGCCAAAAAACACATGAAGGACTCCCAGACTATGAGAAATAAGATTCTCTGCTCTGATGAGATGAAGATAGAACTTTTTAGTCATAATTCTAAGCGGTATGTGTGGAGAAAACAAGGCACTGCTCATCATCTGCCCAGTACAATCCCAACAGTGAAACATGGTGGTGGCAGCATCATGCTAAGGGGGTGTTTTTAAGCTGCAGGGATAGGACGATTGGTTGCAATCGAAGGAAAGATGAATGCGGCCAAGTACAGAGATATCCTGGAAGATAACCTCTTGCAGAGTGCTCTTGACCTCAGACTTGGCCGAAGGTTCACCTTCCAACAAGACAATGACCCTAAGCAAACAGCTGAAATAACAAAGGTGTGGCTTCACAACAACTCTGTGACCATTCTTGACTGGCCCAGCCAGAGCCCTGACCTAAACCGAATTGAACATCTCTAGAGAGACCTGAAAATGGCTGTCCACCAACGTACACCATCTAACCTGACGGAACTAGAGAGGATCTGCAAGAAAGAATGGCAGAGGATCCCGAAATCCAGGTGTGAAAAACTTGTTGCATCATTTCCAAGAAAACTCCTGGCTGTACTAGCTGAAAAGGGTGGTTCTACTGAATACTGAGCAAAGGGTCTGAATACTTATGACCATGTGATATTTCAGTTTTTCTTGTTTAATACATTTGCAAAAATTTCTATGTTTTTTTCTTGTTTTCTTGTCAAGATGGGGTGCAGAGTATACATTAATGAGAAAAAAGAAAATTTTTTGAATCTACCAAATGGCTGCAATGAAACAAAGAATGAAAAATTTCAAGAGGTCTGAATACTTTTTGTACCCACTGTATGTGTACGCCTTTATGTTAAAAAAAAAATTGTATTGCATTCTTAGGTAGCTGAAAACTATATATCCCCAGTTTTTAAACTAAAGGGAACCAATCACCAGGATTTTCGTATATAACCTAAACCCAGTGCTACACTGGCACTATCAGGCTGATTCTCTGCATACCTTTAGTGGTCAGCTCTGATGTTTAGGTTTTGAAATCCAAGAAAGTTAAGTTTATTAAATCGGCAGCTGCTTGAGTGACAGCAGCAAAGGATCAGATAATATCTGGGGGGGAATTCATAGTTATCCCCTCCCTCTGATAGAATTAGCATAAGTATTATACAATCGATTTACTTTTACTTTCAGGACCTGTGGTGAGGTCATACCCATGTGACTAACTGGTATCAGCTCTGTTGTCTGAGGCCCCTCCCCTTCTGGCAACATGGGTATGACCTCACACAGGTCCTGCAAGTAAAAGTAAATCGATTGTATAATACTTATGCTAATTCTAACAGGTGGAGGTGATAACTATGAATTCCTCCCAGATATTATCTGATCCTCAGCTGCTGTCACTCAAGAAGCTGCCTATTTTATAAACTTTACTTTTTTGGCTTTCAAAACCTAAACATCTGAGCTGACTACTAAAGGTATGTATAGAATCAAAATAAAATCCTGGTGATTGGTTCCCTTTAAATTAAATTTGACATCCCAATATATTTAGGAACAGTTACTGGAGCAGATTTCAGGATGGTGGGTGCTCAACATTTATTTCAATATACAGAATATTCACACTTTGTTATGATACAGATTTGTCACATAAAATGCTGCTGCTTTACAGACAAAAATAGAGTAAAAAAAGTAATATTTCTAAAGAAGAAATTGTTGCCGAAAGTTGACGGGAAGAATAAATAAAATAAAAATAAAAATAAAACAATTTGTTTTACATTTCTTTTGTGGAAGTGCAATGTTTTTTTAATTAGCGCTGATTGAATACTTTACTAATTACTGTTATGGCTCATGCACATGACCAATTTTCTAGTTTGAGTGCTATCAGTGGTTTTCATGGATAGCACTTGGACCTACGGGGCTGCACACATTTCTGATTTTTTTCCTCAGACTGAGTGCTCCAATTAAAGAATAGGAGACACGTCCAATTTTGATCCAAGTGTCAAATCAGAAATGGCAATGCAAGTCTATGGGTCATTGCAAAGAATTGTGAAATCAGAGAATGGTCCAATTTTGACATATTGATAGAATGGAGTAGAGATACTTTTTTTCTCTTCAAGTCCAAGAAAAACTGATGCTACTTTGATCAAACTCTAATCAGAATATTTGGACTGCTTTTCTCAGATCATATGGGCCTACCCTTGTAATCATTTTTAGGGATTTGTTAGAAGTTTTCTAAAGTAAGCACATTAAGCAAGTAGTGTGATCAGTGGACAGCATGGTAATGAGCAGGAGATGCTGAACAGATTAATTTATTGTTTTCTAGGATAAAATTCCTAAACGTTGTACTTTATTAATTTAAGTTCCTTCTCATACTTAGGAGCCCAGTTCCTCCTGCTCTATAACACAATCCCGCTATCACAGGGTATAAAATGACTAAATAGGGACACATATTCTGCCCCTCAGACTGGGGTACCTGAGCTGTTCCTTATCTCAGAGGTATGCTTGATGATAGCCAGGTCTGAGCCCCCATCATGACCCTGACTCCTGTCCAAGTCCTGTTGTTACTCCCCCTCTCCCACACACTGTAATAAACCATCATAGGAAAAAAAAAACAACTTGTACACACTGCACACAAACACAATGGAGTGACAATACGTGTATGGGAGGGAATAAAGTATAAGGAAAGAAGTAAATGCAACGTAAACGGGGAAACTTCCACCCCACTCAAACAGCAAACTACAGATCACCACAAATAGGTTTGCCACAAAGACTGGAATCGCAGGACCATAAGTTGAAGTTATTATCGGCAGCAAACAAACAAACTACCCAACCTTAAATAGGGAGGAGACAACTGAGTAGGAATTAGCAACTGGAGTCTCCTATAGCCGCACACTACTCCACAGGAATTAACTCCTGCAGGACTGGAAAGCAGTGGAAAAGACTCAGCTGATGCCCGGCTGACGCTGAGCAACTAGGAGACCTCAGGATGCCTGTCAGACTCTGCAATGTGAACAGAGTCCGACGCTGCTGCCTCATCCCACGAGCGTGGACCTGAACACTGCATGACACCCTCCCAGTAAACAGCATTTTCAATGTAACAGGTACCCTTTACAGACAATATCCATTCTTGAATACTATTTTTTCATACTTTACAGCTTTCCAGATCCAGGAAATCTTTGATAAAAGAGCATATACTAATAAAGTGGTAGAGTACACAGATGTCTGACTTAGGGCTGTATTTGTCACGAGACACTAATGATCCGGTGCCTTGGGTGACAGGTGGACTGGCAGGGAATGGTGCCAGCTAATACCATGGGAAACAAATATTTTTTGTTTCATCACCTATCTTTGCTCTCCATCTGTCTTCATAGCAAAATTGAAGTTTTTCATGAGACAGAGGGGTTTTGATAAGACAGAGAACTGGGGACTTCAAGGGACTTCTCTGCAGTGAAGATTTTAATTGGTGACTCCGCTGTCCACAGACTTGTCTGCTTTGCTGCTTCACTAATCAAAGACTGAAGGTGGACAGCGAGCAGAGCAGAGGAAGCATGGCTGTGATATTATAAGCCTGAGAGAGCAGGACCCTCTCTTTCTCCCTAAGGCTAGTTTCACACTTGCGTTGAACGGCATCCTTTGCATTGCGTTGTGTGACGGATGCAACGGATGCGTTGCATATAATGGCACAATGGATGCAACAGATCGTACAAAACAACGGCAAGCTTTTTTTAATTTTTTTTCATTTTTTTTCTTCTTTACAGTTTTACCGGCAGCAGACCATTGTGAACGATCAGCTGATCGCCCGGCTGCTGGGCGCTCAGCTGAGCGCTCTCACATGCCGGCTGCCGGGCACTCAGCTGAGCGCGCTCACATGCCGGCTGTCTGGCAATCAGCTGAGAGCTCTCACATGCCGGCGGCCGGGCGCTCAGCTAAGCGCTCTCACATGCCGGCTGCCAGGCGCTCAACTGAGAGCTCTCATATACCGGCTGCCGGGCGCTCAGCTGGGAGCTCTCACATGACGGCTGCCGGGCGATCAGCTGAGAGCTCTCACATGCCGGCCCCTTGACTTCTATTGGCCGCCTGCCGTGTGACGTCGCTGTGACGCCGCACGACCTGCCCCCTTAGGAAGGAGGTGGGTCGCCGGCCAGAGCGACGTCGCAGGGCAGGTATGTGCATGTGAAGCTGCCGTAGCGATAATGTTCGCTACAGCAGCTATCACAAGATATCACATGTGCGACGGGGGCGGGTACTATCGCGCTCGGCATCGCTAGCATAGGCTACCGATGTTGCAGCGTGCAAAGTACCCCTAAGTCTGTTAGTTTATTTTATTGTATGCATGTAATATGTATGCAATATGTATTTAATATGTATGTAAACCTTTTCACTTGTACAGCACCATGGAATTAAAGATGCTTAAAAAAAAAGAAAAATAATAGTAATAATTATTTCCCATTCAGAGCTCTGAATCAGTGTAAAAGTTCTTAAAGTTATTCTGAGTGATGTGATGTTATTCTTGTGGGGGAGGGTAAAGTCTCTGTAACTGCACAATAACTTTGTGGAAGTCATTTATGCTTCACTGACAACATGTGGGAAAGAGGGCCACACATTGTTCCCCAACTGCACATTCCCGGAGGAAACATGAATTACTTCACCAACTGCACATTTCCGAAGGAGACATGGATTACTTCACTAACTGCACATTCTCGGAGTAGACATGGATTACTCTACCAACTGCACATTCCTGGAGGAGACATGGATTACCTCACCAACTGCACATTCCTGGAGGAGACATGGATTACTTCACTAACTACACATTCCCGAAGGAGACATGAATTACTTCACTAACTGTACATTCTTGGAGTAGACATGGATTACTCTACCAACTGCACATTCCTTGAGGAGACATGGATTACTTCACCAACTTCACATTCCTGGAGGAGACATGGATTACTTCACCAACTGCACATTCCTGGAGGAGACATGGATTACTTCACTAACTGTACATTCTCAGAGTAATCATGGATTATTCCACCAACTGCACATTCCTGGAAGAGACATGGATTACTTTACTAACTGCACATTCCCGAAGGAGACATGAATTACTTCACTAACTGTACATTCTCGGAGTAGACATGGATTAATCCACCAACTGCACATTCCTCGAGGAGACATGGATTACTTCACCAACTGCACATTCCCAGAGAAGGCATGGATTACTTTACCAATTGCACATTCCCGGGGACACATGGATTACTTCACTAACTGCACATTCCCAGATGAGACAAGGATTACTTCACCAATTTCACAATTTTGAAGGAGGGTATGGATGTGGCCAAGCATTCATGTTCTTGAGAGACTCAGGAGAAAGATCTGTCTGCTGATGGAGTGTTTGGTGTAATGCTATCTAATGTTTGAGAGCACCAATAGCCTGAGGCTCTCATGCACATAAGACAGCTGTCTCTGCCAACTCCGGCAGACATTTGAGCAACTGGTTTAGTTGAGCATCCATGTTTTGTCAATAGAATGACAAGAAAAAATTGCTGCCACAGAACTTTGACATTAAAATTCTAACTTCCAAATTCATCCATCTGCCATGATCTGTTGGTAAAGAGTCAAGAGATTTCCATACACATCTGATCGTTGGCCAGTCTCACCAAAATCGGTGGGATCAAATGACATGCTAGTAATGTGTGTAGGAGCCTTGCACTGGGAACACTTAAAGTGCCTTGAGTAGCATGAACCCTATTACAGCCTAACTAGGGTCACCTTCTTTTTTAAGGCCTTGATACATGCTAATCGGTTATATATATGTACATATATCTCTCTATATATATCTGTACACACACACACACACACATATACAGTTAGGTCCAGAAATATTTGGACAGTGACACAATTTTCGCGAGTTGGGCTCTGCATGCCACCACATTGGATTTGAAATGAAATCTCTACAACAGAATTCAAGTGCAGATTGTAACGTTTAATTTGAAGCTTTGAACAAAAATATCTGATAGAAATTGTAGGAATTGTACACATTTCTTTACAAACACTCCACATTTTAGGAGGTCAAAAGTAATTGGACAAATAAACCAAACCCAAACAAAATATTTTTATTTTCAATATTTTGTTGCGAATCCTTTGGAGGCAATCACTGCCTTAAGTCTGGAACCCATGGACATCACCAAACGCTGGGTTTCCTCCTTCTTAATGCTTTGCCAGGCCTTTACAGCCACAGCCTTCAGGTCTTGCTTGTTTGTGGGTCTTTCCGTCTTAAGTCTGGATTTGAGCAAGTGAAATCCATGCTCAATTGGGTTAAGATCTGGTGATTGACTTGGCCATTGCAGAATGTTCCACTTTTTTGCACTCATGAACTCCTGGGTAGCTTTGGCTGTATGCTTGAGGTCATTGTCCATCTGTACTATGAAGCGCCGTCCAATCAACTTTGCGGCATTTGGCTGAATCTGGGCTGAAAGTATATCCCGGTACACTTCAGAATTCATCCGGCTACTCTTGTCTGCTGTTATGTCATCAATAAACACAAGTGACCCAGTGCCATTGAAAGCCATGCATGCCCATACCATCACGTTGCCTCCACCATGTTTTACAGAGGATGTGGTGTGCCTTGGATCATGTGCCGTTCCCTTTCTTCTCCAAACTTTTTTCTTCCCATCATTCTGGTACAGGTTGATCTTTGTCTCATCTGTCCATAGAATACTTTTCCAGAACTGAGCTGGCTTCATGAGGTGTTTTTCAGCAAATTTAACTCTGGCCTGTCTATTTTTGGAATTGATGAATGGTTTGCATCTAGATGTGAACCCTTTGTATTTACTTTCATGGAGTCTTCTCTTTACTGTTGACTTAGAGACAGATACACCTACTTCACTGAGAGTGTTCTGGACTTCAGTTGATGTTGTGAACGGGTTCTTCTTCACCAAAGAAAGTATGCGGCGATCATCCACCACTGTTGTCATCCGTGGACGCCCCAGGCCTTTTTGAGTTCCCAAGCTCACCAGTCAATTCCTTTTTTCTCAGAATGTACCCGACTGTTGATTTTGCTACTCCAAGCATGTCTGCTATCTCTCTGATGGATTTTTTCTTTTTTTTCAGCCTCCGGATGTTCTGCTTCACCTCAATTGAGAGTTCCTTAGACCGCATGTTGTCTGGTCACAGCAACAGCTTCCAAATGCAAAACCACACACCTGTAATCAACCCTAGACCTTTTAACTACTTCATTGATTACAGATTAACGAGGGAGACGCCTTCAGAGTTAATTGCAGCCCTTAGAGTCCCTTGTCCAATTACTTTTGGTCCCTTGAAAAAGAGGAGGCTATGCATTACAGAGCTATGATTCCTAAACCCTTTCTCCGATTTGGATGTGAAAACTCTCATATTGCAGCTGGGAGTGTGCACTTTCAGCCCATATTATATATATAATTGTATTTCTGAACATGTTTTTGTAAACAGCTAAAATAACAAAACTTGTGTCACTGTCCAAATATTTCTGGACCTAACGGTATATATATATAATAATTATTATATATAAATATTATTATAATAATGTCTATTTTTCATATATGGTTGGGTTAATCTCTTAAGAACCGGATAATTTTTTGCTTTTGCGATTTTGGTTTTTATTCCCTTATTCCAAGAGCCATAACTTTTATTATTTTTCTGTTGATATAGCTGTACGAGGGCTTGTTTTTTGCAGGATGGATTGTACTTTTAAATGACGCCATTCTTTTTTTCACATGATGCAATGGTAAGCGAGGGAAAAATTCCAAATGTAGCCAAGAGAATAAAAAGACTAAAATTCTGCAATTTTGCTTTTAATTTACATCCTGAATTTTACCATAAAACGTACAGTATGGCAGCATGTTTCTCCAGGTCAGTATGATTACCTACAACAAAACATGTATAGATTTTGTTTGATTTAAGTGGTGAAAAAATCACACATTTTGGAAAAAAATATCTTGCTTGTGTTACGACTTTCTGAGAGTTGACATATTATACCTTAACTATATAATTAAAAATACAGTTTTTATTAGTTATTTAAAAAAAAAAAACCAAATACTATCCCACACACCTTAGACAAATACAAACACATACAAACTAGACTATAGGATATCTTGGGTAAAGAACCCTCAACAATAATCACAGATAGGGGTTATTATCCAATCACAGTACTAGTGGGCAATCTAATTACCCCTAATAGACCGAAAAACTAATTTCTCTAAAAACAATTTTTATTTATAAACGTTAGAATTGGTTGATTCAAGCCATATCTCAAACTATCATATATAGCTATATCGGTCAGTGAACACACAACAGGTCGTGCAGTGCTGGATAACCTTTGATGGGGATATTATTGAAAAAGGTGAGGGATAGCCCGAGGTGATTTTGCTTAATGGTTTCAGGGATAACAATGAAAGATCAAGGCGAGGGCCAGGCTGCAAATCCCTAGTCTCGCTCCTTCCTGGCCGCGGAGGTTAATACAACCTAAGGTTCTGGGCGCCCCCGCTCAACGTCGGCTATCCCTAGTAATCCCTATACCTGACTGTGTGCCATTAATTGACCCAAAGCCCAAAGGGGTGTAAATTAGTGCTGAGGTCAGAGTGGTTCAGTCACACGATGTGCATAGTCAGTACACTAATTCATATTAGGTGTTACTGTTGGTCATAAAAACAATTCCCAATCGGAATGTTTATACACATATTCCCCATCAGAATTAAATAAAAAAAAAGGGGAGGGGTTCTACAAGTAGTTATTTAGAACTGCTACTCAGTGCAATAAACCAACAAATTATTCATGGACCCGTACTTAAGTCCCAGTTAGGTAAACTTATCTTGCTGGAGAGTAAACTCCCAGAAGAATCCCAGAATTGGGATAGGTTTACCTAACTGGGACTTAATTAAGTACGGGTCCATGAATAATTTGTTGGTTTATTGCACTGAGTAGCAGTTCTAAATAACTACTTGTAGAACCCCTCCCATTTTTTTCATTTAACTGAAGGGGAATATGTGTATAAACATTCCGATTGGGAATTGTTTTTATGACCAACAGTAACACCTAATACGAATTAGTGTACTGACTATGCACATCATGTGACTGAACCACTCTGACCTCAGCACTAATTTACACCCCCTTGGGCTTTCGGTCAATTAATGACACACAGTCAGGTATAGGGATTACTAGGGATAGCTGACGCTGAGTGGGGGCCCCCAGAACCTTAGGGTGTATTAACCTCCACGGCCAGGAAGGAGCGAGACTAGGGATTTGCAGCCTGGCCCTCACCTTGATCTTTCATTGTTATCCCTGAAACCATTAAGTAAAATCACCTCGGGCTATCCCTCACCTTTTTGAATAATATCCCCATCAGAGGTTATCCAGCACTGCACGACCTGTTGTGTGCTCACTGACCGATATAGCTATATATGATAGTTTGAGATATGGCTTGAGTCAACCAATTTTAAAGTTTATAAATAAAAATTGTTTTTAGAGAAATTAGTTTTTCGGTCTACTAGCAGTTTCTTTCTCTATTCTTGTTATAAATATTGGTGTTAAGCAATCTAATTATCCCTCAAGGAAAACTGTCCACTACTTGTCAATGGAGATATAACAGTTAGGTTACACGCACCCTAGGATTTGAATGGCGCCCCCATTCCACGATAGCTGTCCCTCCAAACTGTTCCTAATCTCCCTAAAAAGATTTGTGTTTTGCCACTTGCACCATCTTGGGGTGTCATGTCCTGCCATATGTGCAGTTCAAGAACGTGATGGCGACTGTGCCTTGTTTTCGTGTCCTGATGAACCCCAGCGTATAATTGGGGAGAAACACGTTGAGCCTGGGATAATTTCCTTTAATATTATGATGACTCTAGGATATCTGGGTGTTACTAGGCACCAATGAAGAAAAAATACCACGAGGACGCTGCCCTGAATGCTCCCTTAAGATAAGTGCTTGATACCTTGAATAATATATCTGGATTTGAGTGTAATGTGTGTATATTAGTCCAGTAAGGTTACACAATATCTCTTTAAGAAGATTAGGAACAGTTTGGAAGGACAGCCGTCGTGGAATGGGGGCACCACTCGAACCATAAGATGCTTGTAGCTTAACTGTTATATTTCTATTGACAGGTAGTGGACAGTTTTCCTTGAGGGATAATTAGATTGCCCATTAGTACTGTCACTGGATAATAACCCCTATCTGTGATTATTGTTGAGGGTTCTTTACCCGAGATATCCAAATATCTAGTTTGTATGTATCTGTCTAAAGTATGTGGGATAGAAGTTAGTATTTTTTTTTTTTTAAATTAACTAATATAATTTGTATTTTTAAGTATATAGTTAAGGAAGACTGTCAAAAATTAAATTTACCGCCTTGCATTGCTTGTTTTTGAGGTTTTTAGGCTTCCGAGAGTTGTAACTTGTTTTGGGTTATGGAGCTGTGTGAGGGCTTGGTTTTTGCATCCAGAGCTGATATTTTTATTGAAAATATTATAGGGTACATTCAATATTTGAATTGCCTTTTTCTGTTGTTGCTGCGGGTGAAAAACTTCAATTCTGGAGTTTTAATTATTTTCCGTTACGCTGTTTACTGACCGGAATTCTTTATTTTTAGATTTTGATAGATCGGACATTTATGAACGCAGCGATACCAAATATGTTCTTTTTTTTCAATTTGGCAAAATGGGGGGATTTAAAATTTTTCATATTTTACATTTTTTTATTTTTTTTTTTGACTTTTTACTGTTTTTGCTTGTCACGTTTGGGAGCTTGATGATGTGATCTTCTGTGCTATGCAGAGAAATGCATTAGCACTGCTCCTATATAGCATAAATCACTGTCCCCTATAAATGCCACCTCGCAATCATCATCTGACCCCCTGCTGTCATTACAACCCATCATGCGATCATGTCACAGGGCTGCCGATGGAAGCGGGGAATGACGTGCTCCCTTCCATCGTGTGTTAAATCCTGCTGTTAGAGATTGACAGAGGGATTTAACTGGTTAACAGCAGCGGGCGGATCTCTGATCTGCTTGCAGCTGTCAGAATGTTCAGGGAAAGATGCAGGCTCTGCATGTGAGCCCGTATCAAAGCAAAGGAGACGACCTATGACATACCATGACATTAAGGGATTAAAAACAGCATCAGCTGGACAGACTGAAATTTGTATTATAGGTGACACAGATTTCTTAAATAGGTATAAAGGTATTGCACCACCGCTCTTTTTTTGTAATTTCCCCACTGGGTGCTGCTTTAAATTTAAGTCTTCACCTGTTGTCAGCATTGCTCCTGCCAGTCTTCTCCAGTTTGTGACCTGCCGGCTTCTCCGGAGCGAGTCGGAGGTAACAACTTAATTGAAGTCTAGGGGAGGGGGGGGCGGGGGGGGGGGGGGGGGGGGGGGGGGGGGGGGGGGGGGGGGGGGGGGGGGGGGGCGGAGCTTTGTTCTGGCCTCGATCTGGCTCTCATATATTTGTATTGAGAGCTTGTGACGTAACCTCTGACTTCCAGCCAGTCAGAAGTTACAGGCACAAGATGACGTCACGGGACCGGAGGAACGCCGAAAAAAGGTGAAGATGCCGGAGGGTGAGTATAAGACCAGAGGCAGGTGACTTAGATTTAAAGCACCACTCCAGCGGTAAAATAAAAATATAAATATTAATGATTTCATTGTATGTTACTTTGACTATAATAAGCACCGGACGTTGCAGCAAAGAGCTGGAGATTGTCAGAAGCTGGACATTAACTTCAAGGTTCATCTTGATGCCATTATAATTTACTTTAATGGTTTAATGATACAGTGTCCTCATTGCTCAACAGCAACAGAGCCAGTAAGAGGAAGGAAAGTAGGACCTCATCCAAAGATGTCACAAACAAAATAAAAACAGTGACATGGTCGTACTCAGCATATGAAAGCAGTACCTGTTCTCTGCTCTGTAATCCTGCGCAGAAGGAGTAAAGCAGGTGGTGTTTTCAATGGTGCACGGTGCCATTGTTCACGTGATACATCTGATCCATACTGCCAGTGTTTTCATTTTCTTCTTCCACCATAGTAAATCTTTTGGAAAGATTTCTATATCTAAAACATATAGGCGGGCTTTGCACGTTGCGACATCGCAGGCCGATGCTGCGATGTCGCACGCGATAGTGCCCGCCCCCGTCGCAGGTACGATATCGTGTGATAGCTGGCGTAGCGAAAACTATCGCTACGCCAGCTTCACATGCACTCACCTGCCCTGCCACCGTCGCTCTGGCCGGCGACCCGCCTCCTTCCTAAGGGGGCGGGTCGTGCGGCGTCACAGCGACGTCACACGGCAGGCGGCCAATAGGAGCGGAGGGGCGGAGATGAGCAGGATGTAAACATCCTGCCCAGCTCCTTCCTTCCGCATATCCTACGGAAGCCGCAGTGACGCCGGTGGGAGATGTTCCTCGCTCCTGCGACTTCACACACAGCGATGTGTGATGCCGCAGGAGCGAGGAACAAGATCGCACCGTCGCGTCAGCGTAATTATGAATTACACCGACGCTGCAACGATGATACGATTAAGACGATTTTGCGTTCGTTAATCGTATCATCAAGGCTTTACACACTACGATGTCGCATGCGATGCCGGATGTGCGTCACTTTCAATTTGACCCCACCGGCATCGCACCTGCAATGTCGTAGTGTGCAAAGCCGCCCTTACTCTTAATTCAAGTCTTTTTTCTATAAAATGTAATATCAATATGCCCTATGTAGTTAGTTTTATATATGTTTTTATTTTTATGTAACAACTTGGATGAAATAGTTTTCTTTTCTTCAGTGTTGTGTTGTAATGTTACTGGTTTGGTAGTGCATTGGATGGAAGCTGTGTATGAGGTATATGCGTCATACACTTGGTCCCTGCTTGAGAAAGGCTTAAGTATAGTAATAAAATAGAAAATCACTACTGTCAGATAGGCTTTGTCCTTTGGATTCTAGTCCTACTTGCTAAAATGATGGAGTAATTTTGGTGCCAGTGTCGGCTCATTCTTTCCTTTGATATTTTTTTAAGTACATAGACAGTAGTGTTCCTCTACTCAACCTTCTAAAGTGACCCAGGATTTACTGTTTGTTTACAGTGGTTATATCATTCTAAAATTACTGTACTGACTTTTTGCTGTTTTTTATTTTTATGCAGTACATGAATAAAAAATGATTGCACCAACATACCCAAATAAAATATTCTACCTCTCCTTCTGAACAAGACAAAATTATGTCCCCTAAGTGAAGGCGTTATTTTAATTGATTGCATGTCAGTAATTAACCAGCCATTTATTGTCTATGTTGTATGTCCAGCTCGATTAGAACACTTAGCAGCTGCGATGTTCCCTATATGTTGGAAGTGAGGAATAAAAAGCCTTTAGAAGTGCAGTCATTCTCTTCCCTAAATCTATGGCACATCAGTTTGAAGTCTTTTCATGTGACATTTCTAGATCCGAGCGTAATTTCATGCATTTACGCTGCGTTTAGCACTGCAGCGTAAATGCATGCGTTCTGCATCCCCTGCACAATCTATGAAGATTGTACATAATCCGTGCGCACAATGCTTTTTGGAATGCAGCAATTTCAGAGTCAAAAATTTGACAAAATCTCTGTGTTTAAAAATGCAGCATGTCACTTATTTTGTGTGCTTTGAATGCTGCTCCCACTCTGTCTATGGCCTCCGACACACATCCGTGCCACCGGTACGTGTTTGGTACATTTTTGCACATACCGGCAGCACGGAGACACGTAGACCAATGCTACCCTATGGTAGCAGGCACACACACGTAAAAACACACGGAACGTGTGTCCGTGTCGTTTGTACGTGTGTGCGTTTTCCAACATGCTCGACATGTCCGTTTTTCACCAGCATCACACAGGCACGGACCCGCTAAAGTCAATGGGTGCGTGCCTGCACGGACGGCACACGTAGCATGTCCGTGTATACACATATCGTCCGTGTGCATTTTTTAGTGAGCGATGTCGGTCAATCTATTTTTTATGTGGTTGTCAGTCAATATCCCTTTTCTTCTGTGGCTCTCAGTCAATATCCCTTTGTCGTAACTGAATAGGATAACTGAAGTGAGCACTAATATATATATATGAGTGCAAGCCAAAAATACATACTATATATAAGAATAAGGCTGCACATCAAACTTAGATAATGGTATAATGCCTCAAGCATATGGAAAAATATTGGAATATACAATGAAAAATGCTACTTGCTAATTTGAACATGTGAATAATGAATTGCATACCTGCTATGAATATTAGGAAAAAGGAGATATTTAGCAATCGCATTGATCAATGTAACTGAGCCCCAAAACCTCGTCAAGGTATATCTCTATATTGGGGTCCCTAGCTCTGTGACCCTAACTGTGTGTCATCTCATTGCAATTAAAAACTGCTATGGGTGGAGAGGGATAACTAAGGACTTTCTTATATAGGAGATGGAAAAAACATGGCCGAAAGGGGCGGAGCTGTGTTCACATTCAGAAAAACACTACATATAACTGAATAGGATAACTGAAGTGACCACTAATATATATATATGAGTGCAAGCCAAAAATACATACTATATATAAGAATAAGGCTGCACATCAAACTTAGATAATGGTTGCACTCATAATATATATATATATTAGTGCTCACTTCAGTGCTCACTGCAGTTTTTAATTGCAATGAGATGACACACAGTTAGGGTCACAGAGCTAGGGACCCCAATATAGAGATATACCTTGACGAGGTTTTGGGGCTCAGTTACATTGATCAATGCGATTGCTAAATATCTCCTTTTTCCTAATCTTCATAGCAGGTATGCAATTCATTATTCACATGTTCAAATTAGCAAGTAGCATTTTTCATTGTATATTCCAATATTTTTCCATATGCTTGAGGCATTATACCATTATCTAAGTTTGATGTGCAGCCTTATTCTTATATATAATATCCCTTTGTCGGTCTGTCTGTATCTCCCCCTGCCTCATACTTACCGATCTCCGATCACCAGCGCGGCGAAGAACAGCTGTGCAAAAGATACAGCGGCTTTAACTATTTTGAAAATGCCGGCCGCTCATTATTCAATCAACTATTCCCTGCTTCCCCCGCCCACCGGCTCCTATGATTGGTTGCAGTCAGACACGCTCCCGTGCTGAGTGACAGGTATCTCACTGCAACCAATCACAGCAGCCGGTGGGTGTGTCAATATTGTGCCGTAAAATAAATAAATAAATAATTTTAAAAACCGGCATGCGGTCCCCCCCAATTTTAATACCAGCCATGGTAAAGTCACACGGCTGAAGGCTGGTATTCTCAGGAAGGTGAACCCCATGTTATGGGGAGCCCACCACCCTAACAATATCAGCCAGCAGCCGCCCGGAAAAGCCGCATCCAATAGATGCGATAGTTCCAGGACTCTACCCGACACTTCCCAAATTGCCCTGTTGCGGTGGCAATTGGGGTAATAAGGAGTTAATGGCAGCAGCCCATAACTGCCACTAAGTCCTAGGTTAAACACGGCAGCCGTCTCCCCAAGATAACTTCCATGTTTAACCTGTTATTAAAAGTAAATAAACACACACATTCAAAAATCCTTTATTTAGAATAATTAAAACAAACAAACACCCTCGTTCACCAATTTAATAAAACAAAAAAAACCCATCCAGGTCCGCCGTAATCCATTGATGTCCCACGACGCTCTCAGCTCTGCTACATGAAGGTGACAGGAGCGGCCACGCACAATGACCGCTCTCTATCACCTCCAAGCAGCAACTGAAGTGAGCCGCGCGATCACCGATGACATCAGTCAGGTTACTCGCGGCCACCACTGGATCCTCCACCTGTGACAGCGAGTCGCCCAAGTGACTGAAGTGAGCTGCGCGATCAGCGAAGAAGTCACAGGTGAGTTGTGGTGTCGGGTGGGTGACTCTTGCTAGCCGCGGGTAACCTGAGAGGCGGCAGCGCAAATGTCACCGTTAACTTCAGTTACTCAGGGGATTAGCAGACACCGGTGATTCCATCACGGATGTCCACTAATCAGGACGCCACACACAGACAGAGCCGGGGTATGACAATGAAGTCGGGTGAGGTTCACCCGAGTTCATTCTCATCGCTCGTCTCTGTCTGTGTCGGCTGCCAGCGGGTATGAAGCAACGACATTTTACAACACACACAGATCAACACATACGGACACCACACAGACATTACACGTACGCATACACGGACATTTCACACGCACACACGGCAAGCATATGCCATCACACGGATGTCACACGTACCGGAGAAACGCCCATGAAAAACGGAACACGGACCCAAAAAATGGAATGTGAGACGCGTACGTTTTTTATGCGGAAGTGTGTTTCAGGCATTTGAGAGAGGCTGCATCCAGGGCGCATGAAATCAGCATCTATTCTGCAGATACACTGCATCCATTACGCAGTGTTTCTGCAGGGATTTGCAGCGCACATGTGCTGCCAAATCGCTGCAGAAATTTCAGCATGGACATGCGCACATAGGGCTCGTGCGCACGTTGCGTATATTGCAAGTGAGGAACAAAAAGCCTTTAGAAGTGCAGTCATTCACTTCCCTAAATCTATGGAACATCAGTTTGAAGTCTTTTCATATGACATTTCTAGATCCAAGTGTAATTGCACGTGTCGCGGGCGGAGCAGGGGACGCCGCGCTCTCCCACTGCTCGGGTCCGGCTGCCGCAGCTGCTGCGGCCTGCTGCTGCTCGGTGGCTCGAGCGATGGGCCGGATCCCAGGGACTCTAACGACGCTCCTCGCCCGTGAGTGAAAAGGGGGGATTTTGGGTGTGGGGATTGGTTATTGTCCGTGACGCCACCCACGGTTGTGGTGATTTGTTGACACCACCGCTGCTCTGTATGGGGATTCCGGGAGGGATGGTATGGAGCAGCCAGTTGTTGTGTTGCCCCTCCGTGGGTAGGGGTTGGTGATCCCGGGGCCCAGTGATGAGGTGGGAGATGCAGGGCTTGGTGGGCGCAGGGACGCGGGGGCAGCGCTGTGCCTTGCGGCACTGTGGTACTCACTCTGCCTGAGACGTTGACACAGTTTTCGGTAAAACACACGGCTGGAAAGACGGTTCCCACGGACGGCTGCTCCAGACCGCCGGGCCACTACCCGTCCGCGGTCCTTCCAGCAACCTCCGAGCAGTCACCCCTGCGGACTCTCACCGCCGTCTGCTGACCTTGCTGTCACAGTCCGGGGCACACACCCGGACCAACTTCAGGCTTTACTACTGTCACTTTTCTGTCACTTCAGCTTTTCTCGTTAGCTCCACTACTACTTCCTTCTACTTTCACTTCTTACACTCATCTTTTTCTCTGTTCCTCACTCAAGCTCTGCCTGAGCTCAACTGCCTGGTTCTTCCCGCCTCCAGGGCTGTGAACTCCTCGGTGGGCGGAGCCAACTGCCTGGCCCACCCCCTGGTGTGGACACCAGCCCCTGGAGGAAGGCAACAAGGATTTTGGTAGCCTTGGTGTTCCTAACTGGGGTGTAGGGTGTGGTGATGTGATGAACTGTGACCCCTGGCTTGCCCAGGGCGTCACACACGCATTTATGCTGTGTTTAGCACTGCAGCGTAAATGCATGCACCCTGCGTCCCCAGCACAATCTGTGATGATTGTGCATAATCCTTGCGCACAATGCTTTTATGAACGCAGCGATTTGGATGCTAAAATTTTGACCCAAATCCGTGCGTTCAAAAAAACAGCATGTCAATTATTTGTGTACTTTGGATGCTGCTCACACTCTGTCTATGGTGGGGGAAGCAGCCATTGCGCATGAAATCGGCATGTAATCTGCTCAAACACTGCATCCATTATGCAGTGTTTCTGCAGTGATTTGAAGCGCACATGTGCTGCCAAATTGCTGCAAATATTCAGCAGGTACGTGCGCACAAGCCCATACCCTTACTGATACTGCTGTATAGGAAAGTCATGCTGATTTAGGCTGTGTGCACACAGTGCACTTTTATCTAATTTTTTATGAGTTTTTTTAGCGCAGATTTGTCACATACCTGCAAGAAAATCCTGATGCCCGCAAAGTCAATGAGAATCCTGAAGCGTCATGCACACATTGAGTATATTCTCCTTGCAGATTTGATGCAGAAAATAATCTGCATCATGTCAATTCTTCCAGCGTTTTTGCCTCTGTTTTCCACCCATTGAATTCAATTGAAAAACACATGCAAAATGCACCTTTTTGCAGTGCGTTTTTCCTGCCAAGAGATGCAGAAATTTTTCCTACCAAATACTCAATGTGGTGTCTAGCCCCAGATGAAGCCACACATGTAGTATGGTCTGTTTATTATGCGTTTGCATTGTTATATAGTTATTTGATCACAAACTCACAATAGGAATCTATATGTTGATTCATATCCCCTGTTAGTTTTCATTGTACACATTTACTGGACCTTATTTGCATTTAATTTAAAGGGGTATTACCATCTCCAAGATCCTATCCCAATATCTAGTAGGTGTAATAGTAATAGTAATAGTAGAAGCAAATACCTCTAATTACAAATGTAGTATAGTTCTTTTGATTCACTATGTCACTTACCTCATGTGCAGGGCATTTCAGGACTGTGGTTACAACCACCAGCAACTAACTGACTACATGTCGCTATATGAGTGGATGTAGCCATGTCTACCTAAGGTGCAATGCCCTGCACATGAGATCGGAGATATGGCTATATCAGAAGAACTATACTACATTTGTAATTGGAGGTATTTGCTAATATTATTATTACTCCTACTAGATATTGGTATAGGATCTTGGAGATACCCCTTTAACTGTATTCTGCATATTTTTATTACTTGAGGTACTCTGCCCCAGTAGTTAGGGTAGCCTTAAAAGGAACCAACCAGAAGGATTTTCCCATGTACACTAAAGGCAGTGCCATACTGGCACTAGAATGGTGAATCAAATCATAACTTCAGTTTCCAGATTGGATGTTTGATTGCTGGGAAAAAAAACGTTCTTAAAGGTCCAGAAATGTGTGTATTGCTTGAGTGGCGTGTGGAGCAGGGCAGGACTTTGTGGGTCAGGTCCTCGCTGTATAATCCCCCTCCTGCATCCTCTATGGCGTGCCCCCTTTTCTTTATTTAATTTCACGCCTCGCCACCATTGCTGATATTGACAACGCATGCACATTGCTATTGTGATGCTGTTTTCATTAAAATGGCGCTGAAGTCAGCACATGCATGTACTGTGAACTCCAGGCCATTTCATTAAAGACACTGTTTAGACCACATCTGCATATGGGCCATCTTAATGAAGACATCATCACAATAGCAATGTGCATGCGCCGCCAACATCAGCAGTGGTGGCGCAAAATTTTATTATAAACTCTTGTCTGGTGTATAAGCTGTAATGGCTGTTTGGCTTTTTTAAATGTTTTTAATTATGTGTGTTTGGCATACTTATTAAATAAATCATTATATGCTTATGGTGTGATCTCCTGAAATCTGTATGCTTCTTTTCTTCTTTTTTTATTGCTGTCTTTTAGCATACAAAGGGTTGATCCCTTCAATAATTGGTGGTGCCCTCTATTTTCTGTCTAGAAAATACTCAATGTGTGCATATAGCCTTAGTAGTTGCATGTGCTCTTAGTGCCACAGGTTAAAGAATGTTTTAATAAGGCTGCTTTCACACTACGTTTTTTTAACATGCGTCATGAACATTTTTTTGCTGTAAAAGTGGATCCTGTTTTTACAAAGAAAAACGCATGCAAACGCATGTGTTATTTTGCAGGATCCTGTCACTTGAAGTTTATAGGTGGGCATTGAAGTCATGTGATCGGGAGTGAGGGGAACTGAACGTGATAGACTGGGAGCCGGCATCTGACAGCTGCCGATGCTGGTAACCAAGGTAAACATCGGGTAGCTAAGCAAAGTGCTTTGCTTGGATACCCGATATTTACCTTGGTTACGAGCATCCACAGCTGCTAGAAGCCGGGATGCCTGCTCCCTGCACATGTAACCAAGGTAAACATCGGGTAACTATGCGAAGCGCTTTGCTTGGTTACCCGATATTTATCTTGGTTACGAGCGTCTGCAGCTGCTAGAAGCCAGGCTGCCTTCTCCCTGCACATGTAACCAAGGTAAACATCGGGTAACTAAGCGAAGCGCTTTGCTTGGTTACCCGATATTTACTTTGGTTACGAGCGTCCGCCACTCTCAAGCGGGGGAGAGAGAGGGGGGAGAGAGCGAGAGAGGGAGGAGGAGAGAGGGAGGGGGAGAGAGGGAGGGGGAGAGAGAGACTGGTCACGCCAGGCTGGTTTCTGGGCATGCTCAGTAGAGCAAGCAGGATCCTGTCTATCAGCATGTCAGCGTTCACATGCGTTTGCGTGCAGTATAGTCAGGATCCAGTGAAAAACAGTATTTGGACGCAGCTCAAAAACGCTGTAAGTAGCGTTTTTGAAAAAAGTTAAAAAACTGCAAGTCGCTGGATCCTCACTATAACGCACGCAAACGCATGTGAACGCATGTTGACGCGAGTCCATTGCAAATGCATTGAAATCAAAACACATTTGCACTGGATCCGTTTTTGCATTAAAAAAACGTTCATGACGCATGTTAAAAAAACGTAGTGTGAAAGCAGCCTAAGCAGTAATACACCGTAATATGTAGGAAGGGCACTAGTAATTTTAAGGGCTTGTTCACACACTGTTCTTTGCTGCAGTGTATATCTCTGCATTTTTGCAGCAGAAAAAAACTATTTTATTGAGCCAGTAAAATTAATGAGGTTTTGAAAATCTCATGCTTACTTACATATTTTTTTCTTGTAGATTTGAACCATCCAAGAATTTATTTTAATTTGTAGGATGTCAATTCTTTCAGTGTTTTGCAGCATTTTTCACATATTCAAATGAATAGCAAAATGACAAATAAAACTCATAAAAAATGTGTGTATTTAAAGATTTTGTCTACTACAAAGCATAGTAAAGTTGAAACTGAAGGCTTTTACTCAATTCTTTCTGTTGTCAATTCTGCCTGTGAGTGGCGCTATCTCTGTCTGCTCCCTTCCAATCACATAACCCTGGCTGCAGTGACCTCTGATGTCTGGTGATGTTACGTCAGCTTCCTGAATTAGAAGTTGACCCCACATCACCTATCATTGGTGTGTCACGGGTGATAGGCAGTCATGTGGTTTCTGGCAGTAGAAGATCACAGCATTTGGCTGCAGGAAATGCTCTTAGGGCGGCTTTGCATGTTGCGACATTGCACGTGCGATGTCGATGGGGTCAAATCGAAAGTGACGCACATCCGGCGTCGCAGTCGATATCGCAACGTGTAAAACCTTTTTGATACGATGAACGAGCGCAAAAGCGTCGTTATCGTATCATCGCTGCAGCCTCCCACATTTCCATAATGCCGATGGTGCGACAGGTACGATGTTGTTACTCGCTCCAGCGGCAGCACACATCGCTGTGTGTGAAGCCGCAGGAGCGAGGAACATCACCTTACCTGCCGCCCGGCTGCAATGAGAAGGACGGAGGTGGGCGGGATGTTTACATCCTGCTCATCTCCGCCCCTCCGCTCCTATTGGCCGCCTGCCGTGTGACGTCGCTGTGACGCCGCACGGCCCGCCCCCCTAAGGAAGGAGGCGGGTCGCCGGCCAGAGGGACGTCGCACGGCAGGTAAGTGCGTGTGAAGCTGCCATAGCGATAATAATCGCTACGGCAGCTTTCACTAGATATCGCACGTGCGACGGGGGCGGGACTATCGCTGCAGCATCGGTAACACATTGTTACCAATGTCGCAACGTGCAAAGCCCGCCTTAGACTTTCTATTGCGCCTGTGGTTTGTATTCATTGTATTAGGTAGCTTTTATGCTGGGTTTTCATCTCTTCCACTTTAACACCCATCAGAGCCCTCTTTCTATCCAGCTGCTGATTATCAGTATTCTCCATGTGCTTAAAGGGAAGGTATCACGGTTTTTTATTTTTGTATTAAAAATAGTGATTATGAAATCAAGTATTTCTAATACAAAATGAAAATCGCTGCTTATTTAGTTTTTATGTAATTCTTATTGTACTGGAGGCACTGGGGGCTGCCATGCTGGATTTGCCGTGTGTGTAACGACAGTAACTCCTTCCTTTATGGCAGTCCCTGTGCATAGACTCTGATAGTCAGGCACCGACCCCATGAAGTACGTTACAGTAAGCGTCTGCTGTGACCTGGACGCGCCCCCTGGGCTGTCCAGAGCACAACAGAGGGAGGAGTTCAGCGCCATTATTGTGGAGCTCACAGCGTGTGCTGTTTGCTCCTCTTTACCCCTGTCACCCACCAGGATGTGTGAGTACGGGCCGCCTCCCCTCCCCTCCCCTCGTTACTGTCTCCGATGACATCCCATCCCTCCGTTCTCCCCAGCCCCTGCTCTGCCTCAGCTACTGACGCCGCCCCTCCCCCCCGCCGTTACCATCTCCAATGACACCCCCCCTCCCTCCGTTCTCCCAAGTCCCCGCTCTGCCCGCTGCTGCAGCTCCCCCAGCTCTGCCCGCCGCTGCTGTGTGTGTGTGTGTGTACCTGCGAGAGGATCACATGGGAAGCATGTGATATCTCCGGATGTTGTGAGTGTGTGCGCGCGATTGTACAGGTATGTGCGATATCGTGAGTGTGTGTGAGTGTATGGGATCGGATGTGTGAAATGTCGGCCGGACGCAGGGGAGGAAGGCATGCAGCACAGCTGCCTGGAGCGCCCACCGGAGGTCACAGGGAGGAATTATGTGAAAGGTGTGTGTGTGTGTGTGTGTGGCACAAGGTCCCCATCAGGGGTGATTGTGTGTGTGTGTGTGTGGCACAAGGTCCCCATCAGGGGTGATTGTGTGTGGCACAAGGTCCCCATCAGGGGTGATTGTGTGTGTGTGTGCGTGTGTATGTAGCACAAGGTCCCCATCAGGGGTGATTGTGTGTGTGTAGCACAAGGTCCCCATTAGGGGTGATTGTGTGTGTGTGTGTGTAGCACAAGGTCCCCATTAGGGGTGACTGTGTGTGTGTGTGTAGCACAAGGTCCCCATCAGGGGTGTGTGTGTAGCACAAGGTCCCCATCAGGGGTGATTGTGTGTGTGTGTGTGTGTAGCACAAGGTCCCCATCAGGGGTGAGTGTGTGTGTGTGTAGCACAAGGTCCCCATCAGGGGTGATTGTGTGTGTGTGTGTAGCACAAGGTCCCCATCAGGGGTGATTGTGTGTGTGTGTGTGTAGCACAAAGTCCCCATCAGGCGTGATTGTGTGTGTGTGGCACAAGGTCCCCATCAGGGGTGATTGTGTGTGTGTGTGTGTAGCACAAGGTCCCCATCAGGGGTGATTGTGTGTGTGTGTGGCACAAGGTATCCATCAGGGGTGATTGTGTGTGTGTGTGTGTATGGCACAAGGTCCCCATCAGGGGTGATTGTGTGTGTGTATGGCACAAGGTCCCCATCAGGGGTGATTGTGTGTGTGTATGGCACAAGGTCCCCATAAGGGGTGATTATGTGTGTGTGTGGCACAAGGTCCCCATCAGGGGTGATTGTGTGTGTGTGTGTGTGTGTGTGTGTGTGTAGCACAAGGTCCCTATCAGGGGTGATTGTGTGTGTGTGTGTGTGTGTGTGTGTGTAGCACAAGGTCCCCATCAGGGGTGATTGTGTGTGTGTATGACACAAGGTCCCCATCAGGGGTGATTGTGTGTGTGTATGGCACAAGGTCCCCATCAGGGGTGATTGTGTGTGTGTGGCACAAGGTCCCCATCAGGGGTGATTGTGTATGTGTGTGTGTCTGTGTGTGTGTGTGTGTGTGTGTGTGTGTGGCACAAGGTCCCCATCAGGGGTGATTGTGTGTGTGTATGTGTGTGTGTAGCACGAGGTCTCCATCAGGGGTGATTGTGTGTGTGTGTGTGGCACAAGGTCCCCATCAGGGGTGATTGTGTGTGTGTGTGTGTGTGTCCACGCGCGCGCCACTGCATGTGAGTACCTGTGTGTGTACCGGTGATACTGTCTGCAGGGTTGTGTATCTAATCCTATCCTGTGTGATACTGTCTGCTGAGCCGTGTATCTAATCCTCTCCTGTGTCATACTGTCTGCTGAGCCGTGTATCTAATCCTCTCCTGTGTGATACTGTCTGTACGGCTGTGTATCTAATCCTATCGTGTAATACTGTCTGCAGGGCTGTGTATCTAATCCTATCGTGTAATACTGTCTGCAGGGCTGTGTATCTAATCCTATCCTGTGTGATGTCTGCAAAGCTGTGTATCTAATCCTCTGCTGTGTGATATGGTCTGCACGGCTGTGTATCTAATCCTATCCTGTGTGATACTGTCTGCAGAGCCGTGTATCCAATCCTATCGTGTCATACTGTCTTCTGAGCTGTGTATCTAATCCTATCCTGTGTGATACTGTCTGCAGAGCTGTGTATTCAATCCTATCGTGTCATACTGTCTGCTGAGCTGTGTATCTAATCATGTCCAGTGTGATACTGTCTGCTTAGCTGTGTATCTAATACTCCTGTGTGATACTATCTGCTGAGCCGTGTATCTAATCCTATCCTGTGATACTCTCTGCACAGCTGTGTATCTAATCCTCTCCTGTGTGATACTGTCTGCACAGCTGTGTATCTAATCCTATTCTGTGATACTCTCTGCACAGCTGTGTATCTAATCCTATCCTGTGTGATACTGTCTGCAGGGCTGTGTATCTAATCCTATCCTGTGTGATACTGTCTGCTGAGCTGAGTATCTAATCCTCTCCTGTGTGATACTGTCTGCAGAGCCGTGTATCTAATCCTCTCCTGTGTGATACTGTCTGCTGAGTTGTGTATCTAATCCTATTCTGTGTGATACTGTCTGCTGAGATGTGTATCTAATCTTATCCTGTCTGATACTGTCTGCTGAGCTATGTATCTAATCCTATCCTGTGTGATACTGTCTGCTGAGCTGTGTATCTAATCATATTCTGTGTGATACTGTCTGCTGAGCTGTGTATTTAATCCTATCCTTTGTGATTCTGTCTGCTGAGCCGTGTATCTAATCCTATCCTGTGTGATACTGTCTGCTGAGCTGTGTATCTAATCCTCTCCTGTGTGATACTGTCTGCTGAGCAGTTTATCTAATCCTATCCTGTGTGATGCTGTCTGCTGAGCCGTGTATCTAATCCTATCCTGTGTGATACTCCTGCTGTCCTTGGTGACACTTTAGACATTTCTGGTCACCAGGAAAATGGCTCTGCACTATGTCCCTACATGTCATTCTCTGTTATCTGTTGTATACACTCAGATTAGGAGGAGGGAGGCGACATCACACACAGGAGAGCAGACTCCGCCCACTTTACGGCAGGCTGTAATCTGAGCTTTTTATACAGTGGAAATTCAGTAGGATTTCAGAAGCTGCTCCCCCTAGTGTTTAACAGTGGAAAATATAAAACTTTTTAATTTTTTTTATATTTTGCACAATTAAAAAAAAAAAATATTTAAACAAAACATTTAAACATTATTACTTTACATTTTTTCAGTTATTATTATTTTTTTTTTTTGACGATACCTTCCCTTTAAATACTCCTTTCTGCCCTGGACTTGTGCTTGTGATATTATTAAGTTTATTCAAGCACTCATTGCAAGCAGGTGGTTTGTAATCAGCTGTAGTATTGTTGGTGTTACTTTCCTGATCTTCTACCTGAGTCATCTGTGGAAAGTAGTAGTTTATGAATTTTCTCCTTATGTGTTCACCTTGTTGTCTTCTTTAGTGTTTAGTTGGGTTGACGAAGACCTCATCCGAACTGTTCCCTATTTAGGGTCCTGCACTAGGGATACCTAGGGTCAGGTATCCTGTATCCTGCTCGGCGCATATGTGCGGAACCTATCTTGGGGGGGTGAGGAAACAAGGGCCTAGCGGTAGGCTTGTTCAGTGGTCACCATTTCCACCTTCCCTAGACACAGGGTTTCCCTTCCTATCCCTTTTGCCGTTTGCTTGCTACTTCCTCGTACTTGTGTGTGCGTCTGTGTGTGTGTGTGCGTGCGTGTGTGCGTACGTGTGTGTTCATGTGTGTGTAGGTATATGTGCGTGTCCACGCGCTGTGGAATGGGCTGTTCTTACAAGCTTAGTCTCTCTACCAGCTCTTATTCAGGGTGTGTAACATAACGTCTTTGCTACATAGCGCTGTGAGGTGCTGCATTTTTGTAACGCCTGTATCTGCCTTTTTCTTGATATTTTCACTGCCATTTTTCTCTCCTTCTCTCCTCTCCAAGGCTTTTTTTCCATTATCTTCTAGCCCCCATCAGCTCTTCTATGCTCCACACACTTCACCAAAGCTTATTTATTATGAGAGTCTTTACCCATCCCTGATTTGCCTTTTTGCGAGACGTACACCATTGTGGGAGAACAATATAATTTGTAAAACATAAATTGTAGGAAAGGCATGAAAAACATATTTATGTTGTGCAGATGTATTTTTGGTCTTTGTAAAACATTTTCTGCATTTTGTCAGTCAGAGATAATTAGATTTATCATTGTAGCCTTCACCTGCTCCTTTCCTTTGAATTGTAATTGCTTTATCCAGTATTTAATAAGAGAAACAATGAAATAAGATTACACGGTGCAGTCATCTTGTTTCACCATAATCATGAGCTATGGTCCATTTGTTAATGACACAATGAATGGCTGAATGTTATCTAGACAAGAGGAGCCTGTAAATGATAGTGATTGTTGAATATTGACTTCTCGGAAGATGAATGTGATTGAGTAGCAAGAATGGTTCACACTGATGGAGAACTCATTAAATGAAATTAAATTACCGTATTAAACGTGTAACCAAAACTCACAAATTAAATCACCTTAAATTATGGGAGAAAAATAGGTAAACATAGTGTTTCATCTCCTAAAATGCTGGTGTGATTATAACTAATAAAACTTTTACTTGTGTATTTGTTACACATCTTTGTAAATATTGTGGTAATGTTATATAATATATGATCAATTATCATCTATATTTGGCACCTCAGTCGCCTCAGTTGAAACATGATGATGATGTTATCTCTAACAGCGACACCATCAGTTTCAGCCAGTGTTCTGCACAGAATAGTCTGTCTAATGGCTAAGAAGGATAATTTTTAGATATTTTTTTTAAATTAAAAAAAGATGAAAAGTCTTTAATTATCTTATGTTATTAAATGGGCTGTTCGTTACTATATGGTTATCATAGGTTTCAATGTTGTGGGTGCTTTTATTACTGAGGCCTCCGACATACATCCGTGCCGCCGATACGTGTTTGATATGTTTTTGCATGTACCGGCGGCACGGAGACACATACACCAATGCTGCCCTATGGTAGCAGGCACACACACGTAAAACCACACAGAACGTGTGTCCGTTTGTACGTGTGTGCGTTTTACAACACGCTGACATGTCCGTTTTTCTCCGGCAGCATGGGTGTCACAGGGCCCACACCCGTACCACACGGATGTAGTGTGGATGCTGTCCCGTGTGACATGCACTGGAGAAAACTCACGTGTCAGAGCAAAAAAACAACAAATCTTTACTCACCTTCTCCAGCCCTTCTGTCTCTGCTGCTGCTGCCTCTTGCTGCCGACCGCCGCTCATTATTCTCATTTAATATTCACTTCACTGCCTGGCAGCAGCAGCACCGGGGAGACGGGAGGGCTGGAGCCGAAGACCAGCACCACAGACAGCAGCGCGGACAGCAGGAAGGACCAGGTGAGTATGTAAATTACCGGTTCTACGTGTGCTATCGCGGATAGCACAAGTAGAACACACGTGGCCCGCACGAACCGGAGACACGTACTTACCTACACGCAACACGCAGGGAAAATACGTGTCTCGCGGCACGTGCGTGATTTTCACGTAAGTGTGGCAGAGGCCTTAAAGAGACTAAAAGGGGTTGGGTATTAAATACAGAGCGATCTTTCGCTCTTCACTTTTCCAGCACCCTTCCTATTTGTCCTTACCACATACAAACCACATAGTACTTTAACCATCCATAGTGCCCTACACAGTAATAAATCCCCCTATGTGTCATATACTGTAATGGTACAATTGTTTTGTGTCCCACACAGTAACAATGCTCCTATTGTGCCCCCACATAATAAAAATTCCCCCAAATTTGCCCACTTTGTGCCTCCACATAGAAATAGTGACCCTTCTGTGCCTTTATATATTAATAGTGCTCCCACCATGCCTACATATTAAAATATTGTCCACTCTGTGCTTCCACATAGTAATAGTGACCCCTTGGTGCCTTTGCATAGTAATAATGCTTGTATGTTGCACTATTCCCTAAAAAAAGTAAAAATGCTCCCACTATGCGTTCACGTAAAAATAGTGTCTACTTAGTGATAGTGTGCTATGTGCCTTCACACAGTAATAATTCACCTACTTTTTATACACATAGTAATATTGTCCAAATTATGCCTTCACATAGTAATAATGCCTATTCTTTAATACAACATCTGCCTACACAAAGTAATAGTGGCTCACATAATAATAATGCATGTCACTGTTCCCCAACATGGTAATAATGTTCATATTGTGCACTTACATAGTAATAATGCCTCCTCTGTGCCTTCACAATGTAATAATGCCCCTCCGCTGTGCTTCCATATAATAATAGTTCCTTCTCCTTACCCCTTTAACGGCACAACGATGGGTAGGAGAGTCGGGTTCACGCTGCGCTAAAAACCACGATATCAGACGATATGATGAATTCTTTTCTTTATTTAGGACAGGTCAACGCGTTTCAAAGGCATGTCTGCCTTCTTCATCAGGACAAGGAAAAGAACAGCATAATACATGTTGCTGCCAGGAGATACATATATACCAATGAAGAGAGGTGCCACGCATACAAAAATGACGTCAGCCAGCCAGTGACTGGGCGTCACTAGAGTTTTTTTTTTATATATAGTATACTTTTAATATGTATACGTGTTTCTAATCTATACCATCCATGGTGTTTTTTAGTATATATATATACTCATCTTATATGTATCATTAGGTCTTGTTTCACACACTCAGCCCTCATTTGTTTCCATTAATTTGGTTACACTGTACATACAAAAATCCTTTCAGCTGAGTTTGTTCTTATAATCTTTATATATATATATATATATATACACATATATATATATATATATATATATATATATATATATATATATATATATATATATATAAAAACCCTTTTTAACCTGTTTTTTTCTTAAAATATGCACACAGTGGGAGCACAGTTTTGTATCCCCTAAACATTTGCCCCATTACCCTTCGGCTGTAGATGTGGTATTCTTTTATCAATCAGTCAGTTTCTTTTATCAATTTATTGCAGCGCGTTTCTTTTTACATTCATGTATTTAATTGTAGATTTTAATTGATATTGTTTAGATATTTTTTTATATACCATATATTTATATTTATAGATTTTTTTTACCATCAGGCATTTGTTGTTCATCCTTGGTCATGTATCTTGGGTATATAATTAATTTTCTATATTATTCTATTTATCTCCCTATATATTTATCTTCCTAGATATTATATTTTTGCCCTCTCCTATTTTTCTCGTAATTCTTCATTCTTACCCACTGAACCTTGTTTCTGCCCCTGTATCTGCTAGTTTCTTGTTTCCCAGACAGATACAAACTTCTTTCACCCCGCTCTGGTGGCTCCTTTCCAAGCGCACGCATGCGCAAATACTTTTTTTCCCACGCTTTGAACTCATTTCACCTTTGTCAGCGCTTCTCGCTACACGAGAGTGGAGTTTGCCCACGCATGCGCGGTTCATTTTTTTCACATGCTTCTGACCTTTTGTTACCTTCTACTGCCGGATGATTTCTAGAGGAATTCCCTGCAATTTATGCAGAGTGTTTTTGCTTGCGGTCTGACACTACATGCTCGTTGGGCCTTAGACACATGATTGTTAAATTAAACACACCTTTTTTCACTTTATAATTGATATATATTTTATTATAATTAATTTTTTTATTGTTGCAACATATCATAAAGTCATCTTTTCACACTTTTCTCATTTCTCCCTTCGGATTGAGTAAAATTTAACCCTTTTACACCCCACTCCCCCCCCCCTACTTTTTTCTTCCCTTTTTTTTCATTTCTTTTACTTGTTTTTTCTACTCCTTACTGCTTTTCTCCACGTGACGCCCAGTCACTGGCTGGCTGACGTCATTTTTGTATGCTTGGCACCTCTCTTCAGTAGTATATATGTATCTCCTGGCAGCAACATGTATTATGCTGTTCTTTTCCTTGTCCAGATGAAGAAGGCGGACATGCCTTTGAAACGCGTTGACCTGTCCTAAATAAAGAAAAGAATTCATCATATCGTCTGATATCGTGGTTTTTAGCACAGTGTGAACCCGACTCTCCTACCCATCGTTGTGCCGTTCCACTGTATCATCGGGGCTGCTGCTTGACCATTTCTGCATTCATTTTTTGCCTTCATAGGAGTTGTGCCTTTCACAACCACCACAGGTGAGCACCTGTCCTATCCTCTACACCCGCATTGTTACCAGATAAGACCCTATGTGCGCTGTCTCTCCACAGCTTCTCTGATTAACCCTGTAACGACATTTGACATACTGATAGTCCAATGTTGGCCTCCTTTCTCATGAATTGAGCCTACATTTTTGCCAACAGATGATGACTGCCTCTAGTAGCCATGAGTGGAGCTGAGCCTGCATCTGTTAACCCGTTGAAGGCCACTGTCAATTTGTGACAGCGGCTCTTACAGCGTACATCTTGGGTGTTACACTGTTCTAACCTCTTTGATGTGATCTGTTGAAGATCCTCTTTCCTGTCATGATAGTACTCCACTTTGTAAAAATTGCCCTCCTAGAAATAATTTCCCTATTATGCCTCCAAATAATTGGTACCTCTCTTCTCCATTTGAGTCCTTTTGTACCCAGGCAATAAAAAAGAAAATAAACCCTCTGGATGATGCCGACTTTTGAAAGCCGCAGGTCTGAGCATCCTGTGGTCTTCCAGAGTGAGAGGTCGAGAAATGAGCCTACAATTCTCTTCTCTGTAAGGGTATGTGCGCACGTTGCTTTTTACCTGCTTTTTACCTGCTTTTTTGCTGCTTTTTCTTCTGCGCTGTTTAATGCCAAAATGGATGTGTTCTTCTGTTCAAGCAAAGTCTATGGGAATTTGGGTTTCTTGTTCACACTATGTTGTTCAAAATGCTGCCTTTTTGTGGCAGAACGTTGGTCAAAAACTCAGCTTTGCAGTGCAAAACCCAAATGGCAAAAACAATTGACATGTTGCTTCTTTGAAAAGCTGAGTTTTTGACCAACGTTCTGCCACAAAAAGGCAGCATTTTGAACAACATAGTGTGAACAAGAAACCCAAATTCCCATAGACTTTGCTTGAATAGAAAAACACATCCATTTTGGCATTAAACAGCGCAGAAGAAAAAGCAGCAAAAAAGCAGGTAAAAAGCAGGTAAAAAGCAACGTGCGCACATACCCTCAGATGGACATCATGCCAAAATTCCCAGATGGACAAATTAGTATACAAGCAAAGCATACCCAGAAATCACTTGCACAAACACACACTGATCAACACACACATGTACTGAAGGGCAGCTTTATCTAGTATGCGCTGTTGTACGTTTCTGTTAATGAAGAGCTAAACATACTACCATGTACAGCCCCAACCGTCCTGGATCTAGCAGGATTATCCCACTGTCCTGGCAGGTCAGGCCTGTGTCCCAACTTCCACAAACACTCTCTGTATGCAATCTTCTCTCAAGTGTCTTCATCGCTTCATAGATCTTCCTCATCAGGAGGGTGGGCCAACATCTCTGCACAATTAAAATTGAATCAATTTATCTAAAAATGATTTCGTTTTTTTGTGACCTAGTCTCCTCGGGAATCGAATCCAAAACCTGTAACATGGTAACCAGGAGCAAAAACTGTGAACCACAGACTGGATTGATGAGTATGAGAGAGTTTTCTATTCTTGAATGTGCATTGAAATCACAGGTAGATTGTACTAGTATGTAAAGATGCATCTCTATACACCAGTGCATTTCTATGTCCCTGAGTGCTAGAAGGGAAAAAAAATGTCATTTTTAATTATTTTTTTTTTTATAAGTATTACACATCAGTAAATAATTAGACATATTTGGTGTAATTGTAATCATAACTTTTTTTTATATATATATATATATATATATATATATATATATATATATATATATATATATTGTGACGACCTGGGCCCTGAACGTCTTGGGGCACACGTCTGGCAGCAGGATCAAGACACACACGAGCACTTTGTCACTTAAAGAATCTCGGTGATTTATTCACATCCTCATAAACCACGCAGTGTAATGGGCCACAGCCACTTTCCCGCAGGACAATGTCTCACTGTCTGTTTAAACTGCTGATTGTTCATACAGTTCATTCTCTGGCATCAGCCAGTAAAGTCCACCTTTGTGGGGTGTTACCTGCCAGTAGGTTTGCAGGCTGTCAGTCTGCCTCCATCCAGTCCAGGGAGACTCTCACACTGGGCTCAACATCCCGGCCCATGGACATGATCCAATTCCTCAAAGCCTCAGTGGATTCTGCAGCTCCCTGACATTTCAGAGCCCTCACTAGCTCTGTATGCATAGGATCTCCTGCACATGTGCTCCAACCAAGATGGCTCCTACCAGCACACAGAGATCATGTGACAAACGACAGCTCCATTAAATCCCATGAGACACACCTACGTATGGGAGGTATGTGGATGGTCAGTCCCGCCCATCACTTCTGACCATCCCATGAACCCAGCCCTGAATGTGTACAACAATCCTCATGGAACTACAAGTCCCAGAGAAACATTCCAGGTTCAGATCACAGAGGATTTCCTCCTCTGTGACACATACCGGCCATCTACCACATTGCATCCTTACATATCCCCCCCTCTGTTCCAACTTGTAGGGTGGAACACTCTACAACCTACAGTGACCCTGAGACAGGGCATTAGGGAAACCATACCCTACCAGTCGAATGGGCCCTCTACGAAAACTTTGAGTTTCTGCTCCTGACCGACCATCTGCCACTGTCAACAAACCCTCCTCAGTGAACCCTCTTCTCAGACACGTCCGCCGGTCCGACATATCGTTCCATAACTGTCTCCAACGGTCAGTGTGGTAGTGAGACACCCCATCAGTCAAAACTACCGTGCGGCCTGACTCTGCGCTAACCAGTCCACTAGAGGGGCTCTTGTCCAGGTACCTCACAACCGAGCCGACAGGAGATCTCCCACAACTAGACCCTGCACACTCTCTGTTTGCCAATCTACTATGGCCTCTTCTCTCATGACGTCTTAGGTCACCTTTCCATCTCCGCCTTTTCCCACCACCACTTTTGGCTATGGACCAGTCACTCCCTCCATCTTTTCTTTTAGATTTTGTTTTAGAGGGCTTGGACCCTTCAGAGTCTGTGCCATAGCCTGATTTATACGTAGGTCTTCTATGACCTAGGCTCCTTTCCCTACAGGACCTACTTCCCTTGCCAGTGAAGGCAACGCGTTCATCAGGTGGACCACACTTCTTCTCTGGGCCCTGGCCCGAAAGCGGTCGTGACCTCAAACTCACTTGACAAAGTGTCTCTGCAATCTTCTGTCTTTCAAGATCCATTTGCTTTAGTTCTTCCAGGTATCCCAGGCGGTATTCTAGGAGAACTCGTACGTTTTCAACACACTCCTTTGTTCCCGCCATGACACATGGAACCATACCAACTTCACAGGGTAACCTGGCTTTATGATAAACCTTAAGTCTTACTCTCGTCACACCGGATGTATCAACCATCTCCTGCATGACTCTCCCATTTCTGCCAATCAGTTTCTTGACAAGTTCTCTGGGCACTTGTGTGACCTCTTCCACAAAGTCCAACAGCCTTCGAGCTGTTTTCACTGCTTCTTCAGTCTTCCCATAGATTTGGAATGTTCCACTGTGCTCTTCTAATTCAATCGCTGTAATACCTGGAACCTTCCTAGCTTGCTGAATGTTACTTTTCAGCGCTCTTAACCCCTTAACGACCGCGGGCCGTAAAATTACGTCCTAAATGACATAATCTTACTGCCCGCGGTCCTCCGGCGGCAGCATGCCGCGATCGGCACACATCTCAGCTGATTTTCACAGCTGAGATGTGTGCCTGCTAGGCACGAGCAGAATCGTTATCTGCTCGTGCCGATTAACCCCTTATAATGGCGCTGTCAATACATGACAGCGCCATTATAAGCGCAATCGCGGTAAAGTTTTACTTACCGCCGAAACCGGAAGTCACGTGACGCGATCACGTGACTCCCGATAGTTGTCATGGTAGTACAGGGTCATGTGATGACTCCTGTACTACACATGAATTGGTTTCACTTTCGCTGTGCCCGGGGCACAGCAAAAGAGAAAGACAGCGTATCTGCTGTTTACAGCCTTCCAGCTGTGATCAGCAGATACTGCAGAGCGATCGGAATGCTGATCGCAATAGCCCCCTAGGGGGACTAGTAAAATAAAAAAAAAAGTAAAAAAATAAGTTTTAAAAAATTAAAAAAAAACAAAAAAACCTAAAAGTTCAAATCACCCCCCATTCGCCCCATTGAAAATTAAAGGGTTAAAAAAATAAAAAATATACACACATTTGGTATCGCCGCGTTCAGAAACGCCCGATCTATCAAAATATAAAATCAATTAATCTGATCAGTAAACGGCGTAGCGGCAAAAAAATTCCAAACGCCAAAACGACGTTTTTTTGTCGCCACAACTTTTGCGCAAAATGCAATAAGAGGCGATCAAAACGTAGCATCTGCGCAAAAATGGTACCGTTAAAAACGTCAGCTCGAGACGCAAAAAATAAGCCATCATTGAGCCTAAGATCCCGAAAAATGAGAACGCTACGGGTCACGGAATATGGCGTAAAACGTGCGCCACTTTTTTCGGACAAACTTCCGATTTTTTTTTAACCCCTTATATAAAAGTAAACCTATACATGTTTGGTGTCTACGAACTCGCACTGACCTGAGGCATCACACCCACACATCAGTTTTACCATATAGTGAACACAGTGAATAAAATATCTCAAAAACCATAGTGCTATCGCACTTTTTTTGCAATTTTTCAGCATTTGGAATTTTTTTGCCATTTTCTAGTACACAATATGGTAAAACTGATGGTTTCATTTAAAAGTACAGCTCGTTCCGCAAAAAATGAGCCCTCACATGACCATATTGACTGAAAAATAAAAAAGTTACGTCTTTCAGAAAAAGAATGGCGAAAAAAAAAAACGGAAAGCGAAAAATCGGCCGGTCGTGAAAGGGTTAATGCGAGCCCAATTAATGATTTCTTCACCACGACAACTTCCTGAAATTCTGCAGTGAGCTGCTTCATACACTCCAAGCGCCCGGTGTCTTCTTCCATCTGTGCCGAGATGAGCCATTTCGTGCGAAGACACTGCAGGTGCATGTCACTCAGGATAGCCACTCACTTCTTTGTGACATTACTGGCAGAGCACACCACCAACTGACAAGTCTCTGGGGCAAAGTACACTTCACAGGCCCCTACAGCCTTCTTAAACGTCTCATGCATCGACTTATGGGCACAGGCTTTTCTTAGGTCTTCGGGCACATCTACCATGCACTTAAAGAATGGACAGGTTTCTTGACCTTCAAGGAAATTAGACCATTCCTTTGGTCTCTTGCATCTATCTTTTTCTCTCATGCACGGCTCCACCTCTTGAGTTACACACTCTTCCGGTTCAGCTCCAGCCTCAGAGCCTTTGGGTTTGCTTTTGTTCTTAACCAAGACCATCTCTATGTCTTCCATCTTGGTCTTACCAGGCAGGTCACTCAGGCTATCAGTTCCTGATAAGACCTCTGGTCCAGACTTCACCTCATCAGAGACTCTTTTCACTTTTGCAGCACCAGCTGTCTCTTGGGTCTTCACTGCGTTACCTTCAACTTCCTTGCGGGTCTCTGCAGTGTCACCTTCAGTCCTCTTTTTTTCTGCAAGGGTGTCACACCCTTCAGCGTGGTACTCTGTTCCTCTTAGACCTTTGGCCCCGTTTTCACCCTTCATCACCCCAACAGTGGGTAATTTACCGGTCTGCTCACCATGACCTCTATGGATTTGTACTTCACCAACTTTCTCCAGGATTCCTTGTCCTGTATTACCCTCTAGGATTTCACCTCCTACAGTGCTCTCGTCCGACAGACCTTCTGCTTCATGCTTGGAATCTATAGGAGACACCACCATTACTGCTTTGGTTGGCTCATTTTTTGACATTTCACCCTGCTGATGTCTGTCGTTACAATGTGTCAGTTCAGTTTCTGATACCTCTTTCTTGTGTAGGACATCGCTGTCTGACTCTACCTTAGCAGTTGCTACTGGCAACGTGTTTTCCTCGACCAGGTACTTCACTTTCTCTGCACCCTCAGACGGTATACCTTGCACGAGCTTTTGGCGCTTATTACATCTCCGGCGTCTGGAGGAGGTTTTACCCTTCTCAATTGTCTGTACCTCACTGCACTCTCTTGTCCTTTTATAAGAGTCAGTGTCCATTCTGGAGTCATCGTCACTCCCCCTGGCGTCCTGGACTATCATGTCCCCACTTAACCAGATATCTGCCTCCCTTTCTGGAGCTACCTCGTTTTTAACGGTCACACTATTGGTTATTCCCTTAGTCCTTATGTCACTAAGTTGGGTCCGTCCATTTTCTTTGGTCACCCCTAACTTAGGACAGTCAATTTTAGAAGGTACTATCTCCTCCTTACCACACATAACTCCACAACCAGGACCCCGTTTCACCTCCCAATGTGGTAGGGTTTCCTTTGGGCTGTTCTGGCTCTTACACAAGCAACCGGATACGTCCCCCTGCTTCCACAAGTGCACAAATAATTTAGAGTCCCAACCTATAATAATTGGGTGCAGTAAATCTGAGACTACACCAACATCATGAGAACCACTGTCCCTGGCTGTCTTAATGACCACGCTGGATACCGGGTATTCTGTCTCATTATTGTGGGTGCAGCCGACGTGGATCTTCCTTCCAGGAATCAAGTTGACATCAGAAGTGGCCCTCACCAGGGTCACCAAGCTCCTTGAGTCTACGACCCCTGTTACAGATTCCCCATCCACTTCCACGGAACACAGACGTGGCTTCTCGTCGGATGGGTGGTCTATACCGCAAACCGGACACGTGTGGCATGAACACTGTTGTCCCTGGCTACAGTCCATCTGCGCCACTTCACCCTTGGATTTGGGATGCTCTGCACCATTTTGGGGGACCACCGCTTTCAGGGACTCCTCCCCCTTTTGGGCATCCACCCCTTTATGGGACTCCATCCCCTTATGGGCAACCACCCCCTTATGGGCAACCACCCCTTTATGGGCAACCACCCCCTTATGGGATTTCTGTGGCTTCCTTGCAGTGTCCTTAGATCCCAGTTCACACCGTTCCCCTTTATCTCCCTGGGTACCCTGCGCCCGTACTGGCCCCAGAAGGGAACTCACAAACTGGTCCACTGCTGCCACATCTCTGCGCACTGACAGCTCCTGCTGTCCACACACAAGGAACTGGTACAGCTCCTCCATAACGTCCAGGCTTGCGGCTCCACTCATGGTCGCTCAGCTTTCCCGGAACTTCGTGGACTCACCGATCCACCGCAAGCTGCTTGAGTGCGCCGTCAGTTTTCGTGGACCCGCCGATCCACCGCAAACCGCTTCAAAAAATGTTTTTTTCGTGGACCCGCCGATCCACAGCAAGCAGTCCGTATCCACAAGAATATGTCCTAGGCCGTTGCCCCTAGCAACCAGGCTGCGTTGCCCCTAGCAACCAGGCTGTGTTGCCCCTAGCAACCAGGCCATATGCCCGCATTCTCCACCATAATGTGACGACCTGGGCCCTGAACGTCTTGGGGCACACGTCTGGCAGCGGGATCAAGACACACACGAGCACTTTGTCACTTAAAGAATCTCCGTGATTTATTCACATCCTCATAAACCACGCAGTGTAATGGGCCACAGCCACTTTCCCGCAGGACAATGTCTCACTGTCTGTTTAAACTGCTGATTGTTCATACAGTTCATTCTCTGGCATCAGCCAGTAAAGTCCACCTTTGTGGGGTGTTACCTGCCAGTAGGTTTGCAGGCTGTCAGTCTGCCTCCATCCAGTCCAGGGAGACTCTCACACTGGGCTCAACATCCCGGCCCATGGACACGATCCAATTCCTCAAAGCCTCAGTGGATTCTGCAGCTCCCTGACATTTCAGAGCCCTCACTAGCTCTGTATGCATACGATCTCCTGCACATGTGCTCCAACCAAGATGGCTCCTACCAGCACACAGAGATCATGTGACAAACGACAGCTCCATTAAATCCCATGAGACACACCTACGTATGGGAGGTATGTGGATGGTCAGTCCCGCCCATCACTTCTGACCATCCCATGAACCCAGCCCTGAATGTGTACAACAATCCTCATGGAACTACAAGTCCCAGAGAAACATTCCAGGTTCAGATCACAGAGGATTTCCCCCTCTGTGACACATACCGGCCATCTACCACATTGCATCCTTACAATATATATATATATATATATATATATATATATATATATATATATATATATATATATATACAGTTAGGTCCAGAAATATTTGGACAGTGACACAATTTTCGCGAGTTGGGCTCTGCATGCCACCACATTGGATTTGAAATGAAATCTCTACAACAGAATTCAAGTGCAGATTGTAACGTTTAATTTGAAGGTTTGAACAAAAATATCTGATAGACATTGTAGGAATTGTACACATTTCTTTACAAACACTCCACATTTTAGGAGGTCAAAAGTAATTGGACAAATAAACCAAACCCAAACAAAATATTTTTATTTTCAATATTTTGTTGCGAATCCTTTGGAGGCAATCACTGCCTTAAGTCTGGAACCCATGGACATCACCAAACGCTGGGTTTCCTCCTTCTTAATGCTTTGCCACAGCCTTCAGGTCTTGCTTGTTTGTGGGTCTTTCCGTCTTAAGTCTGGATTTGAGCAAGTGAAATGCATGCTCAATTGGGTTAAGATCTGGTGATTGACTTGGCCATTGCAGAATGTTCCACTTTTTTGCACTCATGAACTCCTGGGTAGCTTTGGCTGTATGCTTGGGGTCATTGTCCATCTGTACTATGAAGCGCTGTCCGATCAACTTTGCGGCATTTGGCTGAATCTGGGCTGAAAGTATATCCCGGTACACTTCACAATTCATCCGGCTACTCTTGTCTGCTGTTATGTCATCAATAAACACAAGTGACCCAGTGCCATTGAAAGCCATGCATGCCCATGCCATCACGTTGCCTCCACCATGTTTTACAGAGGATGTGGTGTGCCTTGGATCATGTGCCGTTCCCTTTCTTCTCCAAACTTTTTTCTTCCCATCATTCTGGTACAGGTTGATCTTTGTCTCATCTGTCCATAGAATACTTTTCCAGAACTGAGCTGGCTTCATGAGGTGTTTTTCAGCAAATTTAACTCTGGCCTGTCTATTTTTGGAATTGATGAATGGTTTGCATCTAGATGTGAACCCTCTGTATTTACTTTCATGGAGTCTTCTCTTTACTGTTGACTTAGAGACAGATACACCTACTTCACTGAGAGTGTTCTGGACTTCAGTTGATATTGTGAACGGGTTCTTCTTCACCAAAGAAAGTATGCGGCGATCATCCACCACTGTTGTCATCCGTTGACGCCCAGGCCTTTTTGAGTTCCCAAGCTCACCAGTCAATTCCTTTTTTCTCAGAATGTACCCGACTGTTGATTTTGCTACTCCAAGCATGTCTGCTATCTCTCTGATGGATTTTTTCTTTTTTTTCAGCCAGGATGTTCTGCTTCATCTCAATTGAGAGTTCCTTAGACCGCATGTTGTCTGGTCACAGCAACAGCTTCCAAATGCAAAACCACACACCTGTAATCAACCCCAGACCTTTTAACTACTTCATTGATTACAGGTTAATGAGGGAGACGCCTTCAGAGTTAATTGCAGCCCTTAGAGTCCCTTGTCCAATTACTTTTGGTCCCTTGAAAAAGAGGAGGCTATGCATTAGAGAGCTATGATTCCTAAACCCTTTCTCCGATTTGGATGTGAAAACGCTCATATTGCAGCTGGGAGTGTGCACTTTCAGCCCATATTATATATATAATTGTATTTCTGAACATGTTTTTGTAAACAGCTAAAATAACAAAACTTGTGTCACTGTCCAAATATTTCTGGACCTAACTGTACACACTATATACAATGAGAGTCCCCCACATAGCTTCCCTATATGAAATATGATCCTCCACATAGCCCTCCTATATACAGCCACACATCTCACAGACACACACACACACACACACACACACACACACAAAACACAACAAGTACTCACCTAGCTTCCCTCCCCACGGTCTCTGGTGCATTGACTTCCTTCCCAGTAGACATGATGAAGTGACGTCATTGCATCTGCTGTCTCAATCGTACACGGTGATTGATGCAAGAAGGAGCTGTCTACTCTGGCCTCTAGAAATATATTCACTGTGGTAATGCATTCTGAAGATGTAGATAGTGGTGATATTGCACGGTGGGTGGGGTAGAGCATGATGCGGCCTTTGGGCCACGGTATTGAGCCCTACGGCTGTCTAGGTCAATGAGCCGGACTGGAACAGACATAAGGCTAGATGTGACCCTTGGGCTGCACTTTGCCCAGGTCTGCTGTTTATGCTCCAATGGGGAGCCTGAAAAAACGCTTTTAAAACACTGCATTTACTTTTTGAAATGCAGAATCAAAGCTTTTTTGTACTACAAAAACACATTAAAAACACTGCTTCAAATATGCGGCAAAAATATCATCAAAAAGGGAGAAAACACATAAAATGCAGCAAAAATGACAAAACTAGAGGAGATTTTTATTATGTAGTTTGCTGCTAACACCAACAGAAAAACAAAACAAAACTGTATTTACGCAACATGTGAACACCGCCTTGAAGACACAAAAAGCAAGATATAATATAGTCATACTTACATAAGAATGAGAATGTTATGTCTGCTTCAACTATGAGTGACTGAAAAAAAATAAATCCATAGGTCCCAGGCAGAGATGAAAATGATGCACAGATGACACTGTACCAGCCATGGCTAGCAAAAATCTGCACTGGAAGTTAAGGAATTCATGGCCTCCCATCCAGCCGCCAGGTACTGCTGACCTGGATGCTGGACTAGAGTCTCGCAAATCGATCCGCTCATCTCTAATCCCAACCGTCTTGGATACAGTGGGACAGGCCCAGATTTGTCTGTATGCCCTGCAGTTTTGGGCATCTGCTGGATGACCCTCACTGCCATTGCTCCCTATGCACTCTTCATGATTTGTCTTTCCTTCTGTTATCTATAAGTTGGGAAGTATGGTACACATAACAGAGCCAAACACAATGGTAGTGACAGGCCCTGGTTGGCCATAGAGTTCCTTCCCTAAGAACCTGGCCACAGTTATCTCTAATGAACAATACATATGCTATCATGCTTTAAAACGGTAGCACAACTATAAAACAGGTATACACTATCTACAAGCCAATCACTGCTCACTCATTTGTAGCTCCTGCTTATTATTCCAGAGATGACAAATATATTTTATACTGTGATGTTGTATTATTGATATACTGGTATGATTGACCCTCATCCTAAAAATAAGATTTCAGCCTCCTTATCCACTTGCTGCTGGCTTTACATGGCAGATGACTGATTTCCCCTGTTCATTCACTGAATGCAATAGTTGTCTTTAAGAACCCTTGTAAGATGTAAAAAGCTCCAGTTCAGAGCGAGTTGCTAGGTAACATGGAGCTGGAGATGCAATTCCCTGCTGAGTGCGCCTTTAGATGTGCGGGAAAACAGTTGTCGTCCCATATTCTGCTATATGCGATCCACTGTACCAGTCAGCAGGATCCCCAACAAAACGGGAGATGAGGCAGGACAGTATCCAACATGCAAATGAAAGAAGTATAAGCAGCTCATGCTAATAGCAAATGGTTATGCACTGATTACAATGGAAGCGGATTGGTAAAATTAGACCCTTTCTCTATATATGGAACAGTCCTCTTTTCAGGATCAACTTCTGAAGGATATTCACAGTGCAGAAAACAAGATATATTTTTTTTTTGCATGAAGAATATTGGAATGGTGCCTTCTTTTATTAAAGGAAATCTGTCAACAAAATTTTGCAATGTAAGCTGAGGACAGCATGCTGCAAGGGCTAAAAAAGAAAAGCATAACTGTGCTTTTATCTGTGTACAAGCTATTATTTACCTATTACTAAAGGGTTTATTACCCTGTGATTAACTTTAGAGGACTAGGAAGTCCCATGCCATGTTGTCTAGCATGCCCCCTGCTGTGATTGACACCTTAAGGCCCAGTCACACACAACAACTTACCAGCGATCCCGAAAACGATGCGACCTGATAGGGATCGCAGGTAAGTCGCTGGGTGGTCGCAGGTGAGATATCAGTCAGATCTTACCAGCGATTCAGGAACAATACAGGTCGCAGTAGCGACCTGTATAACGATCTCAGCAGTCACTGTGACCCTGTCACACAGTGTCAAACACAGCGATGTGTCCTGCCCAGCAGGACATCGCCTTTGAAGAAAATGGCCTGGACCATTCTGCAACGACTAGAGATATCACAGCAGGGGCCTGATCGCTGGTAGATGTCACACATAGCGAGATCGCTAACGGGATCGCTACAGCGTCACAGAAACCGTGACTCAGCTGCGATCTCGCTAGCGATCTCGTTATGTGTGACAGTACCTTTACAGTGAATGCACAATCTCTATTGATAACATGGTGTGGGGGGCAGGGACAGCTCTCAGCTCTGCTACACTCATTATTTGATAATGTCAGAACGGCTGCACCCAGTAATCTAAGTTAATCATGGTTAGTTTCATTATCTGTTTGTCTACATCATGCTGCTCTCAGATGAAGTAGCAAAAACCTGCTAACAAATTTCCTTTAATTTGTATATTTTCAGGATATGGAAGCCTCTATACTTCCATATCTCATTTTCTATATTCTATCGATCTATCTCATATCTATATATCTAATCTATTGATCTACTATCTATGTAATCTCTATCTGTCCATACAATTATATAATCAGTCTATATAATATCTATCTATCTATCTATCTACAGTATCTACCCAGCTAAGCTATCTGCCTAATATCTATCTAATTATATACAGTTCCAAAGACATCACAATATGGGTTGTCCCATATTGTTTAAAGGCATATTACTCTTAAGGCCTTGACACACAGAGAGATAAATCTGTGGCAGATCTGTGGCAGATCTGTGGCAGATCTGTGGCAGATCTGTGGCAGATCTGTGGCAGATCTGTGGCAGATCTGTGGCAGATCTGTGGCAGATCTGTGGCAGATCTGTGGCAGCAGTGAAATTGTGGACAATCAGTGCCAGGTTTGTGGCTGTGTACAAATGGAACAATATGTCCATGATTTCACTGCAACCACAGATCTGCCAAAGATTTATCTTTGTGTGTGACGGGGCATTTAGCGTATGTAAACGTTTGACTTTGCAGAAAGTAATAAAAATGCCTTAAACCATATCTCTCATTATTCTTGCATTTGGCAAATGTAAATAATTTTGGTTCCTAATTGACCTAAAACCAGAAAGGTTCTGATTTCATGTCAGATAGTGAGAAAAATATACATATGTGTCTTTTTAGATAGTGTATCTAAACTTCTGGTTTCAACTGTAAAAAAAGTTTGTTTAACAGAACTGAAGTCCTCAGTGGTTGATACTTTTTAATGGCTAACTTTAATGGGTTATGTACCATCACCCATTCCCTATAGACTGTGAGCCCTCATGGGTCCTCTCTCCTCCTATACCAGTCTGTTTTGTACTGGTAATGATTGTTGTACGTATACCCTCTTTCACTTGTAAAGCGCCATGGAATAAATGGCGCTATAATAGTAAATAATAATAATAATAACTGAAAAGATGGTAATAATAGCAAGCTTTCAAGACTACTCAGGTCTCTTCATCAAGCTCAGCTTTTTTTTATCTCTACTGGTTTCAACTGTATCAGTCTATACAATATATATCAATCTATTGATTTACAATAATTATAATTATCTATCTGTCTGTCTATCTATATCCAGACAAACAGTTCATTAAAACATATAGAGTATTTACATTACTTCTCCTGAATAAACTGTATATAAACAAAGTTCAAAAGCACGAAGTGTGAACATTGCCCAATATTTCAACCACTATGTTGAAAAATATATATCGTATATGGCACACAATGGCCTCCAGGTATTTATTGTACTTGACACTGACTGAATCACATGCCTGATAATTATTTTATTTGCTGGCCACTATAATACATATTTTTATGCTACATGTTTATGCCTTTTGCATGATTAATATTAGTTCAAATGTTCGGCCGCCAAGAGCTTATAGCCAGTGTTTACAAATATAGTGATGAGTATATATGTTGTTCAGGCACATCATGTACAGCCCCTGGTAATATCTGAGACACATCATGTACAGCCCCTGGTAATATCTGAGACACTTCATGTACAGCACCCTAGTAATATCTGAGACACGTCATGTACAGCGCCCTGGTAATATCTGAGACACATCATGTACAGCACCCTAGTAATATCTGAGACACATCATGTACAGCGCCCTGGTAATATCTGAGACACATCATGTACATTGCTCTGGTAATATCTGAGACACATCATGTACAGCCCCTGGTAATATCTGAGACACATCATGTACAGCGCCCTGGTAATATCTGAGACACATCATGTACAGCGCCCTGGTAATATCTGAGACACATCATGTACAGCGTCCTGGTAATATCTGAGACACGTCATGTACAGCGCCCTGGTAATATCTGAGACACATCATGTACCGCGCCCTGGTAATATCTGAGACACATCATGTACAGCCCCTGGTAATATCTGAGACACGTCATGTACAGCGCCCTGGTAATATCTGAGACACTTCATGTACAGCCCCTGGTAATATCTGAGACACGTCATGTACAGCGCCCTGGTAATATCTGAGACACATCATGTACAGCGCCCTGGTAATATCTGAGACACATCATGTACAGCACCCTAGTAATATCTGAGACACGTCATGTACAGCGCCCTGGTAATATCTGAGATACATCATGTACAGCGCCCTGGTAATATCTGAGACACATCATGTACAGCGCCCTAGTAATATCTGAGACACATCATGTACAGCGCCCTGGTAATATCTGAGACACATCATGTACATTGCTCTGGTAATATCTGAGACACATCATGTACAGCCCCTGGTAATATCTGAGACACGTCATGTACAGCGCCCTGGTAATATCTGAGACACATCATGTACAGCGCCCTGGTAATATCTGAGACACATCATGTACAGCACCCTAGTAATATCTGAGACACGTCATGTACAGCGCCCTGGTAATATCTGAGATACATCATGTACAGCGCCCTGGTAATATCTGAGACACATCATGTACAGCGCCCTGGTAATATCTGAGACATTTCATGTACAGCACCCTAGTAATATCTGAGACACGTCATGTACAGCGCCCTGGTAATATCTGAGACACATCATGTACAGCCCCTGGTAATATCTGAGACACATCATGTACATCGCTCTGGTAATATCTGAGACACATCATGTACAGCCCCTGGTAATATCTGAGACACGTCATGTACAGCGCCCTGGTAATATCTGAGACACGTCATGTACAGCGCCCTGGTAATATCTGAGACACATCATGTACAGCGCCCTGGTAATATCTGAGACATTTCATGTACAGCACCCTAGTAATATCTGAGACACGTCATGTACAGCGCCCTGGTAATATCTGAGACACGTCATGTACCGCGTCCTGGTAATATCTGAGATACATCATGTACAGCGTCCTGGTAATATCTGAGACACGTCATGTACAGCGCCCTGGTAATATCTGAGATACATCATGTACAGCGTCCTGGTAATATCTGAGACATTTCATGTACAGCACCCTAGTAATATCTGAGACACATCATGTACAGCGCCCTAGTAATATCTGAGACACATCATGTACAGCGCCCTGGTAATATCTGAGACACATCATGTACAGCGCCCTGGTAATATCTGAGACACGTCATGTACAGCGCCCTGGTAATATCTGAGACACATCATGTACAGCGCCCTAGTAATATCTGAGACACATCATGTACCGCGCCCTGGTAATATCTGAGACACATCATGTACAGCGCCCTGGTAATATCTGAGACACATCATGTACAGCGCCCTAGTAATATCTGAGACACGTCATGTATAGCGCCCTGGTAATATCTGAGATACATCATGTACAGCGTCCTGGTAATATCTGAGACATTTCATGTACAGCACCCTAGTAATATCTGAGACACGTCATGTACAGCGCCCTGGTAATATCTGAGACACTTCATGTACAGCGTCCTGGTAATATCTGAGACACATCATGTACAGCGCCCTGGTAATATCTGAGACACATCATGTACAGCGCCCTAGTAATATCTGAGACACATCATATACAGCGCCCTAGTCATATTCGAGACCCATCATGTACCGCGTCCTGGTAATATCTGAGACACATCATGTACAGCGCCCTGGTAATATCTGAGACACATCATGTACAGCGCCTTGGTAATATCTGAGACTCATCATGTACAGCGCCCTAGTAATATCTGAGACACATCATGTACAGCACCCTGGTAATATTCGAGACACATCATGTACAGCGCCCTGGTAATATCTGAGACATATCATGTATGACGCCCCTGGACTAGCTAGGGTGTCACAGGGTACTGCACTCTCTAGTCCTTGGTGCAGGACTCAACCCCTCATAGTTCTGGGTTCCCAACTTATGGTACTGCCTCTATCAGCATCCAAATCCTAACCACACCTCCCACCACACCATGTCAGGCACACCAGTGGGCTGCCTTGCTGGAATATGGCCACCCTCCTAGTGGTCAGGAAGACTGGTTGGCGGGAAGGGGAAAGTAGAGTGTTAGCCCTCAAAAAGTCAGGAACTTAAGGAGTAGTGGCTCCCTGTATGTTGGTGGTTGAGTCGCAGATGGTGGTTTGGGCCCGGAGGAGTCGGAGATCCGGTCGCAGGGTATTGAGGCTGGGTGCCTAGACCCGATCTTGGAGGACAGTCAGCATCTCAAGCCTAAAAACCGGTCTGGGACCGAAAGCACAGCGGGGTACAGGACCCTAGGTCGGGGAGTAGCTTCAGGCAACCCAGCAATTAGCCTGTGGAGGATAGTGTCTTCAAGGACTGTCCCCAAAAAGCTCAGAGATTGAGGGCAATAGCCCAACGAGGGGGATAGGGCCTTCCAATCCATGCAGCCTTCAAAAATCCCAAGCGTGAGCCCTTGAGAGCGCAGCTCCACTACCAGCAACTAGGGAGCGGGACCCGGACACCTTTAAGCCAACGGGCCACCAGAAAATTCCTAAATTGTGCACGGAGGCAGGCTCCGGATCATCCGGCAGTACCATAGGGGACGGAAACCCTACGAGCTCCACCAAGAGGGCAGCGGCACCAAGAGACTTAGTTTACCCTTGTGTCTGAGTCTGCTTTGCGGTCGCATCACCAGCAAGACTACCTGAGTGAGTACTTGGTCCTCCCCTGCTTCCCACCAGCGCTGCGCTTCCCTGCACTTCCACCATCCAGAGTCCCGGGGCCTACCCTACCCATGGAGGGAACGTCATCTGGCTGCCCCACTCCATCTTTCCTCGGGTACTCCCATCGGCAGTTGCGGTACTCCCCTTACCATGAACCACACATGGTGTCACGAACTCTAAATCCCCTGTAAATACCCCCCTTTTCATTTGATTTGGCCGCGAGCCCCCGGGTCCGGAGACCCTCAAGCCACAGCAGACCCCAGATCCGAGCGGTTCGACTACTGCAGGGGCGGCACACCTCAAATCTCTGGCGTCATGAACAGGATTTGGAGTGGGCCTACTAACCTGGGTGACTTGTGCCTTGAAAATCCAAGCGACGGTGACAAAGTTCCATTCCCGCCATTTTCCGCCATCTTTGGCGCCACAAACGCCATCTTCCCGACTAAAAGAGTGCAAAGTTGAAGCTCCGCTCCTCGTCCAGAGAGCGCAGCCGGAAGCTGGAGAGCTGGCTGCCGAAAACCATGGGGGCCTGACAGGATGTAGCAGCGGAAGTGGAGCAGAGACGCCAGGACTCTGCCCATAAAGTTCCTGGACACCGCAGAGGCAAAATGACGGCAGCAAGGGACTGGTCACTGGAGCGCGCAGCTCCTGGGACCGCAACCTGAATAGAACAAGAGACTGAGCAGCTCTGCAGGAGGATGCGGACGCAGTTCTTATACATCCTGGACCATTGGAGGGAAGAGATGAGGAGTCTGGCCGTGGCGGTGCGGGCCCGTGAGATGGAGGTCCCAAGCGAGGAGCGGGTAAGCAGCTACCCAGTCCCAGCTGACCCGGCCATTACAGGCATCCAGCCACCGTCACCTCCGCCCTCAACGGACATTTTGCGGTCGCATCAACAGCAACACTACCTGAGTGAGTACGTGGTCCTCCCCTGCTTCCCACTAGTGCTGCGCTCCCCTGCACTTCCACCATCCAGAGAGCCTACCCTACCCGTGGAGGGAACGTCATCTGGCTGCCCCACTCCATCTTTCCTCGGGTACTCCCATCAGCAGTTGCGGTACTCCCCTTACCATGAACCACACATGGTGTCACGAACTCTAAATCCCCTGTAAATACCCCCCTTTTCATTTGAAGTGGCTGCGAGCCCCCGGGTCCGGAGACCCTCAAGCCACAGCAGACCCCAGATCCAAGCGGTTCGACCACTGCAGGGGCGGCACAGCTCAAATCTCTGGCGTCATGAACAGGATTTGGAGTGGGCCTACTAACCTGGGTGACTTGTGCCTTGAAAATCCAAGCGACGGTGACAAAGTTCCATTCCCGCCATTTTCCGCCATTTTTGGCGCCACAAACGCCATCTTCCCGACTAAAAGAGTGCAAAGTTGAAGCTCCGCTCCTCGTCCAGAGAGCGCAGCCGGAAGCTGGAGAGCTGGCTGCCGAAAACCATGGGGGCCTGACAGGATGTAGCAGCGGAAGTGGAGCAGAGACGCCAGGACTCTGCCCATAAAGTTCCTGGACACCACAGAGGCAAAATGACGGCAGCAAGGGACTGGTCACTGGAGCGCGCAGCTCCTGGGACCGCGACCTGAATAGAATAAGAGACTGAGCAGCTCTGCAGGAGGATGCGGACGCAGTTCTTATACATCCTGGACCATTGGAGGGAAGACATGAGGAGTCTGGCCGTGGCGGTGCGGGCCCGTGAGATGGAGGTCCCAAGCGAGGAGCGGGTAAGCAGCTACCCAGTCCCAGCTGACCCGGCCATTACAGGCATCCAGCCACCGTCACCCCCCGCCCTCAACGGACGTTTTGCGGTCGCATCAACAGCAACACTACCTGAGTGAGTACGTGGTCCTCCCCTGCTTCCCACTAGTGCTGCGCTCCCCTGCACTTCCACCATCCAGAGAGCCTACCCTACCCGTGGAGAGAACGTCATCTGGCTGCCCCACTCCATCTTTCCTCGGGTAGTCCCATCAGCAGTTGCGGTACTCCCCTTACCATGAACCACACATGGTGTCACAAACTCTAAATCCCCTGTAAATACCCCCCTTTTCATTTGAAGTGGCCGCGAGCCCCCGGGTCCGGAGACCCTCAAGCCACAGCAGACCCCAGATCCAAGCGGTTCGACCACTGCAGGGGCGGCACAGCTCAAATCTCTGGCGTCATGAACAGGATTTGGAGTGGGCCTACTAACCTGGGTGACTTGTGCCTTGAAAATCCAAGCGACGGTGACAAAGTTCCATTCCCGTCATTTTCCGCCATCTTTGGCGCCACAAACGCCATCTTCCCGACTAAAAGAGTGCAAAGTTGAAGCTCCGCTCCTCGTCCAGAGAGCGCAGCCGGAAGCTGGAGAGCTGGCTGCCGAAAACCATGGGGGCCTGACAGGATGTAGCAGCGGAAATGGAGCAGGGACGCCAGGACTCTGCCCATAAAGTTCCTGGACACCACAGAGGCAAAATGGCGGCAGCAAGGGACTGGTCACTGGAGTGCGCAGCTCCTGGGACCGCGACCTGAATAGAACAAGAGACTGAGCAGCTCTGCAGGAGGATGCGGACGCAGTTCTTATACATCCTGGACCATTGGAGGGAAGAGATGAGAAGTCTGGCCGTGGCGGTGCGGGCCCGTGAGATGGAGGTCCCAAGCGAGGAGCGGGTAAGCAGCTACCCAGTCCCAGCTGACCCGGCCATCACAGGCATCCAACCACCGTCACCCCCGCCCTCAACGGACGTTTTGCGGTCGCATCAACAGCAACACTACCTGAGTGAGTACGTGGTCCTCCCCTGCTTCCCACTAGTGCTGCGCTCCCCTGCACTTCCACCATCCAGAGAGCCTACCCTACCCGTGGAGGGAACGTCATCTGGCTGCCCCACTACATCTTCCCTCAGGTACTCCCATCGACAGTACTCCCCTTACCGCGAACCACAGGTGGCGTCACAAACTCTAAATCCCCTGTAAATATCCCCCTTTTCATTTGAAGTGGCCGCGAACCCCAGGGTCCGAAGACGCTCGAGCCACAGCAGACCTCAGATCCGAGCAGTTCGACCGCTGCATGGGCGGCACACATGTACAGCCCCTGTTAATATCTGAGATACATCATGTACAACGCCCTGGTAATATCTGAGACACATCATGTACAGCGCCCTAGTAATATCTGAGACACATCATGTACAGTGCCCTAGTAATATCTGAGACACATCATATACAGCCCCTGGTAATATCTGAGACACATCATGTACAGCCCCTGGTAATATCTAAGACACATCATGTACAGCGCCCTGGTAATATCTGAGACACATCATGTACAGCACCCTGGTAATATCTGAGACACATCATGTACAGCGCCCTGGTAATATCTGAGACACATCATGTACAGCGCCCTGGTAATATCTAAGACACATCATGTACAGCGCCCTGGTAATATCTGAGACACATCATGTACAGCGCCCTGGTAATATCTGAGACACATCATGTACAGCGCCCTGGTAATATCTGAGACACATCATGTACAGCGCCCTGGTAATATCTGATACACACCATGTACCGCGCCCTGGTAATATCTGAGACACATCATGTACAGCGCCCTGGTAATATCTGAGACACATCATGTACAGCGCCCTGGTAATATCTGAGACACATCATGTACAGCGCCCTGGTAATATCTGAGACACATCATGTACAGCGCCCTGGTAATATCTGATACACACCATGTACCGCGCCCTGGTAATATCTGAGACACATCATGTACAGCGCCCTGGTAATATCTGAGACACATCATGTACAGCGCCCTGGTAATATCTGAGACACATCATGTACAGCGCCCTGGTAATATCTGAGACACATCATGTACAGCGCCCTAGTAATATCTGATACACACCATGTACCGTGCCCTGGTAATATCTGAGACACATCATGTACAGCGCCCTGGTAATATCTGAGACACATCATGTACAGCGCCCTGGTAATATCTGAGACACATCATGTACAGCGCCCTGGTAATATCTGAGACACATCATGTACAGCGCCCTAGTAATATCTGATACACATCATGTACAGCACCCTAGTAATATCTGAGACACATCATGTACAGCGCCCTGGTAATATCTGATACACATCATGTACCGCGCCCTAGTAATATCTGAGACACATCATGTACAGCGCCCTGGTAATATCTGAGACACATCATGTACAGCGCCCTGGTAATATCTGATACACACCATGTACCGCGCCCTGGTAATATCTGAGTCACATCATGTACAGCGCCCTAGTAATATCTGAGACACATCATGTACAGCGCCCTAGTAATATCTGAGACACATCATGTACAGCGCCCTGGTAATATCTGAGACACATCATGTACAGCGCCCTGGTAATATCTGATACACACCATGTACCGCGCCCTGGTAATATCTGAGTCACATCATGTACAGCGCTCTAGTAATATCTGAGACACATCATGTACAGCGCCCTGGTAATATCTGAGACACATCATGTACAGCGCCCTGGTAATATCTGAGACACATCATGTACAGCGGCCTGGTAATATCTGAGACACATCATGTACAGCGCCCTAGTAATATCTGAGACACATCATGTACAGCGCCCTGGTAATATCTGAGACACATCATGTACAGCGGCCTGGTAATATCTGAGACACATCATGTACAGCGCCCTAGTAATATCTGATACACACCATGTACCGCGCCCTGGTAATATCTGAGACACATCATGTACAGCGCCCTGGTAATATCTGATACACACCATGTACCGCGCCCTGGTAATATCTGAGACATTTCATGTACAGCACCCTAGTAATATCTGAGACACATCATGTACAGCGGCCTGGTAATATCTGATACACACCATGTACCGCGCCCTGGTAATATCTGAGACACATCATGTACAGCGCCCTGGTAATATCTCAGGCATCACATGTTAGCAAGGGCTTAGTGATTGTGAGATGTAAAAGATTACCCAGTGAGTAGGTCACACAGTAATTAATGCCAATGTGAAATTAATTACTAAATTGACACCAGGATGATAATGAAAGAAATGCTCTGAAAAGCCTTGGCAGCAAATGATAGCCAATCCATGAATCCAATCAAATTAGACGCTTCCATCTGACTGATTCATTGGAACCAACGCCTCTGAAATCTAGTGAGTGCTTTTAATCCTTGAAATAAAGCTTTGTGTGTAGATTTTGGATTTTCCTGCAGCTATTTTCTTTTTAGGCATAGTCTACCAGCTTGGCGGCATAATTGAGAACAATTAGATGGCTCTTCTTACACATAGTGTTGGTAAAATGAGAATATAAAAATACCGGCATATTTGCTAATTTTTCAAACATTAGTAACTCATCCTCGGTGATTTATTAGGTGTTCACTAGATATAGTGTTTATTTCTTACAGAATATTAATGCGGTAAACTTACGGGGAGTGTGCGCGCTCGTCTTGGCGACATGCTTGCTAGAAGTTATTTGGCTGTAGATAAATGGTACTTTTTATCCTTGCTAATAACTATGCTATAATTAGGAGCTCAGTATCTCAAAACACTTTAGCTCTTGCAATTCTAATTATACAAAAATACTTTCCTATTTTTATGGAAAATCGTGATGCTTGAAGTTCTCTGTAAATCAAGGAACAGAGTGTCAAACATAACAGACGAACAAGGAAATGTATAAAGAACGGGCCTGTGCAAGCTATATAAAATAAGTACAGTCAATTTTAGAACCAACTAATTGCCAATAAGAAATTGTTACAGTTTTCATTGAAATATTCCACTCACTAAGAGATCATTTTACTTAAAGGGGTTGTCCGGTTGTGTACAGTCTGTTTAAGCTTCCTCTTGTGTTAGCTTTCTGTTACTCTTTCTTATGTTAACGGGTCGGTTTTGACCCGTGTCTTAAATCACCCCTAGGATACCCTAAAAACAGTTATTTATGATCCAATTTGTTTCTTACCTCTTAGTTACCTTGTTAGGGTTTCTCCTCCATGGAAGGATTGATTTTAATATTTTTGTTGTGGCCCACTGGGCCTTTCCTTTGAGAGCATACCCTTCATTTTCAATATAAAAATATTGTCAAATGAACCTCAAGAGAATAATATAAACTTAAAAACGTTTGTTATATTATCTGACTATTACTGAAGGGTTTTAGAACACATTTCTTAAATGTAAAAAAAATATACATATATATATATTTTATATTAATAACTCTAGTAACATCTATGGTGTTACTGGTCAATTTTGACCCATATCTAACTACTTTATGAAAAAGGCAAAAAACAGATTTTTTTTTTTATAGAACTTTAATACAAATAAAAGATGAAAATTATATTAACATTAATAGCAATAATAATAAAAAGTAGCTTTTCTAGGTCAAACCACAATCAATCAAGCAAATCAAATCAACAGAAATCAAGTACTAGTTTTTAGATGCATTAGTATTTAGATGCATGTGTGGCAAAAAGTGACACTTTTTGTGTGTTCTTTGCAGAGGTATTTTTTGCAGGCGAAGCACGATGTGTTTCTCTTTCTGTCCTTATTGCTAGGGCAGATCTGACACCTTTTTCTTTTAGAATCAGGTGGTCTCACTGGGGTTGTGGCTGTTGTGGTTGATGTTGAGGCAGGGCTGGTTGAGGAGGATGCTGGTGATGATGCTCTTTGTGTTGCTGTGGGAGAAGCACTTGTTGAGCTCTGGAGTTGTCGGACCAAGGCTGTAGCGGCTGGGTCTCGGGGCACTCGTTCCCTTTGGTCAATGTGCGCCTTGACAAGGGATCTTCCTAGTTCCTCAAGAAACATCCTCCGCTTGTTTTTTTTCTTTGAATTCCATCCTTCGGGAATGTGGGTCCACAACACAAATGCATTGTATGCTGACACATCAAAGATGTTTGAAAATACAACCATTGGCCATCTCCTAGTCATTCGCTGGCAAGTGTAGGTGGCAGTCAGCTTGTCCAGGTTGTCCACTCCTCCTTTGTTTTTGTTATAGTCCAGGATAATTCTGGGCTTTTTGTCACTTCCTGATGACACAGCTGCATCTCTGTGAAGTGTGGACATCAGTACCACATGCCGTCGTTTTTTGGGGCAGTATGAAACAGCAGTGTTGGTGTCTGTAAAAACAAACTTTGAGGAAAGTGGAGCCCTGTCCTTAATCTGCAACAATTCAGCGGGCAGCTCAGGTTTGTTTTTTTTCACTGTGCCCACCATGGTGATTTTCCTCCTGAGAAGTTCTTGTCCAAGGTCATAGCTGGTAAAAAAAATGTCACAAGTAATGTTGTGACCCTGCAGTCCAGTAGTCATATCGAGGACTACACGTTTTCTTTGTTTTTTTTTTCAGGTATGCCGCTTGCAGACTTGCCTGTGTAAATCTGTAGATTCCATGCATAGCTAGTTTTTGCATCACAGGCTACCCAGATTTTTATGCTGTATTTGCCTGGCTTACTTGGCACGTATTGCTGGAAGGGGCATTTTCCGCGCAAAGGGAGAAAACATTCGTCTACTATCACCTCTGGCCCTGGGTTGAACATCAGTGGAAGGAGCTGCACCCATTTCTCCCAAACATCCCTGATGGGAGCAAGTTTGTCAGATTTTGTTCTGTTGTCTCTGTTGTCCAATCTGAGGACTCTTGATATCATTTGAAACTTTTGAAGTGACATTGTTGCCCGGAAAATATTCCTGCCTGTCGATGTGTCCCAGAGACTACCAGTGGCCTCATTGCAGGATTTGTACACTCCAGCAAGGAGAAGAACACCAATGTAGGCATCCAGGTCATCATCATGAAAATCATTCTACATGTTGCCGTGGACGTTTTTTCCTTCAAGGTTTGTCATAGCAATAATGACTTTTTTTTATTGACAATGGCATAAACAGATCAAAACATGTCTTGATGTCACTTACTCTTGTCACAGCAAACCTTGTGATCCCAGGGGTCATTTTATGACATTTGCAGCATCTGCCCTGCCATGTACATCTGGAGGTACTGAGCTCCAACTGATCTTGCCACTTTTGGATTTGAATCTTTCAGCGGGAGCAGCTTCAGCACCGGTGACCTCCTCATCAGACTGATCAGAACTGTCTGTGTCTTCCGGTTGATACTCCACATCATCTTCCTCCTCAGAAACCTGTTCATCTGTATCACTTTGCTGCTGTGTGTCCTCTGATTCATTATCATCCAAGATATAATCCAGAATTTGGCTTGCATCTAATCTTCTTCTCATTGTTGCATGGTGTAAACTGAAGATGTATACTCTGCAAAGTACCAACTGTAAGCTGATTTGGCCATACATGCCTGGACATGTCCCTTACTCAAGTAGTTGGAGGTAGAGCTGGCTGTGGGCTGTTGGTTTATATTGTGTTTGTGAGTTCAGTTTTGGGACTTATTATTGTTTTTTTTACTCTTATATTAGACCTGGGTCGAAATTGACCCCAACAACACAAATGTTATAATTTTAATAAGAGCATTTTACAATTTAGTAAAATAGTTTTATTTTATTGTATTTTGTTTAAAAATAAGTTCCAGAAAAAGTCAAAACGTCTTGATGCAATAAACAAATATATGTAGAATTTGTATACATTTAAAACCTAAAACGGGTCGGTCACGACCCTAACACTAGAGGAAGGTTATTAATAGAGTTTTCCCACAAAAGTATATTTTAATCAATAGATCTTGGAACAATAATAAGTTCCACAATTGGAATTGTTAGTTTTTTTTTATCCAGTGCTGAGATAATCTTATAATTGTGCCTCTGCTGTGTACTGTGCAATTGCTGTGTCTGAATGTACAGTAACATGGTAACTAATACCTACATGTTCAATACCACAGCTCCTGGGCAGGGGAGGAAGCAAGAGAGTATGCAGATAGGACAGCAATGGATCACAGCTGATTTTTTCTGTGAGATAAAACGTCCCAAAACAACAGCAAATGCTGTACCTCACAGAAAGAACAACATAGAATCACTGCTGATTCTTTCTGTGAGGTAAAGCATTTGCTGTTGTTTTGGGACATGCTTTACCTCACAGAAAGGACAACATAGAATCACTGCTGATTCTTTCTGTCTACTTTCTTTTTCTTCTCCTATACAGTCAGACATGGCCACTACACAAAACATAGCAGGGACACATTTATAAGATTATCTCACCGCAAGAACATTTTTTGAACACCTCCAATTGTGAAACTTCTTGTTATTACAAGATCTATTAATTAAAATGTACTTTGTGCATGTGACAACCCCTACAATGACAAAGCTGCATCTCCAAAACTGAGTGGGACTGTCACGGTTCCGCCTCCCCGTCCACATGGCTAGGGTGCGGAGCCTTCTCCCGGGCCACACTTCCGGAGCTTGGATGCTTTAAAAACTGACATCTCCAGTGAACCAGCACCGGCTATAAGCTTAGCGCTGCTTTGCCTGTGATTGCTGGTCCTGTAAGTGTTATCGTGATCCTTCTGTGCCTGTGCCCCCATGCCCTGTCTGTGTTCCGTCCCCTAGTAGTCCCCCCATTCCTCTGTCCCCTCTACTACCTCCCAACTCGGTTGCTTCCTCTGGTACTGACCTCGGCCTGACCTCGACTCCGCTTCTGCTCTTTCCTCCGGTCCTCCTTCTGCCCGTACTGTGCTTGACCTGGCCCGCCTGACCATTCCTCGCATGCCCCGCAGCTCTGCTCTCCAGCTGTGCTGTGAGGCAGTGTTTGAGCACACACTGTGTATCTACTTCCTGGTTCTTGTTGCTCTGTGTAGTGTCTTCTGCTGCAGAGCTCCAGCTCCCCCTGGTGGCAGCATGACAGGGACTAGATTGTGATCTTTGTTTAGAATATAATCTGCTAAAGTGGTGAATTTGACATGGCAGTAAGGTAAAACCTGACAATGATATATGCAATTATTTTACATTCCCTAAATGACGTGGTACAGGCACAACATTTATAATGGTTGTGCTGTTTGTCTTCTGAAGTTTATATTTGATCACAAAACTTTTTTGTTTTCATCCATTAATAATAGTTTTACACCTATAACAAAACAACACAATGCTGTCACTTCTGTCGGAAGACAAAATTAGAGCATTCTCCAACATAGCACAACAATTTCTTAAAGATACTATCTTCAGAATTGTTTTCTTTTTCCTGTAAACCTTCAATACATTTTTTTGAAATTTAATGTCAGGGCTGTGGAGATAGATTTGTGGAGTCGGAGTCTGCTTTGGTTGGAGTTAGTGTTATGCTAAAAATATTTACATGATGATGATATAATTTTACTACTGTAAATTAGTTTTTAATTGTTGTATATTTGCCATTTATGAAGGAGTTGGCATTGAGACTGGATTTGGACTCTAGAAATATAGAGTAGTTAGAGCTTGGCTCACCAACTCCACAGCCGTAAGCAATGTTATGGTATATCGCTTGCAATTGCAGTAACATTGTGACTGGTGATGGTTTGACCTATAAGATTAGATGTGTATTATTAGTAAATTGTATATCATGCAAATCATTCCTAATATCTGATTTTTCTTACAGTTGAAAACAGAACAATTAAAGGTGGGGAACAGAAGCATTTGGTAACTCTTCATACTCAACTTCATCCAAAATGTGGCCTGTTGTAACGCAACTTTTATTGTACATATTCTTCTGCCGGGCAGGTAAGTGACATTGTTAGATATAATGCACGATCTTTCATGTGGAATTTTTCTTTAAAGGATCTGTCAGCAGGAGTTCACACCCAAAACTATTTCCACGCTCATGCAACTCTTTTAGAGACAAGTTCAGCAGCACCATTACCTGCCCAGTGCGTTCCACCGTTACTGAGAAATCAGTGTTTCAATTAATATGCAAATATGGCTGAAGGAATATGGTAGATCTGAAGCCTTGGTTGCTACAGCACTTTTCCCCTCCTAGTGCCATCTCCTCCTCATGCGTGACCGATGGATCCGTTACCTGAAAGTGTAGGCAGGAGAAGGCGGGGAATAGAGCTGGAGTGACAGAGGCTTCACATCTACACATAGCTTTTCAAACTTATTTGCATATCAATTCAAACTCTGTTTTCTCAGTAATGGAGGAACAGACTGGCCATGAAAACGTGTTGCTGGACTTGTTTTTGAAATAGATTAATGCGTGTATGAATAATTTTGAGGTGAAATCCTGCTGACAGATTCTCTTTAAAGGGAACCTGTCAGCCAAGTGCAATATGCACCCAGAACCACGAGCAGTTCTGGGTACATATTACTAATCCCTGTATACACTAGCATAGATAAAGAGATCTGTAGAAAATTTATTTCTCAAGATCTTTTACCGTATGCTAATGAGATCGGAGACTAGTCCCTAGGGCGTTAGTTCCCCTGGCTAGCAGGCTCTATTAGCATGTTAGTACACCCCTGTGGGTGTGCTAACATGCTAATGAATACGCAGCATCAGAGGATGATCTCACTCACCTTTCCGCCGCCATAGCTGCCTGACGTTGGATTTCGGCTCAGTGCGCTTGACCCCAGAACTTGGGTCATGCGCACTACTTCAGTTTGAAGCCAGGACATGTACACCTAGCTTCATAGTGCGCATGACCCAAACTTCGGGGTCATGCGCACTGAGCCGAAATCCCCTGTCAGATGCGATGATGGCGGCGGAGAGATGGGTGAGATTATCCTCTGACACTGCACATTCATTAGTATGTTAGCACACCCACAGGGGAGTACTAACATGCTAATGGAGCCGACTGGCCAGGGAACTAACACCCAGGGGACTAGTCCCTAAACTCATTAGCATACAGTAAAATATCTTTAGAAATACTTTCTAAAGATCTCTTTATCTATGCCAGTGTATACAGGGACAGTTAGACAGGGATTAGGCTACTTTCACACATCCGGTTTGAGCACTGCGGCTCAATCCGGCTGTGAAAACTATGCAACGGATGCGGCGAAAACACCGCATCCTTTGCATAAGTTTTTACATGCGGCCCGTCCGGTTTTTTCCAGTTGCGGCATGCTACTGAGCATGCGCAGTGGAAAAAAACGCATGCGGCGAGCGGATGCGTTTTTTTCCGCATCGCGCCGCATCCGGCCTCCATAGGTATGCATTGAAAAATGCGCCGCAGCGGCCGGATGCGGCGCGATGCGGTGTTTTTTGCCGGAGCAAAAAACGTTGCAGGGAACGTTCGATCCGGCCGCGGCATCGGCTAAATCTGCCGCATGCGGCAAAAACCGGACCGAACGCAAGCCCCTGCGGCACAATACGGCACTAATGTAAGTCTATGCAAAAAAACCCGCAACCGGCGTTACAAAAGCCGGTTGCGGTTTTTCTGCAGAACGCCGTATTGTGCCGCAGAGCAAAAATCCGGATGTGTGAAAGTAGCCTTAGCAATATACACCCAGAACTGCTCGTGGTACTGGTTGCATATTGCACCTGACAGGTTCCCTTTAAGGAGCATAGCACTAGTGCATGTTATAGTTCCAAACAGTCTTGTTAGCAGTATAATAAAGTAGTGACTTAAGCAAAGTCTCTATTTAACTATAGTGTATAAACTTTACTACTATTGCAGCTTTTTATTAAAATAATGCAAAATTGTACACTTTTTGTTCGCTTAGCTATTTTTTGGTGATGCCAAATTGGACATATTCAAATGAATGTAGCCTAATCAAAGAAATAGCATGCATATTATTTTTATGTATCAGGGTACGTTTTATATTTTAGAAGACAGCTTCAACGTATAGCTCTTTAACCAGTTCCTAACTTGTCCATTTTCCCTCTTCATCACATTTTGGGGCTTTATTGTAAATGCACTTTTCATGTCTCTAAGAATTTTCTGCCATGGATATTCAAATAGTATTTGCCTCTTTTTTCACGATATACGGAGCTTATTTTATGACATTTGTATTCCATTATTTTTTTTTATTGCTGGTATTGGGGAAAATGAAAAGAAAAATATTAAATATGTGTCTAAGTTTCCCTGTTTTTATTTTTCATTTTTTTTTATCTGAAAGAAGAAATTCAGCAGTGCTGAAGAATGTAGAGCCCCATACGGAGGAATAAGCTAAAACTTCATGTTTATTTCTTCATGTACAAAATGTACATACAGCAGTCAGACTTGACTGTAAAAACAACAGGGTTATAAACCAACGCATTTCAACTTCAGCTAAGTCTTTATCACCTGAAGTAGAAACGCGTTGGTTTATAACCCTGTTGTTTTTATGGCCAACTCTTGACTGCTGGATGTACATTTTTTATATGAAGAAATATACATAAAGTTTTAACTTATTCCTCCGTATGGGGTTCTACATTTTTTGGCAGCGCTGGATTTCTTTTGCTTTCGGATTGCGTATTTGCCTATTTGCCCAGGCAATTCTGTGGCGTGTGGAGCACTCAGGTATGTATTAACAAGTGAGCTGACGCTTCTTTTTCATTTTTTTGTAATGACCACGAAGGGCCACTAAAAAATGTTTTAATTGTGTTCCCATTTTTATAGAAATTCTAAAATTATATATAGAATTTTTTTTTCAATGGGATGGAGCTAGAAAAAGCAATTCCGTTTGACTGTATTTTTTAGTTTTGTTTTATTTATTTATGCTTTTTTTTTCTATGTTTATTTTTTTCATTTATTTTATGCACTGTACCACCCCATGAGATATTAAAAACATTTCAGGTCATTTTAACATATTAGCATGTTCTATTTATTGCTGAATTACCTTGGAACTGGGGCTGATATGTTAACCCCAGTTATAGGGGAATTTTAGCCTCTTGCTTGCATAGGAGAGCTGATGGGGTCTCCTTGAGACCAGCAGCTCTTGTGCCCTCCCTACACCCAATAATTACATGGTCACTGGGTCTCAAAAAGGGAGCACGATTAGTCTTTCCTAATCTGTATTGCTGGTTAGTGCTGGTTCAATGCTGTGTTACAGCATGGAGAAGGTAAACATGATAATATATTCTCATTGAAGTCTGGTTGTGTGTGACAGCTATCTTCCCACCCTACAGCTTTTCGATTTTGATCAATCTGCCTACGCTCCATTGACATGTCAATGCAAAGCAATTTGTGAACTTCCTGGACGTTTACACTCTGAGGACTGTCCATAAGTAGTTAAAAAGTAGCCATCATTTTAGTTTCAAATAATTTTAATAGTTTCATATGTACGATTAATTTATGAAACAATTTTCAAATGACGACCACGAGAAACTCAAACCATGAAAATTTTGTCCAGCCTACAAACGCAACGCAATCCCAAAAACGTCAAGACGCTGTGTAAAATGAAAAGAAAACAAGAATACATTGATTTGGAAAGATCTTATAGCCATATTTTATTCACAATAGAACATAGAGCACAGATCAGAAAGGGCTAGTTAGACATTTTTCCATTTTATTTGAAAAAAATAAACTCATTGATATATTGATGGCTGCGAAACATCTATAAAAATTTGGGAGAGAACTATTGTCTACCATTGTCTAGCAACATTTCTTCTTTTCACAACAGTCTGTAAATGTATAGGAAGTGAGGAAACTAATGCTGGAGTTTTGGGATAGAAATCTTGTTCCATTCTTTTCTGATGTTGAATTCTACCTGCTCAACAGTCCTGGGATTTCTTTGCTGGATTTTTCTTTCAAAATGGTCCAAATGTTTTCTATTGAAGATAGGTTTGGTAGCCTAGGTTGTTCTAAAACCTCTACTTAATACTTAGAATTGATAGTAGCTTTCAAGAATGTGCAAGCTACCAATGCCATGGGCACTAATTCAGCCCCATACCATTAAAGATTCAGGCTTTTGAACCATGCACTGATAACATGCTGGATGGTCCCTCTGCTCTTGAGTCCGCAGGACATGGTGTCCCTGGTTTCCATAAAGAATTTCAAATTTTGGTTCATCAGACCACAGACCATTTTTCCATTTTGCCTCAGTCTGTTTTAGAGGACCTTGGTCCAGAAAAGATGGCAGCGTTTTTGGATTGTATTTATATATAGTGCCTTGCAAAAGTATTCTGCCCCCTTGAATTTTTCAACCTTTTCCCACATTTCAGGCTTCAAACGTAAAGATAAAAAATGTAAATTCTATGGTGAAGAATCAACAACAAGTGGGACACAATTGTGAAGGTGAACGAAAATTATTACTTATTTTAAATTTTGAAAAAAATAAACTGAAAATTGGGGCGTGCAATATTATTTGGTCCCTTTACTTTCAGTGCAGCAAACTCACTCCAGAAGTTCAATGAGGATCTCTGAATGATCCAATGTTGTCCTAAATGACTGATGATGATAAATATAATCCACCTGTGTGTAATCAAGTCTCCATATAAATGTACCTGCTCTGTGAAAGTTTCAGTGTTCTGTTTAAAGCACAGAGAGCATGATGGAGACCAAGGAACACAACAGGCAGGTCCGTGATACTGTTGTGGAGAAGTTTAAAACTGGATTTGGTTGCAAAAAGATTTCCAAAACTTTAAACATCCTAAGAAGCACTGTGCAAGCGATCATATTGAAATGGAAGGAGTATTATACCACTGCAAATCTACCAAGACCCGGCCGTTCCTCAAAAATTTCATGTCAGACAAGGAGATCAGATCAGAGATGCAGCCAAGAAGCCCATGATCACTCTGGAAGAACTGCAGAGATCTACAGCTGAGGTGGGAGAGTCTGTCCATAGGACAACAATTAGTCGTACACTGCACAAATCTGGCGTTTATGGAAGAGTGACAAGAAGAAAGCCATTTCTCAAAGATTTCCATAAAAAGTGTCGTTTAAAGTTTGACACAAGCCACCTGGGAGACACTCCAAACATGTGAAAGAAAGAGCTCCGATCAGATGAAACCAAAATTGAACTTTTTGGGCACAATGCCAAACGATATGTTTGGCGTAAAAGCAACACAGCTCATCACCCTGAACACACCATTCCCACTGTAAAACATGGTGGTGGCAGCATCATGGTTTGGGCCTGCTTTGCTTCAGCAGGGACAGGAAAGATGGTTAAAATTGATGGGAAGATGGATGGAGCCAAATACAGGACCATTCTTGAAGAAAACCTGTTGGAGTCTGCAAAAGACCTGAGACTGGGACAGAGATTTGTCTTTCAACAAGACAATGATCCAAAACATAAAGCAAAATCTACAATGGAATTGTTCACAAATAAACGTATCCAGGTGTTAGAATGGCCAAGTCAAAGTCCAAGCCTGAATCCAATCGAGAATCTGTGGAAGGAGCTGAAAACTGCTGTTCACAAACACTCTCCATCCAACCTCACTCAGCTCGAGCTATTTGCAAAGGAAGAATTGGCAAGAATTTCAGTCTCTCGATGTGCAAAGCTGATAGAGACATACCCCAAGCGACTTGCAGATGTAATCGCAGCAAAAGGTAGCACTACAAAGTATTAACTTAAAGGATCCGAATAATGTTGCACACCTCAATTTTCAGTTTTTTATTTTTAACAAAAATGTAAAATAAGCAATAAATATCATTCACCTTCACAATTGTGTCCCACTTGTTGTTGATTCTTCACCATAGAATTTAAAAAAATTATCTATATGTTTGAAGCCTGAAATGTGGGAAAAGGTTGAAAAATTCAAGGGGGCCAAATACTTTTGCAAGGCACTGTATGGGTTTTTCTTTTCATGATAGAGCTTTAACTTCCATTGTGGATTACACGGCAAACTGAGTTAACAGACAGTGATTTCTGGAAGTATTCCAGAGCTCATGCAGTGATTTGTAAAACTAAATTATGCTTGTTTTCAATGCTGTGTTGACAGAGTGCCTGTAGATCCCAAGCATCCATTACTGGCAGTCAGCCTTGTACCTTATGCTGATGGATTTCTCAAGAATCTCTAGATCTTTTGATGATATTATATACAGTTGATGGTGGGATATTCCAAGTCTTTGCAATTTTACATTGAGTAAAATTTTTCTAAAATTGTTCCACATTGTTTAGATGCAGTTGTTCACAGATAGGTGATTCTCTGACCATCTTTGCTTCTGAGAGACTCTGCCTCTCTAGCTTGCTCTTTTTATACACAGTCATGTGACTTACTTGAATTCTGACCCTCCAGCTGATGCTCATTAGTACCACTTAGGGCATGTTGATAAAAGCTGAAGGGAAAAAGCTCAATAGGGTCTTACCCAACGGACATACAGTATAAGAGTAATAAGGGAATGTGCTCACCTTATGGGGTTGTGTATCACACAACCAGAACTAAAGCATGTAATCAGCTGCTGCAGAGTCCACGTGCTGAAGAAGCAGATCAGGAACAAAGTGGAACTGTGACTGCGCTGCTGAAGATATGATATAAATACAGGTTGAATAAAACTATCTTTATTAAATTTTCCTGGATTTATGTCCTATTTTCAGCAGCGCAGTAACAGATCCACATCCACTTCGTTCCTGCTTCTGCTTCACTGATTGCACTTTTTCCCCTTTTTTCACGTGTTTTTTCCCAAGCACCTTTTTGCTTAAAACCCCCCAAAGCATTTTACGTACTACAAAAGTGAATGAGGTTTCTGAAATGTCTTGTACATGCTGCTTAAATTTTCCTTACAGACTGGAAGCAGTTTCAGATCTGCAGTATGTCCATTCTTTAAGTATTTTTGAATGTGAAAAAAAGCATCAAAGACTCATAAAGAAACATAAAAAATCATTCATGTGTTAAGCAGCGTTTTTTCTGCCAGATTTTTCTGCTGCAAATACTGAATATGTGGACATACTACTTTTCTAGTTTTTTTGTTAGCACCTTTTAAGTTTTTTGAGACGTGTTGCTGCCATCAATGTCTAAATGAGAAAATATCTTCAAATTAAATAGAAACTGTCTAACTTTCATCTTCTGATCTGTGTTCTTTGTTCTGTTGTGAATAAAATATGGCTGTATGAAACAGCGTCCCAACTTTTTGAGAATTGGGGTTTTACTATAGTTCCATTATGTTTTAGAACTATAGTGTCTTGCAAAAGTATTCATCCCCTTGGCATTTTTCGTGTTTTGCTACCTCACAATCTGGTATTTTACATATTTTTGAGGGTTTACGTTGCTTGAAATAAAGAACATGGCTACATGGCTACAACTGTGGACATTTATTTTTCTTTTTATTGTGAAGCAAACAGCAAATAGGACAAAATAACTGAAAACTTCAGTTAACTATCCACCCCCTAAATTCAGTACTGTATATGGTAACTGAGTAGGTTAATATATTTTCTTATACCCATTATCATCAATTCTGTATAACTTTTAACTTGTTGTGGAATTAGGAGCCCAGTGGGTGGTGTGACTTCAAGATTCACGGTCTTCTTTACAGAGCATGCATGCAGAGAAGTCTGACAGTTACAGAGTTAGGGGTACTTTGCACACTGCGACATCGCTAGCCGATTGTAGCAATGCCGAGCGCGATAGTCCCCGCCCCCGTCGCAGATGCGATATCTTGTGATAGCTGCTGTAGTGAACATTATCGCTACGGCAGCTTCACACGCACTTACCTGCCCTGCGACGTCACTCTGGCTGGCGACCCGCCTCCTTCCTAAGGGGGCGGGTCGTGTGACATCACACGGCAGGCAGCCAATAGAAGCGGAGGGGCGGAGATGAGCGGGACGTAAACATCCCACCCACCTCCTTCCTTCCTCATTGCAGGCGGGACGCAGGTAAGGAGAAGTTCCTCGCTCCTGCGGCTTCATACACAGCGATGTGTGCTGCCGCAGGAACAAGGAACAACATCATACCTGTCGCTGCAGCGAAATTATGGAAATGACTGACACAACACAGATCAACGCTTTTGCGATCGTTTATCGGTGCTTCTAGGCTTTACTCGTTGCGACGTCGTTACCGGCGCCGGATGTGTGTCACTTTCGATTTGACCCAGACGAGATCGCAGTAGCGATGTCGCAACGTGCAAAGTACCCCTAAGACCACCCATTGGACTCCTTTGCAGAGACTTAGCAAAGATGTTAACTGAAGAAATACAAGTTTTAGTGAATATTTTCCTGCACACTATATATCACAGTTCAATATATCTGGTCCCCTTTAGATAATTCTCATCTAAATAAGGAGAGATTCTAATTTTGACCTTGCATAGTGAGCGATGAGAGCATCTAAAAAGAGTATTCTGGAAGACTCAGCACAATCTCATATTACATGGATAGCCCATTGATTTTTTTGGCTACTGTGTAATACTTTAATCATCCTCTAGTGGTGCTGCAGAGAAACACTAAAGCATTGAGAATCCTTGAGAAAGAGATTATCCCAAGCAGACAATCCCTTAAAAGGAGCCACAGACACAGCACAGAGGGACAGGAACAGCAAGGAGGCACAGACATAGCAGGGAAGGACAGACAGCAGAGAGGGAGTGACCCATCAGGGAGGAACAGACATAACAGGGAAGGACTGACAGCAGAGAGAGATTGACCCAGCAGGGAGGGACTGACCCAGCAGGGAGGGACAGATAGCAAAGAGGGACAGACAGCAGGGAGGCATAGACACAGCAAGGAGTGATAGACACAGTAGGAAGGGACATACACAGCAAGAAGGGACATATACAGCAGGGAGGGACAGACACATCAGTGAGGGACTGAGCCAGCAGAGAGGGACTGAGCCAGCAGGGAGAGACAGACATAGCAAGGAAGGACAGACATAATAGGGAGGCACAGACACAGCAAGAGGGGCAGACAGCAGAAAGGGACTGACCCAGCAGGGAGGGACAGATAGCAAAGAGGGACAGACAGCAGGGAGGCATAGACACAGCAAGGAGTGATAGACACAGTAGGAAGGGACATACACAGCAAGAAGGGACATATACAGCAGGGAGGGACAGACACATCAGTGAGGGACTGAGCCAGCAGAGAGGGACTGAGCCAGCAGGGAGAGACAGACATAGCAAGGAAGGACAGACATAATAGGGAGGCACAGACACAGCAAGAGGGGCAGACAGCAGAAAGGGATTGACCCAGCAGGGAGGGACTGACCCAGCAGCGAGGGACTGAACCAGCAGGGAGGGACAGATAGCAGGGAGGGACTGACCCAGCAGTGAGGGACAGACAGCAGGGAGGGACTGGCCCAGAAGGGAGGGATAGACACAGAAGGGAGGGATAGACACAGCAGGGAGGGATAGACACATCAGGGAGGGACAGACATGACAGGGATGGACAGACACAGCAGGGATGGACAGACACAGCATGGAGGGACAGACACAGCATGGAGGGACAGACACAGCAGGGAGGGACAGACACAGCAGGGAGGGATAGACACAGCAGGGAGGAATAGACACAGCAGGGTGGGATAGACACAGCAGGGTGGGATAGACACAGCAGAGAGGAACAAACACAGCAGGGAAGAACAGACAGCTGAGAGGGAGTGACCCAGCAAGGAGGGACTGACCCAGCAGGGAGGGAGAGATAGCATGGTGGGACAGACAGCAGGGAGGTATAGACACAGCAAGGAGTGACAGACACAGCAAGGAGTGACAGACACAGCAGGAAGGGACATACACAGCAGGAAGGAACATACACAGCAGGGAGGGACAGACACATCAGAGAAGGACTGACCCAGCAGAGAGGGACTGACCCAGCAGGGAGAGACAGACATAGCAGGGAAAGACAGATAGCATAGAGGGACAGACAGCAGGGAGGGATAGACACAGCAAGGAGTGACAGACACAGTAGGAAGGGACATACACAGCAAGAAGGGACATATACAGCAGGGTGGGACAGACACATCAGAGAGGGACTGACCCAGCAGAGAGGGACTGACCCAGCAGGGAGAGACAGACATAGCAGGGAAGGACAGACAAAACAGGGAGGCACAAACACAGCAAGAAGGACAGACAGCAGAGAGGGACTGACCAGCAGGGAGGGACTGACCCAGCAGCGAGAGACTGAACCAGCAGGGAGGAACAGATAGCAGGGAGGGACTTACCCAGCAGGGAGGGACAGACAGCAGGGAGGAACAGATAGTAGGGAGGGACTGGCCCAGAAGGGAGGGACTGGCCCAGAAGGGAGGGACTGGCCCAGAAGGGAGGGATAGACACAGCAGGGAGGGATAGACACAGCAGGGAGGGATAGACACAGCAGGGAGGGTCAGACACAGCAGGGACAGACACAGCAGGGAGGGACAGCCACAGCAGGGAGGGACAGACACAGCAGGGAGGGATAGACACAGCAGGGTGGGATAGACACAGCAGAGAGGAACAGACACAGCAGGGATGCACACACAGCGGGGAAGGACAGACAGCTGAGAGGGACTGACCCAGCAGGGAGGGACTGACCCAGCAGGGAGGAACAGATAAAGCAGGAAGGGACATACACAGCAGGAAGGGACATACACGGCAGCGATGGACAGACACATCAGAGAAGGACTGACACAGCAGAGAGGGACAGACATAGCAGGGAGGGACAGACAGAGCATTGAGGGACAGACACAGCATTGAGGGACAGACATAGCAGGGAGGGACAGACACAAGAAAGGAATAGAAAGACACAGTAAGGAGGGACAGACACAGCAGGGAGGAATAGACACAGCAGGGTGGGATAGACACAGCAGAGAGGGACAGACACAGCAGGGACGTGCAGACACAGCAAGGAAGGACAGAGAGCAGAGAGGGACTGACCCAGCAGAGAAGGACAGACAGCAGTGTGGGAGAGATACCGCAGGGAGGGACTGACCCAGCAGGGAGGGACAGACAGCAGGGAGGGATAGATACAGCAGGAAGGAACTGACCGACCAGGGAAGGACAGAGATAGCAGAGAAGCACAGACAGCAGAGAGGGACTGACCCAGCAGAGAGGGACTGACCCAGCAGAGAGGGACTGACCCAGCAGAGAGGGACTGACCCAGCAGGGAGGGACATACACAGCAGGGAGGGACATACACAGCAGAGAAAGACAGACACAGCAGGGAGGGACAGACATAGCAGGAAAGGACAGACAGCAGGGAGGGACTGACCCAGCAGGGAGCGACATATAGAAGGGAGGGAAAGACAGCAGAGAGGGATAGACACAACCGATGACTGACAGACACAGCAGCAAGGGACATACACAGCAGGGCAGGACAAACACAGCAGGGAGGGACAGACACAACAGGGGGGACAGACACAGCAGGGAGGGACAGACACAGCAAGAAATGACAGACACAGCAATGAGGGACAGACATAGCAGGGACACACAGACACAGCAGGGATGGACTGAGATAGCAGGTATGGCCTGACACAGCAGGTAGGCGCAGACACAGCAAGGAGGCGCAGGGAGGGACAGACACAGCAGGGAGGCACAGACACAGAAAGTAGGCACAGACAGCAGGAAGGCACAGATGCAGCAGGGAGAAGCAGACAGCAGGGAGGTGCAGACAGAGCAGGAAGGCGCAGACACAGTAGGGATGGACAGACACAGCAGGGAGGGACAGACATAGCAGGAAAGGACAGACAGCAGGGAGGTACTGACCCAGCAGGAGCGACAGATAGAAGGGAGGGACAGACAGCAGAGAGGGATAGACACAACAGGGACTGAAAGACACAGCAGGAAGGGACATACACAGCAGGGCAGGACAAACACAGGAGGGAGGGACAGACACAACAGGGGGGACAGACACAGGGAGGGACAGACACAGCAAGAAATGACAGAAACAGCAATGAGGGACAGACATAGCAGGGACACACAGACACAGCAGGGATGGACTGAGATAGCAGGTATGGCCTGACACAGCAAGTAGGCGCAGACACAGCAAGGAGGCGCAGGGAGGGACAGACACAGCAGGGAGGCACAGACACAGCAAGTAGGCACAGACAGCAGGGAGGCACAGATGCAGCAGGGAGAAGCAGACAGAGCAGGGAGGTGCAGACAGAGCAGGAAGGCGCAGACACAGTAGGGATGGACAGACACAGCAGGGAGGGACAGACAGCAGGGAGGGACAGACATTGCAGGGACATGCAGATACAGCAGGGATGGACTGACATAGCAGGTAGGGACTGACACAGCAGGCAGGAATAGACACAGCAGGGAGGTATAGACACAACAGGGAGGCACAGACACAACAGGGTGGTGCAGACACAGCAGGGAAGCACAGATACAGCAGGGAGGGGCAGACACAGCAGACAGGGACATACACAGCAGACAGGGACATACATAACAGACAGGGACAGACACAGCAGACAGGGACAGACACAGCAGACAGGGACAGACACAGCAGACAGGGACAGACACAGCAAGGAAGGACCGACACAGCAAGGAGAGACAGACACAAAAGGCAGGCAGGGAAGGACAAACACAGCAGGGAGGTATAGACCCAGCAAGGAGAGACAGACACAACAAGGAGGGACAGACCCAGCAGGGAGGGACAGACCCAGCAGGGAGGGACAGACCCAGCAAGGAGGGACAGACCCAGCAGGGAGGGACAGACCCAGCAGGGAGGGACAGACCCAGCAGGGAGAGATAGACACAACAGGGAGGGTCAGACACAGCCGGCACAAACCAGTTGCTGAAACGAGGGAGGGGACAGAGACTGTGGTCACTGTCTCAGTCTCTTCCACCTAATAACAGATTGCACTGGGATTCTCAAGCGATTCATCATCCGGCAGGAAATAGAAAAAAAGTTGCATAGTAGTTGGATAGTGTAGTTCGGAAATGGTAGGGATTTTTTTAATACAAGTATATTAGAAAGTAGCTTAGCTTATAACATCAAATAGTTAGGGATTTAAATGAGATTTTCTTTTGCTTTTGGACCAACCCTTTAAATATTCTACTATATGGTTGCTTATCCAATACTTTTGGGTCAAGCTTTATTTTTGTGAAATAGATTTTCGCTGTCTAATTCTAACTAAATGTAGCCACATCAACCTCGAGTGTGGTTTATATGGTAACATGTTATCCTTTTAATATAGCACAGTGTGAATGTATTCCTTTGCCTGCAGTAAAAAAAAAAGACAGCCATAGTATAAAGGTCAGCTACAGTTGAAGGCAATTGGGATGTGATTGCGACATAGTGAGCTGTGACAGATGTTTCCCTTCAAAGAGCAATAACCCGCTACATAGTATCATGCAGCTTGTCAATGTACTAGACCTACTTCATTCAATTCACTTACTACATTTATCACTATAGCATTGAGATACCCTCAGTATGTCACAAAGTTAATGACAGAATACATTTTTCAAGTTGAGATAACAGTTTTACTTATCAGAAAGATGTATTGCGAATAGTCTGGATGAGAAATGAACCAATAACCTTGTTAAAAACGTATTCATAAGGAGACGAAAATGGGCTTTAAATATGGAAAAGTAACATTACACTGCTTTTACAAAGTATTAAGAAATGTTTTATCTAAGGTTTTCTAATCACTAGACAAAATGTAGTGTTACGTAATGGAGCAAAAAGTAACCTCAAGTCCTTAAAGGTTTATAACTAAAGCCACGATGACGGCTCTATCATGGTACATACGATAGACTTATAACGGAATCCATCATGGTTCTCTTGTGGTTTGCAACCTTTTGACTGCGGGAATTACGCTACATGCTGTATGAACAATTCCTTACATATTGTGCAACTGTTTCCTACATTTGTTTAAAAAACAATCACCATCACCAATAGTTCTTATGAAAACCACTTTAATAATTTATTATGTAAATAATGGCGGAGAAATCCTTATGAATAAACCAGACTCAGTGTATTCTTTTAGTGCTACTAGTAGCAATCCTGCAAATTATCACTGTGCTGTTGTGGCTGTGGCTGCAGCCATTTGTTGCTGCCCTCACATGGAGTATCATGTTATACTGATAGAGCTGCGCTAAATCCCATTCACAGTGATTTAAGATGCTTATCATACCGCAACAGTAGACAACATGCTGTAAATCCAATGCATTTAATTCCAATCACAGTGTCAAAATAACCACAGATCTCTTTAAAGGGAACCTGACAGCTAATACATGGTGCCCAAACCACTGCAGTGTTTCGGAGAAAAACATAGTTTAATAGCCAGCTGGGGACTGAACCGCACTGAACACTACTTGGACAAGTGGGTCCCCGACGGCTTCTCCCCACCCACTTGCAGTGACTGACAGGTCTCTGCCTACAAGTATGTATAGGCAGAGACCTGTCAGTTCAGGATAGTGGGAAGGAAAAGCCTCTGGGGTCCCACCTGTCTGACTAGTGTACTGTGCGGCTCGGTCCCCAGTCGGCTATTAACTGTATTTCTCTCTGAAACATTGAAGTGTTACAGAGTGAAACATACTTCATAGGGAGAATGGTTGACAGTGGTTCACACATGCTACTCATGGTTTGGGCAGGATATGTCAGCTATCGACAGGCTTGGACTGACCCACAGGGAAACAGGGGAATTCACCAGTGGACCCCTGTGATGGAGTGAGCCACATACCCCCAATATGAGCAGTACTTGGTCCCATTACACTATTCACTAGAGACAGAAAAAAGCAGAATATCATCATTCACTCAACAAACTATCCAGTGCATTGTTACATAGAAGTACAGATAAATGTGTGAATGAGGCTAGCTATGCAGTGGCCCCCGGAGTTAGTGTTACTCGTGTGCCCTGGGCAGCTCAGTCTGACACTGGCTGTCAGGTTCCCTTTAAGCACCTAATAGAGCAGTTCTGAATGTAAAAACCACTTTATTTAAAGATTATTTAAATATATGTCCAAAGATAAAAAGACAAAAGATAGTTTAAAACGCGTACCGTAGGTACTTTATGCTACTGTATCATGTAACTGTAGTCTGTTTATCTTTGGACATGTTTTTAAATTATTTTTGGATTAAGATGGTTTTTACTTTTAGAAGTGCTGAATTGCATGCTTAAAGTGAACCTGTCACCAGATTTGGTGACTATAAGCTACAGCCATTACCAGTAGGCTCTTATATACAGCATTCTAATATGCTGTATATAAGAGCCCAGGTCGCTGTGTAGAACATAAAAATTACTTTATAATACTCACCTAAATAGTCACTGCGGTGGAATTGGGTCATATGGGCGTCTCCGTTCTCCGGTGCCAGCACATACTCTTTCGGCCATCTCTGTTGTCCTTTGTCTAAAGCCGGGGTGCATGAGGCATCCTACATCATCCACACTCACCAGTGTTGAGGTCCTGTGCAGAACAAGGCATCAAAGTATTGTAGTGCGCCTGCGCGGGACCGGCGAGTGTGTATGACGTTGGACGCGTCATGCACACAGGCTTCAGAAGTAGGATGAAGATGGCTGAAAGAGGAGACCCCGGCACCGGAGAATGGAGACGCCCATAATATCCAACTTCACCACAGTGACCGTTTAGATAAGTATTATAAAGTGATTTTTATGTTCTACACAGCGGCCTGGGCTCTTATATACAGCATGTGAGAATGCTGTATATAAGAGCCCAGTGGTGGTGGCTGCAGCTTATAGGCCCCAAATCTGCTGACAGGTTCCCTTTAAGATCAGTGGTGCTTTTGGATTTTCTGCAGACCCCTGCTGGCCGGCACTACACTTTGTTATGGGACATGCACAGGATGTGAAGTGCTGAGAAACATACTCTTTATCTTTCTTAGGTTGCTTTCACACATCCGGTTTTAGCAGAGCCGGCCAATGCGGCTCTAAAACCTATGCAACGGATGCGGCGACAATACCGCATCCTTTGCATAACTTTTTGACATGCGACCCGTCCGGTTTTTGCAGCTTGCGGCACGCTACTGAGCATGTGCAGTAGAAAAAAAACGCATGCGGCGGCCGGATGTGGTGTTTGCATGCGGCGTCCATAGGCATACATTGCAAATCGCGCCGCATAGGCCAAATGCGGCGCGATGCGGTTTTTTTTGCCGGACAAAAAAACGTGCCAGGCAGCGTTCCATCCGGCCGCCGCATCGGCTAAATCTGCCGCATGCGGCAAAAACCGGACCGAACGCAAGCCCATGCGGCACAATCCGGCACTAATGAAAGTCTATGCAAAAAACCCGCAACCGGCGGCAAAAAAAAACGGTTGCGGTTTTTCTGCAAAGCGCCGGATTGTGCTGCACCGGAAAAACCGGAGGTGTGAAAGCAGCCTTACTTCAGTGTACAAATAGCCTCAGTATCATTAGATATCTGACCTGACATTGTTTAAATCCTCCACCAAATTCATCAAAAGGTTGTGTGCCTATTGATGAACAGTATTAGCTGTGTCTTAGCAATCTGCAAGTACAGTAGCTTTGTTACCCTAAACACAGTCGATATTAATTGACCTCTGCTCCTACTCCTGTCTTTGCAAGGCACTTATTGGGAAGCTGTCACATTAATAATGGTCCCCAAACTGCAGAAAGCATGAAGTATAGCAGAATGACCGGAGCAGATTGATATATAGTTTTGTGGAAAGATATTCAGTATAACTTTATTTTATTAATTTAAATCCCTATTTATTCTTTTAGTTTAGGATTTAGGAGTCTAGTGGATGGAACTAATCAGTGACTGACAGCTACCTCTTTATGCACATTTATGCTGGAAAGATAGTAAATCATTAAGTAAAATCACCCTATTGACTGAAAAGCACAGAATAAGCAAAAATACTCCATCTTTTTCCCCCAAAACTAGTTATCCGTTTTTCAGCTTCTCCTACTCTTTAAAGGGAACTAACCACCAGGTTTTTGCTCTATAAACTAGAGGCAGTGCCATAATAGTGCTAGGATGCTGATTAAAATGATACCTTTAGTCAAAAAATCCGAGGCTTGATTGCAGGATAATCCTTTTTCAAACCTTCAGAAATTACATCATTGGTGCAGTGCCTTGAGCATTGGGGTGGGACTTTGTGGGTCGGGTCCTCTGATTATTCCTTCTCCTGCCTTACTTCCTTTTCCTCATTTAAATTTTGCGCCGCAGCCGCCATTGCTGCTGTTGGCTGTGCGTGTGCATTGGTATTGTGGTGTTGTCTTCAATAAAATGACGCTGGTATCAGCGCATGCGTGTACTGCAATCTCCGGTGCCATTTTACTGAGAAAGCTGGGGAGAGGACTATGAGCGGCGGCGTCACAGATGAAAAAAACCCTCATTCTGCGCATTTGCCGCCTCTACTGATATTCGTCTTCAATAAAATGGGATCACAGTACACACATGCAGTGATTCTGGCTCAAGCCTGTGCACAAATAACATCCTTTCTGAAGGTTTGAACAAGGATTATTCTGCAATCAAGCCTGGATTTCTTATCTAAAGGTATCATTTTAATCAGCATCCATTATGGCACAGCCTCTGGTTTTTAGAACAAACACCTGGTGGTTGGTTTCCTTTAACCCCATCATGATCGATGACGTAATTGCATGTCCTAAATCATCAAGGGGGAATCAACGCCACCATCTGCGGTGAGCAGACGTGATCCCTGCACATGTCTGCTGATTTTAACAGCAGGCATGTGCGGCTGTCAGGCACGGGTAGATCCGCGATTCACCCACCCCTGTTAATCCCTTAAATTGCGCTGTCAAAATGTGACAGCGCAATTTAAATTGCCACAGCCGGGAACGCACCTTCCCCCCCGCTATCAGAGACCCTGTGACGCGATCACGGAGAGCCGATGGTTATCATGGTAGCACAGGGTCATGTGATGACTCCTGTTGCTATCATGACGTAATTCCTGTTGTAGCCGACAAAGCGCTGGCTGTAACAAGAACACAGCATTTCTGCTGATCAGAACTGTGCAGCTCTGATTTACAGAAATGAATCAGCTATCAGACTGCTGATCCTTATAGTCTCCTATGTGGACAAGTAAAATAAAATTAAAAAGTAAAAAAAAAAGTTTTAAAAAATTAAAAAAATAAAAACCCTAAAAGTTCAAATCACCCCTCATTCGCCCCATTGAAAATGAAAGGATTAAAAAAATGAAAAAATATACACAGATTTGGTATCGTCGCCTTCAGAAATGCCTGAGCTATTAAAATATACAATCAATTAACCTCATCAGTAAATGGCATTGCAGCAAAAAACTTCCAAATGATAAAATTATGTTTTTTGGTCATTACAAATTTTGCCCAAAATGCAATAACAGGCGATCAAAATGTATCTGTGCAAAAATGGTACCATTAAAAATATAGAAAAAGAATCTGGCACTCAAATGAAGTGAAAGCAAAAGATCCCTTTAATTGGGTAAATCAAGTAGTAGTGTATAGTTTCTTTTGACGTTTCGGTCAATCAATGACCTTCCTCATACATACACTGTCACAACTGTTAGATAGGTATACAGCAATCAGCTGTGAAACGCTGCTGAGTCCGACAGCTGAGGGATCAGGTCAAGTGTAGAAGGTCAGCGTGGAATATAGCGAAATCGCTTTAAAAGTAAACCTATACATGTTTGATATCTACAAACTCGTTCTGACCTGAGGCATCACAGTGACACATCAGTTATAATATATAGCAAACACGGTGAATAAAATATTCTGGAAACATTCGAGCAATCGCACTTTTTTGCAATTTTTCTGCACTTGGAATATTTTTTCAGTTTCCAGTACACTATATGGTAAAACTAATGGTTTTATTTAAAAGTGCAACTTGTCCCACAAAAAAATAAGACCTAATATGGCAAGATTGACGGAAAAATAAAAAAGTTACGGCTCTCATTACCTGAAATTCTTTGCCATTCAGACATACGGTAGTTTGTTATAAATTCTGCAAAACAATGATACAGAGCTTGTGTGAAACGTTCATTATATCCCATATAGTTTTGTACTGCTATGGTATATTCTGCATATTGACCTATCCCAGTTTTCAGAAGTGATTTCTTCTGCCGTATTGCTTCTTCTATAAAATGTATATGGTACATGTTTTATGTATTATAGAAGAAGGAAAAAGATATGGACCAGTTTTTGAAGAGCAGCCTATCGACACTATTCACCCACAAGAATCTACAGAGGGGAAGATATCAATGAATTGCAGAGCCAGAGCAAATCCCACTCCCATCTACAGGTAAATAGAGATGACACATTGTACGTATAGAATACATTTTACTGATTTTATCTATATTTATGGCTTTGTCTCTTCCATGCAGCTGCATAAACTGCTAAACATTTTTTTTTACTATGTTGATTTGCACATTTATTTTAGATGGAGATTCAACAACTGGGAAATTGATTTTCTAAATCCACAATACTCTACAAAATACAGCATGATAGGTGGAAACCTTGTTATCAACAATCCAGAAAAGTCAAAAGATACGGGGAAATATGTTTGCATAGTTTCTAATGACTATGGGACAATTAGGAGTAATGAAGCCAACCTAAATTTCGGATGTAAGTAAATAACTGCATGCCATTAATAGGTATCAACCACTGAGGTTTATATTTTGGGGTTAATAAATATTTTTTTTTAAGCTTATCTATATCCCTACTTTGTAAAAAGAAAAAAAGATCTATTGTGTGTATTTTTATAGTTTTGTTATATTATTCAGAATGTTGTTCATAATTGGCAGCCATTAATTTCATTCAACTAAAATAGCATACCTTCTATGCTGAATTAAGCATTTATTTTAATTCCAGTCTATTTTTATTTAGTAATGTTAATAAATGATTTATATGGAACCTTTCAGCTTAATTTTCCATTGTCAATTGATGGTACTTCTATATAGGTCATTGTTCAACAATCCCAAATATATCTCTTCAGCCTGGAAATGTTACTTTCATTGTTGAGAAAGTGATTTGTTTTATCTTTAAGTTTGACTGCAAGTGCGTATGTTGGTGTACTTGCAGCCTATTTATCCTCTAGTGTTCTGGTGTGTCTGGCACCACCCACTGCTGGTTGATCAAAAGTGCAAAAAGCGCTGGTGTGGTATTTTAGTCTGCTACATATATAGAAAAAGGCTGACCAACACATCCGATAGGTGTGTTAAGGGGGCTTTACACGCTACGATATCGTTAATGTTTTATCGTCGGGGTCACGTTGTTAGTGACGCACATCCAGCGTCATTAACGATATCGCAGTGTGTAACAATTACCAGCGACCTTAAGCGACCTCAAAAATGGTGAAAATCGTTCACCATGGAGAGGTCGTCCCAAAACCAAAAATCGGTAATGGTTGATTATCGATGTTGTTTGTCGCTCCTGCGGCAGCACACATCGCTGTGTGTCACACCGCAGGAGCGAGGAACGTCTCCTACCTGCCGCCGGCCGCAATGCGGAAAGAAGGAGGTGGGCGGAATGTTACGTCCCACTCATCTCCGCCCCTCCGCTTTGATTGGCTGGCCGCTTAGTGATGTCGCGGTGACGTCGCAGTGATGCAGAACGTCCCTCCCCCTTGAGGGAGGGATTGTTCGGCAGTCACAGCGACGACGACGACCAGGTAAGTGCGTGTGACGCTGCCGTAGCGATAATGTTTGCTACGGCAGCGAACACACAATATCGCACACACGACGGGGGCGGGTGCTTACACGCTCGATATCGCTAGCAATGTCATAGTGTGTAAAGCCTGCTTTAGGCTACTACATCCAGAGACACATCTGTACTATGTCTGACAGACACAACTCTGGCGCATCTAACTCTGTATGCTACATGTATAAAACTGGTCTAACACCGCAGGCTTCAGTAGATAGGACTTTCTGTGGTCAGACAGTGTACAATATAATGACAGTCAACCATTGTCGGGTGAAGGCGGCCAGAGTGGACAGTAGAGGAGACATGGAGAATGTGTGCTGATACACTCACCAGCACTTACAGACACATTTTCATATAGAATTGGCATACACATTAAATGAAGATTTCTCCAGAATGGTACAATAGAACTAGCCAAAATAAATATCAGTGGAGATGTGGCACACTGACAATACAGCAGTACCTTTTGCAATGGAGAATGACATTGAATCTTCATCCCCAAATTTTCTATAGCAAATGATATACTGTGCAGTGGATTTTATTGTAAGAAGAACAAAACACTCGGCAGAAAGAAGGAACAGGTGGGACTTTCCTGTACTAGAAAATGATTGAGCCCTCGTGCTCTGATTCCTTTAAAGGTTTAAGGAATATGTGAAATATATTGCAGAATGAAATTATTGGCAGTGCTCCTGGATCATTGTTGCCATGGAAATGGCACTTTGCTTTGGAATTATAGAACATGCACCGCGTGCCATAGAACAGAAAGGAACGAGTCATAATGTCCCAATCTATTAAAGAGTCACTTGCCCGAAGCAAAGATTTTCTCAATTTGATTGCTTGTAGATTTCATTTTTACATGTAAACAGATACAGTGCCTTCAAAAAAGTATTCATACCCCTTGAAGTTTTCCACATTTTTTCATGTTACACCTGCAAACTTAAATGTATTTTAATGGCCATGATAGTATAACACAAAATAGCAAGTATTTGTGAAGTGTAAAGGAAGCTATGCATGATTTTTAAATGTATGAAAAATGTAAATCTGAAAATTGCGACGAACATTTGCATTCATCCTCCTGTAGTCTGAAACCCCTAAATAAAATCCTGAGTGACCAAATGACTGCAGAAGTCACCTAACTAGTAAATTAAGTCCACCTGTGTGTAATTTATTGTCAGTATGACTACAGCTGTTCTGTGAAGGCCTCAGAGGCTTGTTTGAGAATTTTCGGGATCAAACAGCATCATGAAAACCAAGAAACACAATAGACAAGTCAGGGATAAAGCTGTGAGAAAAGGTAAAGCAAGGTTAGGTTATCAAATAATAGCCTAAGCTCTGAACATCTCAGGGAGCACTGTTCAATCCATGATCCAAAAATGGAAGGCGTATGGCACAACTGAAAACCTACCAAGACATGACCATTCACCTAAACTGACTTCCCAAGCAAGGAGAGCACTAATTAGAGTAGCAACCAAAAGGTCCATTGTCACTCTGGAGGAGCTGAAGAGAGCCACAGCTTAAGCTGGTGTCACACATAACGACGACGACAACGACGTCGCTGCTACGTCACCATTTTCTGTGACGTTGCAGTGACGTCCCGTCGCTGTCGCTGTGTGTGACATCCAGCAACGACCTGGCCCCTGCTGTGAGGTCGCCGGTCGTTGCTGAATGTCCAGCTTCATTTTTTGGTCGTCACTCTCCCGCTGTGACACACACATCGCTGTGTGTGACAGCGAGAGAGCGACGAAATGAAGCGATCAGGAGCCGGCACTGGCAGCTGCGGTAAGCTGTAACCAGCGTAAACATCGGGTAACCAAGGGAAGACCTTTCCTTGGTTACCCGATGTTTACGCTGGTTACCAGCCTCCGCTCTTGCTGCCAGTGCCGGCTCCTGCACTGTGACATGTGGCTGCAGTATGCATCGGGTAATTAACCCGATGTATACTGTAGCAAGGAGAGCAAGGAGCCAGCGCTAAGCAGTGCGCGCGGCTCCTTGCTCTCTGCACTGTGACATGTAGCTGCAGCACACATCGGGTTAATTAACCCGATGTGTACTGTACCTAGGAGAGCAAGGAGCCAGCGCTAAGCGCGGCTCCCTGCTCTCTGCACATGTAGCACAGCGACGTTATGATCGCTGCTTCTGCTGTGTTTGACAGCTAAGCAGCGATCATAACAGCGACTTACAAGGTCGCTGTTACGTCACCGAAAATGGTGACGTAACAGCGACGTCGTTGTCGCTGTCGCTTAGTGTGAACCCAGCTTTAGGTGGGAGAATCTATCCACAGGATAACTATTAATTATGTGCTCCCCAAATCTGGTCTTTATAGAAAAGTTGCAAGGCAAGAAGAAAGACATTTCTTAAAGCAAGCCTTAATAAAAGCCCCATGTTCAAAACACAATGTAGGGTACACAGCTAGAATGTGGAAAAATGTGCTCTAGTGAGAAGGGACCAAAGTAAAACTTTTTGGGCTAAATGCAAAAAGCTATGTGTGGTGGAAAACTAACACAACACATCATCTGTAAACACAATCTCCACTGTCAAGCTTAGTGGTGGCAACATCATGTTGTGGTGAGAATTTTCTTCAGCACCAATACAGGGCAATCCTGGAGGAAAAGCAGTTAGAGGTTGCAAAAGACTTGAGACTGGGGCCTAAGTTCACCTTCCAGGACGACAAAGACCCTAAACATACTGCCAGCATTACAATGGATGGTTTAGATCAAATCATTCAGACCTAATTTCCATTGAGAATCTGTGGCAATACTGGATATTTGCTGTTCACAGACCCTCTCTATGCAATCTCACTGAGATAGAGCTTTGTTTACAAAGAAGAATTGGCAAAAATGTTAGCCTCTAGATGCTACAAAGCTGGTAGAGACATGCCCCAAAAGACATGCAGCAGTAATTGCAGTGAAAGGTGGTCTTATAACATATTGACTCATTGGGGTCTGAATATGTCATTTGTTTTATACTTCACAAATACTTGCTACTTTGTGTTGGTATATCACATAAAATTCCAATGACATACATTAGGGTTATGAGTGTATTGTAAAAAATTGTAGAAAAGTTCACAGAGTATGAATACTTTTTCAAGGCCTTGTATTTAATGAGCCTATTACATGTCAGTTCTTGTATGGCTGATCGTAATAGCCAACAAGCACTAATAAAACTTTTGACGGAAAAAATAATTAAATATGAAAATATCCTAATAGTGGGGTCACTTTGGGGATGGATCTTTGGACTCCAATGATGTACACAGCAGTAAAGCTCCGAGATCCCAGTTTTCAGCCTGAGGGTGAGCTGGGCTTTACTAACATTTCTTCAGAAAGATACATGTGAGTGGAAAAGGCATTGCTTACTGTCCTACAAAAACATACACGGAAGAGACTGTTTGGAATTTGGATAAATAATATGTTCCCTACCACAAGCCAAGATTTCTTCACTTTGGTCAAGTAACAATTTGTCTTATATCAACAACTAAATAAGTTACATTACTTACTGGAAGCCCTTGATTCTGATCTGATTTATGAGGTTCCTAGTGGTCATATGGTGAAAATGAACCTTCATTGCTACTTTGTTGTTTTGCAAAAGGTAAATTATTTCCAAGATTGCATGTGCGGACAGACTGCCCTAGAGTTAACACTAGTGACAATACTCAACAAGAGATGCTTAAAGAGGACAACCCACCAGAATTTTCCTATATAAACAAAAGACAGTTCTATACTGGCACTATCATGCTCATTCTAAACATACCTTTAGTTGTGAGATAGGATGTATACTTTCTGAAATTCAGGCAAGTAAAGTTTATGAAATGCTCTGTTATTTGATTGATAGCAGTCACAGAATACCTAATAGATGGGTAGAGTTTTTCTAGTTATTCCCGACCTTGTCTGCTTGCGTGTCCTTCCTCCCCTTGTCTCTGTTATTACAAGGGAAGGAAGGGAGAGGAAGGACAGGGGGGAAGAAGGACAGGCAGACAGGGGCGGGAATAACTAGCAAAACCTGGCTCACCTATTTGATATTCTGTAGCTGCTATCAATCAAATAACAGTGTATTTTACAAACTTTACTTACCTATATTTCAGAAACTATACATCCGATCTCACAACTAAAGGTATGTATAGAATCAGCATGATAGCACCGGTATAGCACTGGCTTTAGTTTTTATAGGAAAATCCTAGTGGGTGGTGCACTCAATGCACATATTTGTTAAACAGAATATGGAAGGTCTTTTCTATTGACAAGTATCCACGATTGGGGTCATATGCCTATTCCTCATTTAGTGATTAATTCACTGAAACTTTATATTGTTTATACCACTTACATTACCTATGCCAATTATGTGAAAGAGCATTGCAGAAATTTGCCACTGCTGTGGCAAAAAGGTACACAGTTCCTTTATTTAAAAAATATGTATACAATTTAACTATTGTGTTAAAGAAGAATTTTCTGTAATCTTGAATAATATGGTATTTGGTGTTTTTTTTCAAATAGATTTAGAACCATTTCATGCAGAAGAACGTCCTGCAGTGAAAGTGAAGGAAGGAACTGGATTAATGCTGATCTGTGACCCACCTTCACACTTCCCAGGTGATTTTTTATACTGTTAAAAACCTTGCATCCAACTAATTTTCTTAAAAATGTGAGATTTCAAAAATTATCCTGATCTGACTGTAGGGAATCTGATCCTGTGTTTGGCACTAAGGTCCTGATTCACCAAAAGTAATTCTCCAGAATACTGCAGTAAATTGCTTTGAAAAGTTGCAAAATTTTGGCATAACAAGTCAAAGGTGCACAAAAAATTTGAAACATTTGGCATTTTCATAACCAGTTTCCCCCAGTTACATCAAAAGGGCTGGAGCATCACAGGGCTCATATAATTCATGACGAACTGTGGCGTTACTAACGCCAGAAATATTACACTCGCCACTTACTGGTATAAGATTTCCGGAATAGCGCATGGTGCTTGTCGCTCCTTACTCCACCATACCATCTCATCCGGACCAGCGCCAAATTGCCAATCTTGGTGAATCGGAGCCTAAATATTTCACTCCTCCCAGATCTGCATTATTATGTACTTACGCCTAATACTTTATTTAAGGATCCACTTTTAGTGTTGGCTAAGAAAATGTAGACACATTGCACCAAACTGCACTGTGTCAATGTGGTCTGACTTTAGGAAATTAATGTTTTTTAGGACTGTCAGGATGTAAAATTTTCTTATTACTTTGCTTGTACAATTTCTCGTTCCCTGCTAAGCTATAAACGTATGTATATACAGGATTTTTCTCCAAGTGACTTTAAAAAATAGCATTTGTAGCAGCATGTAAATTAGTTTGTGGGTTGAATCACAGATCCTTTCTACAGACTTCACGCCTAACGGTATAATGGTTACAAATTGCTTGAAAGAGGGAATACATGAAGATTAGAAGACATCATTCCCTGAAATGCATTCGAACAGTGTTTATCTCTCATTTGTATTGTAAGGATCCAACAAAGAATCTTTGTACAATATGTTCTCTGTATGAAATCAGAGGCATATAAAGATAAAGTAAGCATGCATCCAACAATGTGAGAGATCTATTATAGTCCTCTACAATATAGAGCATTAAGCAGTTTTAGACCGCCCATAAATTTAAGAATCTGAGTGGTCCATGCTTTACTTTGTACTGACGTAAAATGAGTATGCAAAGTGAGAAACAGCCCCTGTAAAGAAGGAGGAAATAGTTTATTATCTTTGTCTTTATGATCACTATATGCACAGGCTAAACAAGTGCTATCTGTACAGGATAAAAAGCACTAACATCACTTCCTCCTCTGGAACTAAGGGTACCTTCACACTTAGCGATGCAGCAGCGATCCGACCAGCGATCTGACCTGGTCAGGATCGCTGCTGCATCGCTACATGGTCGCTGGTGAGCTGTCAAACAGGCAGATCTCACCAGCGACCAGTGAACAGCCCCCAGCCAGCAGCAACGTGCAAGCGACGCTGCGCTTGCACGGAGCCGCCGTCTGGAAGCTGTGGAGACTGGTAACTAAGGTAAACATCGGGTATGGTTACCCGATGTTTACATTAGTTACCAGCGCACACCGCTTAGCTGTGTGTGCAGGGAGCAGGGAGCCGCGCACACTGAGCGCTGGCTCCTTGCTCTCCTAGCTACAGTACACATCGGGTTAATTAACCCGATGTGTAATGCAGCTACATGTGCAGAGAGCAGGGAGCCACGCACACTGCTTAGCGCTGGCCCCTTGCTCTCCTAGCTGCTGTACACATCGGGTTAATTAACCCGATGTGTACAGCAGCTACATGTGCAGAGAGCCGGAGCCGGCAGCACAGGCAGCGTGAGAGCTGCAGAGGCTGGTAACTAAGGTAAATATCGGGTAACCACCTTGGTTACCCGATGTTTATCTTGGTTACAAGCTTACCTCAGCTGTCAGACGCCGCCTCCTGCTCCCTGCTCGCTTCATTTGTCGCTCTCTTGCTGTCACACACAGCGATCTGTGTGTCACAGCGGGAGAGCGCCTTTGAAGAAAACGAACCAGGGCTGTGTGTAACGAGCAGCGATCTCGCAGCAGGGGCCAGATCGCTGCTCATTGTCACACACAGCGAGATCGCTAATGAGGTCACTGCTGCGTCACAAAAAGCGTGACTCAGCAGCGATCTCGGCAGCGAGCTCGCTGTGTGTGAAGCACCCCTAAAGGCCCTGTCACACACAGAGATAATTCTGCGGCAGATCTGTGGTTGCAGTGAAATTGTGGACAATCAGTGCTAGGTTTGTGGCTGTGTACAAATGGAACAATATGTCCATGATTTCACTGCAACCACAGGTCTGCCAAAGATTTATCTCTGTGTGTGACGGGGCCTTAAGGATCAAATAACCACGGAGTATAGAAGAGGGCAGAAGCTGCTGGGTCTCAGTAAACACAGTCTAAGGCCTCTTTCACACGTCTGTGAAAATCACGCATGTTTTTGACGGACATGTCAAAGGTGCGTATTGCCCTCGGCGTGCCGTGTGTATGGCACACGTGTGTTCTCTGTGTGTTATCCGTGATAACACATGGAGAATGGGAACTTTCTACTCACCTGTCCCTGGCGTCGCTGTACGTGGTGCTGATCTTCGGTCTCCAGTCCTGCCGACTCCCCGCTGCTGCTTCCTGCCGCAGTGAAGTGAATATTCAATGAACAAAATGAGCGGCGGTCGGCAGCAAGTGACAGCAGCGGCAGAAAAAGCAGGGCAGGAGAAGGTGAGTAAAGGTTTGTTGTTTTTTCCCCCCATTATCAGTGAAAAAAAAGGAAACAAAAAAAATATATAAAAATGACATAAAAAATATGACCCAAGTATCGCTAAAAATGAAGCGAAAATTATTTGAATATCTTATCAATGAAAAATGTCCTGAAAATCTCCTGGACCAGAATTGGTTAGGGCTAAGCTTCAAGCATAGAACCGTATTTTCAGCGAGTGCTATTTATAAGTGTGGCATGGTGGCTCAGTGGTTAGCATTGAAGTGCTGGAGTCCTGGCTTCAAACCCACCATGGATAACATCTTCAAGGAGTTTATATGTTCTACTAGTATTTGCGTGGGTTTCCTCCGGGTTCTCTGGTTTCCGCCCACACTCCAAAGACATGCCAATAGGGGATTTAGATTGTGAGCCCCAATGGGGACAGTGATGCTGATGTATGTAAAGTGCTGTGGAATTAATAGCGCTATAAAAGTGAATAAATATTATATTATTATAGTCATGAAAAAAAGCATACAGCACTCAGACTGTATTTTATGAGGCAGTGCAGACTGATGTTTTTCACTGACAGAATCCGTGCAAAAAAAATCGTAGCATGAGTGATATTTCTCCTAAAATCGGATGAAAGTCACCCATTCATGCCTCATTATCGCATCAGATTTTTATAGGTACATTGCTATCCTGTAACATAGGAAACTGTAGAAAATGGTCCTCTAAATGATTAAACGGTACTACTGTAAAAAAGCAATGCACACAGATTACAAGTAAGAAAAAATTTGGCCCAATTTTCTGGATAAAAATTAGACAATTTTTTTCCATGCACATGCGACCCTAGCCTTTCCGTCTTTCCAGGATTGCTTATGAGACTAAGTAGTACTATCATTATATTTAGAAAAACAGTACAAATTACCTCTAAATATATAGCAAAATAGAATAATAAATCTAAATCTGTTAATTTTCGTTTATATTCCTACAATGCTAATATATTGTGCCAAACGAATTACCAGATAAATCACTGTCGATTGTAATAACATGTGAAAGAGACTTATAGTGCAGGCAGATTTGTCTTCCAGTACTCCTTGTCATTGCACTGCCTTTAACACCGATAAGGTATATCTGTTGAGAGAAGATTGCAGGCGCTCTCCCAGCAGTCTGTAGTGTGGCTGCCTTTGATGCTGAAACCTTGGCACTCTTCTAAGAGGCTGGGAACCATAAAGGTTATGTGGAGTTCTAGGCAGTCCTGATTTCACAGGAGCTAAAACACCTTTCTGCTATAGCATAAAACATTAATGTCCTCCGAGAGAAGGCCTTACACATTAAATATATTCTGAAATTGTTATGTATATTGTGTGTATTTCTAGTCATTGTAGCCTCTATGTTTTATATCAGAGCTTGACTTGTATAGTAATTTTATACTGCCTTGTGTGCTTTATTAAAGGGAATCTGTCAGCAGGTTTTTGCTATATAAGCTGAAGCCGGCATGCTGCAAGGGTTAACACAGAAAATTCAGGGATGCCTGTCTTGTCAAGGTCCGATCTGTTGTTTATTTGCTATGTTTAAGCAGCAGGACCCTTACCATTGCTGGACTACAATTTCAAGTGCATGGTAGTTTGGCACGCCTCCTCTTATTGACATCTCACTGTCAATGTATACTCAGAATAGAGAGCCCTGTATGGGTGGGACAGCCTTACTACATGACTAAATCTAAAAATCCTCATTGTGTCAGAATGGCTGCTCCAAGTAATCTAAGTGATACATAGTTGTATTCAGGGTTTCTTTGCCTACCTCATGCTGCTCTCCGAGGTAGCAAAAACCTGTTGACAGATTCGCTATAATCTGAAATCATCATGATGTAGTGACAGAGACAGGATCATATTTCTGTCTAACTGCCACACTGATGCTGCCACTCTGTGCCAGTCATTGTCCATCTGCTACAGAGTACAATATAAACTTATCACTCTCACCCACAAAACTTTACACAGTTCTGCATCACTCATGTCTTTCTACCATCTTTCCCATATTTTTCGTTCTACGAATACCAAAGATCAATAACATTTAAAATCTGTACCTCCAAAACTCAACTATCAGGACTTCTCTTATGCTTCACCATTTTTCTGGCATGCACTACCTTGGACTAAAGGGGTTAATTCACAGTATTCAAAGTTTTAAGCATGCCATATAAACATATTTCTATAGATTGCCTATAATCTCACCTCACTAACCTAACTAACTGTTCCCTGCTCTCTGTTCCTAAATTTGCCCCAGAATCTAGTCCCTGATATCATCTGTTTCCACAACCTCCATGTTCTCAAAAGCACTTTGTATCTGTACTTGCTCCTATTTATTATATTGGTGATTGGACTACACATGACAAGCACTTTTTTACATTTTGTGCCTCCTCGATTTTCTTATAGATTGTAAGCTTGCAAGCAGGGCCTTCACCCTCATGGAATCTGTTGAATTATGTATTACTATGTATTGTCTTTATTGTTTGTACAAGTACCCTCTGAAATGTAAAGCGCTGTGGAATATGATGGCGCTAAAGAACTTATTTTTTTTGAAGGTCCCAGTGATGTTGTTGTCCAGCAATAAAACATTTACGGTATCACCTGATACGTGGATTGGTAACTTGTTCCCACTATGGAACAGCCTTCTACCCTACCTTCCTTTTATTATCCATTTTGCTATGACTGGTTAGGATTAGTGATGAGCGCACCTGCAGATACACATGATCAGTGGGTCCAACCGGGTTTAAAAAAAAACCTTGTCCATTATTTGCGGTCACAGGTGGAGGACTGTGGGAACCTCCAGCTATGACCACAAATGAACTGAGTGATGTCACCACTCATCACTGAAGCCCACAGCATGCGGATATGTTCTGTACCCAAGCACTGTGCCTTCAGAATGTATATAGTAGAGCTGGAATGGTCGTGGGACCTCGTGTAGATTACATCAGAACTGGGTGTTTTGGGGGGTTAATAAAGGCAGGTTTGAGCTGTCATTAACCCTTTATTACCCTGTTTGCCACCGCACTAGGGCAATCGGGAAGATCCGGGTAAAGTTCCAGGATTGTCGCATGTAATGTATGCGACAATCCTGGGTCTCCTCAGCCTGAGAATACCAGCCCCCAGCTGTCGGACTTTATCATGGCTGGGTATCAAAATTGGGGGGGTCCGCACGCTGGGTTTTTCAATTATCTATTTAAATATTTTTTTAAAAAACACATACAGTTAGGTCCAGAAATATTTGGACAGTGACACAATTTTCGCGAGTTGGGCTCTGCATGCCACCACATTGGATTTGAAATTAAATCTCTACAACAGAATTCAAGTGCAGATTGTAACGTTTAATTTGAAGGTTTGAACAAAAATATCTGATAGAAATTGTAGGAATTGTACACATTTCTTTACAAACACTCCACATTTTAAGAGGTCAAAAGTAATTGGACAAATAAACCAAACCCAAACAAAATATTTTTATTTTCAATATTTTGTTGCGAATCCTTTGGAGGCAATCACTGCCTTAAGTCTGGAATCCAAGGACATCACCAAACGCTGGGTTTCCTCCTTCTTAATGCTTTGCCAGGCCTTTACAGCCGCAGCCTTCAGGTCTTGCTTGTTTGTGGGTCTTTCCGTCTTAAGTCTGGATTTGAGCAAGTGAAATGCATGCTCAATTGGGTTAAGATCTGGTGATTGACTTGGCCATTGCAGAATGTTCCACGTTTTTGCACTCATGAACTCCTGGGTAGCTTTGGCTGTATGCTTGGGGTCATTGTCCATCTGTACTATGAAGCGCCGTCCGATCAACTTTGCGGCATTTGGCTGAATCTGGGCTGAAAGTATATCCCGGTACACTTCAGAATTCATCCGGCTACTCTTGTCTGCTGTTATGTCATCAATAAACACAAGTGACCCAGTGCCATTGAAAGCCATGCATGCCCATGCCATCACGTTGCCTCCACCATGTTTTACAGAGGATGTGGTGTGCCTTGGATCATGTACCATTCCCTTTCTTCTCCAAACTTTTTTCTTCCCATCATTCTGGTACAGGTTGATCTTTGTCTCATCTGTCCATAGAATACTTTTCCAGAACTGAGCTGGCTTCATGAGGTGTTTTTCAGCAAATTTAACTCTGGCCTGTCTATTTTTGGAATTGATGAATGGTTTGCATCTAGATGTGAACCCTTTGTATTTACTTTCATGGAGTCTTCTCTTTACTGTTGACTTAGAGACTGATACACCTACTTCACTGAGAGTGTTCTGGACTTCAGTTGATGTTGTGAACGGGTTCTTCTTCACCAAAGAAAATATGCGGCGATCATCCACCACTGTTGTCATCCGTGGACGCCCAGGCCTTTTTGAGTTCCCAAGCTCACCAGTCAATTCCTTTTTTTTTCAGAATGTACCCGACTGTTGATTTTGCTACTCCAAGCATGTCTGCTATCTCTCTGATGGATTTTTTTTTTTTTCAGCCTCAGGATGTTCTGCTTCACCTCAATTGAGAGTTCCTTAGACCGCATGTTGTCTGGTCACAGCAACAGCTTCCAAATGCAAAACCACACACCTGTAATCAACCCCAGACCTTTAAACTACTTCATTGATTACAGGTTAACGAGGGAGATGCCGTCAGAGTTAATTGCAGCCCTTAGAGTCCCTTGTCCAATTACTTTTGGTCCCTTTAAAAAGAGGAGGCTATGCATTACAGAGCTATGATTCCTAAACCCTTTCTCCGATTTGGATGTGAAAACTCTCATATTGCAGCTGGGAGTGTGCACTTTCAGCCCATATTATATATATAATTGTATTTCTGAACATGTTTTTGTAAACAGCTAAAATAACAAAACTTGTGTCACTGTCCAAATATTTCTGGACCTAACTGTACAGTCCCTCTTATTTTGATACACAGCCAGGATAAGTACACGCCTGGGGGCTGCAGTCTGTAGCCGTGTACTTTGTCTGGGTTGGGTATCATAATATGAGGGACCCTACCATAATTTTTTTTAATGTATTTATTTTTTTGTACGGCAATCTAGATAGGCTCACAGTGCCTGTGATTGAAAGCAGTCAGACATGCTGTCACACAGGGTGGGGGCACTGTCTGACTGTAACCAATCAGAGATGCCGGGACTGGCGGTGGACGGGGGATGCAAGCATATGTATGAAGGATAATGACCTGCCTGAGAAGTAGTATGAGCGGCACGGAAACAGAGTTACAGCAATGCGGAGATTGGTAAGTATAAAGCACTGGCTATATTTTTATGTTCTTTCTTTCTCCTTTCTTTTTTTTTTAATTAACTGAGGTGCTGGATCTGGATTGTTACCCAGAATTCCCTTAGAACTCCTGGCCTGGGGTCGGTACTCAGGTGCTTTTGAACACACACAGATCCGGACTTTTACATCACTAGTTAGGATACTTGCTTTAAATAGATTGGACAATTTGGCTAATTTTTGCTATTTTTTTAAAATTCTATTTCAATAACACTAATGTCAGATTATTCTTTTTTTTTCTTTTGTTTAGATGACCTAAATTATAGATGGATTATCAATGAATTTCCAAACTTCATTACTATGGATTCTCGTAAATTTATTACTCAAAAAAATGGAAATCTATATATTGCAAAAGTCGAACAGTCTGACAGAGGCAATTACTCATGTTTTGTATCCAGTCCTTCAATTACAAAAAGTGTATTTAGCAGTTATATATCTCTTTTGCCACAATCTGAAGGTACGTTTCATTCAGTTTTGTTTCTTAATTAAATGTATAGCTTCCAAATATTCACATAGGAGGAATGAATATAGTTCTAAGCCTGGCATTAGCAGTGGAGTGTTAGAGAGACCTGTAGTAAGGATGTTTAATTTATCTATATCTCTCCATCTATCTATCTATCTATTAGCTATCTATCTATCATCTATCTATTACCTATCTATCTATCATCTATCTATTACCTATCTATCTATCATCTATCTATTAGCTATCTATCTATCATCTATCTATCTATCTATCTATCATCTATCTATTATCTATCTATCATCTATCTATTATCTATCTATCATCTATCTATCTATCTCTCTATCCCTCTATCCATCTATCTATCTATCCATCCATCCATCCATCCATCCATCCATCCATCCATCCATCCATCTCTCCCTCTATACGTCTATCTATCTATCCATCCTTCCATCCATCCATCCATCCATCCATCCATCCATCTCTCCCTCTATACGTCTATCTATCTATCCATCCTTCCATCCATCCATCCATCTATCTATCTATCTATGTATCTATCTATCTATCTTTGTCTATCTACATGTCAGTCTGTATCAGTTATTATGGAGGATAAATAGATAAACATGTTCCATACACAATAGTTTCACCATTCAAATATTTGATGGACTCATTTATAGCCTTGTACACTTTACATTTTGTTGAAATTGTTTTTCAGCTTCTAAACGGTATGCAGCGGACATCCAAGTAGCATTTCCAGATACTTATGCTATGAAAGACCAAAATGTGACATTGGAGTGTTTTGCATTGGGAAAGTAAGTACTGTACTAGCAAGATAGCTGAAAATGGCACGCAGTTCCATTGCTGATTTTTCTGTGTGGCACAGTAACCATCTATATACCGCACTGCTATATGCATCGCTGAAAAGGACATCTCCCTTCAAATACTCTTTTTGCATTATATTTTTTTTTAGCAAGACTAGGTAGCCCATTCCATTTTTGATCTTGCCTTGTCCTGTCACCACCTCCTGTATCTTGAACCCCTCTTCTTTGAATTCATTTTTGTTTGTATTTGCCTCTCCTCTTTCATATTGCGGCATACCACATAGTTTCTGATACTAGATTGCTACCTTTTATAATATTGTCAGTGTTTGAGAAATATATTATACCTTCCTTATTACATTATTAGATTGCTTATGGTATATCTGATGGACTAGCATGGGCCTTTAAATTTCACAATATGATATTAAATAAATATTGTACGTTAAAGGGGTATTCACAAGTTATTCAATTGCTTTAGTTAATTAGCATGAAAATAAGCAAGTTTGCAAATCACTTTCTTTTTCTACTTGCTGTCATTTTCTTGCAATGAAACTTTTATCTTTTATAGTGAACAGCTAGTTTCCATGAAGCTCAGTCACTAGTTCCTGCCCATACACTGGTCAAATGTGCAAATCAGCTAAATTACAGGAGAGGGGGTAACTCCCAACATACCAGATCACCTTCCTCTTTCTCAGTTCCAGATAAGCTGCTGTTATAAACCTTGCAAAATCACCTGTCGTCCATTGGCAGCTTTCAGAGCAGCTCTTTTAATCACGGCTTGCTGTTTCTGTTCTGAGAGGCGTACCTGTTCTAATTTACTGAATATAGTGAGAATAGTGTAAACTCCAGAACAAACCACTGATAGATGAATAGTTCAACTAATACAACAGTTGAGCCTCTCACCAAAATGTGACTGAAGGAGTAGAGCCCACTCTTCCAGAATCCAGGAAGTAAAGAGACTGGAAAGCTGTGTTCAGCTCAAGAGACAACATGGGAATAACCCTTTAGAGTATGTGCACATGACCAGGAAACAATGCATTCTAGATACAGTGTAATTTCTCTTCCAGAATCGCTACTGTTCTCTATGGGAGAACACAGCATCCGTTCCCACGATCAGGATTCTGGGTACAGCATATTTTCTCTGTGTTCTCCCACTGAGAACACTTATGTCTCTGCAAGGCCAAATTGACATGCTGCAGCCCGAAAAGCCACATTGCATGTCTGTTTACGCTGCTTAGAAAAGAAGCACAGTGGGCATGGGATTTCTATATATCTCATCTACTGTGTGTCACAGGGATTATGAGGATAGAGGGAAACCGGGGTTCCTAAGCTGACCCTCAGGCTAGGGGTCCTGTGCTCTCTCTATTCTCAGGGATACTCCTAATGGTGGGGATATCTGCGTCTCCTTCCTTGCCCTGCTCCTGACCAGCTCTGGCCTTATACCCATTCCGCCTCCCCCAATGGGGCCGGGACAGGAGTGTGATTTAACCCACTGAAATAGACAGACAGGGGAAAACAAAACTCTGTCACACAGCACACTCACACAGAGGTATAAGACAATAAGGGATAAGGAGGAAAACAAGAGCAGGTGGAAATAACACAATGGCGGATAAACTCCACAACAACATCAAGCACAAAGCAACTTTTTTTCCAGAAAGTCTGGGACATCTGAACTCACAGACCAACACAGCTGAAATTATAGTTGGCGTGGGCAAAAGATTTCCTCCAGCATATATATGATCACATGTTCTAAGGAAAATGTAATTGGCTTCATTAGAACATGTGATCAAAGAAGCCTAACGAGCAGGCTAGCAGAGGTTAACTCTTTATAACCAACGATTCATGATAAAATATGGAACAAGTTTACAAAATCCTTGATTAAGTACATCCTACAATTTGTTTATACAGCCTTTATGCAGTGATATGTGTCCTTAAGGTCATAGGCAACAAATAAACCATGTATTTAGTTGTGTTTTGTATTGAACTGTTACTCCGTTCCAGTTACCCGATCATGCTGTCTGCAGGTTAGCAATAAGCAGGATAAGGGATGGGAGCTAAGACCCTAAATAGTATTTTTTCTTTATTTCCTTTTTAATATGCTTTGTCATAAACATCTACTCATTATTACAAATATAAGAATATACAAAATACTACTCAACTATTTATATAGTATGCAGGTTATTATGTGCTACACATCTTTGTGTGTTTTACTCCAGATACTGCAAAAATAAAATAATGTGGTTTCATATAAAATTTTCATACACTGTACAAATACAAATTGATGTTTCAATAAAACAACCTTATATACTACTTGGACAACTCCTTCTGATTCCTCATGTGTGGCCTCATTAAATGAAAACAATCTTACATTCACCTCCCGTGCCAGTGCCTTTCCAGCGATATCGAGCGATAGGTTGTAATATCACGCAAGCCCTACACCCAATCACCGCTATCTGCACTTTTCCCGCCATTACACGTAGGAGTAATCAACAGAATGGAAGTGCTACATCTACCAGCTCACTTCCTGTTGATTACTCATACGTCCGAAGGTGGGGAGAAAGAAGCCAACGCTGATTGGGCGCAGGGACTCGTGTGACAATACAACCTCGTGAATGGAACCGCTCCCACGCAGGAGGTAGGAATAAGCATTTGTATTTTAATGGAGGCAAATATGTGGAATGAGAAGAGGGTTGTCCAAGTAGTGGACAACCCCTTTAAGAAGAGATTAAGTAGGTAAATTCTGTATACAGTTTGTGAAGTGCATTGGATACTAAGTAAATCATTTTTCTTCTTTTCTTTTTATTTTAGTCCTGTGCCAGTAATAAGATGGAATAAAGGGATTGAACCAATGCCTGCTACAGCTGATTTTAGTGGTTCGGGATCTGTGCTTAGAATCTATAATATTCAGCCTGAAGATGAAGGAACTTATGAATGTCAGGCAGAAAATATTAAAGGAAGGGATTCATACAAAGCAAATGTATATGTTCAGGGTAAGATATTATAGGGCAAAAAAACTCAAACATACTAAATTATGATTATCTCATTTTATATGACAATTTTGACTGTTCTCTGGCTTAAGCCATCAAGGATTTACATGATTAGCGCTTTCCTTATATTTTCTTTTAAAATAGACAAAACATTATTAAAGTACACTAAATTTCAATATGTCTATGAGTGCTGTTTATTATATACAGTATGTCACAAAAGTGAATACACCCCTCACATTTTTATACATATTTTATTTTATCTTTTCATGGGCGAACACTGAAGATATGACACTCTGATACAATGTAAAGTAGTCAGTGTACAGCTTGTGTAACAGTGTAAATTTGGTGTTCCTTCTAAATATCTCCACACACAGCCATTAATGTCTAAACAAGAAAAGTCAGTAGAATCCTTAGTGAATATGGCCAAATTGTGCCCAAAGTGTGAATATTTTGTATAGCCATTATTTTCAAACAATGCCTTACCTCTCTTGGGTATGGAGTTCACTAGAGCTTCACAGGAGCCGCTGGATCCTCTTCCACTCCTCCATGTCAACATCATGGAGATGGTGGATATTAGTGACCTTGCACTCCTCCACCTTCAGTTTGAGGCTGCCCCACAGATGCTCAATAGGGTTTAAGTCTGGAGACATGCTTGGACACTCCACCACCTTTACCCTCGGTTTCTTTAGAAAGGCAGTGGTCATCTTGGATGTATGTTTTATAGTCATTAACATGTTGGAATACTAACCTGGGACACCAGTGTCCAAAGGGAGGGGATCATGTTCTGCTTCAGTATGTCACAGAACATGTTGGCATTCATGGTTCCCTCAATAAACTGCAGCTCCTCACAGCCAGTAGCACTCATGCAGCCCCAAACCATGACACTTCCACCACTATGCTTGACTGAAGGCAAGACACAGTTGTCTTTGTACTCCTCACCATGCTTGATACCATCTGAACCAAATAATTTTATTTTGGTCTCATCAGAACAGAGGACATAGTACCAGTAATCCATTTCCTTAGGCTGCTTTTCTTCAACAAACTGTTTCTGAGCTTCCTTATGCATCATTTTTAAAAGAGACGTCCTTCTGGGACAACATCTATGCAAACCAGTTTGATGCAGTGTACAGGCTGATACCCCCACCTCTTTAACCTCTGCAGCAATGCTAGCAGTACATATATGTCTATTTTGAAAACACAACCTTGGAATATAAGTTTGAGCATGTGCATTAAACATGTTTAGTCGGTCATAGTGAGGCCTGTTCTGAGTGGAACCTTTCTTTTTAAACCACTGTATGGTCTTGACCACTTGCAACTCAGTTTCAGGGTTCTGGCATTCTTATGGCCTATACCATCTTTATGTAGAGTAAAAATTCTCTTTTTCAGATCCTCAGAAAATTCTTTGCCATGAGGTGCCATATTGAACCTCCAGTGACCAGAGAGTGTGTGAGTGTTGTCCCATGAGAAGATATAAAAAAAGTTTACAAAAATATGAGGGGTGTATTCACTTTTGTGATATACTGTATGTATATAGATATCTATCTATCTATCCAGATAGATAGATAGATCTATATATAACCTACTTACAAAAAGTTAAGGATATTTGGCTTTTGAGTGAAATTTCAGGAAGATCCTAAAATGAACTCTAATTTTCAGGTGAACTTAATGTGACCTTCTTTAAACTTTTGAATGCCCATGTCCAACTGTTCAGTGTTTTAGTACTTTTTCACAATACGGTGTTCTCTAAAAAGTAGCTTAATGGCAAAATTCACAACAGGTGTTTGAATCATAATCACCCCATGCATTTTGGGATTCAATTAGAATTGATATTTGATTAGTCCTCCTCATAATGCTGTTCACATGTTCACGTCATGAGAACTAACCAACACCTCACAATTGATCAACAGTATTTCGCAATTGCAAGGCTTCAAGCAGGATATTCTCACACAGAATTGGCCACTGAGCTTAGAGTGACACAGAGTGTCATCAGCAGATTGCAACAGAGATACAGAAAAACTGGAAGAGTCACATAAAGGCATAGAAGTGGATTTCCTTTGGCCACAACCCACGCTGATGACCTCTTCATTCTGAACAATGCCCTTCAAAACTAGATGATGAATGCTGCACAACACCAGGCCTACTTTCATCTTCATGGACATCAATGCTCCAGGGGACTGGAGTACCTCAAATGGAGCAGCCTGCACTTTCTCCAGACCTGAATCCTAAGTGATCATCTGAGTCGCCATGTAGAGGCTCATAACTGTACCCAAGAACCTCAATGATCTGTAAGCTGCCATTCAAGAAGAGTGTGATGCCATGCCTCAGCAGGCAAAAACTCGACTTGTGAACAGTATGAAACATAATTGTCAAGCTGTAATTGATGCTCAAGGCCACATTGACATTTTTTGGGGGAATTCCCACCACTGTTGTTGGCTTTTGTTTCAGTTAATTTTTTGAGATGACGAAATCACCATTGTATGTTTTTGCTTAGATGCCCTACTTTTATGATAATGGAGTTTAGGGATTTAGTCAAGATTAAAGGGAATCTGTCACCAGGTTTTTGCTCCCCCATCAGAGAGCAGCATAATGTAGAGACAGAGCCTCTGATTCCAGTGATGTGTCACTTACTGAGCTGTTTGTTGTCATTTTGATAAAATCACTGTTTTCTTTGCTGCAGATCTAGTAGTTATACAGAGCTCATGAACATGCTGGACTACCTTGTAGCATGTCAAGTAATCCTCTAATGATAATCTACTGCTGATTAAACATTGATTTTATCAAAACTACACCAAGCAGCCCAGTAAGAGACACACCGCTGGAATCAGGATCTCTGCCACTACTTTATGCTGTTCTTAGATTAGGCGTTAAAAACCTGGCGACATATTCCCTTTAATGAAAACTGCCTCACAGTAAGATCGTTCTGGTTGTCTATCACCATTGCAGAAGTAACTGGGGCCTTATTTATGAGAATTGCCCCACACTAAGATCATTCTAATTACCAGTATCCACTGCAGAAGTAACTGGGGCCTCATTTTTGAGAATTGCCTTACATTAAAATTGTTCTGGTTGCCTATAGCCACTGCAGAAGTAACTGGGTCCTCATTTATGAGAATTGCCTTACAGTAAGATTGCTCTGGTTGCCAATATAACCAGAGTACAGCTTTCAGCAGTGAAGCTGCTGAGATAAAGTAAAAGCTGAGCTCTGATTGGTTGCTGTGGACAACTAGAACAATCTGACTCTGAGGCAGTTTTCAAGAGTGAGATTTGAGACCCTTCAGGACACAAATTTTCTGCGTTTTATATATATATATATATATATATATATATTCACTTATTACTTATTAGTTCTCTGATCAGTGTGAGGTCATTACTAAAGGGCACTTTACACGCAGCGATATCGCTATCGATATCACTAGCGAGCAATACCGCCCACGTCGGTTGTGCGTCACGGGCAAATCGCTGCCCGTGGCGCACAACATCACCTAAACTCGTCACACATACTTACCTGCCTAGCAACGTCGCTGTGGCCGGCGAACCGCCTCCTTTCTAAGGGGGGGCGGTTCGTGCAGCGTCACAGCAGCGTCGCTATGCGGCCGCCCAATAGAAGCGGAAGGGCGGAGATGAGCAGGACGAACATCCTGCCCACCTCCTTCCTTCCTCATTGCCGACGGCCGCAGGTAAGGTGATGTTCCTTGTTCCTGTGGTGTCACACGTAGCGATGTGTGCTGCCGCAGAAATGACGAACAACCTGCGTCCTGCAACAGCAACGATAATCGGGAAAGGAACGACGCGTCAATGATCAACGATTAGGTAAGTAATTTTGATCGTTAACGGTCGTTCGTGCGTTTCACACACAACGACGTCGCTAATGAGGCCGGATGTGCGGCACGAATTCCTTGACACCAACAACATCTCGTTAGCGATGTTGTTACGTGTAAAGTTCCATTTAGGGTCATAATACTAAGGAATGTTTTTAAAACTCTGCCAAAACAAACCCGACCATTTATTGGGCAAGTTAATCCAAAAGCTAAGAAAGCAAAACTGTTTCAAACAGCTGAGACAAGTGAACAACACGAGTCCTGGCTTAAAAGGAAATGGATGACACAAGCTGAATCAATTGAAGCTGAAACATCTGAACAACTGGAACATCGTCTACTGGAGAAACGGATGAGACAGGCTGAATCAAAGGCAGTTGAAACATATGAACAATGGGAACATCGTGTTCTTGTAAAACGGATGAGACAGGCTGAATCAAAGGCAGTTGAAACATGAACAATGGGAACATCGTCTTCTTGAAAAACGGACGAGACAGGCTGAATCAAAAGCAGCTGAAACATCTTAACACCAGGAATGTCATATTTAGGAGAATTGGATGACACAGGCTGAATCAATGGATGCATAAACATCTGAACAAAAGGATGAATATCGTCAAAGTGGCCGTATACGACATATGCAACTTCTTCAAAGTATGTAGGCAGTCTGACTTGAGTTTGGAAGATTTTCACTATGATCAAATTCATGGCTATACATCACATCTGAAAGCCATAATAGGCAAAATTTATGTAATATGCGAGCATTGTCAAGCAGAAAAGTTTACCTTGCTATGTGCTGCTCAAAACTCCTGAGTCCAAGCATTTTCTGCAAAGCATTAGGAGATACAATTCATCTTTCCAGATGACATCTTTTTCTATGGCGGCTGTACTTGAGGATGCAGGATTTATACCAACTTTTATAGTTCAGGACCAAATATATCACAAAATAGGTTTGATTCTTCCTGTAGCAATGAAGACCCAATATTTTACTTTTTGGGAGACGAACATATATGCAAGCTGATCGACGTTGAGAACCTATACCTGAGACAAAAAAAGACATTGTTTGAATTTGCAAAGATTTTTCCATCAACACAATCAGTTAGTAAACATTTTTAAAACAGCCTGAGAAAGAACACCAAGTGATGAATATCAGATTTTAATAAACCGGTTGGTGACCAGAAAAGGCAATTTAATTCTCCCAGTGTTAATAAAGTAGTGACATTGCTTGCCCTAGGCTGGGTAACCCCCCAAATATTTTCCCATATGCACCTGAAGGTAAAACTAAAAATATTCTCGGCTGCTGGAGGTGGGAGTGAGGCGGGGGACATTAACCCTGCCCCTCTCTCTCCCCAGTCTGAGAATACCGGGCTGCCGCTGTGTGTTTACCTCGGATGACGGTAAATATACAGCGGAGCCCACGTGTTTTTTTTTCTATATTTCCGTTTGCTTTCTATGTGTGTTCTATGTGTCTGTGTCTGTGTTCTATGTCTGTGATGTCTGTGTGTGTCTGTGATGTGTGTGTGTTTACTCTCTGCATGGCTTCCTCTTCCTGTAATGACATCACTTCCCTGCAAAACCGCAGGCAAGCGATGTACATTACCGGAGGTAAACCGCGAAATACCGCAGGGAATAACGCAGCAAAACGCAGTGAACCGCACAGAATTTGCTGCCTGCATTATTCCCTGCAGGATTTCACGATTACATTGGAGTCAATGGAGTGAAATCCCGCAGCGATGTGCGGAAAATAATTGACATGCAATTGTTTTTGCTGCGGGAATCCCGCAGCAAAACATGCAGCTGTCAAAATCCGCCTAGTGCGCACAGGATTTTTTTTTCCCATAGGTTTTGCTGGTGATTCACTGCAGAGATGTTATGAACATTTTCTGCAGCGAAACATGTAGCAAATCTGCAGAAAATCCGCGGCAAAATCCGGTAAGTGCGCACAGGGCCTAAACGCTGAAGATGTCAACTGAAAACTTGACCTTAGCAAGCGTAACCAATAATTTAACATGTCATTTTATAAGCGAAGTAGACTATAATGGATACATATTGTAGACGTGAAAAAACACAAATAGAATATGTGCGGGAATAACAGATGTCTGAATAAGGCCTAACATTCAGTATAGAAGTTACAAAAGAAAAAGAGACACAGGGAGAAAGGTTGCATATTGACCTAAATGTGTGGTATATCTGTATCAATAATACATCATTAAGGATAACCAATTGACTACATATATGTACCTGGACAAATCGCAAAAAGAGCAACTAAATGAGATACAAACAACCAGGAACTACCGGCAGGGTCACAATCACTAATATATATGGTTATAACATGTGGTAGCACTATGTATATGATTGGACAAAATACACCCAAGAATTGAATTTAATATAAATAATCACATGGTTTATAATATATATTATCCATAAAAAGTTCCACAAAGGTGTCTTACCGCCTTATATAAACATAAGACAAGCCTTGTGAGTTTTACACGTGCTAATCATAGCATTTCTATATGCCAGGTGTCGATTCGTATTGAATTGATGATGCCCTACAACTTTGTAATTCACTTTTTTCTCTATCTCGTTCCGTTTTCAAGATAAAAATGCTAACTCCGTTGTTTTCCACCAGGTGGTGCACTAGGTGGTTTCATTGCGTAGCGCATGGCTACTTTACTATACCTAGACACCCCTTCTATGCCTATAGCTGCCGCCGTTCTCAAGTTAATGACGTTGGACAGGATATGGGTGGACACACTGTATATTAGTGATTGTGACCCTGCTGCTAGTTCCTGGTTGTTTGTTTTTGATTGGTTTTAATTATGGTATGTCCTCTCTAAATTGATCAATAAAATCAATTTTTTCACCTATAAATCGGCCGTTTGATCGTACTTTTTCTTTGTACCTCATTTACGAACATTCAGTATGTAAAACTAAAGTGACATGACACTAAAATACATTGAAATTAATCATCACTCTTCTCTTTTGCTTTGTAGCTGCTCCTGAATGGGTAGAACATATCAATGACACAGAAAGAGATATAGGCAGTGATTTGCATTGGCCTTGTATTGCTAAAGGAAAACCCATTCCTACAATTAGATGGTTAAAAAATGGAGACGCAGTAAGTTATACACAATCCTTAACGTAAATGAATACAGTGATGTTTACAATTAATCTACAGATTTGCTAGATGTTATGTTTTCTTTTAGTATGGTAAAGGAGAACTGAGAATCCGAGGACTAACTATGCAGCATGCTGGGATGTATCAATGCATAGCAGAGAACCACTACGGAATCATTCAAGCAAATGCTGAACTAAAGATCCTGGGTTAGTGAAGCTCTTTAGTTTTATTCTGAAAAACATTTTCCATTACCTCTTTTTCTGGGTTGTATTCACAAGTTATAATATGGGGGAAAAAATCTGTACAACTTCTTCCCTGTATGTAAACTGCACACAGAATTTTGAAAGCTGTTATGTTTATGAATAGAAAAGGCAATAAAAGTGGCACAGAAGCAGTAAAACAAAGTATTCTTTAAATTTATTTCATAAACTAATTGTACACAAGAAAAAAAGCAACATTATAATATATCTTATCAGACAAATATGCTTTTTTTGCTGCCAGAATTGATTATCAAAATTCTCACTTCTGAGGTAAAATCTGTATTCAGTTAAGACTTTCCCATTACTGAGAGGAGATAGCAGATGTTACTGATGAGATTCTATGTTTACATATTTTTTATTTTAAATTGAGATTCTATGTAGATAGAAGAGGGCGGAGTTCTGCCCCTAGTTCCTCTCTCTGTCTCTAGTGCCTTCCTCTGCCTCTTGCTCCTCTTTCTGCCTCTAGATCCTCCCTCTGCTTCTAGGTATTCCCTCTGCCTCTTGCTCCTCCCTCTGCCTCAATATCTTCTCTCTGCCTCTTGCTCCTCCCTGTGCCTCTAGCTCCTCCCTCTGCCTCTAACTCTTCTCTCTGCCTCTAACTTCTCTCTCTGCCTCTAGATCTTCCTTCTGCCTCTAGCTCTTCCCTCTGTCTCTAGCTCCTCTCTCTGCCTCTAGATCCTTCCTCTGCTTCTAACTCTTTCCTCTGCCTCTAGCCCCTCCCTCTGCCTCTAGATCTTTCCTCTACATCTAGTTCCTCCCTCTGCCTCTAGCTTCTCCCTCTGCCACTAGCTATTCCCTCTGCCTCTAGCTCCTCCCATTGCCTCTAGCTCTACCCTCTGCTAGCTCCTCCCTCTGCCTCTAGCTCTTCCCTCTACCTCTAGCTCTTCCCTCTGCCTCTATCTCTTCCCTCTGCCTCTAGCTTCTCCTTCTGCCTCTAGATCCTCTCTCTCTGCCTCTAGCTCCTCCCTCTGCCTCTAGCTCTTCCCTCTACCTCTAGCTCCTCCCTCTGCCTCTAGCTCTTCCCTCTACCTCTAGCTCCTCCCTCTGCCTCTAGCTCTTCCCTCTACCTATAGCTCTTCCCTCTATCTCTTCCCTCTGTCTCTAGCTCCTCCTTCTGCCTCTAGCTCTTCCCTCTTACTCTAGCTCCTCCCTCTGCCTCTAGCTCCTCCTCCCATCATCATAGAATTTCATAAGTAATAACTGCCATCTTCTATCTCAGTAATGGGAAAGTCTTCACTGAGCACAGATTTTACCTCAGAAGTGAGAATTTTGATAATGACTGATCAAATCTGGCAGAGAAAGAAGCAGATTTGTAATAAAAATAAAAATTATGATTACACTTTGACTGCTTTTTGCAGTACATATGTTACATTGCATATTCACATGTGGTAAAACAATTAGGGGGTTATTCTCATCTTCGTAGATTGATTTTGTCAGATAGTGCCTGTAAAATGAGCACACTTGCAATTCACTGCTTATTAATATTGCCAGTCATTCTTGAGATACCAGAATTTTTCTTTGCTTTACAGTCCATCGACTATGAGACGACCGCTCTTGCTATCTAACTTGTAAGCACTGCACGGAAGCTGACTAAGGAGCTCACTCAATTCTGGCCAGCTTCAAATCTGTGCTTACACGTTCAATAGAACAGAGCTTTAAAGAACTGCGCAAGTTCCTCAGGGGCACTTTGCACACTACAACATCGCAGGTGTGATGTCGGTGGGGTCATGTCGAAAGTGACGCACTTCCGGCGTCGCACTCGACATCGTAGTGTGTAAATCCTAGATGATATGATTTACGAGCGCAAAATCATCGTAATCGTATCATGGGTGTAGTGTCTTGGAATTCCATAATTACGCGACTGCGACAGATACGATGTAGTTCCTCGTTCCTGCAGCAGCACACATCGCTGTGTGTGAAGCCGCAGGAGCGAGGAATATCTCCTACCTGCGTCCTGCAGCTCACGCCGGCTATGCGGAAGGACAGAGGTGGGCGGGTTGTTTACGTCTTGCTCATCTCCGCCCCTCCGCTTCTATTGGCCGCCTGCCGTGTGACGTCGCTGTGACGCCGCACGACCTACCCCCTTAATAAGGAGGCGGGTCGCCGGCCAGAGCGACGTCGCAAGGCAGGTGAATCCATGTGAAGCTGCCGTAGCGATAATGTTCACTATGGCAGCTATCACAAGATATTGCTGCTGCGAAGGGGGCGGGGACTATCATGCTCGGCATCGCAAGCATCGGCTTGCGATGTCGTTGTGTCGAAAGTGCCCCTCAGTCTTTCAGCGGTGGTCTGTATCCAAGACAACGAGCTGTAAACAAAAGAAAATTATTGTTAAGAATGGCTGAAAATTTTGATAAGTAGTATTGTATTTACATGCACTGTCCAAAATATTTAAAGTGTGAATATATGGGAAAATAGGAATCACCTTTTAAATTTACTTGTATAAGAGGTAGTTGAAATATTCATCATCTATAAAACAATTGTAAATGTCAAAGAGCACATTACATTCAGCGCCACTATCAAGATATTTCTGTGGGGAGAAGTATTTAGAAAGCAAGACACAAATTGGCAAAGACTATAGGAGGACAGAATGTGACAGGGGCTTTATGGGGAATCATACAAAAGGTGAGAAGGGCTCCACAGTGGAAGAAGATGCAATAAGGCAGGGGCTCTAGGTAGAGAAGTAGGCGGTAGGATACAAGGTGATAGACAAAGACTGTGTTAGGTAGACACAAGGTATCAGTAATCTTTATTGATTTTTCTATATTTTTTTTTCCAGCTTTAGCACCAACCTTTGAACAAAATCCCATGAGGAAACAGGTATTGGCTGCAAAAGGAGGTCGTGTTATCATTGAATGTAAGCCAAAGGCAGCACCAAAACCCAAATTCTCATGGAGCAAAGGAACAGAACTGCTTGTAAATGATAGTCGGTGCGTACAGAGAAAACCTTAATTTTTTTAGAGATCTATTTTCATATGATAATGACTGTTTACTATGGAGGGAACTTAAAGCACACCAATCACCAGGATTTTCCTATATAACCTAAAGCCAGTACTATACTGGCACTATCAGGCTGATTCTATACATATCTGTAGTGGTCAGCTTGGATCTTTAGGCTCCAAAACACAAGCAAGTAAAGTTTGTAAAATGAACAGCTTTTTGAATGACAGTAGCTACTGATCAGCTGATAGCTAGGGTAGGTTTTTATAGTGATTCCCGCCCCAGTGCTTGTTGTTCCTCCCCCTTTTATTTATGCTAGTTCTATTATAGAATCGTTTAACTAAGTCACTAGAAGGACCTGTGCTGATGTCATACCCATATGACCAGAAAGGGTGGGGCCTCAACCAACATAGCGTATACCAGGAAGCAACATTATTTTTCTGTTTGTGATCAGACAGACCACTCTTTGCAGAACATTGTACACTGACTCAAACTGACAGTGTCACTATTAGAGGCAACATCAAGTGATTTGCCATATATTTCATACACCCTCTGCTTCCTCCCCACTAGTATACTTGCCAGGGGTAAAGGAAGACAATTGTAGCCAATGTTTGGTAACATTACTGCCCAGATGGTTGGTGCCATTTGTGGTGGTGCTTCTGTTTTTCCTAGCAGCTACCACATTCTTAGTTGTGGCATGGAGATTTTTTCCTCTTCCTCTATCCCTCCCATCCATTGCCACTTTTTCTTTTACATACATTTGTACTACACTGTAATTAACTTATTGTCAGTTTTTTCCAACCCCAATAATTTGACTGTTACCAAAATAAGATGCTATAAGAAATGCTAGATAGGTAGTTATATGTATAGAAAGCAAAATGTGGTAGCATGCTGCAGTATAGCCATGGCATGTATAGCTGTCAAATTAAACAAGTATGCAAAAACAGAAACAGTCATGCACAGTTAAATTGCTACATTTAAAAAAAAAATCATTTTTTTCACAAAATTCAACACCCTCCCAAAAATGACATCATATGAAATGCTAGCTTGGTACACATCCAAAAATATTATTGTGATGTGAATTGATGTAAAATGTAACTAGTAAAACATACTGCAAAGAAAATGTAAAAATTATTTGCAACCTGCATACTTTGTGAAATAGATAGATCCAGTTAAACGTCCGGATTTTGGAGAGGAATTTTGTTTTATAATTTAAAAAAAAAAAAAAATGTTTATTCAATTTTTCACACACAATAACAATGTACAAGAGTTGCAAAAAATAGTAGTCGTTTGTGACAAGTAAGCACACAGTCTGACAGTGATTACAATTTTTTTTCTGTAGATACTATTGAACTGTCTTGCTTCTGCTTTTTAATGCATTATCTACAAAGAAAAAAATGTGTAATTTATTTAAATGATGTAGGACAGATGCCAACCACTCAATATGACTGGTCAATCACACTGAGTCTGCCACTGTTGCTGTTAGCATCTCTTTTATCTCTCCCCTCAACAATTGAATATTGTATTACTGGCAGTTTCCTACTCTCATCTTCTTCACAGCTGCACTTATTTAACATGTTATTGTGTAGAGTTTTAGGGCTTTTTCTTTCTGTGGTCTACTGCTGACTTGTGAACTCTGATGTACTCACACTATGAGATATAACCCTAAAATAATTTTTGGGGAGAAAAACTTCATTTTCTGGAATAATTTCAAGGGTACCAATATTTTCTGCCATGACTGTATATTTCTATGTAGCCACACACCAGTGCCTCCAACATGTGCCAGCCATTGTACTGGTTGCCATCTGCTACAGATTAAAACATTAACTTATCAAAGTCACCCAAAAAGCACTACAAAGTGCTATACTGCCCTACATCTTCTTCCTTGTTTCTTTCTACCATCCTACCCATGGTAATGATTCAATACTTAACATCTTTCACATCCTGTGCCGCCTACTTTGTCTCCTAGACTTTTCTCTTGCTTTACCAGTTCTCTTGAATGGGCAACACCAGTCAATCAGGTAAATTCCCAGTGTTCATAGTCCTAAGCACACCCTAAGGCTTCCTTCACACGCACGTGTCTCCGGTACGTGCTAGGTCCGTGCCCATATGTACCGGAGACACGGGCACACGTAAACCCATTACAGTCAATGGGTTTATGTGCACGCACGTGTGCAGCCATTTGCCCGTGCCTCCGTGTGGAGCAGACGTGTGCCCGTGTGCTCCACATGGATGCTTGTCCGGTTTTCTCCGGCAGCACGGGTGTCACACGTCCCACATACGGACAACACGGATGTAGTGCGGATGCGGTCTCGTGTGACACGCGCCAGAGAAAACTCATGTGTCAGAGAAAAAAATAACTAAACATTACTCACCTTCTCCAGCCCTCCTGTCTCTGCCGCTGCTGTCACTTGCTGCCGACCACCGCTCATTATGCTCATTTAATATTCACTTCACTGCGGCCGGAAGCAGCAGCAGCGGGGAGTCGCCAGGGCTGGAGACCGAAGATCAGCACCACGGACAGCGACGCCAGGGACAGGTGAGTTGAAAGTTCCCATTCTCCATGTGTTATCACGAATAACACACGGAGAACACACGTGTGCCATAAACACGGCACACGGAGGGGAAAACGCACCTTTGACACGTCCGTGAAACACGTGCGTGATTTTCACGGACGTGTGAAGGGGGCCTAAGACATAGTTTTCACATGCCTATCACATCATCATACTAATTCAACTTTTCTCCATGCACTCAGTAGCAATACTCTCCATTCATTCAGTAACATTTCGTAACTGAAAATATATACAGTAGATAGCGGCTCATGACTTTTTCATGCAGCTTCACATGAACACACTTATCTAATATATAAATCTGAGTGTATGTGTGTGTGTGTGTGTGTGTGTGTATGTGTGTCCGCTAAAGGAATCTGCACTGTTGCATTTACAAATCACAAAATTTTGCACAGACAGCCCATTTGACTCAGGCAAAATTGAACCAAAAATTTAATCAAAATTTTGATGGGAAAATGTAACCCCGTGCTTTACAGTTACTCTCCAAAAAAACTGCCTCCATTAAAGTGAATGGAGCTGGGCGCTACAGGTCATTAATAGGAGCTGTGAGTGGTTGCTATAGGAACAAAGGAAATTGTTAGTATAAGAAGCTTATGTGTGAGGTAATATGATTTCTGTGGAAAGACAGACTGAGAGACAGAGAGACAGATAGAGACAGACTGAGAGACAGACAGAGAGAAACAGATAGACAGAGAAAGAGGCAGACAGGGAAAGAGGCAGAGACAAACAGACAGTTACAGATAGGAAATTAAAGCCAGACAGATAGAGAAAGAGACAGACAGAAAGACACACGGGGAAAGAAACAGACAGAGACAGATAGGGAAAGAGACAGAGACAGGCAGGCAGAGGTAGACAGGGAAATAGACAAACAGACAGAGAAAAAAGACAGACAGAGACAGACAGATAGAGAAAGAGACAGACAGGGGCAGACAGGGAAAAAAGACAGACAGGGAAAGATACAGGGAAAGAGACAAAGGCAGACAGGGAAAGAGACATACAGAGACAGACAGGCAAAGAGACAGACGGAGGCAAACAGAGACAGAGAGAAACAGACAGGAAAAGAGACAGACAGAGGCAGACAGGGACAGAGACAAATAAACAGAAAGGAAAGAGGCAGACAGAAACAGACAGGGAAAGAGGCAGACAGACAGGGAAAGAGACAGACAGAGGCAGACTGGGAAAGAGACAGATAAAGAGAGACAAAGAGAGAGATATAGACAGACAGGGAAAGAAACAGACAGACACACAGAGACAGACGCACAGACAGAGAGATAGAGACAGACAGAGAGACTGATACCGAGACAGATAGCTAGAGACTGACACTGATAGAGACAGACACAGACAGACACACAGAGACAGACAGACACACAGATAGACAGACAGAGACAAACTGAAAGAGACAGACAGACCAAGAGAGACAGACAAGTAGACAGTGAGAGACAGACAAATAGACAGAGAGACAGACAGATAAAGAGAGACAGACAGAAACAGAGAGAGACAGACAAAGAGATACAGAGACAGAGAAGGAAAGAGGCAGACAGGGAAAGAGACAGAGACAAAGAGACAGACAGGGAAAGAGGCAGACAGACAGAGACAGACAGTGAAAGAGGCAGACAGTGACAGATACAGACAGGCAGACAGGGAAAGAGACAGGGAGAGACAAACAGACAGAGATATAGACAGACAGGGAAAGAGACAGACACACAGACAGACAGAGATAGAGAGAGACAGAGCTAGAAACAGACACACAGAGACAGACACACAGAGGCAGACACAGAGAGACAGACAGACACACAGGCAGACACACAGACAGACAGAGACAGACAGGGAAAGAGACAGACAAATAGACAGAGAGAGACAGATAGAGAGAGACAGACATAAATAGAGAGAGACAGACAAAGAGATACAGAGACTGAGAAGGAAAGAGACAGACAGAGTCAGACAGGGAAAGAGACAGAGAGAGAGAAACAGACAGAGAGATAGAGAAAGACAGACAGAGACTGATACAGAGACGTGGAGAGATAGACAGACACTGATAGAGACAGACAGAGACAGACACAGATGGACACACAGACAGACATGGAAAGAGACAGACAGACAGACAAATAGACAGACAGACAGAAACAGAGAGAGACAAACAGATAGAGACAGACAGAGACAGACAAAGAGATACAGAGACAGATAGGGAAAGAGACAGACAGACAGGGACAGAAGCAGACAGGGAAAGAGTCAGACAGATAGAGACTAACAGGCCAAGAGACAGACAGAGAGACAGACAAAGAGCTATAAAGACAGACAGAGACTTAGAGAAACAGATAGAGACAGACAGAAACAGAGAGAGACAGACAGACAAATAGAGAGAGACAGGCAGAGACAGACAATGAGATACAGAGACAGACAGAAGCATACAGGGAAAGAGACAGACTGACAGAGACTGACAGGCCAAGAAACAGACAGACAGAGACAGACAGAAGCAGACAGGGAAAGAGTCAGACAGAGACTGACAGGCCAAGAGACAGACAGAGAGACAGATAGAGAGACAGATAGAGAGACAGACAGAGAGAGAGACAGAGAGAGAGACAGAGAGAGAGACAGACAGAAACAGAGACAGACAGATAGACAAATAGAGAGAGATAGACAGAGACATGCAAAGAGATACAGAGACAGGGAGACAGGGAAAAAGACAAACTGACAGAGAATGACAGGCCAAGAGACAGACAGACAGACAGAAAAAGAGACAGAGAGATAGAGAAACAGACAGACAGAGGCTGGGACAGAGAAACCGTTACTATCCCGGGCAACGCCGGGTACTACGACTAGTTTGTTATAAAGATGGCTGGACCATGCAATACAAGCGCTGTTTACCTTTTGTCACCACTATTTCCTGATGGATTGTCAGCTCTTGCTCACAGGTTCCTCACTCCTTTTGTTTGAAGTGATGAATTATGTGTTAATCTGTAATGCCTGCTTTTGTTTGTACATGTTAGCTCTAAGTTGCAAAGTGCAGCAGAGTATATTGGCGTTCTATATATAAAAATATTATGAACTGTCTGAGTATAGGCAGGATGAGAAATGACTTTCTTTCTTTCTCTCATTTGAGCCTTTAAAGGTAACCTGTCAGCATATAATCATACGATTAATTAAGACCAGTGATGGTCCTGCCAGTAATGAGGGGGGCATGGTAGAATCAGACGCTCTTGATTTATAAAGAGATGCCTCTTCAAGACTCTTGAGAAACTGACAATTGGCATACGCCTCCGTGCACTATGCAAAAAATTATAACTCCAGTCAGGGAGGGGAGTGAGATTTCTGGTGAACGAAACACAACAGCTTGTTATGAATTAGATGAGCTGCGGCGCCATGCCCCTACTGCACTCATATGTACAAATATCTACAGCAGAAGATGAGAGCAGCCCTATGTAAAAAAAATAATCTCACATTGTGTGTATATATATATATATGGGAATATCAGGAATCCCACATTCAAATGCATAATTTCATTCTATATTTTTTACCAGGGTAGCGATCTGGGATGATGGTAGCCTGGAAATCCTCAATATAACAGTGCTTGATGAAGGCAGCTACACGTGTTTTGCTGAGAATAACAGAGGAAAAGCAAATAGCACAACTACTCTTTCTGTAAAAGGTAATGCTTATAGAATGTCATGACTATGGACATGAGGCACAAAATGTACCCATGAATCACTTCTATCATGAAAACATAACTTTTTTCATTTTACTTTTTATTCTTGCAAATGTGTAATTGTTAAATAGGTTGTACCATAATGTGATTTTAACACAGGAGAATGTTATCCTCTATCCATATGACTGACAGGGGTCCGATAACTAGGATCTCGAAAATGGGACCCATTTGATTGGAGCTCAGTACAATGCTCAGCTACTTCTGTCAGTCCCATAGAGAATAAATGGTGTGGTGATCGAGCATGTGTGTCTCAGAGCAGAGCCACCTCCTCAAGATCTACATCCCCATTCGCAGGATTATTAGGGGTCTAACTGCTGAGACACTCAGTGATCATAAGAATGGTACTATGTATAAGGGATGACTTTCAAATTTGCGAATATCCATTTAAGCACAAGTTTACAATTCACTATGACCAGTTTACATTAATATTAGGTTATAGATAATATTTACTGTCTCCTCAGCACTACCGAGTCTCCACCCCAGTCTTAACAGAGAACCCTGGTGGATGGATGCTGACACTCCAGGCATATCCTCCGCCATCTCATACAAGCACAGACAGAATGCACATAAAATTTGCATAAAGCCCCTTTTAGATCTGCAATGTACCATAGCTGTGTAAAAATACTAGGAGTTACAGGCATCCTCTTGTGAGCAGATAAAAATGGGGCCAATGAGACACCTGTATATTGAATTTTAATTTTTGGTCTCTGAAGGTTAAGCCTCTGTGGAGCCTGTGAGTTGGGGGACCCAGTGCCATCTTCGACACAGGGGCACCCCGCCTGGCATCACACTTTCAACTGTATTGGCATCGCAGAAAGAGGGAGAGAACCTTTTCCTCTTTCATCATTTTCCCCCTGTGTCTGAAATCTGACGCAGTGGGCACGATGACGTCACTACTGCGTGCCTGTTGTGCCGTGATATGCTGAGCTGCAGAACACACGCTACTGCAGAGACCAGAGTAGGGGAGGAAAGAGGAGCGGTGATAATGTATTTATTTTTAAAACAATGAGTACACTGTTGGCAAATGGCCATAATACTGTATGGATGACTATGGAGGGTGCATTTACTATTCAGAGGACTAGGACTATGAGAGGTAAATTTTAACATATGGAGGACTATGCATTATAATATAGATAATTACGGTTGTATTATACTATTTGGAGTACTATGGGGGTGTATTATAATATATGGAGTTCTATGGGAGTGCATAATATTTTATTGAGGAATAGGTGGGGCCAATGTATGTGGAGGCCATTATAATATTTGGAGTGTTATATGAAGGCCATTATACAATTTAGAGGGCTATGTGGGGGCCGTTATACTATTTGTTTGGCTATGATGGAACCTTTATATTTATAGAGGGATATTTGAGGGCCATTGCACTATAGATAAGCAATTAAACAGTGCAGTGTGAAGATTTGTGTGGGGTCCATCAGATAGTGTGAAGGGCTGTGTTGGGTCCATTATGTAGTGTGACGAGGTGTGGGGGTCATTATATTGTATGTAGGCCTATTATACTGCATGGAAGGCTGTGTGGGGGGGGTCACAGTTGGGGTCACCATACTATGCGTGTGGAGGGTACTCTGGAGGAATTCACTGTGGGTTTATCATACAGTGTTTGTGGGGCACTGTTGTTGGCTTCAAACTTTGAGTGCAATTTAAGGGGAATCTAGGGGCTTCAATAGAAGGAAATTTACTTTTGTAAGGGCTATAAAGTTGTTAGTTATGTTCTTATGAGACCCAGATGAATATTTTTTTTTTTTTGAGGGGGCTCTAATTAGAACTTCTGCTATGGAGACACATGATATCTATGTACACCCCTGCACAACTTTGCTTTGGTGTGATTAAAACATGGAGTGAGTGCATGTGGCTATCAGAAGCCATTTTTGATAAGCAGATATGGTATTTTCTTGACTGTATAATGTAAATTTAATAGGGCTTTTTAGGAAACTTGGAGCACCTTTTCTAATGACCACATAACCATGATTCAGTAATGAAATGCACTCTCGGGCCACAATCATATGTCCAAAAAAGGTCACATCTTCATCAGTGTTTTGCCTCCGATTTTCAGTAGTATTTGGTCTGTGTGTCAGTTAATATGATCAGCGTTTCAGCATTGCTTTTCTTGTGTGTTAAAAAACAAAAATTGCAATGTTAAAAAACAGACAGCGCAATTACAATAATTTTATGGCTATAACTTCCAGTTTTACATTGGATCAACTTTCATATTCATTTTACTTTACGATGGTTTTTATTTTCTTAATTTACAGCTGCCACGAAAATTACCCTTCCCCCATCCAATGCCGATGTATCAGTGGGGGAAAATGCAACCATACAGTGCCATGCATCCCATGATCCTGGTCTGGAAATCGAGTTTATTTGGTCTTTAAATGGATTTATAATAGAGACTGATGGCACCAGCTATTATGAAGATCATATAAGGGTAAGATGAATAATCATATCAAAAAATCTTTAAATCTTCTTGATTCCATATAAAAATTAGTAGCAAACAAACAGAAATCATTTATATTAGGCTATGTTCACACGCGGCATCTTTTTTGTCAGTGCATCTTGAGTGGATCTTAATTGCATGTTAAAATGCACCAAAAATGTATCAAAAATGCAATGTGTTTTTGATGTGTTTTTACCGCATTTTGCCCAATATGTTTTTTTTTAAGTCAAATCTATTGACTGGAGGGCTCAAAAAACGCTAGAAAAACGCAAAAAGAATTGACATGCTGCATCTTCAAAAACGCAGCCAAAAAAAGATGCACAGTGTAGACAGCAAAATAGAAAGCTCATAGACTTTGCTGGGAGAAGGAAATGCATGCATTTAGGTGCATCTTTGTGGCCTCAAAAACACAGCAAAAGATGCAATGTGTGAACTTAGCCTTAAACCCTCTTTGGCATGGATCTGGAAACCTTTATTAGTATAAAGCCATAGAATAATGATATAAATGTTTGACCCTGTGATGTTCTCTACCATGTGGACCAGTTTGTCTTTTAACACTAGTTTGACTATGTTATCATGAAAAATTTCTTTCCACTGAAATTATACTATGGAAAAATAAGAATGTTTAGGAGTTTTAGGACTATTAACATAATAACAATAATCTTTATTTCTATAGCACCAACATATTCCACAGAGCTTTACAATTAAGAGGCTCAACAAACAAGTAACAGTTATAGAAAATACAATAATTTGAGCAAAAAAGACAACCCTGCTCGTGAGAGCTTACAATCTACAATGAGGTGGGGGGGACAAGGTGCAGGTGCTTATTTCCAATGACAATGACAATCCAGCCATCTTAGAGAAATGGGGGACAGATAAAGGCTTCCTGGATGAGTCAGACAAAGCTTTGAGATGCTTTTGGGTGCGGTGGAGTTTGATGGAGAGTTATGTTCTGAGAGGTTCTGGAGGGACTACGTGAGTTTAATTCAGCTAGGGAGTGTGATAAGCCACCCTAAAAAGATGTGCTTTTAGGGAACGTCTTAAGCTGAGTAAGTTGTGATTCGTCCTAGCTTCTTGGGATAGAACATTCCAGAGGATGGGTGCAGCTTGGAAGAAGTATTTGATCCTGGAGTGGGAGGTTGGGATTAGTGTGAAATATATCACTTTTAACCCCTTCTTGCTTAGGCCAATTTTTATTTTTTTGCTTTAACCCCTTCACGACTGGCCGATTTTGCGCTTTCCATTTTTTTTTTGCCAGTCTTTTTCCGAGAGACGTAACTTTTTTATTTTTCAGTCAATATGGTCATGTGAGGGCTCATTTTTTGCGGAACGAGCTGTACTTTTAAATGAAACCATACGTTTTACCATATAGTGTACTGGAAAACGGCAAAAAAATTCCAAATGCAGAAAAATTGCAAAAAAAAATGCGATAGCACTATTATTTTTGAGATATTTTATTCACTGTGTTCACTATATGGTAAAACATATGTGTGGGTGTGATGCCTCAAGTCAGTGTGAGTTCATAGACACCAAACATGTATAGGTTTACTTTTATATAAGGGGTTAAAAAAAATCGGAAGTTTATCCAAAAAAAGTGGCGCACGTTTTACGCCATATTCCGTGACCTGTAGCGTTCTTATTTTTTGGGATCTATGGCTCAGTGATGGCTTATTTTTTGCGTCTCAAGCTGATGGTTTTAACGATACCATTGCGCAGATGCTATGTTTTGATCGCCTGTTATTGCATTTTGCGCAAAATGTGTGGCCGCTACGCCGTTTACTGATCAGATTAATTGATTTTATATTTTGATAGTTCGGTTGTTTCTGAATGCGGTGATACCAAATGTGTGTATATTTTTTATTGTTTTAACCCTTTCATTTTCAATGAGGCGAAAGGGGGGTGATTTGAACTTTTATTTTTTTGGGGGTTTTTTTAAATTTTTTAAAACTTTTTTTATTTTACTAGCCTTCCTAGTGGGCTATATAGATCAACAATCCAATCGCTCTGCCATATCTGCTGATCACAGCTATACAGCTGTAAACAGCAGATATGCTCATTTTCTGCTTCACTCGGGCTCCGGGCCGAGTGAAACCGAAAGTAATTCATGTCAGCTACAGGAGTCATCACATGACCCTGTGCTATCATGACAACCACCGGAAGTCACGTGATCATGTCACGTGACTTCCGGTATCGGCCGGTAAATAAATGTTTACCGCCGATGCCATTATAATGGCGCTGTCACACATTGACAGCGCCATTTAAGGGGTTAAAAGGCACGAGAAGATAACAATTCTGCTCGTGCCTAGCAGGCACACATCTCAGCTGTGAAAATCAGCTGAGATGTGCGCCGATCGCGGCATGCTGCCGGCAGCAGACCGCGGGCAGTAATACTATGACCGCTAGGACGTAATATTACTGCACGCTGTCGTTAAGGGGTTAATTTTTTATTCCCCTTCTTCCAACAGCCAGACACTATGGAATCCCAGATCCTCTCTATCTCCCACCCTCATGTTGATCAATAGCATGCCAGCCAGCCAAATCCCGATTTCGTCTCGTGCAAATTCTTGTGCATACATTAGTAAAAAACACCCAAAATCCAATGTGTGACTAATATTTTCCTCTCATTTGTGCACGTAGGATGGTTTGTATATGGCTGAGGTGAGATCCACCTATAGAAATCACCCCTTTACTTCTCATTGATCATATATCCATACCCTTGATATCTTTCTTCTTTTTTTTTAACCTATCAGGAAATTTCTAAAATCTAACAAATAACTATTGTATATTGATTGTATGTCACATTCCACAAGAGCTTCTCATCAAATCCTTTCACTGCTTACTATTTTCAAACTCTTTGTGAAGATTACAATACCTTCTCTTCAAGTGTTCTCATTTTGTGCAATTTACTTACTATTGTTTAGAAAGGAAAAGAGAGCACTATTGGTGGGAAAATCCTTCAAATATGCATTGTATTGTCGTAATAAGCTTCTCATTGTATGGAAACTGTTCAGAGTTTTCTTGATAAAGTTTCGAACATTTTCTTGCATTTCATTCCTAGGTAGCAGCATTGTTTCTTTTTACATACAAACAAGTTGGCTCCAGGTCTCACAATATCAATAACCCAAAAGCTGAAGGCCTGAAGGAGTCCAGCTCTATTATATCTGTTCTTGTGAAAACAAATTAAGACATAATCGACTTGGAGTTGGTCTGCTGAAAATTCCAAGAAAACAGCAAAGCAATCTTTGCTCAGATCATGGAGTTTGCTGGTCAAGATTTTAACAGGTTTTATTAGCCCTGTTAAAGGGGATCTGTCAGAAGGATTTCAACCCCAAACTATGTAAATGTGCATGTAGCTCTTTCAAAGTCAAGTCCAGCAACACCTTTACATGGCCAGTTCTTTCCATTGCCATGTTCCATTACTGAGAAATCAGCACTTGAATTGATATGGAAATGAGGATTGGGCTGTAGAGCTAAAGCCTATGCCACTCCAGCTCTATTCTCAGCCCAGAGCTGCGTCCTTCAGTTTGACTGACAGCATAGAGGCTGTCAGGCAAGGGTATGGTAGGGAGACACTGGGTGGAGAATAGTACTGGAATGACAGGCTTCATTATTAACCTACAATTTGGCCACCAACCATAACAAGCCCGTTCAAGTACAAGTATAACCAGGTAGTAACACAGTGGAAGAATTCAAACCTAAAAATACTACCCTGAATGAGACACAAATAAGTACATAGAAAAATATATAAACTTTATTGTTTAAAAAGATTTTTTTAAAAAAAATATAATTAAAAGGTAGTACAGCAGAAAAAAGTGTCACACAGTAGACACCATTAAATGTTAACAGAAGACTAGTAGTCCTAATAACAATATGATATGAATTCATAATGACAAATCATGTACCCTAATAAAGAGTACTGCACAAAAAAGGACACAGGTTTTTAAGTGTGTTAGCAACTGTGACTAGATGGTATTAGGTACGCAGGGATGTTTAAAATAACAAAATACCATGAACAGGGCTTAAAATTGAGCCCAAAAAAATCAGGAAACAATAACATAAAAAAAAGGGCGCCCTTGGAGAAAGCCACGGCGAAACGCGTCAGGGTGTGAATGGTGAGGCTGTATTTCCATCTAGCACTGTGAATGATATTTTACTAGCAGGCATGTTTTTTTGATGTTATTGTTTCCTGATTTTTTTGGGCTCAATTTTAAGCCCTGTTCATGGTATTTTGTTATTTTAAACATCCCTGCATACCTAATACCATCTAGTCACAGTTGCTAACACACTTAAAAACCTGTGTCCTTTTTTGTGCAGTACTCTTTATTAGGGTACATGATTTGTCATTATGAATTAATATCATATTGTTATTAGGACTACTAGTCTTCTGTTAACATTTAATGGTGTCTACTGTGTGACACTTTTTTTCTGCTGTACTACCTTTTAATTATATTTTTTTAAAAAAATCTTTTTAAACAATAAAGTTTATATATTTTTCTATGTACTTGTTTGTGTCTCATTCAGGGTAGTATTTTTAGGTTTGAATGACAGGCTTCATTCAAACCTACAGCATCATTTGCATATCATTTCAAACACTGATTTCTCAGTAATAGAGAAGCAGATTGATCATATAAATGTATTCCTGGACTTGTCTTTCAAAGAGCTACATACACATAGAAATTGTTTGGTTGCTGAAATTCTGCTGACAGATTCTGCAGAGCGTACCAAGAGTATTACTTAAAGGGAATCTGTCTCCAGGTTTATACTGATTCCAACGATATATCATTTAGTTTACTGGGTGCAGTGATTCTGATCTGATTCTGATTTACCATGCAGCAGAGCTGAGAAAGCTGCCCTTGGCCACACTAGGCTCTCTATGTACAGTGTCTGTAGACAGTAAGCTGCCTATCAGACGAAGAGGCGTAACGGACTACCAGGCACGTGCTGTTGTAGTCCAAGTAATGATAAGTTCCTGGTGCTAAAATAATCATGGCAAGTAGACAAGAACATAGAGCTTGATAAGAGACACATCATTGAAATATGTGTTTTAACCCTACAACATGCAGTCTTCAGATTACATAGCAAAAACCTGCTGACAGATTATCTTTAAGTATTTCTATTCTCATTTTTTATAGAATAAATATAATTAAGTGAAATATATTTCTCTTTTTTCAATTTTTGTAAAGTAAAGGGCTTCCAAATGCCAAATGTGAAGCAACTATTATTGAGTCATAAAATGTTCCCTGTTTTTCTCTGAACATGGATTTTTAGATCAGTTGGATAACTCATTTCATGATTCATTTCCCTATGTGTCATAAATGCTAGCAGCAAATTATAATTTGCTACAGTTTCCTGCTCAAAAGAACCAAGGGCACTTTTACTACAGTATTAATTACCGGAGATGTTTGTGCACTTGATGCCAAAATCATCTCTAATGACTTGACACATTACACAGATCACACATTTCTCACTATTCATAGAAGCCAATGGCTTTATAATGCTACTCATTTGCTCTGTATTGGTGTTTAGTTTTCATTGCTTTTAATTAATATCTTATTTCATTATTTAAGGGAAAGACATTTAAAGCAGCTTCAGAAATCAGTTTCTTACCTTCATTCTGCATAGTGCACATTTTTATACCAACAACATTTGCATGCCATTTTGTACTGAATTACTATGTAATGGGGGTGGTTCAATGTAATCTTCGTTTTGATCAATTCTCTTGGTGGGAAAGGAAGGGCAAAAGAAAGCAAACTCCTGCAGACTAGATGATTACAAGTAGAGATGAGCAAACCGGTCCCGGTTCGGCTCGAGGTCGGCTCGCCGAACGGAGGTCCCGATCGAGTTCGGTTCGTCGAACGTTCGACGAACCGAACTCGAACCGCATAGGAAACAATGGCAGGCATTCACAAACACATAAAAACACCTAGAAAACACCCTCAAAGGTGTCCAAAAGGTGACAAACAACTCACAACACAACACAAACACATGGGAAAGTGACAAGGACATATACTCATGCGAAAAGAAAGGAGCTGGACAAGGAAAAAGAGGAGGACACACAGATATAGGCATGGCACGCCCTTCTAAAATCATGTAAAACACCGCAAGGTGACTCCAAGCGGAGTCTCCCTTTTTTCCAAAAATTGTGCCCCACACACACCCACCCATTCAGTGGCAGCACTTGTGCCCTAGTTGTACACTTCACAGCTAGATTTGCATCAAGCACATTCAAAAATACGCCATAATTAACCGTCCCCAGCATGACACCGGGGTAGGTAGATAAAGTCTTTGCTGAACCATGACTTGTTCATCTTGGCTCCTTTTAAAAAAAAACAGCAATCAAGGGTTACTCCAAACGGAGTCTCCCTTTTTTTCCAAAAATTGGGCCACACACATACCCACCCCTTCAGTGGCAGCAGTTGTGCCCCAGTTGTACACTTCACAGCTAGATTTGCATCAAGCACATTCAAAAATACGCCATAATTAACTGTCCCCAGCATGACACCGGGGTAGGTAGATAAAGTCTTTGCTGAACCATGACTTGTTCATCTTGGCTCCTTTTAAAAAAAAACAGCAATCAAGGGTTACTCCAAGTGGAGTCTCCCTTTTTTCCAAAAATTGTGCCCCACACACACCCACCCATTCAGTGGCAGCACTTGTGCCCTAGTTGTACACTTCACAGCTAGATTTGCATCAAGCACATTCAAAAATACGCCATTGTTAACCGTCCCCAGGATGACACCGGGGTAGGTAGCAAAGTCTTTCCTGATCCCAGCTCTGTTCATCTTGGCTGCTTTTAAAAAACACAGCAATCAAGGGTTACTCCAAGCGGAGTCTCCCTTTTTTCCAAAAATTGGGCCACACAGACACCCCATCAGTGGCAGCACTTGTGCCCTAGTTGCAAACAGGATGTTTTGATTTGCATCAAGCACATTCCAAATCCACAAGCATTTACTCTCCCCAGGATGACACCGGGGTAGTAAATTCCTTGTGGATCCATGACTTGTTCATTTTGATGAACGTGAGTCTGTCCACATTGTCACTGGACAGACGCGTGCGCTTATCTGTCAGCACACACCCAGCAGCACTGAAGACACGTTCAGAGACAACGCTGGCAGCTGGACACGACAAAATCTCCAAGGCGTAAGTTGAGAGCTCTGGCCATTTTTCAAGATTTGAAGCCCAAAATGAGCAAGGCTCCATTTGCAAAGTCATGGCATCGATGTTCATTTGGAGATACTCCTGTATCATCCTCTCCAGCCGTTGACTATGTCTCTGGTGGCCTTGCAAAGGACGGTCTAAAAAAATTATGAAAAGATTCCATAAAATTGCTGTTACCAGCACCAGATACGGTGCTACTGGTATGGGTAGACTGTTGAAGATGACGAGACCGTCCCATGTTTGTCAAGTTACAACTGGGAGATTCACTCCCTGCACCTGCATGGTTGTTTGGTGGAAAAGCCGAGCTAAGATCGAGTAACAGCTTCTGCTGATACTCCTGCATACGTGCGTCCCTTTCTATGGCTGGAATTATGTCACAAAATTTGGACTTGTACCGGGGATCTAATAGTGTGGCAAGCCAGTAGTCATCATCACTTCTAATTTTGACAATACGAGGGTCATGTTGGAGGTAGTGCAGCAAGAAGGCGCTCATGTGTCTTGCGCGGCCATGCAGACCAAGTCCACGCTGTGTTTGTGGCATAGAGGTGCTAACCGTTCTTTCTTCCTCTGACATCTCCCCCCAACCTCTTTCAACTGAAATTTGACCAAGGTCTCCCTCATCCGCTGAGTCTTCCATGTCCATGGACAGTTCGTCCTCCATTTCTTCATGTTCTCCTGCACCTTCCTCAACATCTCACCTGCTTCCATGCGCCCTTGTTGATCCCTGTCCCCCATGGTCCCATGCCTGCCGCCTTGGTGATGATGAACGTCTGGACCTTGGTGATGTTGTTGTGTCTTGCGCATATGAATCCTCCTGTAGTTCCTCCCCTTCCTGTTGTCCCACCCCCTGACTCCGAATAGTGTTTAGCGTGTGCTCCAGCATGTAAATGACTGGAATTGTCATGCTGATAATGGCATTGTCAGCGCTAAACATATTCGTCGCCATGTCGAATCTCTGCAGAAGGGTCCTTGATCTGAGACCACTCCATCAGGGTGATCTGCCCCACCTCTGCATCTCGCTGGCCCAGGCTATACGTCATGACGTATTGCACCAGGGCTCGACGGTGCTGCCACAGTCGCTGTAACACGTGAGAGTCGAATTCCAGCGTGTCGGCACATCGCATTTCAGGCGATGAACTGGCAGGCCAAAAGACTTCTGGAGCGATGCAAGTCGCTCAGCTGCGGCGCTTGAACGGCGGAAGTGAGCAGACAGTTTTCGTGCCCTGGTCAGAAGGCCATCTAGGCCGGGATAGTGTGTTAAGAATTGCTGGACAACAAGGTTCAACACGTGAGCCATACAAGGTACGTGTGTCACCTTGCCCAGGCGAAGGGTCGCACCCAGGTTTGCAGCATTGTCGCACACGGCCTTACCAGGCTGCAGGTTGAGTGGAGACAACCATTTATTAAACTCGGACCGCAGAGCTGACCACAACTCCTCAGCTGTGTGACTCTTATTCCCAAGACATGTCAAGCTAAAGACCGCCTGATGCCGTTGCGCTCTGCTGCCGGCATAGTAATGAGGGGTGCGTGATTCCTTCTGCACAGTGAGAACGCTGGTGGCCTGACCAGGCAGGCTTGGGGCGGCGGTGGAGGACACAGATGAGGTGGAGGAGGCAGAAGCAGTGGCGGAACTTGGACAGACAGAGGATTGACACACAAGTCGTGGGGACGGCAAGACTTGTGCAGCAGACCCTTCACCATCTATCACCATAGTTACCCAGTGCCCAGTCAGCGACATGTAATGTCCCTGTCCATGCTTACTGGTCCAAGTATCGGTGGTGAAATGCACCCGTTCACACACAGAGTTTCTCAAGGAAGCGGTGATGTTGTGTGCGACATGCTGGTGTAGCGCGGGCACACCTTTCTTAGAGAAGTAGTGGCGACTGGGCATCTGGTACTGGGGCACAGCGACAGACATAGGGTCTCTAAAATCCTGTGTGTCCACCAGGCGGAAAGGCAGCATTTCGGTAGCCAAGAGCTTACAGAGGGATAAAGTGAACCTCTTAGCTTTGTCATGGGTCGCAGGAAATGGCCTTTTATTTGTCCACATCTGAGGGACAGAGATCTGGCTGCTGTGTGTAGACGGTGTTGAGTAGGGTGTCCCTGGAAAAATGCAGCTTTGTGAGGAAAGTGCAGGCGGAGACATGATGTCGCCTTCATCCAACGTCGGTGCTTTCGATGTCTGAGAGAGCTGTACACACGCACTTGTTTCCCCTCCCAAACCAACTGACGACCTAACAAGCAAACTGCCTGTTGCGGTTACAGTGGTGGAAGTTGTGCGTGGTAAACCAGGTGTGACAGCTGTCCCCACAGTCCTAGAAGATGAAGAGCGCGCAAATGCACTAGAAGGGGCAGGCGGTGGATGGTTCGCTCCACTAGGCCGCATTGCAGCACGGTGAGCTTCCCACCGGGACATATGATATTTATTCATGTGACGATTCATGGAAGAAGTTGTCAAACTGCTGAGGTTTTGACCTCTACTAAGAGAACCATGACAAATTTTACAGATCACATAATTTGGGCGATCTTTTGCTATGTCAAAAAAGGACCAGGCTAGGCAAGGCTTAGAGGGCATGCAACCTGTTGATCCACCCCGACTAGTGCTCAGAGGCAGAGTGGTGGCTGAGGATGCAGTTGTAGACGTGCTACCAGTACTCCGACTGTGTCCAGGAAGGCGCAAGGTAACTTCGTCATCAGTTGCATCCTCCTCCACCACCTCTGTTGACCTCCTCGAGTGCCTGACTGTGGGTTGACAGTAGGTGGGATCTAGAACTTCCTCATCAATTGTTGTGTTTGCATTCCCCTCACCCTCAGACCGAGCCTCTTCTTGCCCTGACCGAATATTTAAGTTGTCATCCCAATCTGGTATCTGCGTCTCATCGTCATCAGTATGTTCCTCATTGTCTATAACAACAGGTGTTACAGTTGGTGAAAAAGGGTCAACATTATGCTCAGAAACTTGGTCCTCATGGACTGAATCAGAGTCACAAAGGTTCTGGGCATCACTGCAGACCATTTCCTGGTCTGTACTCACTGTAGCTTGGGAGCAGACCTCTGATTCCCAGGCTATAGTGTGACTGAACAGCTCTGCAGACTCAGCCATCTCAGTTCCACCATACTGTGCAGGGCGGATGGAGACTTCAGAGCTGGGAGAAAGCAAGTTTGATTGGGATGACAACTCAGAGGACTTGTGTTTTTTGGATGCGGTAGTTGAGGTGGTGGAGAGGGCACTTGTTGGACCACTTGAGATCCATTCAAGCATTTTCCTTTTTTGGCCATCATCTACCTTTGTTCCAGTTGTCCGTGTCCGTAAAAAAGGGAGCACATCGGATTGTCCACAGTAAGTAGTAGACATCTTACTTTTGCTGGTAGATGGTCTATCCTCTTCAGCAGATGTTAATGGAGCTTTGCCACCTTCCCCACGGACAAACCCTTTTTTTCCTTTTCCAACACGCTTCTTACCCTTTCTACCAGCATCTGTCATTCTGCCACTCATTTTGATTGTGACAAGATTGTGCACTTAAAATGTGGTAGTAAAAATTGAGAGGTGGTGTAGATTGCGGCGGTGGTCTATCTTTATTAACAGCAGAATAAACAACAATAATTATCACTGACAATGCAACTACGGCCCTTAAACTGGCAGCAGTGTTTGCTAGTATAATGGCTTAGCTACAATGAGTTTGAGTGTGCAATGCAGGTAGAGGTGCTGCAAATATCTTTGCACTAGTGGGACTATACACAAGTCCAATAGCCACGTTTAGGATGACACTAGGTTCACTCAGTGTTTGCTAGTATAATGCCTTAGCTACAATGAGTTTGAGTGTGCAATGCAGGTAGAGGTGCTGCAAATATCTTTGCACTAGTGGGACTATACACAAGTCCAATAGCCACGTTTAGGATGACACTAGGTTCACTCAGTGTTTGCTAGTATAATGGCTTAGCTACAATGAGTTGGAGTGTGCAATGCAGGCAGACGTGCTGCAAATATCTGTGCACTACTGGGGCAATACAGCAGTCCAACAGCCACGTTAAGGATGCCACTAAGTTCACTCAGTGTTTGCTAGTATAATGGCTTAGCTACAATGAGTTGGAGTGTGCAATGCAGGCAGACGTGCTGCAAATATCTGTGCACTACTGGGGCAATACAGCAGTCCAACAGCCACGTTAAGGATGCCACTAAGTTCACTCAGTGTTTGCTAGTATAATGGCTTAGTAACAATGAGTTTGAGTGTGCAATGCAGGCAGACGTGCTGCAAATATCTGTGCACTACTGGGGCAATACAGCAGTCCAACAGCCACGTTAAGGATGCCACTAAGTTCACTCAGTGTTTGCTAGTATAATGGCTTAGTAACAATGAGTTTGAGTGTGCAATGCAGGCAGACGTGCTGCAAATATCTGTGCACTACTGGGGCAATACAGCAGTCCAACAGCCACGTTAAGGATGCCACTAAGTTCAATCAGTGTTTGCTAGTATAATGGCTTAGTAACAATAAGTTGGAGTGTGCAAAGGACAGGAGGGTACAGTGGCAGGGTTGTGGGTCTCTGGGTAGAGGAATGGAAGCCTGCCTTTCTATCCTTCCTAATGGGGAAATGCAACGAGGAAATCCCTGACCTTAGCTACACAGACGCTGTCTCTGTTTTCAGGACCTGTCACCTATGGCTCTGACCCTGCCGGTATGAGCCCCTAAAAGGACTGATAGAAAGTGCTATCCCTAAGCTGTCCAGCGCTGTGTATGGAGCGCATACAGCAGTATCGGCGATAGGACTCAGGACGGAGCTGCGCCAGTGATGTCTGACACCAAGGACGCAGAAGGCAGATAATGGCGTGCTGGAGGAAAATGTCCGTTTTTATAATGCAGGGACATATGACATGGACATCCTATCACACATGCCGTTGCTTCTCTGGCTAAAAGTCCACTTAGATGTGTGTGTGTCTGGGATTGGCTGACATGCTGGCCCTCCCCACTACACGCGCGCGCTTAGGGAAGGAAGACAAGGAAAAAAAAAAATGGCGATCGCCATTATCAAACAGCAGTGATCTGAATGCACTGTTCCCGCACACTATACACTGAAATGTCATAATAGTGTGAGTCACAGAGTGACTTACACTATTACAGCGGAAAGCCAGCTATGAATTAGCTGTTTTTTTTGCTGCTAGAACCGTTCTCAAACGTATCTAGAACTATCGAGCTTTTGCAAAAAGCTCGAGTTCTAGTTTGATCTAGAACAGCCCCCAAAATCACTCGAGCCTAGAACTGGATAACCTCGAACCACGAACAGCGCTCAACTCTAATTACAAGCACTACTTTGGAGTTCTAGAATACTGACTAGATCTTCTTTACTCATTTCTTATTGGCTGAGGCCTCCAGTTCACTAATATTCTTGGGTTGTTACAAGACTTGTTCAGCTACTTAAGACAGATTATTTCTTTGTGCTAACAAGGTTCAGAATACAAAAAGATAGGAATGGCATTGCACGTTCCTGGAGATACAGTTGGACGTAGTTTACAAGTTCACAGTTAAAATAACACAGACTACACCACCTGGACGTGTCGGAAGGTGGAGGCTAGTACCGGCTGCCACCAGATTGCTGAGAAAACAGGTGCACAAATCCCTCGAGTGACTGCAAATCACCTGCAGTAAGATTTGGAGGCAGCAGGCACACAATAAACACCGGTGGCCACCGTGCCTCAACTCCAAGGCAAACATCTCTACTCACCTAAAAGCACAAGAAAAGTTAGCTCAAATATGCTCAAAACTATATAAATAAGCATTTTTGGGGACTTTGTTCTGTGTAGCAATGAAAGAGAACTGGAACTTTTCTGGTCTGTGAATCAGTGGTATGTCTGGAAGAGGACGAATAAAGCACCTGCTGAAAAGGACACCTTGCCAACGCTAAAGTAAATGTTTGTATAAGATTGACTATGGCATTGATGTTGACTTAATGGTCCAAATGTTTATCAATTTGGACCTTTGTGCACGGGTGTCTAGACACTGTAATTTGAAAGAAGAGCACATTACTTCTACTTGAACAGAACCAATTTTACACTTGAGTTTCAAGCTGTGGATTGACTAAATCATCTTTTGTATAGCCAATATTTATGATCAGATTTAGCTACTTCCTAGGTCATATTTTTATTACATCAGTACTCTGAAATCTGTGTGACCAACCTTATTTTAAAATGATTCAAACACTTCTAAAGTATTTTAGTAAGGAGACCATACTGCACATCCTGAACGGGGTTTGGTGCCCCAGATACATTTATCTATGTAGGTGGGCATTCATGTTATAAATTAGCATGCTATATTATTACTGATCTACTATTATGTATCAGTTGACTTCATTGTTTCACAAGGGGTTGTTCTGTTATTTTAGAAAATCTATTAATTACAAATCTTTGGTGTAATCCATGAACGCGTGACTATATGGAAAATGCCATGGCCCCTTAGAATTCTTGGGAATCCGCGTAATGAAGAGTCCATGATTCCTCGCTGTAGATGAAGATGAGGCTTTCAGGGATTACTCCACCACTGATTAGCCTTTCCTAAGGATAGGTCCTCAATGTGTTTTCTTTTAAACATTTTCTAAATAACAGAAACTAATTGTTCTATTACTTCCATTTAGATAAATAAGGACAATTCTCATTTGATTATTACACTTACAAAAATATATGCTATTAATTTCATTAATACTTTCCGTTGTTTTTCCAGAGTACTGATAATGATAAATGTGAACTTATTATCAAAAATGTGCAACTCACACATGCTGGGAGATATACTTGTACTGCACAGAGCATCGTGGACAACTCCTCGGCCTCAGCTGATCTGGTGGTTAGAGGTAAGAACTTAAAGATGAATGGAGATGGTTGAAATTCCAATTTACTGTCTTCCCCGAATTTTTCCCGGACATTTGATTTAACCCCTTCACAACAATTTCCCTACATGTACGGTGCTGCACTAAGGCAGGCTTTGCACACTACGACATCGCAGGTGCGATGTCGAAAGTGACGCACTTCCTGCATCACTCTCGACATCGTAGTGTGTAAATCCTAGATGATACGATTAATGATCGCAAAAGCGTTGTAATCGTATCATCGGTGTAGCGTCGGCGAATTCCATAATTACGCTGACGCGATGGTCCGATGTTGTTCCTCGCTCCTGCGGCAGCACACATCGCTGTGTGTTAAGTCGCAGGAGTGAGGAACATCTCCTACCTGCGTCACCGCGGCTCCCGTCGGCTATGCTGAAGGACAGAGGTGGGCAGGATGTTTACATCCCGCTCATCTCCGCCCCTCCGCTCCTATTGGCCGCCTGCCGTGTGACGCCGCACGACCCGCCCCCTTAATAAGGAGGCGGTTCGCCGGCCACAGCAACGTCGCACGGCAGGTGAGTGTATGTGAAGCTGCCGTAGTGATAATATTCGCTACGGCAGCTATCCCAAAGATATCGCAGCTGCGACGGGGGCAGGGACTATCGCGCTTGGCATCGTATCATCGGCTTGCGATGTCGTAGTGTGCAAAGCCCACCTATGTGCGTTCCTGCAAACCGCTGTACATGTACGATACGACACCGCAAGTTCCGGTTATCGTACTGCATCTGTGATTGGCTCATCAATTCTGACCAGTCAATCACAGCTAAAGTTTGTAAAAGAAAAAAAAAATCAATGTGACATGCTGTGACATCACCAATTACAGCAGTCAAAATGAAAGGGATGGTCGCAGCATCATCCGTGTTTATTAACCCTTTTGGGACCAATTACTTGATCAATGTTTGTTCACCAATCAGCGCCAAGAGGGTTAATTTAAGTTGCTGATTGCTGCTCTGCTTTCCGTTTTTACCTCATAGGTGGTGTGCAGAGCGGTTGTGTAGACTCAATGTAAACCCCCAAAAAGACATCTATATAGACAAATCTATGGTTAATTTAAAAAGGAGGGTAAAATTCAGATGATACTTGCCCAGTAAGATGGCAAGGTTATGGAATTAAACTGTACAAGCAATGAGAGTGTACCTCAGGGTACAGGCACAGATTTAGGGAGTATGAAAAGAAGGACACCTGCCTTGACCCCCTTAATACCCCCTGTCCTGGGGGTATGTGGGAAAATTGTGTGGGAGTTGCTGCACCCACTGCTATATAAGGGTTATCATCTCTACATAGATAACGTTTACTCCAGCATCCCAGTTTTCAATTGTCGCCGTAAGCGCCGCTAATTGGACATCTTCTGAGAAAGGGTGACAGCAAAGCCCAATGCAGAGACAACATGCTTGTGGTCAAGTATAAGGGCAATAGAAATGTCTTTAACTTGACCACAATACACTATGACAGCAGTTCCTTTGTCACTGTCTGAGATACCACATCAGAAGTCCCAAAGCCAGATTGTATCCTGGATGATAATAAATTCATGGGAGGTGTAGATCTCTCAGATCAGGTCCTATGCAGTGCCATGCAAGAAGCCAAAGTATTATACAAAAAGTTGGTCATCCACAATGTACAGATTACACTGTACAATGCTTTTGTGCTGGTTCAATGTGCAGGCAATACAGGGACATTCCTTCAGTTTCAGGAGGTAGTCATCAAGGTATCACCTAAGGTTTAGCTGTACTTCTGAAACTGATAGTGCTCGTATTGTACCAGGTCAACATTTTCCTTGTGAGATTCCCCATGTAATTGATAACATTAGGTTTTACTATTTTGGCACAATGCCACTTTATAGTCAGATTTTCTCACAATTTACACATACCACCAGATTATTAACTTGTGCACCAGGAAAATCAAAATCATTAGTATCATTACTATACATATGCCTCTAGATAATTCCTTGATGGGTTTAGTTTCCAAAATATGGTTATTTGTGGGGGTTTCCACTGTTTAGGCACATCAGGGCTCTCCAAACGTGACATAGCACCCATAGACCATTACATCAAAATCTGCTCTCTAAAACATTATTCTTTCCTTTTGGAGCTTGGCACTGTGTCCAAACAGTAGTAGCTTCCATTTGAAGCAAGGCGGTGTGTCTAAAATTAGCGTCCCACCACATATGGCGGATCAACATACTCAGAAAAAACTGCACAAGTTATTGTGTTCATTTTCCCTTGCTTCCCTTGTGAAAATGAAATAATTTGGGGCAGCCTGTAGCCGTATGCTTTATCTGTGCTAAATATCTTAATATGGGGGGGGACCCTACACCAATTTTTTTATTTATTTACTTTTCCACCAATATAGAAGCAGACAGTGTGTGTGATTGAAAGCAGTCAGACATGCTGTTACACTGACTGTGGTCGCGTTTGACTGCAAACAATCAGAGACGCACTGACTGCTGTCGGTGGGGGAAGCAGTGCATATGCATGAAGATAATGAGCAGCCCCGTAAGTAGAATGAGCGGCCCCGTAAGCAGTGTACAGTTGCGCAGAGACTGTTAAGTATAGGGGATGAGGTTGGAGCGCACCACTAATCATGCAAATAATCAAGGTGGGTGCTCCCTGATGCGGTGTAGGAATGACCAGGAGGGGAGAAGGAAAGATACCGCATATGAAACAGGGGCACACCTACAGCAATAATAGGGTGTACAAATAGGCTTTATTCAAAACACACGAAGGTAAAAACATTTAAAAGAGCATGAAGGACAACATACTCTGAGCAAAGATTAAACCAATGTCCATGGCAAAATAATTATACATGCGCAAATATAAGGTTATCTGTATACATATACGTACATTCATATGTAATTGCACATGTCCGTAATAAGGCACAATGTGTTCCTATAAGTTTAATGCCTTAAAGGTGGGGAACCACAATATCCCATGCAGGGGGGTCAATCTATCACCTATATTCATGTATAAATGTTTCAGAATGGATAACCAAGGAAATGCTAGTATGCTAGACTCTAGGGTTGTAATATGCACATAGCCCATAAAAGGCAGCTTGTTCTAATAAAGCTGATAACATAGAAGGGACAACAGTGTCCTGTAGCAGCAAATGAACATTACTATATGTTAGAATGCAAAGAAGTAGCCAATATAATGGGGGACACTATGACCGTGCTGGTATGCAAAGAGTCCGGCGGTGATAAGACTGGAACAGCCTGTCCTAGGACGCCGCAATCAGCATGTGATATTAGTAACCATCAGCTTGGAGCCCTGAGGCTCAATATATGTGGTCTAACCAATGTATAAGGAGCAGTATGACCATGCTAGTATACATAAAGCTGGGGTTAAAAAATCTCAAGCAGTCTATCAATAAACGCCGCAAGCAGCATATAATATTTGTAACCCTAAGCTTGGAGCCCTGAAGCTCAGCTTAGTCATATCAATAATGCAAAAACGCCGCAATCAGCATATGATATTTGTAACCCTCGGCTTGGAGCCCTGAGGCTCAGTATATATGGTCTGACCAATGTATGAGGAGCAGTATGACCGTGCTAGTATGCATAAAGATGGAGATAAAAAAACTCAAGCAGTCTATCAATAACTGCCGTGAACAGCATATAATATATGTAACCCTAGGCTTAGAGCCCTAAAGCTCAGCTTGGTCATATCAATAATGCAAAATAAAGGATGGAACAATAGCATCACATGCAGCGGAAGATTGCAGAGAAAAAAACAAATATAACATGTTGGTACTACCCATATAAAGGAGCGAGAATGGTCGAAAAGAGCTAGAAGGGGGGCAAAAGCCCCTATAATGCGGAGCGTCCAGCAATCGGGAGCTCACACGGGCAGATTACCATAATGAATCACAGGCAGTAAGAAGCCATAGGGTTACCATTGAGGCATCTGGCCCAAAAAAGCACAGGATGGCTAATAAGGGGAACACAAGGTCCAAAAAATACTATTACCATGTGGTAAGCATAAGGTGGCTCAGAGTGGGCGACTCCACGCGTATCGCCACGAAAGTGGCTTCATCAGGGTGAGGTGCTGGAGTGTGGAGAGAGACGCCTATATATATTAGAAGTAAAACACAACAAATGCACCCACCTGTGGTGTCAGTAGCATCGCACAAATAGTATTGAAAAGCGCTATGTGTGCGCACGCGCAGCATGGCCGGCGGAGGTCTGAAATGATCAAAGAAACAGCTGAGGACAAAAAAATCGTCCCTTATGCGCATGCGCGGGGCTCTGCAAAGCTCGTACAAGGGGAACACACGTCAGTGAGGATCTCCCCTGCAGCAATACCATATATGGAAAGAAACCCATGCGCCTGCGCGAGATGTTATTTCAGGGACCGCAATTATATAGTGTTATTCAAGTACACCGATGGTAACGGCTATTTGTAGACAAAACTGAAAAAAAGTTTTAGAGCAAATACATGGAGAAGTAGAGTCTGGTGCCGGACATATTAATGAAGGCATAGTGAAGGCAGAGTAAAAAATGCAGATGTACATATATAAAGGTATATGCTCCATGCCAACATAAAAAGATACCAGGCACAAGACAGTAAAAAGATGTGGATTGTGGTCATACCTGGTTAAGATGTAATACACACATACCACATGTGCTGAATTTTAGAAGGATAAAATTAAGTATTATATGACATACTGAATCCTTAATAGAAAATCACTGATGCATGATAAACATGTCCCAAAAGAGGCTATTATGAAAGAGAAAATATATTGAGGAGTTGTATCACTATTTCTTTATTAATTAACAATCATGATGCTCCAAACACCCCATCTATGTATTATTAACATTGCGCTCATGCGTGGTAGAGATGTCACATATACAATTAGCGGATCACGCAGTATAAGTACCAATGCTGCTATTGCAAATATTCCCAAACGGGGCTACACAGACTACATCACCCATCTATAAGATGGGCACCCGTGGGACTGAGCACGGACTTTTGATACATTAAGTACCTGCAAGCCAGCGTGTGGTATATGATCTTTTTATATTGGCAGTGTACATACTTACTCAAGCCTTGGTCGTTCTGTCAGCATCTCCTTGTTCGTGTTTCTCCATATGGCCCCTGTGACTGATTGATGACCCTCAGTGTTTGATATGTAATACTATGTTGGGTAAATTAGGTTGTAGAAGTCCTCAATGGAATCTTCTTGGGGGCTTGCATATTGCTATGGTTTGGTTTTTTTTTTGGGTTTTTTTCCCTTTCTACCTGCTGGTATGCATAGAAGCCTTTCTTCCATTAGACTGTAATGCCTCCTTAGATCAGCAATTTGGTAGTTTTATACCTTTTTGTGACTCTATTATGTTTCCACTAGTCCCTAACCCACATGTCCTTCCCCATTTCATTGAACCCCTCCCTCCTTGGCTAGATCGCTATTTTATGGGGTTTCCTGTGTGATCGTATACTTACATCATGGTACCCCCTCACTACACTCCCCCCCTTCATGTTATTCCTCATTTGGTCTGTTTCTTCCTTCACGGACCCTTTTGCTGGCCCTGGGAGACTTGCTCAGTCCCACGGGTGCCCATCTTATAGATGGGTGATGTAGTCTGTGTAGCCACGTTTGGGAATATTTGCAATAGCAGCATTGGTACGTATACTGCGTGATCCGCTAATTGTATATGTGACATCTCTACCACGCATGAGCGCAATGTTAATAATACATAGATGGGGTGTTTGGAGCATCATGATTGTTAATTAATAAAGAAATAGTGATACAACTCCTCAATATATTTTCTCTTTCATAATAGCCTCTTTTGGGACATGTTTATCATGCATCAGTGATTTTCTATTAAGGATTCAGTATGTCATATAATACTTAATTTTATCCTTCTAAAATTCATCTCATGTGGTATGTGTGTATTACATCTTAACCAGGTATGACCACAATCCACATCTTTTTACTGTCTTGTGCCTGGTATCTTTTTATGTTGGCATGGAGCATATACCTTTATATATGTACATCTGCATTTTTTACTCTGCCTTCACTATGCCTTCATTAATATGTCCGGCACCAGACTCTACTTCTCCATGTATTTGCTCTAAAACTTTTTTCAGTTTTGTCTACAAATAGCCGTTACCATCGGTGTACTTGAATAACACTATATAATTGCGGTCCCTGAAATAACATCTCGCGCAGGCGCATGGGTTTCTTTCCATATATGGTATTGCTGCAGGGGAGATCCTCACTGACGTGTGTTCCCCTTGTACGAGCTTTGCAGAGCCCCGCGCATGCGCATAAGGGACGATTTTTTTGTCCTCAGCTGTTTCTTTGATCATTTCAGACCTCCGCCGGTCATGCTGCGCGTGCGCACACATGGCGCTTTTCAATACTATTTGTGCGATGCTACTGACACCACAGGTGGGTGCATTTGTTGTGTTTTACTTCTAATATATATAGGCGTCTCTCTCCACACTCCAGCACCTCACCCTGATGAAGCCACTTTCGTGGCGATACGCGTGGGGTCGCCCACTCTGAGCCACCTTATGCTTACCACATGGTAATAGTATTTTTTGGACCTCGTGTTCCCCTTATTAGCCATCCTGTGCTTTTTTGGGCCAGATGCCTCAATGGTAACCCTATGGCTTCTTACTGCCTGTGATTCATTATGGTAATCTGCCCGTGTGAGCTCCCGATTGCTGGACGCGCCGCATTATAGGGGCTTTTGCCCCCCTTCTAGCTCTTTTCGACCATTCTCGATCCTTTATATGGGTAGTACCAACATGTTATATTTGTTTTTTTCTCTGCATTCTTCCGCTGCATGTGATGCTATTGTTCCATCCTTTATTTTGCATTATTGATATGACCAAGCTGAGCTTTAGGGCTCTAAGCCTAGGGTTACATATATTATATGCTGTTCACGGCGGTTATTGATAGACTGCTTGAGTTTTTTTATCTCCATCTTTATGCATACTAGCACGGTCATACTGCTCCTCATACATTGGTCAGACCATATATACTGAGCCTCAGGGCTCCAAGCCGAGGGTTACAAATATCATATGCTGATTGCGGCGTTTTTGCATTATTGATATGACTAAGCTGAGCTTCAGGGCTCCAAGCTTAGGGTTACAAATATTATATGCTGCTTGCGGCGTTTATTGATAGGCTGCTTGAGTTTTTTTAACCCCAGCTTTATGTATACTAGCATGGTCATACTGCTCCTTATACATTGGTTAGACCACATATATTGAGCCTCAGGGCTCCAAGCTGATGGTTACTAATATCACATGCTGATTGCGGCGTCCTAGGACAGGCTGTTCCAGTCTTATCACCGCCGGACTCTTTGCATACCAGCACGGTCATAGTGTCCCCCATTATATTGGCTACTTCTTTGCATTCTAACATATAGTAATGTTCATTTGCTGCTACAGGACACTGTTGTCCCTTCTATGTTATAAGCTTTATTAGAACAAGCTGCCTTTTATGGGATATGTGCATATTACAACCCTAGAGTCTGGCATACTAGCATTTCCTTGGTTATCCATTCTGAAACATTTATACATGAATATAGGTGATAGATTGACCCCCCTGCATGGGATATTGTGGTTCCCCACCTTTATGGCATTAAACTTATAGGAACACATTGTGCCTTATTACGGACATGTGCAATTACATATGAATGTACGTATATGTATACAGATAACCTTATATTTGCGCATGTATAATTGTTTTGCCATGGCCATTGGTTTAAGCTTTGCTCAGAGTGTGTTGTCCTTCATGTTCTTTTAAATGTTTTTACCTTCGTGTGTTTTGAATAAAGCCTATTTGTACACCCTATTATTGCTGTAGGTGTGCCCCTGTTTCATATGCGGTATCTTTTCTTCTCCCCTCCTGAGACTGTTAAGTATGTAGCGCTTCCCTTATTCTTATTTTTTTTTTCTTTGATTTGTTCATTACCCAGGTGGCTGGATCTTGATTGTTACCTGGAGTTCCCTGAGAACTCCAGGCCCAGGGTCAGGGCTCAAGTTCTTTTGAACTTGTGCGGATCCGGACGTTTACAGTCCAAGTCCGTCCATCACAATTCATTGAAAGAAAAGTAAAGTGCAGCACCACAAAACAAATTGGGTGTAAAAAGTGTTTATGTAATAAAGTAGTAACAAAATAGTCAGTGCCTGCTGATAAGTGAAGGATTCTAAAAAATTTTGAGAGCCCATCTTGTTTGAGCCTTGAAATACACACTACTTTCACTACTGTTTAATACACTTGTTAAACATATGATATTTGCCATCTTATTTCCTCAAAACCGCTTATATTTACTTCTTCCAACTATTCTGCAATAATAGGCACACAATGCCTAATTCTGTACTATTAAAGGGAACCTATCACCACTTTTTTGGTGTATAAGCTGCGGCCGCTACCACCGGGCTCTTATATACAGCATTCTAATATGCTGTATATAAGAGCCCAGGCCGCTGTGACAACATAAAAAAACACTTCATAATACTTACCTAACAGTCGCTCTGCGGTGGATGAGGGCCTAATGGGCGTCTCTGGTGTCCGGTGCGGGCGCCTCCCCTTTCGCCCATCTTCGGCTTCTTTCTGAAGCCTGTGTGCATGACGCAGCTATGTCATACACACTCGCCGGCCCTGTGCAGGCGCACTACAATACTTCGTCTGCCCTGCTCAGTGCAGATAAAAGTGCGTCTGCTCAGTACCTGAATGCTGGTGAGTGTGTATGACATCGGACCCGTCATGCACCGCGGCTAGAGAAGAAGAACAACAAAGATGGCTGAAAGAGGCGGCTGCGGCATCGGACAACGGAGACGCCCATTAGGCCCTCATCCACCGCAGAGCGACCGTTAGGTAAGTATTATAAAGTGTTTTTTATGTTGTCACAGCAGCCTGGGCTCTTTTATACAGCATGTTAGAATGCTGTATATAAGAGCCCGGTGGTGGTGGCCGCAGCTTATACACCAAAAAAGTGGTGACAGGTTCCCTTTAATAGTTTTACTGCATTTAGTATATTTCACAAGGAGGTTTTCGCAAGCATCACCGACTGTCATGGCAGCATCAGAATCTGTGGAAACTTCAGATTCATGCACTCTGCCTTTCAATTTCCTTGATGTCTGTGATCAGTCCAGGAAGACTCAGGCATCGATTCACAGACTTGTAGTTCCTAGGCAGGCTAGCAAGAGTTAATCTCTTCTGGTCAAGTTGTTAATCTCCTTTAGTCACATGGTATGGGAAAACCAGTCATATTCACTCTCCTTCTATATATGCTGGACTGTTCTTACAGTGGCAGCTATAGCTTGTCAGTTTAGGTCTGGAGAGATAGATTTATCCAGGCTTACTGGTGGTTGTATATAATAATATTGTGAGCGATTTGATGTTAATCCTTTTGTATTTGTGTTGCTTCCTTGCTCTGCTTGCTTTTCACTTTAGTTTCTCCCTGTTTATTCCTGAGGGTATGCAGTGTGGCTAAGCTTCTGTTATTCATGTCTGTTTAAATCTGTGTTTCCCTTACACTCCTGCCCTACCTTCCTTGTGTGTTGGAGCAGTGTAGCTTTATTTAGGAGTATAACAAGGCACGAGACTCAGGCATCCCCACCATTTGGGGTAATCCTGAGGACAGGGATAGCCTAGGGTCCCCTGAGAGACAGCATACGAGCTCTTTGTCTCTTGCTATCCTACAGTCACATCTTGAAAGTTTATGGAAAAGCAGATGAATAAACAATAAAAACATGTTTACAGTGTTTCTATTTTTCAAAAAGGTAAGAGTGGAAAACAAAAAAGGTGACTTTTTTTCCTCCCTTTTTTCCATTTCCCCAAAAGTTAATAAAAATAATTTGATACATTACATTTACCCCCAAAATTAAATGGAACTTTACTTTCAACAAGCTTTGCATAAACCAATAGCACAGGAGATTATAAGAAACGTTTTAATGTAACTGGTCAGAGAAATCAACTTCCTTCCCCCACTAATCAGGCACTTCTCTCCTCACTGTTTACTGAACTTGTGGAGGTGGTGGTGGGGGGGGGGGGGGGTAATGAGCTGAAGTCCATACTGCTAAGAGATGGACTGCAGTTGTCGTGTGACAGCCCATTATCCACTAAGGAGAGGGAAGGTTAGAGAAGTGAACTGCAGGGAGGGGAACAGACAGGGGCAAACAATAGTATCATGCAGAGCTCTATAGCAATTTTTTACCTCACATCAGAGCTTGATTCATATCAAGAAAGCTCAGCTCTGCTGTACAAGGTCCTCCATATTTCTGCAACTTGTTTTTATGAACTAAATAGTGAATTGAGAGCATACAAATAAATTGCAAATTACAGATAGAGCACGAAACAGTTAAAACTGGAGAGAATGCAGGATACAAGTCAGATAACGGCCAGACATGATGTTATTCCTCATGAACACTAAAGGCCCTGTCACACACAGAGATAAATCTTTGGCAGATCTGTGGTTGCAGTGAAATCATGGACATATTGTTCCATTTGTACACAGCCACAAACCTGGCACTGATTGTCCACAATTTCACTGCAATCACAGATTTGCCGCAGATTTGCCGCAGATCTGCCGCAGATCTGCCGCAGATCTGCCGCAGATTTATCTGTGTGTGTGACAGGGCCTTTACACAGGACACCTCATTCTGAAAAGTTACTTGAAAGTACAATTATCATTTAAATATTAAAACCTGTTGCACCAAAGGAAAAGCCATTTTGACATTATCATATACTTTCTTATGCTTATTGTGGAAAAAAAATAACCTGTATGCAAAGGTTATTTACATACTTTACAATTAATGTGAAATTATATATGTGCATATCTTTCTTTTAGGTCCACCTGGTCCGCCAGGAGGTGTCAGAACAGAAGAAATAAGAGACACAACAGTGAAACTCACATGGAGCAGTGGTTCAGACAATCATCAGCCCATTTCTAAGTATACTATTCAAGCTAAAACATCGCTGTCAGAAGAGTGGAAAGATGTGAAGACTGGTATGTGATGATCTGCTGATTAATTCTAACCATAGGGAAAGCAGATCTGCCATGAAAATGTGCTGTTTAATGACATGATATCATATGAAACCTGCTGAGCTATTATTTCAAACGGGTTTAATATTTTTGTTTTGTATAATAGCCGCTAAGAAAAAATAGTCAAAAGACTCATAGTATTAATGAGGAAAGTCCTCACTGTCCTCTTTCCAAAAAGTAATAGGCACTGTGCACACAGATATAATTAGAGTGTTAGGAGGCTCATATTAGAGAAAAAGTCATAACTAAGTTTGCTGTAATATTTCTTCCTTTTTGTATCGTCATTTGGAATAACAGCTCATTGGATTTATCATGATATTATGATGCTTCCAATTCTCAGACTGATCCTAGCAGTTTGAGGCATACTTCAGATCTCTGTGTTTCTGGCACATGTGTTATCCGTTTTTTTTCCACGCATACCGCAGGTACCCATTATAACCAATGGTGATCTCATATCCATGTTTTCACACGGACCACGTCTTCGTGTGAACCACATGGAGACATGTCCATTTTTTCTGGCAGAATGGTTGACAAAGGCCAGTACAAGTCTTTGGGTGTGTGAAAAACACATACAGCAAACAGATGGCATTTGTGTGACATCCATGTACAGTCTAGTGCTGTACGTGTTTAATCCTTTCACGACCAAGGACGTACCGGTACGTCCTATTTGTTGAATGATTCTCGACCAAGGACATACCAGTATGTGCTGGCTATCGTGGAGGCATGCACAGGGCCCTGTACCCCCGCTATTGTCACCGGAGACTCACCTTAATCGACAGCTGAGCCCCGACAGTCAAAGTCATACAGTCCCTGCGCCATCCATGACTGTTTAACTCCCTAAATGCTGCGATCAATATAGATTGCGGCACTTAGAGGATTAGTCTCCCTCTCTCCTCCAATTGGGACCCTCCAAATGTATTTGCGAGGGCTTGATCATTGTCATGGTGATCTAAGGTCATCATGATGACCTCCAGGTCACCTGACTACAGAAGCCTGAGTGATCATACTGCAGCATGATCAATTCAGCCTTTCACTGTGCAGCTCTGACAGCTGCGAGTTTCTGCAGTGATCGAGCACTGCAGTACATCGCAGCTGCAAACAATGTACTGTGGGGAAATGTCCCAATAAGAGACTAAGTGAAAAAGTTTTAAAAAAAGTAAAAAAAATAAAAAAAGTAAAAATATAAAAAAATCAGAAAATAAAGAACAAAAAACTAAAAAATAAACTATTCCAATAAATAGTTATATTTGTGTAAAAAAGTACATATATGTGCTATTGCCGCATCCGTAACAACTCAATCTACAAACCTGTCACACTAGTTAAGCCATTTGGTAAACACCCTAAAAAATGAAATAAAAACGTAGCAAAAAGTATGTCTTTTTTATCATATAGCTTACAAAAAAGTGGAATAAAAACACGATCAAAAAGTAATAGATAAACAAAAATGGTACTGCTGAAAATGTCATTTTTGTCCTGCAAAGAACAAGCCACCATATAGCTCCATCAGCAAAAAAATAAAAAAGCTATAGCTCTTAGAATACAGCAATGCAAAAAACTGTTTTTTTTTCCTATAAAATAGTTTTTTATGGTGTAAAAGCGACAAAACATAAAAAACCATATAAGGCTATGTTCACACTTTGCGTTTCTGCAGCATTTTGTCTGCGTTTTTAGCTACGGATTTGCCTTGGTTTTATGCAAATCCATGCTAATAAAACACTGCTTTTTACAGTCCCAGCAAAGTCTATGAGATTTCTGAAATCTCACACACACACAAGCACGTCAGGATTTTTTTCCTGACGGTTTTGTGAACCACCTCCAGTTTCGCTCTGCGTTATGAAAAGAATGAACATGGTAATTATTTTCAGCGCTTTTTGCTACAATTTTTCAGCCTAGTGACAGGTGGACTCGCTGATACCCTGGATTCGTGGGTCTAACCGGGGTAATGAAAAACCCCGGTTAGGCCCAGAATTGATCCAGGGTATCTGGCCGGCACTTATATGGTGGTGGGGATAGGGAGATTAGAGCAGGCGCAGTATATTTACAGAATCCCCTGACGCGGCTGTACGCTCCCACGGCTCCTCCACTTCCATTGCTTTTCATCTGTGATTGGTTTCAGTCAGATGCGCCCCCCAGCATCTAACTGCAACCAATCACAGACCTGCTCTGCGGGTCTATACAGAGAATGAATGAGCCGCGCATTCAGCGTTGACCTCACTTAGGCTATTCCCGGGCCACAGGTACCACCAGCTGTGACCGGAAATTACCTGAGTGAAGTGACCGGTGATTGTGCGGCTCATTCATTCTCTGGAGCTCACAGTGGGCAGTCCCTGTTCTATGGCTGCTCACTGCGATCTTCAGATGTTGCATAGCTGAATCACCGTGGAACCTTGTGTGGATTACGTCAGACCTGCAGGGGTGATTATGGGGTTAATAAAGTGGTGAAAGAGGGGGCTTTTTTGTAATTTTATTTCAAATAAAGGATTTTTTCAGTGTTTGCATCTAAATGGATAGGACAATTCTGGGCGGTTGCATGCTGATATTTTTAGACTGGGTCTCTCCAGCCTGAGAATACCAGCCCCCAGCTGTGGGCTTTATATTTGGCTGGGTATCAAAATTGGGGGGGGGACATCACGCTGTTGTTGTTTTTTATTTATATATTTAAATAATTAAAAAACAGCATGGAGTCCCTCTTATTTTGATATACAGCCAAGATAAGCACACAGCTTGGGGCTGCAACCTGTAGCCCTGGGCTTTATCTTTATCTATTCTGGGTATCATAATATGTGGGGACCCAGGTCATTTTTATTTATTTTTTACTGTACAATAGAACCCACAGACTCCAGTGGGGGGGTAAACCGTAAATATGCATGAGGCTAATGAGCGGGCCCCGGTGGAAGTAGGAGGGGCCTTGCGGGAGCAGATACGGATGATCCTAGAATGTATGGGCTCCTTCCAGGTTAGTGGGTGCGACCAGCTGGGTTAGTGGGTGTGACCGGCTTGGTTAGTGAGCTTGGCTATGTTTTCTCCCATGTGATAGGGGCCTGTTGAATGACATCATACCTAGAAGTAGCCCATACACTCTAGCATCTACCGGAGACTGGTAATTATAGCGTGCTTGCTTTACTTTTTTTTTCTTCTACTTTTTTTTTACTACCTGTGTGCCGGATCCAGGTCAATGCCTGCCCTGGGCCCAGTACTTGGGTACTCTTGAATCCTGGCTGGTCTTGACATCACAATAAAATAGCTGTTAAAAACGCCACAAAAAACGCACCAAAACTGCAGATGAGTCCCAGGGAGACATCCTGCCACAAGATCAGGTTTTGGTCTGCTTTCGTCAGGAAAAAAACGCTGCAAAAACGTCTTGTGTGACCATAGCCTAAATGTTGTATTGCTGTATTTGTACTGACATGAAGAATAAAGCCATCTTATCACTTTTACGGCACAGTGAACGATATAAAAAGAAAATAAAAACACAATTTATGGGTTACTCTTTTTTCTTGATTTTACCTCACATAAAGTTGAATATAAAGCAATCAAAAAATATTATATTGACAAAAAATGGTACCAATAAAAACTCCAACTCATTTCGCAAAAAACAAGCCCTTACATGAATCTGTCGGCAGAAAAATAAAAAAACTATATCCTTCAAAATTCAGTGATGCAAAAACTTGTATTTTGTAAAAAAGCGTTTTTAGTGTGATAGTAGTGAAGCCTAAAAAATTATATAAATATGGGTATTGCTGTAATCGTTACTGAATGGAGGAATAATGCCGCCTAATCACTTATACCGCAAGGTGAATGGCAAAAAAATGAATAAGGTCAATTCTTCAAACTAATGTTGACTTGTTCATTCTGCCTCCAAAGGTGCGCAATATGGCGTTTGCTCATATTTATCCTGCGCTCTATTCTTACACGCTTACACCATGATTCTGTATAAATCTCTGAAAAATGTGATTTAGACATAATTCCCAACAGAAAATTCACTGTAATGAGGCAGTGGGAGTTACTTTGAATTTCCATCTGGCCTGTGATCCGGCGGTGTCCATCTTTTTAGACATGCACAGAAGTCATCAACAGATTTGTTCACCTTTGAAAAGACAGACACCGCTGAACACAGGCCAAACAGAGTCCTTAGTAACTCTGCTGCCTCATTAGTAACTGGATCCGTCAGGGGTTTCACCTGAATCACATATTTCGGAGATGTAGATAGTAACACCAATGTAAGTGCTCAGCATAGAGTACAAGATAAATGTGAACTGATCCAAAATGTTCTGTACCAAAATAGCATTCAACTGAACCCACAAAAACACAAATCCCCACTCAGGTCCGTCATTGGTTAACGAAATATAATGGGTTTCTTCATTACTGGTAGCACAAATGCTCTGAAAAAAATGTTAAGGTTCCCCCCCCCAAAAAATAGAAATCCTGCAAAATCTGCGCTCCCAAATCCAAATGCTTCCCTTCCTTCTGAGCCCCACAATGTGCGTAAACAACAGTTAGCGTATCCACATGTTTTTCATTATTCTAGTGACGAGAGCCCACTTAAAAGTACAGATTGCAGGTTTCCAGAAGCACAAGCTGAGCACAATTTAGGGGTGCTACAATGTACTGGGCACAAAAAGAGCTTATTTGCAATTTTTAATTCTGCACCATTCACTGTGTTTGACACCATAGGTATTTTCCAGAGACTAATTTGTCACTACACTCGTAGACTAATTCCCAGAGGGATGTAATCGCCAAAATGTGGTCACTTGAGGGGATTTATTCTGTTTTGGCACTCATGGAAAAAAAAAAATTAAAATATTTTGCAAAAAAGTATATAAAAAAAATTGAAAGTGTAAATGACTCCTTTTTCCTTAAACATATATAGCAAAATCTAAAAAAATAACAATGCAAACAAATAAAATATATTTGTCCCATGAATGAGAAGAGAAAAAAAATAAACCAGTAGTACATAATTACAGTTTTTCTCTCTCTTCTCTTCCCTAAAATTATGGAATAAAAGATATTAGAAAGTCATATGGACACCTATATTTTACCAATAATACTATGAGGCATATTTATCAAAGTTTTCACTTCAGAATTCTGATGTAAAAGCTTAGAAAAGTCATAAAATTTGTCAACTTTTGTATTTTTCACCCCAGTTTTTCTCCCTGCTCTGACAAAGCGGGCGTAGCTGGTATGGGACAGGGGCAGGACACCACAGCTCATCTAATTATTGATGAACTATAGCATTCCAAAAGCAGGTAATCTAATTCCAGTACCTGACTCCAGTATGACCCCTCAACCAGACCAACGTGAAAAACACACACACTTTATGAATTCTGGCCTATGCCTCTCAGATTACGGTGTGGGGTTTTATCTTAAGGGGTAAAAAGATATATGCACTGCCTTTAAAAAGTGTTCATACACTGTGAACCTTTCTACATTTTTTCACGTGACACCCACTAGTTTAAATGTATTTTATTGTAATTTTATGGGATACACCAACACAAAGTTGCAGGTATTTGTGAAATGTGATGGAAACTATACATAATTTTCTCATTTTTTTTCATTCCCCCATCATTTGATAACCCTAAATAAAATCCTGAGTGACCGGTTGTTTAAATAAATCACCTAAATAGTAAATGGAGACCGCCTATATCTAATACATTCTCAGTATAACTAAAGCTGTTCTGTAAAAGTCTCAGTGGTTTGTTTGAGAGCATTAGGGATCAAACAGCATTATGAAAACTAAGGAACACACTAGAGAAGTCAAGGAGAAAGTTGTGAAAAGTAAAGTAGGGTTAGGTTATCAAAAAAATAGCCCAAGTTCTGAACATCTCACTGAACACTGTTCAATCTATTATCCAAAAAATGGAAAGGGAATGGCACAACAGTAAACTTACCAAGACATGAATGTCCACCTAAACTGTCACCCCTAGCAAGGAGAGCACTAATTAGAGAAGCAGCCAAGAGCCCCATGGTCATTCTGGAGGAGCTGCAGAGATCCACAGCTCAAGTGAGAGAATCTATCCACAAGACGACTATTAGTCCTTTACTCCACAAATCTAGCTGTTATCATTGAAAGCAAGCCATAAGAAGTCGGGTTTACAGTTTTCAAAAGACATTGTAAGGGACTCAGCTAAAATATGGAAGAAGGTGCTCTGGTCTATTAAGACGAAAGCTGAACTTTTTGGGCTAAATTCAAAATGCAATATTTGGCGGAAAACTAACACTTCACATCATCCTGAAAATGCCATTCCCACCGTCAAACATGGTGATGGCAGCATCATGCTGTGGGGATGCTTTTCTTCTTCAAGAACAGGGAAGCCGATCAGAGTTAATGAGAATATGGATGGAGCTGAATGCAAGGCAATCCTGGGGGAAAACCTGCTAGAGGCTCCAAGAGACTTCATACTGGTGGGTAGGTTCACCTTCTAGGACTACGACCAGGGCTGTATTTTGCCTTCATGCTGCCCTAGGCACTTTAAGTGATCGCGCCCCTTAGTGACAACGTAAAACTGAGTTTTCGCACACGACATCTGTTTAAGGCAGATCTACTCTGTAGCACACTTTAAAAAGTATCAATAAGAAACGAAGGGCACTAACCCCCCCCAATGGGAATCACCATAGGCACATCAAAACATAGCATGAGTATAACATATTCCCATTACACCGTCCCCACTTATATACTGTGACTGTGACACTGCCCCTAATAAACTAAAACACCACTCTGCCCTCCCTTATAAACTACTGTATATCCACCACACCTTCCTCGATTATGAAATATGATCTGTACATTGTGAGGAGGGAGCAGCATGATATGAGGACAATGTCCCATGCATGCTGCCCCCTCCTCACAATGTCCCATGCATGCTTCCCCCTCCTCACAATGTCCCATGCATGCTGCCCCCTCCTCACAATGTCCCATGCATGCTGCCCCCTCCTCACAATGTCCCATGCATGCTGCTCCCTCCTCACAATGTCCCATGCATGCTGCCCCCTCCTCACAATGTCCCATGCATGCTGCTCCCTCCTCACAATGTCCCATGCATGCTGCCCCCTCCTCACAATGTCCCGTGCATGCTGCTCCCTCCTCACAATGTCCCATGCATGCTGCCCTCTCCTCACAATGTCCCCATGCATGCTGCTCCCTCCTCACAATGTGTCATGCTTGCTGCCCCCTCCTCACAATGTCCCATGCATGCCTGCTCCCTCCTCACAATGTCCCATGCATGCTGCTCCCTCCTCACAATGTCCCATGCATGCTGCCCCCTCCTCACAATGTCCCATGCATGCTGCCCCCTCCTCACAATGTCCCCATGCATGCTGCTACCTCCTCACAATGTCCCATGCATTGCTGCCCCCCTCCTCACAGTGTCCCATGCATGCTGCCCCCTCCTCACAGTGTCCCATGCATGCTGCCCCCTCCTCACAGTGTCCCCATGCATGCTGCCCCCTCCTCACAGTGTCCCATGCATGCTGCCCCCTCCTCACAGTGTCCCATGCATGCTGCCCCCCTCCTCACAGTGTCCCATGCATGCTGCCCCCTTCTCACAATGTTCCATGCATGCTGCCCCTCTCCATGAGCTCCTAATGCTGCCTTCCTCTTTTCCATTATGAGACCTTCATGTTGCCCCACTCATGCTAAGACCACCACACTAACGCTTATGCTGAGACCCCCCCACACACACACTACCCCCACTCTTGATATTGACTCCCTACATTGCTCGACTCCATACTGATCCCACACATGCTGCCCCTTCTCCATAATGAGCTCCCAATGCTGCCCCCCCTCTTATTCTGAGTCCTTACACTCCCCCCCCACCAATTGATTTTTGTCATTGCACTATCCCTCATCCCTTGTCCCTCTGTCTCTAGCATTAGCCCCCTCTCTCCCACTCCCCCCAGCATCAGCCTCTGTCCCCCAGCATCAGCCTCCTATCTTCCCTCAGCATCAGCCCTCTCTCCTCCCAGTCTCAGCCTTTGCCCTCCCCCCCAGCCTCAGCCTGCCCCAGTCTCTGCCTCAGCCTCCCTCCTGCCTCCCCCCCAGTCTCCACCTCAGCCTCCCTCCAGCCTCCCCCCCAGTCTCCGCCTCAGCCTCCCTCCAGCCTCCCCCCAGTCTCCTCCTCAGCCTCCCCTCCCCATCTCAGCCTCCCACCAGCCTCCCCCCCCATGTCCTCAGGCCTCAGTTTCCCTCCACCCTCCCCCCAGTCTCAGCCTCTGCCTCCCCCCCAGTCTTAGCCCTCTGCCTCCCTCCAGCACTCCCCCCAGTCTCAGCCTCTGCCTCCCTCCCAGCCTCCCCCCCCAGTCTCAGCCTCTGCCTCCCTCCAGCCTCCCCCCAGTCTCAGCCCTCTGCCTCCCTCCAGCCTCCCCCCCAGTCTCAGCCTCCCTCCAGCTTCCCCCCAGTTTCAGCCTCCTCCAGCCTCCACACAGTCTCAGCCTCCCCTCCCAGGCCTCCCCCCAGTCTCAGCCTCCCTCCAGCCTCCCCCCAGTCTCAGCCCTCCCTCCAAGCCTCCCCCCCAGTCCCAGCCTCTGCCCTCCCCTCCAGCCTCCCTCAGTCTCAGTCTCTGCCTCCCTCCAGCCCTCCCCAAGTCCTCAGCCTCTGCCCTCCCTCCAGCCTTCCCCCAGTCTCAGCTCTGCCTCCCTCCAGCCTCCCCCCCCAGTCTCTGCCTCTGCCTCCCTCTAGCCTCCCCCCAGTCTCTGCCTCTGCCTCCCTCCAAACCTCCCCCCCCAGTCTCAGGCTCTGCCTCCCTCCAGGCCTCCCCCAGTCTCAGCTTCTGCCTCTCTCCAGTCTCAGCCTCTGCCTCCCTCCAGCCTCCCCCAGTCTCAGCCTCTGCCTCCTCCCAGTCTCAGACTCTGCCTCCCTCCAGCCTCCCCCCAGTCTCAGCCTCTGCCTCCCTCCAGCCTCCCCCCAGTCTCAGCCTCTGCCTCCCTCCAGTCTCAGCCTCTGCCTCCCTCCAGCCTCCCCCCAGTCTCAGCCTCTGCCTCCCACCAGCCTCCCCCCAGTCTCAGCCTCTGCCTCCCTCCAGCCTCCCCCCAGTCTCTGCCTCTGCCTCCCTCCAGCCTCCCCCCAAGTCTCAGCCTCTGCCTCCCTCCAGCCTCCCCCCAGTCTCAGCCTCTGCCTCCTCCCAGTCTCAGCCTCTGCCTCCTCCCAGTCTCAGCCTCTGCCTCCCTCCAGCCTCCCCCCAGTCTCAGCCTCTGCCTCCCTTCAGCCTCCCCCCAGTCTCATCCTCTGCCTCCCTCCAGCCTCCCCCCAGTCTCAGCCTCTGCCTCCCTCCAGTATCAGCCTTTGCCCCCCCCCCCCCGCATGCGCAGATCTCCGGTCTGCATTAGAGACACCCCCACGCTCCTTATGAATCCACTTACCTGCTCCAGTGCCCGCCGCCATCTTCCTGGCTCACGTGAGTATCCTCTTCTGACACCGGCTTCCATCACGGCGTCCTCCGCGGCGTCCTGCTGTGAGCTCTGCATGTGACGTCCACACAGCAGTGAACGCAGCACAGAGGAAGCAGCTGATTGGCGCGCGCCTGTGACCCCAGAAGTGCAGGCGCCGGCAGTTCCGGGGTCAATCAGCTCCCTGTGCTCGGCGGCCGCAAAAAAAAAAAAATGTAAAAAATGTACGGCCCTGACTACGACACTAAACACACTGCCAGAGCTGCAATGGAACAGTTTAGATCAAAGCATATTCATGTGTGTGAATTGCCCAGTCAAAGTCCAAACCTACATCCCATTAAATATCTATGGCAAGACTTGAGAATTGCTATTCACAGATGCCTCTATCCAATTTCACTGAGATAGAGCTATTTTGCAAAGAAGAATTGGAAAACATTTCAGCCTTTAGATGTGCACAGCTGGTAGAGACATACCCCAAAAGAGTTACAGCAGTAATTGGAATGAAGGGTTGTCCTACAAAGTATTGTCTCTGGGGGCTAAGTGCAAATGCACATCATAATTTTCATTCAGATTTATATTTTTTAAAAAAATTTACAAAACCATGTATAATTTCTTTTTGCACCACAAGTACCGTACTTGCTACTTTGTGTTGGTATATTGCATAAAATACCAATAAAATTTAAGTTTGTGGTTGCAACGTGAAAAAATGAATACTTTTTCATGGCACTGTATATGAACTTTGTATTATCATAAGCATACTGGAACAAACTTATTAGGTCAACTGCACTGCAAAGTGAAGATCAAAAACAAAAAAAATAAAGGAGGAATTGCTACTCAGAAGTCGGGTGTATGTGTCCCAGCTTCAAAGAGGAGTGTACATGACCGGACATGTGGAAGACTTCAGATCATAGGCAGTGAGCGTCTTTGAAGCCGGAACTCATACACCCGGCCTCAAGGAAGCTCAATGCTGACTGGTACAAATCCGCATGCATGCGCGGTTTTGTGTCTCCATGCCAAGACGCTGGGCATTGCAAAGCGTGTTATCACACCTACTGTGTAATAATAATTATATTGTTTTTTGATCTCTGAAAAACATCTGTTTTTTATCCCTGATATTAGAAATCCCTAACATTGAAGGAAATATGGAGTCAGCAAGGATAATCGATTTGATTCCATGGATGGATTATGAATTTCGAGTCATAGCAACGAATACACTAGGCACTGGTGACCCAAGTCTGCCATCATCAAAAATCAGAACAGAAGCAGCTGGTAAGTATGATGTTTGATGTAGTCTTATAACATATGCATTTAATGTTTAGAATTCTTCTAGATAGATTATAATTGTAATTGATAATATTTTGTTGGATATTTTTATTTTAAGTACCCATTGTTGCTCCTTCTGATGTTGGCGGAGGAGGAGGAACTAATCGAGAGTTAACAATTACTTGGGTGGTAAGTGAAGATGATATTATTCTTTACAAGTATATTTGTGCTTCACTAGTAATAAAAATTTGTGAACTGGAAATGGGGTATGAATCAGAGCTGAAGAGGCAGGGAGCAGAAGAAAGAGTACTGAGGGAGATATTGGAGGTTCACTCACAATTTATAAAGGGTCGGCCACAAACCGGACAGAGGAATGATTTGTGTAAGTTGAATTCTATACTACAAACTTGAAAGCTTGATTATAGAAAGTGACATATTACATGAGATTAAAGAAAAAAGAGAAAGTCTAACGCACCCTCAAATCAACATTCTAGAGCAAAAGAACCAATGGTAAATGTAGAGAAGGTCTTGAAAGGATAAAAATCCGACTTTATGGTGTGAAGAAGATTAAATAGAATTTTATTGAAAGTCCATCGAAAGGTAAAATACAGACATAAATGTCAATAGAAAAATTAAAAAAGAACTACGCTTTTCGAATGATAAATATTCTTGTTCATAATTAAGACTGTTTATTATTCGAAATGCGTAGATCTTTCTTAATTTTTCTATTGACAATGATGTCTGTGTTTTACCTTTCAATGGACTTTCAATAAATTTCTATTTTATCCACATTGTCTCTCCAGGAAAGGAGACAAACTCTAGCGCAGCGCCACCTATTGGAAGTAGCGATCCTAAAAGTCAAAAGTGGATTTTAACAGTCCTTTGCATATGACTAAGGGGTACTTTGCACGCTGCGACATCGCAAGCCGATGCTGCAATGCCGAGCGTGATAGTCCCCGCCCCCGTCGCAGCTGCGATATCCTTGTGATAGCTGCTGTAGCGAACATTATCGCTACTGCAGCTTCACATGGACTCACCTGTCCTGGGACGTCGCTCTGGCCGGTGACCCGCCTCCTTATTAAGGGGGCGGGTCGTACGGCGTCACTGCGACGTCACACAATAGGCGGCCAATAGGAGCGGAGGAGCGGAGATGAGCGGGATGTAAACATCCCGCCCACCTTCTCCCTTCCGCATATCCTACGGAAGCCGCGGTGACGCCGGTAGGAGATGTTCCTCGCTCCTGCGGCTTCACACACAGCGATGTGTGCTGCTGCTGGAGCGAGGAACAACATCGGACCATCGCGTCAGCGTAATTATGGATTACGCTGATGCTACACCAATGATACGATTACGACGCTTTTGCGCTCGTTAATCGTATCATCTAGGTTTTACACACTACGATGTCACCTGCGATGCCGGATGTGCGTCACTTTCAATTTGACCCCACCGACATCGCACCTGCGATGTCGTAGTGTGCAAAGTACCCCTTAGGATTTATGCCAGATCAGAATCCCAATTTTATCCACACACTGTGAATCTGGATTTTCATCATTTCATTACATAAGACTGATTATAAGTTTTGGTGCTTATTCTCTTACTTACAGTACTGTTTTTTCTTTACAGCCTTTAGCCCGTGAATACCATTATGGTGACAATTTTGGATACGTTATTGCCTTTAAGCCTTTTAACGAAAGAGAATGGAGGAAAGTGACAGTAAACAATCCAGAAAGTGGGCGGTATATACATAAAGAGGATAGCATCACTCCTGCCACACAGTTTCAAGTAAAAGTTAATGCTTTCAATAATATGGGAAATGGTCCATTCAGCAGTATCGCTACTATATATTCAGCAGATGAAGGTGAGCTGCCTGACTAATCATTGGGGAGATAGGTAGACATGGGCGAAACTGCAGATATTCAGGTTTGGTGGGTCCAACCGGATTTTTGAAAATAAATTTGGTTCGGGACCAGACTTGAACACGAACATCTGCCCAGACGCCAATCCCCATATAAATCTATGGGGACCAGAACACTGTTTTAAAATGGTGGTAGAAGGGTCTAGGGGGATTTGAGTAGGACTGTTATATTTACTGAGTCTCCTGAGCAGCTGTATCACCACTTCTGGGGTTGCTCATTAATCCTCATATATATTCACTGCTTTTCTCACCCACTGGCAGTCCCATTGTCTGTGATTGGTTGCAGTCAGACCGCACCTCCACCCTCTGTGACAGCGTCTGTGATAGTTTGTAATAGTGGAAAAAATAAATAAATAAATTGTTGTAGGGTCCCCTCATATGGCTACAGGCTGCAGCCCCTAGCAGTGTGCTTATCTTGGCTGTGTATCAAAATTAAGAGGAAGCCTATGCAGCTTTTTTAAAATTATTTATGTAAATAATTAAAAAAAAATGGCGTGTGGTTCTTGCCAATTTCGATACCCAGCCATGATAAAATCGACAGCTGGGAGTTTGTATTCTGAGGCTTGGGAGACCCATGTTATTGAGCCCCCCAGCCTAAAAATAGCAGCCTGTTGCCGCCCAGAATTGCCGCATCTATTAGATGCAAGAATCTCAGCACTTTACTCGGCTCATCCCGATTGCCCTTGTGTGGTGACAATTGGAATAATATATGGGGTTTATGACAGCTCACAGTTGCCACTAAAGGCACCGTCACACGCTACGATATATCTAACGATATGTCAGCGGGGTCACAGAATTTGTGACACACATCCGGCATCGTTAGAGATGTCGTAGTGTGTGACATCTCCGAACAACTGTTAACAAGCAAAAATACTCACCTTATCATTGCTCGTTGACACGTCGTTCATTTTCATAATGTCGTTCCTCCTTCTGCACGCCGGTTGTTCATCGTTCTCGAGGTAGCACACATCACTACGTGTGATACCCTGGGAACGACGAACACAGCTTACCTGCGGCCGCCGGCAATGAGGAAGGAAGGAGGTGGGCGGGATGTTATGTCCCGCTCATCTCCACCCCTCCGCTTCTATTGGGCGGCCGCTGTGTGACGTCGCTGTGACGCCGAACGTCCCTCCCCCTTCTGGAAGAGGATGTTCGCCACCCACAGCGACGTCATTAGAGAGGTAAGTACGTGTGATGGGGATTAACGACATTGTGCGCCACAGGCAACTAGTTGCCTGTGTTGCACAAACGACGGGGGCGGGTGTGATCGCTTATGCGATCGCACGATATATCGTACCGTGTGACGCCGCCTTAAGCCCTTCAGTAGTAATGGGAGGCATCTATGAGACCCCCATTACGAATACTGTAAGTGAAAATCAATAAACACAAACACCAAAAAAATCTTTTATTTGAAATAAAATACAAAAACACACCCTCTTTCTCCAATTTCTTAACCACAAACACCCAGTTCCAATGTAATCCACATGAGATTCAACAAAGATCCTGGCTCGGCTACATACTGAAGTTACAACGCGTGGGCACAGTACCCCACTGTGACCGCAAGTAAACTGATCTCAGGTGACGTCATTGAACTCAGTGACCTCACCTAAGGTGAACTCATTCAGTTCAATGAAACATGCATCTCCTGGTAGAAAACCGTATTTCTTTTTTCAGCAGTTATGGTACTGAAATTTATACAACAAATTCCTGCATCAATACTGCAACTCCTGGCAAAAAAATGCATCTAAATGCGATGAAGTTTTGATGCAATATTTTTCAAGTAGGTGCAGATTTGGTGCGGAAATTTATACACCAAATTTCTGCACCAAATCTGCATCTTCTGGCAAAAAAACCTAATCTAAACGTGATGCAATTTTGATACAATATTGATGCATTTTTTTGCCAGGAGATGCAAATTTGGTGCATAAATCTGGTGCAGACATTTCAGCATCAAATTTGCATCTCCTGGCAGAAAAGCACACCGAAATGGGGTCAAAACTGTTTTTGCATGTTTTTTTGCCATTAGATGCAGATTATGTGTTGAAACTTATACACCAAATTCCTGCACCAAATCTGCATCTCATGGTAAAAAAAAATACATCAAAACGCAATGCAGTTTTGATGTGATTTTTTTGCCAGGATATGCAGTTTTGGTGCTGAAATTTATACACCAAACTCTTGCACCAAGTCTGTATCTTCTGGGAAAAAACACATCAATATCGCATCAAAACCATGTCCCCATTAGAGTTGAGCGCGGTTCGTGGTTCGTGGTTCTCCAGTTCTAGGCTCGAGTGATTTTGGGGCATGTTCTAGATCGAACTAGAACTCGAGCTTTTTGCAAAAGCTCGATAGTTCTAGAAACGTTCGAGAACGGTTCTAGCAGCCAAAAAACAGCTAAATCTTAGCTTGGTTTCTGCTGTAAGGGTATGTGCGCACGTTGCTTTTTACCTGCTTTTTACCTGCTTTTTTGCTGCTTTTTCTTCTGCGCTGTTTAATGCCAAAATGGATGTGTTCTTCTATTCAAGCAAAGTCTATGGGAATTTGGGTTTCTTGTTCACACTATGTTGTTCAAAATGCTGCCTTTTTGAGGCAGAACTTTGGTCAAAAACTCAGCTTTTCAAAGAAGCAACATGTCAATTGTTTTTGCCATTTGGGTTTTGCACTGCAAAGCTGAGTTTTTGACCAAAGTTCTGCCACAAAAAGGCAGCATTTTGAACAACATAGTGTGAACAAGAAACCCAAATTCCCATAGACTTTGCTTGAATAGAAAAACACATCCATTTTGGCATTAAACAGCGCAGAAGAAAAAGCAGCAAAAAAGCAGGTAAAAAGCAGGTAAAAAGCAACGTGCGCACATACCCTAATAGTGTAAGTCACTCTGTGAATCAAACTATTATCACATTTCAGTGTATAGTGTGCGTGAACAGCGCCTTCAGATCACTGCTGTTTCTATAATGGCGATCGCCATTTTTTTTTTTTTTTTTCTTGTCTTCCTTCCCTAAGCGCGCGCGTCTTGTGGGGCTGGCCAGCATGTCAGGCAATCACAGACACACACACACCTAAGTGGACTTTGAGGCAGAGAAGCAACGGCATGTGTGATAGGATCTGCATGTCACATGTCCCTGCATTATAAAACCGGACATTTTCTTCACGATCGCCATTATCTGCCTTCTGCGTCTTTGGTGTCAGACATCACTGTCGCAGTTCCGTCCTTTGTCCTATCGCCGATACAGCTGTATGCGCTGCATACACAGCGTTAGACAGCTTAGGGAGAGCACATTCTAGCAGTCCTTTTAAGGGCTCGTACCGGCAGGGTCAGAGAGCCATAGGTGACAGGTCCTGCAAACAGCAACAGCGTCTGTGTAGCCCAGGTCAGGGATTTCCTCCCTGCATTTCACCATTAGGAGGGAATAGAAAGGCAGGCTTCCATTCCTCTACCCAGAGCACCACAATCCTGCCACTGTACCCTCTTGTCCTCTGCACACTCCAACTCATTCTAAGTAAGCCATTATACTAGCAAACACTCAGTGTACCTAGTGGCATCCTATCTGTGGCTATTGGACTTTGCTATAGTCCCACTAGTGCAAAGACATTTGCAGAGCACGTCTGCCTGCATTGCACACTCCAAGTTTTTTAAACTAAGCAATTTTACTAGCAAACACTCAGTGTACCTAGTGGCATCCTATACGTGGCTATTGGACTTTGCTATAGTCCCACTAGTGCAAAGACATTAGCAGAGCACATCTGCCTGCATTGCACACTCCAAGTTTTTTAAACTCAGCCATTATACTAGCAAACACTCAGTGTACCTAGTGGCATCCTATACGTGGCTATTGGACTTTGCTATAGTCCCACTAGGGCCAAGACATTTGCAGAGCGCATCTGCCTGCGTTGCACACTCCAACAAATTATAACGAAGCCATTATACTAGCAAACACTCAGTGTACCTAGTGGCATCCTATACGTGGCTATTGGACTTTGCTATAGTCCCACTAGTGCCAAGACATTTGCAGCACGTCTGCCTGCGTTGCACACTCCAACGAATTATAACTAAGCCATTATACTAGCAAACACACAGTGTACCTAGTGGCATCCTATACGTGGCTATTGGACTTTGCTATAGTCCCACTAGGGCCAAGACATTTGCAGAGCGCATCTGCCTGCGTTGCACACTCCAACTAATTATAACGAAGCCATTATACTAGCAAACACTCAGTGTACCTAGTGGCATCCTATACGTGGCTATTGGACTTTGCTATAGTCCCACTTGTGCCAAGACATTTGCAGAGCGCATCTGCCTGCGTTGCACACTCCAACAAATTATAACGAAGCCATTATACTAGCAAACACTCAGTGTACCTAGTGGCATCCTATACGTGGCTATTGGACTTTGCTATAGTCCCACTAGTGCCAAGACATTTGCAGAGCGCATCTGCCTGCGTTGCACACTCCAACTAATTATAACGAAGCCATTATACTAGCACACACTCAGTGTACCTAGTGGCATCCTATACGTGGCTATTGGACTTTGCTATAGTCCCACTAGTGCAAAGACATTTGCAGAGCACATCTGCCTGCATTGCACACTCCAACTTTTTTAAACTAAGCAATTATACTAGCAAACACTCAGTGTACCTAGTGGCATCCTATACGTGGCTATTGGACTTTGCTATAGTCCCACTAGTGCAAAGACATTAGCAGAGCACATCTGCCTGCATTGCACACTCCAAGTTTTTTAAACTCAGCCATTATACTAGCAAACACTCAGTGTACCTAGTGGCATCCTATACGTGGCTATTGGACTTTGCTATAGTCCCACTAGTGCCAAGACATTTGCAGAGCGCATCTGCCTGCGTTGCACACTCCAACTAATTATAACGAAGCCATTATACTAGCAAACACTCAGTGTACCTAGTGGCATCCTATACGTGGCTATTGGACTTTGCTATAGTCCCACTAGTGCCAAGACATTTGCAGAGCGCATCTGCCTGCGTTGCACACTCCAACAAATTATAACGAAGCCATTATACTAGCAAACACTCAGTGTACCTAGTGGCATCCTATACGTGGCTATTGGACTTTGCTATAGTCCCACTAGTGCCAAGACATTTGCAGAGCGCATCTGCCTGCGTTGCACACTCCAACTAATTATAACGAAGCCATTATACTAGCAAACACTCAGTGTACCTAGTGGCATCCTATACGTGGCTATTGGACTTTGCTATAGTCCCACTAGTGCCAAGACATTTGCAGAGCGCATCTGCCTGCGTTGCACACTCCAACAAATTATAACGAAGCCATTATACTAGCAAACACTCAGTGTACCTAGTGGCATCCTATACGTGGCTATTGGACTTTGCTATAGTCCCACTAGTGCCAAGACATTTGCAGAGCGCATCTGCCTGCGTTGCACACTCCAACTCATTATAACTAAGCCATTATACTAGCAAACACTCAGTGTACCTAGTGGCATCCTATACGTGGCTATTGGACTTTGCTATAGTCCCACTAGTGCCAAGACATTTGCAGAGCGCATCTGCCTGCGTTGCACACTCCAACTCATTATAACTAAGCCATTATACTAGCAAACACTCAGTGTACCTAGTGGCATCCTATACGTGGCTATTGGACTTTGCTATAGTCCCACTAGGGCCAAGACATTTGCAGAGCGCATCTGCCTGCGTTGCACACTCCAACTAATTATAACGAAGCCATTATACTAGCAAACACTCAGTGTACCTAGTGGCATCCTATACGTGGCTATTGGACTTTGCTATAGTCCCACTAGTGCCAAGACATTTGCAGAGCGCATCTGCCTGCGTTGCACACTCCAACTAATTATAACGAAGCCATTATACTAGCACACACTCAGTGTACCTAGTGGCATCCTATACGTGGCTATTGGACTTTGCTATAGTCCCACTAGTGCCAAGACATTTGCAGAGCACATCTGCCTGCATTGCACACTCCAAGTTTTTTAAACTCAGCCATTATACTAGCAAACAGTCAGTGTACCTAGTGGCATCCTAAACGTGGCTATTGTACTTTTGTCAATTCACAGTATTGGAACGTTATTTGCAGCACGTCTGCCTGCATTGCACACTCTAACTTTTTTAAACTCAGCCATTATACTAGCAAACACTCACTGTACCTAGTGGCATCCTAAACGTGGCTATTGTACTTTTGTCAATTCACAGTATTGGAACGTTATTTGCAGCACGTCTGCCTGCATTGCACACTCTAACTTTTTTAAACTCAGCCATTATACTAGCAAACACTCACTGTACCTAGTTGTATCCTAAACGTGGCTATTGTACTTTTGTCAATTCACAGTATTGGAACGTTATTTGCAGCACGTCTGCCTGCATTGCACACTCTAACTTTTTTAAACTCAGCCATTATACTAGCAAACACTCACTGTACCTAGTTGTATCCTAAACGTGGCTATTGTACTTTTGTCAATTCACAGTATTGGAACGTTATTTGCAGCACGTCTGCCTGCATTGCACACTCTAACTTTTTTAAACTCAGCCATTATACTACCAAACAGTCAGTGTACCTAGTGGCATCCTAAACGTGGCTATTGTACTTTTGTCAATTCACAGTATTGGAACGTTATTTGCAGCACGTCTGCCTGCATTGCACACTCTAACTTTTTTAAACTCAGCCATTATACTAGCAAACAGTCAGTGTACCTAGTGGCATCCTAAACGTGGCTATTGTACTTTTGTCAATTCACAGTATTGGAACGTTATTTGCAGCACGTCTGCCTGCATTGCACACTCTAACTTTTTTAAACTCAGCCATTATACTAGCAAACAGTCAGTGTACCTAGTGGCATCCTATACGTGGCTATTGTACTTTTGTCAATTCACAGTATTGGAACGTTATTTGCAGCACGTCTGCCTGCATTGCACACTCTAACTTTTTTAAACTCAGCCATTATACTAGCAAACACTCACTGTACCTAGTTGTATCCTAAACGTGGCTATTGTACTTTTGTCAATTCACAGTATTGGAACGTTATTTGCAGCACGTCTGCCTGCATTGCACACTCTAACTTTTTTAAACTCAGCCATTATACTAGCAAACACTCACTGTACCTAGTGGCATCCTAAATGTGGCTATTGTACTTTTGTCAATTCACAGTATTGGAACGTTATTTGCAGCACGTCTGCCTGCATTGCACACTCTAACTTTTTTAAACTCAGCCATTATACTAGCAAACACTCACTGTACCTAGTGGCATCCTAAACGTGGCTATTGTACTTTTGTCAATTCACAGTATTGGAACGTTATTTGCAGCACGTCTGCCTGCATTGCACACTCTAACTTTTTTAAACTCAGCCATTATACTAGCAAACACTCACTGTACCTAGTTGTATCCTAAACGTGGCTATTGTACTTTTGTCAATTCACAGTATTGGAACGTTATTTGCAGCACGTCTGCCTGCATTGCACACTCTAACTTTTTTAAACTCAGCCATTATACTAGCAAACAGTCAGTGTACCTAGTGGCATCCTAAACGTGGCTATTGTACTTTTGTCAATTCACAGTATTGGAACGTTATTTGCAGCACGTCTGCCTGCATTGCACACTCTATCTTTTTTAAACTCATCCATTATACTAGCAAACACACAGTGTACCTAGTGGCATCCTATACGTGGCTATTGGACTTTGCTATAGTCCCACTAGTGCCAAGACATTTGCAGAGCGCATCTGCCTGCGTTGCACACTCCAACTAATTATAACGAAGCCATTATACTAGCACACACTCAGTGTACCTAGTGGCATCCTATACGTGGCTATTGGACTTTGCTATAGTCCCACTAGTGCAAAGACATTTGCATAGCACGTCTGCCTGCATTGCACACTACAACTTTTTTAAACTAAGCAATTTTACTAGCAAACACTCACTGTACCTAGTTGTATCCTAAACGTGGCTATTGTACTTTTGTCAATTCACACTACTGCAAATCTATGTGCAGCACCTCTGCATGACAACCTCGTGCTCTGTTTTTAATAAGCTATAATGATAGCACAAAATACTGCCATTTTGTGGCATCATAGAACTGGCTGTTGTATTCCATTAGTGCCCCACTGGTGACAAGCTATTTCTAGCACCTCTACATCACACCCTCATGCACATTTTGCTACGCTAATGTTATAGCAAACTCATGGAATTCATTGCTGCATTTCATAATTCGGAGGGATAGAAAGTCAGGCTTCCTTTAGCTTTTCCTTCTGTTCATAGACAGCATCTCCAAGACAAATTTCCCCTCCACGTCTAAGTGTGGAGAGGCAGCTAGTGCGCATGCGTGTGCCGATGTACCCCAGCTGCAGCATAATTACAGTGTTTCGCCTAGTGAGTATGCTCAGCCTGACTGTGCCATTCCTGACGCTAAGTTTTCATTTCGGGATACAGCGCATGCTCCCACACTAAGTGTGAAAAGCCTCTTTGCACAGGTGCTTGCATTCCGTGCCGGGTCTAAGTCCTGTTTTGGGCATAGACACCATGCTAAAGCTGATAGTCTTTTTTCAGAGACTGTATTTCATGCTACTGAGCATGCTCAGGCACTTCCTGCATCAGAGACTAGGTCCGGTAATGAACTCTTTGGCCCTGGCCCTGATGTGGGGGTCCCATATAGACCACAGGGCATCAGGTGTCCTCCCAAATGGCTTGCAGAGGCCCACACCTATGACTTGTCACCGCATTATTGATGCTCAGACGATGACTGGTGAGGTGTTTGGGTCATGGCAGCCATGAGGTCATCATTGAAGTTGCGTTTCCAAATAGGACGCTAGTTATGCCACTCATGACGTGTCACTCTACTTTTGTCTCCAGGAGGTGCATTGTGGTTCACCCTGGTTTGGGGCGGACCCAGGTTATAAAAGGGGCTGGAGCCAACAAGGAGGTGCGCAGTCTTCTATTATGCTCCGAAAGAGCACACCTCCATGTGTTGAACCCATTGCGGCTTTAGGCCAGAGGTAGGCAGGGATCGGGTGGTGGATGCAGGCCACCACCACAGTTGGTAACGCAGAACGGTTAAGACCAGCTCCTGTCCTAACAGTCCTGCTTGTGCAGCCCAGTGGCATTAACAGGCCTGCTGCTGCTGATGCGCCTGCTGTCCACAGGTGTGGCCCCTACGCACACGGTCAGCGTACTCAATGGCCCCTGTGTTGTTAACAGGGAGTTCCTGGGCTGGGTGGGCATGTGGACCCTGTGACGCTAACAGGGCTCACAGTCTCCAGATCCGAATGGCGTCTAACTCGGTTCAGGCTACTATTAGTTTCATAGCCACACAGCTCTGTATCCTCCACCAAACCTTCAAGTTGCCAACCTCTCCTTTTCCAACTGGGAGCACGGTGGACACTGACTGCTGATGGGGATATATACCTTTCTCTTTCTTTTCTTATTAATTTTCGTTATATAGCGGTCACAGATTATATACCACTTTATCCAAATCTGCCAGTCCCACTGTAACAGATGTTGTTTCTTCAGCAAATGTTACAGTTGCTTAACCACCAAATCCACGGACCAAAACTTTTTTCCCCTTTCCAACACACCTGTTCCCCTTTCCAACAGCATCTGTCCTTTTTCAACTCATTTTTGGATATGACCAAAAGTGCAACTGTGCAGGGACACCGTACTCAACGCCATCTCAGCACAGCAGCCATCCCTCGGTCCCTCCGATGTGGACAAGTAAAAGACCATTTCCTCCTATCCATGACAAAGCGTTGAGATTCACTCTGTGCAGCACTGGTGTTTAGTGGACAAGTAGATCTAAGATTGCGTACCACATTCTGCAGATACTCCTGTATACGTGCGTCTATTTCTATGGCAGGAATTAGTTCGCCAAATTTTGTCTTGTACCGGGGATCTAACAGTGTGGCAACCCAGTATTCAGGATTAGTTCAAATTCATACAATCCGAGGGTCATGTAGGTAGTGCAGCAAGAAGGCGCTCATGTGTCTTGTGCATCCAGGAGGACCAAGTCCTTGGTGTGTTGGTGGCAGAGAGGTGAGAATCGTGCATCCTTCCTCTGCCCTCTACCCACAACCTCGCACAACCGAAATGTGAGCAAGCTCTCACTCATCTGCTGAGTCTTCCATGCCCATCGCCAGTTCGTCCTCCATTTCTTCATGGGCTCCTGCACTTTCATCAACACTTTTTGCTGATACTATGCGCCCTTGTTAATCCCTCTCCCTCACCATGAATGCCGCATAGGTGCCGCTGACCATCTGGACCTCGTAGATCTTGTTATCCCTTCCGCATATGACTCCTCCTGTACTTCCTCCCCTTCCTCTTGTCCCAACACCTGACTCAGAATAATAATTACAGTGTGCTCCATCATGTAGATGACCAGAATTGTCACGCTGAGAATGACATTGCCAGTGCTAAACATCTTCGTCGACATTTCAAAACTGTGTAGCAGGGTGCATAGGTCCTTGATCTGACACCACTCCAGCAGCGTGATCTGCACCACCTCTGGATCAAGTTATCCCAGGCTATATGTCTTACCGTATTTCAGCAGGGCTCTGCGGTGCTGCCACACACGCTGCAACATGTGCAGATTCCAATTCCTGCGTGTCGAAACATCGCATTTACGGCGTTTAACTGCCAGACCCTAAGACTTCCGGAGTGATGAAAGTTGTTGAGCTGCTGTGTGCGCACGATGGAAGTGAGCACATAGCGAGCGTGCCCACTGCACAAGGCCATGTAGGCCGTGATGGTGTTTTAAAAATTGCTGGCGAATTCGGTTCAACACGTGAGCCCTAAAAGGCACGTGTGTCACATTGCCCTGAGGATGGCCCGCAGCCAGGTTTGCATCATTGCCGCACACGGCTGTTAAGTCACCAACGTAGTCCGCTCCGTCAATTTGTACTCCGGTTGCCAGGTGACAACGTGTTCCTTTCATGAATAGTGCTGATGATGTGAGAGTAGTCGATGCCAGCGGCGCAGGTGGACGCAGGTTATGCTCACCCACTGGGCTGCATTACCTTGACAGATGCAGAATCTCTGGCTGAATGTAGCTGGTGGGTATCTCACAGATGAAATACCATCATTCAGCTACAACCAATGGGAAGACACCACACCCTTTTTTATGCCCATCCTGTCTGCAGACCACTGCCAGACATAGCTATGAACCTCTGGTTAATTTTACCCCCAGTTCAGTTTTATGATTTTGTGTGCTTGTTACCTGACTACTTTTCCTGCTTGCTGTTTATGTACCTTGTTGGCCGATACGCATTTCAACTCTGCTTGTTTTCTGATTCTTTCCTGGCCGTCCCATTCTGTTCCTGTTCCTCAATTAATGTTTTGACCCTGCCTGACTACTATTCTCTGTAATAGCGGTGTGACTCACATTTCCCATACATTTCAAAGTAAAGCTTTGACCGCCTGATGGCATTGAGCTCTGCTGCCAGCATAGTAAGGAGGTGTGTGGTAGTCCTTGTGCGCAGTTGCAAGGAAGGGTGGCCTGACCACACAGGGTTTGCGCCAAGGTAGAGGACCCACACGAGGTTGAAGAGGCAGAAGCAGTGTATTAACTTCTACATACAGAACAAGGATTGAAACAACTCGTGGGGACGGCAAGACTTGTACAGCAGACCCTTCTCCATCTCTCACCATAGTTTGCCAGTGCCCAGTCAGTGACATGTAATGACCCTGTCTATGCTTACTGGTCCAAGTATCTGTGTTGAAATGCACCCTGTCGCACACAGATTTTCTCAAGGAAGTGGTGATGTTGTGTGCGACATGCTGGTGTAGCGCGGGCATGCTTTTCTTGGAGAAGCAGTGGTGATTGGGCATGTGGTACTGGGGCACAGCGACAGACATAAGGTCTGTAAAATCCTGTGTGTCCACTACGCGTAAAGGCAGCATTTCGGTAGCCAACAGCTTACAGAGGGATAGAGTCAACCACTTAGCTTTGTCATGGGTCGCAGTAAGTGGCCTTTTATTTGACCACATCTGAGGGAAAGAGATCTGGCTGCTGTCTGTAGACGGTGTTGAGTAGGGTGTCCCTGGAAAAATGCAGGTTTGTGAGAAAAGTGCAGGCGGAGACATGATGTTGCCTTCATCTTGCCTTCAGATCTGTTCATCTTGTATCATTTTTAAAAAGCACATCAAGCAAGGGTTACTCCAAGCGGAGTCTACCTTTTTTCCCAACATTGGGCACACAGACACCCCATCAGTGGCAGCACTTGTGCCCTAGTTGCAAACAGGATGTTTTGATTTGCATCAAGCACATTCCAAATCCACAAGCATTTACTCTCCCCAGGATGACACAGGGGTAGTAAATTCCTTCTGGATCCATGACTTGTTCATTTTGATGAACGTCAGTGTGTCCACATTGTCACTGGACAGACGCGTGCGCTTATCTGTCAGCACACACCCAGCAGCACTGAAGAAGACACGTTCAGAGACAACGCTGGCAGCTGCACACGACAAAATCTCCAAGGCGTAACTGGAGAGCTCTGTCAATTTTTCTAGATTTGAAGCCCAAAAGGAGCAAGGCTCCATTTGCAAAGTCATTGCATCGATGTTCATTTGGAGATACTCCTGTATCATCCTCTCCATCCATTGACTATGTGTCAGACTTGTTGTCTCTGGTGGCCTTGCAAAGGAGGGTCTAAAAAAATTATGAAAATATTCCATAAAATTGCTGTTACCAGCACCAGATACGGTCCTACTGGTACGGGTAGACTGTTGAAGATGACGATGCCGTCCCATGTTTGTCAAGTTACAACTGGGAGAATCACTCCCTTCACCTGCACGGTTGTTTGGTGTAAAAGCCGAGCTAAGATCGAGTAACAGCTTATGCTGATACTCCAGCATACGTGCGTCCCTTTCTATGGGTGGAATTATGTCACAAAATTTGGACTTGTCCCGGGGATCTAATAGTGTGGCAAGCCAGTAGTCATCATCACTTCTAATTTTGACAATCCGAGGATCATGTTGGAGGTAGTGCAACAAGAAGGCACTCATGTGTCTTGCGCAGCCATGCGGACCAAGTCCACGCTGTGTTTGTGGCATAGAGGTGCTAACCGTTCTTTCTTCCTCTGACATCTCCCCCCAACCTCTTTCAACTGAATTTTGACCAAGGTCTCCCTCATCCGCTGAGTCTTCCATGTCCATGGACAGTTCGTCCTCCATATCTTCATGTCCTCCTGCACCTTCCTCAACATCTCGCCTGCTACCATGCGCCCTTGTTGATCCCTGTCCCCCATGGTCCCATGCCTGCCGCGTTGGTGATGATGAACGTCTGGACATTGGTGATGTTGTTGTGTCTTGCGCATATGAATCCTCCTGTAGTTCCTCCCCTTCCTGTTGTCCCACCCCCTGACTCCGAATAGTGTTTAGCGTGTGCTCCAGCATGTAAATGACTGTAATCGTCATGCTGATAATGGCATTGTCAGCGCTAAACATATTCGTCGCCATGTCGAAACTGTGCAGAACGGTGCATAGGTCCTTGATCAGAGATCACTCCATCAGGGTGATCTGCCCCACTTCTGCATCTCGTTGGCCCAGGCTATACATCATGACGTATTGCACCAGGGCTCGCCGGTGCTGCCACAGTCGCTGTAACATGTGGAGAGTTGAATTCCAGCGTGTCGCCACATCGCATTTCAGGCGATGAACCGGCAGGCCGAAAGACTTCTGGAGCGATGCAAGTCGCTCAGCTGCGGCGGTTGAACGGCGGAAGTGAGCACTGCAGACAGTTTACGTGCCCTGGTCAGAAGGCCATCTAGGCCGGGATAGTGTGTTAAAAATTGCTGGACAACAAGGTTCAACACGTGAGCCATACAAGGCACGTGTGTCACCTTGCCCAGGCGAAGGGCCGCACCCAGGTTTGCAGCATTGTCGCACACGGCCTTACCAGGCTGCAGGTTGAGTGGAGACAACCATTTATTAAACTCGGACCGCAGAGCTGACCACAACTCCTCAGCTGTGTGACTCTTATTCCCAAGACATGTCAAGCTAAAGACCGCCTGATGCCGTTGCGCTCTGCTGCCGGCATAGTAATGAGGGGTGCGTGATTCCTTCTGCGCAGTGAGAACGCTGGTGGCCTGACCAGGCAGGCTTGGGGCGGAGGTGGAGGACCCAGATGAGGTGGAGGATGCAGAAGCAGTGGCGGAACTTGGACAGACAGAGGATTGACACACAAGTCGTGGGGACGGCAAGACTTGTGCAGCAGACCCTTCACCATCTATCAACATAGTTACCCAGTGCCCAGTCAGCGACATGTAACGTCCCTGTCCATGCTTACTGGTCCAAGTATCGGTGGTGAAATGCACCCGTTCACACACAGAGTTTCTCAAGGAAGCGGTGATGTTGTGTGCGACATGCTGGTGTAGCGCGGGCACACCTTTCTTAGAGAAGTAGTGGCGACTAGGCATCTGGTACTGGGGCACAGCGACAGACATAAGGTCTCTAAAATCCTGTGTGTCCACTAGGCGGAAAGGCAGCATTTCGGTAGCCAACAGCTTACAGAGGGATAGAGTCAACCTCTTAGCTTTGTCATGGGTCGGAGGAAGTGGCCTTTTATTTGACCACATCTGAGGGACAGAGATCTGGCTGCTGTGTGTAGACGGTGTTGAGTAGGGTGTCCCTGGAAAAATGCAGGTTTGTGAGGAAAGTGCAGGCGGAGACATGATGTTGCCTTCATCCAACGTAGGTGCTATCGATGTCTGAGAGAGCTGTACACACTCACTTGTTTCCCCTTCCAAACCAACTGACGACCTACCAAGCAAACTGCCTGTTGCGGTTACAGTGGTGGAAGTTTTGCGTGGAAAAACAGGTGTGACAGCTGTCCCCACAGTCCTAGAAGATGAAGAGCGCGCGGATGCACTGGAAGGGGCGGGCGGTGGATGGTTCGCTCCGCTAGGCCGCATTGCAGCACAGTGAGCTTCCCACCGGGACCTATGATATTTATTCATGTGACGATTCATGGAAGAAGTTGTCAAACTGCTGAGGTTTTGACCTCTACTAAGAGAATCATGACAAATTTTACATATCACATGATTTGGGCGATCTTTTTCTATGTCAAAAAAGGAACAGGCTAGGCAAGGCTTAGAGGCCATGCGACCTGTTGATGCACCCCGAATAATGCTCATAGGCAGAGTGGTGGCTGAGGATGCAGTTGTAGACGTGCTACCAGTGCTCCGACTCTGTCCAGGAAGGCGCAAGGTAATTTCGTCGTCGGTTGCATCCTCCTCCACCGCCTCTGTTGACCTCCTCGAGTGCCTGACTGGGGGTTGACAGTAGGTGGGATCTAGAACTTCATCATCAATTGTTGTGTTTGCACTCCCCTCCCCCTCAGACCGAGCCTCTTCTTGCCCTGACCGAATATTTAAGTTGTCATCCCAATCGGGTATCTGCGTCTCATCTTCATCAGTATGTTCCTCATTGCCTATAACCACAGTTGTTGGAAAGGCAGCATTTTGGTAGCCAACAGTTTGCATTTTATGAAAGTCAACCTCCAAGCCATGTCATGCCCTTCTAAAAGCATGTATAACACAGCGAGGGGACTCCAACCACAGTCTCCCTCATTTCCACTCACTGGGCCACACACACCCCACTTGACTGGCATCGGTTGAGCTCCCTTTTGAAAAAGAAAAAGATGCTTTGCATGAAGCACTCTCAAAAATACGCGTGCCTTTCCCGTCCCCTGGCTGACCCAGGGGAAGAAAAGTCCTCTGAGAGCCATGACTTGTTCATCTTGGTTCTTTTAGAGACACAGCGAGGGGACTCCAACCACAGTCTCCCTCGTTGCCACTCACTGGGCCACACACACCCCACTTGACTGGCATCGGTTGAGCTCCCTTTTGAAAAAGAAAAAGATGCTTTGCATGAAGCACTCTCAAAAATACGCGTGCCTTTCCCGTCCCCTGGCTGACCCAGGGGAAGAAAAGTCCTCTGAGAGCCATGACTTGTTAATCTTGGTTCTTTTAGAGACACAGCGAGGGGACTCCAACCACAGTCTCCCTCGTTGCCACTCACTGGGCCACACACACCCCACTTGACTGGCATCGGTTGAGCTCCCTTTTGAAAAAGAAAAAGATGCTTTGCATGAAGCACTCTCAAAAATACGCGTGCCTTTCCCGTCCCCTGGCTGACCCAGGGGAAGAAAAGTCCTCTGAGAGCCATGACTTGTTCATCTTGGTTCTTTTAGAGACACAGCGAGGGGACTCCAACCACAGTCTCCCTCGTTGCCACTCACTGGGCCACACACACCCCACTTGACTGGCATCGGTTGAGCTCCCTTTTGAAAAAGAAAAAGATGCTTTGCATGAAGCACTCTCAAAAATACGCGTGCCTTTCCCGTCCCCTGGCTGACCCAGGGGAAGAAAAGTCCTCTGAGAGCCATGACTTGTTCATCTTGGTTCTTTTAGAGACACAGCGAGGGGACTCCAACCACAGTCTCCCTCGTTGCCACTCACTGGGCCACACACACCCCACTTGACTGGCATCGGTTGAGCTCCCTTTTGAAAAAGAAAAAGATGCTTTGCATGAAGCACTCTCAAAAATACGCGTGCCTTTCCCGTCCCCTGGCTGACCCAGGGGAAGAAAAGTCCTCTGAGAGCCATGACTTGTTCATCTTGGTTCTTTTAGAGACACAGCGAAGGGACTCCAACCACAGTCTCCCTCGTTTCCACTCACTGGGCCACACACACCCCACTTGACTGGCATCGGTTGAGCTCCCTTTTGAAAAAGAAAAAGATGCTTTGCATGAAGCACTCTCAAAAATACGCGTGCCTTTCCCGTCCCCTGGCTGACCCAGGGGAAGAAAAGTCCTCTGAGAGCCATGACTTGTTCATCTTGGTTCTTTTAGAGACACAGCGAGGGGACTCCAACCACAGTCTCCCTGGTTGCCACTCACTGGGCCACACACACCCCACTTGACTGGCATCGGTTGAGCTCCCTTTTGAAAAAGAAAAAGATGCTTTGCATGAAGCACTCTCAAAAATACGCGTGCCTTTCCCGTCCCCTGGCTGACCCAGGGGAAGAAAAGTCCTCTGAGAGCCATGACTTGTTCATCTTGGTTCTTTTAGAGACACAGCGAGGGGACTCCAACCACAGTCTCCCTCGTTGCCACTCACTGGGCCACACACACCCCACTTGACTGGCATCGGTTGAGCTCCCTTTTGAAAAAGAAAAAGATGCTTTGCATGAAGCACTCTCAAAAATACGCGTGCCTTTCCCGTCCCCTGGCTGACCCAGGGGAAGAAAAGTCCTCTGAGAACCATGACTTGTTCATCTTGGTTCTTTTAGAGACACAGCGAGGGGACTCCAACCACAGTCTCCCTGGTTGCCACTCACTGGGCCACACACACCCCACTTGACTGGCATCGGTTGAGCTCCCTTTTGAAAAAGAAAAAGATGCTTTGCATGAAGCACTCTCAAAAATACGCGTGCCTTTCCCGTCCCCTGGCTGACCCAGGGGAAGAAAAGTCCTCTGAGAGCCATGACTTGTTCATCTTGGTTCTTTTAGAGACACAGCGAGGGGACTCCAACCACAGTCTCCCTCGTTGCCACTCACTGGGCCACACACACCCCACTTGACTGGCATCGGTTGAGCTCCCTTTTGAAAAAGAAAAAGATGCTTTGCATGAAGCACTCTCAAAAATACGCGTGCCTTTCCCGTCCCCTGGCTGACCCAGGGGAAGAAAAGTCCTCTGAGAGCCATGACTTGTTCATCTTGGTTCTTTTAGAGACACAGCGAGGGGACTCCAACCACAGTCTCCCTGGTTGCCACTCACTGGGCCACACACACCCCACTTGACTGGCATCGGTTGAGCTCCCTTTTGAAAAAGAAAAAGATGCTTTGCATGAAGCACTCTCAAAAATACGCGTGCCTTTCCCGTCTCCTGGCTGACCCAGGGGAAGAAAAGTCCTCTGAGAGCCATGATTTGTTCATTTTGGGTCTTTTAGAAACACAGCGAGGGGACTCCAACCACAGTCTCCTTCGTTGCCACTAACTGGGCCACACACACCCCACTTGACTGGCATCGGTTGAGCCCCCTTTTGAAAAAGAAAAAGATGCTTTGCATGAAGCACTCTCAAAAATACGCGTGCCTTTCCCGTCCCCTGGCTGACCCAGGGGAAGAAAAGTCCTCTGAGAGCCATGACTTGTTCATCTTGGTTCTTTTAGAGACACAGCGAGGGGACTCCAACCACAGTCTCCCTCGTTGCCACTCACTGGGCCACACACACCCCACTTGACTGGCATCGGTTGAGCTCCCTTTTGAAAAAGAAAAAGATGCTTTGCATGAAGCACTCTCAAAAATACGCGTGCCTTTCCCGTCCCCTGGCTGACCCAGGGGAAGAAAAGTCCTCTGAGAGCCATGACTTGTTCATCTTGGTTCTTTTAGAGACACAGCGAGGGGACTCCAACCACAGTCTCCCTCGTTTCCACTCACTGGGCCACACACACCCCACTTGACTGGCATCGGTTGAGCTCCCTTTTGAAAAAGAAAAAGATGCTTTGCATGAAGCACTCTCAAAAATACGCGTGCCTTTCCCGTCCCCTGGCTGACCCAGGGGAAGAAAAGTCCTCTGAGAGCCATGACTTGTTCATCTTGGTTCTTTTAGAGACACAGCGAGGGGACTCCAACCACAGTCTCCCTCGTTTCCACTCACTGGGCCACACACACCCCACTTGACTGGCATCGGTTGAGCTCCCTTTTGAAAAAGAAAAAGATGCTTTGCATGAAGCACTCTCAAAAATACGCGTGCCTTTCCCGTCCCCTGGCTGACCCAGGGGAAGAAAAGTCCTCTGAGAGCCATGACTTGTTCATCTTGGTTCTTTTAGAGACACAGCGAGGGGACTCCAACCACAGTCTCCCTCGTTTCCACTCACTGGGCCACACACACCCCACTTGACTGGCATCGGTTGAGCTCCCTTTTGAAAAAGAAAAAGATGCTTTGCATGAAGCACTCTCAAAAATACGCGTGCCTTTCCCGTCCCCTGGCTGACCCAGGGGAAGAAAAGTCCTCTGAGAGCCATGACTTGTTCATCTTGGTTCTTTTAGAGACACAGCGAGGGGACTCCAACCACAGTCTCCCTGGTTGCCACTCACTGGGCCACACACACCCCACTTGACTGGCATCGGTTGAGCTCCCTTTTGAAAAAGAAAAAGATGCTTTGCATGAAGCACTCTCAAAAATACGCGTGCCTTTCCCGTCCCCTGGCTGACCCAGGGGAAGAAAAGTCCTCTGAGAGCCATGTCCACATTGTCAGTGGACAGACACGTGTGCTTATCTGCCAGCAGACCCACAGCAGCACTGAAGACAGGTTCCGAGAGAACGCTGGCTGCAGGACACGACAAGATCCCCAAGACGTACGTGGCGAGCTCAGGCAATTTATCAAGATTGGAAGCCAAGAATGAGCAGGGCTCAAGTTGCACATTAATGGAATCGATGTTTCCTTGCATATACTCATATATCTGTGTGTCCTCCTCTTTTTCCTTGTCCAGCTCTTTTGTTTTCGCATGAGTATATGTCCTTGTCACTTTCCCATGTGTTGTGAGTTGTTTGTGACCTTTTGGACACCTTTGAGGGTGTTTTCTAGGTGTTTTTCTGTGTTTGTGATTGCCTGCCATTGTTTCCTATGCAGTTCGAGTTCGGTTCGTCGAACGTTCGACGAACCGAACTCGAACGGGAGGTCCGTTCGGCGAACCAACCTCGAGCCGAACCGCGACCGGTTCGCTCATCTCTAGTCCCCATGATTAAGCAATAGCGAAACGGTCATTGGAGGTTTCCTGGAATCCTTAATCTGTGAAGCTGCACTTGGCACTTTAGATAAGTATGTATTGAATTACTTATATAGCTTTTTTTGCACCCAGGAGCAGGATTCCTCTGACAACCAGTGTATATATGTATATACACACTTGTTTTTACTTATCTCTCTAATTAATTGAGACCTTGTGCTGTTAGTGCAGTTCCACATTTTCTTCCACCACATCCTTGAATTGTTTTTGTCATTTTACGATGTATATATGTTTATGATTGATTTGCACCTTTTTGCAATTACGTTTTCTATATATCTAATAACAGTTTATATTTTTATACAAAAAAAGCACTCTTTTTCTCTCTGTTTAATTATTATTCTGAGTGTAACATGAAGTGGCCTTACCCAGGGTAACATTTGTTACCTCCTGGCCACCTATTCTCATTATGTGTCGCATGGATTTTTGTTTTCTATTATTGTCCTCATTGTAGTATACAAAATGTTGTGGTTTGAGGCCATTAATAAAAGTAATAAAAAGAACAAATAAATCATTTTTTTATGTTTTTGCAATATCTTGTAATAAGTAGTAAAAATATATAGTTTGCAAAAATGAATGATTCCATGTGATTTTCCTGTATTTTCTGCACAGCACCAACAGAAGCACCTACAGAAGTCGCAGCCTACGTGTTGTCATCCACTGAAGCACGTATAAGTTGGCAGCCAGTGATTGGGCAGACAGTTACAGGTTACCAGGTGACTTGCACAGTTTCATAATGTATACACCCTGGAAACCTTTGTATACAGTAATTCCGCTATGCCATGTTAGCCATACTAATATTATGGGATTACATGTGTAGTTATGTGGTCAGTATGGACAGAATGTCACCATTTCAATAGAGTTTTGTATTGCCTAAAAGTTGAGCTTCACTTTATCATACTGACCGGAAGCACACAATGGAGATACTGTGCTTCTGAAATGACATCTCTCTTAGATCATCCTATTAGTGGCTAAGTGATTTTCACATTTCAAAAGGTAATACAGGCAAGTGTGATGAAATATCTTACGTTGCACATTTTTGAGACCTTTATTACTTATTTTGCTTTATGGTGTAGGCATTAGTATTATACTTTATTTCAGAATTTTAAATGATGCTGAATGCATTTGTTCCAATATGAACATGTGTAGATGATCTATGTCTATAGAGGACCCTTTGCAACTTTAGACATTATAAACTGTAAATCTCTGCACATAGTAGCAGGAATGTAGATGCATATGTTTTTTTCCTTATTTGTTTTCTCCATTCTTACATGGAGATTCAGGGCACCAAAATATAATGGATCATTTCTTATCACTCGACAGAGTGTGTCACTACTTTCAGCTCAGTGGGTGTACATTTTAAACCGACATTGTCCAGTTATAGTCAAAAATTCAAATAGAAGTGGATTCCCGCTCTGTCGTAAGAAGATGGTCAGCAGTAATGATTAAACGTGATTTTATTATGCGTTTCAGAGATCACATCTCCTTCCTCAGATTTATTTGTAATAAATCTGAGGAAGGAGACGTGATCTCTGAAACACGTAATAAAATCGCGTTTAACCATTACTGCTGACCATCTTCTTATGACAGCTTGGGAATCCACTTCTATTTGAATTATTATATGCTAACTCTTCATGGTGCCTGCTGCAGCCAAAACCTGCACACCTTCAATAGCAGTTGTGACTATTTTCACAACTGCATCAGGAGAGCACATCTGATTTTATTCTACAAACGTTTGTAATGTTAGTATACTATTAGCGCTTTTTGTCTTTTCAGTCTCTTTAACATTGTCCAGTTATAAAAGGACAATGTCATAGGTATGTAAAAGTATACCCTCACAATTCTTACCAAAATGAAACATCCATAGAAAAGATTAGGACTGCGCCAGAGTAATCGTGCAAAACTTTATCTGTGTCACATGACCACGCTGATGACTCCTTCCTAACTGCACTAAGAGTAATACTTACCTTTAGTAGGTCTGCCATAATCAGATACCCTTGAAGACAATTAATTTGAGGGCAGTAATAGACGCTGTAAGGAAATGCTGATGCCATTCACTACTTCTATCTCCACCTCCTAATGACGTCTTGCTTAACAGTTATAAGATGCGGGGGCAGCGATAGGAGCATAGTGTAGGGGCTGCACTCACCTCTCCCACAGCTTCTATTGCCATGGATCCAATGCATTTTCAGAAGACGGCAAATGTAAGCAACTATAGTAAGTAACTGCTGTGCCACCCCCTGATGATGTCCTTTTCTCCAGGAAGGGCAATTGACGCCGTAGAAATGTGAGTGCAGCCCCAGCCTCCTTTGATGCCATGTTCGACACTCTTCTCAAATGAACCATTACAGGAAGTGAAGTGAAAACACATTTATGGATTAGATAATGAATCTAATTACAAAAGTACTTAGGGTGTGAAAATCAATCTTTTGAAAAAAGAGTTAAGTCCATCTAGTTCAACCTTGTTCTACCAATTATACATTTTGTCACTAAGTTACTTATAACCAACAATGTTGTGTGTACTGAGGAAATCATCCAGCCCTTTTTTAAAAGCTGTTATAGTATCTGCCATTACTACCTCTTGTGGTAGGGTATTCCACAATCTGACTGCTCTAACTGTAAAGAACCCTTTCCTATTTAGCTGCCGGAATCGCTTTTCTTCCACTCGCAGTGAGTGCCCCCTGGTCCTTAGTATTGCCTTTGATAATAATAAGTCATGTGCCAGTCCTTTGTATTGACCACACATGTATTTATACAAATAAATGAGATCTCCTCTGAAACTTCTTTTTTCTAAGCTAAAGAAATCCAACTTTTCCAATCTGTCATCATATGGAAGGCCTTCCATCTCTTGTAGTAGTCTAGTTAGTCGCCTTTGAACTAAGTCTACCTTCAGAATATCCTTTTTAAAATGGATAGCTCAAAACTGGATCCTATATTCTAGATGTGGCCTTACAAGTGATTTATAGAGAGGTAACAATACGTGGCGATCATGGGATCTAATCTTTCTTTTTATACACCCTAAAATCTTGTTTGCTTTAGCAGCTGCTGATTGACATTGAGTGGTGTTGCTCAGCTTATTTGTAACCAGAATACCCAAGTCCTTCTCCTGTTGTGTAGTCCCGAGTATACTTCCATTTAATGTACACGCAGCTATAGGATTACTCCATCCTAGGTGCATTCCTTTACATTTATCAACATTAAATCTCATTTGCCAGTGTCTGCCCATTCTGACATCCTATCCAGATCGTTTTGTAATATTATACTATCAAGGTCCGTTTTTAATAACCTACATAGTTTGGTGTCATCAGCAAAGACTGACACTTTAATATCAATCCCATTCACAAGGTCATTAATAAATTAAAAAACCCCACTGCTGACTATAGCCCAATTACAGATGTACCATTTATGATTACTCTTTGTTTCCTGTATTTTAGCCAATTCCTTACCCATCTGCTTATAGTTTCCTCTAGTCATTGCTTCTGGGGCTTCATTAGAAGACTGTTATGTGGCACAGTATTTAGAAAGGACAATTTAGATAATAGACCACCCCTTTATGTATTCTGTAAATGGAGAAATGTCTCTAGGAGTTTAAGATATCCACCATAGAATAACAAAGTCAATATTAGTGCTTACGACATCAAAGTTTAAATCATTAAAATGCAGTCCCAGATCTGTAGATGCCAGTCTCATCGTAGACCACTGAAACTCAATATATATAGTAAGGGAGAACAGCTCATCTACAGTCCATAAAATGTCAATTCACTGTTTATTAGAAGACTATTACTAAAGGCTGCTTTACACGCAGCAACATCGTTAGTGATGTCGCTGGTGAAAGCCCCCACCCCCCTCAGTTGTGCGTCACGGGCAAATCGCTGCCCATGGCGCAAAACATCGCTAGTACACGTCACACGGACTTACCTGCCTAGCGACGTCACTGTGGTCGGCGAACCGCATCCTTTTTAAGGGGGCGGTTCGTGCGGTGTCACAGCGACGTCACACAGCAGGCGTCCAATAGAAGCGGAGGGGCGGAGACCAGCTGTATTAACGACACACCCACCTCATGCCAGAGGACGCAGGTAACCTGTTGTTCGGCATTCCTGGGGTGTCACACGTAGCAATGTGTGCTGCCTCAGGAACGACGAACAAGCTACGTCCAAAAGCAGCAATGACATTTGGGATTTGAACGACGTGTCAACAATCAACGATAAGGTGAGTATTTTTGATCATTAACACTCACTCGGAGCTGTTACACGCAACGACGTCGCTAATGACGCCGGATGTGCATCACAAATTCCGTGACCTCAACGACAAATCGTTAGATATGTTGTTGCATGTAAAGCCCCCTTAAGGGCACTTTGTCTGCCAGGAATGCATCAGTCTGTTTCTCTTAAGTTTTTTAATGGAATTCTAATAAAGAAGATGTGTCATCTTAAACAATGTGGATGTGTCGTTCTCGTTAACTAAATTAATATCCACTATACTATTACAGCACATCATGATATAGTAACACGTCAGTATTTCATCAGTATTTGTAAGCTTACATGTGTGTAAATCTAATGGAAACATTCTTTCTTGTTCTGTGTTTTAGAACGGTTGTGATAATCCATCCTTTTTAAACTAAAACATATTTTGCACATTATATTTACATGCCAGTTTTTTCGTTAATTGATTGTGAAACTTATTTTTGTCAGATTCGTTACTGGCGCAGCCAAGACAAGGAAGCGGCAGCACACAGAGTCCAAATAGAGCAGCAAGCAGATGAACCATTCAGACTTGAAGGATTGATGCCGTATACACAGTATCATTTGGATATGTTTGCATTTAATAGTGCCGGTGATGGGCCTAGGAGTAAACTTATCCATTTCCACACTAGTAAAGCACGTAAGTTCAGAATCTTCATTATTAGAGTTATTAAAGGTTTTTTTGAGAAACCTGAGTTTAATATTGATCTATCTATTTAATGCCAACAACTACGCATTTTTCTAATATGCTTATATTATACAATTCCCTACCCATCCCTTCCTACCCTTAACTTCCTATCAGTATTTTTCTTTTCTTACATATGAAGACATTTCATTTGAGTCTCCAAGCATTCACTGAAGACTCTGCAACAAAATGTTTCCAGGGGGCTTGTGAAGCTCTCATTTCCTCAACCTGCTGTCCCCAGATTGTCATCAGGAGCTGGGCTATTCTGTGCTATACTGAGCGTGCACTGTTTTTTATTGGTGACATCCTCAGTATGCAGACATTGCTCGCCACTGTGTTAGGACTAGAGTTGAGCGATGTTCGAGTCAAATGGTTCGCCAATTTCATGTTTGAGTGATTTTGGGCGGTGTTCGAGTCATTCGATGAACTCAAACGATTTGCTTAAAGTTCGGCAGTTCGAGTTACGTTCGAGAACGGTTCGATTACCAAATGCGTGGCTTTTCACAATAAGGCTTTGTGCGCACGTTGCATATCTGCATGCGTCCTGCGTCCCCAGCACAATCTCTCTCTTTCCTACTCACCGATCACGGGCGCCTCGCTGCACGGCTGTCACAAATCTCCGGCGGCTTTTCCTCTTTTGAAAATGGCTGCCGCTTCATTATTCAATCTCATATTCCCTGCCTTCCCCGCCCACCAGCGCCCATGATTGGTTTCAGTCAGACACGCCCCCACGATGAATGACAGCTGTCTCACTGCAACCAATCACAGCCGCCAGCGGGCGGGTCTATATTGTGCAGTAAAATAAATAAATAATAATAATAATAAAAAAAAAAAATGCGGTTCCCCCCAATTTTGATACCAGCCAAGATAAAGCCACACGGCTGGAGGCTGGTATTGTCAGAATGGAGAGCACCACGTTATGGGGAGCCCACAACCCTAACAATATCAGAAGGCAGCCGCCCGGAATTGCCGCATCCATTAGATGCAACAGTCCCGGGACTCTACCCAGCTCATCCCGAATTGCCCTGGTGCGGTGGCAATCGAGGTAATAATGGGGTTAATCATGATAAGTGTCTCCCTGAGACACCTTCCATGATTAACCTGTAAGTGAAAGTAAAGAAACACACACAGCGAAAAATCCTTTATTTGGAATAAAAGACAAAAAAAACCCCACCTCATTTACCTCTTTATTAATCCCCAAACAACAATCCAGGTCTGAAGTAATCCACACAACTCTGTCAGCTCTGCTAAATGAAGCTGACAGGGAGCGCTCTGTATCCTCTCCACGCAGCACCTGAAGTGAGCCGTGCTGTCACCGGAGACATCACTCTGCAATGCAGAGGTCAAGATAACTAAATCTTCCTATGTTTCTCATTAGAGGCAGTGGCTTAATGATTAGAGCTACTGCCTAGGAAGCATTAGTTTACGAGTTCAAGTCCCGGCCGCCCCGGTAAAGAATTTAATTTATTTTTAATTTTAAATTATAATTATTATTTATTTATAATTATAATTTAATTTACTTTACTTTAATTATGCACTGAAGGGAGGAGCCGGACATCAGCTGTGAGCTGCGGGCCACACCTAAAATCGGAGCAATTCACGGAATGAGGCTGCATTGCTCTCTCCTCTCTCTCTTCTCTCTGTCTTCTCTCTCTTCTCTCTCTCTTCTCTCTCTTCTCTCTCTTCTCTCTCTCTCCTCTCTCTTCTCTCTCTTCTCTCTATCATCTCTCTCTCTGTCTCTCTTTTTCTCTCTCTCTTTTTCTCTCTCTCTTGTTCTCTTTTTCTCTCTTTCTCTCTCTTTCTCTCTCTTTTTCTCTCTCTCTTGTTCTCTTTTTCTCTCTTTCTCTCTTTCTCTCTCTCTTTTTCTCTCTCTTTCTCTTTCTCTCTCTTTCTCTCTCTTTCTCTCTCTCTCTTTCTCTCTCTTTCTCTCTTTCTCTCTCTCTCTTTCTCTCTCTTTCTCTCGCTTTCTCTCGCTTTCTCTCTTTTTCTCTCTTTCTCTTTCTCCCTTTTTCTCTCTTTCTCCCTTTTTCTCTCTTTCTTCTCTCTCTCTCCTCTCTCTCTTCTCTCCTTTTCTCTCCTCTTCTCTCTCTCTTCTCTCTCTCTCATCTCTCTGTCTCTCTCTTTTTCTCTCTTGTTATCTATCTCTTGCTCTCTCTTGTTCTCTCTTGTTCTCTCTTGTTCTCTTTTTCTCTCTTTCTTTCTCTCTTTCTCTCTTTTTCTCTCTTTTTCTCTCCCTCTCTCTCTTTTTCTCTCTTTTTCTCTCTCTTTTTCTCTCTTTCTCCCTCTCTCTCCCCTCTCTCTTCTCACTCTCTCTTCTCTTCTCTTCTCTTCTCTCCTATTCTCTCTCTTCTCTCTCCTCTCTCTCTTCTCTCTCTCCGCTCTCTTCTCTCTCTTCTCTCCTCTTCCCTCTTTCTCCTCTCTCTCTTCTCTCTCTCTTCTCTCTCCTCTCTCTCTCTTCTTTCCTCTTCTCTCCTCTTCTCTCTCTCTTCTCTCCTCTTCTCTCTCTCTCTCCTCTCTCTCTCCCTCTCTCTTCTCTTTTCTCTCTCTTTTCTCTCTCTTTTCTCTCTCCCTCTCTCTCTTCTCTTTTCTCTCTCTTTTCTCTCCCTTTTCTCTCTCTCAGACCTGGCGATAATCAGCTGATGCGGTCACCTGACGGAATCAGCTGACACTATAAGTCGAGCGGTGAGGCTGGCTTTTTACCGCCCGGCTGGCTAAACTATCAGCTGCTGCTGTCGGACAGGAGTCTGCACAGAAGTGTGTAGTTTTTTTTTTTTTTTTGCACTGATGCATCAGCTGATTGTATAAAAGCCGTTTATACAATCAGCTGCTGTGTCATGTGATTCAGGCCCTTGAACCTGACACATCATCTGATCGCTTTGCCTGCCAGCAAGCTGATCAGATGATATTGTATCCGGATTGGACGGCGTGGGACCTTTGACCTAGGATTACTGCGGAGGGGGGATCTTCATTTCAATAAAGATGTAGTCACTAATTGTGTTGTGTTTTATTTCTGATAAAAATATTTTTCTGTGTGTTGTGTTTTTTTTATCTGTACTAGAAATTCATGGTGGCCATGTCTAATATTGGTGTGAAACCATGAATATTCGGCTGCGCCAGAAGATGGCACTTCTATGAAAGCGCCATTTTCTAGGGCGGCTGTGGACTGCAATTCACAGCAGGGGTGCCCAGAAAGCTTGGGCACCCTGTGCTGCGGATTCAAATCTAAAGCTGCATAGTTGTACCTAGCTGGACACAAAAATTGGGCGAAGCCCACATCATTTTTTTTTTTTTTTTTAACTATTTCATGAAATTCATGAAATAATTAAAAAAAAAAGGGCTTCCCTATATTTTTGGTTCTCAGTCGGGTACAAATAGGCAGCTGGGGGTTGGGGGCAGCCCGTAGCTGCCTGCTGTACCTGGCTAGCATACAAAGACATGACAAAGCCCACGTAATTTTTTTGGGGGGCAAAAAACTCCTGCATACAGTCCTGGATGTAGTATGCTGAGCCTTGTAGTTCTGCAGCTGCTGTCTGCTGTCTGTATGCAGGAGAGCAGACAGCAGCTGCAGAACTACAAAGCTCAGCATGCTGCATCCAGGATTATATGCTGGAGGGAGAGACAGGGGGAGCAGAACTACAAGGCTCAGCATGCTCCATTCACTAGTGTATGGAGGAGAGCAGACAGCAGCTGCAGAACGACAAGGCTCATCATACTCCATCCAGGACTGTATGCAGGAGTTTTTTGCCCCCCCAAAAATAACGTGGCCTTTGCCATATTTTTGTATGCTAGCCAGGTACAGCAGGTAGGTACGGCTGCCCCCAACCCACAGCTGTCTATTTGCACCGGGCTGGGAACCAAAAATATAGGGAAGCCCTTTTTTTTAATTATTTCATGAATTTGTTGAAATAATTTAAAAAAAAAAAATTACGTGGCCTTCGCCGAATTTTTGTGTCCAGTCAGGTACAACTAGGCAGCTGGGAATTGTAATCCGCAGCACAGGTTGGCCCGAGCTTTCTGGGCCCCTCTGCTGCAAATTGCAGTCCGCAGCCACCCCAGAAAATGGCGCTTTCATAGAAGCGCCATCATCTGGCGCTGTATCCAACTTTTCCAGCAGACCTGAAGCCAGCTGGCTTGCTGAGTAATAATAGGTTAATACTAGCTTTGTTTTTTACTAGCTAGTATTAAGCCAAAGATTCTTAATGTCAGGCAAGTTTGACCTGGCCATTAAGAATCTCCAATAAAGGGTTAACAAAAAAGACACCACACAGAGAAAAAATACTTCAATAGAAATAAATACACAAACACATTAGAGACTCCATGTTTATTACTCCCTCTCAACCCTCCACGATCCTGCTCTTCTGTCTTCATTCTCCTTTAACCCATGCAGCTCTGCTACATCAGACAGCACTGCATGGGAGGAAGACACTGCTGCTCCCGTGCAGCCTAATCACTCAGTGAGTGAGCAGAGGCTGCGGGCTGTAAGCGGTGATGTCACCGCTGCCACCGTTACTATAGCAACGGCAATCTCCGATCACGTGATTCCCGGTGCCGCCATTTACTGGCTGTGGCTCTGTAAAGAGCACCCACATGCAGGAACGAGGAAGCCGAACATGTGCCAGAGCATTTCGCCAGTACACGGAGAGCAATGAGCACCACGTACCGGAGAGATGCACTGACAGGACCTAGCATGCTGTCTAGCCATGTGACCAGTCTGTAGCCAATGAGATAATAGACACGTGACTGGTCACATGCTATTTTGACGTCACGGAAGGTCCTATCATCAGTGCTGGTTACCGGGAGGACACAGTGATTATCGGAACGAAAAGCGGCGGGAGACCGAGTTCAGAACGCGTCGCGGGGACCTGTAAGTGTAATGGCAATGTTTATTAACTGTATCTGTACATGTATAATGTGTTTTTATGTGTTTGTGTTTGCCTGCTTTCAATGGGGTTTGAAGGACTTCGTCGAACGTTCGTCTAACGTTTGTCGAACGGAGCCTCCGTTCGACGAACCGAAATGAACTCGAACAATAGGGGGGTGGCTCATCTCTAGTTAGGAACCCTTCACATGTCTGTGATTCCGGTACATATAATGTCCGTTTTTATACGTAGCAGAGACATGAACATACGCAGACACATTAAAATCAATGGTCTGTGCATACATCCCTGTTTTCTCACAGACGTGTGTCTGTGTGCTCCACATGGTGACATGTCTGTTTTTCCTCCAGACGCACAGGTGGCACACAGCCCGCACACTGATGCGATCCGTGTGATATCAGTGTGACACGTACCGCAGAAAACAAGTGTATCTGATTTTCTATACTCACCTGTCTTCAGTGCTGCTATCTTCGGCGCTGCTTTCACTTGCTTCTGGGCCCGCACAGACACAGAAGCAGCAGCAGTGCTGGAGACAGCAGCACCACGGACAGCAGCGGCATGGATAGGTGAGTATAGAAGTTCCTGCTGTCCATGTGCTATCACAGATAGCACATAGAGAGCACACTGACAGCACACGCTGAACACACACATGGAATATGCACACACATACGCACCCACATCACGGACTGGGAAAAACTTGCGTTTTTATCACGAACGTGTGAACGGGGCATTACTATCATTGTGCACTGACAGTGTGTACCTTCACCCAGCTTGTCACTTCTCTTTTTAGCTGGTGGGGATTGCACTGTCAGCATACAGGATAAGTAACAGATCTGATGAATGCTCAGTATTGCAGAGAATAATCCAGCCCCTGAAAGGGTCAGGTCTGAAGACCATCCTTTTCTGGGTGGGTTCAGCAGCTGCGGAAATGAGCACAGCGCCAACCCCCCGATGAGTTTTCACTTGAGTTATGTTATGATTTAAGTTGTGCTGCTGTGATACCATAATTTCCCACGGGATTAATAAAGTGTATCGTATCGTATTCCCAGTGCATACTGGGAGACTCATTGAAACATTGGATGTGGGGAAAAAAAATAGATAGGAAGTTTATGTAGAGAAAAAAGGGTCACGATTTTTTAATGAAGTACAGTATATTAGAGAATTAGAGAAGTTCTATTTTCTATTTTAAATAGTGAATCATATTAAATTCACTTAGGTCTTGGACTTGTAATGTACCCCAATGTATGCCTGCAGTTATATCAGTGTGCTGTAGTGGCTGGCATAACCAATGTGACTACATACAGTACATTCCCCCTAGCATAAGAAGACGTGATACTCACACTCTTTGCATTAGGCTAGTTTCACACTTGCGTTGGACGGCTTCCGTAGCATTGCGTTGTGTTACGGATGCAACAGATGCTTTGCATATAGTGGCACAACGGATGCTACGGATCGTACAAAACAATGGAAAGCTTTTTTTTATTTATTTATTTATTTTTTCTTCTTTACAGTTTTACCAGTAGCAGACTATTGTGAACGATCAGCTGATCGCTCTCAATAGCCGGCGGCCGGGCGCTCAGCTGAGCGCTCTGACTTGCCGGCGGCTGGGCATGACGGCGGGCGCTCAGCTGAGCACTGTCACTTGCCGGCGGCCGGGCATGCTGGCGGGTGGGCGCTCAGCTGAAAGTTCGGCCACTGCGAGACAAAATAAAGTTTGTGATTTAAAAAAAAAAAGAGTATGCGCAGTGAAATCCTGAGGTTTCCGCTGCTCAAAACAACGTTACATGCTGCGTTCCTCCCGCTGGGCGGAAGCAACGGAGCGTCACCCAGCGGAAGCAACGCAGGTCCTTTTGGCACAATCCGTCAACCATACAAGTCTATGGGAAACAGCGGAATCCGTTAACGGATTCCGCTGTTTTCCAAAAGGGTGGATTGTAACGGAAGGAAAACAACGCAAGTGTGAAAGTACCCTTAGCCATTTACTCCACATTTATTTCAGTAAAACAATCTTATGAGCATATCAATGTAAGCTAAGTTTTGATTTGTATATTCATGTTTATAATATAATATTTTTGTCTTAGCTCCAAGTCAGATACCTAGAATTATTAGCGCTGTGAAGTCTGGCTCCCAGTATGTCATCACATGGGAACATGTAAAGCCATTGTTCAATGAATCTAAAGTCATAGGCTATAAAGTAAGTTTTGTCCATTTTTCTATTACTGATTTTTAATCATATAATTTATTTTCCATGTGTTATACTACTTAAACATCTATCTATCTACCCCCCCTATCTATCTACTATCTATCTATGTACCTATCTACCGATCTATATTTTTTATTTATATGTATACTCTATACAGACTTAATGATGTTCAAATCAAGGTTGTCTGAGGGCCATATCATGATTTGTATGACTTTTGATTCCAACATCATCGGTCTGGGATTTCATGAAGAGACACAAGGATTTTTGCAAGTTACATCCACATAATATGATTGGTTAGTTATCCAAGATGTTTGGAACAATGTTACTGCAGAGTTCTTTAAAAAAAACTTTGCAAGTGTACCAGAGACATAGCTAGGGGTTCAACTCACGGGGGCAAAACATCTGAATGGGCCCCTAACCAGGTAACCATGATAACTATGGTGGCGCAGACTAATTGGGGGTAAAGTGGAACCTCAGCAGATGATACTGATATTACTGCCATATTGTGACTATATGGTGGTAGATATCAGTCCTGCAGCACATACAAGAGGTTACAGTATAGTTATAGTTGATGACTGACAGCTCACTTTCTTTTGGGGGGAATTGTTGGCCTTTCCTGTGTTTTCCATCTAGCCCAGACCGATATGACAACTTCTCCCAGCCATGACTTGTCTGCAGAGATTACAAGAAAGACACATTTGACTACTCACATTTCAGGCACCATCCCAATCTATTCCCAACCTGCACAAACTCCTCATCCTGTTGTCACCCCAAAACTGAGCCGCTGCTGCTCTGTGTCCCTATTACTGCACCTACTGTGTGGCATAATAACTGACTCCTCTTACTGCCACACATAGTAATGCCACCACTGTGCCCTTCATATGGTAAAATGCTTCCTTTGTGCCCTCTACATGGTAAAATAGCCCCCTAGAATATATGAATGTCTGTATAAGTGGCCTAGAAAAGTGCCCACATATTGCTCCTATAAAGTAATAATGCCCCCTGTGTGCCTGTGACGGTCACAATATAATGGTTCTTAAGTGTCCACTTAACATTTAATAATGTCCACCCCATGTACAGCTCGTCTATACATAGTATGAAGCCCTTATACCTCCCCTATACACAGTATAAGTTTCCCACAGCTCCATTATACACAATATGATGTTAGCATAGCTCTCCTATACACAATATGATACCGCTACACCAACCATATACACAGTATTATGTGCCCACAGCTCCCCCAAAACAATGGTCTACACACTGTATAATTGCCACTACTGTAGCCAACATACTGAATAATTGTCCCCACATTGTATAATGACTTCAATAGTAGCCCTCCACACTGTATGAGAGCCCCCAAAGTAGCCCCAACACTACGACAGCCTCCCACATTAGGTGGGCCCCCAGTCTGATGTACATGGGCCTCCAGCCTGGGCCCCATGCTGGTATATATGGGCCTCATGCTGGTGTACATGGGCCCACAGCCTTGGTATATATGTCCCCTGTTCTGTATTAAAAAACATAAAATCATATACTCATCTTGCCCAGCAAGTCTTGATCAGTGCAGCGCGGGCAGGGCATCGCACGCACAAGACATCAGAGTCTTGGCGCTTAGCGATGACGTCACCACTCTGGGACTCTGATGTCTTGCACGTGCACTGTCATCAGCGACAGTGCAGGGAGATCGTGTCTCCCAGCACTACCGCAGAGATTAACTATATCGGCGCTCTGTGCATGCCGATATAGTTAACAGTAGCGCAGCTCTGGCTGGGCTCCTGAGGAGTGCAGGGCCACTGCTCCCCCCCCGGTGGCTATGCTACTGAAGTGTACCTAGAAGAAATTATGCTTTCATTCTTAGATGGCAAAAGATGGTCAGTGATGAGTGCGCACTAAGATACTCGAGTGTGCGATACTCGAATCGAGCATGTCAGACTGCTCTGGGGCTCGATTCGAGTAACGAGAATAATAAAAGTCAATGGGAAACGCATGCATTTTTCTGGAGGACCCTTCAGACCCTGGGGGGGGCAGGAAAATAGCTGAAATGGATGGAAACAGGGCTCAAATGAAATGGGAAATGCATGAGGAAGACGCCTGGACGTAACTTTGACTCCCAGATCACTGCTGGGAACAATGTTGTCAGAGTATTATGCCACTTTTACGGACTGACCAAAAAACATACAAAACTGAAGATAAAATGGATTTTACAGGTAAAAATGTTAAGAAACATTTTTTCTTGTATAATGACTTGTATATAAGGCAATTTGAAAAAGAGAGAGAAAAAAATGCCTCCTCCACTCCTTAGGCTGTTTTCGCATGTAGCATTTTTGTGCTTTCACATTTACTTCAATATTGAAAAAAAAGCTGCAAAAGCGATAAAAGAATTGCCGTTCTGCTTCTTGGAAAAATTCAGTTTTCCATTTCAGTCAGGAAAAAAAAACAGTTGTGTGTTAGATTTATGAAATATCCTAGCTTTTACTAGTACTGTAAAATCAACTTTTAATTTGCATAAGACCTGTTTCACACGTTAGTGAAAAACACTGACGTTCTTCACTGACGTGTAAAACACACACATGTCCCTCCGTGTTCCACAATCCGTGATCCGTGATTGCATATGGACATTAATCACCTGCCTTCACTGCTGCTGTCCATGGTCCTGATCTCCTCGGGTCTCCAGCGTCCGCCCACCGCTCTCAGCACCTACTTCCTGGTCGGGTTTTCCCGCTCTCATGAATATTCATGAGCCAGGCAGGAGCTGCCGAGAGCAGAGGCTGCAGAGCGAATCGCAGGCAAGGTAAGTTGAAAATATTTAATATTTAATATGTCCGTGATTTTCTGGTACGTGTTTCACTGATCACACACAGATCACACCATAGTGTGGTCCGTGGGTCATCAGTGATGCCAGAAAAAAACTGACTTGTCTCCGTGCAGAATCACGGCCACGGGTGTACACTGCATGGAGACACGTTCAGTGAAAAATCACTGATGTGTGAGCAGACCCATTGATTATAATGGGTCTGCGTATGTCAGTGATTCTGGTACGTTTAAAAAAAATCACAAAAGTACCAGAATCACTGACGTGTGAAAGGGGCCTAAAACTGGTATAAAAAATGTTGCAAAAAACAACTAAAAAATGCAATGTGTGAACAAAGCCTTAATAGTAGGCTATTTCTTACCTTATTTATTGCCTATGGCTACACTAGATGACATAGTAGATACAGTTAGGTCCAGAAATATTTGGACAGTGACACAAGTTTTGTTATTTTAGCTGTTTACAAAAACATGTTCAGAAATACAATTATATATATAATATGGGCTGAAAGTGCACACTCCCAGCTACAATATGAGAGTTTTCACATCCAAATCGGAGAAAGGGTTTAGGAATCATAGCTCTGTAATGCATAGCCTCCTCTTTTTCAAGGGACCAAAAGTAATTGGACAAGGGACTCTAAGGGCCGCAATTAACTCTGAAGGCATCTCCCTCGTTAACCTGTAATCAATGAAGTAGTTAAAAGGTCTGGGGTTGATTACAGGTGTGTGGTTTTGCATTTGGAAGCTGTTGCTGTGACCAGACAACATGCGGTCTAAGGAACTCTCAATTGAGGTGAAGCAGAACATCCTGAGGCTGAAAAAAAAGAAAAAATCCATCAGAGAGATAGCAGACATGCTTGGAGTAGCAAAATCAACAGTCGGGTACATTCTGAGAAAAAAGGAATTGACTGGTGAGCTTGGGAACTCAAAAAGGCCTGGGCGTCCACGGATGACAACAGTGGTGGATGATCGCCGCATACTTTCTTTGGTGAAGAAGAACCCGTTCACAACATCAACTGAAGTCCAGAACACTCTCAGTGAAGTAGGTGTATCTGTCTCTAAGTCAACAGTAAAGAGAAGACTCCATGAAAGTAAATACAAAGGGTTCACATCTAGATGCAAACTATTCATCAATTCCAAAAATATACAGGCCAGAGTTAAATTTGCTGAAAAGCACCTCATGAAGCCAGCTCAGTTCTGGAAAAGTATTCTATGGACAGATGAGACAAAGATCAACCTGTACCAGAATGATGGGAAGAAAAAAGTTTGGAGAAGAAAGGGAACGGCACATGATCCAAGGCACACCACATCCTCTGTAAAACATGGTGGAGGCAACGTGATGGCATGGGCATGCATGGCTTTCAATGGCACTGGGTCACTTGTGTTTATTGATGACATAACAGCAGACAAGAGTAGCCGGATGAATTCTGAAGTGTACCGGGATATGCTTTCAGCCCAGATTCAGCCAAATGCCGCAAAGTTGATCGGACGGCGCTTCATAGTACAGATGGACAATGACCCCAAGCATACAGCCAAAGCTACCCAGGAGTTCATGAGTGCAAAAAAGTGGAACATTCTGCAATGGCCAAGTCAATCACCAGATCTTAACCCAATTGAGCATGCATTTCACTTGCTCAAATCCAGACTTAAGACGGAAAGACCCACAAACAAGCAAGACCTGAAGGCTGCGGCTGTAAAGGCCTGGCAAAGCATTAAGAAGGAGGAAACCCAGCGTTTGGTGATGTCCATGGGTTCCAGACTTAAGGCAGTGATTGCCTCCAAAGGATTCGCAACAAAATATTGAAAATAAAAATATTTTGTTTGGGTTTGGTTTATTTGTCCAATTACTTTTGACCTCCTAAAATGTGGAGTGTTTGTAAAGAAATGTGTACAATTCCTACAATTTCTATCAGATATTTTTGTTCAAACCTTCAAATTAAACGTTACAATCTGCACTTGAATTTTGTTGTAGAGATTTCATTTCAAATCCAATGTGGTGGCATACAGAGCCCAACTCGCGAAAATTTTGTCACTGTCCAAATATTTCTGGACCTAACTGTAGGTAAATAAAACTATACCTGCTGGTAGTCCATGATAAATGTAATGTCAACATTTTACTACCTTATGTGAACATGTGGTGCGTGTGAAAGGATCAGACACATTTCCTGTGTTATTTATGAAGGAGGGACTCTGAAACTTACAAAGCCTGTGATACAATGCAAGAATTGCCAAAAATTAGAAGGAAGGGGGACTTCGATACTCCATGTATTAGACATAAAGGAGGGCCTCATACACATTCTGTTGAAATTGTTAGGTAGGGGGATTCCGAGACTCATAGAGCCTATGAGCTAAGTGCAAAGGCTTCCAAAATTTAGAAGTAGGGACTGCAATACACCGTGGAAGAGAGGGCCTTAGAGTACAATTTTTCCCATTATTAAAAAGTGGGACCCCTAAACTAATAAATCCTATGTACTATGTGCAAGTGTTGCCAAAAATTAGAAGTAGAAACTGCAGTACACCCTGGAAGACACATAAAGGAGAGTCTCAGAACACATTTTTTCTCCATTATTAACGAGTGGGACTCCTAGACTTGTAAAGCCATGCACTGTGTACAATCGCTGCCAAAAATTAGAAAGGGGAACTCGTGGATAGAGAATCTTGTAAGATAGGTCTCATGGGTTATGGTGTTTCTTGGGCTCCCTCAAAAGGCGCAATTTTAACTGGCCCATGGCCTTGGCCTCTGCATGCACCATCAGCAGCATGTCCATTTCCTCATCCCTGACCTTACGCCTTGCGCATATTAAATTAGGTAGATTATATAAGGCTACAAACTTTCTGGTATTATTAGGGAACAGAATGGATGTAGCCCTCACAAGATACTTTTGGCTCTATGGTTCAGCAGTTAGGATGGTTATAATTCCTGCCTATATTCCTGTAATCCAAGCCTATCCTTCCTCCAACAGTTCTCCCTACACTGAACGCAACAAACAGCAATATTAATGTGACTGGAATAGATGTAACCCTGACAAATGACTTTTGGTTTTAGGTTGCAGCAGCAAGGACTGTAATGCTCTAATATGCCTCTAATCCTAACCTATATCTCCAGCAAGTTATCCCCACACTGTTTCCAGGGTAGAGTAAGCCGACAATCGCATCATGGAATCTTATAGACCCGATGACATGTTGCGGTTCGCCATTTATAATAATACCAGTAGCCAACATGGCCTTACCATGATTGTCACGCAATCCCCGCAAGTTTAGTGACTAGAAAACAGTCATGAAACATGCAGTGCAGGGACCCCGATACTTGATTGAGTGTTAATGAGCACACTTGCCTATCTCTTGTGGTTACGTCAAATATTGACTTATTTTTCTTTTTTTATTCAGTTTCCATTTTGTTAATTGATAAAAAAAATTAACACTTTTTTTACAACAATCTTATGTTGCACTATTTTTTCGACACCTGCTGATATCTTTTGCACACTATTGATTATCGAATTTTTTTCATATTTTTCTTCCTTCAGGTACTTTACAAGCCAGCTGGACAACATGCGGGCACCTTATATTCCACTGGGGAACATACATTAGTAGTGCCAATACCTAGGGAAGGTGAATGTATTGTAGAGGTCCGAGCCCACAGTGAAGGAGGTGATGGAGAAGTTGCTTATGTCAAACTTAGCAGTAAGTTACTTTTCCCTGCTAAATCACTAAAAAATAGAGGAAAAGAGGGTCATTGAACACCTTATAAATTTTATTGAAAAAACTTTTAGAAAAACATGTAACAGCATACAGATCACAGGTAATGTGATGTGAAAAAATGTACCATATAAGAAAGTAATGTACATAGGTCAGGATGCATGTATGTAAATAATATAATAATATAAATAATTGCCCCGGCTATTCTTGAAGGTAATCAGTATTAAATGGTCTCCACTATATCTGTAGATGCAATGCAAATATCAAAAGGAAAACATATATAAGTAGCAAGATTTATATATTATTTAGCTTTCTATACCAAAGCATATAAATTTGTAAAAGTCAGGCTAATATGTAGGATAATATGGTTCTAAAAATCAATGGTGATTGAATTGTATCCAGATCACAAATAGTTAATGCTGTGTAGAGATTATGTATAGACACCTGAAAAAAAACAAAACAAAAAGAAACTTACATGCCAAAGCTTGAAGCTACTAAAAAAAGAAATACCAAAAAAATATAATAGAATTTTTTTAGATGTTTTGCATCCACTTTAATACCTGTCCTGTAGCCATGTCACGGTAATCTCATTGTACTGGGTCCCACTCTATTTCACTATCTTTCTCTGGGTTTTAAATCTACATATATGGGCAAAGAGAGACCCGCCATTAAAAGATAAAAACACTTATGGCTAATGGGGGAGGGAGGCCTGGAAGCATGGTCAGTCAAATGGACATAGTCCGAACACAATCCAAACAAACAATACAAAAAAGAGACTTAAGGCCACTTTACACGCTGCGATCTCGCTAGTGAGATCGCTAGTGTGCGTACCCGCCCCAATTGTTTGTGCATCACGGGCAAATCGCTGCCCGTAGCGCACAAAATCGCACGGACCCGTCACACTACTTATTTGCCTAGCAACATCGCTGTGACCGGTGAACCGCCTCCTTTCTAAGGGGGCGGTTCGTTCAGCGTCACAGCAACGTCACTAAGCGGCCGCCCAATAGAAGCGGAGGGGCCGAGATGAGTGGGACGAACATCCCGCCCACCTCCTTCCTTCCTCATTGCTGGCAGCCGCAGGTAAGGTGAGGTTCCTTGTTCCTGCGGTGTCACACATAGCGATGTGTGCTGCCGCAGGAACGACGAACAACATCGTACCTGCAGCAGCAATGATAATCGGGAATAGGGGAGCATGTCAACGATAAACGATTTTGCACGTGTATGTGACGATTTTCGATCACATGTAGGTGTCACACGCAACGGCATCGCTAACGCGGCCGTATGCTTTAGCGATGTCACAGCGTGTAAAGTGGCCTTTATATGCCAAAGCTTGAAGCTACTATAAAATATATATATTTTGTGTCTCCTTTATTTGATATGCCTGGCTTTTCATGGCCTTTGGCCATGTTTGGGAGGATCACCACCTTGTGGACATAATGGATATTTGCATCTGATTGTTTCATCTGGTTTCCCCCCTGCATCCTTCTAGTTTATTGTGGTTTTTTGGAATAGGCTTTATAGCGCTAGCGCTAGCACTAGCTCCATTTGGGGCAGCCTTATTTATTATTGCCTTTATTCCATTTTCCCACTGTTACTTTTGTATCTTGCAATAGGGGATAACCACTTTCATTCCTGCTTATGTCTTTTTTTGACATATAAAAACTATCATTGTCCTGTTTTTTAAAGAGCTACATGCTGTCTTTCATACAATGGCTATCTTTAATTCTCTTTTTTTGGCTCTTTGAGTAATCATTTTCTTGACACATACCATTTTTGTGCATTATGCTATTTATAGATTACTACTTTTGATCACCTGAGGATATCTGTTTGTGACCTCATTTTGTTTTTTTATATATGTATGTGTTTAAAGAAATGTTTCAATAAAGATATCTATTTTTTAGCTATTTGGCTCATTCACTTATGACTCTTTATAGGCTTTGTGTTTATAATATATATATATATATATATATATATATATATATATATATATATATACAGACACCTGTCTGATAACAGAAGTAATACCTATGTCTGAGAGTGAATGACGATCACTGTTTTACATGCAAAGACATCTAATTGAGAAAGTAATTAAAAAGGATAAAAGTATGCTAACTAGGCATCTTATTTTGTATAAGCCATGTCTTTTATACCAGACTTGTGCATGTCCACTGTAAATTGTTTTGTAAAATGTTTTGTAAACATTGCCCACAATAAAGTCAGTAACATAAAAAATATTCCTCGGACAGACTTAGCACTACCTACTCCATCTAGCAGGTCCTAAAGCAACCCTGGCCTTCAATCTGTAACTCCTATATTGAGTTTTGGGCCAACAGAGTCCTTTAGGTTGCATCCACAGGAGTACTTGCTGAACGGAGGGGTGAACCTGAGGCAAGATGGTTAAACAAAGCCGGATCAACATCAGAAGGATAAAACAAGTGACCGAGTCAAGAAGCAAAAACATAGTGAATGGAATAGCTGAGATCAAAGATCAGAAGAACAGGCAAAAATAAATTCAAAGAAAGAAATAATAATTCAAAGAAAGGAAGGCTAACATATCAAACAAGGTCAGGATCAAACACCAGAAGAAGAATGGGTATAATTCCCGTGCTGCCTTAGTCATAGAAACATCCAGGAGTAGGTAAATAGTGAATTATTTCGCTACGCATTTGAAATGCGATTATACCCAGTCTTCTTCTCCTAGTATTTGCTGTTACATAAGTTGCTGCAGTCGTCACTGTGTTTTTTCAGTTGGTTGTGACTCACACAACCTGCCTAAATGAGCCTTTCTAGCATATTTTTTTTTTAATCATCCTTGTCGGATAAGACCCCAGATTGCGCTTGTTTCCTCCAGATTACCAGATTACTTCAAGGTCAGGATCAATGCAGATCAGAATAAAAATAACAGGAATAGTACCAGAAATGAAGTAAACTAAACAAAATATCTGGCAACTGGTTTAAGTAGGGTGTAGGGATGCCCCACTGGTAGAGCTGATGGGCAACACACACCAATTCTGAGGCCATCCAAGAATTCACTCGTATACTAATACTACCCAACGGACCAGTGCTTTTGGTACTTTTAACATAATACTAGTTATATTGGTGTATAATGATTAGTGATGGGCGAGATTCCCATTTACTTCCATTACTCGAGCCGCATTGGAGCAACCTGGTTCTCAAACAAGAAAAGAGTAGTGGCTAGACCATCACTAATTATATGTTTTGTTACAAAATGGTTACTTTATAAGAAAAGTGATTGATAATGTTGTTTGAATTCTTGCATTACAGGTGACACATCAGGGATGTTTCCCAGTATTATTGGAATATTACTACCAACTTTTGGCCTCCTGATTTACCTGGAATTCTGAATGTAGGTCTTTTTAGAACATCCTGAGTGCAGTGTACTCCTTTCATAACTCTGGAGGAAACCATTGTTTTATTACTACTGCGGAACCAACTTAAGCCAAAAATGAGAAAAATACGTATATATTACCCAGCAGATTTATTATGAACTTTAAATAGATTTAAGGCATTCAGGAACTCCTCTGAGGAAATCATTTTCAAGGATGATAGATCATTTTTAATTTGTTCCAATATGCCTTATGAAACACTTATGAAAGTCTCTGACAGTTGCATGATCAAGTGGGGCAAGTTACAGTGTTAAATTACAAAAACTTAGACTGTACAGTGAAAGTAAAGCCACCATCCATAGGTGACAAAACTTAACAATAACAAATTATGAAATATATTAGAGATTCAAATGTTGTATATGGTACTTGTAGAGTAACTACATCTGTCTGTACTATCTGTTTTGTGTGCTGCATATTTTTGATTGAGCCCTGTCAAGGCCTCTAGACATACAGTCAGATCAAAAACAGTCATTGTATTAGACAGAATTTCATTTCTACAACAAATGAATGTAGAGTCATAATGCTGAAAGTGACAATTGAACATTTGGACTCTGTTTTGTATACATATCATTGATTCCTTAGAGGTGCAAACATGGGAGGCAATGTTCCTACTAGCAGAGTGACCTATTTTCAGTACTAGAAAGTTTGCACTTGCAATAGATGTCACACTGTAAATAGTGCAATAGATGGCCCACTTATGAATGTAAAGTATAAATAGCATATAAAGCATACTTCATAAAGTACAGAAATATTTCAAAGGGTTAGTATGTAACATTAGACATGATGCAAAGCCATGATATAAACAAAATTAAAATATTTTTAAAAATCAATAAATGAGCAGACATCTATGATTGATTCTAAAAATTGTATACAAATGTATATAGGGTTCTACTTAAGACCTATAGTTTTTTTTGTCGCGTGCATGGAGTATATTCCCTCCCGAGATGATTTTTTTTTTCAGTACTGGATTCACATGCCAGGAAAACTGATGTTAACCATGAAAAAAATGGAGAAAATTTGGTGTTTCAAATAACATGTATAATTTTGGTACCATTGCTTCTGATACTGTATCAGTGTGTCAGAGATGGATCATTGTCTATCTCAGTTATAAGATGATTTAGTGGATGACATTAAAGTACATTGGCTGCTAAGTATACAGTTCAGGTCTTTCTTGATTGCGCCATTTTAATATGCACAAACTTAGTTTTAACACTGCACCCCTTTATGTCTACTATATCAAATGAAAGGTCTATCTAAGACTCTATAATATAGTAGTTGTCTGCTCTTAAAATGAAGTAAAGGCTATGGACACCTTTGAAATTATTATTTTTTGGTTTGTTGACCTCATGAGAATAGAATTAAGCAGCATGCTACATAGTTTGCATTAAAATTGTATTGCTTTTGTAGAGTCTGAGTTACTCCTACATATAACTTACTGTCCTGCTGCTTATAACATAGGACAGCAAATTGCTTTATGCAGTAAATATGCATAGAAGGTTGTAGAAAGATAGTCTGAGAGTGAAGAAAGAGGGGGTGCTGGGGATAGATCAGACAAACTGTGCCATGTAAGTATTAAGAGAAAGAACAACACAATCAGAACACAGTTTGCCGGGATGGGGTAAAACACCTAGATTTTACATCAGTGTACAGAGAAACTAGAGCAACCAATGAAGGTTCTTCATGTGGTGTGAGAAGATTTCACGTACTCCTCAGCATCAGTGTCTGTGAGGCAAGAAGGAAAGATCCCTTATGGACTACAGAAGGAAAAAGAGTACAGAAATGAGGCTATACTTATATAAGAGACATGGTAAGGGCAGCAGCATCCTAGATACACAGAACTCACCCATATTTTGTTAAACTGGAAGGGACATGTCCACATGAGAAAATTCTGGAACAAGGGACAAACTGCATATCAGAAAGTCTAAAAACAAATAAAACAATGTAGATTGCGGCTTAACTTTATTAAATGTGTAATGTATTTTAAAATAAAGTTTCCAGAAACATATGTGAAAATATTTTATTCCAGGTCAAAGTTGTCCATAGACTTTATAAACATCTATTAACATTTCCTTTGATCTTAATGCGGTAGGTAAAAAGTTACAGTACACAGCCCATTGCTGGCAATGGGGCTTCCCTTTAGAAAAAAGAAATAATCGCTCAGATGTAGTAGTAACACAAGTTACATCCGTACATAATCTAGTGTAAATTATCGTTCAATTGTACGTCACCTGCAGTTTATCCTGTGGATACCCGTGTTTTATAGTGAAACCTCCCCAACATTGATTGAGAGTCAGCAGAACAAGACATTTAGATTGGCTTTTATTTATTATTATCTGAGAGAAATGTCACGAGCCACATAGGTATGGACAGGGAATATGACATCACAAACAGAAGTTGTTCATTTGGTATGGTATGGTAAATGTAAATGTGGCCATCTTTGGGAATAGTCGTGTAACAGGTGATGCTGTGGAAAGTGGTATAGTAATATAAGTTTGAGAATTATATTAGAAGAAATAAGTGAATGACGACGAACACAAGCAGCAACGATCTGCAACGTTGTGTTACTGACACTTCTGAACCTAATGAATGTGTTTGTTCTGACTTTGTCTATTTTTTTCTTTTTGTACTGTTCGGCCATGATTATTTCAGAATTGTGCTTCAGTATTTCAGTTCACGTGTGAATGGTACAACACAGTATTATGAAACTGGGTCTAGTAATAGTGCAATGTTTCGGTTTATTTCCAAGAAAATCAAAATGGTATTCTTTTTTTATTCTTAGCACAAACTTGTTAGGTAATTGGGTTACTTTACCTTTATAGATTCAATACCATAGAAGTCTTTAATAATATATTCCGAATTAAAACAATTCTACTGTGTACCCCTGTCTTTAATTTTATATTATTTTTTTGTATGGTTTACATATGTGAAAATATCTCAGTGTTGTATAATTCACCTTCTTTGTCTGTTTATTAAATGGTTATTTCAACAATAGAAATTTTTACTATGTACATTTAATAAAAATTAGCAACTGTTTAACTCTTAAATGGGAAGTATCACTAGTTTTAAAAGAAAAAATAAAATAAAACATTTTTTTGGTAAGGTGTATGAGTGCTCATGTGTGGATCATGGGTGAAGCCCCAAATGTATGAAAATAAATTCAGTTTTTTGGGGTGCAGTGCCTTTCATGATCCATTTGCACTGTACTTATACCATACCTGTATAGAAACAAACTTCAATTTTCATAGGAAGATGATGCATCCCATTTTGGTAGTATGCTAAAGCACAGACATACCTTTCATTTGTGTAGTACCCATTCTCATTTTTATATGTGCTGTCCAACTCAGCTAATTTAATTTTTTTTTTGTTTTGCCAAATGCATGATGGCCTTTTAATTTTTCTAATAAGTGAAGAAAAAATGTATATTTTATTTTATCTATTTATTATTTTATTTGTTCATATGCCACGTAAAGGAAAGAGTGTGCCCCTTTATGTCTAACCTAGGCATTTAAGAGTAAAAGTAAGATCTGGTAATGCAACACAAATGTGCTGTTTAGCTTTGCAACCAATACCGCAATGTTATTACCAATTTTTATTAGCAAATATAGCTAAATATATCAGCTACTGAAAGCTCTGTCTCCTTATAACAACATTAATGCTACTTTTGTTACATTAGAATGCTAATTTGAAAATTGAATTATTTTGTTTAGATGTACTTTTTTTACCTTGGCTGTCTGTTCATATATTGTTTTGTTTTTTTAAGTGAAATAGGCAGGGATCTTATGTTATCAGATTTTTTTTTGCTTTTGTCAAAATTAAATATCAGTATTACTTACCATGTAACTGCTGGCTTTTAAATTTGCCAAAACGTTATGTTTTGTTTAAAAAAATCTCCAAAATAAAGGCGTTTCACAAACTATGTTTTTGGTAAGATTTTTTCTTTACTTGGGCATTGGTCAGATGTCACTAGGTCAAAAGTGGCCAGTTTTTATTTGATTTCATTACGGTTGTTACATTGAGTATTTGTTTTTATTAAAGTGGTGGTCAAGGTGGTCCAAAGGCAAAGACATTTTCATTCCAAACTCCTATCTATTTTGTGCCATAATATTACTTGCATACAAATTCTCAGTTTCTTTGGGGAATAATCTAACTGGTTTTCTTCCTTTTTTACAACTTCCTTTTTGATGATGCTTTGTTTGAGAATCCCAGTGCATGCTGGGATACTGAAATGAAGTGTCATCAGGGGGTAGAAGCTGTGGTCACTGCTGCAGCTCCTGCTCCCTGCCTAAAAGGAAACAGCATCAGTGATGCTCATTTCAGGGGCTGCTCTATTTCTTGTGCAATGTGCACAATGACAGCGCATTCTTTGTTCTCGGCTTAGATCAGCAGTAACGAGCCAGCACCAGAATACCCGGCATGCAGAAACTAGTGACGTCACGTGCTGGTGGTGGAGCTGGTCTCTTCATAGCTCTGTTGCCAGCTTGTTACTGCTGATCTGAGAGTGCGCTGTCATCGTGCACATTACGCAGTGCACAGGGACTAGCCCAGCACATAAAAAAATATAAAGGGGAATAAAATCAGGAACTGGGCACTTTTGACATGGTGAATTGTCCTCTTTAAAGTTTTTTTAAATGCTTACCATGAATATTTGCTTATGTTCCATACAAAGGGTAAGAGCTACATTCTCCTTATACTTACCTTTACTGCAAGACAGAAGACATCTGGGGGTCTATACCCTATTGAATGATCTCTTCTCAGGCCAACAGATACTTGAACCTTTGCATTTTTTATCTATGTAGTTTATTAAAGATTAAGGATTAGCATTGAAATCACGACATGTTTATTGTATGATCTTAAGATAAAAGTCTTATAACTCCATATAATATATTTAGCATTTTTTCTCTTCTAAATGTTATTTGTAGCCTTTCTATATTTTTGCTGATAAAATGTATCAAAAATAAACAAAGCAAATGTGAAAATCGTCTTGATGTACAAAGTAAAATCCTTTACTTATCTTGTTAGCCTACAGTGTTGATAATACAGCATATACTCATATAATCAAAAAGGGGGAAAGACGCAGGTTCAAAATTTAGGTTGGAGAGAGAATTAATGCTTTACAAAGGATGCTCACTGAATTATGATCTTGATATATGGGCAGCCATGTCAGAGATTATATACCCTTTGAACATAAATTAAAAAAAAAATCTACAACATGAAAGTTCAATGGTTTAAAATTGAGAATAGTATTTGTTATCAACATTGGAGTTTAAGAAAGTCTAATTTTTTACATTTACATTTTACAGTGTACTTTAAAGTAAAACCCCTGTGGAATCCCAGATATAGGGACAGATGCCATGCTGTATCACTTACTGAAATGCTCAGTACAGTTTGGAAAGAATACATGTTTTCTCTGTTGTAGATGTAGTAGTGGTGAGATTGCTGAGCTTTGTGTAACCCCGCCCACACCCCTGATTGGACGATGCCTGTGATTGGGGTAGGGTTATATAAATAAGCTTTACTGGCTTGCAATCAACCCTGCCATGATAATCTTCTGCTGCTAAAACACTGATTGTATGTAAACTAAAACACACAAGTGACACATTCCTGGAATCAGGTTCTCTTCTCTCAGATCAAATTGCAAAAACCTGCTGACAAATTGTCTTTAAAAGAAATCTGGTATGAATTTTGCCAAAATGCTGTCTCTTATTACTTTCACCATATTTATTATTTGTTTCAAGCACTTTCTGCATATTGTCCCATAAGGGGGCATGTCCTGGCTGAAAAAATGGCTTAGCGTATTAGAAAATGGGCTTAGTCTAACATGTCAAACATGTGCCAGTATAAAGTACAAAGTCAGCCAACTAAACAATGATATCAACTAGACTATTTGTAAACTAGATTTATTATTTCCTTGCCTCTGCAGACAATTTTTATTTGCATTTTTCCCTCATCTTCCAAGAGCCATAGCTTTTTCATTTTTCTCTCAACAAAGCAGTATGAGGGCTTGTTTTTTTGCTAGACAAATTCTAGTTTTGAATAATACCATCCATTTTACCACTTAAAAAAATTCAGGTGAGATAAAATTGTAAAATGCACAATTTTGACATTGATTTTTCATTGTTTGTTTTCTTGTCATTCATAACTTGGTAAAATGACCTGGACACGTTTTTCTACAGGTCAGTCCGGTCAGAAATTGCAAAACACATTGATTTGGTCATCTTTTTCCAAGACCTGCAATAACTACAATATTTTTATTTGTTCATCAATGTAGCTGTGTTTTTTGCATGGCATTCTGATGGTTTTATTGATTCCAATTTTGGGTACATACGACTTTTTGCTCGGGATTTATTGCATTTTTTATGGAGGCGTGGGGACTGAAAAACAACAATTCTGACATTTTGATTCTTTTTTTCTTCACATCGTTTACTGTATGGGTAAATTAATTTTATATTTTTAAAGACTTAGACCAAATTATTTTTTATCTATTAAAAAAAAAAAACGTTTTTACTTCATTTTATTAGTCGGCTGAGGAGCTTTAACCTTCATTCACCTGATTACTTATACTATTTCTACAATATCACAGTATTGTAGTATGCAGTTTAAATCCCAGTTTAAGTCCCAGCAACAGTACAGCATAGCACTATAAAATATAGTGGGCAGCCATGACATGTGTGAATTGTGTGCTTCTGGAGTGGCAGTAGCCAAAGCCGCACATTAGGATCATACAGCCAAAAATGCTTATCAGGGTTGAACCAGCCATGACAACCCTGGCAGCAGCAGAGCTACAATATAGATTACATTATAAATAGGGAGTATAGGTCCAGGTGAGCTGTGTCTCGGTGCCCCTACATAGCATGTGGATATGGAGTAAGGTGGTCTGTCTGGTTAGATAAAACCAAAGTAGAAATTTTTGGGCAAAATGCTATGTGTGGCGGAAAACTAACACTGCACATCACCCTGAAAAAAACATGCCCACAGCCAAACTTAGTAGGGACAGCATCATTCTGTGAGGTTCTTTCCTTCAGCAGGAACAGGGACATTGGTCAGAGTTGATGGTAATATGGATGGAGCTAAATACAGGGCAGTCCTGGAGGAAAACCTGATAGAGGCTGCAAAACACTCGAGACTCTGTGGTAGGTTTACCTTCTAGCTGGACAATGACCCTAAACATACTACTAAAGATACAATGATAGGTTTAGATCAAAACATATTCATGCATTTGAAAGGCCCAGTCACAGTCCAGACATAAAGCCCATTGAGAATCTGTGGTAAGACTTGAAAATAGCTGTTCACGGATGCTCTCCATCCAATTTTACTGAACTGGAGCTATTTTGTAAAGATGAATGGGCAAAAATGTCATTCTCTAGATGTACAAAGTTCATGGGGATTTACCCTAAAAGACTTGCAGCACTAATTGCAGCAAACATGGTCCTGCAAAGTATTGACTTTGGGGGACCGAATACAAATGCACATAATTTTCCAATTTATATTTTTGAAGTATTTAGAAAACCACGTATCATTTCCTTTACACTTCACAAATACTTGCTACTTAGTATTGGTACAGCGGGTGAAATAAATTTTGAACATGTTTCTAATTTTCTAAGTAAATATATTTCTAAAGGTGCTATTGACATGAATTTCTCACCAGATGTCAGTACCAACCCATCCAATACACAAAAGCAAAGAAATCAAACCATAGATGTCCATAAATTACCGTATTTTTTGGACTATAAGACACACTTTTTTTCCTCCAAATTTGAGAGGAAAGTGTGGGGTGCATTTTATAGTCCGAAGCAGCGGCTGTGGAGTGGGAGGCCGCGGCTGTGGAGTAGGATCACAGGAGGCAAGGAGGGTAACTGCTGCAGGAAGCCGGTGGCTGGAGAAACCACGTGTGCCCACTGTTTAAAGTAAAGGAATATTCATTAGCTGCTCCTCGCCCACCTCTCTCCACTCTCTTCAGTCAGTGAGTAGAAGCGGGTGTGAGGAGCAGAAAATCAATACCTGTTTAATTTAAACAGCGGACACACATGGGTACTCCAGTCGACGTCTTCCTGTAGCAGCTGGGGAGACTGTGTGCCGCTGTTTAAGGAGGAGGCAGGAGCAGGGTGCCGCTGCAGTCATGCCTGGCCCGGAGGAAGTGCAAATCACTGCAGTGTCCGGGCCAGAGCACGGCATACCTTCACAGCACAGCCCGCAGGCTCTGTGCTGAGTGCTCACATTGCTTGTTTGTTCCTGCCTCTGTACTAGAAACAAAGTCTCCCGTAACAGCAGGACCTGCAGTGATTTAGTAAAGAGAGGTGGGCCAGAGCAGCACAGAACAGCACAGTGCCCCACCTCTTCATTACATCACTGCAGGTCATGTCGAGTTACGGGAGACTTTGTTTCTAGTGCAGTCAGGACCAAACTGAAAGCTAAGTGAGCATCACATCTGTAAAATTAAGGCAATAAATAAATATAGTGTATAAAGGCATTACTCTACACCTGGATGGAGTTGGATCATATATATATTTATACACACGCACACACACACACACCAGGTTGGAGGATCACACATATAAGGATATAAGGAAGGGGCCCAGAATGGGATATATGAGTACAGAATTTGGGGATATTATTACCTCCATAACATTGTCAGCAGCAGACCCACCCCCCACATAACAGTGTGTTTTGACCACAAATTTTTTTACTTCAATTTTGTTTTCTAATTTTTCCTCCTCTAAAACAAGGGTGCGTCTTATAGTCCGGTGCGTCTTATATTCCGAAAAATATGGTAAGTTATGTGTCATAATGAGAAATGACACAGGGAAAAAGTATTGAACAGACTTTCTGAAATTTAAATAATTTAAATCATACTTCGTACAAAAGCCTTTGTTGGTGATGACAGCTTCATGACTCTTGAATGGAGAAACTAGTATGGTACTATGGTATAGTATTTTAAATCATAATCACAACCAAAAACATCCAAATGATCCTGTTCAAAAGTTCACGTACCCCAGTTCTTAATATCGTGTATTGCCCCCTCTAACATTAATGGCAGCTTGAAGTCTTTTGTGGTATTTGTGGATGAGTCTCTTTCTTTTCTTAGATGGTAAAGCTGCTCATTCTTCTTGGTAAAAAGCCTCCAGTTCCTGTAAATTCCTGGGCTTTCTTGCATTAACTGCATACTTAAGTTCTCCCCAGAGTGGCTCAATGATATTTAGGTCAAGAGACTAAAATGGCCACTCCAGAATCTTCACTTTGTTTTGCTGTAAGCTAATGATAGGTCAACTTGGCCTTGTGTTTTGGATTGTTGTCACGTTGGAACGTCCAAGTACATCCCATGAGCAGCTTCCGAGCTAAGTGCAAATTTGCCTGCAGTATTTGCTGATATTGTGCTGCATTCATCTTTCCTTCAATTTTGACCAAGTCTTCTATGCCTTTGTAGCTCACACATCCCCACATCATCAGCGATCCACCTCCGTGCTTTACAGTAGGAATGGTGTTGCATTTAATCAAAGGCCTTGTTGACACCTCTCCAAATGTAACGTTTATGGTTATAGTCAAAAAGTTTGATTTTAGTCTCATCACTCCAAATTACCTTGTTCCAGATATTTGGAGGCTTGTCTCTGTGCTGTTTGGCATATTGTAGGTGAGATACTTTGTGGTATATGCGCAGTAATGGCTTTCTTTTGGTGACTCGGCCATGCAGCCCATTTTTCTTCAACTGCCACCTTATTATTCATCTTGAAACAGTCACACCTCTAGTTTTCAGTGAGTACTGTATTTCAGCTGATATTTGTGAGTTTTTCTTTGCATCTCAAACAATTTTCCTGTCAATTTTGGCTGAAATTTTTGTTGGTCTACCTGATCGTGCTTTGGTTTTTACAGAACCACTGATTTTCCATTTGTTAATCATAGTTTGAAGACTGCTGACTAGCATTATCAATTCCTTGGATATCTTTTTGTATCCCTTTCCTGTTTTATATAGTTCAACTATCTTTTCCCGTAGATCCATTGACAATTGATTGGCTTGCCCCATGACTCACAATCTAGAAACATTAGTGGCTGGATGAAAGATGCAACAGTCTGTCTGGATCCCAGAAACTCACTCAGCTTTCATGCACACACACTGATTACAAGCCAAAAGGTCACAGGTGAGGATGTTACTTTTATTAGCGATTCAAGCCCATTTCTGTGCATGTTATCAGGCCAAAGTCACCAGAATTTGTTAACTTTTGATCAGGGTCATTTGGATGTTTTTTGATGTCATTATGATTAAAAAAAGAGAAAACACAGTAGTTTAGCAATAAATGGATTCACCCAACCACAAACCATGAGTGGGAAAAAATGATTTTGTGTTATCATTCATATTCTCTGAAAAAAGGCCAAGAAAGCAAAAAATCTGCAGTGGTATGTAAACTTTTGGGCACAACTGTAATAGATGAAGATGCCTGTCAACTGAAAATGCTGAAAGGTTGACTATTCTCAAAATGAACAAGGCCTGGATTGGCTCCGACTTCTCAACCTCAGCAGATGGCATAAAGCCAATTCAAATGGTTTTTTTTGCTGGGGTATTCTCATGCACACCTTCGCACCCTCAAAAGGGTATATGGTTCAAGATTATTATTTTTCTTGTCCTTGTCCTTCTCCTCCTACACCATATCAACAGGGATATTATGCAGCCCTTGCTTCAAATGTTTACAGTGCCATCAGGTGGCCCTTACTTATAATTTTATTTATCACAAACTTGAGCCAAATCAGAATCTTGCAAGCTGCAACTCCCTCGCTACTTAAATTGACTCCATGGATTTTTAATGTACCTGGTTGGCATAATAACTGACTGATGTATCCACCTGTCAACTGAATTTGCTGACAGGCTGACTGTTCTTAAAATAAACAAGGCTTCAATTGGCCCCAACTTCAACACAGCAGATGGCATTAGTAGAACATAAAGCCAATTCAAATGTTCATTTTTTTTCTGGTGTATTCCCATGCACCTTTTCAAACACAACAAAGGGTATTATGGTTTATAATTTTTCTTGTCTTCCTCCACCATATCCATAGAGTCATCATCATGTGGCACTCACTCATAATTTTTAAAGGGTCAGCAGCCGTCCCTCACTCATAATATTTACAGGGCCAGTAGTGGGCCTCAAGCAATTTTTACATTTCTAGCCGGCCCTCATTCATAATTTTTAGAGGGCCAAGCAGGTGGTTCTCTTTCATAATTATTGGAGGGCCAACAGGCGTCCCTCAATCATTTAGGGGGCCAGTAACTCAGCCTCACTAAATTTTGAGAGCGCCATCAGAGATAGTGGAGTGGCTAGAAGGAGAAGACAGGCAACTGTCCCCAAGAGCACCCATACTCGGCAAGTTTTGATGCCAAAAGTTAGGTGTTCCCTACTATATCGCTTTTTAACAGAGGAGGATGAATGAAGGAGATACACAGCAGGACCAACAGAAACAGGGGAACACTATCAAAGGTCTGGGCCAGTTTTATTAGACCCTCCCAGCACCTATGCCCTGATGCGCATGGTAGTCTGACAAGGGTGGCTTATGAACATGGTGAAGGAGTACCTAGCTGACCCTATCAGATTCCTCTGTGCCATACAACTATTGGGTATTCAAGCTGGAAACGTGGCATAAACTGTTCGTCTATGCCCTGAGGTGCTGGCCTGCCCTGCTGCTGGTATTTTGCCACATCGGGTTTTTAGTGCCACCGGGGTGCAGAAAAACTGATCAACTCAAAATGCTGACAGGCTGACTGTTCTTAAAATGAACAAGGTCTGGATTGGCCCAAACTTTTCCAGTCTAGATAATGACAGCTGTGGAACATAAAGCCAAATAAAATGTTCATTTTTTTCTGTATTCCCATACACCCTTTACTACTCCAAAAAGGGTATATGGTTCATGATTTTTTTTCTGGTGGTTTTCCTACTCCTCCTCCTACACCATATCAACAGGGTTATCATGAGTCCCTCGCTTCCAATTTTTTGAGGGTTAGCAGCCAACCGTCACTCATAAATGTTGGAGGGTCATCAGGCGGTCCGCACTCATAATTTTTAGAAGGATAGCAGCTGGCACTCAGTCGTAATATTTAGAAGGCCAGCAGGCTGCCCTCTCTCCATTTTTAGAGGGCTAGTAGCCGGCCCTCATTCATAATTTTTAGAGGAACAGCAGACAGCCTTCAAGCAAGTTTTAGAAGGCCAGCAGCTGGCCTTCACACATCATTTTTACAGTGCCAGCAGAGGCCCTCAATCAATTTTCACAGTGCCAGTATCCAGCCCTCACTCATAAATTTTAGAGGGCCAGCAAGGTGCCCTTAATCAATTTTTAGAGGACCATCAGCCAGCCCTCACTCATAAGTTTTAGAAGACCAGCAGGTGGCCCTCAATTAATTTTTAGTGGGCCAGCAGCCAGCCTTTACTCCTAGTTTTTGGAGGGCCAGCAGGTGGCCTTCAATCAACATTTAGAAGCCCAACAGCTAGCCCTCATAATTTTTGGAGGGCCAACAAATATTTTTCATAGCTACATTTTGTTTTTCAACACAGTTTACAGTTGGGAGCACAACAAATGCGGTCAGACATGAGACCTAGCTTCTTGTCCCACTTCTTGAAGCCAGAACAGTGCAAACAGGTGGTCAGTTGGATGGCAGATAATGCTTTCAGAATGTTTCCCAGCACCACCCTGTCTTCCACATGGTGCAGTCTCAGTAGCCAAGAGTCTGGACCACATAATCTTTTACCTGATCATCCTTCCTCCCACCGTGGGGAACCCCAGGAGACAAGTAATCCCACTGATTCTGGCCTCGCACAATTCAAGAAGGACGTAAGGAGATCGTGTGTAGTGATGGACAAATATTTGAGCAGCCATTGTCAGAAGAAATTTATGGTGTGCAACTGCAATGAATATCTCTCAAGTGTCGATGAAGCAGTTACCAACAAGTTATATTGTTAAGTCAACAAATCAGGAGGAGGACCAGAGTGTGGAAGTGGAAGACGAGGTGGTGAATGATGAACCTGCCATGCAGAGCGAGGAAAGCAGTACAGAGGTGACGGGATCAGCAGCACCACAACTGGCAGGAGGTTGCAGTGGAGTGGCAAGAGGGAGTGTTATGTTCTTACAACAACTCACAAAGGGGTAAAGGTGACAGTAAAAACTACAACTGACCTTGCAGTTTCCTGTACTGACTAAAGATCCTAACCCTTCAGTCCCTAGTGGTTCCTGCTGGAGTTGAAATAACTGTGACCACAGACTTAACAATGGCAACTCGGTCCTATGCTACCTGATCAGGCGTTGAGCACTTCACATTCTTCCTAAGGAACCGGAGGGCAGAGCAAAGTGCAAATTACCTACAGAAGGGAAGGTGTGCAGAAGTAGAAATTGATCCCAGATTGAGTAAGACAAACAAAAAATACATATAAACAGAGAAGATGAATATTGTTAAAGAATATGCTGCCTACTTACTGATAACAAACATAAGATAGGTGCAGAGTGAAAAAAAAAAACAAAAAACAGCAGAGAGAAATATCCTACTGGTATTAGACTGACTGGCAGAAACTAACAGCAATATGGCTAGACTTCAAAATAAGCTTTTCACCAGCAGGAAATACCATGAGGGTGAACATATTTAAAGTCACACCCAAAAGGTGATTGCGTAAGGAGATGAGTAAATGAATACACCAGTTATACTAATAAAATCAAAGCACAGATAACAGAAAGTAAACCTACTGTACAGTAAATCTACACATGGCAAGTTTACAGGGCAAGGGGTAGGTGTTTCTTTATTTCTGGTGTATTCTCATGCACCCCTTCCCACCTATTAGGAGTATACAGTTCATGGTTTATTATTTTTATTGTCCTCCTCCACCATATAAGCAGGGTCTTCATGCGGCCTTCATTAAAATGTTTTAGAGGTCCATCAGGAGGCCCTCATTCATAAATTTTGGAGGGCCATTATATCATTAGCCGGCCCTCCCTTAACTTACAAACGTATGAGGCATCAACCAAGAAGATGAGCGGCGATGAAGTCATAATCATCCCGCTTTTGTGTGTACTCAAACACTTTACAATTAAAGAGGAAGCTTTGCATGTGGACCGGGTGGAGATGGAAAATGTACACAAGGTACTTTGTGCTTGTACAGTATATCTGGATTGCTTGCAATAGAAATGTTGCCATTTAGGCTTGTGGAGTCTGAAGCTTTCTGCAACTTGATGATGGCAGCCGTCCTGTGGTACCCAGGTGCCCTGTGTGCCATCCCCGACCTACACCAGCATGTGTCCCATAACATCACCCATGCCCTGACCAATGCAGTTAGGTTGCAGCAGCAGTATACTTGTAGAATGACCGTAAAACAATATAACCTGATTATATGCTTCTAATCCAAAATTATCCCTCCTTCAGCAGCTACCATGACACTGAATGCAGGTAATAGTCGTATTAATAGGGAAGGAAATGGATTTAGACCTGAAAAGGACTTTTGAATTTAGATTACAGAAGGTCTGTTGAGGTACCATCACACTTAGCGATGCTCCAGCGATCCCACCAGCGATCTGGCCTTGCAGGGATCGCTGGAGCGTCGCTACATGGTCACTGGTGAGCTGTCAATCAGGCAGATCTCCACAGTGATCAGAGATCAGCCACCAGTGACCCGTGTAACGATGCTGTGCTTGACCATAGTACACGTCGGGTTACTAAGCAAAGCACTTTGCTTATAGTTACCCAATGTGTACCTTCGCTACATGTGCAGGGAGCAGGGAGCCGGCTTCTAGAAGCTGCGGACGCTGGTAACCAAGTTAAATATCGGGTAACCAAGCAAAGTTCTTTGCTTGGTTACCCGATGTGTACCTTGGTTACCAGCGTCCGCAGAAGCCGGCTCCCTGCTCCCTACACATTCAGATCATTGCTCTCTCGCAGTCAAACAGCGATCTGTGCTTCAAAGCAGGAGAGCAACAACCAAAAAATGGTCCAGGACATTCTGCAACGACCGGCGACCTCACAGCAGGGGCCAGGTCGTTGCTGGATGTCACACACAGCGACATCACTAGCAAGATCGCTGCTGCGTCACAAAAACCGTGACTCAGCAGCGATGTCGCTAGCGATGTCGCTTAGTGAGACATGGCCTTAAGGCTAGAATCCCTGCCTACATGCCAATAAGTCATTATCCCTTCTCCAGGAGCTTGTCCTACACTAAATGCAAATAAGAGCGGTATTAGGTTATGTGCGCACTAGGCATTTTTTTACCATGTTTTTGTGCATTTTTCGGGTGCTTTTTTGTTCAGAAAACTGCATGACTTTGCTTCACCAGCAAAGTCTATGAGTTTTCATTTTTGCTGTCTGCACACAGCGTTTTTTTTTTTAGCTGCGTTTTTGTGGTGCCCACAAAAACACAGCATATCAAATATTCCTGCGTTTTTCACTGCGTTTTTCGCCCATTGAGTTTAATGAGATGTTCAAAAACGTAATGAAAAATGCAAATTGCAAATATAGCTGCGTTTAAATACCTAAAAACGCAGCTATAAACGCAAGGGGTGGGTAGTACAGTCACGTGTACAGGAAGAGGATTTTTTGTGTTGGTAAACACAGAAAAGTGAATCCTCCCGGTACCGCCACCTCTGCTTCCACCTCCCGTCCGGTGCCATGTCCCCTCCCATCCTGCGCCATGTCCGGACGTGAGGTGGAAGCAGCTGCAAAATCAAAAGTAAACAGAAGAAAAAAATATCATATTCACCTGTTTGCAGACTCCCGGGACACGTCCGATCGCTCCAGGACCTGCTGGTGATCAGCTGATGCGGTCATCCGACGGCATCAGCTGACAGTATAAGTCCAGCGATGAAGCCGGCTTTTTACTGCCTGGCCGGCTTAAACTATCAGCTAATGCTGTCAGGTGACCGCATCAGCTGATTACCGTCGGGCCCTGCAGCGATCGGATAGGATTCTGCACAAAAGTGTGTAGTTTTTTTTTCTACTGATGCATCAGCTGATTGTATAAATGGCTTTTCTACAATCAGCTGATGTGTCATGTGATTCACCTCCTTGAACCTGACACATCTTCTGATCGCTTTTGTCTTCTTTCTGGCAAACCGATCCGATGATATTGGATCCGGATTGGACATCGCAGGACCCTTGACTTAGGATTACTGCGAATGGGGCTCTTTATTTCAATAAAGATGGAGTCACTAATTGTGTTGTTTTATTTCTAATAAAAATATTTTTCTGTGTGTTGTTTTTTTTTTATCTTTACTAGAAATTCATGGTGGCCATGTCTAATATTGGATTGACACCATGAATTTTGGGCTTACGGCCAGTTGATAATTCACAGCTTAAAACACTAGACCTTAAAAGAGTAATAGATAAAGTCCCACTGGCCACTAGCACACACACAGAAATCGAGCTGTGTGTGAACACATATGCAACCAACGTGCTGTGTGTTGTATATTCCTGCCATTGCAGGTTGTACACTTTAATCTCCCCTGATGAACTCTCTGGTAACGCGGAGAAGGAAACGCGTTGGGAGGGGTATATCTTCATTGGGGTAGCTTGACCTGACTTGGGTGCTGCCCTTGTAAGGGCGAAAGCATTTTGCATGGGCACGACAGGGGTAGGAATTATTGAAATTGCTGGTCCCTCCCCTTTTGTCTGATTTTGCCCTCTTCCACCTGTGGTTCGTTCCGGTGGTGTGTGATCTGCTCGGGAGAGACATATGGGGTTAGATCCATCCTTTTATTATCACTATTGTTTATGCACTGCACTTTATCTATTATTCTATTAAGGTCTATTGTTTTTAGGCAGAAAACATTAAAAGTTACATTTTAATCCTTGCTATATTGTTGCTCATATCAGGATTTGGGTTGCACCTTGTTGCCTCTAGGCAAATTTGCTTTTCTATTAATACACAGCTAGCCCTAACCCCATTATTACCCAGCAAACCACCTGGCACCAGGGCAGCTGAAAGAGTTGGATACAGCGCCAGAAGATGGCAGTTCTATGAAAGTGCCAATTTCTGGGGCGGCTGCAGACTGCAATTCGCAGCAGGGGTGCCCAGAAAGCTTTGGCTCCATGCGCTGCGGATTTCAATCCCCAACTGCCTAGTTGTACCTGGCTGTACACAAAAATTGGGCTTTGCCCACGTAATTTTTTTTTAAATTATTTCATGAAATTCATGAAATAATTAAAATAGAAAAAAAGGGCTTCCCTATATGTTTGGTTCGCTAAGTACAAATAGGCAGCTGGGGTTTGAGGGCAGCCTTACCTGCCTGCTGTACCTGGCTAGCATAAAAAAAATGGTGAAGTCCATGTAATTTTGTTTTATATTTTACGTTTTTGGGCAAAAACCTCCAGCATACAGTCCTGGATGGAGGATGCTGAGCCTTGTAGTTCTGCAGCTGCTGTCTGCTCTCCTACATATGTAACGCCCTGGACATCCCCAGGGGTCACAGGTCACTACACACTCCACATACACCCCCACCCCAGTAAGGTACCATCAGTCAACCAAAGACCTGATTGCCTCCCTCAGAGTCAGACAGGCACACCAGGTGGGCGGAGTCAGGTGGATAGACATGCCCCCCCGAGGAGTCTGCTGGCCTGAGGCAGGAGATACAAGCAGATTAAGTTTGGAGAGAGGAGAGAGAGGAAGACAGTTCTGTGTGGAGCCTGGATTGGAGCCTAGGACCCCCGATCAGTCAGGCAGGCAGATGGTAGTGGCCGCCTGCAGGAGACCGGGAATACGACTGGCGAAACCGTAAGGGACCGGGACAGGGTAGTGGCCCACCGGAACCGAACCGGGGAGCCAACTGGATACCGGAGCACCAGGCAGGGTACTCAGACCCCAAATTAGGCTATAAGCCACCACCATAGTCAAATCAACTGATTGTGGTCTGGACCTCAGGGGTTCATTCCCACCTAAGTCCCGATTGAAGGCAACAGCCCAACCCGTCCGGATAGGTGCCACCGCCAAAGGCCAGAGATCCAGAGGTCCAGCGTCTGCGGGCAAACGGGCTCCTACGACACTTATACGCCAGGGAGCGGACTACCAGTGCCCAGGCACAGTAGTCAGATACACACACAGGTGTAGGAGAAAGGCGAACATTGCCAACCCGACTGGAGAAGCTGCAGCCGGCTGCGGGCCCCGTTCATCACCCCGTTTGGTTTACCAGCGACTCCTGTGTCTTGTATCGGAGTGAGTACACCAGTGCCCTCAGGCACCGCACCGCGCTGCACCGCAACACTGCGCCCTGCACCCCGGCCCTCGCCAACCGGGCCCCGGGATCAACATCCCCCTACCCACGGAGGGGTCAACATCTAGCTGCGCCACTACACCACTCCCGGGAGTCCCGTACCTTCACCGCAGCTGTGGTGTCCATAATCACTACAACCCGTGGGTGGCATCACGAACTACCATCCAAAACCAAATACCCGCATCCCCCGCACGAAGCGCCAACCTCCCTTGCAGAGCGACGTGACCCCCGGGTCCGTGAGAGCCTTGAGCCACCACCCGTAGAACACGAGCATGGACCCGAGCGGCTCGGCGGTCGCAGCCGTGGCCGCGAGGCAGTACACATCGACTCTTCTGGTGTCACGAACAGGATAGAACCAGTCTACTTACCAGTAGAAGTGCGCCTTGTGATCCCTGTCGGCGGTGTCCCGCTTAAAAATTTGAAAATCCGCCATCTTGAGCGCGAAAGTTTCCCGCTCAAGTCGTCTTCCCCGAGCAGTGAAGGCGCGAAAGTTAAGCCCCATCCCCAAAAGAGAGAAGTGCTGTAGAAAGAACAAGGGGAGCGGGTGAAGAATGGCGGCATGTAACTAGCGCTGCGGAGTTCAGGGACGCCAGGACTCTGCTGAAACACATTCCTGGACACCAACGCTGCAGGATGTGTCGGTAGATCCAGGCCCAAGTCCACTTCATGCTGGCGAAGTGGACGTCGGAGGTGAGGGGTCTGGCCGCAACCGTTTGGGCATCCAGAGTGGAGGTGGTCTCAGATGAGCGGGTAAGCGACCCACGCCCCTATGTCCCCGAGGGATCGGTCGATACGGCTGAGGGGCCCGGCCTGCTGCCGTTCACCATGCTACCTCCCTCACTGCCCATGCCTGCGGCCAACGCCCCGATTGATCCGCTGCCTCAGTCCGTGGCAGCGGAGCCCGTACCACCTACGGGGGGGACCAAGTTACTGGGCCCTCCGGCCTTACCGTCACCATCGCTCCTGCACCGCCGACAACATCCCATCCAGCCCCGAGCATGGCCGCAACAGAAGCGACCCTTGCCCAGAAGTCCAGACACCTGGCCTCGGCTGAAGCACAGCGGGGACGGAACTGCCAAGTGGCAGAGCAGGCCACATCACAGCGGGGTCCCTCATTACCGAAGGTGCCAGTCATAGCCGGCACGGAGGGACTCCAGCTGGGCCCGTCCCCCACACAGGCTGATCCAGAGCAGGCCACTGATCGGTGTGGCCCACGGCAGTATGAGAGGCTGGTCGTAGCCGGTGCTGTTGCCACCCAAGTGGTCCTGGCTCCTGGGCAGGAGAGCGGATGTGCATGCCCGTGTTTATTCTGAAGAGAGTTAAATCGGTAGCGGTTCCCGGCTACCTTGCTGTCGGTCCCCGTTTGGACCCTGTTGATGTTCCAGTTGACCCTCAAGATTAAAGAGTCCGGTCGGAGGAGCAGTCGTACCCGCACCGCTGGCAGCTGAAAATGGAGTCCTATGGGACAGTGTCGCCCGTGAGTGCAGGTGGCATTGGGGGCTCGTGCTGTCCGGTGGTGGACTGTGGCAAAGCTGCAGGAGGAAGTTGTACTGGAGTCAAGTGTTGTGGATAGCCCCTGGGACCCAAGAGGACAGTCCCCGTCGGGACCCTACAGCAAGTTCCCGTTGGGACCAACAGTCTGTTTTGTGGTAGCCCGTTGGTTACTGAAGTGCCCGTCCCTGTTGGGACTGATGTCCCCGTTTCATACCCCTTAACCCCTGCATGAGTAATCATGAACAAGGCCGAGAACTTGCAGGCCACCCAATAACTTTTGGGCTTGTAAATATTGCCCTTCCTGCAACTGCCGGTCTCTGGAGAGGCTGGTTGGAGGAGGGACCCACAGCAGAGCAGGCTGGGGTCCGGTCACCATCAGAACCGGTGACCATCCTCCGGGTCAGGGGTCCCCTTGGACGTGGGGCCTCTGAGTGACTGCTGGGTGCGTAGTACCATACCCATTTCTTAGCGGCAGCATCAAGGTGCAGGTTGCTTGGGTGGGAAAGCGGAAGGACATGGACCCATTTCTTGTTATTAATAAATATGTTCCCGTTTGTAACAGTTCAAGCAATGTGCCTCCCATGAGGGAAGATTTGACAAAGAAATGCATACTGTTTCCAAATGTTGATTGTTTGCTTACTTTACAGAAAAATAAAATCGGTGATGGACGGGCAGCCCGCGGACGGTCTACATTAAACCAAGGGGGAATGTGATGCCCTGGACATCCCCAGGGGTCACAGGTCACTAACACACCACATACACCCCCACCCCAGTAAGGTACCATCAGTCAACCAAAGACCTGATTGCCTCCCTCAGAATCAGACAGGCACACCAGGTGGGCGGAGTCAGGCGGATAGACACGCCTCCCGAGGAGTCTGCTGGCCTGAGGCAGGAGATACAAGCAGATTAAGTTTGGAGAGAGGAGAGAGAGGAGGACAATTCTGTGTGGGGCCTGGGTTGGAGCCTAGGACCCCCGATCAGTCAGGCAGGCAGACGGTAGTGGCCGCCTGCAGGAGACCGGGAATACGACCGGCGGAACCGTAAGGGACCGGGACAGGGTAGTGGCCCGCCGGAACCGAACCGGGAAGCCAACTGGATACCGGAGCACCAGGCAGGGTACTCAGACCCTGAACAAGGCTATAAGCCACCACCATAGTCAAATCAACTGATTGCGATCTGGACCTCAGGGGTTCATTCCCACCTAAGTCCCGATTGAAGACAACAGCCCAACCCGTCTGGATAGGTGCCACCGCCAAAGGCCAGAGATCCAAAGGTCCAGCGTCTGCGGGCAAACGGGCTCCTACAACACTTATACGCCAGGGAGCGGACTACCAGTGCCCAGGCACAGTAGTCAGATACACACATAGGTGCAGGAGAAAGGCGGATATTGCCAACCCGACTGGAGAAGCTGCAGCCGGCTGCGGGCCCCGTTCATCACCCCATTTGGTTTACCAGCGACTCCCGTGTCTTGTATCGGAGTGAGTACACCAGTGCCCTCAGGCACCGCACCGCGCTGCACCACAACACTGCGCCCTGCACCCCGGCCCTCGCCAACCAGGGCCCGGGACCAACATCTCCCTACCCACGGAGGGTTAACACCTAGCTGCGCCACTACACTGCTCCTGGGAGTCCCGTACCTTCACCACAGCGGTGGTGTCCATAATCACCACAACCCGTGGGTGGCGCCACGAACTACCATCCAAAACCAAATACCTGCATCCCCCGCACGTAGCGCCAACCCCCCTTGCAGAGCAACGTGACCCCTGGGTTCGTGAGAGGCTCAAGCCACCACCCGTAGAACATGAGCACGGACCCGAGCGGCTCGGCGGTCGCAGCCGAGGCCGCGGGGTGGTACACATACACTAGTGGAAAATGAAGAACAGATTGAAGCAGGAACTGACATCAGATCTTTTTTTTTTTTTCTTCACCAATCTTTAATGGCATTGTTCACTGATAAAAAACGTATAAAAATGCAGTGAACAAAAGCGCAGCAAAACACAGTCAAAAACGCACCAAATCACAGTAAAAACGCATGCGTTTTTTGGATGCATTTTGCGTTTGTGCGTTTTTTAGCAGCCAGAAACGTAGCGTTTTTGATGCCACAAAAAAAGTTAGGTGCACACATACCCTTACTATAGAATAAAATAGATAATTTTACATAGCAGTAACAAGGTCTATAAGTCTAAATTCCCTGCCTACATGCCTCTAATATACTATTCCTTTCTTCAGGAGCTTACTCTCCACTAAATGCAGCTAAGAGTGTTATGTTGCATGTTTACTGGTTTTTCTGTTACAGCTCAGTTTTTTGGTGTTTTTTGTCTGCTATCTTGCTTTATTCCAAGTTGGGGGTGCAGCCCTCTTTATACTGAGGCTAAACAACTAATTGCTTCCCACTTTGCTGTGTATTTTGTCTTGGACCCAGCTGACCACTTGTTATCATTCACTTTGGAGTTTTGATAGATACAAGTCAGTTACAGTGCCTACAAGTAGTATTCAACCCCCTGCAGATTTAGCAGGTTTGATAAGATGCCAATAAGTTAGAGCCTGCAAACTTCAAACAAGAGCAGGATTTATTAACAGATGCATAAATCTTACAAACCAACAAGTTATGTTGCTCAGTTAAATTTTAATAAATTTTCAACATAAAAGTGTGGGTCAATTATTATTCAACCCCTAGGTTTAATATTTTGTGGAATAACCCTTGTTTGCAATTACAACTAATAATCGTCTTTTATAAGACCTGATCAGGCCGGCACAGGTCTCTGGAGTTATCTTGGCCCACTTATCCATGCAGATCTTCTCCAAGTTATCTAGGTTCTTTGGGTGTCTCATGTGGACTTTAATCTTGAGCTCCTTCCACAAGTTTTCAATTGGGTTAAGGTCAGGAGACTGACTAGGCCACTGCAACACCTTGATTTTTTCCCTCTTGAACCAGGCCTTGGTTTTCTTGGCTGTGTGCTTTGGGTCGTTGTCTTGTTGGAAGATGAAATGACGACCCATCTTAAGATCCTTGATGGAGGAGCGGAGGTTCTTGGCCAAAATCTCCAGGTAGGCCGTGCTATCCATCTTCCCATGGATGCGGACCAGATGGCAAGGCCCCTTGGCTGAGAAACAGCCCCACAGCATGATGCTGCCACCACCATGCTTGACTGTAGGGATGGTATTCTTGGGGTCGTATGCAGTGCCATCCAGTCTCCAAACGTCACGTGTGTGGTTGGCACCAAAGATCTCGATCTTGGTCTCATCAGACCAGAGAACCTTGAACCAGTCTGTCTCAGAGTTCTCCAAGTGATCATGAGCAAACTGTAGACGAGCCTTGACATGACGCTTTGAAAGTAAAGGTACCTTACGGGCTCGTCTGGAACGGAGACCATTGCGGTGGAGTACGTTACTTATGGTATTGACTGAAACCAATGTCCCCACTGCCATGAGATCCTGGAGCTCCTTCCTTGTTGTCCTTGGGTTAGCCTTGACTCTTCGGACAAGCCTGGCCTCGGCACGGGTGGAAACTTTCAAAGGCTGTCCAGGCTGTGGAAGGCTAACAGTAGTTCCATAAGCCTTCCACTTCCGGATGATGCTCCCAACAGTGGAGACAGGTAGGCCCAACTCCTTGGAAAGGGTTTTGTACCCCTTGCCAGCCTTGTGACCCTCCACGATCTTGTCTCTGATGGCCTTGGAATGCTCCTTTGTCTTTCCCATGTTGACCAAGTTTGAGTGCTGTTCACAAGTTTGGGGAGGGTCTTAATTAGTCAGAAAAGGCTGGAAAAATAGATAATTAATCCAAACATGTGAAGCTCATTGTTCTTTGTGCCTGAAATACATCTTAATACTTTAGGGGAACCAAACAGAATTCTGGTGGATTGAGGGGTTGAATAATAAATGACCTTCTGAATAAACTTTTCACAATTTAAAAAAAAAAAATAAAAAAATAAATAACATTCTTTTTTGCTGCAGTGCATTTCACACTTCCAGGCTGATCTACAGTCCAAATGTCACAATGCCAAGTTAATTCCGAATGTGTAAACCTGCTAAATCTGCAGGGGGTTGAATACTACTTGTAGGCACTGTATATATAATGGTTTTAACTTTAGTTGGTTGGCGACCGTCCCAGATGGGTACACCGTGACGAGGTGGGATGGCTTCTTACATTTTTGCAAAAATGTATATACTAAGTATCCTATTATTAAGCATTTTATTCATTATTATTCAGGGTATTTTTCATACAATTTTTCTCCTTGTTTTTTTTAAGAGTGGTTTTATCATAGAATAGAGTCCTTTTTTTATGTAGCAGCAGCAAGCTCTGTAAGGCTAGAATATCTGCCTACTTCCCTCTAATACACTATCCCCTCTCCAGCAACTTGTAGTGCACTTAATGCAGTTAAGAGCGGTACTACACAATAGAAAATATTTTTTTTAACTAGTGGCAACAAGGTCTGTAAAGCTAGAATCCCTTCCTACAATGGCTCTAATACACTATCCCTTTTCCAGCAGCTTGCGCTACACTAAATGCAGCTAAAAGCGGTATTATTATAGAATAGAATAACTTTTTTTATGTAGCAGCAGAAAGGTCTGTAAGGCTAGAATCCTTGCCTATATGCCTCTAATATACTTTCATTTCTCCAGCAGCTTGTCCTACACTAAATGCAGCTAAGAGTAATATTATTATGACATGTACAGACAATATGAGACAATACAAAATAACAAAATTAAGATACCAAGAGGAGTGAGGGCCCTGCTCGTAAGCTTACAGTCTACGAGGAAATAGTTGAGGCCCAAGAGGTGAATGGGGGAGGGGGGAAGAGAAAAGCTTGTCATATATGGACCAGCAATCGACTTAATTGAGGATTAAAAACCAGCTGCGTGGACCCAGTCGCCAGCCAAAATTTATACAGGTACAGAGTGTAAAAAAAGTACATGTAGAGGAATGGAATCAAAAGATACAGGGGACAAGAATTAGAAGTAAAGGGGCATTGCATCTATAAGTCCCCTTACCACTGACAGCCAGACTGGTTTGTCAGGTCTTCCCCCGTGGTCCCCACATAGCTTCTCATACAGCCAGATCAGATACCCACACTTTGCACTGACGAGGGGCAATCACCTCTAAACACCGTGTCTGCAAATTGTGATTCTGATATGTCATATATCCTAGGTCATATGAAAAGAGTTGTTAAAACGCCAATTTTGACTTTTAGGATCGCTACTTCCAATAGGTGGCGCTAGAGTTTGTCTCCTTTCCTGGAGAGACAATTTGAAGTAAATTTTATGAAGTGCAGAAAGGGACTAGATTAGATCATTGCGGTCAGATGATAGGCTAGTCTAAAGAAATGCGTTTTTAGGGCCCGATATTATAGAATAGTTCAGATTTTTGCAGCAGCAAGGTCTGTAAGGATATTATCCCTGCCTACATGCCTCTAATACACTATCTATTCTTCAGCAGCTTTTACTATACTAAACACAGCTATGAGTAGTATTATTATAGAAGAGAATATATTTTTTATATAGAAGCAGCAAAGTCTGCAAGCCTAGAATTCCTGCATACATTACTCTGATACACTATCCATTCTCCAGTAGCTTACAATAAATGCAGCTAAGAGCAGTATTATTATAGAATATAATATATTTTTTATGTAGCAGAAACAAAGTCTTAAAGGATAAACTCCCTGCCTCCATGCCTCTAACATACTATCACTTCTCCAGTAGCTTGTCTTACACTAAATGCAGCTAAAAGCAGTATTATGGAATATATTTTTTATGTAGCAGCTAGAGTTGAGCGCGGTTCGTGGTTCGTGGTTCTCCAGTTCGCGGCTCGAGTGATTTTGGGGCATGTTCTAGATCGAACTAGAACTCGAGCTTTTTGCAAAAGCTCGGTAGTTCTAGAAACGTTCGAGAACGGTTCTAGCAGCCAAAAAACAGCTAAATCATAGCTTGGTTTCTGCTGTAATAGTGTAAGTCACTCTGTGAATCAAACTATTATCACATTTCAGTGTATAGTGTGCGTGAACAGCGCCTTCAGATCACTGCTGTTTCTATAATGGCGATCGCCATTTTTTTTTTTTTTTTTTCTTGTCTTCCTTCCCTAAGTGCGCGCGTCTTGTGGGGCGGGCCAGCATGTCAGCCAATCCCAGACACACACACAGCTAAGTGGACTTTGAGCCAGAGAAGCAACGGCATGTGTGATAGGATCTGCATGTCACATGTCCCTGCATTATAAAACCGGACATTTTCTTCACGGACGCCATTATCTGCCTTCTGCGTCTTTGGTGTCAGACATCACTGTCGCAGCTCCGTCTTCCTGAGTCCTATAGCCGATACAGCTGTATGCGCTGCATACACAGCGTTAGACAGCTTAGGGAGAGCACTTTATAGCAGTCCTTTTAAGGGCTCCAACCGGCAGGGTCAGAGAGCCATAGGTGACAGGTCCTGCAAACAGCAACAGCGTCTGTGTAGCCCAGGTCAGGGATTTCCTACCTGCATTTCACCATTAGGAGGGAATAGAAAGGCAGGCTTCCATTCCTCTACCCAGAGCACCACAATCCTGCCACTGTACCCTATTGTCCTCTGCACACTCCAACTGATAACTAAGCCATTATACTAGCAAACACTCAGTGTACCTAGTGGCATCCTATACGTGGCTATTGGACTTTGCTATAGTCCCACTAGTGCAAAGACATTTGCAGAGCGCGTCTGCCTGCATTGCACACTACAACTCATTCTAAACAAGCCATTATACTAGCAAACACTCAGTGTACCTAGTGGCATCCTATACGTGGCTATTGGACTTTGCTATAGTCCCACTAGTGCAAAGACATTAGCAGAGCACATCTGCCTGCATTGCACACTACAACTCATTCTAACCAAGCCATTATACTAGCAAACACTCAGTGTACCTAGTGGCATCCTATACGTGGCTATTGGACTTTGCTATAGTCCCACTAGTGCAAAGACATTAGCAGAGCACATCTGCCTGCATTGCACACTACAACTCATTCTAACCAAGCCATTATACTAGCAAACACTCAGTGTACCTAGTGGAATCCTATACGTGGCTATTGGACTTTGCTATAGTCCCACTAGTGCAAAGACATTTGCAGAGCGCGTCTGCCTGCATTGCACACTACAACTCATTCTAAACAAGCCATTATACTAGCAAACACTCAGTGTACCTAGTGGCATCCTATACGTGGCTATTGGACTTTGCTATAGTCCCACTAGTGCAAAGACATTAGCAGAGCACATCTGCCTGCATTGCACACTACAACTCATTCTAACCAAGCCATTATACTAGCAAACACTCAGTGTACCTAGTGGCATCCTATACGTGGCTATTGGACTTTGCTATAGTCCCACTAGTGCAAAGACATTTGCAGAGCGCGTCTGCCTGCGTTGCACACTACAACTCATTGTAACCAAGCCATTATACTAGCAAACACTCAGTGTACCTAGTGGCATCCTATACGTGGCTATTGGACTTTGCTATAGTCCCACTAGTGCAAAGACATTTGCAGAGCGCGTCTGCCTGCGTTGCACACTACAACTCATTCTAACCAAGCCATTATACTAGCAAACACTCAGTGTACCTAGTGGCATCCTATACGTGGCTATTGGACTTTGCTATAGTCCCACTAGTGCAAAGACATTTGCAGAGCGCGTCTGCCTGCGTTGCACACTACAACTCATTCTAACCAAGCCATTATACTAGCAAACACTCAGTGTACCTAGTGGCATCCTATACGTGGCTATTGGACTTTGCTATAGTCCCACTAGTGCAAAGACATTTGCAGAGCGCGTCTGCCTGCGTTGCACACTACAACTCATTCTAACCAAGCCATTATACTAGCAAACACTCAGTGTACCTAGTGGCATCCTATACGTGGCTATTGGACTTTGCTATAGTCCCACTAGTGCAAAGACATTTGCAGAGCGCGTCTGCCTGCGTTGCACACTACAACTCATTCTAACCAAGCCATTATACTAGCAAACACTCAGTGTACCTAGTGGCATCCTATACGTGGCTATTGGACTTTGCTATAGTCCCACTAGTGCAAAGACATTTGCAGAGCGCGTCTGCCTGCGTTGCACACTACAACTCATTCTAACCAAGCCATTATACTAGCAAACACTCAGTGTACCTAGTGGCATCCTATACGTGGCTATTGGACTTTGCTATAGTCCCACTAGTGCAAAGACATTTGCAGAGCGCGTCTGCCTGCGTTGCACACTACAACTCATTCTAACCAAGCCATTATACTAGCAAACACTCAGTGTACCTAGTGGCATCCTATACGTGGCTATTGGACTTTGCTATAGTCCCACTAGTGCAAAGACATTTGCAGAGCGCGTCTGCCTGCATTGCACACTACAACTCATTCTAAACAAGCCATTATACTAGCAAACACTCAGTGTACCTAGTGGCATCCTATACGTGGCTATTGGACTTTGCTATAGTCCCACTAGTGCAAAGACATTAGCAGAGCACATCTGCCTGCATTGCACACTACAACTCATTCTAACCAAGCCATTATACTAGCAAACACTCAGTGTACCTAGTGGCATCCTATACGTGGCTATTGGACTTTGCTATAGTCCCACTAGTGCAAAGACATTTGCAGAGCGCGTCTGCCTGCGTTGCACACTACAACTCATTCTAACCAAGCCATTATACTAGCAAACACTCAGTGTACCTAGTGGCATCCTATACGTGGCTATTGGACTTTGCTATAGTCCCACTAGTGCAAAGACATTTGCAGAGCGCGTCTGCCTGCGTTGCACACTACAACTCATTCTAACCAAGCCATTATACTAGCAAACACTCAGTGTACCTAGTGGCATCCTATACGTGGCTATTGGACTTTGCTATAGTCCCACTAGTGCAAAGACATTTGCAGAGCGCGTCTGCCTGCGTTGCACACTACAACTCATTCTAACCAAGCCATTATACTAGCAAACACTCAGTGTACCTAGTGGCATCCTATACGTGGCTATTGGACTTTGCTATAGTCCCACTAGTGCAAAGACATTTGCAGAGCGCGTCTGCCTGCATTGCACACTACAACTCATTCTAAACAAGCCATTATACTAGCAAACACTCAGTGTACCTAGTGGCATCCTATACGTGGCTATTGGACTTTGCTATAGTCCCACTAGTGCAAAGACATTAGCAGAGCACATCTGCCTGCATTGCACACTACAACTCATTCTAACCAAGCCATTATACTAGCAAACACTCAGTGTACCTAGTGGCATCCTATACGTGGCTATTGGACTTTGCTATAGTCCCACTAGTGCAAAGTCATTTGCAGAGCGCGTCTGCCTGCGTTGCACACTACAACTCATTCTAACCAAGCCATTATACTAGCAAACACTCAGTGTACCTAGTGGCATCCTATACGTGGCTATTGGACTTTGCTATAGTCCCACTAGTGCAAAGACATTTGCAGAGCGCGTCTGCCTGCGTTGCACACTACAACTCATTCTAACCAAGCCATTATACTAGCAAACACTCAGTGTACCTAGTGGCATCCTATACGTGGCTATTGGACTTTGCTATAGTCCCACTAGTGCAAAGACATTTGCAGAGCGCGTCTGCCTGCGTTGCACACTACAACTCATTCTAACCAAGCCATTATACTAGCAAACACTCAGTGTACCTAGTGGCATCCTATACGTGGCTATTGGACTTTGCTATAGTCCCACTAGTGCAAAGACATTTGCAGAGCGCGTCTGCCTGCATTGCACACTACAACTCATTCTAAACAAGCCATTATACTAGCAAACACTCAGTGTACCTAGTGGCATCCTATACGTGGCTATTGGACTTTGCTATAGTCCCACTAGTGCAAAGACATTAGCAGAGCACATCTGCCTGCATTGCACACTACAACTCATTCTAACCAAGCCATTATACTAGCAAACACTCAGTGTACCTAGTGGCATCCTATACGTGGCTATTGGACTTTGCTATAGTCCCACTAGTGCAAAGACATTTGCAGAGCGCGTCTGCCTGCATTGCACACTACAACTCATTCTAAACAAGCCATTATACTAGCAAACACTCAGTGTACCTAGTGGCATCCTATACGTGGCTATTGGACTTTGCTATAGTCCCACTAGTGCAAAGACATTTGCAGAGCGCGTCTGCCTGCGTTGCACACTACAACTCATTCTAACCAAGCCATTATACTAGCAAACACTCAGTGTACCTAGTGGCATCCTATACGTGGCTATTGGACTTTGCTATAGTCCCACTAGTGCAAAGACATTTGCAGAGCGCGTCTGCCTGCGTTGCACACTACAACTCATTCTAAACAAGCCATTATACTAGCAAACACTCAGTGTACCTAGTGGCATCCTATACGTGGCTATTGGACTTTGCTATAGTCCCACTAGTGCAAAGACATTTGCAGAGCGCGTCTGCCTGCATTGCACACTACAACTCATTCTAAACAAGCCATTATACTAGCAAACACTCAGTGTACCTAGTGGCATCCTATACGTGGCTATTGGACTTTGCTATAGTCCCACTAGTGCAAAGACATTTGCAGCACGTCTGCCTGCGTTGCACACTCCAACTAATTATAACTAAGTTGCATTGTCAGGGATATTTATTCTTTATTATTCTGCTGTTAATAAAGCTAGACCACCACTGCAATCTTCACCACCTCTCAATTTTTACTACCACATTTTCAGTCCACAATCTTGTCGCAATCAACATGAGTGGCAAAATGACAGATGCTGGTGGAAAGGGGAAGAGGCGTGGTGTAAAAGGCAAAAAAGGTTTTGTCCGTGGGGAAGGTGGCAAAGCTCCATTATCATCTGCTGAAGATAGACCATCTACCAGCAAAAGTAAGATGTCTACTACTTACCGTGGACAATCCGATGTGCTCCCTTTGTTACGGACACGAACAACAGGAACAAAGGTAGATGATGGGCAAAAAAGGAAAATGCTTGAATGGATCTCAAGTGGTCCAACAAGTGCCCTCTCTGCCACTTCAAGTACCGCATCCAAAAAACACCAGTCCTCTGAGTTGTCATCCCAATCAAACTTGCTTTCTCCCAGCTCTGAAGTCTCCATCAGCCCTGCACAGTATGGTGGAACTGAGATGGCTGAGTCTGCAGAGCTGTTCAGTCACACTATAGCCTGGGAATCAGAGGTCTGCTCCCAAGCTACAGTGAGTACAGAACAGGAAATGGTCTGCAGTGATGCCCAGAACCTTTGTGACTCAGATTCAGGCCGTGAGGACCAAGTTTCTGAGCATAATGTTGACCCTTTGTCACAAACTGTAACACCTGTGGTTATAGACAATGAGGAACATACTGATGAAGATGAGACGCAGATACCCGATTGGGATGACAACTTAAATATTCGTTCAGGGCAAGAAGAGGCTCGGTCTGAGGGGGAGGGGAGTGCAAACACAACAATTGATGATGACGTTCTAGATCCCACCTACTGTCAACCCCCAGTCAGGCACTCGAGGAGGTCAACAGAGGCGGTGGAGGAGGATGCAACCGACGACGAAGTTACCTTGCGCCTTCCTGGACAGAGTCGGAGAACTGGTAGCACGTCTACAACTGCATCCTCAGCCACCACTCTGCCTATGAGCATTATTCGTGGTGGATCAACAGGTCGCATGGCCTCTAAGCCTTGCCTAGCCTGGTCCTTTTTTCACATCGAAAAAGATCGCCCAACTCATGTGATATGTAACATTTGTCATGATTCTGTTAGTAGAGGTCAAAACCTCAGCAGTTTGACAACTTCTTCCATGAATCGTCACATGACTAAATATCATAAGTCCCGGTGGGAAGCTCACCGTGCTGCAATGCGGCCTAGTGGAGCGAACCATCCACCGCCCGCCCCTTCCACTGCATCCGCGCGCTCTTCATCTTCTAGGACTGTGGGGACAGCTGCCACACCTGTTTTTCCACGCAAAACTTCCACCACTGTAACCGCAACAGGCAGTTTGCTTGTAAGGTCGTCAGTTGGTTTGGAAGGGGAAACAAGTGAGTGTGTACAGCTCTCTCAGACATCGATAGCACCAACGTTGGATGAAGGCAACATCATGTCTCCGCCTGCACTTTCCTCACAAACCTGCATTTTTCCAGGGACACCCTACTCAACACCGTCTACACACAGCAGCCAGATCTCTGTCCCTCAGATGTGGTCAAATAAAAGGCCACTTCCTCCGACCCATGACAAAGCTAAGAGGTTGACTCTATCCCTCTGTAAGCTGTTGGCTACCGAAATGCTGCCTTTCCGCCTAGTGGACACACAGGATTTTAGAGACCTTATGTCTGTCGCTGTGCCCCAGTACCAGATGCCTAGTCGCCACTACTTCTCTAAGAAAGGTGTGCCCGCGCTACACCAGCATGTCGCACACAACATCACCGCTTCCTTGAGAAACTCTGTGTGTGAACGGGTGCATTTCACCACCGATACTTGGACCAGTAAGCATGGACAGGGACGTTACATGTCGCTGACTGGGCACTGGGTAACTATGGTGATAGATGGTGAAGGGTCTGCTGCACAAGTCTTGCCGTCCCCACGACTTGTGTGTCAATCCTCTGTCTGTCCAAGTTCCGCCACTGCTTCTGCATCCTCCACCTCATCTGGGTCCTCCACCTCCGCCCCAAGCCTGCCTGGTCAGGCCACCAGCGTTCTCACTGCGCAGAAGGAATCACGCACCCCTCATTACTATGCTGGCAGCAGAGCGCAACGGCATCAGGCGGTCTTTAGCTTGACATGTCTTGGTAATAAGAGTCACACAGCTGAGGAGTTGTGGTCAGCTTTGCGGTCCGAGTTTAATAAATGGTTGTCTCCACTCAAACTGCAGCCTGGTAAGGCCGTGTGCGACAATGCTGCAAACCTGGGTGCGGCACTTCGCCTGGGCAAGGTGACACACGTACCTTGTATGGCTCACGTGTTGAACCTTGTCGTGCAGCAATTTTTAACACACTATCCCGGCCTAGATGGCCTTCTGAACAGGGCACGAAAACTGTCAGCTCACTTCCGCCGTTCAAGCGCCGCAGCAGAGCGACTTGCATCGCTCCAGAAGTCTTTCGGCCTGCCGGTTCATCGCCTGAAATGCGATGTGGCGACACGCTGGAATTCAACTCTCCACATGTTACAGCGACTGTGGCAGCACCGCAGAGCCCTGGTGCAATACGTCATGACGTATAGCCTGGGCCAACGAGATGCAGAGGTGGGGCAGATCACCCTGATGGAGTGGTCTCAGATCAAGGACCTATGCACCCTTCTGCACAGTTTCGACATGGCGACGAATATGTTTAGCTCTGACAATGCCATTATCAGCATGACGATTCCAGTCATTTACATGCTGGAGCACACGCTAAACACTATTCGGAGTCAGGGGGTGGGACAACATGAAGGGGAGGAACTACAGGAGGATTCATATGCGCAAGGGACAACAACATCACGAAGGTCCAGACGTTCATCATCACCAACGCAGCAGGCATGGGACCATGGGGGACAGGGATCGACAAGGGCGCATAGTAGCAGGCGAAATGTTGAGCAAGGTGCAGGAGAACATGAAGAAATGGAGGACGAACTGTCCATGGACATGGAAGACTCAGCGGATGAGGGAGACCTTGGTCAAATTTCAGTTGAAAGAGGTTGGGGTCAGATGTCAGAGGAAGAAAGAACGGGTAGCACCTCTATGCCACAAACACAGCATGGACTTGGTCCGCATGGCTGCGCAAGACACATGAGTGCCTTTTTGTTGCACTACCTCCAACATGACAGTCGTATTGTCAAAATTAGAAGTGATGATGACTACTGGATTGCCACACTATTAGATCCCCGGTACAAGTCCAAATTTTGTGACATAATTCCAGCCATAGAAAGGGACGCACGTATGCAGGAGTATCAGCAGAAGCTGTTACTAGATCTTAGCTCGGCTTTTCCACCAAACAACCGTGCAGGTGCAGGGAGTGAATCTCCCAGTTGTAACTTGACAAACATGGGACGGTCTCGTCATCTTCAACAGTCTACCCGTACCAGTAGGACCTTTTCTGGTGCCGGTAACAGCAATTTTATGGAATCTTTTCATAATTTTTTTAGACCCTCTTTTGCAAGGCCACCAGAGACAACAAGTCTGACACATACTCAACGGCTGGAGAGGATGATACAGGAGTATCTCCAAATGAACATCGATGCCATGACTGTGCAACTGGAGCCTTGCTCCTTTTGGGCTTCAAACATAGAAAAATGGCCAGAGCTCTCCAGTTACGCCTTGGAGATTTTGTCGTGTCCAGCTGCCAGCGTTGTCTCTGAACGTGTATTCAGTGCTGCTGGGTGTGTGCTGACAGATAAGCGCACGCGTCTGTCCAGTGACAATGTGGACAGACTGACGTTCATCAAAATGAACAAGTCATGGATCCACAAGGAATTTACTACCCCTGTGTCATCCTGGGGAGAGTAAATGCTTGTGGATTTGGAATGTGCTTGATGCAAATCAAAACATCCTGTTTGCAACTAGGGCCCAAGTGCTGCCACTGATGTGGTGGGTGTCTGTGTGGCCCAATTTTTGGAAAAAAGGGAGACTCCGCTTGGAGTAACCCTTGCTTGCTGTGTTTTTAAAAGAAGCCAAGATGAACAGAGCTGGGATCAGGAAAGACTTTGCTACCTACCCCGGTGTCATCCTGGGGACGGCTAAGAATAGCGTATTTTTGTATGTGCTTGATGCAAATCAAAACATCCTGTTTGCAACTAGGGCCCAAGTGCTGCCACTGATGTGGTGGGTGTCTGTGTGGCCCAATTTTTGGAAAAAAGGGAGACTCCGCTTGGAGTAACCCTTGCTTGCTGTGTTTTTAAAAGAAGCCAAGATGAACAGAGCTGGGATCAGGAAAGACTTTGCTACCTACCCCGGTGTCATCCTGGGGACGGCTAAGAATAGCGTATTTTTGAATGTGCTTGATGCAAATCAAAACATCCTGTTTGCAACTAGGGCCCAAGTGCTGCCACTGATGTGGTGGGAGTCTGTGTGGCCCAATTTTTGGAAAAAAGGGAGACTCCGCTTGGAGTAACCCTTGCTTGCTGTGTTTTTAAAAGAAGCCAAGATGAACAGAGCTGGGATCAGGAAAGACTTTGCTACCTACCCCGGTGTCATCCTGGGGACGGCTAAGAATAGCGTATTTTTGTATGTGCTTGATGCAAATCAAAACATCCTGTTTGCAACTAGGGCCCAAGTGCTGCCACTGATGTGGTGGGTGTCTGTGTGGCCCAATTTTTGGAAAAAAGGGAGACTCCGCTTGGAGTAACCCTTGCTTGCTGTGTTTTTAAAAGAAGCCAAGATGAACAGAGCTGGGATCAGGAAAGACTTTGCTACCTACCCCGGTGTCATCCTGGGGACGGCTAAGAAGAGCGTATTTTTGAATGTGCTTGATGCAAATCAAAACATCCTGTTTGCAACTAGGGCCCAAGTGCTGCCACTGATGGGGTGGGTGTCTGTGTGGCCCAATTTTTGGAAAAAAGGGAGACTCCGCTTGGAGTAACCCTTGCTTGCTGTGTTTTTAAAAGAAGCCAAGATGAACAGAGCTGGGATCAGGAAAGACTTTGCTACCTACCCCGGTGTCATCCTGGGGACGGATAAGAATGGCGTATTTTTGAATGTGCTTGATGCAAATCTAGCTGTGAAGTGTACAACTGGGGCACAACTGCTGCCACTGAATGGGTGGGTGTCTGTGTGGCCCAATTTTTGGAAAAAAGGGAGACTCCGCTTGGAGTAACCCTTGCTTGCTGTGTTTTTAAAAGAAGCCAAGATGAACAGAGCTGGGATCAGGAAAGACTTTGCTACCTACCCCGGTGTCATCCTGGGGACGGCTAAGAAGAGCGTATTTTTGAATGTGCTTGATGCAAATCAAAACATCCTGTTTGCAACTAGGGCCCAAGTGCTGCCACTGATGTGGTGGGTGTCTGTGTGGCCCAATTTTTGGAAAAAAGGGAGACTCCGCTTGGAGTAACCCTTGCTTGCTGTGTTTTTAAAAGAAGCCAAGATGAACAGAGCTGGGATCAGGAAAGACTTTGCTACCTACCCCGGTGTCATCCTGGGGACGGCTAAGAAGAGCGTATTTTTGAATGTGCTTGATGCAAATCAAAACATCCTGTTTGCAACTAGGGCCCAAGTGCTGCCACTGATGGGGTGGGTGTCTGTGTGGCCCAATTTTTGGAAAAAAGGGAGACTCCGCTTGGAGTAACCCTTGCTTGCTGTGTTTTTAAAAGAAGCCAAGATGAACAGAGCTGGGATCAGGAAAGACTTTGCTACCTACCCCGGTGTCATCCTGGGGACGGATAAGAATGGCGTATTTTTGAATGTGCTTGATGCAAATCTAGCTGTGAAGTGTACAACTGGGGCACAACTGCTGCCACTGAATGGGTGGGTGTCTGTGTGGCCCAATTTTTGGAAAAAAGGGAGACTCCGCTTGGAGTAACCCTTGCTTGCTGTGTTTTTAAAAGAAGCCAAGATGAACAGAGCTGGGATCAGGAAAGACTTTGCTACCTACCCCGGTGTCATCCTGGGGACGGCTAAGAAGAGCGTATTTTTGAATGTGCTTGATGCAAATCAAAACATCCTGTTTGCAACTAGGGCCCAAGTGCTGCCACTGATGGGGTGGGTGTCTGTGTGGCCCAATTTTTGGAAAAAAGGGAGACTCCGCTTGGAGTAACCCTTGCTTGCTGTGTTTTTAAAAGAAGCCAAGATGAACAGAGCTGGGATCAGGAAAGTCTTTGCTACCTACCCCGGTGTCATCCTGGGGACGGCTAAGAATAGCGTATTTTTGAATGTGCTTGATGCAAATCAAAACATCCTGTTTGCAACTAGGGCCCAAGTGCTGCCACTGAATGGGTGGGTGTGTGTGGGGCCCAATTTTTGGAAAAAAGGGGAGACTCCGCTTGGAGTAACCCTTGCTTACATTGTTTTTAAAAGAAGCCAAGATGAACAAGTCATGGGTCAGCAAAGACTTTGCTACCTACCCCAGTGTCATCCTGGGGACGGCTAAGAATAGCGTATTTTTGAATGTGCTTGATGCAAATCAAAACATCCTGTTTGCAACTAGGGCCCAAGTGCTGCCACTGAATGGGTGGGTGTGTGTGGGGCCCAATTTTTGGAAAAAAGGGGAGACTCCGCTTGGAGTAACCCTTGCTTACATTGTTTTTAAAAGAAGCCAAGATGAACAAGTCATGGGTCAGCAAAGACTTTGCTACCTACCCCAGTGTCATCCTGGGGACGGCTAAGAATAGCGTATTTTTGAATGTGCTTGATGCAAATCAAAACATCCTGTTTGCAACTAGGGCCCAAGTGCTGCCACTGATGGGGTGGGTGTCTGTGTGGCCCAATTTTTGGAAAAAAGGGAGACTCCGCTTGGAGTAACCCTTGCTTGCTGTGTTTTTAAAAGAAGCCAAGATGAACAGAGCTGGGATCAGGAAAGACTTTGCTACCTACCCCGGTGTCATCCTGGGGACGGATAAGAATAGCGTATTTTTGAATGTGCTTGATGCAAATCAAAACATCCTGTTTGCAACTAGGGCCCAAGTGCTGCCACTGAATGGGTGGGTGTGTGTGGGGCCCAATTTTTGGAAAAAAGGGGAGACTCCGCTTGGAGTAACCCTTGCTTACATTGTTTTTAAAAGAAGCCAAGATGAACAAGTCATGGGTCAGCAAAGACTTTGCTACCTACCCCAGTGTCATCCTGGGGACGGCTAAGAATAGCGTATTTTTGAATGTGCTTGATGCAAATCAAAACATCCTGTTTGCAACTAGGGCCCAAGTGCTGCCACTGATGGGGTGGGTGTCTGTGTGGCCCAATTTTTGGAAAAAAGGGAGACTCCGCTTGGAGTAACCCTTGCTTGCTGTGTTTTTAAAAGAAGCCAAGATGAACAGAGCTGGGATCAGGAAAGACTTTGCTACCTACCCCGGTGTCATCCTGGGGACGGCTAAGAAGAGCGTATTTTTGAATGTGCTTGATGCAAATCAAAACATCCTGTTTGCAACTAGGGCCCAAGTGCTGCCACTGAATGGGTGGGTGTGTGTGGGGCCCAATTTTTGGAAAAAAGGGGAGACTCCGCTTGGAGTAACCCTTGCTTACATTGTTTTTAAAAGAAGCCAAGATGAACAAGTCATGGGTCAGCAAAGACTTTGCTACCTACCCCAGTGTCATCCTGGGGACGGCTAAGAATAGCGTATTTTTGAATGTGCTTGATGCAAATCAAAACATCCTGTTTGCAACTAGGGCCCAAGTGCTGCCACTGATGGGGTGGGTGTCTGTGTGGCCCAATTTTTGGAAAAAAGGGAGACTCCGCTTGGAGTAACCCTTGCTTGCTGTGTTTTTAAAAGAAGCCAAGATGAACAGAGCTGGGATCAGGAAAGACTTTGCTACCTACCCCGGTGTCATCCTGGGGACGGATAAGAATAGCGTATTTTTGAATGTGCTTGATGCAAATCAAAACATCCTGTTTGCAACTAGGGCCCAAGTGCTGCCACTGAATGGGTGGGTGTGTGTGGGGCCCAATTTTTGGAAAAAAGGGGAGACTCCGCTTGGAGTAACCCTTGCTTACATTGTTTTTAAAAGAAGCCAAGATGAACAAGTCATGGGTCAGCAAAGACTTTGCTACCTACCCCAGTGTCATCCTGGGGACGGCTAAGAATAGCGTATTTTTGAATGTGCTTGATGCAAATCAAAACATCCTGTTTGCAACTAGGGCCCAAGTGCTGCCACTGATGGGGTGGGTGTCTGTGTGGCCCAATTTTTGGAAAAAAGGGAGACTCCGCTTGGAGTAACCCTTGCTTGCTGTGTTTTTAAAAGAAGCCAAGATGAACAGAGCTGGGATCAGGAAAGACTTTGCTACCTACCCCGGTGTCATCCTGGGGACGGCTAAGAATAGCGTATTTTTGAATGTGCTTGATGCAAATCAAAACATCCTGTTTGCAACTAGGGCCCAAGTGCTGCCACTGATGGGGTGGGTGTCTGTGTGGCCCAATTTTTGGAAAAAAGGGAGACTCCGCTTGGAGTAACCCTTGCTTGCTGTGTTTTTAAAAGAAGCCAAGATGAACAGAGCTGGGATCAGGAAAGACTTTGCTACCTACCCCGGTGTCATCCTGGGGACGGATAAGAATAGCGTATTTTTGAATGTGCTTGATGCAAATCAAAACATCCTGTTTGCAACTAGGGCCCAAGTGCTGCCACTGAATGGGTGGGTGTGTGTGGGGCCCAATTTTTGGAAAAAAGGGGAGACTCCGCTTGGAGTAACCCTTGCTTACATTGTTTTTAAAAGAAGCCAAGATGAACAAGTCATGGGTCAGCAAAGACTTTGCTACCTACCCCAGTGTCATCCTGGGGACGGCTAAGAATAGCGTATTTTTGAATGTGCTTGATGCAAATCAAAACATCCTGTTTGCAACTAGGGCCCAAGTGCTGCCACTGATGGGGTGGGTGTCTGTGTGGCCCAATTTTTGGAAAAAAGGGAGACTCCGCTTGGAGTAACCCTTGCTTGCTGTGTTTTTAAAAGAAGCCAAGATGAACAGAGCTGGGATCAGGAAAGACTTTGCTACCTACCCCGGTGTCATCCTGGGGACGGATAAGAATAGCGTATTTTTGAATGTGCTTGATGCAAATCAAAACATCCTGTTTGCAACTAGGGCCCAAGTGCTGCCACTGAATGGGTGGGTGTGTGTGGGGCCCAATTTTTGGAAAAAAGGGGAGACTCCGCTTGGAGTAACCCTTGCTTACATTGTTTTTAAAAGAAGCCAAGATGAACAAGTCATGGGTCAGCAAAGACTTTGCTACCTACCCCAGTGTCATCCTGGGGACGGCTAAGAATAGCGTATTTTTGAATGTGCTTGATGCAAATCAAAACATCCTGTTTGCAACTAGGGCCCAAGTGCTGCCACTGATGGGGTGGGTGTCTGTGTGGCCCAATTTTTGGAAAAAAGGGAGACTCCGCTTGGAGTAACCCTTGCTTGCTGTGTTTTTAAAAGAAGCCAAGATGAACAGAGCTGGGATCAGGAAAGACTTTGCTACCTACCCCGGTGTCATCCTGGGGACGGATAAGAATAGCGTATTTTTGAATGTGCTTGATGCAAATCAAAACATCCTGTTTGCAACTAGGGCCCAAGTGCTGCCACTGAATGGGTGGGTGTGTGTGGGGCCCAATTTTTGGAAAAAAGGGGAGACTCCGCTTGGAGTAACCCTTGCTTACATTGTTTTTAAAAGAAGCCAAGATGAACAAGTCATGGGTCAGCAAAGACTTTGCTACCTACCCCAGTGTCATCCTGGGGACGGCTAAGAATAGCGTATTTTTGAATGTGCTTGATGCAAATCAAAACATCCTGTTTGCAACTAGGGCCCAAGTGCTGCCACTGATGGGGTGGGTGTCTGTGTGGCCCAATTTTTGGAAAAAAGGGAGACTCCGCTTGGAGTAACCCTTGCTTGCTGTGTTTTTAAAAGAAGCCAAGATGAACAGAGCTGGGATCAGGAAAGACTTTGCTACCTACCCCGGTGTCATCCTGGGGACGGCTAAGAAGAGCGTATTTTTGAATGTGCTTGATGCAAATCAAAACATCCTGTTTGCAACTAGGGCCCAAGTGCTGCCACTGAATGGGTGGGTGTGTGTGGGGCCCAATTTTTGGAAAAAAGGGGAGACTCCGCTTGGAGTAACCCTTGCTTACATTGTTTTTAAAAGAAGCCAAGATGAACAAGTCATGGGTCAGCAAAGACTTTGCTACCTACCCCAGTGTCATCCTGGGGACGGCTAAGAATAGCGTATTTTTGAATGTGCTTGATGCAAATCAAAACATCCTGTTTGCAACTAGGGCCCAAGTGCTGCCACTGATGGGGTGGGTGTCTGTGTGGCCCAATTTTTGGAAAAAAGGGAGACTCCGCTTGGAGTAACCCTTGCTTGCTGTGTTTTTAAAAGAAGCCAAGATGAACAGAGCTGGGATCAGGAAAGACTTTGCTACCTACCCCGGTGTCATCCTGGGGACGGATAAGAATAGCGTATTTTTGAATGTGCTTGATGCAAATCAAAACATCCTGTTTGCAACTAGGGCCCAAGTGCTGCCACTGAATGGGTGGGTGTGTGTGGGGCCCAATTTTTGGAAAAAAGGGGAGACTCCGCTTGGAGTAACCCTTGCTTACATTGTTTTTAAAAGAAGCCAAGATGAACAAGTCATGGGTCAGCAAAGACTTTGCTACCTACCCCAGTGTCATCCTGGGGACGGCTAAGAATAGCGTATTTTTGAATGTGCTTGATGCAAATCAAAACATCCTGTTTGCAACTAGGGCCCAAGTGCTGCCACTGATGGGGTGGGTGTCTGTGTGGCCCAATTTTTGGAAAAAAGGGAGACTCCGCTTGGAGTAACCCTTGCTTGCTGTGTTTTTAAAAGAAGCCAAGATGAACAGAGCTGGGATCAGGAAAGACTTTGCTACCTACCCCGGTGTCATCCTGGGGACGGCTAAGAATAGCGTATTTTTGAATGTGCTTGATGCAAATCAAAACATCCTGTTTGCAACTAGGGCCGAAGTGCTGCCACTGATGGGGTGGGTGTCTGTGTGGCCCAATTTTTGGAAAAAAGGGAGACTCCGCTTGGAGTAACCCTTGCTTGCTGTGTTTTTAAAAGAAGCCAAGATGAACAGAGCTGGGATCAGGAAAGACTTTGCTACCTACCCCGGTGTCATCCTGGGGACGGATAAGAATGGCGTATTTTTGAATGTGCTTGATGCAAATCTAGCTGTGAAGTGTACAACTGGGGCACAACTGCTGCCACTGAATGGGTGGGTGTGTGTGGGGCCCAATTTTTGGAAAAAAGGGGAGACTCCGCTTGGAGTAACCCTTGCTTACATTGTTTTTAAAAGAAGCCAAGATGAACAAGTCATGGGTCAGCAAAGACTTTGCTACCTACCCCAGTGTCATCCTGGGGACGGCTAAGAATAGCGTATTTTTGAATGTGCTTGATGCAAATCAAAACATCCTGTTTGCAACTAGGGCCGAAGTGCTGCCACTGATGGGGTGGGTGTCTGTGTGGCCCAATTTTTGGAAAAAAGGGAGACTCCGCTTGGAGTAACCCTTGCTTGCTGTGTTTTTAAAAGAAGCCAAGATGAACAGAGCTGGGATCAGGAAAGACTTTGCTACCTACCCCGGTGTCATCCTGGGGACGGATAAGAATGGCGTATTTTTGAATGTGCTTGATGCAAATCTAGCTGTGAAGTGTACAACTGGGGCACAACTGCTGCCACTGAAGGGGTGGGTGTGTGGGGCCCAATTTTTGGAAAAAAGGGAGACTCCGCTTGGAGTCACCTTGCGGTGTTTTACATGACTTTAGAAGGGCGTGCCATGCCTATATCTGTGTGTCCTCCTCTTTTTCCTTGTCCAGCTGTTTTGTTTTCGCATGAGTACATGTCCTTGTCACTTTCCCATGTGTTTGTGTTGTGTTGTGAGTTGTTTGTCACCTTTTGGACACCTTTGAGGGTGTTTTCTAGGTGTTTTACTGTGTTTGTGATTGCCTGCCATTGTTTCCTATGGGCTCGAGTTCGGTTCGTTGAACGTTCGACGAGCCGAACTCGAGCCAGACCCCCCGTTCGGCGAACCGCCTCGAGCCGAACCGGGACCGGTTCGCTCATCTCTAGTAGCAGCTACAAGGTCTGTAAGGTTAAAATCCCTGCTTTCATTATTGTAATACACTATCCCTTTCTCCAGCAGCTTGCCTTACACTAAATGCAGATAATAGCAGTATTACTATAGAATACAATAGATATTTTAGCTTTCAGCAGCAAGATCTGTAAGGCTAGAAACTTTGCCTACATGCCTCTAATACATTATCCCTTCTCCAGCAGCTTACGCTACACTAAATGCAGCTAGGAGTGGTATAAAAATGGAATATATTTTTAGATAGCAGCTGTAAGGTCTAAAAGGCTAGAATCCCTGCCTAAATGTCTCTAGTACATGAGACACGAACAGTGTGGGCAAATCAGGAAAACACCTGCTGAAAGATGACCTCACAATTAGAACTGCAGTATACAGATGATTTGAAGCACAGTATCTATAAGGTCCCCATAACCCCCCACTGTGGGGGACAGGTAGAACATGGACCACACACAAAACATAAGAGACACCAACATATAAACATCACTGTATTAAAAAAAAATGCATAAAAAATGCCAAGCACAATGCACATATCGGGCCTCAGATCGGCCAAAAGACTGAAACCAAGATCCCACATAATAGCCCCGCATAAAGAATAAACTTACAAGCAGAAAACATATTAGCCACATGCAAAATCTAAAAACAAATGCCACAATAGGACAATAGACCAAATAGATATACAATTACATTTATTCAATATTTTGCTTGATGTTTACAGACATGCCGAAATTCTAAAGGAATCCGCCAGATGTGTCTTCAACCAAATATATGGTAATATGAATAGTAATGAAGATCTTTGCCTCCACATCTTATAGTGAGTCCAATTATCGCCAATTGTAAATAAAGGGGAATCACTGTGCGCTCGTCCACATATAAACAGGAACTGATGACAAAAATAATAACTATGATTAAAAATACACAATTAAAATCTGATAAAATATTGATGACAAAGCAATCTATTATGGGAAAAGATAAGACAAAAGACCATGCCCATGAGGCATACTCATGTATAATTGCATAAGATTACAAAAAGGGGAAAAGGAAAGCTTCTCGTTTAAACCATGGGGCGACATAGTACGCAATATCATTGTCCATCAACACTCTAGTCATGCCAGGGCCTGCTTATAGTTGCCACCCCTAGAGCCCAAGTGTGACCTGTCTATCCCCCTCACTTTAAATCCAGATGGATTACAGTTATGAAAAGCTTTACTGTGTTGGCGGATGGTCTTCAGGGCTTCAGATCAGTTTCCTCTTTGGCTGCTATGATATCCCTTACGTGCACACGCACATGAACACGAAGCTGACTCCACGTAAAACCAACGTAGATTAATCCACAACCACGTAGATTAATCCGCAGTGGCCTGACGGAAGCCTCTCCTCTGTCCAAGACAAATGAAAGCCCACATAGAATTTGCAAAAAAACACATGAAGAACTACCAGACTATGAGAAATAAGATTCTCTGGTCTGATGAGACCATTATAGAAGTTATTTGTGACAATTCTAAGCAGTATGTGTGAAGAAAACCAGGCACTGCTCATCACCTGCCCAATACAATCCCAACAGTGAAACATGGTGGTGGCAGCATCATGCTATGGGGGTGTTTTTCAGTTGCAGGAACTCTATGACTAGTTGCAATTTAAGGAAAGATGAACACGGCCAAGTAAAGAGATATCCTGGAAGAAAACCTCTTCTAGAGTGCTCTTGACCTCAGACGTGGCCAAAATTTCACCTTCCAACAAGAGAATGACCCTAAGCTCACAGCTAAAAAAACAAAGGAGTGACTTCAGAACAACTCTGTGACCATTCTTGACTGGCCTAGCCAGGCCATAACCTAAACCCAATTGGGCATCTCTGGAGAGACCTGAAAATGGCTGTCCACCAACATTTACCATCCAACCTGACGGAACTGGAGAGGATCTGCAAGGAAGAATTGCAGAGGATCCCAAATCCAGGTGTGAAAAAGTTGTTGCATCATTCCCAAGAAGACTCATGGCTGTACTAGCTCAAACGGGTGCTTCTACTCAATACTGAGCAAAAAGTCTGAATACTTATGACCATGTGATATTTCAGTTTTTCTTTTTTTAAAAATTTGCAAAACTTTCTACAATTCTTTTGTTTTTCTTTCAAGATGGGATGCAGAGTGTACATTAGTGAGAAAAAAAAACAACCTTCTTGAATTTAACAATAGCTGCAATGAAACAAGAGTGGAAAAAGTTGAAGGGGTCTAAATACTTTCCGCACCCACTGATTTTATATACTGTATATTTATATATACAGTGCAGACCAAAGGTTTCTTCTTCTCATTCAAAAGAGTTTTCTTTGTTTTCATGAAACTGAAAATTGTAGATTCCCATTGAAGGCATCACAACTATGAATGAACACATGTGGAATGAAATACTTAACAAAAAAGTGTGAAACAACTGAAAATATGTCTTTTATTCTAGATTCTTCAAAGTAGCCACCTTTTGCTTTGATTACTGCTTTGCACACTTTTGGCATTTTCGTTATGAGCTTCAAGAGGTAGTCACCGGAAATGGTTTTAACTTCACAGGTGTGCCCTGTCAGGTTTAATAAGTGGGATTTCTTGCCTTATAAATGGGGTTGGGACCATCAGTTGTGTTGTGCAGAAGTCTGGTGGATACACAGCTGATATTCCTACTGAATAGACTGTTAGAATTGGTATTATGACAAGAAAAAAGCAGCTAAGTAAAGAAAAACAAGTGGCCATCATAACTTTAGGAAATGAAGGTCAGTCAGTCCGAAAAATTGGGAAAACTTTGAAAGTGTCCCCAAGTGCAGTGGCAAAAACCATCAAACTCTACAAAGAACCTGGCTCACATGAGGACCGCCCCAGGAAAGGAAGACCAAGAGTCACCTCTGCTGCGGAGGATAAGTTTATCCGAGTCACCAGCCGCAGAAATTGCAGGTAAACAGCAGCTCAGATTAGAGACCAGGTCAATGCCACACAGAGTTCTAGAAGCAGACACATCTCTACAACAACTGTTAAGAGGAGACTTTGTGCAGCGGGCCTTCATGGTAAAATAGCTGCTAGGAAACCACTGCTAAGGACAGGCAACAAGCAGAAGAGACTTGTTGGGCTAAAGAACACAAGGAATGGACATTAGACCAGTGGAAATCCGTGCTTTGGTCTGAGGAGTCCAAATTTGAGATCTTTGGATCCAACCACCGTGTTTTTGTGTGACACAGAAAAGGTGAACGGATGGACTCTTCATGCCTGGTTCCCACCATGAAATATGGAGGAGGAGGTGTGATGGTGTGGGGGTGCTTTGCTGGTGACACTGTTGGGGATTTACTCAAAATTGAAGGCATGCTGAACCAGCATGGCTACCACAGCATCTTGCAGCGGCATGCTATTCCATCCGGTTTGCATTTAGTTGGATCATCATTTATTTTTCAACAGGACAATGATCCCAAACACACCTCCAGGCTGTGTAAGGGCTATTTGACTAAGAAGGAGAGTTATGGGGTGCTACGCCAGATGACCTGGCCCCCACAGTCACCAGACCTGAACCCAATCAAAATGGTTTGGGGTGAGTTGGACCGCAGAGTACAGGCAAAAGGGCCAAGCATCTCTGGGAACTCCTTCAAGACTGTTGGAAGACCATTTCCGGTCACTACCTCTTGAAGCTCATCAAGAGAATGCCAAGAGTGTGCAAACCAGTAATCAAAGCAAAATGTGGCTATTTTGAAGAACCTAGATAAGACATATTTTCAGTTTTTTCACACTTTTTGTTAAGTATTTCAGTCCACATGTGTTAATTCATAGTTTCATAGTTTTGATGCCTTCAATGTGAATCTACAATTTTCAGAGTCATGAAAATAGAGAAAACTGTTTGAATGAGGTGTGTCCAAACTTTTGGTCTGTACTGTGTGTGTGTGTGTGTGTACATATACAGGATATATATATATATATATATATATATATATATATATACATACACACAGTACAGACCAAATGTTTGGACACACCTTCTCATCTCTAGAACAACTATTAAGAGGAGACTTTGTGCTTCAGGCCTTCATGGTAAAATAGCTGCTAGGAAACCACTACTAAGGACAGGCAAAAGCAGAAGAGACTCGTTTGGGCTAAAGAACACAAGAAATGGACATTAGACCAGTGGAAATCTGTGCTTTGGTCTGATGAGTCCAAATTTGAGATCTTGGAATCCAACCACCGTGTCTTTGTAGAAAAGGTGAACGGATGGACTCTACATGGCTGGTTCCCACCGTGAAGCATGGAAGAGGAGGTGTGATGGTGTGGGGGGGCTTTGCTGGTGAATAGAGTTGAGCGCGGTTCGTGGTTCGTGGTTCTCCAGTTCTAGGCTCGAGTGATTTTTGGGCTGTTCGAGATCGAACTAGAACTCGAGCTTTTTGCTAAAAGCTCGATAGTTCTAGATACGTTCGAGAACGGTTCTAGCAGCAAAAAGCAGGGCTTTTTACAGCTACAGTGAGCAGGAGCCATCGCTGGCAGCCTGCCACAAGCTGGTAACCAAGATAAACATCGGGTATCCAAGCAAAGCGCTTTGGTTAGTAACCCGATGTTTATCTTAGTTACGTGCAGGAAGCCCACACTTTCCCGCTCAGCTCGCTCCACCCCCTCCTGCCCGCGGCATGTACACATACATACACATACACAAGCACACACACACATCCACCCCCCCCCCCCGCCCGCCCGCCCGCTCGCTCGCTCGGCTTACCTGCGGTGATGAAGTCCCGCCATCCCGACCTCAGCGCTGTCACTGTCCTCCATGGCCGCCGCTTGTCACATCACCTATCGCTTCCGACCCGAGACTGACACTGGCGGTGACGTCACGGACCTCTCGCGATACTTGATGTGAAGGCGCCGGTCATTGACCTCAGTGACAGGGGCTGTCAGTGTGCTGGAGATCAGCGCAGGTAATGTACCTCACTGACAGCAGCACTTGTCACCCCCCTGCAGTGACCTGGGCTGACCCATTGATGTTAGCTCAGGTCACTGCACTGCTCTCCCAGCCAATGGGGAACATCCTGCTCTTCATTGACTGGGACAGTGTGCATCGTCATGGCAACCCCTTGGATTACACCAGACCTGGATTTGTTTTTCAATCTAATAAATTGGTTAAAGAGGGAATGTTTTGGGGAGTGTTTTTTCAAATAAAAATGTGTTTGTCGTGTATTTTTTTTTTATTACTGACTGGGTTGGTGATGTCGGGTATCTGATAGACGCCTGACCTCACCAACCCCAGGGCTTGATGCCAGGTGACATTACACATCTGGTATTAACCCCAAATATTACCCCGTTTGCCACCGCACCAGGGCGCGGGATGAGCTGGGGCGAAGCACCAGGATTGGCGCATCTAATGGATGCGCCACTTCTGGGGCGGCTGCGGCCTGCTATTTTTAGGCTGGGGAGATTCCAATAACCATGGACCTCCCTAGTCTGAGAATATCAGGCCCCAGCTGTCTGCTTTACCTTGGCTGGTGATCCAATTTTGGGGGACCCCTACGTGTTTTTTTTTTTAATTATTTATTTAATTTAAAATAACAGCGTGGGGTGCCCTCAGTTTTGGATTACCAGCCAAGGTGAGGTTGCCAGCTGTGGTCTGCAGGCTGCAGCCGTCTGCTTTACCCTAGCTGGCTACAAAACTAGGGGGAACCCTATGTCATTTTTTTTTCATTTTTTTGGCTAAATACAAAGCTAAGCACCCCTTAGTGCCACATGAAAGGTACCAAAGGGTGTTCCACTTTTTCTCCATTTTTTTCTCCACTTTCTCTCCACTTTTTCTCCACTTTTTCTCCATTTTTTTCTCAACTTATTCTCCACTTTTTCTCCTCTTATTCTCCACTTTTTCTCCACTTTTTCTCCTCTTATTCTCCACTTTTTCTCCACTTTTTCTCCACTTTTTCTCCATTTTTTTCTCCACTTTCTCCACTTTTTCTCCACTTTTTTCTCCACTTTTTCTCCTCTTATGCTCCACTTTTTCTCCTCTTAATCTCCACTTTTTCTCCACTTTTTCTCCACTTTTTCTCCACTTTTTTCTCCACTTTTTCTCCTCTTATGCTCCACTTTTTCTCCACTTTTTCTCCACTTTTTCTCCACTTTTTCTCCACGTTTTCTCCACGTTTTCTCCACTTTTTTCTCCACTTTTTCTCCTCTTATGCTCCACTTTTTCTCCACTTTTTCTCCACTTTTTCTCCTCTTAATCTCCACTTTTTCTCCACTTTTTCTCCACTTTTTCTCCACTTTTTCTCCACTTTTTCTCCACTTTTTTCTCCACTTTTTCTCCACTTTTTCTCCTCTTATGCTCCACTTTTTCTCCACTTTTTCTCCACTTTTTCTCCACTTTTTCTCCTCTTATGCTCCACTTTTTCTCCACTTTTTCTCCACTTTTTCTCCTCTTATGCTCCACTTTTTCTCCACTTTTTCTCCACTTTTTTCTCCACTTTTTCTCCTCTTATGCTCCACTTTTTCTCCACTTTTTCTCCACTTTTTCTCCACTTTTTCTCCTCTTATGCTCCACTTTTTCTCCACTTTTTCTCCATTTTTTTCTCCACTTATTCTCCACTTTTTCTCCTCTTATTCTCCACTTTTTCTCCACTTTTTCTCCACTTTTTCTCCTCTTATTCTCCACTTTTTCTCCACTTTTTCTCCACTTTTTCTCCATTTTTTTCTCCACTTTCTCCACTTTTTCTCCACTTTTTTCTCCACTTTTTCTCCTCTTATGCTCCACTTTTTCTCCTCTTAATCTCCACTTTTTCTCCACTTTTTCTCCACTTTTTCTCCACTTTTTTCTCCACTTTTTCTCCTCTTATGCTCCACTTTTTCTCCACTTTTTCTCCACTTTTTCTCCTTTTATGCTCCACTTTTTCTCCACTTTTTCTCCACTTTTTTCTCCACTTTTTCTCCTCTTATGCTCCACTTTTTCTCCACTTTTTCTCCACTTTTTCTCCACTTATGCTCCACTTTTTCTCCACTTTTTCTCCACTTTTTTCTCCACTTTTTCTCCTCTTAATCTCCACTTTTTCTCCACTTTTTCTCCACTTTTTCTCCACTTTTTCTCCACTTTTTCTCCACTTTTTTCTCCACTTTTTCTCCACTTTTTCTCCTCTTATGTTCCACTTATTCTCCACTTTTTCTCCACTTTTTCTCTACTTTTTCTATGGTCGGTCTACCCATTAGCTCTGCCATGCATAGTGTAGCTCTACACCTACTGCACATGTTACTTTATGATTGACATCTCTTTCGTACCAGAGCTGTCTAAGTCTACTCTGACCCCATATTTGTCATTACTATATTGTCCTTGTACTGTATTATGACATTTGTATCATGTGTTTCATTTCTTGCTGTGTTGCAATTTTTTTGCTGCATCCCAATTGTACCTCTACATTGTTCGAGTTTATGTTATTGTTCTCTCACTCTTATGTGATACTGATTATTGTCATTTTTCATGATTACATGCAGATAAGTCCAATCTGACGAAGGCTCAGGCCGAAACGTCATTTGTAACTTGTTTTGGACAAAAACATATATGCTTATGAAAAAAAAATTTTCTTAATACGGACCAATAAAGAGTGATTTTGCATTACTATCCGTTGTGACTTACTGACTTAGTCTGGGAGATATAGAGTGCCGAGGTTACTCACTAATTTTATCTATTATTACCTCTGAGCACCTATATACCAGTGAGCAGAGCTTCCTCTACAGTAGTTCTCCTGATTAGGCATGCCCTTACCTCATGAGCAGGGCATTGCAGCTTTGGTAGCAACCATTACGACATGGACTCTGCTGCTGTGGACCCGGGGAGAGTGAGTGCAGATTCATTGCACCCACACTCCTCACATGAAGGGTCCGCACTCCTAGAAAATGGGGGATACGTTCCCTGAGTGTCTCCCCCCCATATTCTAGACGGTCCAGAGTCGTCGTGGGACCCCTTTATTTTTTTTCTTACAATAAATTGGTGAAAGAGGAAATGTTTTGGGGACTGTTTTTTCAAATAAATTTCTTTTGTCGATTTTTTGTTTTTGTTAGTACTGACAGTTTATGATGTTGGGTATCTAATAGACGCCATGACATCACAAACTGCTGGGCTTGATCTCAGGTGACTTTACAGCTAGTATCAACCCGATTTATTACCCCGTTTGCCACTGCACCAAGGCACGGGATGAGCTGGGGTGAAGCGCCAGGATTGGCGCATCTAGTGGATGCGCCACGTCTGGGGTGCCTGCGGCCTGCTATTTTTAGGCTGTGAAGGCCCAATAACTATGGACCTTCCCACCCTGAGAATACCAGACCACAGCTGTCCGCTTTACCTTGGCTGGTGATCCAATTTGGGGGGTCCCCTACTTTTATTGTGTAATTATTAATATTTATAAAATAATTATAAAAAAGAGCCTGAGGGGACCTCCACATTGGATCCCCAACCACGGTAAAGCTGCCAGCTGTGGTTTTCAGGCTACAGCCGTCTGCTTTACCCTAGCTGGCTATCAAAAATGGGGGGACCCAACGTAATTTTTTTTTTTTAACTATTTTTTAAATAGAAAAAATTAATGGGCTTCCCTGTATTTTGATTGCCAACCAAGGTAACGGCAGGCAGATGGGGGTGGCAACCCATAGCTGTCTGCTTTATCTGCGCTGAGAATCAAAAATACCGCGGAGCGCTACGTCATTTTTTTAAAGATTTATTTTTACAGCACTGTGATGTCCAGCAATCAAAATACAGGGAAGCCCATTTTATTTTTAGTTATTTAAATAAATAATTAAAAAAAATATATGTTAGCTCCCACTGCATTTTTTGTATTGCTAGCTAAGGGTAATCCAAGCAGCTACTGGCTGCTAACCCCCACTGCTTGGTGTTACCTTCACTGGCAATGGAAAATCCAGGGAAGCATTTTTTTTTTTTTGCCAAAAAGCTACAAAAAAAGGACGTGAGCTTCGCCATATTTTTGTATGCTAGCCAGGTATAGCAGGCAGGTGCTGGAAGAGTTGGATACAGCGCCAGAAGATGGCGCTTCTATGAAAATGCCATTTTCTGAGGTGGCTGCAGACTGCAATTCGCAGCAGTGGGGCCCAGAAAGCTCAGGCCAACCGGTGGTGCGGATTCCAATCCCAGCTGCCTAGTTGTACCTGGCTGGACACAAAAATGGGGCAAAGCCTACGTCATTTGTTTTCTAATTATTTCATGAAATTCATGAAATAATAAAAAAAGGGCTTCCCTTTATTTTTGGTTCCCAGCCGGGTACAAATAGGCAACTGGGGGTTGGGGGCAGCCGTACCTGCCTGCTGTACCTGGCTAGCATACAAAAATATGGCGAAGCCACATAATTTTTTCAGGGGGCAAAAAACTTCTGCATACAGTCCTGGATGGAGTATGCTGAGCCTTGTAGTTCTGCAGCTGCTGTCTGTCTGTATGGAGAAGAGCAGACAGCAGCTGCAGAACTACAAGGCTCAGCATACTCCATCCAGGACTGTATGCAGAAGTTTTTTGCCCACCAAAAAAATGACGTGGGCTTCGCCATATTTTTGTATGCTAGCCAGGTACAGCTGGCAGCCACGGGCTGCCTCCAACCCCCAGTTGCCTATTTGTACCCGGCTGGGAACCAAAAATATAGGGAAGCCCGTTTTTTTTAATTATTTCACTTATTTCATGAAATAATTAAAAAACAAATGACGTGGGCTTCGCCCTATTTTTGTGTCCAGCCGGGTACAACTAGGCAGCTGGGGATTGGAATCCGCAGCACAGGTTAGCCCGAGGTTTGTGGGCGCCTCTGCTGCGGATTTCAGTCCGCAGCCGTCCCAGAAAATGGCGCTCTCATAGAAGCGCCATCATCTGGCGCTGTATCCAACTCTTCCAACAGCCCTGGAGCCGGGTGGCTTGTTGGATAATCATGAGTTAATACTGGCTTTGTTTTACCAGCCAGTATTAAGCCAGAGATTCTTAATGTCAGGCACGTTTGACCCGGCCATTAAGAATCTCCAATAAAGGGTTAAAAAAAGACACCACACAGAGAAAAAATACTTTAATAGAAATAAATACACAGACACATTAGAGACTCCATCTTTATTACCCCTGTCAGCCCTCCACGATCCTGCTCTTCTGTCTTCTTTCTTTCTAGTGTAGTAGTAGTGACGATTGTAGTGAGGGGCATCACTTGGGGCTGGGGAACCTCCATCCTAACTACAATGCTCACTACAATCGGGAAGCAGCGTGCAGCCTTCACTCCGTGAGTGATCACTGCTGGCTGCTAGCGGTAACGCTGACAGACGCGTTACCATAGCAACGGTGCTCCCGGAGCCGCGGTTAGCGGTGACGTCACCGCTAACTGCGTTGCTATGGCAACGGTGATCTCCGTTAATGACCGGCTGTGTCAGCCGGTCCCTAACGGAACGGGGAGTCGACCGTGTGCTAGAGCATGTCGCCGGTACACCTGCGATACACATATGTGCACCGTGTACCGGAGAGATGCACTCGCAGGTCCTACATGACGTGTCATAGTCATGTGACCAGTCTGTAGCCAATGAGATAATAGCCACGTGACTGGTCACATGGCTATTTTGACGTCACGATAGGTCCTGCTTCTCTGCTGGCAGTGCAGGTCACCGGGAGGATTCAGCGATCATCGTATGGAATAGCGGCAGGAGACAGAGTGCAGAAGGGATCGCGAGGACCGGTAAGTGTTATGGCAATGTTTATTAACTGTTTGTGTACATTTATAATGCATTTTTATGTGTTTGTGATTGCCTCCCATTATAGCCTATTGGCTCGAGTTCGGTTCGTCGAACGTTCGACGAACCGAACTCGAACGGGACCCCCGTTCGGCGAACCGGCCTCGAGCCGAACCGGGACCGGTTCGCTCATCTCTACTGGTGAAACTCCTTGGTGATTTATTCAAAACTGAAGTCATACAGAACGAGCATGCCTACCACAGCATCTTGCAGCGGCGTGCTATGCCATCGGGTTTGCGTTTAGTTGGACTATCATTTATTTTTCAACAGGACAATGACCCGAAACACACCTCCAGGCTGTGTAAGGGCTATTTGACTAAGAAGGAGAGTGATGGGGTGCTACGCCACATGAACTGGTCTCCACAGTCACCAGACCTGAACCCAATCGAGATGGTTTGGGGTGAGCTGGACCGCAGAGTGAAGGCAAAAGGGCCAACAAGTGCTAAGCATCTCTGGGAACTCCTTCAAGACTGTTGGAAAACCATTTCCGGTGACTACCTCTTGAAGCTCATCAAGATAATGCTAAGAGTGTGCAAAGTGGAAATGAAAGCAAAAGGAGGCTACTTTGAAGAACCTAGAATATAAGACATATTTTCAGTTGTTTCACACTTTTTTAAGTATTTCATTCCACATTTGTTAATTCATAGTTTCATAGTTTTGATGCCTTAAATGTGGATCTACAATTTTCAGAGTGCTGAAAATAAAGAAAACTCTTTGAATGAAAAGGTGTGTCCAAACTTTTGGTCTGTACTATATATATATATATATATATATATATATATTTCATCTAGTTAAAAGGGTTTTTCCATGAACAATAGTTTTTTTCAATCAAAAAAAAAAGTTCCTGTGCTGAGATAATCTTATAAATGTTCCCCTGCTATGTACTGTGTAATGGCTGTTTGATATCACACCGCAGGTCCTGGGCAAGGGAGGAAGCAAACGAGCTTACAGACATTACAGCATGGAATTGCAAATTATTCTTTCTTTGAGGTAAAACATTTTTAAAAGCAGGCAGGAATGCTTTACCTCACTTTACCTTTATGTTCTTGTATGGTCAGACACGGCCATTAACTGAATAGGATAACTGAAGTGAGCACTAATATATATATATATATATTATGAGTGCAAGCCAAAAATTACATACTATACAAGGATAAGGCTGCACATCAAACATAGATAATGGTATAATGCCTCAAGTATATGGAAAAATATTGGAATATACAATGAAAAATGCTACTTGCTAATTTGAACATGTGAATAATACATTGCATACCTGCCATGAATATTAGGAAAAAGGAGATATTTAGCAATCGCATTGATCAATGTAACTGAGCCACAAGACCTCGTCAAGGTATATCTCTATATTGGGGTCCCTAGCTCTGTGACCCTAACTGTGTGTCATCTCATTGCAATTAAAAACTGCTGTGGGTGGAGAGGGGTAACTAAGGACTTTCTTGTATAGAAGATGGAAAAAACATGGCCGAAAGAGGCGGAGCTGTGTTCACATTCAGAAAAAAACTACATATAACTGAATAGGATAACTGAAGTGAGCACTAATATATATATATATTATGAGTGCAAGCCAAAAATTACATACTATACAAGGATAAGGCTGCACCTCAAACATAGATAATGGTATAATGCCTCAAGCATATGGAAAAATATTGGAATATACAATGAAAAATGCTACTTGCTAATTTGAACATGTGAATAATGAATTGCATACCTGCCATGAATATTAGGAAAAAGGAGATATTTAGCAATCGCATTGATCAATGTAACTGAGCCCCAAGACCTCGTCAAGGTATATCTCTATATTGGGGTCCCTAGCTCTGTGACCCTAACTGTGTGTCATCTCATTGCAATTAAAAACTGCTGTGGGTGGAGAGGGGTAACTAAGGACTTTCTTATATAGGAGATGGAAAAAACATGGCCGAAAGGGGCGGAGCTGTGTTCACATTCAGAAAAAAACTACATATAACTGAATAGGATAACTGAAGTGAGCACTAATATATATATATTATGAGTGCAAGCAAAAAATTACATACTATACAAGGATAAGGCTGCACATCAAACATAGATAATGGTATAATGCCTCAAGCATATGGAAAAATATTGGAATATACAATGAAAAATGCTACTTGCTAATTTGAACATGTGAATAATGAATTGCATACCTGCCATGAATATTAGGAAAAAGGAGATATTTAGCAATCGCATTGATCAATGTAACTGAGCCCCAAGACCTCGTCAAGGTATATCTCTATATTGGGGTCCTTAGCTCTGTGACCCTAACTGTGTGTCATCTCATTGCAATTAAAAACTGCTGTGGGTGGAGAGGGGTAACTAAGGACTTTCTTATATAGGAGATGGAAAAAACATGGCCGAAAGGGGCGGAGCTGTGTTCACATTCAGAAAAAAACTACATATAACTGAATAGGAAAACTGAAGTGAGCACTAATATATATATTATGAGTGGAAGCCAAAAATTACATACTATACAAGGATAAGGCTGCACATCAAACATAGATAATGGTATAATGCCTCAAGCATATGGAAAAATATTGGAATATACAGTGAAAAATGCTACTTGCTAATTTGAACATGTGAATAATGAATTGCATACTTGCCATGAATATTAGGAAAAAGGAGATATTTAGCAATCGCATTGATCAATGTAACTGAGCCCCAAGACCTCGTCAAGGTATATCTCTATATTGGGGTCCCTAGCTCTGTGACCCTAACTGTGTGTCATCTCATTGCAATTAAAAACTGCTGTGGGTGGAGAGGGGTAACTAAGGACTTTCTTATATAGGAGATGGAAAAACATGGCCGAAAGGGGCGGAGCTGTGTTCACATTCAGAAAAAAACTACATATAACTGAATAGGATAACTGAAGTGAGCACTAATATATATATATTATGAGTGCAAGCAAAAAAATTACATACTATACAAGGATAAGGCTGCACATCAAACATAGATAATGGTATAATGCCTCAAGCATATGGAAAAATATTGGAATATACAATGAAAAATGCTACTTGCTAATTTGAACATGTGAATAATGAATTGCATACCTGCCATGAATATTAGGAAAAAGGAGATATTTAGCAATCGCATTGATCAATGTAACTGAGCCACAAGATCTCGTCAAGGTATATCTCTATATTGGGGTCCCTAGCTCTGTGACCCTAACTGTGTGTCATCTCATTGCAATTAAAAACTGCTGTGGGTGGAGAGGGGTAACTAAGGACTTTCTTATATAGGAGATGGAAAAAACATGGCCGAAAGGGGCGGAGCTGTGTTCACATTCAGAAAAAAACTACATATAACTGAATAGGATAACTGAAGTGAGCACTAATATATATATATATATTATGAGTGCAAGCCAAAAATTACATACTATACAAGGATAAGGCTGCACATCAAACATAGATAATGGTATAATGCCTCAAGCATATGGAAAAATATTGGAATATACAATGAAAAATGCTACTTGCTAATTTGAACATGTGAATAATGAATTGCATACCTGCCATGAATATTAGGAAAAAGGAGATATTTAGCAATCGCATTGATCAATGTAACTGAGCCCCAAGACCTCGTCAAGGTATATCTCTATATTGGGGTCCCTAGCTCTGTGACCCTAACTGTGTGTCATCTCATTGCAATTAAAAACTGCTGTGGGTGGAGAGGGGTAACTAAGGACTTCTTAGACTAAGTAACTTCTTAGACGAGGTCTTGGGGCTCAGTTACATTGATCAATGCGATTGCTAAATATCTCCTTTTTCCTAATATTCATGGCAGGTATGCAATTTATTATTCACATGTTCAAATTAGCAAGTAGCATTTTTCATTGTATATTCCAATATTTTTCCATATGCTTGAGGCATTATACCATTATCTATATTTCATGTGCAGCCTTATCCATGTATAGTATGTAATTTTTGGCTTGCACTCATAATATATATATATTAGTGCTCACTTCAGTTATTCTATTCAGTTATATGTAGTTTTTTTCTGAATGTGAACACAGCTCCGCCAATTTCGGCCATGTTTTTTCCATCTCCTATTTAAGAAAGTCCTTAGTTACCCCTCTCCACCCACAGCAGTTTTTAATTGCAATGAGATGACACACAGTTAGGGTCACAGAGCTAGGGATTCCAATATAGAGATATACCTTGAGGAGGTCTTGGAACTCAGTTACATTGATCAATGCGATTGCTAAATATCTCCTCTTTCCTAATATTCATGGCAGGTATGCAGTTCATTACTCACATGTTCAAATTAGCAAGTAGCATTTTTCATTGTATATTCCAATATTTTTCCATATGCTTGAGGCATTATAACATTATCTATGTTTGATGTGCAGCCTTATCCTTGTATAGTATGTAATTTTTGGCTTGCACTCATAATATATATATATATTAGTGCTCACTTCAGTTATCCTATTCAGTTATATGTAGTTTTTTTCTGAATGTGAACACAGCTCCGCCCCTTTCGGACATATTTTTTCCATCTCCTATATAAGAAAGTCCTTAGTTACCCCTCTCCACCCACAGCAGTTTTTAATTGCAATGAGATGACACACAGTTAGGGTCACAGAGCTAGGGACCCCAATATAGAGATATACCTTGACGAGGTCTTGGGGCTCAGTAACATTGATCAATGCGATTGCTAAATATCTTCTTTTTCCTAATATTCATGGCAGGTATGCAATTCATTATTCACATGTTCAAATTAGCAAGTAGCATTTTTCATTGTATATTCCAATATTTTTCCATATGCTTGAGGCATTATACCATTATCTATGTTTGATGTGCAGCCTTATCCTTGTATAGTATGTAATTTTTGGCTTGCACTCATAATATATATATATTAGTGCTCACTTCAGTTATCCTATTCAGTTATATGTAGTTTTTTTCTGAATGTGAACACAGCTCCGCCCCTTTCGGCCATGTTTTTTCCATCTCCTATGTAAGAAAGTCCTTAGTTACCCCTCTCCACCCACAGCAGTTTTTAATTGCAATGAGATGACACACAGTTAGGGTCACAGAGCTAGGGATTCCAATATAGAGATAAACCCTCTTCCCTCTGTACTAGTCTGTCTACTGTAACTTGTACATGTATTTTGTATGTAACCCCCTTCTCATGTACAGCACCATGGAATCAATGGTGCTCTATAAATAAATAATAATAATAAAAAATAATAATAATACCTTGAGGAGGTCTTGGGGCTCAGTTACATTGATCAATGCGATTGCTAAATATCTCCTTTTTCCTAATATTCATGGCAGGTATGCAGTTCATTATTTACATGTTCAAATTAGCAAGTAGCATTTTTCATTGTATATTCCAATATTTTTCCATATGCTTGAGGCATTATACCATTATCTATGTTTGATGTGCAGCCTTATCCTTGTATAGTATGTAATTTTTGGCTTGCACTCATAATATATATATTAGTGCTCACTTCAGTTATCCTATTCAGTTATATGTAGTTTTTTTCTGAATGTGAACACAGCTCCGCCCCTTTCGGCCATGTTTTTTCCATCTCCTATATAAGAAAGTCCTTAGTTACCCCTCTCCACCCACAGCAGTTTTTAATTGCAATGAGATGACACACAGTTAGGGTCACAGAGCTAAGGACCCCAATATAGAGATATACCTTGATGAGGTCTTGGAACTCAGTTACATTGATCAATGCGATTGCTAAATATCTCCTTTTTTCTAATATTCATGGCAGGTATGCAATTCATTATTCACATGTTCAAATTAGCAAGTAGCATTTTTCATTGTATATTCCAATATTTTTCCATATGCTTGAGGCATTATACCATTATCTATGTTTGATGTTCAGCCTTATCCTTGTATAGTATGTAATTTTTGGCTTGCACTCATAATATATATATATTAGTGCTCACTTCAGTTATCCTATTCAGTTATATGTAGTTTTTTTCTGAATGTGAACACAGCTCCGCCCCTTTCGGCCATGTTTTTTCCATCTCCTATATAAGAAAGTCCTTAGTTACCCCTCTCCACCCACAGCAGTTTTTAATTGCAATGAGATGACACACAGTTAGGGTCACAGAGCTAGGGACCCCAATATAGAGATATACCTTGACGAGGTCTTGTGGCTCAGTTACATTGATCAATGCGATTGCTAAATATCTCCTTTTTCCTAATATTCATGGCAGGTATGCAATTCATTATTCACATGTTCAAATTAGCAAGTAGCATTTTTCATTGTATATTCCAAAATGTTTCCATATGCTTGAGGCATTATACCATTATCTATGTTTGATTTGCAGCCTTATCCTTGTATAGTATGTAATTTTTGGCTTGCACTCATAATATATATATATATATATATTAGTGCTCACTTCAGTTATCCTATTCAGTTATATGTAGTTTTTTTCTGAATGTGAACACAGCTCCGCCCCTTTCGGCCATGTTTTTTCCATCTCCTATATAAGAAAGTCCTTAGTTACCCCTCTCCACCCACAGCAGTTTTTAATTGCAATGAGATGACACACAGTTAGGGTCACAGAGCTAGGGACCCCAATATAGAGATATACCTTGACGAGGTCTTGGGGCTCAGTTACATTGATCAATGCGATTGCTAAATATCTCCTTTTTCCTAATATTCATGGCAGGTATGCAATTCATTATTCACATGTTCAAATTAGCAAGTAGCATTTTTCATTGTATATTCCAATATTTTTCCATATGCTTGAGGCATTATACCATTATCTATGTTTGATGTGCAGCCTTATCCTTGTATAGTATGTAAGTTTTGGCTTGCACTCATAATATATATATATATATTAGTGTTCATTTCAGTTATCCTTTTCAGTTATATGTCGTTTTTTTCTGAATGTGAACACAGCTCCGCTCCTTTCGGCCATGTTTTTTCCATCTCCTATATAAGAAAGTCCTTAGTTACCCCTCTCCACCCACAGCAGTTTTTAATTGCAATGAGATGACACACAGTTAGGGTCACAGAGCTAGGGACCCCAATATAGAGATATACCTTGACGAGGTCTTGTGGCTCAGTTACATTGATCAATGCGATTGCTAAATATCTTCTTTTTCCTAATATTCATGGCAGGTATGCAATTCATTATTCACATGTTCAAATTAGCAAGTAGCATTTTTCATTGTATATTCCAATATTTTTCCATATGCTTGAGGCATTATACCATTATCTATGTTTGATGTGCAGCCTTATCCTTGTATAGTATGTAATTTTTGGCTTGCACTCATAATATATATATATTAGTGCTCACTTCAGTTATCCTATTCAGTTATATGTAGTTTTTTTCTGAATGTGAACACAGCTCCGCCCCTTTCGGCCATGTTTTTTCCATCTCCTATGTAAGAAAGTCCTTAGTTACCCCTCTCCACCCACAGCAGTTTTTAATTGCAATGAGATGACACACAGTTAGGGTCACAGAGCTAGGGATTCCAATATAGAGATAAACCCTCTTCCCTCTGTACTAGTCTGTCTACTGTAACTTGTACATGTATTTTGTATGTAACCCCCTTCTCATGTACAGCACCATGGAATCAATGGTGCTCTATAAATAAATAATAATAATAAAAAATAATAATAATACCTTGAGGAGGTCTTGGGGCTCAGTTACATTGATCAATGCGATTGCTAAATATCTCCTTTTTCCTAATATTCATGGCAGGTATGCAGTTCATTATTTACATGTTCAAATTAGCAAGTAGCATTTTTCATTGTATATTCCAATATTTTTCCATATGCTTGAGGCATTATACCATTATCTATGTTTGATGTGCAGCCTTATCCTTGTATAGTATGTAATTTTTGGCTTGCACTCATAATATATATATTAGTGCTCACTTCAGTTATCCTATTCAGTTATATGTAGTTTTTTTCTGAATGTGAACACAGCTCCGCCCCTTTCGGCCATGTTTTTTCCATCTCCTATATAAGAAAGTCCTTAGTTACCCCTCTCCACCCACAGCAGTTTTTAATTGCAATGAGATGACACACAGTTAGGGTCACAGAGCTAAGGACCCCAATATAGAGATATACCTTGATGAGGTCTTGGAACTCAGTTACATTGATCAATGCGATTGCTAAATATCTCCTTTTTTCTAATATTCATGGCAGGTATGCAATTCATTATTCACATGTTCAAATTAGCAAGTAGCATTTTTCATTGTATATTCCAATATTTTTCCATATGCTTGAGGCATTATACCATTATCTATGTTTGATGTTCAGCCTTATCCTTGTATAGTATGTAATTTTTGGCTTGCACTCATAATATATATATATTAGTGCTCACTTCAGTTATCCTATTCAGTTATATGTAGTTTTTTTCTGAATGTGAACACAGCTCCGCCCCTTTCGGCCATGTTTTTTCCATCTCCTATATAAGAAAGTCCTTAGTTACCCCTCTCCACCCACAGCAGTTTTTAATTGCAATGAGATGACACACAGTTAGGGTCACAGAGCTAGGGACCCCAATATAGAGATATACCTTGACGAGGTCTTGTGGCTCAGTTACATTGATCAATGCGATTGCTAAATATCTCCTTTTTCCTAATATTCATGGCAGGTATGCAATTCATTATTCACATGTTCAAATTAGCAAGTAGCATTTTTCATTGTATATTCCAAAATGTTTCCATATGCTTGAGGCATTATACCATTATCTATGTTTGATTTGCAGCCTTATCCTTGTATAGTATGTAATTTTTGGCTTGCACTCATAATATATATATATATATATATTAGTGCTCACTTCAGTTATCCTATTCAGTTATATGTAGTTTTTTTCTGAATGTGAACACAGCTCCGCCCCTTTCGGCCATGTTTTTTCCATCTCCTATATAAGAAAGTCCTTAGTTACCCCTCTCCACCCACAGCAGTTTTTAATTGCAATGAGATGACACACAGTTAGGGTCACAGAGCTAGGGACCCCAATATAGAGATATACCTTGACGAGGTCTTGGGGCTCAGTTACATTGATCAATGCGATTGCTAAATATCTCCTTTTTCCTAATATTCATGGCAGGTATGCAATTCATTATTCACATGTTCAAATTAGCAAGTAGCATTTTTCATTGTATATTCCAATATTTTTCCATATGCTTGAGGCATTATACCATTATCTATGTTTGATGTGCAGCCTTATCCTTGTATAGTATGTAAGTTTTGGCTTGCACTCATATAATATATATATATATTAGTGTTCATTTCAGTTATCCTTTTCAGTTATATGTCGTTTTTTTCTGAATGTGAACACAGCTCCGCTCCTTTCGGCCATGTTTTTTCCATCTCCTATATAAGAAAGTCCTTAGTTACCCCTCTCCACCCACAGCAGTTTTTAATTGCAATGAGATGACACACAGTTAGGGTCACAGAGCTAGGGACCCCAATATAGAGATATACCTTGACGAGGTCTTGGGGCTCAGTTACATTGATCAATGCGATTGCTAAATATCTCCTATTTCCTAATATTCATGGCAGGTATGCAATTCATTATTCACATGTTCAAATTAGCAAGTAGCATTTTTCATTGTATATTCCAATATTTTTCCATATGCTTGAGGCATTATACCATTATCTATGTTTGATGTGCAGCCTTATCCTTGTATAGTATGTAATTTTTGGCTTGCACTCATAATATATATATATATATATTAGTGCTCACTTCAGTTATCCTATTCAGTTATATGTAGTTTTTTTCTGAATGTGAACACAGCTCCGCCCCTTTCGGACATATTTTTTCCATCTCCTATATAAGAAAGTCCTTAGTTACCCCTCTCCACCCACAGCAGTTTTTAATTGCAATGAGATGACACACAGTTAGGGTCACAGAGCTAGGGACCCCAATATAGAGATATACCTTGACGAGGTCTTGGGGCTCAGTAACATTGATCAATGCGATTGCTAAATATCTTCTTTTTCCTAATATTCATGGCAGGTATGCAATTCATTATTCACATGTTCAAATTAGCAAGTAGCATTTTTCATTGTATATTCCAATATTTTTCCATATGCTTGAGGCATTATACCATTATCTATGTTTGATGTGCAGCCTTATCCTTGTAAAGTATGTAATTTTTGGCTTGCACTCATAATATATATATATATTAGTGCTCACTTCAGTTATCCTATTCAGTTATATGTAGTTTTTTTCTGAATGTGAACACAGCTCCGCCCCTTTCGGACATATTTTTTCCATCTCCTATATAAGAAAGTCCTTAGTTACCCCTCTCCACCCACAGCAGTTTTTAATTGCAATGAGATGACACACAGTTAGGGTCACAGAGCTAGGGACCCCAATATAGAGATATACCTTGACGAGGTCTTGGGGGTCAGTAACATTGATCAATGCGATTGCTAAATATCTTCTTTTTCCTAATATTCATGGCAGGTATGCAATTCATTATTCACATGTTCAAATTAGCAAGTAGCATTTTTCATTGTATATTCCAATATTTTTCCATATGCTTGAGGCATTATACCATTATCTATGTTTGATGTGCAGCCTTATCCTTGTATAGTATGTAATTATTGGCTTGCACTCATAATATATATATATATATTAGTGCTCATTTCAGTTATCCTTTTCAGTTATATGTTTTTTTTTTCTGAATGTGAACACAGCTCCGCTCCTTTCGGCCATGTTTTTTCCATCTCCTATATAAGAAAGTCCTTAGTTACCCCTCTCCACCCACAGCAGTTTTTAATTGCAATGAGATGACACACAGTTAGGGTCACAGAGCTAGGGACCCCAATATAGAGATATACCTTGACAAGGTCTTGTGGCTCAGTTACATTGATCAATGCGATTGCTAAATATCTCCTTTTTCCTAATATTCATGGCAGGTATGCAATTCATTATTCACATGTTCAAATTAGCAAGTAGCATTTTTCATTGTATATTCCAATATTTTTCCATATGCTTGAGGCATTATACCATTATCTATGTTTGATGTGCAGCCTTATCCTTGTATAGTATGTAGTTTTTGGCTTGCACTCATAATATACATATATTAGTGCTCACTTCAGTTATCCTATTCAGTTATATGTAGTTTTTTTCTGAATGTGAACACAGCTCCGCCCCTTTCGGCCATGTTTTTTCCATCTCCTATATAAGAAAGTCCTTAGTTACCCCTCTCCACCCACAGCAGTTTTTAATTGCAATGAGATGACACACAGTTAGGGTCACAGAGCTAGGGACCCCAATATAGAGATATACCTTGACGAGGTCTTGGGGCTCAGTTACATTGATCAATGCGATTGCTAAATATCTCCTTTTTCCTAATATTCATGGCAGGTATGCAATTCATTATTCACATGTTCAAATTAGCAAGTAGCATTTTTCATTGTATATTCCAATATTTTTCCATATGCTTGAGGCATTATACCATTATCTATGTTTGATGTGCAGCCTTATCCTTGTATAGTATGTAATTTTTGGCTTGCACTCATAATATATATATATTAGTGCTCACTTCAGTTATCCTATTCAGTTATATGTAGTTTTTTTCTGAATGTGAACACAGCTCCGCCCCTTTCGGCCATGTTTTTTCCATCTACTATATAAGAAAGTCCTTAGTTACCCCTCTCCACCCACAGCAGTTTTTAATTGCAATGAGATGACACACAGTTAGGGTCACAGAGCTAGGGACCCCAATATAGAGATATACCTTGACGAGGTCTTGGGGCTCAGTTACATTGATCAATGCGATTGCTAAATATCTCCTTTTTCCTAATATTCATGGCAGGTATGCAATTCATTATTCACATGTTCAAATTAGCAAGTAGCATTTTTCATTGTATATTCCAATATATTTCCATATGCTTGAGGCATTATACCATTATCTATGTTTGATGTGCAGCCTTATCCTTGTATAGTATGTAATTTTTGGCTTGTACTCATAATATATATATATTAGTGGTCACTTCAGTTATCCTATTCAGTTATATGTAGTGTTTTTCTGAATGTGAACACAGCTCTGCCCCTTTCGGCCATGTTTTTTCCATCTCCTATATAAGAAAGTCCTTAGTTACCCCTCTCCACCCACAGCAGTTTTTAATTGCAATGAGATGACACACAGTTAGGGTCACAGAGCTAGGGACCCCAATATAGAGATATACCTTGACGAGGTCTTGGGGCTCAGTTACATTGATCAATGCGATTGCTAAATATCTCCTTTTTCCTAATATTCATGGCAGGTATGCAATTCATTATTCACATGTTCAAATTAGCAAGTAGCATTTTTCATTGTATATTCCAATATTTTTCCATATGCTTGAGGCATTATACCATTATCTATGTTTGATGTGCAGCCTTATCCTTGTATAGACACGGCCATTAAGGCCCCGTTACATGCAGCGGCGTATCTAACGATATATCGCCAGGGTCACGGATTCCGTGACGCACATCTGGCATCGTTAGCGACGTTGTTGCTTGTTACACCAATGAGCGGCCGTTAACAATAGAAAATACTCATCAAATCGTCCGTCATTGACACGTCATTCATTTTCAAAAAATCGTTGATTGTTGAGGACGCAGGTTGTTTGTCTCTCCCGAGGCAGCACAGATCGCTATGTGTGACACCTCGGGAACGACAAACTACAGCTTACCTGCGGCCGCCAGCAATGAGGAAGGAAGGAGGTAGCTGGGATGTTACGGCCCCACATCTCCGCCCCTCCGCTTCTATTGGGCAGCCGCTTAGTGACGCCGCACGAGCCGCCCCCTTAGAAATGAGGCGGTTTGCCGGCCACAGCGATGTCGCTAGGCAGGTAAATCCGTGTGACGGCTCCTAACAATATTGTGCGCCACGGGCATCGATTTGCCCATAACATCCAAGATGTAACATCCCGCCCACCTCCTTCCTTCCGCATTGCCGGCGGCTGCAGGTAAGCTGCAGTTCGTCATTCCCGAGATGTCACACGTAGCGATGTGTGCTGCCTCAGGAACGACGAACAACCTGTGTGCTCAACAATCACCGATTTTTAAAAAAGGAACGATGTGTCAACAATGGACAATAAAGTGATCCCACCTTTAATTTACAAACACCCTTCCACGTGGAAGTGTATAACATTAGTTGCAGCATTGCCTAGCAACAGTGTGCACCATATATGGACTGACCATGATTTGATGTGCACACGCCCGCTAGAGCTTTTTCACCGCTGATATTTGAAGTATGTGGTTTCTCACAGCTGCACAGTCTTTGACTCTAACGTGTTTGGGATTAAGCACACTATCTAAAGCTTGTATTTCCCCACCATGGCATGCCTCCTGGAAGAAGTCCAGTGGCAAAACGGCTGTCGAAGTGTAGGGATGTGTATTCTGCCAGCGTGTTTTTGATTGATTATTGTAGCTGTTCAAGGTCTTAGTGGTCTTTATTTATCAACTCTATGAACCTTATATTAAAGCAACAGTATAGCGATTTATATGGTCAAAAAAATGCTGTCTAAGCACGGCCGGTGTTAAACGCACAGGATATCGTTTTTTGCATTGCTTTACCAATTTGATATTAACAGGCTGGAATTCACTGGCCTTTTATATTTACACGTATATGTGCGTTTTCTTTTTAAGACCGGTCTTTTTTGCGATATATTATGATATTTAATATTTGTTTGCAACAAAGAAAAATATGGTTTTGATGTGACATTGTTCACATTAAGTATATATAAAAAAACGTCTTTATTAGGTTGCAGGTTAATAATAATAATTTTTTTAATAAATAAATATATCGGTGGTTCTGCATGATTACATGATACCAATCGATATCTTACAGCTGAATAAAAATACACTAAAAATATTGTCTGGCATGCATTTCAGTCCCTCAAGAAAGTGTTCTTGCTTGTGCTGTTTATTTTGTATAATTAAAATCTTATTAAAAAATGTTATTCACATGAATCTCTTGTTCCCATTGTTTGATTTAATAATGGTTTGTTGAGAAAAAAATTCTATGATGAAGTGTCATGCATGTAAGCTGTTTTGGACTTATGTAATACTTATTTCACCCACTGTATATCACATAAAAAAAATGCCAATAAAATACATTCAGGTTTGTTGGTGTAGTGTGAATTTTTGTGTTTTATAGAAAAGTTCAATGTACTGTTTATGTAGATACAGTGGGGAAATTTGATGCACTGCCAATTTTGAAAGTTTTGCCATCTACAAAAAATGGAGAGGTCTGTAAAATGGAGAGTCCTCCCCCAAAAAATCCAGAAAATCACATTATTTGATTTTTTTTAATAATTAAGTTGCAATTTTTTTGCATGAAATAAGTATTTGATACAATAGAAAAGCAGAACTTAATATTTGGTACAAAAAAATGTTAATTTGCAATTACAGAAGTTAGACATTTCCTTTAGTTCTTGACCAAAGTTTGCACACTAGCAGGGATTTTGGCCCTCCATACAGATCTTCTCCAGATTTTCAGGTTTCATTGCTGTAGCTGGGCAACATTAAGTCTTAGCTCCCTCCAAAGATTTTATGTTAGGTTCAGTTCTGGAGATAGGCTAGGCCACTCCAGAACCTTGAAATATTTCTTATGGAGCCACTCCTTAGTTGCCCTGGTTGTGTGTTTTGGGTCATTGCCATGCTTTAAGACCCGGCCATGACTCATCTTCACTGCTCTTACTGACGAAATGAGGTTGTTGGCCAATATCTAGTAATACATTACCCCACGCATCCTCCCTTCAAAACAGTGCAGTCATCATAGCTCATTTGCAGAAAAAAAGTATTATGTTTCAACACCCATTTTTCACAGTTTGGATGGTGTTCTTGGGGTTGTACTCATCCTTCTCATTCCCAACATGACGATTGGAGTTGATGCCAAAAAGTTCTATTTTGATCTCATCTGATCACATGACCTTTTCCCATGTCTCCTCTGGATCATCAGATCATCATGCAAATTTCAAACGGGCCTGGATATATGCTGGTGTGAACAGGAGGACCTTGTGTGCCTTGCAGTATTTCAAACCATGATGGCGTAGTGTGTTACTAACAGTAGTCTTTGAGATTGTTGTCCCAGCTCAGTTCAGGTAATTGACCAAGGCCTCCCATGTAGTTCTGGGCTGATTCCTGACCTTTCTCAAAATCACCCTTACCACTTGAGGCGAGATCCTGCATGGATCCCCAGACTGACAGTCATTTTGTTTTTCTTCCATTTTCTAATAATTGCACCAACAGTTGTTGCCTTCTCACCAAGCTGCTTGCCTATTGTCCTGTAACCCATCTCAGACAGCTCTTTGGTCTTGACCATGGTGGAGAGGTTGGAGTGTGATTGATTGAGTGTGTGGACAGGTGTGTTTTATACAGATAACAAGTTAAAAAAGATGTAATTAATACAGGTAATGAATGTAAAGTAGGAGGGCTTCTTAAAGAAAAATAACAGCTCTGTGAGAGACAGAATTATTGTTGGTTGTTAAGTGAACAAATAATTATTTCATTGAAAAATCATACAATGTGATTTTTTGGATTTTTTTTATTCTGTCACAGTTGAAGTGTACCTAAAATAAAAATTCAAATAAAGAAAAAGAGACTGTACACAAGGCTTAGAAAGATTATGTAAATGTATTCAATTCAAAGCTTACAAAATAGTATAAAAAGGTTAAAAAAGGATTTGTGATGAGAGGACCAGCAGGTGGCGTACTCACACCACAACTCAGTAATCAAGTCTACAGGAGTTGAAATGGCTGTACTAGAGCACCATACTGAGATGCCTGCCAAACACTGCTCGTGTGATTAAATGTAAATGGCTGCCAACCGGCATGCTCTGGGGACCAATGGTCATACAAAAAGGACTAAGCAGTGTCAGAAGGCAAGACAGTAGGTGCACGTAATTGAGTTAAAGAACTCTTCAGCACACTAAAAAAGAGAGCCATATACCTGAGTTGTGGGATGAGAATCCAAGAGAACCCTCTACAATAAAAATTACAGATTTCTCTATTTTTTGTAGGTGGGAAAACTTGCATAATCAGCAGTGTATCAAATACGTATTTCCCCCTCTGTAAAAACTGAAGTTAAAAAAGAAGACCTGTACCATAACCCATATGATAAGTACCATTACAAATAAAAAAATGCCCCCCAAAAAATTATGATCAAATAGTCATGTAAAAAAACAATGGCATGACTGAAAATGTCTTCTTGTCCCACAAAGAATGCAGTCTGTTATATTCAATTTTTTTCTATGTTTGGCCCACTTACCTGGCATAGTTTGAGACCACTGGTCTAGAACAAAGCATATACATGTGTCTGAAAGGCCCTGTCAAAGTGCAGACGTAAATCCCCTTAAGATTCTGTGTCAAGACTTGAAAATTGTCTTTCAAAGACTCTCTTCATCTAATCTCACTGAGCTAGTGTGCAAAGAATGGGCAAAAATTTCAGCCTCTATATGTGCAAAGCTGGACAAATGACTTGCAGTAGAATGAATTGCAGAGAAAGGTGGTCCTACAAAGTATTAAACTCAGGTGGCTGAATATGAAAACACATCACAATTTTTTAGATTGATATTTTTAAATATTTAGAAATCCATGCATTATTTCACAAGTACTTAGTACTTTGTATTGCTACATCGCATAAAATCCCAATAAAATAAATTTAAATTTGTGGGTGTAACGTACAAAAATGTGGAAAAGTTCCAATACTTGTTCCAGGCACTGTATAAGGTTTTTCTAACTAAAACGAAACAACACAATAATTAAGAAAACTATCTTTGCAAATGACATTTACAAGACAGCTGAATAAAGCTTTTAGTAGCTGTGGTGGATTTTTAAACACTGGTAAAGCAATAACAGGGAAAGCCCTGTGCCAGGGAAAACTGAATGACTTGTGGTCATGTATGCGCACCACCACTCACAGACGTAGTACCTCTCTGGAATAATAAATTAATTACCTATACTGAGGATAGGTGACAAAAGTAAAATCCTTTATGTTCAGACAATTATACAACAAGCTTCAAGAATTTTGTGTATATCATATATTTTACCAGCAGATGGCACCAAAATACCACTAGCAATTTTGTACTTTCTATAAAAGTGGTGTTATGTTGCCATCTACTGGTAAAAGTTCAACTTTACAGTGGTGTGAAAAAGTGTTTGCCTCCTTCCTGATGTCTTATTCTTTTGTAAAAGTTAAAGTTTCAGCTCACCAAACAAATGTAAATATTAGACAAAGACAACACAAGTAAACATGAAATGGAGTTTATAGAGAAAAGCCAAATGCAGCGCTCACAGCCACTGAGGGAATGAATGGACAGTGGTCAAGTCGTACATGAGTTCCAGTCTAATAGGGATAGAACCAAACCGAAAAAATCCCAGTGACCAATCCACAATTCAGCAAGATGGTAAAGAGGGCCACTGGTAAAGAAAAGACCAAAACAAGTACTTAGTGAAATACAAAAGTAATTTATTATAAATATTCGTGAAAAAAGGACACATAGTGATGGCAAACCAGATGAAAAATATCGCTAGACACAGAAATTTCACAGGCACCACCTTATGATGTCACAAGACTGCTAGACACAAAAGGGTTAATGTAGGAACCCATTAATCAAAGGGTGAAAAGATAATGTAGCATATAATTAACTGATTACAGTCACCCAAGTGTTTTTCTCCCTGTACGGGCCGAAAACATGTCAACAATTTACCATATTAAAAGGAATTACCTTGAGGCATGTTAGAATAGTATTAGCAGGCAAAGCAGGTGGTGGTGGGCGGGGCCTCAACGGCGTTTCACCAGGCGTGGCGTCGTCATCTGGTTTGCCATCACTGTCTGTCCTTGTTTCATGAATATTTATAATAAATTACTTTTGTATTTCACTAAGTACTTGTTTTGGTCTTTTCTTTACCAGTGGCCCTCTTTACCATCTTGCTGAATTGTGGATTGGTCACTGGGATTTTTTCGGTTTGGTTGTTTGTAATTAGACCTTCCCTAAAAGGGAAGTTGTAGGTTTATAATAGGGATAGAAGTTGCACATTCTGCCTGAGGCAACTGAGACAAGGGCCCACCAGGAATATCACCAATACCCAGGCCACACCAACCCTGGTTTTAAGCATGTAAAATACAAGGTCAATAGGGCTAAGATCTGGTGATTAACTCAGCCATTGCAACATATTCCACTTCTTTGAATACTTCGTGCAAAACACACGTAAGGAGACTTATTCAAATATAAAATCAAAATTTTATTGAACAACAGACATACAATGATAAAAATGTGTATTTTCCATATAGTCAATAAATGAGGTAGGTGGATTCAGTCACACCCACCCACCAGGGAAACTAGCCACATTAAACCCATCCTTGCTCTATAAAGCTAAATAGTAAGTAATGAATCTAGTGATCGCGGGAGAAAGGTTGCTCACTCACCCACTTTGGGACTGCCAGCTGTAGACCCTCTATCTTTACACTATGGGTAAGTTTGAAATGCCCTTTTCTATACTGCGATCAATTTGATCCTGTAGTGTATCTCCAGCATATGGTTCACGAGATTCATTACTTGCTATTTAGCTTTATGGAGCAAGGATGGGTTTAATGTGGCTAGCTTCCCTGGTGGGTGGGTGTGACTGAATCCACCTACCTCATTTATTGACTATATGGAAAAGGAACATTTTTATCATTGTATGTCTGTTGTTCAATAAAATTTAGATTTTATATTTGAATAAGTCTCCTTACGTGTGTTTTGCACGAAGTATTCAATTGTTTGGGGGTATATTCCATAATACTATCCATACAGGGGATTGTGATTGCATTTACTATGATAAAACTAAAAAACTATATTTTCCCCTTTCTGTCTATGACCTATTTGATAATATTCAACTTCTTTGCCTTAAAAATTCCTGAGTTGCTTTTGTAATATGTTTTGGGTCATTGTCCATCTGTACTGTGAAGAGCCATGCAATCTACCTTGCTGCATTTGGATGAATCTCAGCAGAAATGATAGCCCTGTACACTTCAGAATTCATCCAGCTGCTTCTGCCTTCAGTTGCATCATTAATAAACACTGGTGACCCTGTGTCATTGGAAGCTGTGCATGCCCGGCCATCACACTGCCTCCACCATATTTCACACGGTATGTGGTGTGCTTTGGATCATTACCGGCTCCAGGTCTTCTCCATACTCTTTGGTTCCCATCATTCTGGTCCTGGTTGCTCTTAGTTTTATCTGTCCATAGAATGCTTTTCCAGAACTGGACTGGCTTCGTTAGATGTTTTTTTGAAAAAGACTAATTTGGCCTATCTATTTTTAAGGCTGATTAAAGGGAACCACACATCAGGATTTTTGTATATAAGGTAAAGCCAGTGCAGTACTGGCACTATCAGGCACATTGTGTGCATACCATTAGTGGGCAGCTCAGATGTTTAGGCTGTGAAATCCAAGTTTATAAAGTTTGAACATTCATGCACTTTTTGATTGACGTGTGCACCTCTGCTAATAATATCTGGGCGGGTTATGCACGTGGATTCCCGCCCCCCACCGCTTGTTCCTCCCTCTCTCTGGTTGTATGTAAATTTCTCTCTTCAGAAACATGGCGGCGGAGTTGGCGCCTGCACATAGCGCTTATCTCCGGCGCCATGTTTCTGAAACCCGCAGTACCTAGTACTGTGCATGAGAGGGCAGCGCATGCTGTTACGAGGGGGACCCGGGGAAGCGTGCCAAGATGGGAAATGGACTGCTTCCGCCGGTCAAGGTCCACTGTGCGGTGTAAGGGACCGCCGTTATGGTGGGTGAAGAGTGAGCGGGTTGCTGCTAGCGATCGTCTGGAATGTCACAGACGATCTATGTACACCGATCTGCCCTAACCCGTGAGGGTTGTATGGCACAGATCTCACGGCTCGGTGTACCTGTTGCACGGGGAAGCACAGAGGTGCCCACGCACGTGTGCCAGTGGAAGTCACGAGAATATGGCACGAGGGTAGCACAGAGGTGCCCACGCACGTGTGCTTTCAATAACCAGGTGAGTCCAATGGAGACTTGAGGAGCTCACCTGGGACAGGAACACGGCCTGTTGACGGGGGTACTGCCGGAGCAGCAAGGCAGGAACACGGCCTGCAAACGAGGTACTGCCGGAGCAGCAAGGGCCAAGCCCACAAGAGACAGTAATGCCTGAGCAGTGGCGTGGCAGCACGCTGCTAGACATCCAAACATAGAAGGATGGTCGCGCGCCGCCATGATGGCAGGGGGAGCTTTTAAGGAGGTGCAGCTCCACCCGAGGGTGGGCGCGAGGCGGAGATGACGGACTTGACCCAATCAGGGTCCACGACGTCCCAGCCTGGTCAGTCAGGATTCACCACGTCACCAGCCTTGTCATCAAGCCGTGTGACGTCAGTGAGCGAATCAGGACCCACCACGCATTGCACATGCTCACCCTCCTGCCTCTGGGAAATAGAGGCGGGATCCTCGGTCTCACAATGTGGAGAGATAACGGGAATCTCACTGCTTCCCTGAGCAGTAAACCTCTGCACATTGTGCAGCCTCGCAGACCATCGGGGCCGCTGAGCAGGAGAGTCTGCGGCAGGCCAGGAATGGGAGACCACTTCACTCCTTGTAACAGGAGAACCACTAGGTGTCACCCTTCTGCTGCCTCTCTGAGAAGGTATCTCCTGCACACTGCGCAGTCTGGCAGACCTTCGGCGCTGCTGAGCAGGAGTGCTCGTGGCAGGCAAGGAATGGGAGACTGCCTCAGTCCTTGCCTCAGGAGAGCCACGAGATGTAACATTACCCCCCCGTCTAGGCCCCCCCCCTGTCCGTGCTCGAAGGCCGCTATCAAACCCGGGGCGCGGATATGATCCTCCAACTCCCAGGATCTATGCTCCGGACCACGGCCGGCCCACTCCACGAGGTAGTACCTCTTGCCCTGTATGACTTTTGTCTCCACAAGTTTTGCCACCTCAGGGTCGTCGGACGGGGAGTCGGTTTGAGCCGGCAGGGACCCCGAGAATTTATTAAGTCGTACGGGTTTCAGGAGGGACACGTGAAAGGTGTTGGCTATAGCCCAGCGTGGAGGGAGCTGGAGTCGATATGCCACTGGGTTTACCTGCTGTAGTACTTTAAACGGACCCAGATACCTAGGGGCGAATTTGGCTGCCTGTACCCGTAGGTTAACATTCTTAGAGGACAGCCATACTAGGTCACCAGGGGCGAAGGATGGTGCAGGGCGGCGGCAAACATCAGCCGTTGTCACCATCCGGTCTTTAGCCCTTTTAAGAGCCTCTTGGGTGTCATCCCAGATTTCCCGGGCCTTGGTCGCTAAATCCTCCACTCTAGTATCGGGTGACGTAATGGGCATCGGAACCGGGATTCTGGGATGTTGTCCGTTATTGAGTAGGAACGGAGTCTGGCCAGAGGATTCATGGACCGAATTGTTAATGGCAAATTCGGCCCAAGGAAGGAGGTTAGCCCAGTTGTCGTGGTGCGCGGATATAAAATGGCGGAGGTAAGTTACCAAGGTCTGATTAGTCCTCTCCACTAGTCCATTGGTCTCGGGATGGTATGCGGAGGAGATGTTCAGCTCTATCTGCAGGAGCTTACAGAGCTCTCTCCAGAAGCGAGACGCGAACTGGGGACCCCGGTCGCTCACCACCTTGTCAGGCATGCCATGCAACCTAAATACATGCCGAATGAACAAGGTGGCGAGAGCACGTGACGTCGGGAGTCGTGGGAGAGGCACCAAGTGGACCATTTTAGAGAAGTGGTCTGTGATGACCCATACGACCCTGTGCCCTGCTGACTTGGGCAGATCTCCCAGGAAGTCCATCCCCACCACTTCCCAGGGACAATCCGGCACTGGCAGTGGGTGAAGAAGACCTGCCGGTCTCTGCCGGGACGGCTTATTCCGAGCACACGACATACAGTCTCCCACATATTCCTGTATGTCCTGGGGTAGTCTCGGCCACCAATAATGCCTGGTCACCAGGTCTCTGGTCCTTTTGACCCCGAAGTGACCCCCGACCTTGGAGGCATGGGCCCACGATAGCACCTCGTTCCGTAGTTCAGGGGGAACGAGGGTTTTGCCAGGTGGCACCTGGTCCAAAGAGGTGTGAGTGACCATCCTCAAGCTGTCTGGGGGTAGTATAAGACGAGGCTCCTCCTCGTCCTCCTCCAACACAACCATACAACGTGACAAGGCATCGGCCCGTACGTTCTTCTCACCGGCCAGGTGGCGGATAATAAAGCGGAACCGGGAGAAGAATAAAGACCAACGGGCCTGCCTTGGGTTCAGGCGTTGTGCTGTCTGGAGGTATGTGAGGTTTTTGTGGTCAGAAAAAACCTCAAATGGATGCTTCGCACCCTCCAGGAGATGCCGCCATTCCTGGAATGCTAGTTTCATCGCCAGTAACTCCCTATCCCCTATGGAGTAGTTCCTCTCGCCCGGAGAAAAGGTCTTGGAGAAAAAGAAACACGGATGTTTCCTTCCTCGTTCGTTTTTCTGGTACAGGACTGCACCTGCACCGACCGAAGAGGCGTCTACCTCCAGTAGGAAGGGTTTGGAGATGTCTGGACGATGAAGGATGGGAGCTCTGGAGAAGTGAGTTTTGAGAGTGTGAAATGCCTCTACCGTTTCCCGTGTCCATGCTTTGGGATTAGCGCCCTTGCGGGTAAGGGCAATGATGGGTGCTGCCACCGTCGAGAAGTTGGGAATGAACTGGAAATAATAATTGATAAACCCCAAGAATCGCTGGATCGCCTTCAGCGAGCGGGGCTCAGGCCAGTTCATCACTGTCTCCAACTTCCCCGGATCCATTGCTAACCCCTGACTGGACACTATGTACCCCAGGAACGGCAAGGATTCCTGTTCAAAAACGCACTTTTCCAGCTTAGCATATAACGAATGGGTGCGGAGCCTCTTAAGTACTCGGATGACATCCCTCCGATGGGTGGTAAGATCGGGGGAGAAGATAAGAATGTCATCCAGGTATGCAACCACGGAAAGATACAAATCCCGGAAAATGTCATTCACAAAGTCTTGAAATACAGCGGGGGCATTGCAGAGTCCGAAGGGCATTACTAGATACTCGTAGTGACCGTCCCTGGTGTTAAAGGCGGTCTTCCACTCATCGCCCTTTCGGACTCGCACTAGATTATACGCTCCGCGTAGATCCAGCTTTGTGAAGACCTTTGCCCCGCGGAATCGATCAAATAGCTCAGTAATGAGGGGCAAAGGGTATTTGTTCTTGATTGTGATTGCATTTAATCCCCTGTAATCGATACAGGGGCGCAGATCCCCTTCCTTCTTCTGCACAAAAAAGAACCCTGCACCAGCCGGTGAAATAGACTTGCGAATGAACCCCTTCGCCAGGCTGTCCTGAATATATTTGGACATAGCCTCCGTCTCTGGAGCAGAGAGTGGATACACTCTGCCCCTAGGAGGCTCGGAGCCTGGCTTCAGGTCTATTCGGCAATCATATGGCTGGTGGGGAGGAAGAGTATCTGCGGCCCTTTTGGAAAAGACATCCCTGTAGGCCTCATAAGGTGTCGGTAAACCCGGCCCCTCAGTATTCCCTGAGGACCCAACCGACCTAATGGTAGCGGGTGGTTCGGTAGTCACGAGGTGCTCTCTACAGGATCCTGCCCAGGATGAGATCTCCCCTGTTGCCCAGTTGAGTATAGGAGCATGGTGTCTCAACCAGGGAAGGCACAGTAGGATCTCATCCGTCCCCCCTGGAAGCACCAGGAAGGACACCTGCTCATGGTGTCCCGGTGGTACATCCATCCTGAGAGGGATGGTGATCTGGGTGATAGGATCGAGTAGTATGGACCCGTCGACTACCCGGACCCTGAGTGGCTTGGGCAACAGAACCAGGGGAACTGAGTATCGGGTTGCCAGGGAGGTCGAGATGAAATTGCCTTCAGCGCCTGAGTCCAAGCAAGCCAGGGCAGAGAAGAGAGTAGTGCCGAACTGCAACTGGGCGCTGATAGTCAACCTAGAGGGAGAAGTAGCGTCTAGAGTCCCCCCTCTGATAGAAACTAGACGCTGTCTTTTCCCGACGGTTTGGGACATCGGGTAGCTATGTGTCCCCTCTGCCCACAGGAAAAGCAGATGACACAAGACCGAGAACCTGGGGCAGAGGAGACCACCTTGGACACCTCCATTGACTCCACGGAGTCGCCTACAGGACTGGCTGGGGGACCTGTCTGATGGAAGACGGGAGTCAGACGCTTTTTAGGCCGAGAAGACGTGGGTGCTGAAGAGACCTCGAGCCTTCGCTCTGCCTGGCGGATGTCTATGCGAGAGGCAACCTGAATCAAGGACTCTAAAGTGGCAGGCACCTCACGTGTGGCCAGTGCGTCTTTGACAAACCCTGCCAGGCCCTCCCAAAACACAGGGACAAGGACCTTATCCGGCCAGTCCAGCTCTGCGGCCAGTGTCCTAAAGTGTACAGCAAAGTCCCCGACTGAAGCAGACCCTTGCCGAAGTCGTAGTAGGCGCAGCGCGGAATCGTGGGTTACTTGAGGCCCGAGGAACTCCATTCTCATGGCCCCAAGATAAGCTGCTAAGTTATTCACCACACGATCTCCGCGCTCCCACAACAGCGTGGACCACTTCAGCGCTCTCCCTGTGAGCAGGGACTGGACGAAGGCTACCTTCGCCTTCTCGTTAGCGTAAAGAGTCGCGGACAGCTCTAAGTAGGTCGTAACCTGGTTTATAAAACCACGGCACTCAGAGCTGTTGCCGCTAAAGCGCTCTGAAAGCGCAAGGCGAGGAGACCTTCCGCCCAATAGCACAGCCTGGGTAGCCGCCTGGGTGGCGACTGTCGTCAGAGTAGTCTTATCGGAGGAAGACTGCTCCACTGCTGCCAATCGTGACTCCAACTGCTGCACATAACGCAGCAACTGCTGCTGCTCTTCAGCCATAGCCAGACCTTTGGCGCGACCGTAATGTTACGAGGGGGACCCGGGGAAGCGTGCCAAGATGGGAAATGGACTGCTTCCGCCGGTCAAGGTCCACTGTGCGGTGTAAGGGACCGCCGCTATGGTGGGTGAAGAGTGAGCGGGTTGCTGCTAGCGATCGTCTGGAATGTCACAGACGATCTATGTACACCGATCTGCCCTAACCCGTGAGGGTTGTATGGCACAGATCTCACGGCTCGGTGTACCTGTTGCACGGGGAAGCACAGAGGTGCCCACGCACGTGTGCCAGTGGAAGTCACGAGAATATGGCACGAGGGTAGCACAGAGGTGCCCACGCACGTGTGCTTTCAATAACCAGGTGAGTCCAATGGAGACTTGAGGAGCTCACCTGGGACAGGAACACGGCCTGTTGACGGGGGTACTGCCGGAGCAGCAAGGCAGGAACACGGCCTGCAAACGAGGTACTGCCGGAGCAGCAAGGGCCAAGCCCACAAGAGACAGTAATGCCTGAGCAGTGGCGTGGCAGCACGCTGCCAGACATCCAAACATAGAAGGACGGTCGCGCGCCGCCATGATGGCAGGGGGAGCTTTTAAGGAGGTGCAGCTCCACCCGAGGGTGGGCGTGAGGCGGAGATGATGGACTTGACCCAATCAGGGTCCACGACGTCCCAGCCTGGCCAGTCAGGATTCACCACGTCACCAGCCTTGTCATCAAGCCGTGTGACGTCAGTGAGCGAATCAGGACCCACCACGCATTGCACATGCTCACCCTCCTGCCTCTGGGAAATAGAGGCGGGATCCTCGGTCTCACAATGTGGAGAGATAACGGGAATCTCACTGCTTCCCTGTGCAGTAAACCTCTGCACATTGCGCAGCCTCGCAGACCTTCGGGGCCGCTGAGCAGGAGAGTCTGCGGCAGGCCCGGAATGGGAGACTGCTTCACTCCTTGTAACAGGAGAACCACTAGGTGTCACCCTTCTGCTGCCTCTCTGAGAAGGTATCTCCTGCACACTGCGCAGTCTGGCAGACCTTCAGCGCTGCTGAGCAGGAGTGCTCGTGGCAGGCAAGGAATGGGAGACTGCCTCAGTCCTTGCCTCAGGAGAGCCACGAGATGTAACAGCATGCGCCTTCGCTTCTTCAGATCCCGTTGTGACTGCAGGAGCGCGCGTGGTTACAACAGGACTAGAGAACAGCTGATCAGAGGACGCGATTAGCTGCAGCTACGATAACGTGCTGCCTCAGGACACTGGGCCAGCACAGCAGCCGCCTAGGACACCGGGACGCCACAGGATGAAGAGGAAAAAGCCGACAGCAGCCTGCCAGCGACATCAGGGGTCAGGTGAAGTGACTTCACAATAGTCACATGACCCCGTGACGGCAAAGCTGCGAGACCCGCTCAACGGTAGTGATATCACGCAGCACTGTCTTCACGGGGTCAGGTGAATGAAATTACTAGCACCTGTGATGTCATTGCCCCAGCAGGCGCGCAAACACACATTCACACACACACTGCTGTGTGTGCGCCCCTGCGTTGACCTGGGCTCACCTTCTTAGTGCCAGGTCACTGCAGGAAAGCACTCACAGCTGTGTGTGTATAATGTGTGTGTGTGTGTATAACGTGTGTGTGTATAACGCACGTGTGTGTGTGTGTGTGTGTATAGTGTGTGTGGGTGTAATGTGTGTTTGTATAATGTGTGTGTGTGTATATAATGTGTGTGTATGTGTGCGCGCCTCTCTGCTGGGGCAATGATGTCACAGGTGGAAGTGAGGGGCTGCTCTCACAATGAATGGGGGACTTTAAGTTCTGCGTTGAACGTGCCAGGGAGTATGGGATCAACTCCAGATTTGGATTGCGGCGGACCTGGATTATGGATGTCACAGGGAATTAAATTGGAAAAGATGGCGTCTATTGTGTTCTAATTTCTATTTTTATGTCTTTTCAGGTTCAACTTTGGTGAACGTCGGGGGACATCTAAATGGATTACGGTGGACCTTTTGCATTTTAATAATTTTATTAATAAATTGGTCAACGAGGGATAGCGTCGTTTTTTTTTCGTTCTAATAAAAAAAGTATTACTTTCAAATAATGGAATTCGTAATGGAGGTGTCAACTAGATGCCCACTCATTACTAATACCAAAACTTGATGCCAGCTAGCAATTCACAGCTGGCATTAACCCCATTTATTACCCCAGTTGCCACCGCACCAGAGCAACGGGAAGATCCGGGTCCAGCGCCAGAATTGGAGCATCTATAAGATGCACCACTTCTGGAGTGGCTGTGGACTGCTATTGTTAGGCTGGAAAGGGCCAAATAACCATGGCCCTTCCCACCCTAATAATATTAGACCCCAGTTGTCTGCTGTTCCTTGGTTGGTTATAGAAAAATGGGGGGACCCCATGCCATTTTTTTTTCAGAATTATAAATGCGTTTGATCCCTTTGATTTTTCATAACCCGCCAAGGTACAGCAGATATGTGAGGGTTGCAGCCTGCAGCTGCTGCTGTTCCTGTGCTGTATGTGAAAAATGGGGGGAACCCCCATGTCCTTTTTTTTAAAAAAATGTTTTTGTTTTTTTTTGCTCAATGAGTTGTATTTTTAAAAAAAACTATATAGTGTACTGGAAGACTGCAAAGAAAAGCAAATGTGAGATAAACTGCAAAAAAAATGTTAGTTCACGATTTTTTTGTTTTTTTTTAAAATACAACCCATTGAGCCAAAAAAAACCAAAACATTTTTTTAAAAAAAGGACATGGGGGTTCCCCCCATTCTTCATATACAGCGAAGGAACAGCAGCAGCTGCAGGCTGCAACCCTTAGATATCTGCTGTACCTTGGCGGGTTATGAAAAATCGAAGGGATCAAACGCATTTATAATTCTAAAAAAAAAATGGCATGGGGTCCCCCCATTTTTCTATAACCAGCCAAGGAATAGCAGACAACTGGGGTCTAATATTATTAGGGTGGGAAGGGCCATGGTTATTTGGCCCTTTCCAGCCTAACAATAGCAGCCCACAGCCACCCCAGAAGTGGTGCATCTTATAGATGCTCCAATTCTGGCGCTGGACCCGGCTCTTCCTGTTGCCCTGGTGCAGTGGTAACCGGGGCAATAAATGGGGTTGATGCCAGCTGTGAATTGCCAGCTGGCATCAAGTCCTGGTATTATTAATGGGTGGGCATATAGTTGACACCCCCATTATGAATTCCGTAATTTGAAAGTAATACTTTTTTTATTAGATCAAAAAAAAACCAACGCCATCCCTCGTTGATCAATTTATTAACAAAATTATTAAAATGCAAAAGGTCCGCCGTAATCCATTTAGATGTCCCCCGACGTTCACCAAAGATGAACCTGAAAAGACATAAAAATAGAAATTCGAACTAGAGATGAGCGAACCAGTCGCGGTTCGGCTCGAGCTCGGTTCGCCGAACCGAGGTCTGGTTCTAGTTCGGTTCGGTTAACCGATTCGGCGAACCACTCGAACCAGTAGGAAACAATGGGAGGCAATCACAAACATAAAAACGCATTATAAATGTACACATACAGTTAATAAACATTGCCATAACACTTACCTGTCCCCGGGATGTGTCCTGCACTCTGTCTCCTGCAGCTTTTCCATCAGTAATCGCTGCGTCCTCCGGGAACACCAGCAGTGATGCAGGACCTATCATGACGTCAAAATAGCCATTTGACCAGTCACGTGTCTATTATCTCATTGGCTACAGACTGGTCACATGACTATGATGCGTCATGCTAGGACCTGTCATTGCATCTCTCTGTTACACGGTGCACGTTTGTGTATCGCCGTGTACCGGCGACATGCTCTAGCACACGGTCGACTCCCCGCTCTGCTTCCCCGTTCCCTTAAGGTACCGTCACACTAAGCGACGCTCCAGCGATCCCACCAGCAACCTGACCTGGCAGGGATCACTGGAGCGTTGCTACACGGGTTGCTGGTGAGCTGTCACACAAGCAGATCTCACCAGCAACCAGTGACCATCCCCCAGCCAGCAGCACGCGTGAAAGCGATGCTGCGCCTGGTAACTAAGGTAAATATCGGGTAACCAACCCGATATTTACCTTGGTTACCAGCGCACACCACTTAGCGCTGGCTTTCTGCACTCCTAGCCAGAGTACACATCGGGGTAATTTAACCCGATGTGTAGTCTGGCTATGTGTGCAGGGAGCAGGGAGCCGGCACTGACAGCGTGAGAGCGGCGGACGCTGGTAACGTAGGTAAATATCGGGAAACCAAGGAAAGGGCTTCTTGGTTACCCGATGTTTACTGTAGTTACCAGCGTCCGCAGATGCCGGCTCCTGACCGGCTGACACAGCCGGTCAATAACGGAGATCACCGTTGCCATAGCAACACGCTTGGTAGCGGTGACGGGGACGTCCCGCTACCAGCACGCAGCGGCACAGGAATCACGTAATCGGAGCAGCGTTGCTATGGCAACCCGCGCCACCGCTTACAGCCGGGAGCCTGTGGTCACTCTCACAGAGTGATTTCTGGACGGAGCACAGCGTCCTTTCTCCCATGCAGCTGTGCTGTCTGATGGAGCAGACAGAGCTGCATATGTTGAAGGGGAAAGAAGACAGAAGACCATGGATCGTGGAGGGCTGAGAGGGGGTAATAAAGATGGAGTCTCTAAGTGTGTCTGCGTATTTATTTCTATTAAAGTATTTTTTTTCTGTGTGGTGTTCTTTTTTAACCCTTTATTGGAGATTCTTAATGGCCGGGTCAAACATGCCTGACATTACGAATCTCTGACTTAATACTAGCTAGTAAAACAAAGCCAGTATTAACTCATGATTACCCAACAAGCCACCCGGCTTCAGGGCTGTTGGAAGAAATGGATACAGCGCCAGATGATGGCGCTTCTATGAGAGCGCCATTTTCTGGGGCGGCTGCGGACTGCAATTCGCAGCAGAGGGGCCCAGAAACTTCGGGCTAACCTGTGCTGCGGATCCAATCCCCAGCTGCCTAGCTGTACCCAGCTGGACACAAAAATGGGGCGAAGCCTACATTGTTTTTTTTTTTTTAATTATTTCATAAAATTCATGAGTTAAGTAAAAAAAGGGCTTCCCTATAGTTTTAGTTCCCAGCCGGGTACAAATAGGCAGCTGGGGGTTGGAGGCAGCCCGTACCTGCCTGCTGTACCTGGCTAGCATACAAAAATATGGCGAAGCGCACGTCTTTTTTTTTGTAGTTTTTTTGGCAAAAAAAAAATGCTTCCCTGGATTTTCCATTGCCAGTGAAGGTAACACCAAGCAGTGGGGGTCAGCAGCCAGTAGCTGCTTGGACTACCCTTAGCTAGCAATACAAAAAATGTAGCGGGAGCCCATGGTTTTTTTTTAAATTATTTATTTAAATAACAAAAAACAAAAAGGGCTTCCTTGTATTTTGATTGCCTGACATGACAGTGCTGTAAAAATAAATCATTAAAAAAATGACGTAGCGCTCCGCGGTATTTTTGATTCTCAGTGCAGATAAAGCAGACAGCTACGGGTTGCCACCCCCATCTGCCTGGCGTTACCTTGGCTGGCAATCAAAATACAGGGAAGCCCATTCATTTTTTCTATTTAAAAAATAGTTAAAAAAAAAATGACGTTGGATCCCCCCATTTTTGATAGCCAGCTAGGGTAAAGCAGACGGCTGTAGCCTGAAAACCACAGCTGGCAGCTTTACCGTGGTTGGGGATCCAATGTGGAGGTCACCCCAGGCTCTTTTTTTTATAATTATTTTATAATGTTAATAATTACACAAAAAAAAAGTAGGGTTCCCTCCAAATTGGATCACCAGCCAAGGTAAAGCGGACAGCTGTGGTCTGGTATTCTCAGGGTGGGAAGGTCCATAGTTATTGGGCCTTCACAGCCTAAAAATAGCAGGCCGCAGGCATCCCAGACGTGGCGCATCCCCTAGATGCGCCAATCCTGGCGCTTCACCCCAGCTCATCCCATGCCCTGGTGCAGTGGCAAACGGGGTAATAAATGGGGTTGATACTAGCTGTAAAGTCACCTGACATCAAGACCAGCAGTTTGTGATGTCATGGCGTCTATCAGATACCTGACATCATAAACTGTCAGTACTAACAAAAAAATCGACAAAAAAAATATATTTGAAAAAACAGTCCCCAAAACATTCCCTCTTTCACCAATTTATTGTAAGAAAAAAAATAAGGGGGTCCCACGACGACTCTGGACCATCTAGAATATGCAGGGAGACACTCAGGGAACGTATCCCCCATTTTCTAGGAGTGCAGACCCTCCATGTGAGGAGTGTGGGTGCAATGAATCTGCACCCACTCTCCCCGGGTCCACAGCAGCAGAGTCCATGTCGTAACGGTTGCTACCAAAGCTGCAATGCCCTGCTCATGAGGTAAGGGCATACCTAATCAGGAGAACTATTCTACATTTCTAAATATTGGTATTTACTGATATTATTGCTATTCCACCTACTATATATTGGGGATAGGATCTTGGAGATGGAATACCCCTTTAAGTCCAGTTATCCCGCTGAATGAATACTAAACAACAGAGCTCTCTATTTAGATGTGTTTTCTTGTGGCGTATAACGGAGTCTCATGTTTGGTAGTCGTTCAGCAGGGCAACTATAAAATCAAACACCTCCATTTGGAAATGTAGTATATAGCTTTCCTGATCAACTATGTTCCTTAACTCATGAGCAGGGCATTGCAGTAATAATAATAATTTATTCATTTATATAGCGATATTAATTCCATAGCGCTTTGCATAGATTGGGAACACTGTCCCCATTGGGGCTCACAATCTAAATTCCCTATCTGTATGTCTTTGGAGTGTGGGAGGAAACCAGAGTACCCGGAAGAAACCCACGCAAACACGGGGAGAACATACAAACTCATTGCAGATGGTGTCCTGGGTGGGAATTGAACCCAGGACCTCAGCGCTGCAAGACTGCAGTGCTAACCACTGAGCCACCGTGCCGCCCATTTAGCTTACAGATGCTTAACCACCACTCACTGTGTCTGAACACAGGAAGCTGAGCTGACAGCCGCTCTGTGCATGCGGCAGCGTCTATTGTGAAGGAGAGGGCCGCGGGGGCTCAACGCTGCACAGGTACCGTGGGACACCGGGGAACACCGGTGGGGTTATAGGGGGTGACCTGGCAGGGCCTGGGGAGGAGTTTTCTGTCGCATGTGTCATGGCACATGCGACAGAAATCAGAGGAGTGGGGTGAATGCGGCCGGCGCGCTGCTGAGCGCGTGGCCATCTTGGATTTCCGGGAGGGGGTCAGGGGGGGCACTTTGGCGACACCGGGGGACCGGAGGGGACCGGGGAGGAGATTTATCATGTTTGTTCATGCCAGATGGGAGATAAATAATTTTTTACCGACGCTGTCATTTACTGTAACGTGATCACATGAGCGGGGACCGGAAAAAACTGCCAAAATCATGATCTCCAGAGTCTTAGCTACCCCCTGAAACCCGGGAGATTTTCTGACGCTGGGGAGCGCTATTCACTTATTTCTGCCTGCTGTTTATAAACGGCAGATCAGAATAAGGCTACATTCACACGACCGCGGTCCGCAAAAAACTGTTTTTTTTACGGGTGCATCCGTGTGGCATCCATTTCTGTTCCATATATGGTCCTTATGTCATCCGTGTGCCTTCGGTTTGTTTGCGTACTGCAAAAAAACTGAAAGAGGGAAAATACATAAATTTACCCAGGATCTGTGATGCCCTGGACCCCCAGGGGTTATAGGTAACAACACACAACACCACACACACCCCTACCCCAGTGAGGCACCAGCAGCCAACAAGTCCTGACCGCCTCCCTCAGGTCTAGCAAGGCACACCAGGTGGGCGGAGCCAGGCGGATAGGCACACCCTCCGAGGAGTCTGCTGGCCTGAGGCAGGGAAAGGACAAGTGAGTCGAGTGGGGAGAGGAGTAGTGAAAGGAGTAAAAGTGGCGAGCTGAGTGTCAGGGGCCTAGGACGGAGCCTAGGACCCCTTGGAATGGTCAGGCAGGCAGACGGTGGTGGCCGTCTGCAGGAGTCCGGTCAGGGACTGAACTGCGGAACCGTAGGGATCGAGAAGAGGGTGGTGACCCTTCGGACCCGAACCGGGGAGCTAATAAGTCAACCGGAGCACCAGGCAGGGTACTCAGACCCCGTCTAGCCCAGAAGCAACCGGGCTCTGACAAATCTACTGATTGCGGTCTGGACCTCAGGGGTTCATTCCCACCCAAAGTCCCGATAGACGGCAACAGCCCACCGATTCCGGATAAGAGCCACCGCCAAGGGTCAGAGATCCAAAGGGCCAGCGCCTGTGGGCAAAAGGGCTCCTCCGGTACCCAAAAGCCAGGGAGCGGACTACCATTGCTGAAGCATAAGAGTCACTATAGCAAATTTAAAGGTGCAGGAGAAAGGCGACATCACCAACCTCACTGGAGAAACACGCAGCTGGCTGCGGGCACCGATCTACACCGAACTTGGTTTACCATTGACTCTGTGTGGTTTAATCGTGAGTAAACCAGTGCCATCAGGCACCACGCTGCAAGCGAGCCCCTACGTCCTGCAACCCCCCGCTCCTGCCACCTGGCCCCGGGACCAACAAACCCCCTACCCACGGAGGAGTCAACACCTAGCTGCGACCCACCACCAATCCCGGACGAGCCCCCGCACCCTCACCGCAGCAGTGGTGCCCAACACCTCACCACGACCCGTGGGTGGCGTCACGAACTGTTACCGGTCACCGCGGCTCCGGCCGTGAAACCGGTCCACCCCAAACCAAACAACCAACCCCCCCTTTCCAGAGCGACGTGGCCCCCCTTTCCGGAGGCACTCGAGTCACCGACAACCTGAGCTCGGATCTGAGTAGCTCGGCGGAGAGCAGCCGAGCCCCCAGGGCGGTACAGATCCATAGCTTCAACCTACATGAGGTGGTCATATTTTCACTCCAGTGCCATTTTCTACTGCTTTTCACAGCGTAGAGCGCTCTGGTGATTTTCTTGTGCTTGTACACTTCATATCAGTCTTTTCTGTCATTATAATGGCAGAAAGACACATAATGTCCCACTCTCCTGCATTTTGTAATTTTGCACCCTTTGGTGCCTTTCATGTGGCACTAAGGGGTGCTTAGCCTTGTATGTAGCCAAAAAAATGAAAAAAAAAAATGACGTGGGGTTCCCCCTATTTTTGTAGCCAGCTAGGGTAAAGTAGACAGCTGCAGCCTGCAGACCACAGCTGGCAGCTTCACATTGGCTGGTAATCCAAAACTGAGGGCACCCCACGCTGTTATTTTAAATTAAATAAATAATTAAAAAAAAAACACGTAGGGGTCCCCCCCAAAATTGGATCACCAGCCAAGGTAAAGCAGACAGCTGGGGTCTGATATCTCAGACTAGGGAGGTCCATGGTTATTGGACTCTCCCCAGCCTAAAAATAGCAGGCCGCAGCCGCCCCAGAAGTGGTGCGTCCATTAGATGTGCCAATCCTGGTGCTTCGCCCCAGCTCATCCCGTGCCCTGGTGCGGTGGCAAACGGGGTAATATATGGGGTTAATACCAAATGTGTAATGTCACATGGCATCAAGCCCTGGGGTTAGTGATGTCATGCGTCTATCAGATAACCGACATCACCAACCCAGTCAGTAATAAAAAAAAAAAAATAGACGACAAACACATTTTTATTTGAAAAAACACTGCCCAACACATTCCCTCTTTCATCAATTTATTAGAAAGAAAAACAAATCCAGGTTTGCTGTAATCCAAGGGGTTCCCATGACGATCCACACTGTCCCAGTCAATGAAGAGCAGGATGTTCCCCTTTGGCTGGGAGAGCAATGCAGTGACCTGAGCTAACATCAATAGCCCAGGACACTGCAGGGGATGACAAGTGCTGCTGTCAGTGAGGTACATTACCTGCTCTGATCTCCTGCACTGCTGACAGCAACTGTCACTGACTTCAATGACCTTCACAGCCAAGTATTGCTAGCGGCCCGTGATGTTACCGCTAGTCACAGTCTCTGGTCGGAAACGAGAGAAGGTGATGTGACAAGCGGCGGCCATGGAGGACAGTGACAGCGCTGAGGTCGGGAGGGCGGGACTTCATCACCGCAAGTAAGCCGAGCGGGGCCATGTGTGCCGAGTGTGAGGTGGGCGGAGCCTAGTGGGTAATGTGTGCAGAGTGCCAGGTGGGCGGAGCCTAGCGGGGTAATGTGTGCAGAGTGCCAGGTGGGCAGAGCCTAGCGAGGTAATGTGTGCAGAGTGCCAGGTGGGCGGAGCCTAGTGGGGTAATGTGTGCAGAGTGCAGGTGGGCGGAGCCTAGCGGAACCATGTGTGCAGAGTGCCAGATGGGCGGAGCCTAGCGGGGTAATGTGTGCAGAGTGCCAGGTGGGCGGAGCCTAGTGGGGTAATATGTGCAGAGTGCCAGGTGGGTGGAGCCTAGTGGAGTAATGTGTGCAGAGTGCCAGGTGGGCGGAGCCTAGCAGGACCATGTGTGCAGAGTTCCAGGTGGGCGGAGCCTAGCGGGACCATGTGTGCAGAGTGCCAGGTGGGCGGAGCCTAGCGGGGTAATGTGTGCAGAATGCAGGTGGGCGGAGCCTAGCGGAGTAATGTGTGCAGAGTGCCAGGTGGGCGGAGCCTAGTGGGGTAATGTGTGCAGAGTGCCAGGTGGGCGGAGCTTAGCGGGGCCATGTGTGCAGAGTGCCAGGTGGGCGGAGCCTAGCGGGACCATGTGTGCAGAGTGCCAGGTGGGCAGAGCCTAGAGGGACCATGTGTGCAGAGTGCCAGGTGGGCGGAGCCTAGCGGGGCCATGTGTGCAGAGTGCCAGGTGGTCGGAGCCTAGCGGGGCCATGTGTGCGGGCGGCAGAGTGTGAAGCGGGTGGAGCCTAGCGGGGCCATGTGTGCTGGCGGCGGAGTGCAAAGTTGGTTGAGCCTAGCGGGGCCATGTGGCGCTGAGAATGTCAGTGTCGTGGACTGCATGGCTGGGGACAGGTGAGTGTGTGTGTGTGAGTGTGTGTGTGTGTGTACATGCCATGTGCAGGAGGGGGGCGGACCGAGCTGAGTGGTGAAGTGTCCGCTCCCTGCACACGTAACTAGGATAAATATCGGGTTACTAACCAAAGCACTTTGCTTGGATACCCGATGTTTATCTTGGTTACCAGCTTATCGCAGGCTGCCAGCGATGGTTCCCTGCCCATTGTAGCTGTAGAAAGCCCTGCTTTTGCTGATAGAACCGCTCTCGAACGTAACTCGAACTGTCGAGCTTCTAGCAAAAAGCTCGAGTTCTAGTTCGATCTAGAACGCCCCCCAAAATCACTCGAACCGCGAACTGAAGAACCGCGAACTGCGAACCGCGCTCAACTCTAATTAGAACACAATAGACGCCATCTTTTCCAATTTTATTCCCTGTGACATCCATAATCCAGGTCCGCCGCAATCCAAGTCTGGGTTTGATCCCATACTCCCTGTCATGTTCAATGCAGAACTAAAAGTCCCCCATTGATTGTGAGAGCAGCCCCTCACTTCCACCTGTGACATCATTGCCCCAGCAGAGAGGCGTGTGCGCTCGCACACACACACACACACACACACACACACATTTATATACACACACATTATACACACACACACACATATACACACACCACACACACACCACACACACACACATACACATGTTATACACACACACATTATACACACACACATTATACACACATATACACGCACACACATTATACACACATTATACACACACTATACACACACACATTATACACACACGTTATACACACACACATTATACACACACACACGTTATAAACACACACACGTTATGCACACACACGTTATACACACATACGTTATACACACACACACACGTTATACACATACACACACGTTATATACAGACACACACGTTATACACACACACGTTACATACACACACACACATGTTAAACACACACACGTTATACACACACACACACAGCTGTGAGTGCTTTCCTGCAGTGACCTGGCACTCAGAAGGTGAGCCCAGGTCAACGCAGGGGCGCACACACGGCAGTGTGTGTGAATGTGTGTGCGCCTGCTGGGGCAATGACATCACAGGTGCTAGTAATTTCATTTACCTGACCCCGTGATGACAGTGCTGCGTGATATCACTACCCGTAATCGGGTCTTGCAGCACTGCTGTCATGGAATCATGTGAGTCCATTGTGAAATCACCTCACCTGACCCCCGATGTCACTGGCAGGCTGCTGTCGGCTTTTTCCTCTTCGTCCTGTGGCGTCACGGTGTCCTAGGCGGCTGCTGTGCTGCCCCGGTGTCCTGAGGCGGCACGTTATCGTAGCTGCAGCTAATCGCGTCCTCCGATCAGCTGTTCTCCAGTCCTGTTGTGACCACCCGTGCTCCCGCGGTCACAACGGGATCTGAAGAAGTGAAGGCTCATGCGCCGCCCTCTCATGCACAGTACTAGGTACTGCGGGCTTCAGAAACATGGCGCCGGAGATAAGCGCTATGTGCAGGCGCCAACTCCGGCGCCATGTTTCTGAAGAGAGAAATTGACATGCAGCCAGTGAGAGGGAGGAACAGGCAGTGGGGGGCGGGAATCCACGTGCATAACCCGCCCGGACACTATCAGCAGAGGTGCACACGTCAATCAAAAAGTGCATGAATGTTCAAACTTTATAAACTTGGATTTCACAGCCTAAACATCTGAGCTGCCCCCTAATGGTATGTACACAATGTGCCTGATAGTGCCAGTACTGCACTGGCTTTACCTTATATACAAAAATCCTGATGTTTGGTTCCCTTTAATAATTTGCATCGTGTGGTGAACCCTCTGTGTTAATGTGGCGCCCCTGAGGCTTCAGTCGCCACAGAGGTACTGCACCTCATCCAGAGGTGTGGTATTCCATCCTGGGTAAGGAGGAGGTCATCACCGGTTCACACAAAAGCACAACACCAGGCTCAGAAACACCTCATCAGACATGGCAAGGGCGTGATTATACCCGAAGCCAGGCTGGAGGGGTGGAGTCTTAGGAGTGGGAACACATAAAAACAAAAAAGTGAGCCGTAGTATGAGATGGTATACATGGTACTTGTGAGACCATGTTCACACTGGCCATGAGACAAAGAGAAACCAAGGAAAAAAAAATGTGAAAACATACCCTGCTGTAACTAAATAAAAGCATAGTGCATATAAACATAGGGTACTTAGTAAACACTGTTTTTGATAAAAAAAAGCATAAAGCTATCCCACCAAACGTCAAGGTGTACCCAGTTGGGATAGTACCTACACTCTCTAATATTAAAACCTTACCAGAGTTAAAATGGTTATTTTCATGAAACGCATTAAAAAATCCACAAGCCTTTAGTCTCCCCAGGATGACACGGGTAGAAAAGTCCTTGCGGATCCATGACTTGTTCATCTTGGTGAACGTTAGTTTGTCCACATTGTCACTGGACAGACGCGTGCGCTTATCTGTCAGCACACACCCAGCAGCACTGAAGACACGTTCTGAGAGAACGCTGGCTGTGGGACACGACAAGATATCCAAGGCATAAGTGGCGAGCTCAGGCCATTTTTCCAGATTGGAATCCCAAAATGAGCAAGGCTCCAGTTGCACAATCATGGCATCGATATTCACTTAGAGATACTCATGTATCATCCTCTCCAGGCTTTGACTATGTGTCAGACTTCTTGTGTCTTGTGGCCTTGCAAAGGATGATCTAAAAAATTCATGAAACGATTCCATAAAATTGCTGTTACCACCAGATACGGTGTGACTGGTACAGTTTGAATGATGACTCGACAGCCCCATGGTTGGCAAGTTAGAACTGTGAGATTCACTCTGTGCACCACTGGTGTTTTGTGGAAAAGCCAATCTAAGATTCTGTAACAGCTTCTGCTGATACTCCTGCATATGTGCGTCCCTTTCTATGGCAAGAATTATTTCGCCAAATTTTGTCTTGTACCGGGGATCTAAGAGTGTGGCAACCAAATAGTCAGCATTACTTCGAATTCTGACAATCCGAGAGTCATGTTGTAGGTAGTGCAGCAAGAAGGCGCTCATGTGTCTTGCGCATCCAGGAGGACCAAGTTCTTGTTGTGTTGGTGGCGGTGAGGTGAGAATCATGCTTTGCATATGACTCCTTCTGTACTTCCTCCCCTTCCTCTTGTCCCACGAACTGACTCAGAATACTGTTTAGAGTGTGCTCCAGCATGAAGATGATCCGAATAGTCATGCTGATAATGGCATCGTCAGCGCTAAACATCTTCGTTGCCATTTCAAAACTGTGCAGAAGGGTGCATAGGTCCTTGATCTGAGACCACTCTAGCAGCGTGATCTGCCCCACCTCTGGATCTCGTTGGCCCAGGCTATATTTCATAACATATTGCACAAGGGCTCGGCGGTGCTGCCACAGTTGCTGCAACATGTGCAGAGTCGAATTCCTGCTTGTCAGCACATCGCATTTCAGCCGGTGAACCAGCAGGCCGAAAGACTTTTGGAGTGATGCAAGTCGTTGTGCCGCGGGGTGTGAACGTCGGAAGTGAGCACACAGCGACCGTGCCCTCTGCAGAAGCCCATCTAGGCCGGGATAGTGGGTAAAAAATTACTGGACAGCCAGGTTCAACACGTGAGCCATACAAGGCACGTGTGTCACATTGCCTTGGCATAGGTCCGCACCCAGGTTTGCAGCATTGTTGCACACGGCCTTCCCTGGCTGCAGGTTGAGTGGAGACAACCATTGATGAAACTCGGTCTCCAGAGCTGAACACAACTCCTCAGCTGTGTGACTCACATTTCTTAAATATTTCAAAGTAAAGACTGCCTGATGCCCTTGAGCTCTGCTGCCAGCATAGTAGGGAAGTGTGGGGGATTCCTTGTGCGCAGTTACAACACAGGTGGCCTAACCAGACAGGCTTTGGGCGGAGGTGGAGGAACGAGACGAGGTTGAGGAGACAGAAGCAGTGGAGGAACTTCTACATACAGAGGATTGACACACAACTAGAGGAGATGGCAAGACTTGTACAGCAGACCCTTCTCCATCTCTCACCATAGTTACCCAGTGCCTATTCAGCGACATGTAATGCCCCTGTCTATGCTTACTGGTCCAAGTATTGGTGGTGAAATGCACCCAGTCGCACAAAGAGTTTCTCAAGGAAGCGGTGATGTTGTGTGCGACATGCTGGTGTAGCGCAGGCACACCTTTCTTGGAGAAGTAGTGGCGACTGGGCATCTGGTACTGGGGCACTGCGACGGACATAAGGTCTCAAAAATCCTCTGTGCCCACCAGGTGGAAAGACAGCATTTCTGTAGCCAACAGCTTGCAGATGGTGAAATTCAACCTCTTATCTTTGTCATGGCTAGGAGGAAATGGTCTTTTACTTGTCCACATCTGAGGGACCGAGGGCTGGCTGTACTGAGACGGCATTGAGTAGGGTGTCCCTGGCAAACTGCTGGTCTGTGAGGAAGGTGCAGGCGGAAATATAATGTTGCCTTCATCCAAAGGTGGTGCTCTCAATATCTTAGAAAGCTCAACACCAGCAGCTGTTTAAACTTCAAAAACAACTTATGACCTGCCAATCACACTGTCTGTTGCAGGTAAAGAGGTGGAAGGTCTGCATCCAAAAGCATGTGTGACTGCTGTTCCCACAGTCACAGAGGATGAAGAGCATGCGGATGCACTTGATGGGGCAGACGGTGGTTGGCCCACCCCGCTAGGCCACATTGTAGCACAGTGAGCTTCCCACTGCGACTTATGCTTCATATTCATGTGACGGTTCATGAACGAAGTACTCAAACTAGTGAGTTTTTGGCCTCTCCTTAGAGATTGGTGACAAATCTTACAGATGACATGAGTTAGGTGATCCTTTGCAATGTCAAAAAAGGCCCAGGCTAGGCAAGGCTTAGAGCCCATGCGACCTGCAGAGCCACCACGACTTATGCTCAGAGGCAGAGTTGTGGCTGAGGATGCAGTTGTTGATGTGCTTCCAGTACTCCGTCTCTGTCCAGGAAGGTGCAACCTAACCTCGTCATCAGTAGCATCCTCCTCCACCTCCTCTGTTGACATCATTGACTGGCTGACTGGGGGTTGACAGTAAGTGGGATCTCCAACTTCATCATCACCCTGTGTGTTCTCACTCCCTTCATTCTCAGAGCAAACCTCTTCCTGCCCTAACTGAATAGTAAAGTTGTCGTTCCAATCAGGTATCTGAGTCTCATTAGCATGTTTCTTATTGTCTCCACCAAGAGGAGTTACAGTTTGGGAATGAGGGTCTACATTATGCTCAGAACCTTCTTCATCTGAGCCTGTATCCAACTCACAAAGCTTCTGGGCCTCAGTGCAGATCCTTTTCTTGTCTGGACTCACTGCAGCTTTGGAGCAGAACTCTGATTCCCAGGCTACAGTGTGACTGAACAGCTCTGCTGACTCAACCATCTCTGTTACCCCATACTCAGCAGGATGGTTGGTGAAGAGACTTGAGAGCTGGTAGGAAGCAAGTGCGATTGGGGTGACACCTCAGAGAACTGGATTATTTGGAATGTTGAAGTTGAGGTGGAGGAGAAGCCACTTGATGGAGCACTTAAGATCCATTCAAGCACCTGCTATTTTTGTGCCTCATCTACATTTGGTAGCGATGGTCGTGTCCATAAGAAAGGGATCATATAAGATTATCCATGGAAAGAAGTAGACATCTTACTTTTCCTGGAAGATGGTCTTTCTTCAGCAGATGTTACTGTTGCTTTACCACCTACTCCTCGGACACAAACTTTTTTCCATTTCCAACACGCCTGTTCCCCTTTCCACTAACATCTGGCCTTTTGCCACTCATTTTGTATGTGAACAATTTGGCAATGCTGCAGTTGTTGGCAAAATAAATTAGGATGGAAATCGAGCAGAGTGGAGTGGCCAAACAGTGGTACTATGCCCAAAGTATTGCCTGGGCTAGCTGCAGTAAAAAATTGGCTACTGAATAGACAGGCGGTGTAGCTTACTTTACAGAAAATTGGCTACTACAGATGGAGAGGTGGGGTAGCTTTCTTGACAGCAGTGCTACACCGTTGACTACCAGACACTGCTACTATTCCCAAGGCATGCCTGGGCTAGCTGCAGTAAAAAAATGGCTACTGAAGACAGGTAGTGTAGCTTTCTTCACAACAGTGCTACACTACTTGCCCAAAAGGATTGCCTGAGCTAGATTTGGCCAGATGATGTGAAAAACACTTGCACAGCACTAGCACAGACCTGCCTAGCAAAAATTGCTAGGAACTGCTCTAACCTAGCCCTCGAAAGGGCTGAAATTACAGCTAGTCCATACTCCCTAAACCTATCTCTCTATTACACTTTATAGCACCCACAGAAGCAGTAGCGGTGACTGACACACAACTGCAGCACTAAGGTAATGGCGGCGATGGGGAAAATGTCCGGGTCTTATAGGGCAAGGACATGTGAGTGACATGCACAGCCAATCACACATGCCCTTGCTTGTGTGCAAAAAATGCACTTTGCTGCATGTTTGTGTGTGTGTGTGTGATTGGCTGACAGCCTGCACCGCCACCCTGTACATGCGGTTAGGAAAAACAAAAGGAGATCGCTATTATTTCAGCAGCACTGATCTAAACCCCGCCCCCCCACACACTATACACTGAATTTGGATATTATTATTAACATTGAGTGACAGTATTACTGTGACAAGCCACTGCCAGTTACGCTTTTGGTGATCGAACCGTTATCGAACATAACCTCGAACTGTCGAATTTGAAGCTAATTGTTCTCGTTCGTTGAACAACTCGAATATCTCCTAAAACAGGTTGAATTTGAGATTGGCGAACAGTTCAACACTGCTCATGTTTAGTCGCAACATGGGGACTGGTCCCTAGGCTAGAGAAGAAGAACCTACGTACTCCACTAATAAAACCAGTGGCTGAGGTGACTTCAAGCACCGAAGCCACATCCGCAGACAAATTTGCTGGAAGGTGACCCAAAAGGATTAAGGGATAGAGCTTCACGCCACCCAATAGGGCCTACGGGCACTGGCACAGGGTTCAGTGAGCAAGGGCGCAAGGCAGGAGGGCAGAGCAAGTGCAGAAAGACAACCAGGAAAGGTACACTTAAGAAAGAAGCACCGAACTCGACCTCCGAACTACCCGAGATCGACTGGAGACCATCATAGTAGAACCCAGCACTCCAAAGGTGATCACTGGCCTGTCATGTTACCTTTGAACCTGCTACAGTGAGTAAAAACTTTGAGACTGCATCCCTGTGTCGCTGTGTTATTCGCCTGCGCCCATAATCATAGACTACTACCTCACCCACCTGCCCTGGGGCCCAGCTCTCCCTGTGGAGAGCTGCACCATCTAAGCTGCGTCATCATCTGCCCCAGAGGTCCCCATTACACGGTGGTGGCACCTAACATGCCGCCGCATACCACAGGTGCCGTCACGAATACACTGTCATCATCCCCTTCCTATTTCTTTAACGACACCGCCGGGTTCACGGAGCCGAGCTACGCCACTGCAGCACCCCAGGAGCAGAACCGTTGCCCTGTAATGAGTCACCCCAGGCCCTGGTGCGGGCGTGTTATTAGCTGTTATAAAGTCTTCTCCTTATGGTAGACTTAGATACTGAAACACCTACTTCCCGGAGTGTTATTCACTTGGGTGGATGTTATGATTGTCAAGGGGTTTTTCTTCACCATGGATAGGATTCTGCTATCATTCACCACTGTTGTCTTCTGTAGACTTCCAGACCTTTTTGAGTTCCCAAGCTCACCAGTGCGCTCTTTTTTGTAGAATGTACCAAACTGTTGATTTGGCCACTCCTAACATTTCTGGTTTCTTTCTGATGGATTTCTTTTTTTCAGCCTAATAATGATCTGTTTCTCTTCCATTGAGAGCTCCTTTGATTGCATATTGTAGGTTCACAGCAGCAGCTTCCAATCCAATACAAATCTCACTCCTGGAATCATCTCCAGCCTTTTTACCTGCTTAATTAATGATGGATTTTGACGGCCATATCCAGGGCCAGATTGATACTGATACCGTTATCTGAAAGCACATAGACTCATGATGTCCTCCGCTATCTATTTCCCCAAATGAGGGTTTGTATTAGAAATATGACCCTGTCTGACAATGAAGGAAATCAGAGTTCCAGTGTCGGAAGCGGGACCCGTGCTTCCAGCCATTTGGGCACTATCTACGGCCTTCTCAACCACAGGCATAGACTCCTCCTCCCTCTCAAGGGCGGCCCAATAAACATCCCAGAAGGTCATTTCTGGCGTGGACTGGACCAGTTCCTGTAGTTTATCTTGGAGGAATCTGTTGGCCAGCCCAGCAATGAACTGGTCCCGTAATAACCGGTTCAAATCCAGGAATGCCCCCATGGCCTCTGGATCCAAGCGCTGTACTTCATTCAGAGTTTCCTGCAGGGTGGTGGAGTACTGCATCTGGGACTCGTGCTCTCACTGAGGACAATTAAAGAGAAGGGCATGCAATTGCGCCACTCTGGAGTGGCCTCCCAGGTTCTCTTCTAGCAATTTCAGAACCTTCTCTAATGTGTCCCTCTCTGACTCTGGGTGTACCACTACAGTCCATCTGGCATCTCCCTCTAAAGCATTCAACGCTACCTCAGCCCTCAGTTTGGGAGCTAAATTACACATTTTCAATGCACTCCGCAACCTTTCTGTTCAGTCCAGTAACATAATATATTTCCCGTCATATTTGGGCAGATGTCGTAAAAAGCGCCCCCACCGGCACATTTCCTCCAGGAGCCATAGCCACAACGGGCAGATTCGCTACTGCCAGTAGTGCTGCTGATACAGAGAGACCGGTTCCCTCCTCACTCCTGTCAATGATTATGCTGTATCCTGCTGACTATGCCAAAATGTGGAATCGAGAGGTTTCTCCCAGGATACAGCGGGTCACGAACGAGGAACGAGACCAGACTACGTTTACATGCAAACTTTTCATAATCCGATAAAGGCAACGGGGATGTAAAGCAAATATAAACACTAAGGAATGTACAGACACCCGGTTACTGAACCGGGATCAGCATGCTGGGATAAGGACTGACTGAAATAAGACAGGAACCAACAGGAACAGTTTATCTAACCAGGAACATCTGTAAACACTACAAGGTGTAAATCACTGGTTGTATGAATCAGCTGTCCCTGGACCAGGATACCATTTAACAATCTTAGCAGAAACTCTAATTCCCCGCCCTTCCCCACACATATAAGCAACACAGGAAAGTAACTCGGGGTTTACCCTTTGCTAGCAGAGATACACAAATAGTACTGCAGCAATGGTGCCTGCATAGTATATATTAGACCTGGTCTGGTGCCAAAACCACTGTTGAGTCAGTGTGCACACTTGTCCGCAAAAAACAAAAAGATATAGGCCAGGCCTGAAGTCAGGACTCACTGTAAGGCTGGGGCCACACGGGTATTACTGCGATCCCCTCGCATGACACTCGGCTCACGCTGGCAGTACAGCAGAGCCCAGTGTCATGCGTGTGTCCCTGCCACTGAGGTCCGACTGTTTTTCTTGCCATGTGGCTTAGGCCTTACACGTAATTATCTCCAGGGGGGTCTCCGGGCAAAGGGATATCTGTTCTGTGTCCAGCTCTGCAACAGTTCTGTATGGCACTGACAATCACCAGGGACAGTTCTCCTCAGGGCTAAAGTCACAATCTGATAGCAAGACCTCAGATGAAGATATCCTCCGAGTTTGCTTCTATAGCCGTTGTCTCTCTCTGGCAGCCACTTATATCCACTCACAAGCATCTGAGTTAACTCTGTTCGTACAGCAGTCAGTAGTCCCTCTCTCTCTCACTCCAGTTCTGCAAGCACCAACAAGGACACAAGCAGCCACCTCTCTCTTTAGTCTCTTCTCTCTGAGTCCCTTCTTTAGTTCCTCTTCCAGGCTGCACAGACCCCCCCCCCCTGGTGGCTGGGTGGGGAGATTGTTCCTGGCTCATCAGGATCATCAGCCTTCTCACATAACACTGCAGCTGACTCATCAGTCCTCTCACACAACCATCTCCTTTGCATAGAGTTAATCAGGTTGTTGACTGTGGCCTGTGGAATGTTGGTCCTCTCCTCTTCAATGGCTGGATATTGGCAGGAACTTGAACATGTGTTGTATGTACACATGGTGTATGTTTGGAGAGGAGGAGCCATTTAAATGTATTGGAGGCAAATGTCAATGTGTATGGATAACACTGATGCACTAAATTAGAGAAAAAGAACCAACAGAGAAATTAATGATAACCATTTGTGCAGGCAGGGTTCACCTAAAAAAGTGAAACATGTGAACAAGTCTTCTAGCTGATGTTTTGTCATGTATTGGGGCATGGCAGAGGCTTGTGGGCAGAACAATACATCCAATGACTCAGAGTGCATCACCAGAAGGCATTCTAAAGGAGCAAGTGAAGAGGGTCATGCCAGGAGGTGCAAGGCAGAATGTACTACCTGGTTACGCAGACCGCGTCACCGGGAGGCAAAGTAACGAAGTACGTGAAGGTGGGAGTGTGCCAGAGACTGTTGAGTGGCAGAGAGAGGCATTACCATAGCGTCCCTAGAATGTTACTGACAGCTCAATAACACAAATCTCATCATTGGGAGTAAAGGGGTATGGCGAGGGAGTTTTTCAACAAAGATCCTAAAGTGGCACATATTACTTACTGACAAGGATCACATTGTCAGGGGTAAAGGGGATGGTAATCCCAATGGTTCAAAGGCAGTCAAATGAATTTTGAGCCAAAATGACAGGGATATAAATAGAGTATAGGGAGGAAGAGAACCATGGTGCTTATTGCATCACAGGAGGTGGATAAAAAGTAGCACCAGACTAAGACAGCAAAGGTGTGTCCTAAACAGAACGGAAACATGACAAGAGTCCCATCATCAGTTAAATGCAGGTATATTAGAATATATTTTAAGGCTCGAGCTATAATGTAAAGACAATTTCAAAGTACCATGAAACATCAAAAAATTAAAAAAAGGACAAATATGACCTAATGTTAGAAATATGAATAGGAAAATTAGAAGTATAAGGACAAAAAATATATTAAAAAAAGTTTAATGGCAGCATAAATAACTAAAAATGATAACAAAAAAATGAGGAGTAAGCAGTAAGCCTGACCTTGATAACAAATAAAATATTCAAGCAAATTGTCAAGGAACAGTTAATTAGGTACCTGGATGTGAAGGCATTAATTAACCAGAGCCAGCACGACTTTCTGACCAATAAATCTTGTCAGACAAACCTGATTTAATTCTTTAACAAAGTCACTGAATTCTTGGACCAGGAGAACGCTGTGGATATAGTGTACCTTGACTTCAGTAATTCGTTCGATAAAGCATAATATAACATCCTCATTGAAAAAAATGATTAAGTACGGAATTATCAAAAAATCAGTTAGGCCCCTTTCACATTGCACTTTCACTTACATTCAGTGGTCCCGTCGGGGCCACCGCCCCTCCCCCGCCCCGCAAAACGTGTTTCGAACGCATACACCGACAGGTCTATTGACTGTAATGGAGCAGATTCCATTAACGTGTGCTCTGTCTTGCACCATTTTTGCACATATACGTTTTCTGCAGGCGGACACCCGAACGTAGTCGACTACCATTCTTTGATTCTATGATAAATGTGGAAGAAAGGGAATAATTAAAAGAGAGAAAATAAAAGAAAAAATGGACAAAAGAAGGACCATGTATAGCATACCTAGGAAATACCACAAAAGACCAGGTAATGCTTATAATAACTGTGTTCCGTAGAAGCAAGAGACCAATCAGTGATTCTATGTGAGCTGTGATTAACCTCTTATTACCCTGATTGCCACTGCACCAGGGCAATCGGGAAGAGCCTGGTAAGTTCTGGAATTGTCGCATCTAATGGATGTAGCAATCCTGGGCAGCTGCAGGCTGTGATTTTTAAGCTGGGTGGACCTAATAAGCATTGGTATCTCCAGCCTGAGAGTACCAGCCTCCAGCTGTTGTGCTTTATCATGGCTGGGTATCAAAACTGGGGGGAACTGCATGCTGTTTTATAAAAATGATTTATGTAAATAATAAAAAAAAAGCTGCATGCGGTTTCTCTTATTTTTATACCCAGCCAAGATAAGAACACGGCTGGGGCTGAAGCCTGTAGCTGTATGCTTTATCTGTGCTGGGTATCATAATATGGGGCAACCTTGTAAAAAAAATGTTTTAATTTATTTTTACACCAATAGAGACACATACAGTATGTGTGATTCAAAGCAGTCAGACATGCTGTCACAGGCTGGGGGCGCATCTGATGCAACCAATCAGAGACACTTAGACTGACAATGGGCACTAGAAGCACGGCATATGTTTGAAGGATAATGAGTGGCCCCAGAAGTAGAATGAGCGGCCCAGGAAGCACCTACAGCCACGCCTGAGACCGGTAAGTATAGCGTGCCTGTTTTATTCTTATATTTTTTATTTTATTACCCGAGTTTCCAGATCATTACCTGGCGTTCCCTGAGAATTCTGGGCCTGGCACTTCGGTACTTTTGAACCTGCGTGGATCCAGGGTTTAACAGTCTGGGTCTGTCAGGGCTGCTGCAGAAAGTGTGGGCTGGCTGTGTGCGCTTTTGGCGTTCTCATCCTGTTGCTGCTTGCTTGTCTGCACTACAGCATAACTTCTGCCTTCCCGCTGTGTAGAGCAGAATATTACAAGTCTTGATCTATATGACCATTATCATTCAAAATATTGAAAGTAGCACTTTGACAAAATAGGATAAGTTTGTGATTATATTCTGCTATTGTATTGCTACTGTATGCTAGTCTCCCATTCGTGTAACAGAACTTCAATTTGTCAGCAGGGATCACATATTTTATACAAATACCTCTGCAACAACATGTTGTTTTGTTAAATGCACGAGCACTTTAATCTATTAGTGGGTCTCTTTTTGTCCACACTGTGCAAAAGTTAATCAATGTCGTCTGCATGGTTGTTTTCTCTTAGGCTATGTCCGCACATTGCTTTTTACCTGCTTTTTACCTGCTTTTTTGCTGCTTTTTCAACTGCAGCGTTTAATGCCAAAATGGTTGTGTTCTGCTTTTCAAGCAAAGTCTATGGGAATTTGGTTTTCTTGTCCGCACTTTGCAGTTCAAACTGCAGCCTTTTTGTTGCAGAACTTTGGTCAAAAACTCAGCTTTGCAGTGCAAAACCCAAATGGCAAAAACAATTGACATGTGAATTGTTTTTGCCATTTGGGTTTTGCACTGCAAAGCTGAGTTTTTGACCAAAGTTCTGCAACAAAAAGGCTGCAGTTTGAACAGCATAGTGCGGACAAGAAACCCAAATTCCCATAGACTTTGCTTGAAAAGCAGAACACAACCATTTTGGCATTAAACGCTGCAGTTGAAAAAGCAGCAAAAAAGCAGGTAAAAAGCAGGTAAAAAGCAACGTGCGGACATAGCCTAAAGCTGCCTTAATGAGAACTGCAGCACCTGAGCATTTAGCTTTGTTAAGTATTTAATTCTGTATCTTACTCACAGCTTTTACTTGTGTAAAAACAATTCAGCAACCCTTTATGCAGCAACTCTTTATGCAAGGCATTGAAATGTATAGCATTGCTGGCTCAATTTTTTCTGTAAACCTTTTTTTTGTATATTTAATTTCATAGAGGGTGTATAACAGGATGCATATGTTTATTTTATATATATATATATATATATATATATATATATATATATATATATATATATATATATATATATATATTGGCATAGATAAGGTTACCATCTCATAAGATACTATTCATTTAAAAGTTTTAAATACATATAGTTGATTATGTCAACCATTAGTCATATTCAGACTTCCTAAAAGTAGCTTATGTAACCCTTGATTGTGTAAGCTTTCGTAGAATTTATTTAGTGATCAATCATCTTCCTTTGTTTATCATTCTCTGATTACTTTAAAGTGTGTTTTAATTTATGTTATTTTTTTCAATAAAGAGACTTATTTTGCTTAAAATCATTGTTGATTTTCTGGGGAATTTATAACCTCTTTGAGGTTAGTTTTTGGTGGTTCCTGAATGAACTCACAAACATACATATAAACCTTTTTTTTTTATTCAGTGTGAACAGCAGCAGCAATGGTGGCGTTTCAGCTGCAACACACCCGGTTCAGTTGCTCTGTGGAACACCACTTCAGTAGCAAAAAGTGGGCCTCCATGTGGAACGTGTGTGACAGTGTCACCGTGACAGTGTCGTTAGAGTGATAACTGTCGGATTGGTTGCTGGGCTCGGCCTGTCCCCGCCCCCCCCACAGATTGGCCGCTTGCCTCGGCCTGGCCCCACCCCCCGCATGGATTAGCCGCTCGCCCCGGCCCTCCGCACGCATCGCCCGCTCCAGCGTACACCGGCTCCCGGTACACATGTGCAGGGAGCCGGCATACGCTGACGCCTCGTCACTCAGCCCCGCTCCAGCGTACACCGGCTCCCGGTACACATGTGCAGGGAGCCGGCATACGCTGACGCCTCGCCCGCTCACCCAGCCACACGTTGGCACACTCGGCCCCGCCCCCGGCAGACATAACCTTGCAATGCTGGGATCGTGACGGAGCCAGTGTACGCTGGTAACCATGATACACATCACGTAACTATAGGAAGCGCTTCCCTTAGTTACCCGATGTGTATCATGGTTACCAGCGTACACCAGCTCCCGGTACACATGTGGAGGGAGCCGGCAAACGCTGATGCCTCGCCCGCTCAGCCCCGCCCCCGGCACACGTTGCCACACTCAGACCCGCCCCCGGTGGCCCCAGCATGGGGGATGGAGCACGATGGGGGTGCGCAGCATGGGAGATGGAGCATGATGGGGGGTGCGCAGCATGGGGGATGGAGCACGATGGGGGGTGCGCAGCACATCGGATGGAGCACGATGGGGGGTGCGCAGCATGTCGGATGGAGCACGATGGGGGGTGCGCAACATGGGGGATGGAGCACGATAGGGGGTGCGCAGCATGGGGGTTGGAGTACAATAGGGGGTGCGCCGCATGGGGGATGGATCACAATGGGAGGTGCGCAGCATGGGGGATGAAGCACGATGGGGGGTGCGCAGCATGGGGGATGGAGCACAATGGGGGTGCGCAGCATGGAGGATGGAGCACGAAGGGGGGTGCGCAGCATGGGGGATGGAGCATGGGAGCACAATGGGGGGTGCACAGCATGGGGGATGGAGCACGATGGGGGTGCGCAGCATGTCGGATGGAGCACAATGGGGGGTGCGCAGCATGTCGGATGGGGCACGATGGGGGTGCGCAGCATGGGGGATGGAGCACGATAGAGGGTGCGCAGAATGGGGGTTGAAGTACAATAGGGGGTGCGCAGCATGGGGGATGGAGCACGATGGAGGGGTGCGCAGCATGGGGGATGAAGCACAATGGGGGGTGTGCAGCATGAGGGATGGAGCACGATGGGGGGTGTGCAGCATGGGGGATGGAACACGATGGGAGGTGCGCAGCATGGAGGATGGAGCACGATGAGGGGTGCACAGCATGGGGGATGGAGCACGATGAGGGGTGCGCAGCATGGGGGAAGGGAAGGAGCACGATGGGGGGTGCGCAGCATGGGGGATGGAGCACGATGGGGATGCGCAGCATGGGGGAAGGAGCACGATGGGGGGTGCGCAGCATAAGGGATGGAGCACGATGGGGGTGCACACCTCCCCCCAAAACACACACACACCGCCACACGCGCACCACACAACACACTACACACACACTGGGAACCACAAACACCGCCCTACACAGACACCCACACACAGACAACGCCGCACACACACAACACCCAACACACAAACACCGCGGCATATATAAATATACGCACATACCGCGCAACACACACACATTGCACAAAACATACCTCCCCCAAAACACACACACGTACTCCACACCCACACAAACCGTGCAACACACACAGCACCACACACACAGAATGCTGCAGACACACAGCGCTCTACAAACAACGCAACACACACATTGCAACACACATACAACACCGCTCTCACACACCCCCACACCCAGACAACATCCAGAACATTTACAGTTCCCTACACAAACACTTGGTAACTACACACAACAACATCTATATATATAATACAAATCATACATTAACTACAGAATATGTAAATTCTAGAATACCCGATGCATTAGAATCGGGCCACCTTCTAGTAATAATAATAATTATAATAATAACTAAACAAAAATAATACTTTTTTGGCTACCTCTTCCATCTACACTGCCATGTCCACCTCCACCTCCTCCTCATCCTCCCCCTCCACTCGGCCTTTTGTATTATAAGATTATTATTCTTTTTTTATTCTATGTTATTTTAAAGGGGTCTGTGTGTGTGTGCTCTGGGGGATTACTCTGAAAACAGCTCTGCAGGGGCACTTTTAATATTTTGGCTCTTTTGGGACACTGTTAAAATTTTGGCTCTGTTGAGGAGTTCTGAAAACAGGGGGAAGTTTTACAATTTTTGATTTGTGGATAACTCTGAAAACAGGCTCTGTAGCGGCACTCTTAGAATCTTGGCTCTGTGGAGGAACTCCAAATATAGACTTTGTGAGGAACAATTTTGGCTCAGTAGGGGCACTCTTAAAATGTTGGCTGTGTGGGGGAACTCTTAAAATTTTAGCTCTGTGAGGTATATCTGAAAAAGCTCTATGTGGGAAGTTTTCCAATTTTCACTTTGTGGGGAAACTCTGAAAACAGGCTCAGTAAGGGTACTCTTAAAATTTGTATTCATTTACTACCTATTTATGCATGATTAATATGGTGACAGAACCTCTCTAAAGTCATTTCCCTGTCCACATTTGATTTCAGGGCAATTTTCCTGCTCTTACCCCCTTATTGCTACTTTTTGCAGCCCGCTAGCTCAAACTACAACCATTTTAAAGCACCAAAGTTTGGGTCCTTATTGACTTCTATGGGGTCCGGGGTCAAGCTCGAGTTAAGTTCAGGTACCGAACTGAACTTTTAACTACAGTTCTTCTGAATCTGGCAAACTTGAACATACACAGGTCTGCTCATCCATTCTGCTGTTGTACGACACAAGATCTCTGTTGAATTTGTTCACTGTTTTATCGATTTCTCTCCTTTTTGCTAAGCTGTGAGTTGTGCCGTCCCACTCACTATACAAATTCAATGCAAAATGGCTGCTGCATTCTTTGCTTCTGCTTTCTTACCTAAACCATGTGATATGATAGCTGCACGATATTATCTGGAAGCCTGCCTTCTCTGAAAAAAGTAATCTTTTGCATTGTGTTAAATAATGGCTGGCATTTTTGGCAATTTGTGCAAAGTGAATCACAGATTTTTCCAATTCGCCAGTTCTAATGAATTTCAAAAAATTCAACACAAATTTGTTGCAAATGGAATTGATTTGTTCCTTTTTGTTACATGGCAGTATAGAATTTCACAGCACAAGATACTATCCTTTCCAAACAATCCCTTAAGGCCCTGTCATACAGAGAGATAAATCTGCGGCAGATCTGTGGTTGCAGTGAAATTGTGGACAATCAGTGCCAGGTTTGTGGCTGTGTACAAATGGAACAATATGTCCATGATTTCACTGCAACCACAGATCTGCCAAAGATTTATCTCTGTGTGTGACGGGCCCTTTAGAGTTATTTGGATTTGCTACAATATTATTGTCACCCAGATGTCAGATGCACTAATATGATTTATGGATTAGATTCACCTGATTGACATGATCCATAAAATATATCTGTGTCATCAATTATCTGTATGTCATATTTGTCATATTTCCATTTCTCTATATAGCAGGAACATCTTTAGTTGCTGAAAGCCATTATTATCAGAGTACTACTTGCTGGAGGCCAGCAGACATATTGAAAGTCCAAATAGATTTAATTAAATTCCAAAACAGCCTTAAGGAAAAGCTCACGACTTAGACATACCAAGAGGAACAAAGGATGAGACATATGCTTCATGTATCTTGTATTTGGGCTAGAGTTCATTTATTTTTAATTGAATCAAGTCTCAATGTTATTTAGAGGTTCAGCTTACTTTCTCATCATTAAGCCCCTTAACCCATACACCCACAGCCTACATCTGCCATACATGCAATGGTGGATGTCAGGAAGGGTTTAATATTGGCATAGATACTGTAATAAAATCTAACATCTCAAGATAAGTTGTTTTTTGAAATTCAAATTAAAAAGTAGAACTTTCACAAATATATTAAATTAATAGCAAATCAATTTGCTGTGAATCGCAAGTTCTGCAAAACCTTTAATTGCCCTAAAAAGATTTGTACTCTTATAACAGTCTGATCTCCTAGATGTCCTAGGAGTGTACAGAACCCTTTTGAGCTTCTCTTAACGCAAACACAGCCTTAGGCCTCATTCACATATTAGTATTTTTACATCAGTGTTTGACCAGTGCTTGTATGCCACAGCCAGGAGTGGAGATTACAGAGAAAACCTATCTTTGAAAGACAGACAGACACCTGTTCTGTGTTTTGGTGACATTCTTGGTTTTGACATACAAACACTAATGAAATACTGATCAAAAATACTGATGTGTGAATGAGGCCTTCTTTATATCCAAGTGAAGTCAACTTATCTATTTAGGAGCAAATGGTGGTTATCTAGTGGTAACTAACATTTAATCATTCAACAACACTGCTGTAGCAAACTGTTTAAGCTACTTAAATTGTAAAAAAAATGTCCCTTTTTTGGGACAGATGCAAGTCTTGCTGGCGTTTATACAGAGGTGGTGAAAATAGAAGAAGCTGTGAGATGGTGCAAACATTATTTCTGTTTTAATGCCTTTGTTCATTGGTAAATTAAGAAGTGATAGCTTATTCACAAGCTGTCCAAAAATAATCCCTTTACTTAGAGAACGGAAAATGGTATGCTGCTTTACAAGTGTTGAAGCAATAGCTTTTTATCAAATAGTGAAAAAATTATCAATTCTTCAGGATCTGCAACAAGTTTGCCATTCTCAAAATGACTAAAGAATTACAATGGCTTTTTATCAAGCCATCCAAAAATTATTAGACACCATAGAAAAATAATGAGCACATCAGCACATTAGTTCCCAAGTAATAAATTATTTGGATGCGTCCAATTCCACATAGTAGATGAAACAGAAGACAGGAATAAATAAAAAAAATTCCATTTTAATGAAAATCACTCTAAAAAGTAATGATACATCAAATAAAAGCATGAAGTAACTTTCTCTATACATCTAGAGCCATTATAGGGCCTGATGTTATACCGTGTTTTTCCAAAAATTAGCCCTCCCCCAAAAATAAGCCCTAGCAGGGATTTTCAGCATTTTCAGAGCAAGGCTTAAATATAAGCCCTGCCACGAAAATAAGACCTAGTCGCGGTTCAATAATGAAGTGTCCATGCGGCTAAAAAAGTTAAAGATACTGCAGGACACTTCATTATAGACAGTGGGCATCCAGAAATCACACTCACAGACGCCAAGCAGAGAGCCTGCAGTGGTCGAACCCCCACACACATCCGATCTCACACACACACACATCCGATCTCACACACACACACACACACACACACAATCAGATCGCACACACAAACATGCACTCTTACACACACAATCAGATCACACACACAAACATCCGATCTCACACACACATTGCATCACACACATACCACATCCAGCGACACCGATTTCTTCTGGCTGGCAGAATCCTGGGAGGCAGTGCAGTGGAGCGCAAGGACCTGCCCAATGCTAGCTTACAGGACCTGCTGGCTGGACATGTGACTTCCTCCCATCATTCCCTGTGGCCAGAAGTATTCTATAACTCTGCATGTAATGAGTGTGTGTGTGTCTCAGTGTCAGTGTCTGTGTGTGTCAGTGTCTGTGTCAGTCAGCCAGCCATAAGCAGGGGAGGACGGCGTGCAGCACCCACCGGAGATCACAGGGAGGACCTGGGAGCAACACAGACGTCCGGGTCTGGTAAGTATAAGTCTCCTGGGATGTGTGGGGTCTGCTTTTTTGGGGGTTAAACTTACCCCAATCATATTTCTCCAAAAAAAAGAAGTCCTCCAAAAATAAGCCCTAGTGCTTTTTTGGGGCCAAAAAAAGTATAAGGCCGCCTTATTTTTGGAAAAACACGTTAGCACTATAACAGTATGAAAACAAAGTTTAAATAGATATTTCAGGAAATGATGTAAACCTGAGTGGCTGCCCAAGCCTATAGAGAGTTCTACGAGGAAAAGTCAACCAATATGCTATCTATAAACCTTTTCATGTAAGCAAGAAATGATGCTGAAGCAGAAACCTTACAAAAATTGGTACTAATCAATGCCAAACTATTTTTTAAATCAAATGGGCCCAATAGGCAACAATTAATAACACAAAATTATTTGGCTTTAAATGCTTCCAATTTCTTTAAGGTCTTTGCTTTATCCCAGATACAGCTGCAAAAAAACCCCAAACCTTTAATTTCACCAACAACAATAAAGAAGTTGGGATATAAAAAAAAGGGATGCATGCAATATGATAATTTTTTTTAAAATTATCATTTTGTGTCACCTTTAGCAGGGACAGGTTTATTCAACAAATAATTGTGAATAGTTATCTTCCATTCAAGCTGAGCGTATGATTCTTTAGCAAAAGGCAATATAATCTTGGTAGTTCATAATTGAGTGTAGTGTAATAATAATAATAATTATTATTATTATAATATAATGTTTATTTATATAGCACCAACATATTCCTCAGCACTTTACAATTCATAGGTTAATATATAAACACTCATAAGTAACAGTTATAGAAAATACAATAATTGAAGCAAAAATAATGGCAACCCTGCTCATAAGAGCTTTCAATCTACGATGAGGGTAGGGTGACACAAAGTACAAGTGCTTAATTGCAATCTTAGAGAAAAAAAACAACAGCTCACCTAGACCTTGCAGCTTATATGGTGAATGATTAGATGCCTGGTTCCAAGACAGGCCAGATCCTGCCGAAAGCATGCATAAAGGAATGAAAAAAAACCAGCACCTGCTCAGGAGATCCAACAAACCTTCTTTATTGCAAAATCCATGTATATAAAACATAGTGCAATTTAAAAGTAGACCACATCTACGCATTTCAGGCACCAAAAAACTTGGCCCCATGATTAAGGGCCAAGTTTTTTGGGGCCTGAAACGTGTAGAAGTGGTCTACTTTTAAATCGCTCTATGTTTTTATATACATGGATTTTGCTATAAAGAAAGTTTTTTGGATCCCCTGAGTAGGTCCTGTTTTTTTCCACTCCTTTATGCATGCTTAATTACAATGATGGTCCAGCCATGTTAAAGAAATAGGGGATAAATAAAGGCTGAAAGATCCAGCCACCAGCCAAACTTTGCAGTGCTTTTGGTTGGAGTTTGATAGAGATTTAGGTTCAGAGAAATAGTGAATGGACTAAATATAAAAGGACTTTGATTTTGGAATGTGATAGGTCACCCTAAAATGATGTATAGAAAGTTGCTTGCAGAGCGTAGAAAACGGGTTGGGTGATATACAAAAATGAGGGTGGAGACGTAGGGGGTACCACGCTGTGAGGAGCTTTGTGGGTGAGAACATGTAGCCCGCAGCTGGCAGATTTACCTTTGCTGGTATTATAAAATGGAGGCCACACCACGCTGTTGTTTAAAATTATTTATAAATTAAACAAATAATTTAAAAAAACAACATAGGGTTCCCCCAAAATTGGATCACCAACCAATTTTATTCTATTCTATTCTATTCTATTCAATTCACCAGCTATTCTATTTTCTAATAATACCGTTCTTAACTGCAATTAGTTTATGGAGAGCTGGTAGAGAAGGGACACTGTTTTAGGCCCCCTTCACACGTCCGTGATACACGTGCGTGTTTGGTCCGTTTCCGTATATACCGGAGACACGGCCAAACGTGCACCAATGTTAATCTATGATTGTGGTCACACGTCCGTTATTTCATTATGTCCGTGTGTGCGTGTCCGTGATCCGTATGTGTTTGCGTTTGGCACGGATGCATGTCCGTTATCTGCACGGAGCACGCACACGTGGACACAATGAAAGTCTATGGGTATGTGCACACACGTTAGTAAACACGTATGCATATACCTATAGTCCGTGTCCGTTTGGTGTTTTTATTTCTAGTGATGTCGGCTATTCTTTCTATTTCTGTGTATGTCCGTCAATCTCCCTGAGTCCGTCGGTCAGTCTCTCTGTCGGTCTCTCTGTCTGTCTGTCCCTCTCTCACAGTCTGTCGGTCAGTTTCCCCCCCTCTCTCATACTTACCGTTCCCCGATCTCCGGCGCAGCGCTGCACGGCATTCACACTGCTGCGGCGGCTTTTACTATTTTGAAAAAGCCGGCCGCCCATTAAACAATCTCGTATTCCCTGCTTTCCCCGCCCACCGGCGCCTATGATTGGTTACAGTGAGACACGCCCCCACGCTGAGTGACAGGTGTCACACTGCACCCAATCACAGCAGCCGGTGGGCGTGTCTATACTGTGCAGTAAAATAAATAAATAAATAATTAAAAAAAAACGGCGTGCGGTCCCCCCAATTTTAATGCCAGCCAGATAAAGCCATACGGCTGAAGGCTGGTATTCTCAGGATGGGGAGCTCCACGTTATGGGGAGCCCCCCACCCTAACAATATCAGTCAGCAGCCGCCCAGAATTGCCGCATCCATTATATGCGACAGTTCTGGGACAGTACCCGGCTCTTCCCGATTTGCCCTGGTGCCGTTGGCAAATCGGGGTAATAAGGAGTTATTGGCAGCCCATAGCTGCCAATAAGTCCTAGATTAATCATGTCAGGCGTCTATGAGACACCCTCCATGATTAATCTGTAAGTTACAGTAAATAAACACACACACACATGAAAAAATCCTTTATTAGAAATAAAAACACACACATATACCCTGGTTCACCACTTTAATCATCCCCGAAAAAGCCCTCCATGTCCGGCGTCCTCCAGGATGCTCCAGCGTCGCATCCAGCGCTGCTGCATGGAGGTGACAGGAGCTGCAGAAGACACCACCGCTCCGGTCACCTCCACGCAGCTAATGAAGACAGCCGCGCGATCAGCTGAGCTGTCACAGAGGTTACCCGCTGTCACTGGATCCAGTGACAGCGGGTAACCTCTGTGACAGCTCAGCTGATCGCGCGGCTGTCTTCATTAGCTGCGTGGAGGTGACCGGAGCGGTGGTGTCTTCTGCAGCTCCTGTCACCTCCATGCAGCAGCGCTGGATGCGACGCTGGAGCATCCTGGAGGACGCCGGACATGGAGGGCTTTTTCGGGGATGATTAAAGTGGTGAACCAGGGTATATGTGTGTGTTTTTATTTCTAATAAAGGATTTTTTCATGTGTGTGTGTGTTTATTTACTGTAACTTACAGATTAATCATGGAGGGTGTCTCATAGACGCCTGACATGATTAATCTAGGACTTATTGGCAGCTATGGGCTGCCAATAACTCCTTATTACCCCGATTTGCCAACGGCACCAGGGCAAATCGGGAAGAGCCGGGTACTGTCCCAGAACTGTCGCATATAATGGATGCGGCAATTCTGGGCGGCTGCTGACTGATATTGTTAGGGTGGGGGGCTCCCCATAACGTGGAGCTCCCCATCCTGAGAATACCAGCCTTCAGCCGTATGGCTTTATCTGGCTGGCATTAAAATTGGGGGGGACCGCACGCCGTTTTTTTTTAATTATTTATTTATTTATTTTACTGCACAGTATAGACACGCCCACCGGCTGCTGTGATTGGGTGCAGTGTGACACCTGTCACTCAGCGTGGGGGCGTGTCTCACTGTAACCAATCATAGGCGCCGGTGGGTGGGGAAAGCAGGGAATACGAGATTGTTTAATGAGCGGCCGGCTTTTTCAAAATAGTAAAAGCCGCCGCAGCAGTGTGAATGCCGTGCAGAGCCGGTGATCGGGGATCGGTGAGTATGAGAGAGGGGGGGACACTTCAGTCACTCGGGGGATTAGCGGTCACCGGTGAATCCTTCACAGGTGACCGCTAATCAGTACTCGACACAGACAGAGCCGCGGTATGAGGATGAAGTCGGGTGAAGTTCACCCGAGTTCATTCTCATCGCGCAACTCTGTCTGCTGTCAGCCGACATTTATAAACGACATTGTGCATCACACACACGGACATTACACACGGACATTACACGTACACATACACGTTAATTCCACACGCACACACGGACGTTCTGCACACAAACACGGCTAGCATACGCAATTCACACAGGTGCCACACGGACCATAAAAACGGACACAAAAACGGGACACGGACCCGAAAAACGGCCCGTAACACACGTGCGTGTTTTTCACGGACGTGTGAAGGGGGCCTTAGAGGCATCTAGGAATTGATAATTGCCTTACATTCCTAAATGGTGTTATGTTAACCCAAAAGTTATTTTCAGGGCTAATTCAAATGCATTCTATTCTCTATTACCACTCTTAGCTGCAATTAGTGTAGGGATAGCTGCTGGAAAAGGGATAGTGTATTGAGACATATAGGCAGGATTCTAGCCTTACAGACCTTGCTGCTGCTATGTAAAAAATCTATTCTATTCTATATCAATACTGCTCTTATCTGCATTTAGTATAGGCTAAGCTGCTGCAGAAGACATAGTGTATTAGAGGCATGAAGCCACGGATTCTAGACCTTGCTGCTGCTACAGTAACCCTAAAGTCCCTTTCAGGGCAAATTAAAATCTATTCTACAATAATGCTGCTCTTAGCTGCAATTAGTGTAGGGAAAGCAAATTCCAAGTGAAGGGGGTAAACTTCAGCCTACAATAGCCATGTGATCCAAACCACCTAGGGTGCACGGATGAAGAAAAGGGGCGGTCCACCCCTGCAGAAGTCAATCTAAATAAGGGTAAGGGGTAAGTGGTAATCCAACACCCATAGTCCAGTCTTTATAGTGAATATTAAGACATCCTTTATTCACAAAACATGTTAAAAACATACATGTTTAAAATTTTAAACATGTATGTTTTTAACATGTTTTGTGAATAAAGGATGTCGTAATATTCACTGAACACTGGACTACGGGTGCTGGATTACCACTTACCCTTATTTAGTGTAGGGAAAGCTGGTGGAGAAGGGTTAGTGTATTAGAGGTATTTAGGCAGGGATTATTGCCTAACATTCCTTGCTGTTGTTACATTAACCCAAAAGTCTTTTTCAGCGCTAACTCAAATCTATTCTATTCTCTAATAATACTGTTCTTAACTTAAATTAGTGTGGGGAGACCTGCTGGAGAAGGGATAGTGTATTAGATGCATTTTGGCAAAGATACTAGCCTTACCGACCTTGCTGTTGCTGCGCAAGAAATGTATTCTATTCTACAATAACACCACTCTTATCTGCGCTTAGTGTTGTGCAAGCTGCTGGAGAAAGGATGATGAATTAGAGACATGTAGGCAGGGATTGTAGCCATGCTGCTGCTACATTACCCAAGAGCCCTTTTTAAGGCAAATTCAAGTGTATTGTATTCTGTAATAATACTGCTCTTAGCTGCAATTAGTTTAGGTAGAGCTAGTGGAGAAGGGATCGTGCATTAAAGGCATCTCGGTAGTGATTATTGCCATACATTCCTTGCTGCTGTTATGTTAACTCAAAAGTCCTTTACAGGGATAATTCAAATATATTCTACTCTTTAATAATGCAGCTCTTATTTGCATTTAGTGTGTGGCAAGCTGCTGTAGAAGGGAAAGTGTAATAGAGGCATGAATTTATGGATTCTAGTCTTACAGACCTTTTTGCTGTTACATTAATCCTAAAGTCCTTTTCAGGGCAAATTCAAATCTATTCCATTTTATAATACTACTGCTGCTAGCTTCAATTAGTGTATGGAGAGCTGGTAATGAAGGGATAGTGTATAAGAAGCATCTAGGTAGTGATTATTTTCTTACATTCCTTACTGCTGTTATGTTAACTCAAAAGTCCTTTTCAGGGCTAATTCAAATCTATTCTCTAAAAATACAGCTTTTAATTGCATTTAGTGTAGGGCAAGCTGATGTAGGAGGGAAAGAGGATAAGAGGCATGTAGGCAGGTATTCTAGCCTTACAGGTCTTGCTGCTGCTGCTTTAACCCAAAAGTTCTTTTCAGGACTAATTAAAATCTATGCTATTCTCTAATAATACTGCTCTAAGCTGCAATTAGTGTAGGGAGAGCTGGTGGCGAAGGGATAGTATATTAGAGGCATCTAGGCAGGTATTCCAGCCTTACAGACCTTGCTGTTTCATTACGCCAAATGTTATTTTCAGGGCTAATTCAAATCTATTCTATTCTCTAATAGTATTGATTAGCCATAATTAGTGTAGGGAGAGCTGGTGGAAAAGGGATAGTGTATTAGAGGTATCTAGGCAGTGATTATTGCCTTACATTCCTTGCGGCTGTTACACTAAGGCCATGTGCGCACTTACTGGATTTTGCCGCGGATTTTCTGCGGATTTGCTGCATGTTTTGCTGCAGAAAATGTTCATAACATCTCTGCAGTGAATCACCAGCAAAACCTATGGGAAAAAAAAATCCTATGCGCACTAGGCGGATTTTGACAGCTGCATGTTTTGCTGCGGGATTCCCGCAGCAAAAACAATTGCATGTCAATTCTTTTCCGCACATCGCTGCAGGATTTCAATCCATTCACTCCAATGTAATCGTGAAATCCCGCAGGGAATAATGCAGGCAGCAAATTCTGTGCAGTTCACTGCGTTTTCCTGCGTTATTCCCTGCGGTATTTCGCGGTTTACCTCCGGTAATGTACGTCGCTTGTCTGCGGTTTTGCAGGGAAGTGATGTCATTACAGGAAGAGGAAGCGGAGCAGAGAGTAAACACACACAGATCACACTCACACACAGACATCACAGACATATAACACAGACACATAGAACACACATAGAAATCAAACGGAAATATAGAAAACAAAACACGTGGGCTACGCTGTATATTTACCGTCCAGCCGAGGTAAGCACACAGTGGCGGCCCGGTATTCTCAGGCTGGGGAGGGCGAGGGGCAGGGTTAATGTCCCCTGCCTCCCTCCCCCCTCCCGCAGCCGAGAATATCAGCCGCAGCTGCCCCGGGACTGTCGCATGCATTATGCGGCAGTACCGGAGTGTCCCCGGCTCTTCCTGCTGCCGTGTAGCAGTGGCAGTCAAGGTAATACAAGGAGTTAATGGTGGCGGATCACCGCCATTAACTCCAGGCTTGATCATGGCAGCGTCTATGAGACAGCTGACATGATCAACCCGTAAGTAAAGTAAAAAAACACACACACCGAAAAATCCTTTATTTTAAATATAACACAAATAAGGCTCGTTCACCCTTTTATTAACCCCTCCCGAAACAAAGCTCCGACGTAATCCACAGGTCCTGCGTCCTGCGATGCTTGCATCCAGCCACGACTGACAGACACTGCTGAATGCAGCTTCGCAGCGAGACAGCAGAGGTAACTCCAGGGCATTTCCCACGGCCGGTAATGGGAACTCACTGCCGACCGTGGGAAATGCAGAGTGTGCTCACAGGGACTCTATCTATCTATCTATCTATCTATCTCTCTGTCTGTCTATCTATTGATTCTTCTATCTATTCCTCTATCTCAGAATGAAATTACTTTTTTTTTTCAATGTGCTTTATTGCATTGAATGCAATAAAGCACATACCAACCCGCACGTGGCAAAACCGCGGCAATACCGCGAACAATGCCGCGGTAAAACCGCATGCGGTTTTCGGGTGCGGTTTGCCGTGGTTTTTTACCACGGGTGCGATAATTTTTGAATACTTGCCGAATTTTCTTGAGAAAATTCCATTTTCCAGTGCGCACAGGGCCTAAGAATTTGTTTTCACGGAATGCAGTTTTTCTCTTGTGAATTGAGAAGTTTTAGAAAGAATGATCAGTCCTGGAGGAGAAAAAAGCAAATTTCCATAACAAAATAGATCACAAAGTTACTTATTTTCATGTGTCCTATTGATTTTTCATATAAAAATTAAAATGACAGTTACTCCTTAAAACCACAGGGCACGTCTGTGCTTTCCAGAAAAAAAAAATTCAAATTTTATTTATCTTGCCAAAGAACAATTTTTCTTTTAACCTCAATCCATTTTTAATGAGAGAAGATGGCAGTGTTTCTGGATTATGTTGATATGTGGCTTCTCATTTGCATGATAGAAGTTTAAAGGGGTATTACCATCTTCAAGATCCCATCCTAATATGTAGTAGGTGTAATAATTTTAACATCAGCAAATACCTCAAATTCGAAGTGTACTATAGCTCTTTAGATTCACTATGTTGCTTACCTTATGTGCAGGGCATTGTCGGACCTTAGGTATCCATTGCTACTCATATAGTGACAGCTAGTTGCTCGTAGTCATAAGCATGGATATCTAAGGTCCGGCAATGCCCTGCACATGAGTCATAATACTACATCTCTAATTGGAGGTATTTGCTAATATTTTTATTATTACACCCACTACATACAGTGCCTTGGCAAAAGTATTCAGCCCCCTTGAATTTTTCAACCTATTCCCACATTTCAGGCTTCAAACATAAAGATAAAATGTTTAATGTTATAATGAAGAATTAATAACAAGTGGGACACAATTGTGAAGTTGAACGAAATGTATTGCTTATTTTAAACTTTTTTAAAATATAAATAACTGAAAAGTGGGACGTGCAATATTTTTCGTCCCTTTTACTTTCAGTGCAGCAAACTCAATCCAGAAGTTCATTGAGGATCTCTGAATGATCCAATGTTGTTCTAAAAGACTGATGATGATAAATATAAGCCACCTGTGTGTAATCTAGTCTCTGTATAAATGCACCTGCTCTGTGATAGTCTCTGTGTTCTGTTTAAAGCACAGAGAGCATCATGAAGACCAAGGAACAAAACAGGCAGGTCCATGATACTGTTGTGTGGAAATTTAAAACCAGATTTGGTTACAAAAAGATTTCCAAAACTTTAGACATGCCAAGGAGCACTGTGCAAGTGATCATATTGACATGGAAGGAGTATCATACCACTGCAAATCTACCAAGACCTGGCCGTCCATCCAAACTTTCATCTCAAACAAGGAGAAGACTGATCAGAGATGCAGCCAAGAGGCGGTTAAAAGTTTCTCCTTCCTTTGATAGAGCTTTCACAAACTGCTTCATCAATCCAAGCTTAATATGGAGTGATGGCAGGAGACTTTTCATGAGATTAACTAGACTTTTTGCAACTATATTCTTGAGTCCACATTGCAAAGATGTTCTTGTTGGCCAAGTTGTTGTCTCCAGTGATGAGTCTTATCCTGGCTGTCCCATTCACACAAAATGCATGGGTACTTCCAGGGTCGTACATAGAAATCATGGGGCCCCAAAGCAGAAGTTCTAATTGGTCCCCCACAAACAAAAAAAAGAATAATTAATTTTCATCTTGGTCACAAAAGACAATATGTCACAACTTTGCAGCCCTTAAAAAGTAATGTTCTTCCTATTCAATCCGCTAGAATCCCCTTTCATTGCATCCATAAAGTGTGATGCCCAAAAAGGTGCCTCACAAACTCCCATAGTGAATGCCTCCACCATACCCTCCATACAAACAGTATAATGACCCTACTGTACTCACTCAGCTACCATGGCAAACTATGGTGATCTTAACATAGTATGATCCCTGAACTGTGACCAGCACACAGCCTTCTATGCAGTATAATGGGACTACATAGAGTAAAATGGCCCTTACACCTCTTCACATTGCATAATGGCCCCAACTAGCACTCTAAATAGTATAATGACTGCCACAAAGCCCTCTGCAAAGTATGGTACGCCCAAAACAATAATTCACACTGTAAAATTAGTTGCATACTGTATAATGGCCTCAAATAGCCCTCCATAATGTATAAAGGCTTCCTCATAGTCCTCAAAATATAATGGCCTACACATAGCTTTCCGAATAGTATAATGCACACCCCATAGTCCTCAATATTGTATAATGCACCCAACATAGTTTTCTTTACAGACTTTTCTTTGCTTCTGTACCATGAATAAAAGGTATCAGGAGCCAGCAGTTTCTTAGACATCACCACTGTTATGAAATGTGACTAAAAAAAATATCTGTCTTTACTGCCCATAACAACCAATCACAGCGCAGCTTTCATTTCTTATACTACTGAGGTAAAATTAAAGCTAAGCTATGATTGGATGCTATGGATATCACCACACTCTTTGGAAGTGGAGTTAAGAAAATATTTTCTGCTCACCGCAGCCAATCACAGCACAGCGTCCATAAAGTTCTAACCAACTAATGATCAAAGGCCACTCAAGGGGGTCAAAGTATGGTGCACAAAAAAGCCTATGGAGTCAGTGTTTGTGAAAAACCTGTACGTGATGGAATTTTTTCGATATTTTTACTGAATTTAACAATCAGAAATATAAAAAAATCACTTATTTTCTAACAATTTTACCCTTGCAGACTTGTGTGATTAACAGACTTTTTTGGAAACCCTGCTTTCCACTTCCACTATTACAGAGTCCATACTATCCTACAATGTGGAAGGATGCAGTCGCATGAAGATTGACACATTTTATATTATACCAGAGATTGCAATTGATCAGCTTTAATCAGTTGAGCCACCTTTAGGAAACAGTTTAAGAGACCTAAAGTGGTTTTCTAAGATTAGAAAAAAAAAAATAACTGTATTTTTTTTTTTTTCAAGAAACAGAGCCACATACAATATGTCAATGAGCTTTGTCTTGTATTACAGATCATTCCAATATATGAAAACTAAATAGAATCTGTGGATGCGCAATAGCAACAGATAATCATGAGTAGGAGACTCACCCAAGCATCCCTTAGAGATTTATGTATTGGTTTAATCTGATATTTGCGAAGCAAGACTCATTAAAAGAAACAAATAAACAATTAATAAATAAAATATTAATATAAAATAATAAAGAGGAGAAATGCAGTATGTCTTTGATAAAATGGATCGGCTCCAGAACTATAAAGTCCTCTTACCGGTGTAATGTGAATTTTATGCACATTATAAAAAAACCACTTGTCTCTTTTCCTGTATAGTTTTAATGATGTTAGAATCTTTGTAAACAAGGGAACGGTAATTAGTATACAAAGCCTCTTAAAAGACTGCATTAAATAAGATTAGTGATCCAAAACTTAGAACGTATAAAGGGAAAGAGAGCAGCTTAAGCCTTTCTTCTAGGTAGCAAGTGCAATTTAAACATCCATAGTGATTCTTTAAGAGTATTTATCAAATTGGCTCATGGGTACAGCACTGGCGGAAAGTGCTTGACATTGTAAATGTCTGCATTTGCATAATTGGTTTCCCATCTCCCAAAACTGTTATAATTTTTGACCTGTTTTTGTGTATGTACTTCTGCCAATTATGAAAGCACTTCTGGCTTTCATGTGCTCTTAGCCAGCATCTGCAGTAATAGTCAAAATGAACTTAACCTGTTCGGGCCTAGACCGCGTAGATTTGCCAACTCTTATCCCGACCATTCACAAGCATGGAGGAGTTAACACGCCAATCAGTGATGATTAATCACAATTGTAGACTACCTCTTAGAAGATATAACTGCTCGCTTGTAGTTGTTCTTGTGATTAATGAACACAAATCAAGGCTGACAATTCAAGCCTGCAGCTGGAAGGCGTAGCATTGATAGAAATGGTTCACAGAGGTAATCTCAAAATTTCTTTACTGTTTATACTTGAAAACAAATGCTCATTGCCCTCAAACAGTCTAGTTAAATATGAAAAATATGTCTTTATTTCTTCTTGGTTCATAGTATGTCTTTAACGCCATCATATTTTATTGTAATGTAAAACATTATCATATAAGTGGGTATTACACCAAATCTTATAGGGCTTGTAGATTCATTTGTGATCTGACATCTATTTATCACCACATATAAATGTATAATTTGTAGCGTACCTGTCATCAGGTACAAAGTGACCAGTTTAGGTTCTTATTTTATTGCCACTTCTCCCTTGTGTGTTCGTTTTTTTGTTTACGTCAAATCTGCTATACGGATACAGTGACGTGGCCTTTTTTATTGAGTGGTTTTTTTTTCTACCAAGGGGTTGTTGCTAACAAAATTCTCTGGGGCTTTGTCTTTAGGCTGTTCTGCATTATTATCCTTTGATGACCGCCTCCTTGTTAAAGGCTATAAAAAGTTGCACAAAATAAAAAGATCCATATTATTGCAACTGTACATCAGATTAAAAAACCCCCACAAAAATGGAAAACTCAGGGAGCAGCAGACAATGGTGTTGCTAGCGTCAAACACCTGGGGTTCCAGCCTCAATCTTCTTCATTGCTGCCTCTGATCTCTCGCGAGTTCTAGTTTGAACTCAGCATCAACAACTTGCCAATTCAGCTACAATCCTGTGACAGTACAAGGAGCCTCAAGCTCTCTGTCTATCACTCTCCAATTTGTATGGCACATGCTGTGGTAGGCGTGCTGCTTCCAAGAGGAGGTGATTATTTTGGCACCGGGACAAGTTTTCAGAGAGAAAATCATTATAAGTCATTATATTGTATATATATACCTTAACTGCACTATCTTATATGGTTGGCACAACTGGTATTTATCAGTATTAGGTGACTGTAATAATCATCTTTTTATTAGTTTTTTTTATTTATTATTTTGCAACAATTTGGTAGTGCAGTTCAGACACTATGTAATGGTAGATGTTCAATGGTAATATTGGTAATATAGAGGTATGGCAATATTATGCATTTGCTAAGTAGTGGTTGTTTGTGAATATTACCTCAAAAGGCAAAAGGTTGTGCAGCAAAATCCTAATATTAACAAATGCTATGTTCACCTGTTTAAAATAAAAATAGCCTATACTCGCCTCCCATGCCAGCGTTGGGTCTCCTGGAACAGACAGTATATTATGTCACGAGATCCCTACAGCCAATCAGCAGCCAATAATGGGCCACTTCACTCTCAGACATCTCAAGACATAAAATAGTAACAAAAGCTCTCACTTCTTCTGGATTTTATTAAATTTTATCCTTTTTTTTAATTCCTACAGAGATGGTTTGGAGAAAAATGATAGCTAAATTGTTACATCCAAAGAAGCTACTTTTGGGACAAAAAAAATGTGATTTGCGAGCAACTAGATTATTGAAAGGAATGGAAGGCCTCTCATATGATGAGAGGTTGAAAAAGTTGGATTTGCTTAGCTTAGAAAAAAGACGTCTCAGAGGAGATCTCATTTATATGTATAAATACATGTGTGCTCAATATAAAGAACTGGCACATGACTTATTCCTTCCAAAGACAATACTAAGGACCAGGGGGCACTCACTGCAAGTGGAAGAAAGGTGATTCCGGCAGCTAAATAGGAAAGGATTCTTTACAGTTAGAGCAGCCAAATTGTACAATGCTACCACAAGAGGTAATAATGGCTAACACTGTAGCAAGTTTTAAAAAAAGGCTTAATGATTTCCTCGGTACACACAACATTGTCGGTTATAAATGACTTGTGTATGTTCTAATTGTTAGGCATATTATTTTCTCAGTGTGTTACTGCCTGCTAATGTTTGGTCAGTGTCAGAACGAGGAAGAAGTACATGCATCCAGTGAATTCTCTCTGGTAATTCCGCCTTGGACTTAAAGAATTAGCTGTGTATGTGTCAAATACTTTTATTGATAATATCTCTGCAATGAAGATGAAAAATTAAAATAAAACAAAAAACAAAAAAATGTTTTATTCTGCTCTCCAGCTGATAGTATATCATGTGTACTGTTGAACATGAAATATTTGGTTAAAAGTTCTCTTTTACTCTTTAAAGAAATGCTTGAAATTATTGATCTTTATACATAGATATTAACCCCTTCACCACACAGCCTGTTTCCACCTTCTTAACCAGGCCAATTTTTACAATTCTGATCAGTGTCACTTTATGAAGTAATAGCTCTGGAACGCTTCAGCAGAACCCATTGATTATGAGAATATTTTTTTCATGACACATTGTACTTTACCATAGTCATAAATTTAGGACAATTTTTTTGTGTTGATTTGTGACAATATCAGAAATTTGGCAAAAATGTTGAAAGTTTTGCAGTTTTCAAATTTTACATTTTTATGTCGTTAATAGAGTTGAGCGCGGTTCGTGGTTCGTGGTTCTCCAGTTCGCGGCTCGAGTGATTTTTGGGCTGTTCGAGATCGAACTAGAACTCGAGCTTTTTGCTAAAAGCTCGATAGTTCTAGATACGTTCGAGAACGGTTCTAGCAGCAAAAAGCAGGGCTTTTTACAGCTACAGTGAGCAGGAGCCATCGCTGGCAGCCTGCCACAAGCTGGTAACCAAGATAAACATCGGGTATCCAAGCAAAGCGCTTTGGTTAGTAACCCGATGTTTATCTTAGTTACGTGCAGGAAGCCCACACTTTCCCGCTCAGCTCGCTCCACCCCCTCCTGCCCGCGGCATGTACACATACATACACATACACAAACACACACACACACACACATCCACCCCCCCCCCCCGCCCGCCCGCCCGCCCGCTCGCTCGCTCGCTCGGCTTACCTGCGGTGATGAAGTCCCGCCATCCCGACCTCAGCGCTGTCACTGTCCTCCATGGCCGCCGCTTGTCACATCACCTCTCGCTTCCGACCCGAGACTGACACTGGCGGTGACGTCACGGACCTCTCGCGATACTTGATGTGAAGGCGCCGGTCATTGACCTCAGTGACAGGGGCTGTCAGTGTGCTGGAGATCAGCGCAGGTAATGTACCTCACTGACAGCAGCACTTGTCACCCCCCTGCAGTGACCTGGGCTGACCTATTGATGTTAGCTCAGGTCACTGCACTGCTCTCCCAGCCAATGGGGAACATCCTGCTCTTCATTGACTGGGACAGTGTGCATCGTCATGGCAACCCCTTGGATTACACCAGACCTGGATTTGTTTTTCAATCTAATAAATTGGTTAAAGAGGGAATGTTTTGGGGAGTGTTTTTTCAAATAAAAATGTGTTTGTCGTGTATTTTTTTTTATTACTGACTGGGTTGGTGATGTCGGGTATCTGATAGACGCCTGACCTCACCAACCCCAGGGCTTGATGCCAGGTGACATTACACATCTGGTATTAACCCCAAATATTACCCCGTTTGCCACCGCACCAGGGCGCGGGATGAGCTGGGGCGAAGCACCAGGATTGGCGCATCTAATGGATGCGCCACTTCTGGGGCGGCTGCGGCCTGCTATTTTTAGGCTGGGGAGATTCCAATAACCATGGACCTCCCTAGTCTGAGAATATCAGGCCCCAGCTGTCTGCTTTACCTTGGCTGGTGATCCAATTTTGGGGGACCCCTACGTGGTTTTTTTTTTTAATTATTTATTTAATTTAAAATAACAGCGTGGGGTGCCCTCAGTTTTGGATTACCAGCCAAGGTGAGGTTGCCAGCTGTGGTCTGCAGGCTGCAGCCGTCTGCTTTACCCTAGCTGGCTACAAAACTAGGGGGAACCCTATGTCATTTTTTTTTTCATTTTTTTGGCTAAATACAAAGCTAAGCACCCCTTAGTGCCACATGAAAGGTACCAAAGGGTGTTCCACTTTTTCTCCATTTTTTTCTCCACTTTCTCTCCACTTTTTCTCCACTTTTTCTCCATTTTTTTCTCCACTTATTCTCCACTTTTTCTCCTCTTATTCTCCACTTTTTCTCCACTTTTTCTCCACTTTTTCTCCTCTTATTCTCCACTTTTTCTCCACTTTTTCTCCACTTTTTCTCCATTTTTTTCTCCACTTTCTCCACTTTTTCTCCACTTTTTTCTCCACTTTTTCTCCTCTTATGCTCCACTTTTTCTCCTCTTAATCTCCACTTTTTCTCCACTTTTTCTCCACTTTTTCTCCACTTTTTTCTCCACTTTTTCTCCTCTTATGCTCCACTTTTTCTCCACTTTTTCTCCACTTTTTCTCCACTTTTTCTCCACTTTTTCTCCACTTTTTCTCCACTTTTTCTCCTCTTAATCTCCACTTTTTCTCCTCTTATGCTCCACTTTTTCTCCACTTTTTCTCCACTTTTTCTCCACGTTTTCTCCACTTTTTTCTCCACTTTTTCTCCTCTTATGCTCCACTTTTTCTCCACTTTTTCTCCACTTTTTCTCCACTTTTTCTCCACGTTTTCTCCACGTTTTCTCCACTTTTTTCTCCACTTTTTCTCCTCTTATGCTCCACTTTTTCTCCACTTTTTCTCCACTTTTTCTCCACTTTTTCTCCACGTTTTCTCCACGTTTTCTCCACTTTTTTCTCCACTTTTTCTCCTCTTATGCTCCACTTTTTCTCCACTTTTTCTCCACTTTTTCTCCTCTTAATCTCCACTTTTTCTCCACTTTTTCTCCACTTTTTCTCCACTTTTTCTCCACTTTTTTCTCCACTTTTTCTCCACTTTTTCTCCTCTTATGCTCCACTTTTTCTCCACTTTTTCTCCACTTTTTCTCCACTTTTTCTCCACTTTTTCTCCACTTTTTCTCCTCTTAATCTCCACTTTTTCTCCTCTTATGCTCCACTTTTTCTCCACGTTTTCTCCACTTTTTTCTCCACTTTTTCTCCTCTTATGCTCCACTTTTTCTCCACTTTTTTCTCCACTTTTTCTCCTCTTATGCTCCACTTTTTCTCCACTTTTTCTCCACTTTTTCTCCACTTTTTCTCCACTTTTTCTCCACTTTTTCTCCACTTTTTCTCCTCTTAATCTCCACTTTTTCTCCTCTTATGCTCCACTTTTTCTCCACTTTTTCTCCACTTTTTCTCCACGTTTTCTCCACTTTTTTCTCCACTTTTTCTCCTCTTATGCTCCACTTTTTCTCCACTTTTTCTCCACTTTTTCTCCACTTTTTCTCCACGTTTTCTCCACGTTTTCTCCACTTTTTTCTCCACTTTTTCTCCTCTTATGCTCCACTTTTTCTCCACTTTTTCTCCACTTTTTCTCCACTTTTTCTCCACGTTTTCTCCACGTTTTCTCCACTTTTTTCTCCACTTTTTCTCCTCTTATGCTCCACTTTTTCTCCACTTTTTCTCCACTTTTTCTCCTCTTAATCTCCACTTTTTCTCCACTTTTTCTCCACTTTTTCTCCACTTTTTCTCCACTTTTTTCTCCACTTTTTCTCCACTTTTTCTCCTCTTATGCTCCACTTTTTCTCCACTTTTTCTCCACTTTTTCTCCACTTTTTCTCCACTTTTTCTCCACTTTTTCTCCTCTTAATCTCCACTTTTTCTCCTCTTATGCTCCACTTTTTCTCCACGTTTTCTCCACTTTTTTCTCCACTTTTTCTCCTCTTTTTCTCCTCTTATGCTCCACTTTTTCTCCACTTTTTCTCCACTTTTTCTCCACTTTTTCTCCTCTTATGCTCCACTTTTTCTCCACTTTTTCTCCACTTTTTCTCCTCTTATGCTCCACTTTTTCTCCACTTTTTCTCCTCTTATGCTCCACTTTTTCTCCACTTTTTCTCCACTTTTTCTCCACTTTTTTCTCCACTTTTTCTCCTCTTATGCTCCACTTTTTCTCCACTTTTTCTCCACTTTTTCTCCTCTTAATCTCCACTTTTTCTCCACTTTTTCTCCACTTTTTCTCCACTTTTTCTCCACTTTTTTCTCCACTTTTTCTCCACTTTTTCTCCTCTTATGCTCCACTTTTTCTCCACTTTTTCTCCACTTTTTCTCCACTTTTTCTCCTCTTATGCTCCACTTTTTCTCCACTTTTTCTCCACTTTTTCTCCACTTTTTCTCCACTTTTTCTCCACTTTTTCTCCTCTTAATCTCCACTTTTTCTCCTCTTATGCTCCACTTTTTCTCCACGTTTTCTCCACTTTTTTCTCCACTTTTTCTCCACTTTTTCTCCTCTTATGCTCCACTTTTTCTCCACTTTTTCTCCACTTTTTCTCCTCTTATGCTCCACTTTTTCTCCACTTTTTCTCCACTTTTTCTCCTCTTATGCTCCACTTTTTCTCCACTTTTTCTCCTCTTATGCTCCACTTTTTCTCCACTTTTTCTCCACTTTTTCTCCACTTTTTTCTCCACTTTTTCTCCTCTTATGCTCCACTTTTTCTCCACTTTTTCTCCACTTTTTCTCCTCTTAATCTCCACTTTTTCTCCACTTTTTCTCCACTTTTTCTCCACTTTTTCTCCACTTTTTTCTCCACTTTTTCTCCACTTTTTCTCCTCTTATGCTCCACTTTTTCTCCACTTTTTCTCCACTTTTTCTCCACTTTTTCTCCTCTTATGCTCCACTTTTTCTCCACTTTTTCTCCACTTTTTCTCCTCTTATGCTCCACTTTTTCTCCACTTTTTCTCCACTTTTTTCTCCACTTTTTCTCCTCTTATGCTCCACTTTTTCTCCACTTTTTCTCCACTTTTTCTCCTCTTATGCTCCACTTTTTCTCCACTTTTTCTCCACTTTTTCTCCATTTTTTTCTCCACTTATTCTCCACTTTTTCTCCTCTTATTCTCCACTTTTTCTCCACTTTTTCTCCACTTTTTCTCCTCTTATTCTCCACTTTTTCTCCACTTTTTCTCCACTTTATCTCCATTTTTTTCTCCACTTTCTCCACTTTTTCTCCACTTTTTTCTCCACTTTTTCTCCTCTTATGCTCCACTTTTTCTCCTCTTAATCTCCACTTTTTCTCCACTTTTTCTCCACTTTTTCTCCACTTTTTTCTCCACTTTTTCTCCTCTTATGCTCCACTTTTTCTCCACTTTTTCTCCACTTTTTCTCCACTTTTTCTCCACTTTTTCTCCACTTTTTTCTCCACTTTTTCTCCACTTTTTCTCCTCTTATGTTCCACTTATTCTCCACTTTTTCTCCACTTTTTCTCTACTTTTTCTATGGTCGGTCTACCCATTAGCTCTGCCATGCATAGTGTAGCTCTACACCTACTGCACATGTTACTTTATGATTGACATCTCTTTCGTACCAGAGCTGTCTAAGTCTACTCTGACCCCATATTTGTCATTACTATATTGTCCTTGTACTGTATTATGACATTTGTATCATGTGTTTCATTTCTTGCTGTGTTGCAATTTTTTTGCTGCATCCCAATTGTACCTCTACATTGTTCGAGTTTATGTTATTGTTCTCTCACTCTTATGTGATACTGATTATTGTCATTTTTCATGATTACATGCAGATAAGTCCAATCTGACGAAGGCTCAGGCCGAAACGTCATTTGTAACTTGTTTTGGACAAAAACATATATGCTTATGAAAAAAAAATTTTCTTAATACGGACCAATAAAGAGTGATTTTGCATTACTATCCGTTGTGACTTACTGACTTAGTCTGGGAGATATAGAGTGCCGAGGTTACTCACTAATTTTATCTATTATTACCTCTGAGCACCTATATACCAGTGAGCAGAGCTTCCTCTACAGTAGTTCTCCTGATTAGGCATGCCCTTACCTCATGAGCAGGGCATTGCAGCTTTGGTAGCAACCATTACGACATGGACTCTGCTGCTGTGGACCCGGGGAGAGTGAGTGCAGATTCATTGCACCCACACTCCTCACATGAAGGGTCCGCACTCCTAGAAAATGGGGGATACGTTCCCTGAGTGTCTCCCCCCCCATATTCTAGACGGTCCAGAGTCGTCGTGGGACCCCTTTATTTTTTTTCTTACAATAAATTGGTGAAAGAGGAAATGTTTTGGGGACTGTTTTTTCAAATAAATTTCTTTTGTCGATTTTTTGTTTTTGTTAGTACTGACAGTTTATGATGTTGGGTATCTAATAGACGCCATGACATCACAAACTGCTGGGCTTGATCTCAGGTGACTTTACAGCTAGTATCAACCCGATTTATTACCCCGTTTGCCACTGCACCAGGGCACGGGATGAGCTGGGGTGAAGCGCCAGGATTGGCGCATCTAGTGGATGCGCCACGTCTGGGGTGCCTGCGGCCTGCTATTTTTAGGCTGTGAAGGCCCAATAACTATGGACCTTCCCACCCTGAGAATGCCAGACCACAGCTGTCCGCTTTACCTTGGCTGGTGATCCAATTTGGGGGGTCCCCTACTTTTATTGTGTAATTATTAATATTTATAAAATAATTATAAAAAAGAGCCTGAGGGGACCTCCACATTGGATCCCCAACCACGGTAAAGCTGCCAGCTGTGGTTTTCAGGCTACAGCCGTCTGCTTTACCCTAGCTGGCTATCAAAAATGGGGGGACCCAACGTAATTTTTTTTTTTTAACTATTTTTTAAATAGAAAAAATTAATGGGCTTCCCTGTATTTTGATTGCCAACCAAGGTAACGGCAGGCAGATGGGGGTGGCAACCCATAGCTGTCTGCTTTATCTGCGCTGAGAATCAAAAATACCGCGGAGCGCTACGTCATTTTTTTAAAGATTTATTTTTACAGCACTGTGATGTCCAGCAATCAAAATACAGGGAAGCCCATTTTATTTTTAGTTATTTAAATAAATAATTAAAAAAAATATATGTTAGCTCCCACTGCATTTTTTGTATTGCTAGCTAAGGGTAATCCAAGCAGCTACTGGCTGCTAACCCCCACTGCTTGGTGTTACCTTCACTGGCAATGGAAAATCCAGGGAAGCATTTTTTTTTTTTTTTGCCAAAAAGCTACAAAAAAAGGACGTGAGCTTCGCCATATTTTTGTATGCTAGCCAGGTATAGCAGGCAGGTGCTGGAAGAGTTGGATACAGCGCCAGAAGATGGCGCTTCTATGAAAATGCCATTTTCTGAGGCGGCTGCAGACTGCAAATCGCAGCAGTGGGGCCCAGAAAGCTCAGGCCAACCTGTGCTGCGGATTCCAATCCCCAGCTGCCTAGTTGTACCTGGCTGGACACAAAAATGGGGCAAAGCCTACGTCATTTGTTTTCTAATTATTTCATGAAATTCATGAAATAATAAAAAAAGGGCTTCCCTTTATTTTTGGTTCCCAGCCGGGTACAAATAGGCAACTGGGGGTTGGGGGCAGCCGTACCTGCCTGCTGTACCTGGCTAGCATACAAAAATATGGCGAAGCCACATAATTTTTTCAGGGGGCAAAAAACTTCTGCATACAGTCCTGGATGGAGTATGCTGAGCCTTGTAGTTCTGCAGCTGCTGTCTGTCTGTATGGAGAAGAGCAGACAGCAGCTGCAGAACTACAAGGCTCAGCATACTCCATCCAGGACTGCATGCAGAAGTTTTTTGCCCACCAAAAAAATGACGTGGGCTTCGCCATATTTTTGTATGCTAGCCAGGTACAGCTGGCAGCCACGGGCTGCCTCCAACCCCCAGTTGCCTATTTGTACCCGGCTGGGAACCAAAAATATAGGGAAGCCCGTTTTTTTTAATTATTTCACTTATTTCATGAAATAATTAAAAAACAAATGACGTGGGCTTCGCCCTATTTTTGTGTCCAGCCGGGTACAACTAGGCAGCTGGGGATTGGAATCCGCAGCACAGGTTAGCCCGAGGTTTGTGGGCGCCTCTGCTGCGGATTTCAGTCCGCAGCCGTCCCAGAAAATGGCGCTCTCATAGAAGCGCCATCATCTGGCGCTGTATCCAACTCTTCCAACAGCCCTGGAGCCGGGTGGCTTGTTGGGTAATCATGAGTTAATACTGGCTTTGTTTTACCAGCCAGTATTAAGCCAGAGATTCTTAATGTCAGGCACGTTTGACCCGGCCATTAAGAATCTCCAATAAAGGGTTAAAAAAAGACACCACACAGAGAAAAAATACTTTAATAGAAATAAATACACAGACACATTAGAGACTCCATCTTTATTACCCCTGTCAGCCCTCCACGATCCTGCTCTTCTGTCTTCTTTCTTTCTAGTGTAGTAGTAGTGACGATTGTAGTGAGGGGCATCACTTGGGGCTGGGGAACCTCCATCCTAACTACAATGCTCACTACAATCGGGAAGCAGCGTGCAGCCTTCACTCCGTGAGTGATCACTGCTGGCTGCTAGCGGTAACAGCGGTAACGCTGACAGACGCGTTACCATAGCAACGGTGCTCCCGGAGCCGCGGTTAGCGGTGACGTCACCGCTAACTGCGTTGCTATGGCAACGGTGATCTCCGTTAATGACCGGCTGTGTCAGCCGGTCCCTAACGGAACGGGGAGTCGACCGTGTGCTAGAGCATGTCGCCGGTACACGGCGATACACATATGTGCACCGTGTACCGGAGAGATGCACTCGCAGGTCCTACATGACGTGTCATAGTCATGTGACCAGTCTGTAGCCAATGAGATAATAGCCACGTGACTGGTCACATGGCTATTTTGACGTCACGATAGGTCCTGCTTCTCTGCTGGCAGTGCAGGTCACCGGGAGGATTCAGCGATCATCGGATGGAATAGCGGCAGGAGACAGAGTGCAGAAGGGATCGCGAGGACCGGTAAGTGTTATGGCAATGTTTATTAACTGTTTGTGTACATTTATAATGCATTTTTATGTGTTTGTGATTGCCTCCCATTATAGCCTATTGGTTCTAGTTCGGTTCGTCGAACGTTCGACGAACCGAACTCGAACGGGACCCCCGTTCGGCGAACCGGCCTCGAGCCGAACCGGGACCGGTTCGCTCATCTCTAGTCGTTAAACGAGAGAGTTATGTCACACAAAGTATTTAACAACTAACATGTATCGCATGTCTGCTTAACATGAGTATCATTTCTGTGATGACACATAGTCCTCACACTCAGCCATCACAGTTGTCAGTACTGAAGTGCCTGTGAATTTACCTGGCTTTTAAACTCAGGAATAAAAGTCAATTTTTATTCATCCCTTGGATTCCCAGCTGGATTTTTCCTTTTTTTTTTGTTTGGTCTAAACAGTTGAAACCCCCATAAGTGACCCCATTTTGGAAACTACATCCCTTGAGGAATTTAACTAGATGCATGATTAGAACTTTGAAACACCAGGTGCTGCACAGAGTGTTACAACATTGAGCTGTGAAAATAAAATGCCACATGTTCCACACAAGCCCTGATTTTTTTTCCACGAAGGTAAGAGGAGAAAATACACCATGCAATTTATTGTGCAATTTCTCCTGTGTGTGGCAGTACCCTATATGTGGTGGAAAACTAGTGTATGGGCGCATGTCAGGACCTGGAAGGGAAGAAGCACCATTTGACTATTGTAATCAATAGCGGAAGTCATGTCACGTTTGCAGAGCCCCTGATGTGCCCAAGAAGTGGAAACTGCCACAATTGACCCCATTTTGGAAACTATAACCCCTCAAGAAATTTACCTACAAGTGTAGTGAGCACCTTTAATCCACAGGTGCTTCACAGAATTTTATAACTTTGAGTGAAGTAAGTAAAAAAAATAAAATCACTTTTCCCACAAAAATGTTACTTTAGCCCCAAATTGTTCATGTTCAGAAAGGTAACAGGAGAAAGCAGACCATACAATTTGTTGTTCAATTTCTCTTGAGTACACCACTACTGCATATGTGGTGTAAAACTACTGTTTTGTCACATGGCATGGCTTGGAAGGGAAGGAATGTTATTCGAGAACAGATTTGGCAGATATTACTGCTACAGGCATCATGTTGCATTTGAAGAGCCACTATGGTGCCAAAACATGTATGGATGAATGAATGAATGAATGAATGAACAGAGGGATAGATAGATATAGAGACAGAGAGATAGACGGATGAATGAATGGGATAGATAGATAGATAGATAAATAGATGAGAAAGACCTATATAATGTCCCAACCCCCTGCATATTCTAAGCTGGCACCCTTTAGTGACTTTCATGTGGCACTAAAGGGTGCTTAGCCTTCTATTTAGCCAAAAAATAAATAATTTAAAAAAAATGACGTAGGGTGCCCCCCATCTTTTGTAGCCAGCTAGGGTAAAGCAGACTGCTGCAGCCTACAAACCACAGCTGGCAGCTTCACCTTGGCTGGTGATCCAAAACAGAGGGCACCCCACGCTGTTATTTTAAATTATATAAATAATTTAAAACAAAAAACATGGGGTCCCCCCCCAAATTGGATCACCAGCCAAGGTAAAGTGGACAGCTGTGGTCTGGTATTCTCAGACTAGGGAGGTCCACTGTTATTGGACACTCCCCAGCTTAAAAATACCAGGCCACAGCCGCCCCAGAAGTGGCGCATCCATTAGATGTGCCAATCCTTGCGCTTTGCCCCAACTCATCCCATTGCCCTGGTGCGGTGGCAAACGGGGTAATATACGGGGTTGATGCCAGATGTGTAATGTCACCTGGCATCAAGCCCAGCAGTTAGTGATGTCACACGTCTATCAGATACCCGACATCACCAACCCAGTCAGCAATAAAAAAAAAAATAGACAACAAAAAAAGTTTTATTTGAAAAAACACTCCCCAAAACATTCCCTCTTTCACCAATTTATTGAAAAGAACAATAAAATCAGGGTCCGGTGTAATCCAATAAGGGGGTCCCACAACATCCACGACACAGTCAATGAAAAACAGAATGTTCCCCATTGTCTGGGAGACCAGTGCAGTGACCTGAGCTAACATCAATAGGTCAGCAAATGTCCCTTCAGGGGATGATGAGCACTACTGTCAGGAGGTTAGATGAGATAATTACCTGCAGTGACGATCTCCTGCTCTACTGTCGTCAGCGCTGTCAATGACTTCTATACCCGCCGCGTTCTCAGCAGTATCGCGAGAGCACGTGATGTCACCACTAGTGACAGTCTCGGGCCGCCCGCGAGCCGTGACATGAGAACGCGGTGGGCATAGAAGGCAGTGACAGCGGTGATGTCGGCAGAGGAGGCGATCGTCACAGCAGGTAATGATCTCATCTAACCTACTGACGGCAGCGCTCGTTATCCCCGCGGCTGCACGCACTGTGAGAAGCTGATGATACACTGCAGTGCGAGCAGCTGCGGGGCTGGCAGGGAGTGGGACACAGATTGCACGGGCACTCCTGCTATCCTAAGCACTGTAGCAGGGGTCCCAGTGCTGGCGGTGACACCGTGGGCGGGGAGAGTACGGGATGCGGGGGAATGTGTGGGAGGGTGCAGGGAAAGGGGCGGTGACTCCACGCACTGTACCAGCCCAGCAGGGTGGCAACATGCTGTTCCAGATTTGCATGTCAACATGGTCCTGCCCATGTTGACATGAAATGACCGGAAGCAGAAAAATCGCGGCAGGAGTGGTCACATGATCGCTCTGAGCCGGAGGAGAGGGGCTTACAGCAGGGCAGGTAAGTGGTTACTATCTACTTACCTGCCCCAATGTAGCCCAATAGGGTAATAATAAAAAAAAGTCAAAATAAGCCGGATAACCCCTTTAATCATTTTGAAAGTTGGAGTGGTTTTTTTTTAGATTTGGCTATCTTAGGAGGATATCTGTTTGTGCAGGTAACTATTACTGTGCAGAATTATTAGGCAACTTAATAAAAACCAAATATATTCCCATGTCACTTGTTTATTTTTACCAGGTAAACCAATATAACTGCACAAAATTTAGAAAAAAACATTTCTGACATGCAAAAACAAAACCCAAAAAAATTAGTGACCACCTTTCTTCATGATGACACTCAACAGCCTACCATCCATAGATTCTGTCAGTTGCTTTATCTGTTTACAATCAACATTGCATGCAACAGCCACCACAGCCTCCCAGACACTGTTCCGAGAGGTGTACTGTTTTCCTTTCCTGTAAAGCTCACATTTTTTGAGGGACCATAGGTTCTCTACAGGGTTCAGATCAGGTGAACAAGAGGTCCCATGTCATTATTTTTTCATCTTTTAGACCTTTACTGGCCAGCCACTCTGTGGAGTAGTTGGATACATGTGATGGAGCATTGTCCTGCATGAAAATCATGTTTTTCTTGAACGATACCGACTTCTTCCTGTACCATTGCTTGAAGAAGTTGTCTCCAGAAACTGGCAGTAGGTCTGGGAGTTGAGCTTCACTCCATCCTCAACCCGAAAAGGTCCTACAAGTTCGTACAGAACGATGGTGGGGGGGGCGGTACAGAACGCCGTTTGTGTGTGTGTGTGTTTTGGTTGCAGAGCCCGATGTGTGTGTCAGGCGCAGAGCCCGATGTGGGGCTGTTATTTCCAATGCTAGAGTGATAACAGGTCAGGTGTTGGGGCAGAATACTGACAGGGAATATGTGTTCAGGGGGCAGGCAGGGGGCGAGGCTGGACAGTGAGGGCAGGCAGGGGGCGAGCCTGGACACTGAGGGCGCGCAGGGGGCGAGCCTGGACACTGAGGGCGGGCCACGGTCGAGCCTGGATACTGAGGCCGGGCGGTGCCAGCTCTGACTGGGAGGTGTGGCACAGGAAGTGGTCAGTTTGCTGGAGCTGCATGTAAACAAGGAGCTGCAGAGAATAAAGGGATAATTCAAGAGGAACAAAAGTCAGAAAACAAAAAATAACAATGTAGGGGTGATTTATATGACAATACAGCACAGATAAACTCAAAAATGTTTGGTAAGCTAATGTCGGACAACTCCTTTAAGCTTTGATATTTATGAGTCTTTGGGGTTGATTGAGAACATAGTTGTTGATCAATAATAAAAAAAACCTCTAAAATTCAACTTGCCTAATAATTCTGCACACAGTGTATATTCATCATGAAAACTACTTTTTAATATGCACCTCTGTATGGTATTAGAGTTAAAATATGTATCTAATAAGATGTATTAAAAAATGTGATATTTACACCTGTTATATTGATTTATACAAACTTTGATGAAAGTACAATCTCATTTTAACCCCTTTCTGAGAGGTGAATACATGCATACCTCCTAACTTTTGAAGAGTAGAAAGAGGGACAAAGTATGCGTCGCCTGCAGGTCACTTTGCCAAATTTTGACCACGCCCCATAGCCACACCCCCAAACCACACCCATTTGGCAGTGAGGGTTATTCAGCAGATACACTGGACTGTTCATTCATTCATAGTCATATCAGCCAGTGGCTTTTTTGTGTCTCTGAAACTGTGTTCAAATATTGCAGAAATTCGGTGTTGTTTGTGTGCCGCCCCCGTACCAGCAGCCAAGCTGCTCGGATCCGCAGTGGCTCAAGGGGTCTCCAGACCCGGGGGTCGTGCGGACCCTCAAATAAAAAGGGTCGTAATGTGTGTGGGAGATTTGTTGTGGATATTTCGTGACGCCACCCACGGTGTGTGCTAAGATGGAGTACCATCGCTGCTATTGCAGAGCACCCGGGGCGGTGGAGTGGCAGCTAGGTCTTGGACCCCTCCGTGGTTAGGGGTGGATGCCCTCAGGCTAAGTGTCCAGGACACGGGGAGTGATGCATGCCTGCCGGAGGTGGCGCGCCGGGCTGGACCGGACCAGGGAATGTTGGTGTACTCACTGTTGAATAATCGCACACAAGTCCACTGGTAAACCAAGGTGTCAGTGGCCAGCTGCTGCGTCCGGGTGTACTCGGGTCCCACACCCGGCTGGTGTACCAATGTCCCTTCCTTTGGCACTCTGTAATTTTCTCAATTCTGGACAACCTCGTATTGGAACGGGGAAGTCAGCTCCCGGTGCTGTTGTGGTTGGGAGTTGTGCCCGCGAAAACTGACCCTTGGGATCTCAGTGGGTGTTTGCGCATACCCTATCCCCCGCGGTGGGCTGCCATTTCGCTCTATCTGGGCTCACACTTTGGAACAACGTCTGGAACCTTGCTCCCGGCCTGGTTAATCAGAGAAGGGGCTTGCAACCGTCTTCTAACTAGGGTCCAGGTACCCCGCCTGTGCACGGTTTCCAGACCGGATCTGCGCTGTCGGTACTGGCGTTCACCAACCCTGTCCCGGTCCACTCTGGATCTCCCGTGACCGGACTCCCGTTACCTTTGGACATGGTCCACTGCTTGCCACCTAGCCAGTAGACCAGGGACACTACCCTGGCTACCCTTCACTAGGCTCAGCTTTCACTCTCCTCCTCACTTCTCCTACACCTTCACCCCACTGAACTTGAACTCCTCTTCACTGGCTCCTGCCCCCCCGGATCCTCAAGTCACCTAGGTGGGAGCTCCCAATTCACCTAGTCCCGCTCACTGGTGTGTCCTTTTTACCCTGAGGGGGGTGGCTAGGATTTTGTGGCAGATGGTACCTGATGTGGGATGGTGTTATGTCGGGTGAATTGTTTCTCTGTGACCACCTGGCGGCGCCAGGGCATCACATTTGTTTATTGCAGGATCTGCACCAAATTATGCAATAACAATCTTCTCTGATTATTGCATTTGTGCATGTAACTATAAAGGACATTCAGAAGGTAGCGTCAGTTCAATGATGGGTAACTAGACTACTACAAGGAATGGAAGGCGTCCCATGTGATGAGAGGTTGGAAAAGTTTGGCTTGTTTAGCTTAGAAAAAAGATGTCTCAGAGGAGATCTCAATTATATATATAAATACATGTGTAATCAATGTAAAGGACTGGAACATGATCTATTCCTTCCACAGATAATACTAAGGACTGGGGGACACTCACTTCGAGTGGAAGAAAAGCGATTCCGGCAGCTACATAGGAAGGGTTCTTTACAATTAGAGCAGTCAGACTGTGAAATGCCCTATCTCAAGAGGAACAAAATGTAGAATTGGTAGAGGAAGGTTGAACTAGATGGACCTAGGTCTTTTTTTAACCTATGTAACTATGCTGCATTTTTTTTTATACCTTTCCCATTTATTTCTGAGGGACACTTGGAAAGAAATTGTTCTATAAGAAATACCTGGATAACATCTTCCACAGTGAAAGCGTCTTCCGCTTCCAGCCATCTTATGGGCATACATCCTAAAAGATCCCTCTGTGGCGCATGGGAGGTCTCAGAACTGTGCCCTATGTGAGTCTGGGGTGATAGCATGGTAATCCAGGATTAGTGATGAGCGAGCATGCTTGTAACTACTCGGTACTCGCACGAGTATCGCTGTTCTCGGGCTGCTCGGCGGGGACCGAGTAATCTCGCGATACTCGTGCTGTACTCGTGGTCTTCATTTCTGCATGTTGGCGCTCTTTTGAGAGCCAGCCCTCATGCAGGGATTGGCTGGCAGACCACTGCAATGCCACAGCCCTGTTAGTTGTGGAATTGCAGTGATTGGCCGGCCTGCACAGCGTGACCGAGCCTTTATACCGGCCGGCGCGCTGTGCTCTGCTCACAGCTATCCAGACAGTCAGTGCAGGGAGAGTGTCGCTGATTCAGGGAAAGCTTTGCGGCCCTTTATAGCTTTTTCAGTTGCAGGGCTGCAAACAGTGTGACCAAAAGTCCTTCTCAGGACTATTCTAGTTGTATACAGGCAGGCAGGGTATAGCCAGGTCGGAGTACAGTAGCAGAGTCCTTCTCAGGACTATTGTTGCTATATACAGGCAGGGTATAGCCAGGTCTGAATACAGGCTAGTGACCAGAAGAGTCCTTGTCAGGACTATTGTACCAGTATACAGGCAGGCAGGCAGGCAGGGTAGTGGTGACCGTATACCAGCCTTCATCATATCTGGGGCTGGTGTACACAGTGTAAAACAGTCCAGATAGTGTCTGACTTGTCTGTAATTGTCGCTCCCCAAAAAAACCTGTTAGGTTCTTATTGCGTCCGTGCTTGGTTTTTAAAACCGCACGTGTGTGCCTGTTGGTGGCAGCGTACAGGTGCACTTGTGTGCAATTTCCACAAACTTTGATATAACGCACAAGTAGTGAATATACACGTCAGCAGTGCACAGCATTGCAAAATGCGCAAGGGCATTGGCAAGGAACAAGGAAGTGGACGTGATGGTGGTGCAGGCAGAGGCCGAGGTCGTGGGCAAGCTCTAATTTCGCCACAACAAAGGGCCACATCTAGTCGCTCGCACGTCCTGTCCCAAATTCTTGGGGACCGCAGCAGTACACCGCTCTTGAACCAAGACCAGTGTCAACAGGTTGTTAGTTGGATAGCAGATAATGCTTCCAGTCAGATTGGCACCACCACAAACACTCTGTCTTCCACACGGTCAAGTGTCAGTAGCCGTGATACTGCACCGCACATTTCTGAACCTGATCCTCCTTCCTACCACCAGGCTGAGTACACGTCCTCCTCGGACATTAATGATCCCACACTTGGACACTCGGAAGAGCTGTTCACGTTTCCATTCACACATTCTGGCCTCTCGCCAGCTCATATTGAAGTGGGTCATGAGGAGATCGTCTGTACAGATGGCCAAATATTTGAGCAGCCACGTTCTCACGAAGTTGGCAACGTGTCTCAACAAGTGGTGGACGATGATGAGACACAATTGTCAGGAAGTCAGGAGGAGGAGCAGGGTGCGGAAGAGGAAGACGACGTGGTGGATGATCCAGTAACTGACCCAACCTGGCAGGAGGATATGCAGAGCGAGGACAGGGGGAGGGAGGCGTAGCATCACAACAGGCAGTAAGAAGCAGGGTGGTGGCCCCAGGCAGAAGTCAGGCAACCGTTCCCCGGAACAACACGACGACACAAGGTGCCTGTACAAATGTTAGGTCTTCCCGAGTCTGGCAGTTTTTTAAGTTGGATCCAGATGATTCAAAAAAGGCCATTTGCAACACCTACCGTGCCAGCATCAGCAGGGGCACCAAAACTAGCAGCCTGACCACCACCAGCATGATCAGGCACATGTCAGCCAAGCACCCGACTTTGTGGGAAGTACAACAGAGTCGAGGAGCAGTGCTTGCTGATGTCACTGCTACGTCTTCGCTGGTTGTGCATGCGAGCCAATCCCCTGTCCATGCTGCCTGCGAACAAGCCTCCTCCACTCCTGCACCTGCAGTTGCCTACGCAGAAAGAACACCATCATCAAGCACGTCCTTGTCCCAGCGCAGCGTTCAGTTATCCATTCAGCAAACCTTTGAACGCAGGCGCAAATACACTGCCAACACCCCACATGCCACAGTTCTAAATGCTAACATTTCGCGACTGCTTGCGCTGGAAATGTTGCCTTTTAGGCTGGTGGAGACAGAAGCATTTCGTGACCTGATGGCGGCAGCTGTCCCACGTTACTCGGTCCCCAGCCGCCACTATTTCTCCCGGTGTGCCGTCCCCGCGTTGCATAACCACGTGTCACAAAACATCACACGTGCCCTGAACAACGCTGTTTCACCCAAGGTCCACCTAACCACAGACACGTGGACAAGTGCTTGTGGGCAAGGACGCTACATCTCGTTGACGGCACACTGGGTTAATATTGTGGAAGCTGGGACCCAGTCTGAGCGAGGGACGGAACACGTCCTTCCCACACCAAGGTTTGCAGGCCCTACCTCAGTCAGTGTTTCACCCACACTCTACAGCTCCGGAATGTCATGCTCTTCAGCCTCCTCCTCCTCCTGCGCATCCTCATCCACTGTACCCTCCACACCAGTCACAAGCTGGAAGCACTGCAGCACTGCCTCGGCGAAGCGGCAACAGGCTGTGCTGAAGCTAATCTGCATAGGTGACAAACCCCACAATGCAGAAGAGCTGTGGACAGCTCTGAAACAGCAGGCAGATCACTGGCTCACACCTCTGAACCTAAAGCCAGGAAAGGTCGTGTGTGACAATGGCCGGAACCTGGTGGCGGCTTTGAGGCGAGGCCAGCTGACACATGTTCCATGCGTGGCCCATGTGCTCAACCTCGTGGTTCAGCGGTTTCTAAAGTCATACCCAGAGCTGTCTGATCTGCTGGTAAAAGTTCGCCGCCTGTCTGCACATTTTTGAAAGTCACCTACTGCTTCAGCCGGCCTTGCCGGCTTTCAGCGCAGTTTGCATCTTCCGGCTCACAGACTGGTGTGTGATGTCCCCACGCGTTGGAATTCAACTCTGCACATGTTGGTCAGGATATGTGAGCAGAAGAGGGCAGTTGTTGAGTACCTGCATCACCTAAGCCGTCGGGAAATGGGTCAAACTCCACACATAACACCTGAGGAGTGGAGATGGATGTCAGACCTATGTACCATCCTCCAAAACTTTGAGGACTCCACCAAGATGGTGAGTGGTGATGACGCCATTATTAGCGTCACCATACCGCTACTCTGCCTTCTAAAACGGTCTCTGCTGAAAAACAAACATGATGCATTGCAGGCGGAGCGCGATGAGTTGCAGCAAGAAACAGTAGTGGGTGTGGGTGATGATAACACACAGCCCAGCCTCGTCTCATCACAACGTGCAGTGGAGGACTATGACGAGGAGGAGGATGAAGACATGGAGCAACTCTCCGGCCAAATTGAGGATATGACATGCACACCAGTCATATCCTCGGTTCAGCGTGGCTGGCCAGAGGACAGGGTAGATGAGGAGGAGGAGGAGGAGGAGGAGGAGGACAGCATGTTCAGTCATCTTGTTGGTCAGGCTACTGAAGTCCTGGCTGTTAAGAGTCTGGCGCACATGGCTGACTTTATGGTAAGCTGCCTGTCTCGTGACCCTCGCGTTAAGAACATCTTGGCCGACAATCATTACTGGTTGGTAACACTGTTAGACCCACGCTACAAGGAGAACTTTTTGTCTCTTATTCCCGTGGAGGAGAGGTCAACCAAAATGCAGCAGTTCCGGAAGGCCATAGTCACGGAAGTAGGCAAAGCATTCCCCTCACAAAACGCTAGCGGCATAGGTCATGAATCAGTGGACAACCGAGGCGTACAGCCGAGAGAGGCACAAGTCCAATCCGCCAGAGGTAGGGGAACAGTCTTTAAGATGTGGGACAGTTTTCTCAGCCCCTCACGTACCACAGCCCCTGAGGTGCGGGGTAGTGCCACAAGAAATCCTAAGTTTGCCCAGATGCTGAAGGAGTACCTTGCAGATCGAACAACTGTACTCCGACATTCCTCTGTGCCTTACAATTATTGGGTATCCAAGCTGGACACGTGGCATGAATTGGCTCTCTACGCCTTGGAAGTCCTGGCCTGCCCTGCTGCTAGCGTTTTGTCAGAGCGTGTTTTTAGTGCCGCAGGTGGAATCATTACAGATAAACGCACCCGCCTGTCAACTGAAAATGCTGACAGGCTGACTCTGATCAAGATGAACAAGGGTTGGATTGGGCCAGACTTCACCACACCACCAGCAAATGAGAGCGGAATTTAAAGTTTGCCATGTACCTCCACTCACCCATGGGTACACACTTCTGGACTTTGGATAATCGCTGGACTGCTCCTCCTTCTCCTCATGCGCCACCATGATGATGACCGTTACAAATTGCAATACTTAGGCCTTTGTTTCAGGTATACCCCCAGTGGTAAATTTTTTCGCCCATTCTTTGCAGAATGGACATTACAACGACAGGAGACCCGCTCCTTTGCAATGGGAACAATGTTTTGAGGCCCTCATGCACATCTCTACCCAGGGACAACGTGGAGCCTCCCAATTTTTGGCTGCCCTGCCTAAGGGCTATACTATAATACACCCACTTCCTGACAATGGACACTTAATGTTTTGAGGCCCTCATGCACGTCTCTACCCAGGGACAACGTGGAGCCTCCCAATTTTTGGCTGCCCTGCCTAAGGGCTATACTATAATACACCCACTTCCTGACAATGGACACTTAATGTTTTGAGGCCCTCATGCACGTCTCTACCCAGGGACAACGTGGAGCCTCCCAATTTTTGGCTGCCCTGCCTAAGGGCTATACTATAATACACCCACTTCCTGACAATGGACACTTAATGTTTTGAGGCCCTCATGCACGTCTCTACCCAGGGACAACGTGGAGCCTCCCAATTTTTGGCTGCCCTGCCTAAGGGCTATACTACAATAGACCCACTTCCTTACAATGGGCACTTCAGGTTTACAGGCCATCATGCACGTCTCTATCCAGGGACAATGTGGAGCCTCCCAATTTTTGGCTGCCCTGCCTAAGGGCTATACTATAATACACCCACTTCCTGACAATGGACACTTAATGTTTTGAGGCCCTCATGCACGTCTCTACCCAGGGACAACGTGGAGCCTCCCAATTTTTGGCTGCCCTGCCTAAGGGCTATACTATAATACACCCACTTCCTGACAATGGACACTTAATGTTTTGAGGCCCTCATGCACGTCTCTACCCAGGGACATCGTGGAGCCTCCCAATTTTTGGCTGCCCTGCCTAAGGGCTATACTACAATAGACCCACTTCCTTACAATGGGCACTTCAGGTTTACAGGCCCTCATGCACGTCTGTATGCAGGGGCATTGGTGAACCTCACAATTTTGGACTGCCCTGGCAAAGGAAAATACTACAAAGACTCACTTCCTCAAAATGGGCACATTAGACTCAAGAGGCCTTCATGTACGTCTCTTTTCAGGGACATCGGAGTGCCACACAATGTTTTCACGTAAAATCTTTCATGTATTAATCTCAAAAAGTAACATACACCAGCTCTATCTCACTATTGGGTATGTGTCCTTAACATTTCCGCCATGAAAAATCATTTTGGGGTCATTTTGGAAGGTTTTCTGGTGAGTCCGTAAAAATGGCGTAAAACGCGGACAAAATTGTTCACAGCTGTGACTTTTCAGTGATAAATGCTTCAAGGGGTCTTCCCCATGCTGTTGCCATGTCATTTGAGCACTCTTCTGAGACTTTTGTGACATTTTTAGGGTTTCTCCATGCTGCCGGGGGGTCATTTCACAAAAATACTCGGGTCTCCCATAGGATAACATTGGGCTCGTTGCTCGGGCCGAGTACACGAGTATCTTGGGAGGCTCAGCCCGAGCTTCGAGCACCCGAGCTTTTTAGTACTCGCTCATCACTATCCAGGATAGTCCACTTTACAATGTAATCCTGGTTCTGCTGTGAGTCAATGGTGCGATAAGCCTCTGCTAGGCTTCCGTTCATGAGTCCCACTAACAAATGCATTCAGCTAGAGAGGGGCATCTCCATCACTGCACACTACTGCTCAAAGTTCTTGAAGAGCCCTTCCACATCTCTGGAAGCCTCATCAAATGGCTTGAAGTCCACCCGGTTGATCCGTACAGGATCCCAGATCGCTGGGTTTACACTCCAACTCACATTACTCCCTCTGTTGGACTCCATTGCTTCTTGTCTCCTCTGTGCTCGGTGAGCAGCATCCTCCTTATACTCCTGGGATACACCGGGGCCCAGAGCTGCCATTTCTTCTTCGAACCACACCACTGGCTTTTGGGGAAGGGATCCCCGTCCACAGTGCTTGTCTGTCAGACATCTGGGCGGAGGTGGACTGGCTTGCACCCACCAGTAGATCAATTAAGGCTTCTTTAATCAGTCCCTGGTAGCTCAGACTCAGATCTCTGGCTCTCTCCTTTAGTTTGGATGCGGTCCAATTTCTGTACTCACTATGTGAGTTGATCTCCATTAGCCTGCACTCTGTTAATCCCACTGCTGCCACCATTTGTGACGGGGTCCTTCTCCCATATCACACAATCAACAGAGCAAGAGATGAGTCAGCAATCTAAAGCATATTTATTCCATGCAATCCAGAATTTCCATCAAATAATCCATCACACAGAGGGTAAAATATTCTAGGAATGGCATAAAAATCCCGGGGATGAGTCACACAATCCTCCAGCATCTATCTATCTATCTATCTATCTATCTATCTCTCTGTCTATCTATCTATGTGTGACGCCCTGGCCGGGCCAGGTAGTCACAGATAGGCCCCTACACAACACCTTTCCCTCACAGGTGACATCAGCCGAACCGTGGTGGACCGGGACAGGGTAGTGGCCCGCCCGTACCGACCCGGGGAACTGACTCGGAAACCGGAGTACACAGGGGGTACTCGGACCCTGAAGCTGGGACCAGAAGCGACTGGAATCGGCTAATAAACCGATTGAGGCCAGGACTAGAGGTCCTGTCCCACCCAAAGTCTTGATTGAAGACAACAGCTCACCGAGGGGGATCGAAGGCCACCGCCAGGGCTCAGAGATTCCATGGGCCAGCGTCTGCAGGCAAGGGCTCCTTAGACTACAACCGGCCGGGAGCGGACTCCTCAAGTTGCAAGCACAGGCAGTCCACCATTACACAAAGGTGCAGGAGAAAGACAGAGACCACCAGCCGGGTGGGGGACCAGAACGCACCTGGCTGCGGGCACCAACCACCATCCCCTTGGTTTACCAGAGACTCGTGTGTTTTCTTCCATAGTGAGTACACCAGCACCCTGCGGTCCCCCATTCCCCTGCACCAACAAACACCCCCAACGGGTCCCGGGGCCACCATCCCTCCCCACGGAGGGGTTAACAACTTGCTGCACAACATCTTCCCCGGGTGCCCCATAACTGCAGCGGTGGTGTCCAAACTCACCACATATCGTGGGTGGCGTCACGAACTTAGTACGGCCCAGCCCGCACATATACGTCCCACATCCACCTCCCCTCAACCCCATTCATTCGTAGTGTCCGCGGGATCCCCCGGGTCCGTAGACCCTCAAGCCACCCACCGGAAGGCCCAGACCCGAGCAGCGGCAGGCTGCCGTCACGGGGGTGGCACATATCTCTCTATCTATCATGTATCTATCTATTTATCTATCTATCAATCATGTATCTATCTATCTATCTATCTATCATGTATCTATTATCTATCTATCATGTATCTATCTATCTCTCTATGTAACTGAATAATTTGCTTGTGCATTCTACTGCCTGTAATACAGGTCAAGATTACCAAATCCTCCCATGCCTCTCAATACAGGCAGTGGCTCAATGGTAGAGCTGCTGCCTATGGAAAAAGAGCTGATGAGTTCTAGGAAATCAGAGCAGATGAGAATTTAATTTATTCACTGCACAAGAGTCGGAGCCAAACAACGTGACTGCAGGAGGAAGCCCTCTAATCGAGACAGTCCTGCTGAATCCAGGATGGTTGGGAGGAATGAATACACATTGAGTGTTAGGGGTACTTTGCATGCTGCGACATCACTAGCCGATTGTAGCGATGCCGAGCGCGATAGACCCCTCCCCGTCGCAGATGCGATCTCTTGTTATAGCTGCTGTAGTGAACATTATCACTACGGCAGCTTCACACGCACTTACCTGCCCTGCGACGTCGCTCTGGCTGGCAACCCGCCTCCTTCCTAAGGGGGCGGGTCATGCGGCGTCACAGCGGCGTCACACGGCAGGCAGCCAATAGAAGCAGAGGGGCGGAGATGAGCGGGTCGTAAGCGTCCCGCCCTCCTCATTGCAGGCGGGACGCAGGTAAGGAGATGTTCCTCGCTCCTGCGGCTTCATACACAGCGATATGTGCTGCCGCAGGAATGAGTAACATCGTACCTGTCGCTGCAGCGAAATTATGGAAATGACACTACATAGATCACCGATTTGCAACGCTTTTGCGATCGTTTGTCAGTGCTTCTAGGTTTTAGACGTTGCGACGTCGTTACCGGCACCGGATGTGCATCACTTTCGATTGGACCCCGACGATATCGCAGTAGCGATGTCGCAACGTGCAAAGTACCCCTTAGTGTTTTCAGCAGGCTAGATTGTAAAATCAATGTGCAAAACTGGAAAATCCTCCAGGACGGAGAGTGTGAACGAGGATGCCCACAATGTATAAAAAAATTGTGAAAATCTATGAAAATAATAAAAAAACATTGCTCATCATTTAACCCTCCATTTCTTCAGCATTAAATTCTGGGGTACCCTCACCCCGTTGATAAAGATAATGTACCAAGCTTAGACAAAAGAAAATATAGGGGAACATATAGTGAGGATGCTGTGCCAGTTTTCGGGTATAAAAAAGTCATACATTTTGGGGTTATATTTTGTGCATAAAAAAGTCATACATGTTTGTGGTCATATTTACAACTTTTTCCCTTTTTAACATCTGAGATATTTATTATTATTTATATCGCAAATTGCAAATGTGCCCCTGCTTCCAGGCGCAAACAATATCTTGCATAAGGATAACCAAGATGCACTAAACTTCTTGAGAAGCGTATGCATTTCAATAATCTTGGCATATTTGCTCCAACATAAGATGATTCAGTAGTGAATAAATCTCCCTTATAAGATAACTATATACAAGGTGTATTGTCTGTGGGTAAAAAAGCACATTCTAACAAAGTTTTGTTTACAAAATTGAAATATGTAAGGGAATTTTGGATTAAAAAATGAAAACTTTCTTTACAGAAGGAATCAAAATCCCCAGACCACTGAGCATGTAACCGAGCAATCCACCAGGTGGCACCATAGACTAGTCTGTACGGATCTGGCCGTCCTCGGTCATCAGGAGGCGTCTTCCTTGGTTTGTTACCTTGCTGTATCCTTCTCTAGGTTCCGAATGCATAATTGTGTGTGTTGCCTAATTACTAGGACCATGAATCTTGGAAACAGTGCAATCTTAGGTCAGACAAATGTAACATGCTTTATTACAATAGTTAAACCTGACTGGATTGCACACAATGTATCGTTTTATAGAAAATAACTACTGTATATCATAATAAGCAGCCCCATGCTGTGTGTAATGACAAAAGAAAGGTTACTGTACTGTAACAGTCTCCATCCGGAAACACAATTAGTGATTGCAAATGAAACATTAGAAGGAGAACAATTCCAGGTTATTTTAGGCTCCATCACTCATTTCACGAAACCGGAGGATAGAAAGATATAAAGCAGCAGGCACCCTTTATTCACCTATATATCAGCAGTGCCATTAATTGTCAGTATAATGTTACTAATGAACCCCGCATAAATTAGTATGGCCATCTACACAATAAAATGCTTTCTGGAATTGAACTTAAGTACTCTGGTGTTACCCTGTAACTAAAATCTAATCATTTAGACCCCCTTACATGTCCGTGATTCCAATACATATTATGTCCATTTTCATACGTACTAGAAACATGGATATACGCAGACCTATTAAAAGCAATGCATACATTAGTGTTTTCACAAGGACTGTGTGTCCATATGGAGAACACGCGTGTCCACGTGTTCCGTACGAAGACAATTCCTTTTTTCTTTGGCAGCACTGATGTCACGCGGACCACACACTGATCTGATCCAGTGAAAACACGTGTTGGAGAAAACATGTGTCTTTGAAATAAAATTATTTTCTATAAGTCAGCTGTATCCAGACCTGGTGTCTCTTGCTTCCAGGCCCGCTTATTATGCCCATGAATATTCACTGCACCGTGGACCCGGAAGCAGCAGCGCCGGAGGCATCAGCACTGGGGACAGCAGTGCCAGGGACAGGTGAGTAAAAAGTTCCTGCTCTCCGTATGCTATCACGGATAGCACACGGTGAACACTAGTGTGCCAAAATCATGGCACATGGATGGGCCATTTGCACCTTCAACACGACCATGCAAAACACAAATGTTTTTCACGGATGTGTGAAGGGGGCTTTAAAGAGACTTTACAGCATGATTTGGTTTATCACCCACCCGGAGGGGCCTTTTGTCCTCTTCAGTGTTGTTTTGGAGTGTCCATTATCATTACACAGTAGGGGTTTGATTAGCTACATGAGAATGCTGGGTGAAATGCAATGATCCCGTTTACCCAGGAAGCATTGGCCTAAAAGCTTCCTGCTAGTTGGATTTCCACATGGAGAATCATTAAATATGTGTGACACCCCCTGTAGCTACCACAAGGAAGCCATGTATGCCGAATCTATTTCAATAAGTGACATGCCACTGCTTTTTCCTCAATGCTATTTTCAATCTCTGTGTAATTTGAACAGAGATACGGATTTATTTTACTCACTTGTATGGCACCATTAATTTACACAGAACTTTAAGAGAAATCAATGGGTGGTAGTTTGTAGGTTACAATTGCACACATTTCACTGTGTAATATGTGCTGGAGACTATATGACAAAATGTATATACTGCTAGCTTTAAAATTGTCAATCAGAATTGTCACAATATATTATTAGTAACCATATGTGCAATATAGTGAACATTTGCCTTCAAGTGTAATATATTCATTTTCCTGCATACTGATTTATCCAGGTAATGGAGTAATGAGGATAAATGATCAGATTTAATTAGGAAGACACTGTGCCAGATATAATTAGTTTCATGTCATATTGAGTAACGATTGAGGTTGAGGCAAACCTTGTTGTGGGCCCCTTTTTACCAGCTATTCCTAGCTTTATAATTATTAAGGTCAGAGATGATTGAAGCATGTTGCTGTCTTACAAAAATCATGTCTCATTGACTATTTTAGGAAGGAATGGTGGGTTCGAGAAGTGTAACTGTAAATAGCAGGCTGGGACAGTGACAAATAGATGCCCTTTGTGGAATCCTCCATAGTTAACTGAACATACAGGCAGTTCTTACCTTCCCTGTCACAAAGTATATAGCAAGGAGAACCTTACATTTACCAAATGTCAACCAAGCTACGGCTATTTCACATTAATACATATCAAAAGCTCCAAAATGGGAGTGAAAGTGTCCATGTCTGATTACTAAGTCTTGTCCTACTGTAAGGCCCGTTTCACACGTCAGTGAAAAACAGTGACGTTTTTCACTGGCGTGTAAAACACGCACATGTCCCTGCGTGTGCCGTGAATCACGGCACACGTGGGTTGTCTAAGTGCAATCCGGGCTCCGTTCTCCGTGGCCCGTGATTGCACTTAGAAAACAACTCACCTGCGCCCGCTCCCGCTGTCCATGGTGCTGATCGTTCCCGCAGTGCAGCATCCGGCCGGCGGTGACCCCCGCAGCAGCTGCTTCCGGGTCGGCTGTGTCGCGCATAATGAATATGCGCGACAATAATGAGCCGGCTCAGAAGCAGCAGGGAGAACGGACTGCAGAGGACATCGCTGGACGCCGGGTGAGCAAAAATGATTTTTATTTTAAAAGCACATTTTTTTCTGGCACGTGTTTCACAGATCACACCACTGCGTGGTCCGTGGAACATCAGTGATGCCAGAAAAAAATGGACATGTCTCCATGCGGCAATCACGCACACGCGGGTACGCCGCGTGGAGACACGTGCAGTGAAAAATCACTGACGTGTGAGCAGACCCATTCATTATAATGGGTCTGCGTATGTCAGTGATTCTGGTACGTTTTAAAAAACGCACAAACGTACCAGAATCACTGACGTGTGAAAGGGGCCTAATGAAGTATGTCAGTTGTGTATAGGATAAGACTTTGAGTGATTGCAAACCATGACCTCCTCAACAATATATAGATTTTCTTCCGTCACCAAATCCTTCCTGAACAGGCCAATTTTCGTTTTTTGCTTTTTTGTTTTTTCCTTCCCTTTTTATAACATTTTTTTTAGTTTTTATGTCCACATAGAAATATGATGGCTTGTTATTTGCTGGACGGATTGTACTTATGGATGACGCCATTCATTTTACGTCAAAATTTCAATTAGAAGTGGACTCCCGCGCTGTCGTAAGAAGATGGTCAAACTGTTTCAGGTGAGCACATCTGATATTTATTCTATAAACGTTTGTAACATTAGTACCCTATTAGCGCCTTTTTTCTTTTCAGTCTCCTTCACAGCCAATTATAAAATTGGAAAAAAAAATCCAAATGTGGTGAAATTGTAAAAAAAACACAATTCTAATATTATTTTTTGGGGAATTGTTTTTATGACGTACATAATGTGATAAAATACCCTGCCAATATGATTTTGCTGATCAGTATGATTACGGTGACGCCAAATTTGTCCAATTATTTGTATTATTTTAATAGTAAAATAACAATCAGAACTTTGAGAAAAAAAATATTGTTTTAATGATGTCACCATTTCTCAAGACTCAATGTTTTCATTTGTTGATTGATGGAGCTGTATAGGGGCTTATTTTTTGCAGGGCTAGGCAATGATTTTATTGATAACATTTTGGGATAGATTTTAAATTTTTGACTGACCGCTTTTTATAGCATTTTTTGTGACTCTTTGATATGAACAGAGCCTTACAGTTCTATATTCTTCACTGCACTAGAAATGTAAGACTGATAGACAGACTGGTAAACACAGACAACAATTTTGATACATGAGGTCTAGAAAATGCTTCAAGCATTTACTGTAGATGTATTGGCTATTGAACGGCACGGCTATGCTCAATTCAGCAGGATCCCACTATAATCCTTTTTTTGAGTCAGTTTTTACCATCAGTGTGTCATTCATTGTTCTAATCTGATAAAAATTAGTTGGAGGTTTCCCAGGCCACTTTTAGCATCCAGTTAGGGAAAAACAGACAACCCACGGATACAACCTAGTCATATGGCATTTATCTGCCCTTTTTTTGTCTGTAGTTTCTGTAAATTGAATGGGCATTGAGTTTGATCTTAAAATCGTACATAATTCAGATGTGCATCTATTTTTTTGGTTGCTGACCAACATGCCGTGTGGGTACACAGAACATCAGACAAGACATAGATGTCATCCATTTAATATCCATGTACTGTCCATTTTTAGCAGACTACTTTTTCAGGACAGACTTGAGAAACTTCCATCAGGTTCTTTTTTAATATGACAAAACTAATTACACTTGGATGGTAAAAATGGAAGTATGGACCAAATATGGATGAAATTTGGATAAAGCAAACTCTATTAGATTTTTTGAGGACGAGAAAAAAAAACCTGACTTGTGAATTTGGCCCAAGGCTAATATTTTGTTAATTTATTCAGAGAAACATTATAGCATCACTCAATAATTATCTTTTTTTTATTTCAGCTCTGGAGTTGTGCCACTAATATAAGGGCACTGAGTCTAGTATTATAGTTACCAGTTGCCGTCTTCAACAATTCCCAGTGCCGCTTCAATCTCGATCCGGCATCTTGTGACAGCAATATCTGACTGACCAGAATTCAGAGGTAACGGTCACAAGCTCTCAATGCAAGTCTATGAGTTCATCAATCTGGCTCTCTAAAGCCCGCTACACACGCTTCAATATATCTCACAATCCGTCGTTGGGGTCAAGTTGTAAGTGACGCACATCCGGCATCGTTTGTGAGGTATCTGCGTGTGACAGCTACATGCGATCAGGATTGAACGCAAAACCGTTGATCGCAAACACATCGTATCATTCTCTAGAATTGAGCGTTTTGTTGCACGAACCTAGTCAATTGTAACGTGTGACATCCCTCATACGATTTTGATTTCTGAGGCTATGTGCGCAGGTGTGCGCTCTGCACCGCAGCTTAAAAAAGGTCTGCTTCAGAGCGCAGCTGAAAAGCTGCGTCCTGAAGCGCCTCACAATGTCTGTCATGCACTAATCTCTGTCAGTCCGTCACTATCTCTGTCCCTCACTCTCAGTCCATGTCAGTCTATCCCCCTCTCTCATATACTCACCGATCCCCGATCTCCGGCGCTGCACGGCATTCACACTGCTCCGGCGGCTTTTACTGTTTTGAAAAAGCCGGCCGCCCATTAAACAATTTCGTATTCCCTGCTTTCCCCGCCCACCAGCGCCTATGATTGGTTACAGTGAGACACGCCCCCACTCTGAGTGACAGGTGTCACACTGCACCCAATCACAGCAGCCGGTGGGCGTGTCTATACTGTGTAGTGAAATAAATAATTAAATAATTTAAAAAAACGGCGTGCGGTTCCCCCCATTTTTAAAACCAGCCAGATAAAGCCATACGGCTGAAGGCTGGTATTCTCAGGATGGGGAGCTCCACGTTATGGGGAGCCCCCACCCTAACAATATCAGCCAACAGCCGCCCAGAATTGCTGCATACATTAGATGCGACAGTTCTGGGACTGTACCCGGCTCTTCCCGATTTGCCCTGGTGCGTTGGCAAATCGGGGTAATAAGGAGTTATTGGCAGCCCATAGCTGCCAATAAGTCCTAGATTAATCATGTCAGGCGTCTATGAGACACCCTCCATGATTAATCTGTAAGTTACAGTAAATAAACACACACCCGAAAAAATCCTTTATTAGAAATAAAAACACACACATATACCCTGGTTCACCACTTTAATCAGCCCCAAAAAGCCCTCCTTGTCCGGCGTAATCCAGGATGATCCAGCGTCGCTTCCACCGCAGCTGCATGGAGGTGACCGGAGCCGCAGCAGACACAGCCGCTCCGGTCACCTCCATGCAGCAAATGAAGACAGCCGTGCGATCAGCTGCTGTCACTGAGGTTACCCGCGGCCACCGGTGGATGCAGCGGTGGCCGCGGGTAACCTCAGTGACAGCAGCTGATCGCGCGGCTGTGTTCATTTGCTGTGTGGAGGTGACCGGAGCGGCTGTGTCTGCTGCGGCTCCAGTCACCTCCATGCAGCTGCGGTGGATGCGACGCTGGACCATCCTGGATGACGCCGGACAAGGAGGGCTTTTTGGGGCTGATTAAAGTGGTGAACCAGGGTATATGTGTGTGTTTTTATTTCTAATAAAGGATTTTTTCGGGTGTGTGTTTATTTACTGTAACTTACAGATTAATCATGGAGGGTGTCTCATAGACGCCTGACATGATTAATCTAAGACTTATTGGCAGCTATGGGCTGCCAATAACTCCTTATTACCCCGATTTGCCAACGCACCAGGGCAAATCGGGAAGAGCCGGGTACAGTCCCAGAACTGTCGCATCTAATGTATGCGGCAATTCTGGGCGGCTGTTGGCTGATATTGTTAGGGTGGGGGGCTCCCCATAACGTGGAGCTCCCCATCCTGAGAATACCAGCCTTCAGCCGTATGGCTTTATCTGGCTGGTTTTAAAAATGGGGGGAACCGCATGCCGTTTTTTTTAATTATTTAATTATTTATTTCACTACACAGTATAGACCCGCCCACCGGCTGCTGTGATTGGGTGCAGTGTGACACCTGTCACTCAGAGTGGGGGCATGTCTCACTGTAACCAATCATAGGCGCTGGTGGGCGGGGAAAGCAGGGAATACGAAATTGTTTAATGGGCGGCCGGCTTTTTCAAAACAGTAAAAGCCGCCGGAGCAGTGAGAAAGCCGTGCAGCGCCGGGGATCGGGGATCGGTGAGTATATGAGAGAGGGCTGCTAACTTCAGTTACTCAGGAGATTAGCGGTCACCGGTGAGTCTTCACTGGTGACCGCTAATCAGGACGCGACACAGACAGAGCCGCAGCATGACCATGAAGTCGGGTGAAGTTCACCCGAGTTCATTCTGACAGTGCGGCTCTGTCTGTGTCTGCTGTCGTCTGCCATTCAGCTCTGCTACATGGCTGTCTGTGTCTGCTGTTAGCGGCCATGTAGCAGAGCTGAATGGCAGATGACATAGTAAAAACGCATCCCTACACATTACACACGCTTGGCAAGTCAATAAATAAAAAAAAAAAAAAGGTGCTCAATGCATACGTCACAGAACACATGATCTAAAGGATCACACACAAAATTGACCAATTTAACATAGACTACTAACGCTCGTGTGACAGCAAATGAACGACCAACGTGAAATCTCATAGATCCCGTATGCAACCTGGGCGTGTCACATCGCAAATGCGATTGTACAACTAATTGCAACGTGTAAAGTGGGCTTTAGACTTACATTGAGTTGTGATTTCTGGATCTCCCAACAAACACTAGTGTGATCCATCAGGTTCCAAACTGCTGGAGACCAACCAGAGCAGTGCCAATACAAAACGAAGATAGTGGCTGCTAAGCATAAAGTGCACGGAACTTAGATTAGTGGCAAGACTCCAGCTGTAAAAAAACCAAACAAACAAAACACTGGAGTGGTGCTCTAAGGGATCAACTAGTTGGAAAGTTTGCATGTACTATTCCCAAGGACTGCAGTGCTATGCAAAAGTATTCCCTAACCTTGGCATTTTCCATGGTTTGCTACCTCCCAACCTGGAATTTTACTGTTTTTTTTTGAGGGTTTGCATCAGTTCATGTAAACAGCATGCCTACAATTGTGAATATAATTTGTTTTTCTTTTTATAGTGAAGCAAACAACTCATAGAACAAGTTACCTGAACATTTCAGTGTGCATAACTATTCACCCTCCTAAAGTCAGTATTTTGTAGAGCCTCCTTTTGTGGCAATTACAGCTGCAAGTCACTTTGGATAAGTCTCTATGAATGTTTTCTCTGGTGAACAGCAATATTTATGTCTTAATACAGATTGTCAATTGGATTAATGTATTGGCTTTGACTAGGCCACCCCAAAACATTTTGACATTTCCCCTTAAACCACTATTCCTTTATTTTGCACCATCCATCTTCCCCTCTTATCAGACAGCTTTTCTGTCCCTGTGGCAAAAACATCCATACACCATGATGCTGCCACCACAATGTTTCACTGTGCGGATGGTGTTCCTGGAGTGATGAGCTGTGTTGGTTTGTCGCCAGACCTTGGTGGCCAAAAAGTTCAATTTTGATTTCATCTGACCACAGCACCTTTATCCATACATGTAGGGAAACTCCCACATGTCGTTTTGCAAAGTCCAAAACTAGTCTTTCAGTTTTTGCCTGTTAGTGACTGTTTTTTTCTAACCACTCTTCCATAAAAGCAAGTTCTATGGAGTGTGCGGCTTATTGTGGTTGTATGGAAAGATATTCCAATCTCTGCTTGGGAATTATGCAGCTCCTTCAGGGTTACCTTTGTTATTTGCGCTGGATCTCTGATTATTGCTCTCCTTGCCTGGGCTGAGAGTTTTGCTGGGTGGCCTTCTCTTGGCAGGTTTGTTTTGGTACCATGTTCTTTCTATTTGATGATGATGTATTTGATGGTGCTCCAGGGGATCATCAGAGATTGGGATATTTCTTTAGGACCCAACTCTGACTTGTACTTCTCAACGCCTTTGTCGCTGACATGTTCGGAGAGCTTTTTGCTCCTCATGGTGTTGTGTTGTTAGTGGTGCCTCTTGCATAATGGCGTTGCAGCCTCTGTAGCCTTTCAGAAAAGGTGTGCATATACCTGTGTGACACTTAGAATGCACACAGGTGGACTTCCTTTCACTAAGTATGTGACTTATGAAGGTAATTGCTTGCACCAGAAATATTTAGGGAATTCATACAAAAGGGGTAAATAGATATGTACATGGCCATTTTTATTTATTTTTTTCCATACATTTAAATTTTGCCTATATTTTTCACACTTTACTTCCTCTACTTAAGACTACTTAGTGCTGTTCTATTACACACAAATTGAATTAGAAAAATATTTAAACACAGGTTGTAATGTAACAAAATAGGTAAAAAGCCAAGGGGGTGAATACTTTTGCAAGGCAGTGTAAGTTCACATAAACATAGATATAAGTTGTCTAAGTGGTTCATAGATTATCATTGGCGAAACTAATGTGTACCAGGAAAGTGACTTATGGCATACATTTAGCTGGTATATGCTTTTCATAACAACTCTGAGCAAAAAAAATAAACACATTTTTTTAATGGTGCTCAATGACAGTTATATGGAACGATATAGGCATAGATAGTTATAGATTTATGGAGAAATCCTTTGGTGGAACATTTCAAAAGGTCAAACAAAATATAATGCCTAAACTCACTTAGAACTTAGCCTATTGTAAATTGTAATGGAACCCTGGACTATTTTAGACCTTTGAAATATAAGTGTTGCTATGAGAAAATAATCACTACATGCAATATGATTCTTAAATTTACTTTATTGAACCTTTCATCCATTGGTGTTCCATCATTTAAGTTTTGCAAATTGAAAGAAAAAAAAATCCTTAATTTTTATATTAATTGTATAAAACACAAGTAAACCCAATTCTCTATCATGGAAGCTATCTGTATTTATACATGTGAATAATTTAGGCATTTAGAGTAAAAGTACATATATTTTCTGTCATATTTTATACATGGCTGACAAATTTCAGGTGCACATTAAAAGATACAGAATATACTGTGATAAAATAGGGAATCGAATAGAGAAAGGTACATCCAGAAATAACATTGGAGAGGGAATCTTGATTTACTGGAGGAATCATAAACAAGACCTATGGGGCCTCATAAAAAGGGTCCAGGATTGATCTTAATAAGGTAAAGGTCGATTGAAGCATTGGTATTATTATGGTTCACAAATACATAAATGGTGTGTCTGTGAAATAGACTTATTAGTGCAGAACCGAAATGTGTGAGCAGGTCAAGGAAAGGTTTACACATATCACAAGAGAATGTGCTTGATTTATTTAGTAATCACACCGGGAAAATTGGTCCCGGAAGGAAAATTAAATGCCCATTTTGAAGGGTAATTAAAACGGCATTTTAAGAAAATATCAACAATATGTAGTTATCACTACTTACTGCGATGAAACACTCTATAATATAATTATTATATAAATATTATTGGATCATTTTGTTTAATTTTCTTATCTATAAAAATGAACGTTTTTACCATACATTGTTAAAAAGACATACAGTATCCTAAAAGTACTACACTATATGATACAATGATGGAAGACGACTGTGTAATCTATAGCTGAAAGACATCTAGTATTGATAACTATTGTCCGTGAATCGATGGAAGCTGTGAGGACTAGAGATGAGCCACCACCCTAGTGTTCGAGTTCGGTTCGGCTCGTCGAACGATCGTTGAACACTTTCGAACTCCTTCGAACACCATTGAAAACAATGGCAGGCAAACACAAGCACATACAAACATGCACAAACACGAACGCACACACATGAACGCACACACACATATTATGTTCACTTTACCTTCCGTTCCATCGCCGGCCTCCTGGGACTTGCAGTTCACCGGTACAAGATGTGTATCGGGTAACTATCGCAACCGATGCCGGCACTTCTGCTGACAGAGTGCTGATGTGAAAGGCAGGAGCCGCTTGCCTTTGATTGGCCAGTGCGCTGCCTTTGAGTAGTGGGGAACTACGTGTATCGGGCAACCATCACGATGCTAATCAAAGGCAGTGTGCTGGTCAATCAGAGGCAAGTGGCTCCAGCCTTTGACGTCAGCACTCTGGCAGCGGACGTTCCGGCATCGGTCGCGATGGTTACCCGATACACATCTTGTCCTGGCGATCTGCAAGTCCCAGGAGGCCGGCGATGGAATGGAAGGTAAGGTGAGCATAATATGTGTGCGCATGTATGTTTGTGTATGTCTGTGTATGTTTGTGTGTGTTTGTGTGTGTTTGTGCAAGTGTGGAATGGCACAATAGGGAACCAGGATGGGACATTTAACAAGTTGTGGAAGGAATTGTCTGCATTGCAATGATTTCCTATGGGAAAACTTGCTTTGCTAAACGTTTAAATTGGTTAACAAGCACAGTCCCAGAATGGATTGTTCTCGTTTACCAAGGTTCCACTGTATTAACATTGAATGACAGTATTACTGTGAAAAGCCAGTTACGCTTTTGGTGATCGAACCGTTATCGAACATAACCTTGAACTGTCGAACTTGAAACTAATTGTTCGCGTTTGTCGAACAACTCGAACATCGCCTAAAACAGGTCGAATTTGAGATTGGCGAACAGTTCAATTCGAACACTGCTCATCTCTAGGGAGGACCTATTCTGTCTGCATTGATAAACTAATAGAGGAAATGTAATGGTCCATTTAAATAGGATGTGATAAAAAAGAGGGGTCCTCACCCTGATTTTATGGATGAGGACAGTGTGCTCATCTATGAGAACTTAAAAGGATTGTCCACTACTTTTACATTGATAGCCTATGCTTGCAATAGGTCATCAATGTGTGATTGGCCAAGGTCCGACAACCGTTCTTGGTGCTGGCAGATTTCAGCAGGCAGTTGTAAATGCTCACTTCGAGAGCTGCCCCGTCTTCTGACAGTGGCCACGTACTGGATATCCGCCTCCTATTGATTTGAGTGAGAAGTACTTGGCTGCTGCCACTATCAGTTGACGGGGCAGCTCCGGAATTGAGCATTTATGGATGTCTGCTGCCATTACCGGAACAAAGAACAGGTGATCGGCGGGGGTTCCGGATGTCGGACCCCAGTCGATCAGACATTGATGACCTATCCTAAGGATAGGCTATCAATGTAAAAGTAGTGGCCAACCTCTTTAATCCACAGGATTAGAAGCTTAGACACCATATAGTATTGATACAATGAATGGTCGTATATGTATACACATGCACATACTAAATGTTTAAATAATTAATACAACAGTTTACTATGTATCTGCACCATGTACCTTTGTAAATGAAATATTAGAAATGTTATAATGCAATGTAAACTGAGATCTAACAATAGATGTACCATGAGAGTTTCTGGTAGTAGTAACTTATGTGACAAGGTAGCAAATTGTTGTGTTTTCTGTACATACATAGTATTGATGTAATATCCCGAAATAACAAAAAACTGCTGAATTGAAGCCCACATCAATGTATGTGAAAAGTTTGATGAAGCATTATTTTTTTACTTCAATTACTTGTGTCCCCGTTGGTGCTCCTCAACATGGATCTTATTACATATTGTTATAATTGTGGGATCACTCTCAGAAATAAAAAACTAACTTAGAAACTAACAATTTGAATAGATTTATTTTTATACAAATAAGTCAATTAACTTATAGAAATACGATTGCAAATGTTCAATCCAGTGACTATTAATTGTATTTTTTTTCAAAACATATAGTAAAGAAATTGTAATGGGATTTATAAACTGTAAAACCTGACAATATTTACCTGAATGATATGGTGGAATAACATTGTTATATGAATAACCAAAAGTTATTAACAAACTAAAGTTCGTTAGTTTTAGAAATGCTGGTTGCTAAGAATACATTTCTAAACATTAACTAGAAAACACTTTTAAAAACATTTTTTAACTTTACTAAACACTATTTACACATGTATTATACTGTATTTTTTGTTTTATAAGATGCACCAGATTATAAGATGCGCCACAAATTTAGAAGAAAAAAAGGCAAAAAAAATGGGGTCTGTCTTATAGTCCAATGGTGTTTTAGCCAAGGGTGGTGGCAGAGGTGCTGAAGCGGGGTCACAGGAGGCAGGGGCGGTGGTGGAGTAGGGCAATGCTGCAGGCAGTGTGGCAGATGTCACGGATGCTCGCTGCGGGCACTGAGGCAAGAGGAACATATAGACACTGTGGACAGTGCGGGCTTAAAAAAAATAGCGCCAGTTGTCGGCACGTGCGCAGCCATCATCTCAATGACAAGCCGAGATCTCATCTAGGCATGCGCCACCTCCATGCACCATTTTCCTTAAGTCCACTGAAGGGAGATCAATGGGCTGGAGGTGGTGCATGTGCAGATGAGATCGTGAGCCGAGAGATCTATCTGCACACCTGCCGACTCCAGGTGCCATGATTTGAAGCCAGCACCACCGACATTTTCAGAATGGTGACCCCTGCCTCATAGCCCACAGCACAGGCCTCTGCACAGCACAATGCCTGCAGTAAGCCCTCAGCACACCGCACCATACATACATTCCTTTGAAACAGAGGGCAAGACGCGTGTTGGGGGTGCTCCCGGGTTATGTACAGTAAGTGTGTATATTCCTTATAATTGTTACAATTGTGTCAATATACTAATCAAGTATAGGAATATTCTATTGTAATTTATAAGTTCTACACCCTAATTCTTTTTGGCACATTCTAGTGTAAACTACACATCATGTGAGATTATATGTCTCGAATTGTACTTATATGCTGCTATTAGAATTATCTGCTACTAGAGTGAGATTCATATGTTGCCATTATTTATTTTTATATATATATATATATATATATATATATATATATATATATATATATATATATATATAGATAATTGCATGCTGCTATTTTTGTTCATGTTTAGAGCTTTGTTACATATGTAGTTTGTATGCACTTTAAAATATATGTAGCTTTGATTTAATATATTTATATATATATATATATATATATATATATTTATTTTTTTTAATTTATTTTGGTCACACTGTGTTTCTTTATTATATTTCCCTACTCTATTTATATATACATTTAATGTGTAGTTTCCCTACTGTTTAGTCATTTATTGGATATTGTTAGCCAGGGTTGCTTTTGTTGTTCCAGATTTTTTTTTCTCCCTTTTTTGCTATTGTTTTAAATATAATTACATTTTTTTTAATTTTCTCTAATAAAATGAATATATTTTATTACAATATTGCATAGTGCATTATTCTTATAGGATCATATATTATCATATCAATAATCATATTATTATCATATACTAACAGTTTATTTTGTTCCTATAGCAACCACCGACAGTTGCTATTTATAGCCTGCAGCTTCCAGCTCCATTCAGTTTAATGGATGCAGGATTTTTGTAGAGTAAATGGAAAGCACGGGTTTAAATTTTCCTGCCCAAACATAGTCTATGATGTTCCCTGAGTCACATGGGGCGTCTGTGCAAAATTTCGTGATTGTAAATGCGACGGTGCAAATTCCTTTAGCGGACATACATACATACATACATACATACATACATACACTGAGCTTTATATATTAGGTTTTTATTATTATTAATTCATTATTATATTTACTTATTTAATTCAACTGTAATAATCTCAAAATCTTCAAAGCAATTTTCATACTGGCCATTGAAACTGATAATAAGATAACACCTGTGTACAGTTAGGTCCAGAAATATTTGGACAGTGACACAATTTTCGTGAGTTGGGCTCTGCATGCCACCACATTGGATTTGAAATGAAACCTCTACAACAGAATTCAAGTGCAGATTGTAACATTTAATTTGAAGGTTTGAACAAAAATATCTGATAGAAATTGTAGGAATTGTACACATTTCTTTACAAACACTCCACATTTTAGGAGGTCAAAAGTAATTGGACAAATAAACCAAACCCAAACAAAATATTTTTATTTTCAATATTTTGTTGCGAATCCATTGGAGGCAATCACTGCCTTAAGTCTGGAACCCATGGACATCACCAAACGCTGGGTTTCCTCCTTCTTAATGCTTTGCCAGGCCTTTACAGCCACAGCCTTCAGGTCTTGCTTGTTTGTGGGTCTTTCCGTCTTAAGTCTGGATTTGAGCAAGTGAAATGCATGCTCAAGTGGGTTAAGATCTGGTGATTGACTTGGCCATTGCAGAATGTTCCACTTTTTTGCACTCATGAACTCCTGGGTAGCTTTGGCTGTATGTTTTGGGTCATTGTCCATCTGTACTATGAAGCGCCGTCTGATCAACTTTGCAGCATTTGGCTGAATATGGGCTGAAAGTTTATCCCTTTACACTTCAGAATTCATCCGGCTACTCTTGTCTGCTGTTATGTCATCAATAAACACAAGTGACCCAGTGCCATTGAAAGCCATGCATGCCCATGCCATCACGTTGCCTCCACCATGTTTTACAGAGGATGTGGTGTGCCTTGGATCATGTGCCGTTCCCTTTCTTCTCCAAACTTTTTTCTTCCCATCATTCTGGTACAGGTTGATCTTGGTCTCATCTGTCCATAGAATACTTTTCCAGAACTGAGCTGGCTTCATGAGGTGTTTTTCAGCAAATTTAACTCTGGCCTGTCTATTTTTGGAATTGATGAATGGTTTGCATCTAGATGTGAACCCTTTGTATTTACTTTCATGGAGTCTTCTCTTTACTGTTGACTTAGAGACAGATACACCTACTTCACTGAGAGTGTTCTGGACTTCAGTTGATGTTGTGAACGGGTTCTTCTTCACCAAAGAAAGTATGCGTCGATCATCCACCACTGTTGTCATCCGTGGACGCCCAGGCCTTTTTGAGTTCCCAAGCTCACCAGTCAATTCCTTTTTTCTCAGAATGTACCCGACTGTTGATTTTGCTACTCCAAGCATGTCTGCTATCTCTCTGATGGATTTTTTCTTTTTTTTCAGCCTCAGGATGTTCTGCTTCACCTCAATTGAGAGTTCCTTAGACCGCATGTTGTCTGGTCACAGCAACAGCTTCCAAATGCAAAACCACACACCTGTAATCAACCCCAGACCTTTTAACTACTTCATTGATTACAGGTTAACGAGGGAGACGCCTTCAGAGTTAATTGCAGCCCTTAGAGTCCCTTGTCCAATTACTTTTGGTCCCTTGAAAAAGAGGAGGCTATGCATTACGGAGCTATGATTCCTAAACCCTTTCTCCGATTTGGATGTGAAAACTCTCATATTGCAGCTGGGAGTGTGCACTTTCAGCCCATATTATATATATAATTGTATTTCTGAACATGTTTTTGTAAACAGCTAAAATAACAAAACTTGTGTCACTGTCCAAATATTTCTGGACCTAACTGTATATAGTAAATAACACAGGATCACATCTTTTATAATAGATGGTCACAGTTTACCAAGCCCCACACTTAGACTTTTGCCCCTATCATAGAATGCATAGGAAATATTTCTATGGAAGTCTATGAGTCAGAGTCTGTCTAAGGGCTCGTGCACATGTTGCGTAATTGCATTAATTTACGCTGCGTATTGCACTACAGCGTAAATGCATGCGACCTGCATCCTCTGCACAATCTATGTAGATTGTGCAAAATCCGTGAGCACGTTGCTTTTTTGAACGCAGCGATTTGGATGCCAAAATTTTGACCCAAATCAGTGCGCATAAAAAAGCAGCATGTCAATTAATTTGTGAGCTTTGGATGCTGCTCCCACTCTGTCCATGGTGGAGGCAGCATCCCGAGCGTATGTGTGACACCCCTGGACTATTCAGGTCATCACAGGGTACTGCAAAAAACTGCCCTCTCCGTGCAGTATTCAACCCCCCATGGTTCTGGGTCTCTATCCTACAGTACTGCCTTCATCAGCATTCACAAATCCTAGATACACTTTGCACCACAACTGTCAGGCACACCAGTGGGCTGCTTAAGCAGGAATAGGGCCACCCACCTAGGGGTCAGACAGGGAGGAAGCTGGGAGTTGGAGCTCCCAGGGGAGAAGTAAACTAGGTCGAAGATGGTGGTCTGGACCTAGAGGAGTCGGACCCCCGGTCACAGGGGATTGAGGCTAGGTGCCTGGGACCCGTCATGGAGGATGGTCAGCAGCCTGGTCCTATCACCGGTCCGGAACCGAAGGCACAACGGGGTACACGGACCCTAGGTCGGGGAGAAGCTTTAGGCGACCCGGCAATTAACCTGTTGAGTACAGGGACTTTATGGACTGTTCCCACCAGCTCAGAGATTGGGGCACTGGTGCAGCGAGGGGGATAGGGCTTTCCTAGCAAGCAGCCCACTGAAATTCCAAGCGGGTGCTCCTGAGAGCAGGCTCCTCCACTTAGCCACAGTGAGGAGCGGGGCCCAATCTAAAACTTAGTGCCAGGAGGCAGGTTACGGACCACCGGCAGTACTGTAGGGGACGGGACCCGGACGAGCTCCCCTCGAGAGGCAATGGCGTTCAGAAACTTGGTTTACCCTGTTGTCAGCGTCTGCTTCATTGCTGAGTGAGTACCCGACTGACCCCTGCACTGCGTCCCCGCATCACCAAGCAGAATCCCGGGGCCTACCCCTACTCGTGGAGGGCAACGCCATCTGGTTGCCCCACTACATCACCGCGGGTACTCCCAATGGCAGCGGTGGTGCTCCCAATTACCATACACCATGGGTGGCATCACGAACTATACCAAATCCCCTGTAAATACTCCCTTTCCATTTGAGTGTGACCCCCAAGCCCCTGGGTCTGGAGACCCTTGAGCCACAAACGATCACTATCCCCTTATCCGAGTGGTTCGATCCGCTGCTGGGGCGGCACACCTCAAAATTTCTGGTGTCACAAACAGGATACGAACTGGGCCCTGAGTGACGTGCACCTTGAAAAGCGAAGCTGCGTGTCAAAAATCCCATTCCCACCATTTCCCGCCATCTTTGGCACCAAAACGCCATCTTCCAGGGCAAAAGTGCGCGAATCCCCGCCCGAACCACGAACGATCACTACCCCCGGATCCGAGAGGTTTGATCCGCTGCTGGGGCGGCACATGTGAATTCGGCATTTATTCTGCTGAAACACTGCATCCATTACGCAGTTTTTTTGCAGCGATTTGAAGCACTTTGTGCTGTCAAATCGCTGCAGAATATTCAGCAGGTATGTGTGAACAAGGCCTAAGGCTTCCTATGGTCCATGTGACTGCTGTAAAGTGTATCTGTAACTGGAGTAATAAAAGCTCAGGCAAGAAATCTGACACTCAAAGTAATGTTGGAAAATGGAATAAAAAAATTATAAAGTGGAAAACAAAATGTGTTCTAGTATTGGGTTTTAAGTAGTAAAAATACTATGTGTTACATTCCCTTTAACATAATATTGAAAGTACAAACTTCTATAGTATACCACTAGGACAGGTCACCAATATTTAACTGCTGTTTGTGTGACAACAGTGACAATAATTAAGCTACTAAGCAAAGACAAAATCTAGATGAAGAGAAAGTAGACTGGTGATTTTATTTAATCGTATGAATGTATACCTTACCATCATATAAAAATAAACACCAGACAATAGACAGTGATTGAAAAATATCAAAAGGATAAAAATCAAAGTTGAATATCAAGATTTTCTATATATGCAATAGCGTTATCATTTACAATATAGAAATCATTCTTGTCACCGTGGTAGGATCTCAGGAGGCACTCCTCAACAATGTGCTGGATAGTTTGACGATCTGCTCCACAGTCACAGGTCGGAGAGTCATATTTTCCCCACTTATACATAAAATCTGCACAGACGCCAAAGTTTGTTCTGATCTGATTTAGAGTAACCCATGTTTTCCTTGGTAGATTGAAGCCTGGTGGAGGGTTTTGTAAATTAGGGAACATTTGGGGATCACCGTCTACTACATTGACCCAAAGTTCTCACCATTTCTCCTCTAAATTGAAGTCTTGTTCATGCAAGGTGATTGCAGTTCGGATGGGTGGGTGTCTTGGTGATTTTCTAATAAAAACTGTCATCTTGTTCTAAAAATCGACACAATAGTGACTAATTTAAGGGTTGTTTTAAATCTAATAGTTTGGCTATGAGTAAAGATGGCCTTATAATGCAGCTTTCTGTTGAATGTGACCCCATATACATGCAGGCTCTGCTTGGCTTGACTTCTTGATGTTGAGGGTCCTCCTGACTCTGCTCAGACAGATGATGTTGGGAATAAGATTGATAACACATGTTGAAATTTTTTGTGGCTAATCCTTTTGTTCTTTTTGTATAAATCTTCCACTAAAATCGAAAACACAAGCATGCTCAACTGAGCCAAACATATATGTTTAATAGATGATTTGGAGAAATAGCCGACACCTGAGCAGACTTTTTTAGCTAATTAGTATCTTAGGCATATGGACATCATAAGTGTAATGAGGTGACTGTTAGAATAGTAGAGGACAGGGGCTCCAATGCTGTCCATCATACTAGGGGAGCCTAGGCTATTCCTAACTTCAGGGTTAACTCCTGATGGTATAGATGCCTGACTCCTGGTCCTAGCTATATTCCTGACCAGTACTATTTTGATACCCCCTCCCACCAGGGAAGGACAGGCGGGTGTGTGATGGAAAACAGATAAAGACAGACAAGGGAAAACCAAAACTCTGAACACTTCACACACACAGGAACAGGCAATGAGAAATTTAGGAGTAAAGCAAAAGCAGGAAGGTAACAACATAAAGGCAACAAGCGTTAACTCCACAACCACACTCATCAACAAGTATAACAACCACTAGATAGTCTGGATAACAACACCTCACCACCAGACCAGCTAAAATAAATTTTAGCTAGCACAGGTAGATGAATGTAGCCAGCATATAAAGGAGAGGAGCACATATGATTGGCTTCCCCACAACATGTGATAAATGTAGACTAATAAGCAGACTAGCAGAGATTAACTCTTGCTAGCCTGCCTATGAATTACAACCCTGTAGGTTGATGCCTGAGCCTACCTACATTGATCACAGACACCAGAGAAGTTATGGGGCGGAGTATCAGAATCTGTATTCTGAACAGAACCTGACACCATCATTACAGTTGGCAAAGTGGAAGAATGTAGCCAGAATTTATAGGAGAGGAGCACATATGATTGGTTTCCCCATAACATGTGATCAAAGGAAACTAATAAGCAGACTAGCAGAGATTAACTCTTGCTGGCCTACCTATGAATTACCACCCTGCAGGTTGATGCCTGAGCCTACCTACATTGATCACAGACACCAGAGAAGTTATAAGGCGGAGTGTCAGAATCTGTATTCTGAACAGAACCTGACGCCACCATTACAGTCAGCAAAATTTGTAAAAATCTCTGTGTGACATTAAGCCACTGCCAAAAATTAGAAAAATCCGAGCACTCAGTAAGGGAAAAGAGAGGTATATGGATGCAAGTGTATTTATTTACAATCGACAAACTGCAGAAAGTGAACCCTGACACATAGCAACAACCAACGTTTTGGCTTTTACAACCATGGAGTGCTGGAGCAGCGGTGGCAGTGGAGACGCTGCTGTCTCCGCTGCCACTGCTGCTCCAGCACTCCATGGTCTCCAAGCAGGCGTCATCTCCCCTTCCTCCTCGCCTCTGTTTGTGTTCACCACACCACCACCACCTTGATATCGCATACTGCCGAATGTGATGCCCTGCATGTTCTCTCTACCCTGATGGCTGTCCTTGTGACCCGTATTTCATGGCATCTCTGTTATGAGCAACTACCTTGAGAAAGGTCTAAAAGCCGAAACGTTGGTTGTTGCTATGTGTCAGGGTTCACTTGCTGCAGTTTGTCGATTGTAAATAAAAAACACTTGCATCCATATACCTCTCTTTTCCCTTATTGGGTGCTCAGGTTTTTCTACTTTTTGACTATTACATTACCCGCAAGCACCTAGACTAGTAGCAGTTGCAGCCAGACTTTCTCCTTGTTATTAAGCCACCGCCAGGCACCTTTGCAGGGACTCCTCTTTTGTGCGAGCAAATTTTTTGTGGATGTTGAATTCAACCAGATAAACCTTTTCATCCATATTTAGTTGTATATAGAGTTAGCACACACCAATATACATCAGATAGTGGGTGGGTATTGGTGAAATTGGAAGGTTCATCTGATCTTCATCTAATGAGTAGAACTACCGTATGGCTTCATTCCTGAGATGTGTAAGCAATTTCCTATGCTTTTACTTACTTGAATTTTACATATATTTGGATTTTATCTGGATTCATGTGCTATACACTTTCTCTTCAGGTCTATTTCCATTTTCCTTTGAATGGTCTATATTTTAATAGTTTATTGTATTTATTCTGCATGTGCCATAGAATTCGTACTCTTTGTTATAGTTTGAAATGAGCAATGTAGTGATTGACAGTTCCTCATCTTGTGTTTTATTGTAAACGTTTCTGAAATAGAATGAGTAAATTCTGTCCTTTAAAATATCCGAAATCTGTGTGAAGGCAATAATTCTCATTAGAATGTATAATGATAATTACACAGACTTTCTTCTATGAATCTGACATTTCACCAAATCCTTGTCTAAATGTTGACTGTGGAACTTCACTTCTCATCTGAAATAGAAGAACTGATTTGAATATCTTTGCGCTTTCTATTGGTCTTTTTAGGAGAATATGTAAACGTCAGGTATTTATATTATGACATGATAGATAGATATGTATAAAAACTAGGTTATAAATTGATATACAATATGCATTCTTTCATAGGTTATCACCATCACTATGGTAAGAAAGCCCACTCTTATGAATAATAGAGTGTTCTACATGGGTATTATGTAGGTAATAAATGCAGTTTCTCCCCTGACCATCAGAAGAGTTATAAAGCTGAATGCATTAGTTCTGCTTCCTGATAATAAATCATTTGATTTTGTCAGATGGATCTAGCAAACGTTAACTCACGATGTCTGCATAAACTGAGTGCCATAAGACTGTGCATGGCTTTGAAGTGTTTACATGGGCTTGAGCTCTCCTGGGTAATATTTTGAATGAGAGATACAATTTGATAAGAAGCCAGGTTCTGATCTTTTTTATTTCATTGCTTGTGATGAGCAGCATTGTATGTTCTATATTTATAGCGTTTTTTGTGCAGAGTATTTCCATGAATAGTATTTTTGATTCTTTTCAAGATCCTAGTTGAATAGCAGCAACATTCTAAAATATAATGATGTGACTGTGGTAAATGTCACAAGACTGCTAAGTAGAGATGAACGGAACTGACAAAATATGGAATTTGCCAAATTATGTGTTTTTTTACCAGGAAATTTGTTTCGCAGAAAAATTATTGTTCACAACTTGAATGTTCCCTATTATGCTCAGAGCATAACAATTGTAAGGTGTTAGAAGAAAAGAAACCTCATTCTCAATTCACCGCTCACCTCTCCCACTGTATCCGCTTCTCTCTGACTGCTGTTTGGTTCTCCTCCCCTAAATTGCTCCGCACCTTCAGCCCACTCTTCACTGTAGACCAGAACTTCCAGGCATGAGCAGACCCTGAAAGTCACAGAAGTCCTAGCCTAGAGTGAATACCAAGCCTTAACTTCCAGCTGCTGGTCACTGATCCTTCGGGACTTGCTTATTGCCAGAAGTCCTGGCCCAGAGTAAATTCCGACCCAGAGATACATCATGATGGAAGTGTGGTGAGCCTGAACAGTAGACAAAGAGTGGGGGGAGAGGTCAGCAGGAGAAGTGAGCAGTAAGATGAGTATGTTTTAAAAAGTAAAGTCATATACACCTACCGGCTCAGCACTATGGCCATGTCTGCTGCTACCTGCCACTGTCCAGGTCTCTATGCCTGCATGACACTGCATCTTTGGCCCTGTGTTTACTCTAGGCCAGGGCTTTGGGATACGAGCAGTTCCCAAATGTCAATGTGCAAGTGTGACAGATGTCTATCAGCAGCTTTTTCATAGAGAATACAGGAGTGCTCAGTTGAGTGAGTACTCCTGTGTATTGGAGAGATGACTGAGATGGCTGTTGGACAAAGAATCGTCCAAACTATTGTCCGGCTGACAGCCATTGAATGTGTATAGATGACTTTAAGGTGACTTTCAATGTCTGATATCTTGTAATGAGACAAAACAAAAGCATGAAGGATTTTTATAAAGAATGGAAGGCCTCCCATACAATGAGAGGTTCAAAAAGTTGGACTTATTTAGCTTAGAAAAAATACATCTCAGAGGAGCTCTTATTTATATGCATAAATACATGTGTGGTCAATATAAAGGACTGGAACATGACATTCCTTCCAAAGACAATACTAATGACCACTCACTGCAAGTGGAAGAATGGCGATTCCAGCAGTTAAATAGGAAAGGGTTCTTTACAGTTAGAGCAGTCAGACTGTAGAATGCAGTACCAAAAGAGGTAGTAATAGTAGACAATATACCAGCTCATAAAAAGGGGCTGAATGATTTCCTTAGTACACACAACATTGTGGGTTATTGAAAATGTTGTGAAAAAAAGTACAATTGATGGAGGAAGGTGGAAGTAAATTAAACAGCTGACATGTGTGCCTGCCAGGCGCGAGTGGAATGGCGTTCCACCTGCGCCTATTAACCCCTTACATCTCGCTGTAAAAATCTGACAGCGAGATGTAACAGCAAGCCACGGTAAGCATTAACTTACCCAGCACCATCGGAAGTCGCGTGACATGATCACGTGACTTACGATAGTCGCCATGGTAGCACAGGGTCATGTTATGACTCCTGTAGCGATCCTGAGTCACTTTCTCTCACTGCCGGCAGAGCGTCGTGTGTGAGAGTAAAGCAGCTTTTCTCCAGATCTCAGCTGTGTAGCTGTAATCTGGAGAAATGGAAGAGCAATCAAACTGCTGATCCTTATAGCCCCCTAGGGGATCTAGTAAAATAAAAAAAGTAAAAAAAGTTTTAAAATAAAAAAAATAAAAAAAAATAAAAGTTCAAATCACCCCTTGTTCGGCCAATTGAAAATTAAAGGGTTTAAAAAAATAAAAAATATACACATAATTGATATCGCCAAGTTCAGAAACGCCCGATCTATCAAAATATAAAATCAATTAATCTGATCGGTAAATGGCGTAGTGGCAAAAAATTCTAAACACCAAAATTATGTTTTCTGGTTGCCACAAATTTGTGCAAAATGCAATAACAGGTGATCAAAATGTAGCCTCTGCGCAAAAATTGTACCATTAAAAATGTCAGCTCGAGGCGCAATAAATAAGCTGTCACAGAGCCATAGTTCCTGAAAAATGAGAACGCTATGGATTTCAGAAAATGGCACAAGAAATGCGCCACTTTTTTGGTCAAATTTGTAATTTTTTTTTATCCTCTTAGATAAAAGTAAACCTATATATGTTTGGTGTTTCCAAACTCGTACTTACCTGAGACATCACACCAATACACGGTGAATAAAATATCCCAAAAACTATTGTGTGATTGCACTTTTTTTGCAGTTTTTCCGCACTTGAAAATTTTTGCTGTTTTCCAGTACACTATATGGTAAAACTTATTTATTCATTTAAAAGTACAACTCATCCCGCAAAAAACAAGCCCTTATATGGCAAGGTTGATGGAAAAATAAAAAAGTTACGGTTCTCGGAAGAAGGTGAGCAAAAAAATCCCCGGAAAAATCGTGTGAAAGACACAGCTCATGAACCTGCTCATCCGTGGCCTGTTTGAAACTTTGCATTTCTGTCTCCTTCACTAATTTTAATATGTTTTAGGCCTGAAACACACATCCGTGAAAACCACGTCCGTGTAAAACGGGCCGTTTTTCGGGTCCGTTTTCCATTTTTTAGGTCCGTTTTTATGGTATGTGTGGCCTGCGTGTGTATCCCGTATGCTAGCCGTATGTGCGTGTGGAATGTCCGTGTGTGCGTGAGTGAAATAACTGACATGTGTGTGTGTTGTCCGTGTGAAATGTACGCGTGTGATGCAAAATGTCGTTACTACATGTCGGAAGACAGAGTAGCTGGATGAGAATGAACTCGGGTGAACTTCACCCGACTTCATTGTCATGCCGCGGCTCTGTCTTTGTGCCGTGTACTGATTAGCGGTCACCTGTGAAGGATTCACCGGTGACCTCTAATCCCCCGAGTGACTGAAGTGCCCCCCCCTCTCTCATACTCACCGATCCCCGATCACCGGCGCTGCACGGCATTCACACTGCTCCGGCGGCTTTTTCTAATTTGAAAAAGCCGTCCGCTCATTAAACAATCTCGTATTCCCTGCTTTCCCCGCCCACCGGCGCCTGTGATTGGTTGCAGTGAGACACGTCCACCACGCTGAGTGACAGCTGTCTCACTGCACCCAATCACAGCAGCCGGTGGGCGTGTCTATACTGTGCAGTAAAATAAATAAATAAATAATTTAAAAAAACGGCGTGCGGTCCCCCCCATTTTAATACCAGCCAGATAAAGCCATACGGCTGAAGGCTGGTATTCTCAGGATGGGGAACTCCACGTTATGGGGAGCCCCCCACCCTAACAATATCAGTCAGCAGCCGCCCAGAATTGCCGCATACATTATATGCGACAGTTCTGGGACTGTACCCGGCTCTTCCCGATTTGCCCTGGTGCGTTGGCAAATCGGGGTAATAAGGAGTTATTGGCAGCCCATAGCTGCCAATAAGTCCTAGATTAATCATGTCAGGCGTCTCCCCGAGATTCCTTCCATGATTAATCTGTAAGTGACAGTTAAAAAACACACACACACCTGAAAAAATAATTTATTAGAAATAAAAAACACAAACAAATTCCCTCATTACCAATTTATTAACCCCGACAAAGCCCTCCATGTCCGGCGTAATCCACGGACCTCAAGCGTCGCTTCCAGCTCTGCTGCATGCAGGTGACCGGAGCAGCAGAAGACACCGCCACTCCGGTCACCTCCACGCAGCTAATGAGATGAGTAGCGGGATCAGCTGCTGTCACTGAGGTTACCCGCGGCCACCGCTGGATCCAGTGGTGGCCGCGAGTTACCTGACTGACAGTAGCTGATCGCGCTACTCATCTCATTAGCTGCATGGAGCTGACAGGAGCGGCGGTGTCTTCTGCTGCTCCTGTCACCTCCATGCAGCAGAGCTGGAAGCGACGCTGGAGGTCCGTGGAGTACGCCGGACATGGAGGGCTTTGTCGGGGTTAATAAATTGGTAATGAGGGAATTTGTTTGTGTTTTTTATTTCTAATAAATTATTTTTTCAGGTGTGTGTGTTTATTTACTGTCACTTACAGATTAATCATGGAAGGAATCTCGGGGAGACGCATGACATGATTAATCTAGGACTTATTGGCAGCTATGGGCTGCCAATAACTCCTTATTACCCCGATTTGCCAACGCACCAGGGTAAATCGGGAAGAGCTGGGTACAGTCCCAGAACTGTCGCATCTAATGTATGCAGCAATTCTGGGCGGCTGCTGACTGATATTGTTAGGGTGGGGGGCTCCCCATAACGTGGAGCTCCCCATCCTGAGAATACCAGCCTTCAGCCGTATGGCTTTATCTGGCTGGTATTAAAATGGGGGGGGGGACCACACGCCGTTTTTTTAAATCATTTATTTATTTATTTTACTGCACAGTATAGACACGCCCACCGGCTGCTGTGATTGGGTGCAGTGAGACAGCTGTCACTCAGCGTGGTGGGCGTGTGTGACTGCAACCAATCACAGGCGCCAGTGGGCGGGTAAAGCAGGGAATACGAGATTGATTAATGGGCGGACGGCTTTTTCAAAATAGTAAAAGCCGCCGAAGTTTTTATAACAGCCGTGCAGCGCCGCGCCGGAGATCGGGGAACGGTAAGTATGAGAGAGGGGGGGAACTGACCGACAGATAGCTAGAGGGACAGATAAGACAGAGAGACCGACCGACAGACATAGAGACCGACCGACGGACTGAGGGAGGGAACGAAACAGAAAAAGAAAAAAGACTGACATCACATGAAAAAAGCACAGAACGTACAGAGAGCAAACAGAGATGCGTCCGTGTCACTCGGACGTGCGCACAGACCCTTTGACTTTCATTGGGTCCGTGCTGCGTGTTGCGTGCAGAAAACGGACATGCTGCCGTGCAAAACGCACACAGGTACGGATCACGGACACGGACAAACGGACATGCATCAAAAACGCATGTGGAGCTTTTATCATACAATAACATTGGTGCACGTTTGGCCGTGTCTCCAGTATACACGGAAACGGACCAAACACGCACGTGTTTCACGGATGTGTGTTTCAGGCCTTAAGGTCTATTATTTGGTCCATTCAGATTCGGTATCCAAGCTGTTGCCCAAAAGATGTTTGCATACAGTGGAACCTTGCTTAACGAGAACAATCCGTTCTGGGAGTGTGCTTGTTAACCAAGTTACTCGTTCAGCAAAGCAAGATTTCCTATAGGAAATCATTACAATGCAGACGATTTGTTCCACAACTTGTTAAATGTCCCATCCTGGTCCCCTATTCTGTCATTCCACACATGCACAAACTCACACAAACAGGTACAAACACACACAAACTCACACAAACACACACAAACACACAAGCACGCATGCACACGCACATATTATATGCTCACCTTACCTTCCGTTCCATCGCTGGTCTCCTGAGATTTGCTGTTCTCCGGTACGGGCAGTGTATCGGGTTACCATAACGATGAGGGAGGAACTTCTGCTACCTTTGAGTAGCGGTGACAGGACGTTCCTGCTTCGTCGCTATAGATACCAATGCACAGCCTGGAGTGGAGCGGAGCGGCGAACTACAGGACCCAGGAGGCCGACGATGAAACGGAAGGTACACATATTATATGCTCACCTTACCTTCTGTTCCACCGCCGGCCTCATGGTACTTGTAGTTCGCCGCGAGGACGTCGCGATGTTCCCGGGAACTACAAGAACCATGAGACCTGCGGTAGAACGGAAGGTGAGGTGAGCATAATACAGTATGTGTGTGCGTGCGTGTGTGTTTGTGTGTGTTTGTGCGTACATGTGTGTGTTTGTGTGGACTGCAAGTGCAGGTCAGAGAGCGGTGGATGTACAGAACCGGAAGTATGTGCAGTGAGAATTTTGCTCGTACAGCAAAGCTTTCTCGTAAACCGGGTTACAAATTTACAGAAAGCTTTGCTTGTTAAGCGATATTCTCGTAAAGTGGGTTACTCGTTAAGCGAGGTACCACTGTATTTGCTTAAGGTAAGACAGATCTTCCCTGTTGGTGCAAACCTCTCCTCAAATGTATGGTCCATGAGGAACAAGTATTACTGTAATGACCTAAAATTATTGTGTGTTCATATTCAAGGGTATTCTTTTTGGAAACCAAATCATTTAAAGCTTTTTCAGCTTTAAGCTTTGGATATCTTGTGTTTGCCAATCAAGTCCTGAAAGATATCCTCTCAATGCTGGGAGTCTCAGCAAAGAAACATTTTGAGATCTGCTAATTATCCAGGGACCTTTAAAAAAAACAGGGGTTGGCAAAAGTCAAGAACCCAGACTACAACTCAAAAATATCTCCCGGATCCATGCTTTCCTTAACCAAGAATCAGCAAAAACATTAGTGCATGCCCTCACCATCTCCCGCCTCGACTACTGCAACCTCCTGCTCTCTGGCCTCCCTTCCAACACTCTTGCACCCCTCCAATCTATCCTATACTCGGCTGCCCACTTAATCCACCTCCCCTCCCGCTATTCCCCAGCCTCGCCACTCTGCCAATCCCTTCCCATCGCCCAACGACTCCAGTTCAAAACATTAACCATGACATACAAAGCCATCCACAACCTGTCTCCTCCTTACATCTGTGACCTAGTCTCCCGGTACCTACCTGCACGCAACCTCAGATCCTCACAAGATCTCCTTCTCTACTCCTCTCTTATCTCCTCTTCCCACAATCGCGTACAAGATTTCTCCCGTGCCTCCCTCATACTCTGGAACACTCTACCTCAGCATATCAGACTCTCCCCTACCGTGGAAAGCTTCAAGAGGAACCTCAAGACCCACCTCTTCCAACAAGCCTACAACCTACAATAGCCCTCAGTCCAGTACACCACTGCGCAACCAGCTCTGTCCTCACTTATTGTACCATCACCCATTCCCTGTAGACTGTGAGCCCTCGTGGGCAGGGTCCTCTCTCCTCCTATACCAGTCTGTTTTGTACTGTTAATGATTGTCGTATGTGTACCCTCTTTCACTTGTAAAGCGCCATGGAATAAATGGCGCTATAATAATAAATAATAATAATAATAATAACCCCATTAGTGTTTAAAAAGTATTTTAAATTTATCTTTCTCAGTGGCAAAAATGTAACAACCCATCTAATATAGTGGCAAGTAAATAAGAAAATGTATCCTCCTGGTAACAGGCAATGTACAGTACATGCAATATGAGTGTTTTAACTATAATGAGAGCAGAAATTGTGGTCATACCTGGGTCTAGAATCACAGTAGTCTCTAAAGGTCTGGATACCACTTATATAGAGAACAGTTCTCTAAGGCTTCTGCCACACTCACGTGTAAAAAACGTACGTGTGCTGTATTCCGTTTTTTGTGTCCGTGTTCCATATTTACAGTCCGTTTTTCACCTCCGTGTAGTGTCCGTATGCATATCGTGTGTCATACGTGTGTACGTGTGTGCGTTTTCCTGTGCGTGACATACGTCAGTGTGTGTTCCGTGTGCAGTCCGTTTTTTTGTGCGTTTTTCACATGTTTCACACATTGAGATAATGGTGATCAGTTGGAATTATATGACACATAGGTGTATGTGATTAGGACATAAATATAAGTTACCTCTAAACTGTTTTCTGCTTGTATTCTGCCTTGGAGCACCTATGTGTTGTGACAAATTTTTCACAATGCCATTATCCACGGAGGCCTTAGTGTTTTTATGTTGGATTATATCTCGACGTTTTGGCGTTAGACGGCACATGTTGCAATATGATAATGTAAGAAGAAACAGATTGTGGGTGCATCCACTAATCATGATGCGGCCTATGCATGGTCATTTCCATACTTTATTTTTTGAGTTACGGAATTTCCCAGATAAGTTTTTTTCATACTGCCGTTTGTCAGTTGAGAGTTTTGATTACTTACTAAATATTTTACGACCTCATTTGCAACATCAGGACACTTGGATGCGGCTTTCCATTTCCCCTGAGGAGAGATTTTTGGTGACTCTGAGGTATTTGTTGTTTTTTCATTCTTTTTTAAATGTGTTATGTTTCACATTGAAATGTGTAATTGATATTTCTTGATCTCATCTCAGTTTTTAATCAATGTTTGTGTTTTGTTTTGTTTGCTTTTCTTTAAAAAAACATATTGCTAATTGAAAATCATTGTTTGTCTTGTGTTCATAGATTCTTGGCGACTGGTCAATCTTTTAGTGCTTTACATTTTGATTTTTTGTTGGGTCGATCAACCATTGCCGTTATAGTACGTCACACATGCGACATAATATGGCAACATTTAAAAGACCAAATGATGCCTCAGCCAAACAGAGAAGATTGGTTGAAAATCTCTAAGGGCTTCAAGGACTCTGTGGACTTTCCTAACTGCATAGGAGCTTTGGATGGCAAGCATTTCAGAGTTAAAAAACCACCAAACTCTGGTTCACGTTATTTCAATTTTCATAAGTTTTTCTCGGTTGTTATTTTGGCATTGGTTGACACAGAATACCGTTTTATTTATGCAGACATTGGGGCCTATGGTAGTGCCTCAGATGCCCGTATTTTCCGATCATCAAGATTAGCACAACGCCTGCAAGAAAATTCATTATTGATCCCACCCCCAGTTGCCCTACCTGGTACATCTGGACCGTTGGCACCATATGTCATGGTAGCAGATGCAGGATTTGCATTATCCAAACATGTTATGCGACCATATCCAAGGAGATCAATTGATGACAGGAAACAGTACTTTAATAATCGGCTAACTAAAGCAAGACGTTATGTGGAGTGTGCATTTGGTATTTTAGCTAACAAATGGCGCATTTATCAGACAACTATTCAGTTGCAGCCAAACTCTGTCAAATCTGTCATCAAGGCTACCATAGTGCTTCACAATTTCTGTCGGATACATGAAGGAGGACCTTATGTTGATGATGAATCTCAGATAAACCATGTTGTTAATCCAACAGGTGAACCTATGTCTCATAATTCCGTGACATCTGGATTACAAATTAGAAAATTATTTACTGATTACTTTAATTGTTTTGATGTTAATAATAATATTGATGTTTGTTAACATTGTTATGTGTTATTTTTTTTTAAAATGTATTATTTTCACTTAGATGCAAATGTTTAATTAGTTTAAACAATCTAAGAGCTAAAAGCTTACTTGTATTAAAGTGAAACGGCGTTAATCACCAACTGACATTTCTGTTAACAACATAGATTTCTGAATGTTGTATGTATGTGTTTGTACATTTCTGTGTTAGTATCCTGTTTTGTTGTTTGTTGAAACTTACAAAATTAATAATGTTAATCGTCTATGGTAAAAATGCAATATTATATATAAATATAAAAGAAACAGAATCTTTATTTTGAAAACATATTTTTTTATTAATAATATGCCTATTATTACATAAAGTAATGATGGTATTTTTTTATTTTCCCAATAACAAATGAAAATCGTGCTCATCTTCTCTAAACTTTTACAAAGGTAACAATATTTTTTTTTTCTTTACAATTTTTTAAGATACTTTACTTAAAATAGTACACTTGTCAAAATTTTTGCATTGCTTGCAATGTTGGTAAATTGTCAACCAATTATGTTGGTCTCATGTTGGACATTGACATAGACATACTAATTTGAAACTTTTTTTTGAGAAGATATAAACTCATCTACCCATCAAATTAGTTGGTTACAATTGTGTTCTTAAAAAAATAAACATATCCATGGCATAAAACATATATGTCATCCGGCACAAAATATAATCACACATGCCTTTTTTTTTTTTTTTAAGACTCTGATTTTAAACATTTTTGGCAATCCCTTTTTTTTTTGGGTCACATTCATCATATTTGTTTGTTGAATGTAAAGATTACCAAAAATGTGTATCATAAGTCTACTAGATCTTCTAGGGAAGTAACCTGAGTGTTGCTGAGTATGTTGTTTTGGGTGGCCTCAGAAATAGTATTTTCAGGAATGGAAGCAGTTGTTTGCTGAACAACATTCCTATTACTAACTACAGTAGTGTGTGGAACAGTCTGTTGCATGCTTGTTTGTCCCAACACATTGCCTGTTGTTGAGTACACCTGTGGATCTACATGGGTAATTGGGTATTGTGTGTGTGTATGTTGTTGACCTTGAGGATAGTTGACTGTTGTTTGTAAGTGTGGTGTAGGTAACATAGTTGAGATTGGATAATGAGGCATCATGAATGATTGTGGGTATGTTGAACCAGAAAACATGTTAGGTAAACCACCAATATTAGTGGGTTGAGTAAAGTAACTAGTACTTGGAGTGGGTTGTAAATTCATATAGTTTATGGGTTGCTGTGAGGTAGCACTTTGTACAGTGCTTAAGGCGCCAGTATTGGTTGCAACATACCCTTGTCTAATTGGTGTTGGGAATAACGTACTTGAAGCAATAGAAGGTTGACCAGATTGTTGTAATACTGGATTAGTGACAATTACTGTTGCCATTGTTGTTTGTGTTGAAATGGTATTTTGATTGTCTGTTGTGTTTGGGACTGTATGTTGTTGCATAATGGTACGCCAATTTTCTATGGCCTCATAAACTCTCACTGGTTCCTGTTCTGCCTGACTAGCTGAAAGTAGGGTAAGCATAGCAGCACGTACACGTTCCTGCCTATCGGATGCAATTTTGGTTAAGCTAGTAGATAAAGACCGACAAAAACGCTCGGCATCTGTTTCTGGAATTAAAGTGTTCATTATGTGAATAATGCGTGTGTCAATTATTTCCGGTAAGGATCTCATTTCCTCAGGTCTGCGGATTCTTCTTGCACGGAGAGGTTGTGGTGCAAAACGTGGAAGTACATTTGTTTGTGTTGATTGTGTTGCTGGTGTTGTTGTTTGTTGTGTTGATGAGCCTTGGGTGTTGGTTTGTGCACTCTCTGTCCCACCCTCATGTGATTCAGTTGCTGCTGCTGCATCTTGTTGAATCTCTTGATTTTCACTGTCTTCTCTGCCAGGTTCTTGTTCTGATGCTGAGGTGGCCGTAGCAGAGGGACCAGCTGTTGGTTGTTCATCAGAATCGTCGAGATTATCCTCCGTTCTATATTGAAATAGATAACATATTACAATCAAAACATTTTTATAAATAACTTCTGTAAAAAAAGGGATTATTATGAAAAAATATTGTTTAGAACAAAATAAACATTTTGAAAAAAAAACTTACTGTGTTACTTCTAATATGGGTGCTAGGAAGCTTATTTGTTCATAATAAACATATCTGCGTTTGCGGCCTTGGCTGGATGAGGATGGTATAGGGTTGTACTCCCTTCGGTACTGATCACGTGCTGAACGCCAACGTCTTTTGACCAAGTCAACTGTTGAATATAACAAAATATGTCATTTGGAACATTCAGCATTATTGTGCACACATTAATGATAATAATGTTTGGTAAATGTAATATACAATTATAAAAAATAAAGGTGGCCAAATACATTTGAGGAAAAATAAAAGTTTTATATATTGTTCACTTAGAAACATTTTGATATATTCACACATAACAAAATAATATTTCTCAGAAATTAACTTTGAAGTAATTGTGATATAGATATTAAAAAGGTATGTATTTTTATTTACAATATAATTAATCGAAAAAAATGAGAAATATTATTTTATTATTTTATGTCATGATATTGAAATGTTATTTTTAAAAAAAATTGAAAAAAAATTAAAAAAAAAGATTAGAAATTGGTAAAAAAAAAAAAAAAACCAGAAAACATGGAATTGAAAATCACATGACAGTTTTATCTGTTAATTAATTAACTTCATGAAGAATTAATAATCATATTACAAATTAAAGTTAACTTTGAATTATTGTACTTTGGAAATGTTAGGTAACCTTTTTTTAAATTTAACATTAACTCAATAAATAGATTAATACTAGTGATGAGCGAGCATGCTTGTTACTACTCGGTACTCGCACGAGTATCACTGTACTCGGGCTACTCGGCGGGTACCGAGTAATTTTGCAATACTCGTGCTTTACTCGTGGTCTTCATTTCTGCATGTTGGCGCTCTTTTGAGAGCCAGCCCTCATGCAGGGATTGGCTGGCAGACCACTGCAATGCCACAGCCCTGTTAGTTGTGGAATTGCAGTGATTGGCCGGCCTGCACAGCGTGACCGAGCCTTTATACCGGCCGGCGCGCTGTGCTCTGTACACAGCCATCTCATATTCCCTGCTTTCCACGCCCACAGGCGCCTATGATTGGTTGCAGTGAGACACGCCCCCACGCTGAGTGACAGGTGTCACACTGCACCCAATCACAGCAGCCGGTGGGCGGGTCTATACTGTGCAGTAAAATAAATTGCGTGCGGTCCCCCCCAATTTTAATACCAGCCAGATAAAGCCATACAGCTGAAGGCTGGTATTCTCAGGATGGGGAGCTCCACGTTATGGGGAGCCCCCCACCCTAACAATATCAGTCAGCAGCTGCCCAGAATTGCCGCATACATTAGATGCGATAGTTCTGGGGCTGTACCCGGCTCTTCCCGATTTACCCTAGTGCGTTGGCAAATCGGGGTAATAAGGAGTTAATGGCAGCCCATAGCTGCCACTAAATCCTAGATTAATCATGTCAGGCGTCTCCCCGAGATTCCTTCCATGATTAATCTGTAAATTACAGTTAAAAAACACACACACCCGAAAAATCCTTTATTAGAAATAAAAAACACTAACAAAGTCCCTCATTACCAATTTATTAACCCCGACAAACCCTCCATGTCCGGCGTACTCCACGGACTCCAGCGTCGCGTCCAGCTCTGCTGCATGGAAGTGACAGGAGCTGCAGAAGACACCGCCGCTCCGGTCACCTCCACGCAGCTAATGAAGGGAATAGCGCGATCAGCTGCTGTCAGTCAGGTAACTCCCGGCCACCGCTGGATCCAGCGGTGGCCGCGATTAACCTCAGTGACAGCAGCTGATCGCTATACTCACCTCAGTTGGTGCATGGAGCTGACTGGAGCGGCGGTGAGTAGCGCGATCAGCTGAGCTGTCACTGAGGTTACCCGCGGCCACCGCTGCATCCACCGCTGGATCCAGGTAACCTCAGTGACAGCTCAGCTGATCGCTATACTCATCTCATTAGCTGCGTGGAGGTGACCGGAGCGGCGGTGTATTCTGCAGCTCCTGTCACTTCCATGCAGCAGAGCTGGACGCGACGCTGGAGGACTGTGGAGTACGCCGGACATGGAGGGTTTGTCGGGGTTAATAAATTGGTAATGAGGGACTTTGTTAGTGTTTTTTATTTCTAATAAAGGATTTTTCGGGTGTGTGTGTTTTTTAACTGTAATTTACAGATTAATCATGGAAGGTATCTCATAGACGCCTGACATGATTAATCTAGGATTTAGTGGCAGCTACGGGCTGCCATTAACTCCTTATTACCCCGATTTGCCAAAGCACCAGGGTAAATCGGGAAGAGCCGGGTACAGCCCCAGAACTGTCGCATCTAATGTATGCGGCAATTCTGGGCGGCTGCTGACTGATATTGTTAGGGTGGGGGGCTCCCCATAACGTGGAGCTCCCCATCCTGAGAATACCAGCCTTCAGCCGTATGGCTTTATCTGGCTGGTATTAAAATTGGGGGGACCGCACGCCGTTTTTTTTAATTATTTAATTATTTATTTCACTGCACAGTATACACACACCGGCTGCTGTGATTGGGTGCAGTGAGACAGCTGTCACTCAGTGTGGGAGCGTGTCTCACTGCAACCAATCATAGGCGCCGAAAAGCAGGACAGCTGGGAATAGGAGATTGATTAATGAGCGGCCGGCTTTTTCAAAAGAGGAAAAGCCACCGGAGTTTGAACAGCTGTGCAGCGCCGCGGCAGTGATCGGGGAACGGTAAGTAAGAGAGAGGGGGGGGAACTGACCGACAGACTGTGAGAGGGGGACAGACAAGACAGAGAGAGACAGACCGACGGACTGAGGGAGATAGAATAAAAAAAAAAAAATGACCGACATCGCTAGTAAAAAGCACAAAACGTGCGTTTTGGACATCGGAGTGCCACACAAGGTTTTCATGTAAAATCTTTCATGTAATAATCTCAAAAAGTAACATACACCAGCTCTATCTCACTATTGGGTATGTGCCCTTAACATTTCCGCCATGAAAATTCATTTTGGTGTCATTTTGGAAGGTTTTCTGGTGAGTCCGTAAAAATGGCGTAAAACTTGGACAAAATTGTTCACAGCTGTGACTTTTGAGTGATAAATGCTTCAAGGGGTCTTCCCCATGCTGATTCCATGTCATTTGAGCACTCTTCTGAGACTTTTGTGACATTTTTAGGGTTTCTACATGCTGCCGGGGGGTCATTTCACAAAAATACTCGGGTCTCCCATAGGATAACATTGGGCTCGGTGCTCGGGCCGAGTACACGAGTATCTTGGGAGGCTCAGCCCGAGCTTCGAGCACCCGAGCTTTTTAGTACTCGCTCATCACTAATTAATACATATAACAATTCTTCATAAAGTTAATTTTAATTAAAAACAACATTACAATAACAAAACATTCACAGTTTGAAATCATTTAAAAAACAAAATAATTTATCAAAAACAAAGATAAAAATAATATAAAAACTTACCATATTTAGCACGCTTTGAAGGCGAACATCTATCCCATGCATTATTGGGGTACACTTCCTCAGCAACTTGAAGCCAATGGCGGTCAACTGTCAGTCTGTCATGGTAACCATCAACACGTGTATCCCATAATGGTGGGTGAGTCTCGACAGCTGTTATCAGTTTCTCCGTGTCCACCCGTGGAGCCATTAGTATATTTGGAAGCAGAAATTGTGCTCAAAATAGGTCTTTCACTACACAGAAATACAACTGCTTGCTTGCTCACTCCTTCTGCAAATGCAAAGTAAGTTTTGTGCAAAAAAAATATGTTAGCTACGCCACCTGAAAGTATTTGAAATTGTAACAATCTTCAAATTTAAAACACGGACACGGACCACACGGATAGCATACGGAGGCCATCCGTATCACGTACGTGTCAACACGGACCCATAGGATTTAATGGATCCGTGAGGACGTTATGCCGGGGGAAAACGGACATGTCAGCGCTTTTTCGGCACGGTCAAACGTAGGCACGGAACGGACACACGCTCCGTGCCAAAACACTGATGTGAGGCTATTTAGATTAAAATGACTGTGTCAACATAAGCACGTGTCTCCGGTGCGTGTAAAAAATGCCAAACACGTACCGGAGGCACGGATGTGTGGCGCTAGCCTAAATGATATCGGATCGTTAATGTAAATCAATTGGAATACAGCAACTTTGCTATGAAGCTCAAAGAATGAAAATTACATGAATTGCTTGTCATAAAGAATTTATATTAATGATTCAGAAAAGATATGCTTCATTTAAGCAGAACTACCAATAAATTGTACTGTCATACATGTTTTTCCTGGCATTTCATTAGCTGAATAGAAACTATGAAAATAATGACAGCATCTAAAGGATATCAGTAGCTTGCCTTAATTGCCTAAGTGCATATTCGGAATATTTTTTACACGGGGTAAAATCTAAATGCAGCATCAACTACACTAAGAGGTTCCATTTCTACTGAACCTTAACAGTAGGCGCTCAAGCATGACACTTCCAGACTCACAACTTCATACAGTAAATTACCAAGCTGCATATACGGTATAATAGGAATAGTTTTTCCATAAAAATACTTATTTTACTTCTCTTTATGATGGTCTGTATCCCATTATAAGGTAAATTAAATGTAATTATATTCCAGAACCAAAGCTACAAATTAATACTGTGTGTTCAACGTTGTTTCTTTACTGATTCTCCATATTTTCCAGGTTAAAACAAAAATAATATTTCTACGCTACCTACGGTATGTAAAATATATATATATATATATATATATATATTTTTTGAAATAAAGGTTGTAGACCAGCTCACCTGTCTGAGCTCAAGCCCCAGCGTCCTTGTTCTCCTTATTGCACGGACCCGAAGTGGGAGACTTCCAAGATATGTAGAACAACATGAAGAAGGATCCAGCAAGGCAGAATGACTCCAAAGGGCAACAAAAGTTTTTTGGTTTTTTTTTGACAAAGCTGTTAAGTGCAAGGTATATGCAGTATGTCCATACTGCATATACCGTGCACTTAACAGCTTGTCAAGAGCTCTGGAATTTTTTATTCTTAGATAATAAAGTCAGAGAAAAAAGAAAAAAAAAAACTTTTGTTGCCCTTTGGAGTCATTCTGCCTTGCTGGATCCTTCTTCATGTTGTTCTACACACATATATATATATATATATATATATATATATATATATATATATATATATATATATATATATACACAGTGTGTATATATATATATATATATATATATATACAGTCATATGAAAACGTTTGTGCATCCCTATTAATGTTAACCTTTTTTCTTTATAAAAATTTGGGTTTTTGCAACAGCTATTTCAGTTTCATATATCTAATAACTGATGGACTGAGTAATATTTCTGGATTGGAATGAGGTTTATTGTACGAACAGAAAATGTGCAATCCGCATTTAAACAAAATTTGACCGCAGTAAAAGTATGAGCACCTCAACATAAAAGTGACATTAATATTTTGTAGATCCTCCTTTTGCAAAAATTACAGCCTCTAGTCACTTCCTGTAGCTTTTAATGAGTTCCTGGATCCTGGATGAAGGTATATTTGACCATTCCTGTGTACAAAACAATTCCAGTTCAGTTAAGTTTGATGGTCGCCGAGCATGGACAGCACGCTTCAAATCATCCCACAGTTTTCAATGATATTCAGGTCTGGGGACTGGGATGGCCATTCCAGAACATTGTAATTGTTCCTCTGCATGAATGCCTGAGTAGATTTGGAGCGGTATTTTGGATCATTGTCTTGCTGAAATATCCATCCCCTGCGTAACTTCAACTTCGTCACTGATTCTTGCACATTATTGTCAAGAATCTGCTGATACTGAGTTGAATCCATGCGACCCTCAACTTTAACAAGATTCCCGGTGCCGGCATTGGCCACACAACCCCAAAGCATGATGGAACCTCCACCAAATTTTACTGTGGGTAGCAAGTGCTTTTTTTGGAATGCCATGTTTTTTTGCCTCCATGCATAACGCCTTTTTGTATGACCAAACAACTCAATCTTTGTTTCATCAGTCCACAGGACCTTCTTCCAAAATGTAACTGGCTTGTCCAAATGTGCTTTTGCATACCTCAGGCGACTCTGTTTGTGGCGTGCTTGCAGAAACGGCTTCTTTCGCAACACTCTCCCATACAGCTTCTCCTTGTCAACGTGCGCTGTATTGTTGACTGATGCACATTGACACCATCTGCAGCAAGATGATGCTGCAGGTCTTTGGAGGTGGTCTGTGGATTGTCCTTCACTGTTCTCACAATTCTTCTTCTCTGCCTTTCTGATATTTTTCTTGGCCTGCCACTTCTGGGCTTAACAAGAACTGTACCTGTGTTCTTCCATTTCCTTACTATGTTCCTCACAGTGGAAACTGACAGTTTAAATCTCTGAGACAACCTTTTGTATCCTTCCCCTGAACAACTATGTTGAATAATTTGAATAAGAGGAAAAAATATCGGCACATCCAACGTAAAATAATTTCTTTATTTATTTTCACATAGTATTAAAAAAGTCCATCCATATTCAGAAGACGCTGACGCGTTTCCGACGCAAAAGAGCGTCCTTAATCATAGGCTAACATTTTTAGTGAGCTCTAGACATTTATAGGTACGCCTTTCTAATGATCCCTCAGTGAAATACAAAGAGGACTTAAAGCGGTCATTGCATGAAGGTATTGCACTAAATTTTTTTGAGTCTAAATATAAAAAAGGTTTTTTGCCTGATCATCCTGTAACTCCCATTTTTCATAGGCTGCCAAAATTACACAAAGACATCTTTCCTCCTCCACTCCGACCCATAGTTGCAGGGATAGATTCCTTGAATGAGGGTATTAGTTCATGGCTGGATGGTGTTTTACAGCCATTAACCCATAGAGTCCCTGGCTTTCTAAAGGACACCAGTGCAGTGCTGAAATGCTTTGATAAATTTGTTTGGCAACAGCATTATAGATTTTTGACACTTGATGTGGTGAATTTATACTCCGTTATACCCCACCAGCTAGCGGTACTGGCTATTGGTCACTATTTGAGGAAATACGGTAATTACAGTGAGGAATTTATCAGTTATGTTTTGTAAGTCACAAATTATCTACTCAGGAGCAATTTTTTCATGTTTGATTCTTCTATGTTCTTACAAGTAGAGTGCCCCGATAAGCTCGAAATTCTCCCCCACTTTAGCTATATTATATGTGGCTTGGTGGGAGGAGTTATTTCTCTTTGCTGATACCAATCCATTTTTCGCTGATATAGTTTGGTTCGGCCGCAATGTCGACGACTTGATCTTTGTCTGGTAGGGCGACATGGCGGTCGTGCCTCACTTTTTGGAGTTTCTGAACCAAAATTATTTAAATTTAAGTTTTACCTATAGTCATGGTGGCCCACAAGTTCCTTTTCTGGATATTACACTCACTGGTGATCCTTGTACGAAATCAGTTAATTCTTGTCTTTATAGGAAAGAAACCGCAGGTAATACTCCTTGCTTCAAGCAATCATCCCCGTCACACAATCAATGCAATACCACTTGGAGAATTCATGCGGGCAAGACGTCTATGTTGTAGTGATGCTAGCTTTGATAGGGAGAGTTTAATAATAAAAAAACAATTAAAAGAGAGAGGTTACTGTACTACTGCCTTAAATCACACATGCAATATCAGACGTAGTCGTTCTAGACAGAATGCACTTTATAATAATCACCAACTTCCCAGGGGTCATTCTGATAAAAATCAGAGATTAATTTTCTTTACAGCACATAGTGTTCATTTTCAGCAAATAAAAGCAATAATTTTCAAATATTTGCCTGTTGTCAATCAGGATGACATCCTGGGAAAGGTACTAAAAAACGGTTACATGTGTGTGGCAAGACGAGGTCGATCCTTGGGAAACATACTTTCCCCCAGCCTTTATTCCACAGTAAACCGACAACAACATTGGTTGCAAGTGAAAGGTTTTTATAGGAGTGGGGGATCCAGATGTAATGTATGTCCTTATGCCCAAAATAGAAAAACTGTGATTTCACTTCCTTCTGGTAAGATGCATACGATACAATCTTTTATCAATTGTGATACAGATCATGCGATTTATTGTATTGAATGTGCAACATGTGAATTGCGCTATGTTGGATATACATCTCGCAAAATAAAAAAACGTGTGGCTGAATACATTGCAAACATTAATAATGGAAATGCTTCATACTCAGGAGCTGCCAAACACTTTATAACTACACATAGGGGAAGGCTGGATAGCTTCTCTTTTTTTGCTATTGAGAAAGTCAATGCACCCACTAGAGGTGGTAACAGGATGAAAAATCTAGCTTTGAGAGAAGCTTACTGGATCCTTACATTAAAAATCAAATTTCCAGGAGGTATGAGTTATAGAAATGATTTATATTATATATATTAAATAAAGGGAAAAAGGGAAAGAAAAAAAAGGGGAAAGGAAAAGAGGGGAAGAAGAAAAAGAAGAGAGAAGAGAAGAGAAAAAAAGGGAAGAGGGAAAGGAAAGAAGAAAGAGAAAAAAAAAAGAAAAGAAATCTCCCTTTTTCCCTTTTTTTTTTTTTTCTCACTCTCCCGCCAATGTGTTCAGTCACACAGTTCATTGCAATGAGATTAAATATGACTTGCTCTATGTCGTTGCTGAAATACTATTAACCCCTTAACAACCGCGGGCCGTAAAATTACATCCTAGCGGTCATAACGCTACTGCCCATGGTCTCCTGGCAGCAGCATGCTGCGATCGGCGCACATCTCAGCTGATTTTCACAGCTGATGTGTGTGCCTGCTAGGCACGAGCAGAATCGTTATCTGCTCGTGCCGTTTAACCCCTGAAATGGCGCTGTCAATATGTGAAACTTTTACTTACCGCCCGATACCGGAAGTCACGTGACGCGTTCACGTGACTTCCGGTAGTTGTTATGGTAGCACAGGGTCATGTGATGACTTCTGTACTACACATGAATTGCTTTTACTTTCGCTGTGCCCGCGGCCCAGTGAAAAAGAAAGTTAGCGTATCTGCTGTTTACAGCTATGTAGCTGTGATCAGCAGAAAGTGCAGAGCGATCGGACTGCTGATCGCAATAGCCCCCTAGGGGGACTAGTAGAATAAAAAAAAAAGTTTTAAAAAATTAAAAAAGAACAAAAAACCTAAAAGTTCAAATCACCCCCCATTCGCCCCATTGAAAGTTAAAGGGTTAAAAAATTAAAAAATATACACACATTTGGTATCGCCGCGTTCAGTAACGCCCAATCTATCAAAATATAAAATCAATTAATCTGATCAGTATACGGCGTAGCGGCGAAAAAATTCCAAACGCCACAACTTTTGCGCAAAATGCAATAAGAGGCGATCAAAACGTAGCATCTGCGCAAAAATGAAACCACTAAAAACGTCAGCTCGAGACGCAAAAAATAAGCCATCACTGAGCCATAGATCCCGAGACGCAAAAAATAAGCCATCACTGAGCCATAGATCCCGAAAAATGAGAATGCTACGGGTCACGGAATATGGCGTAAAACGTGCGCCACTTTTTTCGGACAAACTTCCGATTTTTTTTTAACCCCTTATGTAAAAGTAAACCTATACATGTTTGGTGTCAACAAACTCACACCGACCTGAGGCATCACACCCACAAATCAGTTTTACCATATAGTGAGCACAGTGAATAAAATATCTCAAAAACAATAGTGCTATCTCACTTTTTTTGCAATTTTTCTGCATTTGGAATTTTTTTGCCGTTTTCCAGTACACTATATGGTAAAACTTATGATTTAATGTAAAATTGCAGCTCGTTCCGCAAAAAATGAGCCCTCACATGACCATATTGACTGAAAAATAAAAAGGTTACGTCTCAGAAAAAGAATGGCGAAAAAAAAACGGAAAGCGAAAAATCGGCCGGTCGTGAAGGGGTTAATGGTACTTTATATGAGATACTCTATACTATGGTGTTTCACAATCCCTTCCCCCTTCTTTTTGTCCAATCCTACTTTTTGTTTTTAGTGTGTGATTTTTAATCATGTGTTACTAATTGTCTCTAACTATATTGTTGATCTATAACTATAAATGTCTAGAGCTCACTAAAAATGTTAGCCTATGATTAAGGACGCTCTTTTGCGTCGGAAAAGCGTCAGGGTCTTCTGAATATGGATGGACTTTTTTAATACTATGTGAAAATAAAGAAAGAAATTATTTTACGTTGGATGTGCCGATATTTTTCCTCTTATTTAAGTTATAGTCCACCTGGCGGACTTCATATTGTTGCACTCCATGGATGTGTGACCTATTCCATTGGGCGTAACAAGCTTTCCTCCACTTCGTCTGTTTATGTTGAATAATCTTTGTTTTCAGATCATTTGAGAGTTGTTTTGAGGAGCCCATGATGCCACTCTTCATAGGAGATTCAAATAGGAGAACAACTTGCAATTGGCCACCTTAAATACCTTTTCTCATGATTGGATACATCTGCCTATGAAGTTCAAAGCTCAATGAGGTTACAAAACCAATTTAGTGCTTTAGTAAGTCAGTAAAAAGTAGTTAGGAGTGTTCAAATCAAGAAATTGATAAGGGTGCCCATACTTTTGCATCGGTCAAATTTTGTTTAAATGCGGATTGCACATTTTCTGTTAGTACAATTAACCTCATTTCAATCCAGAAATATTACTGTGTCCATCAGTTATTAGATATATAAAACTGAAATAGCTGTTGCAAAAACCAAATTGTTATAAAGAAAAAAGGTTAACATTAATAGGGGTTCCCAAACTTTTTCATATGACTGCATATATATATTTATATATATATATATATATATATATACTATTTATTCCTCTCTTGCTTGGAAACAGTTGGTCTTCTGCTCGTGAAAAATAATAGTGCTAAAAGTGCTAGTGGCCAGTTGTGGTTCTGCAGCCTAGTGGTTGCTCTCGATAAAATATAAAAACCTGTTGTAGTCACTGGCTGAAGGGATGGCTTGGTACTAGATTACTGGACATTTCTTCATTTTCTAATGACAACAAGGAAAGCTAAAGCAGCTTGGTTTTTTTTTTTAAATTACTGAATAGGTTATAGTTATGTATTAAAAAGGCAAGATTCTACATCTTAAGGGGGCTTTACACGCAGTGATATCGCTAGTAATATCGCTGGTGAAAGCACCCGCCCCCGTCTGTTGTGCGCATTGGCAAATCGCTGCCCGTGGCGCACAACATCGCTCGGACCAGTCACACGGACTTACCTGCTGAGTGACATCGCTGTTGCCGGTAACCCGCCTCCTTTCTAAGGGGGCGGTTCATGCGGCGTCACAGCGGCGTCACTAAGTGGCCGCCCAATATAAGTGGAGGGGCGGAGATGAGGGGGCTGAACATCCCGTGCACCTCCTTCCTTCCTCATTGCCAGCGGCCGCAAGTAAGCTGTATGTCGTCGTTCCTGAGGTGTTACACGTAGCGATGTGTGCTGCCTCGGGAATGACGAACAACCTCCGTCGTGCAACAATCAATGATGTTTTGAAAATGAACGACGTGTCAACTACCAACGATAAGGTGAGTATTTTTGATCGTTAACGGCCATTAGTTGGTGTCACACGCAACGATGTCGCTAATGATGCCGGGTGTTGCGTCACGAAATCCGTGACCCTGGCGATATATCGTTAGATACATCATTGCGTGTAACGGGGCCTTAAGCCTACTAGTCATATGATATGCATTCCACAAGTACAAAAATATATTATTTATTTAAAAAGAAATCCACTGGAAACATGAACTTCCATATGTCCTCATTTGTTTATCTATGAAACTGTAATAATTCTAGTCAGGCATCATTTTTCCTTTTCCTTGTGCTATGTTGCAAATCTAATGATGCCTAAGCAGAACGTTGTGGGTTGTAGCCGTCCATAAAAACCCAGTGTTTTCTTCTGCTTTCCATAGCATCCGGCATAAAAAAGCACTATCTGCGATTTTTAAAATTTTTCTTACAAGGTATGTACTGCCCATGCGCTACAGAGGCTGCCATGAGCAGAATGACGTCACTGCGAGGAGAGATTAGCCATTCACCACTGAGAACACCAAAACTCCATTTGAATCCTCTCTCTTCAGCGTCAGAGGACCTCCGGCTGGTGAGTATTATCTGTGTGTGTCTGTTTCTTGGATGATACACAGCATCATACTGTATATACAGGTCCAGAGTATATCCTGTATTACAGTATGTCTGTATATACTATATGTATAAAGTGTGAATTTGTGTGTGTATGGCATAATGATGGGTATACACTATAGGCAGCTTGTATTCTCTATATTATACAGTCATATGAAAAAGTTTGGGCACCCCTATTAATGTTAACCTTTTTTTCTTTATAACAATTTGTTTTTTTGCAACAGCTATTTTAGTTTCATATAAATAATAACTGATGGACTGAGTAATATTTCTGAATTGAAATGATGCTTATTGTACTAACAGAAAATGGGCAATCCGCATTTAAACAAAATTTGACCGGTGCAAAAGTATGGGCACCCTTATCAATTTCTTGATTTGAACACTCCTAACTACATTACTGACTTACTAAGGCACTATATTGGTTTTGTAACCTCATTGAACTTTGAACTTCATAGGCAGGTGTATCCAATCATGAGAAAAGGTATTTAAGGTGGCCACTTGCAAGTTGTTCTCCTATTTGAATCTCATATGAAGAGGGGCATCATGGGTTCTCAAAACTACTCTCAAATGATCTGAAAACAAAGATTATTCAACATAATTGTTGTTCAGGGGAAGGATACAAAAAGTCTCAGAGATTTGAACTGCCAGTTTCCACTGTGAGGAACATAGTAAGGAAATGGAAAAACACAGGTACAGTTCTTGTTAAGCGCAGAAGTGGCTGGCCAAAAAAAATATCAGAAAGGCAGAGATCTGGAGAATGGAGGATCTACAAAATATTAATGTCACTTTTATGTTGAGGTGCCCATACTTTTGCACCGGTCAAATTTTGTTTAAATGCGGATTGTGGATGCGCATGCACATTTTTTGTTAGTACAATAAACTTCATTTCAATCCAGAAATATTACTCAGTCCATCACTTATTAGATATATGAAACTGAAATAGCTGTTGCAAAAAAACAAATTGTTATAAAGAAAAAAGGTTAACATTAATAGGGGTGCCCAAACTTTTTCATATGACCGTATATACACAGCCAGCAGCCTGGGTCCCCTATATTATATACATGCAGCCAGCAGCCTGGGCCCTCTACATTATATATACAGGCAGCGTGGGTCACCTATATTATATATATATATATATATATATATATATATATATATATATATATATATATATATATATATATATATACATACATTACAGTTCAAAAGTTTAGGGTCCCTTAGATATTTCCATATTTTTGAAAGGAAAGCAAATTCTTTTTCAAAGAAGCTAACATTACATTGAACAAAAATGCACGCTGTACATTATTAATGTGGCAAATGACTATTCTAGCTGCAAACGTCTGGTATTCAATGCAATATCTACATAGGTGTTGTGACAGGGTCCTTCTCCCATATCACACAACCAACAGAGAGACAGATGGGTGAACAATCCAAAGATACTTTATTCCAAGCAAATCAAACATCCATAACATAATCCACCATACAGGGGATAAAAATAGTCCAGAAACACAAATATAGTCCAGAAAGCAATATATAAATGTCCAGGTCTCTTTGAGAAGCCACAGCTTCAGCCCAGAGGATCAATCTTCATCCTTCCCTCTTCAAGTTCTCAAACAGACTGCCCAATTCTTCAGGTAAGCAGAGAGTTTAGGTGGATCCTAGGCCCCCTCCCCCACATCTAGGGACAGAAGCGCTTCAAGAGGCTATAACCCTGCAGATAGGATAAACAATACATCGAATAGTCAGAACAGCATGTCCAAAACATGAACCCACACAAAATGGTACAAGACCTACAATATCCCACCATCACAGGTGTATTGAGGCCCATTTCTATCAACCACCACTCCAGTGTTCGATTGGTACATTGTGTTTACTAACTGTGTTAGAAGGCTAATGGATGTTTAGAAATCCCTTGAAAACCCTTGTGCAAGTATGTTAGCACAGCTGAAAACAGTTTTGCTGATTAGAGTATCTATAAAACTAACCTTCCTTTTAGCTAGTTGAGAATCTGGAGGATTACATTTGTTGGTTCCATTAAACTCTCAAAATTGCCAGAAAAAGAGAACTTTCATGTAAAACTTGACAGTCTATTCTTGTTCTTAGAAATGAAGGATATTCCATGTGAGAAATTGCCAAAAAACTGAAGATTTCCTACAACGGTGTTTACTACTCCCTTCAGAGGAGAGCACAAACAGGCTCTAACCAGAGTAGAAAAAGAAGTGGGAGGCCCCTTGTCACGGGGTCCTTCTTCCATATCACACAATCAACAGAGCGAGAGATGGCTATACAATCCAAAGAGCATTTATTCCAAGCAAATCAAATGGTCCATAACATAATCCACAAAACAGAGGGTAAAATTGTCCAGTAGTGGCATAAATGTCCCCATCTCTCTGAGAAGTCCCAGCTTCTCCCAGAGGATCAATCCTTCTGTTACGGTTGCTGCGAGCACTGGAGACTATGCCCAGATTTCTTGCTACTGCACATGTGCGAGCGCTGGAGACTAAGTCCAGATTTCTTGCTACTGCACATGTGCGAGCGCTGGAGACTAAGTCCAGATTTCTTGCTACTGCACATGTGCGAGCGCTGGAGACTAAGTCCTATCTTGGAGCCATTGCACATGTGCGGGTGACATCATTGCTGACACGAGGTCACATGTCTCTGACACCTTCTATGCCGATTGGTCGCTGGTCATGTGCTTGTGACGCCTTGCTCGGTGATAGGCCAGCATGATGTCACTCTTGTCGTTCTGGCAGCGGATTGGCTCTGGTGTCCTCCATCTTGGATGAGGCACAGAGTCTATATAAGACCCTGACACACGCCGCATGGCGCTCAGTCCTCTTGGTTCATGCATGAGGGTAGACGCCCTGTGCACGTTCCTCTAGGCATTCCTCTGTCTATGCTAGGTGAGCGCTACCGGCAGGGTAGCGTTCTTATACCTTACAGCTTCGGCTGCTGTCCGTATCCTTACCTCTTAGGGGAGCGGACATAGGCAGGTGCCTGAGGCACATGGTCTGGCTGGGCCTTGTGATTCGACTCGTAGGTGGACGTTGCCGCTAGGGTAACGTTCCTTATACTGCGTCTGGCAGTTGTTCGTATCCTCGCACACTAGGGGAGCGAACAGAGGTAGGAGCTTTGTGCGGCTTACGCTGCTGTTCGTCTCTTTTGCACCACTAGAAGAGCGGACCTAGGCAGGTGCCATATCTAGTGGTTCGTGTCCTCGCACACTAGTGGAGCGAACGCAGGTAGGAGCTTTGTGCGGCTTACGCTGCTGTTCGTCTCTTTTGCACCACTAGAAGAGCGGACCTAGGTAGGTGCCATTTCGCACACATCGCCTTTATCTCTGTGATTATTAACAGAGATCATTCCACACACCCTCCAAGTAAGGGAGGAATTGCTTTACTTATTATATCCTTCTGTGAGTTAACAGAGGTATTGCACTCTGCCATAGTCTGCAGCAGAGTCTTTGCACGGTGGACCCTGACTGTCTGATACTCCTTTAAGTTATTATCAGACAGCCCCCCGTAACATTAGGACTGAGCCAAGGGTCTGGCAGTTATGGCAGAATATCAGCAGTTAGACCGTTACATACAAGTACTTGAGTCACGGCTCAAGAGTATAGAGGATAAACCTCAGACCATGGTGACATCTGCACATGATCCTCGACTTGCTCTGCCAAACAGATATTCTGGCGATGCCAGATCATGTCGTGGTTTCATTAGTCAGTGTCAGATACACCTAGAAGTCAACTCTTCTCGCTTCTCTACGGAGAGGTCCAGAGTAGGCTTTATCATCTCCTTACTTCAGGACAAAGCCTTAGAATGGGCGACTCCCCTATGGGAGCGCTCTGATGTGGTTACTCTGAGACATCAAGACTTTCTTGATGCTCTTAAGGCGGTATTCATGGGTCCGCAGGTTACCCATGATGCGGCCCTGAGACTGTTAGATCTATCTCAGGGTTCGTTATCCACTAGTTCTTATGCCATTGCTTTTAGAACTCTGGTGGCAGAACTAGATTGGCCAGAGAAGGTGTTGATTCCTATCTTCTGGAGAGGGTTGGCAGGCTATGTCAAGGATGCTCTTGCTACTCGTGAGGTCCCTGCTTCTCTGGAGGACTTGATCACAGTAGCAACGAGGATCGATGTACGCCATAAGGAACGTAGACTCGAGGTCTCTTCCTCACGCCCTAAGCCTCGGGCTATTCCAGTTGTTGAGGGTCCACTACCATCTTCCTCAGCATCTGAAACATCTCCCACTTCTATGGAGTTAGGTCATACGTCCTCCAGACTACGCAAGTCTGGTCCTCCTATATGTTACGTATGTCGTCAGGCTGGGCACTATGCCAACAAGTGTCCTAGTCGTCAGGGAAACTCCCTGGCCTAGTAACCATTAGAGGGGGGTTACTAGAGACATCTTCTGCACCCTCTAAGTGTTGTATCCCAGGTCAGCTCTCGTTATCTGAGAATACATGGCCTATTATGGCTTTTGTGGATTCCGGAGCTGACGGGACTTTTGTGTCCTCAGGATTTGTAAAGGGACACAATATTCCCTCTATCATGTTAGAGGCGCCTATTCCTGTCCGTGTTGTTAATGGAACTATGTTGTCTGACTCCATTACATTGAGGACAGTTCCCTTGCGCCTTTCCCTGTCTCAGGGTCACATAGAGGAGATTTCTTTTCTTGTTTTGCCTGAGGGTATAGACGACGTCCTTCTGGGTCTTCCATGGCTTCGGACTCATGCTCCTCACATTGACTGGGAGTCTGACAGCATTATTAGTTGGGGTTCGAAATGTCAGTCCCGATGTCTTCCCTTACCACCTAAGGTCATTGCGGTTGCATCTACTGATCTCTCTCCCATACCTACACCCTATCTGGATTTCGCTGACGTGTTCTCCAAACAGGGTGTTGAGGTTCTTCCACCCCATAGGCCGTATGACTGTGCCATAGACCTTATCCCAGGTTCGGTTCCACCTAAAGGCAGGGTTTACCCCCTGTCGATACCTGAGTCGGAGGCCATGTCGACCTATATAAGAGAGAGTTTAGAGAAGGGGTTCATTCGTAAGTCTGTCTCTCCCGCGGGAGCTGGGTTTTTCTTTGTTCGGAAGAAAGAGGGTGATTTGCGTCCCTGCATAGATTACAGGGGTCTCAACGCAATCACAATAAAGAACAAATACCCATTACCTTTAATTTCGGAGCTCTTTGACAGACTGAGAGGAGCTCAAGTTTTTACGAAGTTGGATCTGCGGGGTGCGTATAACTTGGTACGAATTCGAAAGGGTGACGAATGGAAGACCGCTTTTAACACCCGAGACGGTCACTATGAATACCTCGTCATGCCTTTTGGGTTATGTAATGCACCCGCAGTATTTCAGGACTTCGTAAACGATGTGTTCAGGGATTTACTGTTATCCTCAGTAGTGGTGTATCTGGACGACATCCTGATTTTTTCTCCTGATCTGGAGACTCATCGTCAGGATGTCGTTCGTGTCCTTTCCCGTTTAAGGGAGCACTCATTGTTTGCTAAACTCGAGAAATGTGTATTCGAGCAGTCCTCATTGCCTTTTTTGGGTTACATTATCTCACAAGAGGGCCTGGCTATGGATCCTGCAAAGCTCTCTGCTTTCCTGCAATGGTCCGAACCTCATTCCTTGAAGGCGGTGCAACGCTTCTTAGGATTCATAAATTATTACAGGCAGTTCATACCCCATTTTTCTACTTTGGTGGCCCCTTTGGTGGCCTTGACTAAGAAAGGTGCTAATCCCAAAGCCTGGTCTACTGAGACATCTCAGGCTTTTGAGGCAGTAAAAAGACACTTTTCAACTGCCCCCGTTCTTCAAAGACCCGATGAGAGTAAGCCCTTCCTCTTAGAGGTTGATGCCTCTTCAGTGGGTGCTGGTGCGGTCTTGTATCAAAAGAACAGTGCAGGTAGAAAAAGGCCGTGTTTCTTCTTTGCTAAAACCTTTTCACCGGCAGAGAGAAACTATACCATTGGGGATAGGGAACTGCTCGCCTTGAGATTAGCCTTGGAGGAGTGGCGTCACTTGCTGGAAGGAGCGAAACATCCTTTCCAGGTCTATACAGACCATAAGAATCTGACGTACTTACAAACCGCTCAGCGTCTGAATCCTCGCCAAGCCCGCTGGTCCTTGTTTTTCTCCCGCTTTCACTTCTCCATCAACTATCTGTCTGGGAGTAAGAATAACAAGGCAGACGCCCTGTCTCGCTCTATGCTTTCTACCCAGGAAGAGATTGACGAACCTCGTCTTATCCTTCCCTCCAGGGTTTTTCATACGCTCTCCCCTGTGACGTTAGACCAAATCCCACCGGGCAAGACCTTTGTTCCGCCTGATCGACAGAATGATATACTGTCATGGGCCCACACCTCAAAGGTGAGTGGGCATTTTGGTATTAGGCGGACACGAGAGTTACTGGAGAGGTGGTATTGGTGGCCACACTTAGCCAGCCACGTCAAGAGATATGTCGGTTCTTGCTACTCGTGTGCTCGCAACCGTCCATTACGGCAGAGACCGGCTGGGCTCTTGCATCCTTTACCAGTGCCAGATAGACCATGGGAGGTGGTAGGCATGGACTTTGTGGGTGATCTTCCATGTTCACAGGGACATAGATTTGTGTGGGTCATTACGGACCATTTCTCCCGGATGGTTCATCTCGTACCGTTATCGAGAATCCCATCTTCCAGGGTACTAGCCAAACTATTCCTCAAGCATGTCTTTAGGCTTCACGGGATGCCAGATCGTATCATTTGTGATAGAGGCCCGCAATTTGCTTCCCGTTTCTGGCGAGATCTTTGTAGCCTTCTGCAAATTGAGTTGAATCTATCTTCGGCATACCATCCGGAGACCAATGGTTTGGTTGAGCGTACCAATCAATCCATGATTATATACCTTCGACACTTTGTTGCTGAGAACCACGATAACTGGTCCTCCCTCCTACCCTGGGCAGAATTTGCCCTTAACAATTCGCTGGCTGAGGCCACTGGGCAGACACCGTTTGTACTCTATAATGGGCAACACCCTAGGGTACCGGTACCGTTTCCCACTGCTGCACCTCCTCCTCTTGTGGCCGACTGGGCAACTAATGCCAGAGAGGTTTGGGATCGGACTCAAGAGTCAATCCAAGCAGCTAAGGACCGTATGAAGACGGTGTCCGATCGGTTTCGTCGCCCGGCTCCTGTCTTTTCTCCAGGGGACTTTGTGTGGCTCTCTGCAAAAAACGTGAAACTTAGAGTGAGCTCTGTCAAATTTGCTCCTCGCTTCCTGGGTCCTTATGAGGTTCTTCGACAGGTAAATCCTGTAGTCTACCAATTGAAGTTACCCGTCCATCTTAGGATCCATGACAAATTCCATGTTTCACTGCTAAAGCCGGCAATTTTACCTCACGCTCGTGAAGTGCACTCTCCTGTTTCTGATTCTTCTCGCTCTAGCTATGAGGTACGAACCATAGTTGGTTCTAAGATGGTTAGAGGGCGCAGGTTCTTCTTGATAGATTGGGAGGGCTACGGCCCGGAACATCGCTCTTGGGAGCCTGAGGAGGATGTCCATGCTCCCGACTTAGTTGCCGATTACCTGCGTCGCCGGGAGGGGGGCCCTTGAGGGGGAGGTACTGTTACGGTTGCTGCGAGCACTGGAGACTATGTCCAGATTTCTTGCTACTGCACATGTGCGAGCGCTGGAGACTAAGTCCAGATTTCTTGCTACTGCACATGTGCGAGCGCTGGAGACTAAGTCCAGATTTCTTGCTACTGCACATGTGCGAGCGCTGGAGACTAAGTCCTATCTTGGAGCCATTGCACATGTGCGGGTGACATCATCGCTGACACGAGGTCACATGTCTCTGACACCTTCTATGCCGATTGGTCGCTGGTCATGTGCTTGTGACGCCTTGCTCGGTGATAGGCCAGCATGATGTCACTCTTGTCGTTCTGGCAGCGGATTGGCTCTGGTGTCCTCCATCTTGGATGAGGCACAGAGTCTATATAAGACCCTGACACACGCCGCATGGCGCTCAGTCCTCTTGGTTCATGCATGAGGGTAGACGCCCTGTGCACGTTCCTCTAGGCATTCCTCTGTCTATGCTAGGTGAGCGCTACCGGCAGGGTAGCGTTCTTATACCTTACAGCTTCGGCTGCTGTCCGTATCCTTACCTCTTAGGGGAGCGGACATAGGCAGGTGCCTGAGGCACATGGTCTGGCTGGGCCTTGTGATTCGACTCGTAGGTGGACGTTGCCGCTAGGGTAACGTTCCTTATACTGCGTCTGGCAGTTGTTCGTATCCTCGCACACTAGGGGAGCGAACAGAGGTAGGAGCTTTGTGCGGCTTACGCTGCTGTTCGTCTCTTTTGCACCACTAGAAGAGCGGACCTAGGCAGGTGCCATATCTAGTGGTTCGTGTCCTCGCACACTAGTGGAGCGAACGCAGGTAGGAGCTTTGTGCGGCTTACGCTGCTGTTCATCTCTTTTGCACCACTAGAAGAGCAGACCTAGGTAGGTGCCATTTCTCACACATCGCCTTTATCTCTGTGATTATTAACAGAGATCATTCCACACACCCTCCAAGTAAGGGAGGAATTGCTTTACTTATTATATCCTTCTGTGAGTTAACAGAGGTATTGCACTCTGCCATAGTCTGCAGCAGAGTCTTTGCACGGTGGACCCTGACTGTCTGATACTCCTTTAAGTTATTATCAGACAGCCCCCCGTAACACCTTCTTCCTTAAAGTTCTCAAATAGACTCCATGCCCCAGGTAACCAAAAATTTCTCTAGGCCCACCTCCCCCCACACCCAGGGACGGAAACGCCTCAAGAGGCTATAACCTTGCACTATAGGGGGTGATTACTTACAAACAATACAATGTACACAGAAGCAGTACAAATAAGACAGTGAAGCAAGCTTGAAATAGGAATCTGTACAGCAAGATACACCTCCCCCCATATCCCACCATCAGAACCACTCCCTCCTTCTGAATAAGTGAGTATGTCATGAGGTCTACACAGACCTCTGGCCACCTCACTTAAGTCCATGTTGCTCAGCTGTGAATAGTCTATGTTTCTTCTTGCCGGGACAGTCCATCAGCGTTCTGGTGTTGGCTTCCACATTTGTATTGGATGGAGAAGCTGTAGATAGTTCCTTATACAGCAGTAAGGTTGGAAGGACAAGCTTCCCTTTGTGTCCTCCTTCACTCAAACTGTGTTTCCTGCACCTACAAATCGGCATTGTAGATCTCCCACATCATTTCCTAGGAGAATATCTGCAGGCAGGCCACTCATCATCCCAACCACACATTGCTTGATCTCAAAGCCAAAGTCCAGATCTACAGTCGCCTTTGGGATATTCCTCCCTCGAACTCCAGCCAGTTCAATAACAATCCCTGGTCCATGATGTATCGCCTCTGGCCGAACTACTCGGGGATCAGCTATTGTGAGAAATGCCCCGGAGTCACAAAATCCAATGACTCTCTGTCCATTCAGCACAACCTCCTGTAATTGCTTACTTTGATGGTAAGAGGAACTCGGGGCTGCGGCTCGCACCCCATAAACCCCTAGTGGTCGACCACGAGTGTCTGAGTCATTAGGCAAGTCAACTTGAAGGAGTGACACCTCTTCCCCCATTGTATTTGGCTGTAGAGTACAAGCAGGTCGATATGGTGCAAAGTCATTCCTCAATCGACCATCAGGGCAAGTGTTTTGTAGATGCCCAGGCTGCCCACATCGATAACATTTCCTCTGCATCGTACTCCTTCCAAGGTGCATTCTGGAGAAGGAAATAGGAGAACCTGGTGACAAAGGCTGGAGGCCATACACTCCAACAGGGGGATCTATGGTGCAGGGGTCAGCAGTACACTCTGGTAGAGGTGGTGGTAACTCTTCCTCAGGCAGGATGGAAAGCACAAAATGTACTGGACGAGATGGAGGTGTGTGGGGCTCCATCCAAGTCCTTGTGGGACAACTGGATTGTAGGTGCCCAGGTTGTCCGCACTCATAACATCTCCTCTCTGTGATCCCACCAGGGCGTGGTCGGAACTGTTGGGGCCCAGGATTGTGAGAGTGGTTGTCATCGGCCTGTGGCTGGTTGGAGGGGCAGATATAACTGGAGAGGGCCAAGGAGCAGGAGCAGGCTGTGTCTTATTGTCCAGAAGCCCCCTCCATTGCGGTTGGATAGTAAGGGCCTCATCAGCCAGGGCTGCAGCTCCAGCCAAGGTGCATGGCATGCGCTCTTTGACCCACTCTCGTATTTCTGAGGGACACTTATAAAGAAATTGTTCCATAAGAAATACCTGTATAATGTCTTCCCCAGTGAAGGCGTAGTCTGCTTCCAGCCATCGTAGACATCCCTGGGACATTTTATGAGCATACATCCTAAATGATCCCCCCGTGGTGCATGGGAGGTCTCGGAACTCTGCCCTATGTGAGTCTGGGGTTATGGCATGATAATCCAAGATAGTCTGGTTTACAATGTTGTAATCCCAGTTCTGCTGTGAGTCAATGGTGCAATAAGCCTCTGCCAGGCTTCCGTTCAGGAGCCCAACTAACAAACACACCCAGCCAGAGTGGGGAACCTCCATCATGACACACTGCTGCTCAAAGTCCTTGAAGAACCCTTCCACATCTCAGGAAGCCTCATCAAATGGCTTGAAGTCTGCCCGGGTGATCCGCACAGGCTCCTGGATCGCTGGGTTTATACTCCAACTCACATTACTCTCTCTGTCGGACTCCATTGCTTCTTGTCTCCTCTGTGCTCGGCGAGCAGCCTGCTCCTTATATTCCTGAGATACACCGGGGTCAAGAGCTGCCATCTCTTCTTCGAACCACACCACCCACTGCATTTTTGGGGCAGGGATCCCCGTCCCCAGTGTTTGTCCGTCAGGCATCTGGGAGGAGTTGGACAGGCTCTCACCCACAAGTAGATCAATTAAGGCTTCTTTACTCAGTCCCTGGTAGCTCAGACCCAGATCTTTGGCTCTCTCCTTTAGACTGGAAGTAGTCCAGTTTCTGTACTCACTCTGTTGGTGGATCTCCATTAGGCTGTGCTCTGTTGGTCCCATTGCTGCCACCAGTTGTCACGGGTTCCTTCTCCCATATCACACAATCAACAGAGCTAGAGATGGCTGTACAATCCAAAGAGCATTTATTCCAAGCAAATCAAATGGTCCATAACATAATCCACAAAATAGAGGGTAAAATTGTCCAGTAGTGGCATAAATGTCCCCATCTCTCTGAGACGTCCCAGCTTCTCCCAGAGGATCAACCCTTCTTCCTTAAAGTTCTCAAATAGACACACTGCCCGAGGTAAGCAAAAAGGTCTCTAGGCCCACCTCCCCCCACACCAAGGAATGGAAGCGCCTCAAGAGGCTATAACCTTTCACTAAAGGGGGTGATTACTTACAAACAATACATTGTACACAGAAGCAGTACAAATAAGACAGTGAACTAAGCTTGAAATAGGAATCTGTACAGAAAAATACACCTCCTCCATATCCCACCATCACACCCCTGTTGTGAATATTTTTTCATTTTGGGGCTCCCTCTTGTGGTCAGTGCCCGCGGTGTAGTTGATGTGTGGAATGGAAGCGACACACCTGCAGAGGACTGGCAATCAGGGTCAGATTGGGCTATTTAACTTAGTAGCCTTCTCTTGTTACTTGCCGGTGGTCAATTGCTCCTGTGTGTTGAGGACATTATGTAACCAGCTCTGCTCTCTATCAGAATTTCTCTCAGATAAGTGGTCTTTGTACCTCTGTTGTTTGTTTACCATCTTTTGTTGTTTTTCTGCTTTGATACTAAGCTTGAGTCCTAATTTGTTTGTGTGGAGTTGTGGTGGAATGTGATCATTCCCTGCTGGGAGTGTCTGTATACTTAGCTCCATGATTCTGCAAGGTTTGTGTTTTGTCATGGCTGGTATTATTCAGTCCCTCATGTGTATTAGGGGTACTTTGCACACTGCAACATCGCTAGCCGATTGTAGCGATGCCGAGAGCGATCTGGTGGAGGGGCCTACAGATCTGGGGGGGCTACAGATCTGGTGGGGGGCCTACAGATCTGGTAGGGGGCCTACAGATCTGGTGGGGGGGGCTACAGATCTGATGGGGGGCTACAGATCTGGTGGGGGGCCTACAGATCTGGTAGGGGGCTAAGGGTATACAGATCTGGTCGAGGGGCTGGGGGTATACAGATCTGGTGGGTGGCTGGGGGTATACAGAGCTGGTGGGTGGCTGGGGGTATACATATCTGGTGGGGAGCATACAGATCTGGTGAGGGGGCTGGGGGCATACAGATCTAAGGGAGGGGGCTGAAGGCATACAGATCTGGTGGGTGGTTGGGGTATACAGATCTGTTGGGGGGGCTGGGGGCATACAGATCTGTTGGGGGGCTGGGGGCATACAGATTTGGTAGGGGGGGATGGGGGCATGCAGATCTGGTGGGGGGGGTTGGGGGCATACAGATCTGGTGGGGAGCATACAGATCTGGTGAGGGGGCTGGGGGCATACAGATCTAAGGGAGGGGGCTGAAGGCATACAGATCTGGTGGGTGGTTGGGGTATACAGATCTGTTGGGGGGCTGGGGGCATACAGATCTGTTGGGGGGCTGGAGGCATACAGATTTGGTAGGAGGGATGGGGGCATGCAGATCTGGTGGGGGGGGCTGGGGGCATACAGATCTGATGGGGGGCTGGAAGCATACAGTTATGGTGAGAGGGCTGGGGCATACAGTTCTGATGGGGGGGCCTACAGATCTGGTGGGGGGCCTACAGGTCTGGTGGGGGGGCTACAGATCTGGTGGGGGGCTACAGATCTGGTGGGGGGCCTACAGATCTAGTGGGGGGGCTAAGGGTATACAGATCTGGTCGAGGGGCTGGGGGTATACAGATCTGGTGGGTGGCTGGGGGTATACATATCTGGTGGGAGGGCTCGGGGTATACAGATTTGGTGGGGGGCTGGAGGTATACATATCTGGAGGGGGGCTGGGGGTGTACAGTTCTTGTGGGGGGGCTGGAGGCATACAGTTCTGGTGGGGGGGGCTGGGGGCATACAGATCTGGTGGGGCAGCTGGGGGCATAAAGATCTGATGGGAGGCTGGAGGCATACAATTCTGGTGAGAGGGCTGGGGGCATACAGTTCTGGTGAGAGGGCTAGGGGCATACAGTTCTGGTGGGGGTCTGGTGGGGGGGCTGGGGGTATACAGATCTGGTGTGGGGGTTGGAGGTATACAGACCTGGTAAGGGGGCTGGGGGCATACAGATCTGGTGGGGGGGCTAAGGGCATACAGATCTGGTGGGGGGGTTGGGGGCATACAGATCTGGTGGGGGGGTTGGGGGCATGCAGATCTGGTGGTGGCATACAGATCTGGTGGGGGGTGCTGGGGGCATACAGATCTGTTGAGGGGGCTGGGGGCATACAGATTTGGTGAATGGGGCTGGAGGCATACAGATCTGGTGAAGGGGGGCTGGGGGCATACAGATCTGGTGGGGTTGGGGCCTACAAATCTGGTGGGGGGGTGGGGGCATACAGATCTGGTGGGGGGGTTGGGGGTATACAGATCTGGTTTGGTTTAGGGACATTGTCCGTGACGCCACCCACGGTTTGTGGTGAGGTTGGGACACCACCGCTGCTCTGTACGGGGATCCCGGGAGCGTTGACAGGGAGCAGCTGAGATGTTTTCTCCCCTCCGTGGGTAGGGGGGGTTTGGTGGGCCCCTAAGAAAATGGGCAGCACCCCTTGCCCCAGTCCAGACCCAAGTTGCCCGAGCGGGTACGGTCTCTTTCAGGGGACCCACATCCATGGGGAACCCCTGACTCCCGGAGGATCGCCACCGGTCCAGGTGGTGGCCGGGCCCCAGCCTACTCCACTGCGGGCCCTTCCTCCAATCTGCCTCTCCGGAGGCGGTCATGGTATTAAGCCAACAAATATATTTACATGCCACTAATTTTGTGGTTGCCCTGCAAGTTCACAGGCGTGTCCGTAAGCAGTTCCTTACGCAACGGTTGCAGAAAGTCCCTACGGGGACTAGTTGCCGGCAACGACCGGTTGAATCACGGTGTTAATCTGGTCATAGTTCGGGTGATTTCTTTCATTTTCCTTATCATTCAACAACATTAAACATTCAACGTATCACACGGTGCTGGTGGTCCCAACGGGGACTTGCTGTAGGGCCCCAGCGGGGACTATCAGTTGGGTCCCAGGGGCTATTCACTACACCTGACTCCGGGACAACTTCCTCCTGCAGCTTTCCCACGGTCCACCACCGGACAGCACGAGCCCCCAATGCCACCCTCACACAGGGGTGACACTGTCCCACAGGACTCCACTTCAAACTGCCGGCAGTGCGGGTATGGTTGCTCCTCCAACCGGACTCTTGGAATCGTGAGGGCCAACAGGAACATCACAGGGTCCCGACGGGGACCGACAGCAAGGTAGCCGGGAACCGCTACCACATCCTTTTTCTTCAAGCAGCAGTCTTAGGGCACAGCGGCCGTAGCTGCCGCTCCAGGTCTGTCAGTGTGGGGGATGGGCCCAGCCGGAGTCCCTCCGTGCCGGCTACAACTGGCACCTTCAGTAGTGAGGGGCCCCGCTGTGACATGGCCTGCTCTGCCGCTTGGCAGCTACATCCCCGCGGTGCCTCAGCCAAAGCTGGGTGTCTGGAAGCGGTCAGCAGGACTGGCGGTGCTGGCGTCGGGTAGAAGATCGCCTCCGTTGCGGCCGGGCGGACTGCCGGGGCCGTCGTCATCTCCGTCGCGGCCAGGATGGAAGTCGGGATGGGTGCCAGGGCGGTGGTAAAGGTAAGGTCCGGGGGCCGCAGGTCTGGGCCCTCTCCCACAGACGCTGCGGGCTCCGCTACCGGCGACAGTGGTAACGGGTCGGTCGGGGTGGTGGCCGTGTACAGGGGCAGTAAGATAGGTGGCATAGTGGATGGCAGCAGGCCGGGCCCCTCAGATGCAGCGGCCGTTCCCTTGGGGACATAGGGGCGTGGGCCGCTTTCCTGCTCCGCTGGAACCACCTCCACTCCGCATGCCCGCACAGTTGCAGCCAGGCCCTTCTTCTCCGACGTCCACTCCGCCATCATGGAGTGGACCGCGGCCTGGAGCTCCTGGCACGTCTTGCTGCTGGGCCCAGGAACTTGTTCCGGCAGAGTCCTGGCGTCCCTGCACTCTGCAGCGTTAATTACATGCAATCTTCAAGCACTGCCGCTCCTGCGGCCAGCGCTCCTCCGCCAGACACGGACATCTTGTTTCCGTCCCCCCTTGGTGTTTCTCTGGCACCTCCTCTTCAGGGGCGGAGCTTCGGCTTTCGCGCCTCTACTGCTCGGGAAGACGCTCTAGCGGGGACTTTTCGCGCCCAAGATGGCGGATTCTGAAAATTTTCGGCCGGACACCTCCGGCGGGACACAATGCGCACCTCTACCAGATGGCAGAGCGGTAAGATCCTGTTCGTTACGCCAAGTTGTCGCAGGCAGGGAGGGCGCTGCGCTCTCCCACTGCTCGGGTCCAGCTGCTGCTGCTGCTCGCTCGGTCGGTGGCTCGAGCGGTGGGCCGGATCCCGGGGACTCGAGCGGCTCTCCTCGCCCGTGAGTGAAAGGGGGTGGTTTGGTTTAGGGATATTGTCCGTGACACCACCCACGGTTTGTGGTGAGGTTGGGACACCACTGCTGCTCTGTACGGGGATCCCGGGAGCGTTGACAGGGAGCAGCTGAGATGTTTTCTCCCCTCCGTGGGTAGGGGGTTTGGTGGTCCCGGGGCCCGGTGGTGGAGGTCTGAAGGTGGGTTGCGGGGCCTGGCCGGGTGCAGGGACGTGGGGCAGCACAGTGCCAGATGGCACAGTGGTACTTACTCAGCCAGTAACGCACACGGAGTCTATGGTAAAACAAACGGCTGGATGGACGATTTCCACAGACGGCTGCGGCGGTCACTCCCGGTAGGTTGGCGGTAACTGTCTCTCCCTGCACCGGTGTTCTGTTGTCGGCCCCAATGGCTTCCCACTGATAGCCAACATACCGCTGGGGAGCAGGCTAAGGGAGCCCTTCCTTTGCCCGCAGGCTCTGGGCCTGGGAGCTCTAGCTCTGGCGGTAGCTTTATCTCCCTCATGGTTTGGACGGTTGCCTTCAGTCGGGTCTTTACTGCTGGGAAACCCCGGAGGTTCCCGTCGCTGACGGATTTGACCAGTTTAACAGCGACTCCAAGCCTGGTCGGGGTCCATAGGCCCTGCCGAATGGTGCTGGCTTCTCTTCGCTCCACGGTTTGGTACCAGCGGGCCACCGCCCGACCCCGGTCCTACGGTTCCGCGTCGATCGGCCTCGCCTGCAGTCACCATCATCTGATAACCTTGCTGTATGTGCCCGGGCCACGCACCCGGACACCGGCAGTCAGTTGCTCCATTGCTCCTTCACACTCCTCTCACTGCGCTATCCCTAACTGAACTCCCTTCCTTTTCCCGCCTCCAGGACTGTGAACTCCTCAGTGGGTGGGGCCAACCACCTGGCTCCACCCCACCTGGTGTGGACATCAGCCCCTGCAGGGAGGCAACAAGGATTTGTGTGTGCGGCTGATGTACCTAACCGGGGTGTGGGGTGTGTTGTTGCAGTACCTGTGATGTCCTGGCTTGTCCCGGGCGCCACATGTGCATGTACGCTATGTGTGTGTATGTGCTCGGTGTATCTATGTGTGTCTGCTGTGTGTGTGTATTTGTGTGTATGCGTGCATGCGTGCAGTGAGGACCTGGAAGGCAGAGCATCGTTCGAACTGTGGCAGCGCAACAGACAATGCCGCAGTGAATCATGGAATAGGGGAACAGACAGAACTGGTGATTATGTAAGTATATATATATATATATATGTGTGTGTGTATATGTGTGCGTACGTACGTGCGTGCGTGCGTGCAGTGAGGACCTGGAAGGCGCTGCGCAACGGACAATACCGCATTGCATCACGGAATAGGGGAACAGACAGAACTGTTGATTATGTAAGTATATATATATATACACAGTGTGTGTATAGATATATATATATATAATATATATATAATATATATATATATATATATATAATATATATATATATATATATATATGCATGCAGCCTGGGGCCTCTATATGATGTACACACCCAGCTAGCAGCCTGTTTCCTCTATATCATTAACAGATATATGCAGCCACCAGATTGTATCCTCTATATACTATATACTGTGTATATATATATATAAATATATATATATATATATATATATATATATATATATATATATATATATATATATATATATATATATATATATATATAGCCTGTATCCTCTATATTATACAGTCATATGAAAACGTTTGGGCACCCCTATTAATGTTAACCTTTTTTCTTTATAACAATTTGGGTTTTTGCATCAGCTATTTTAGTTTCATATAACTAATAACTGAGTAATATTTTTGGACTGAAATGAGGTTTATTGTACTAACAGAAAATGTGCAATCTGCATTTAAACAAAATGTGACCGGTACAAAAGTATGGGCACCCTTATCAATTTCTTGATTTGAACACTCCTAACTACTTTTTACTGATTTACTAAAGCACTAAATTGGTTTTGTAACCTCATTGAGCTTTGAACTTCATAGGCAGGTGTATCCAAACATGAGAAAAGGTATTTAAGGTGGCCACTTGCAAGTTGTTCTCCTATTTGAATCTCCTATGAAGAGTGGCATCATGGGCTCCTCAAAACAACTCTCAAATGATCTGAAAACAAAGATTATTCAACATAGTTCAGGGGAAGGATACAAAAAATTGTCTCAGAGATTTAATTTGTCAGTTTCCACTGTGAGGAACATAGTAAGGAAATGGAAGAACATAGGTACAGTTCTTGTTATGCCAAGAAGTGGCAGGCCAAGAAAAGTATCAGAAAGGCAGGGAAGAAGAATGGTGAGAACAGTCAAGGATAATCCACAGACCACCTCCAAAGACCTGCAGCATCAACTTGCTGCAGATGGTGTCAATGTGTATCGGTCAACAATACAGCGCACTTTGCACAAGGAGAAGCTGCATAGGAGAGTGATGTGAAAGAAGCCATTTCTGCAAGTACGTCACAAACAGAGTCGCCTGAGGTATGCAAAAGCACATTTGGACAAGCCAGTTACCTTTTGGAAGAAGGTCCTGTGGACTGATGACACAAAGATTGAGTTGCTTGGTCATACAAAAAGGCGTTATGCATGGAGGCAAAAAAACACGGCATTCCAAGAAAAGCACTTACTACCTCCAGTAAAATTTGGTGCAGGTTCCATCATGCTTTGGGGCTGTGTGACCAATGCCGGTACCGGGAATCTTGTTAAAGTTTAGGGTTGCATGGATTCAACTCAGTATCAGCAGATTCTTGACAATAATGTGCAAGAATCAATGACGAAGTCGATGTTATGCAGGGGATGGATATTTCAGCAAGACAATGATCCAAAACACCGCTCCAAATCTACTCAGGCATTCATGCAGAGAAACAATTACAATGTTCTAGAATGGCCATCCCAGTCCCCAGACCTGAATCTCATTGAACATCTGTGGGATGATTTGAAGCGTGCTGTCCATGCTAGGCTACCATCAAACTTAACTGAACTGGAATTGTTTTGTAAACAGGAAAGGTCAAATATACCTTCATCCAGGATCCAAAAACTCATTAAAAGCTACAGGAAGCGACTAGAGGCTGTTATTTTTGCAAAAGGAGGATCTACAAAATATTAATGTCACTTTTATGTTGAGGTGCCCATACTTTTGCACCAGTCAAATTTTGTTTAAATGCAGATTGCACATTTTCTGTTAGTACAATAAACCTCATTTCAATCCAGAAATATTACTCAGTCCATCACTTATTAGATATATGAAACTGAAATAGTTGTTGCAAAAACCCAAATTGTTATAAAGAAAAAAGGTTAACATTAATAGGGGTGCCCAAACTTTTTCATATGACTGTATATGCCCAGCCAGCAGCTTATATTCTCTATATTATATATATATATAGTCAGCAGCCTGTATTATCTATATTTCACATACGCAGTCTGCATCCTGTATCCTATATTATATATATATATATATATATATATATATATATGGATGCAGCAATATTTATCCTTTTATCTTCTATGCAGCGTGTATCCTCTATATGATATATATATATATATATATATATATATATATATATATATATATATATATATATATATATATATATATATATATATGATAGTATACGGCAGGGTCTCAGCACATCCCATGTCATGTATACAGCATCAAAACATTTATACTGTGGACCTGTGTATACAGTATGATTCTGTATATACTGTGGAAATCACACTATGCCCATTATTCACAGGCATACCAACATACAGTCATGGCCAAAAGTTTTGAGAATGACACCAAAATTATATTTTCACATGATCTGTTGCCCTCTGGTTTTTAATTGTGTTTGTCTGATGTTTACATCACATACATAAATATAATTGCAATCATATTATGAGAACCAAAAGGTTATATTGACAGTTAGAATGAGTTCATGCAGCAAGTCAATATTTGCAGTGTTGACCCTTCTTCAGGACCTCTGCAATTCTCCCTGGCATGCTCTCAATCAACTTCTGAATCAAATCCTGACTGATAGCTGCCATTCTTGCATAAGCAATGCTTGCATTTTGCCAGAATTTGTTGGTTTTTGTTTGTCCACCTGTGTCTTGATGATTGCCCACAAGTTCTCAATGGGATTAAGATCTGGGGAGTTTCTAGGCCATGGACCCAAAATCTCTATGCTTTGTTCCATGAGCCATTTAGTGATCACCTTTGCTTTATGGCAAGGTGCTCCATCATGCTGGAAAAGGCATTGTTGGGCGCCAAACTGCTCTTGGACAGTTGGGAGAAGTTGCTCTTGGGGGACATTCTGGTACCATTCTTTATTCATGGCTGTGTTTTTAGGCAAGACTGTGAGTGAGCCGATTCCCTTGGCTGAGAAGCAACCCCACACATGAATCGTTTCAGGATGCTTAGCAGTTGGCATGAGACAAGACTGGTGGTAGTGCTCACCTCTTCTTCTCCTAATAAGCTGTTTTCCAGATGTCCCAAACAATCGAAAAGGGGATTCATCTGAGAAAATGACTTTACCCCAATCCTCAGCAGTGCACTCCCTGTACCTTTTGCAGAATATCAGTCGGTCCCTGATGTTTTTTCTGGAGAGAAGTGGCTTGTTTGCTGCCCTCTTTGAAGCCAGGCCTTGCTCAAGCATTCTCCGCCTCACAGTGCGTGCAGAAGCATTCACACCAGCCTGCTGCCATTGCTGAGCTAGCTCGGCACTGCTGGTAGTCCAATCCCGCAGCTGAAACAATTTTAAGATATGGTCCTGGCGTTTGCTGGTCCTTCTTGGGCGCCCTGGAGCCTTTTTGGCAACAATGGAAGCTCTCTCCTTGAAGTTCTTGATGATGCGATAGATTGTTGACTGAGGTGCAATCTTTGTAGCTGCGATACTCTTCCCTGTTAGGCCATTTTTGTGCAGAGCAATGATGGCTGCACGTGTTTCTTTAGAGATAACCATGGTTAACTGAAGAGAAACAATGATACCAAGCACCAGCCTCCTATTAAAGTGTCCAGTGGTGTCATTCTTACTTAATCATGACTGATTGATCTCCAGCCCTGTCCTCATCAACACCCACACCTGTGTTAATGGAACAATCACTAAAACAATGTTAGCTGCTCCTTTTAAGGCAGGAATGCAATGATGTTGAAATGTATTTTGGGGGTTGAAGTTCATTTTCTTAGCCAATATTGACTTTGCAAGTAATTGCTGTTAAGCGGATCGCTCTTTATGACATTCTGGAGTATATGCAAATTGCCATTAGAAAAACTTAAGCAGTAGACTTTGTAAAAATTAATATTTGTAGCATTCTCAAAACGTTTGGCCATGACTGTACTATATATACAATTCTGATAATTGAAATTGCAACATGCAACACCAAGATGGAAAAGATATGGAAAACACAGGACGGGTTGACATGTTAATTTTATCTAAATAATAAAAATATGGAAACATTTTTTTTTAAACCTCTTAATTTATTCACTCTGAAGTCTGAGCCACGTGCAGAAATCTCAGCACTTCCAGGCTCTGCTCCTATCACTGAGGTTATTGTTGGTCAACTAAGGTAGGTTCTGATTCTGAGTGCACTTGGGGAAATCATGAAGATCCTCTGCGGGTGGCTCCTGTCATCCCAGATGTGCTTCATGTGACACAAGTCTTTAGACTCTGCAGACCATTGCAGTATGTTAGATGATTAAAGCGGTTGCCCAGGCTTGAGTCACAAGTCTGCAGTCACGATATGTGACTGCAGACATGTGAATTTTCGTGTGCTGTTGTGAAGCCCCACAGGTGTTGTGTCGGTGCATTACCTTCAGGGACTCCACTCGGCTGGATCTTGGTCACAGGTAGGAGATCTTCTATTTGTCGTGACGCCACTCTCAGTATTGCGGTCAGTGGGGACCGCCACTGCAGGTTGAGGGACGCCTGGGGCTGATGGTGAGTGCAGTTAGTTGGAATAGCCTCCTGAGAGTGAGGCAAGCCCCAGGGCCCTGTGTAGGTGCGTAGAACCAATAACTCCACACAAGCAGATTGTCTTTCAGGGGTTTTACTCACTTCAGGTGGCAGGGTGAGTAACCCGGGCGTAGCTGGGATGAACCAGGCTGGAACCAGGTATCCTTCAGGCTGACTTCTGATGGTGACTACCAACTCGCCTTCCTTAGCCCTTGGTGGTTTGGGGTAACCCCGACTTTTAGTCCCTATGGGGGTCACCCAGGGAAGTTGCTGAAGCCTCTCTCCCCTTCGTTTGCCGTTTGCTTGCTGCCTGGGCCAGATCACTCCAGCTGCTTGCCTCCTGTGAACTATGGGCCCTAACTGTGGCTACGTGGCTGCGGCTTTTAGGTGTTGTGGTGTGGGCTTTGAGGGCCCCACACCGGCAGGTTTAGCAAGGAAAGGTGGATCTATCCCCGCTCCGGGATCTGCCGCCCGTTTGGGCCTGGTTCTCCCTAGCAGTCTCCTTACTTCCCACTCTGTGCTCTCTCTCTAGCTGGAGATGGGTTTCGGGTAGCACTCCTAGGTGACCGTTCTCCCCCGTCGGTAGCCACTGCGCGGACGCTGTCAGACTACAGCAGCCCAGGGGAAGGGGTCAGCTCTCCTCGGAGCTCCCTGGACTCTGCTCTGAACCGGCTCACATCTGGGACCTTCACCGCTGCTCCTGTCTGAGCTCCACTTCCATGCTCCTCACTCCTCCACCCTCTGCTTCAGACTGTTTACTCCTCCTTCTCTTTTCCCTTTGTGCCTGCCTACGCCACCTAGCAACCAGGCTCTCTTACCACACCCCTTGAGAGGAGATGGAGGCTTTTGGCCCCCTCCACTATTCCAGTGGAGGTGAAGGCTTTGCCCCCCTCCTGGGATCCCCAGGGGTCCTCTCATAGGTACATGTGTGAGACCTGATCACTATGCGCCTGTGTAGTCACACCTCGGTCAGCCTTCTGGATTACCTGTATTGTACTGTCCCCAGCATGGGTGCAGTACTCAGTGGTGCCTGACCAGGTCAGGGGCGCCACATTCCCCCTTAGTTATCACCAGCACGTCCTCGGGCTGCAAGACAACATTTTAAAATGCATAAAACATTAAAACATGGTAAAACATTTTTAAAACCACCAGGTACCATACATCACCACCCTCCACCCACAAGTCCGTTAACCCACCCAAAACCCTTTCACGTTGGCCGCGCCTTCAGCCACTTCTGGCAGGATGTAGAGGCGGCTTTCATGGGTTGGTGGTTTCAGAGTATACCTGGCCTGGTGAAGCCGCGCCTTCAGCCACTTCTGGCAGGATCCAGAGGCGGCCTTCACAGTTGGTGCTGACCAGGTACCCTCTTTGTGGTGGAGAGCCAGGCCCCATAAACAGGCATGCTCTCTGGTTGCAGGTAAGCCAAGGCCCTATATACGGACGTGCCCCCTGGTTGCAGACGAGCCAAGCCCCTAAACAGGCTGACTCTGGTGGTGGTGGTGCCCTCTGGTGTAACTATTTACACTGCGAGAGTTTGTGGCTATAGCCAGTTCATAGCCTTAAGGTTCATTTCTCACATCAGTTTATGTGGGCACATTCTTAAACTTTTAAAACGTTGCAAAACAAACTTTTTCAAACTGGTAACTTGCTGTATTTCTTATGTTATTTACATGGATTCCTCCTCACCAGGGCTTGGGCCTGTAGGGCTGCGGCACCTGTTGGTTTCTCCATCTTGGTCATCAATGGGTTCCTTTTCTTTTCTTTCCTCTGTATCTTCTGTATCTGTTTCTTTCTCTGTAGGACATGGCGTTACGTCTAGCGCGTACCAGCCTCTTTCTCCTTGATGCATGGTAAACTGTACGGAATCTCCCATTCTTAAGTTTCTTCCAGGATGTCCTCTGGGCAAATTAGCTCTGACGTCTCTCCTATTGACAAAAATGCCTTCTTTGATACCAGGTGCAACGATGAATCCGTATCCTGACTTCAGGCTAAAGTCTTCCACAATTCCTCTACAAAGGGGTCCTCTGACCTGGGCTTTGGCTCTTCTCAGGAACCGTTTTTCTTCTAGGTCTCGGGCCGTGACTTCTCTCTGCTCTGGGGATGGCGGTGCAGGGAAAGACTGGGTTCTGCTACGGCGCCGTGTCTTGCGGACTGGATTCTGCGAGGTACAGCTCACAAGCTCCCAGGTGAGGCTTTTGGGTAGATCTTCTTCAGCAGACGGTGTTAAGTCTTCTTCGTCCCAGCGGGAGTATGGCAACATCTCTGGCTCTGGGCATGGATCCACTGCTGGTGGCTCCTGAGTCAGCTCCTCAGCTTCCTGGCCTCCCCTCCCCCTTAGTTCTTCTGAGCACTCCTTTGGTGGCAGTGCTGGGGATGGACTTTCATCAGCAGGCCCAGGCGGGGGACTCTTTGGCGTGGTTGCTGCAGGAGTTGTCGGAGTCCTCTTGGGGGTGTGCGGAGGGAGCATGTACCGGTCCACCATCCATTGTGGAAACTTGGCCTCCATGTCAGCCTTCAGCTGCCAGTATGCGGGGTCCTCCCCCAGTGTGGGCTTTCCAGCAGGGACCTCTTTGGACTGGGGAGCGGTGTCTGCTCTGGCCTTGCAGGCCGGGGAAAATGGTGATGCAATCTCTTGGCGGGCCGCGCCCTGTTTGGCGGCGGCCTGGTCTTGGCGGGCCGCGCCTGGCATGGCGGCGGCCTGGTCTTGGCGGGCCGCGCCTGGCATGGCGGCGGCCTGGATTGGCGTTTCTGTCGTAGCCGGAGCCTCAGCGGGCATCGCTACCGTAGCCGGTGCTTGGCGGGACGGACTGGGCGTTGCTGCCGCGGTCTGGGCTTGGCGGGCCGGGCCTAGCATGGCGGCGGCCTGGGTCAGCGTTACGCCTGCGGCGTGGATTAGGGTCGCGGCGGCAGCCGGATCTTTGCGGGCCGGGCTGGGCGTTGCTGCAGGGACCGGGTCTTGGTGGGCCGAGCAGGGCATCGCTGCGGCGGCCTGGGCTTGGCGGGCCGCACCTGGCGTGGCTGCGGCCTGGCTCAGCGTCGCCGCGCCGGGCGCCTCTTCAGGGACCGCGGGCGTGGCAGCAGGGGTCGGGGCACTCGCGCTGGCAGGGGCATCACTGGACTCACCCATCGGTGGCAGCATCGGGGTCGGAGTCGTTGCCACTCGGTCTGGCGCTCGGCGCGCGGCTCTCCCTTCATAGGCCTGAACCGCGGCAGCCATCTCCAGAAGTTCCATGCGTTCTTCTCTGATCTGCTCCACGACCCGGGTCTCCAGTCGGTCGCAGAACTGGGCCAGCTCCCGATACCACCAGGCAGCGGAGCCCGGTTCTGGGTTTCTGCGGTCAGACGCCATTTCTTCTGCGCCCTCTTCTGCACGATTTCCCAGCAGTGGACTCGTCGTTGCCTCTAGTAGCAAGCTGTTCAGTTTCCGCTCTGCCTCTTTCAGCAGCTCCTCTCCCAGCAGCAGGCTTCTGGCTCCCTTTCTGTCCCGATGTCTCTGGACGCTTCCGCTCTCTTCACCAGCGAGGTCAGAACTCTGCAGGGGATCTCTGGGTAGCCACACCTCTTCGTGGGCGGTAACTTCTCCCAGCGCGGGCTGCTGTTGTTTTTCAGCGCGCTTTTCATGGTGGCAATATGGCGGCGCTTCCAATTTTCCAAGCGGAGCGCCCAGGCACATGGTCACCTGTCTGAACAGGTCTAGTCCTTATCCTGTTCGTGACGCCAGATGTGAAGCCCCACAGGTGTTGTGTCGGTGCATTACCTTCAGGGACTCCACTCGGCTGGATCTTGGTCACAGGTAGGAGATCTTCTATTTGTCGTGACGCCACTCTCAGTATTGCGGTCAGTGGGGACCGCCACTGCAGGTTGAGGGACGCCTGGGGCTGATGGTGAGTGCAGTTAGTTGGAATAGCCTCCTGAGAGTGAGGCAAGCCCCAGGGCCCTGTGTAGGTGCGTAGAACCACAAGGCGCAGAATAACTCCACACAAGCAGATTGTCTTTCAGGGGTTTTACTCACTTCAGGTGGCAGGGTGAGTAACCCGGGCGTAGCTGGGATGAACCAGGCTGGAACCAGGTATCCTTCAGGCTGACTTCTGATGGTGACTACCAACTCGCCTTCCTTAGCCCTTGGTGGTTTGGGGTAACCCCGACTTTTAGTCCCTATGGGGGTCACCCAGGGAAGTTGCTGAAGCCTCTCTCCCCTTCATTTGCCGTTTGCTTGCTGCCTGGGCCAGATCACTCCAGCTGCTTGCCTCCTGTGAACTATGGGCCCTAACTGTGGCTACGTGGCTGCGGCTTTTAGGTGTTGTGGTGTGGGCTTTGAGGGCCCCACACCGGCAGGTTTAGCAAGGAAAGGTGGATCTATCCCCGCTCCGGGATCTGCCGCCCGTTTGGGCCTGGTTCTCCCTAGCAGTCTCCTTACTTCCCACTCTGTGCTCTCTCTCTAGCTGGAGATGGGTTTCGGGTAGCACTCCTAGGTGACCGTTCTCCCCCGTCGGTAGCCACTGCGCGGACGCTGTCAGACTACAGCAGCCCAGGGGAAGGGGTCAGCTCTCCTCGGAGCTCCCTGGACTCTGCTCTGAACCGGCTCACATCTGGGACCTTCACCGCTGCTCCTGTCTGAGCTCCACTTCCATGCTCCTCACTCCTCCACCCTCTGCTTCAGACTGTTTACTCCTCCTTCTCTTTTCCCTTTGTGCCTGCCTACGCCACCTAGCAACCAGGCTCTCTTACCACACCCCTTGAGAGGAGATGGAGGCTTTTGGCCCCCTCCACTATTCCAGTGGAGGTGAAGGCTTTGCCCCCCTCCTGGGATCCCCAGGGGTCCTCTCATAGGTACATGTGTGAGACCTGATCACTATGCGCCTGTGTAGTCACACCTCGGTCAGCCTTCTGGATTACCTGTATTGTACTGTCCCCAGCATGGGTGCAGTACTCAGTGGTGCCTGACCAGGTCAGGGGCGCCACATTCCCCCTTAGTTATCACCAGCACGTCCTCGGGCTGCAAGACAACATTTTAAAATGCATAAAACATTAAAACATGGTAAAACATTTTTAAAACCACCAGGTACCATACATCACCACCCTCCACCCACAAGTCCGTTAACCCACCCAAAACCCTTTCACGTTGGCCGCGCCTTCAGCCACTTCTGGCAGGATGTAGAGGCGGCTTTCATGGGTTGGTGGTTTCAGAGTATACCTGGCCTGGTGAAGCCGCGCCTTCAGCCACTTCTGGCAGGATCCAGAGGCGGCCTTCACAGTTGGTGCTGACCAGGTACCCTCTTTGTGGTGGAGAGCCAGGCCCCATAAACAGGCATGCTCTCTGGTTGCAGGTAAGCCAAGGCCCTATATACGGACGTGCCCCCTGGTTGCAGACGAGCCAAGCCCCTAAACAGGCTGACTCTGGTGGTGGTGGTGCCCTCTGGTGTAACTATTTACACTGCGAGAGTTTGTGGCTATAGCCAGTTCATAGCCTTAAGGTTCATTTCTCACATCAGTTTATGTGGGCACATTCTTAAACTTTTAAAACGTTGCAAAACAAACTTTTTCAAACTGGTAACTTGCTGTATTTCTTATGTTATTTACATGGATTCCTCCTCACCAGGGCTTGGGCCTGTAGGGCTGCGGCACCTGTTGGTTTCTCCATCTTGGTCATCAATGGGTTCCTTTTCTTTTCTTTCCTCTGTATCTTCTGTATCTGTTTCTTTCTCTGTAGGACATGGCATTACGTCTAGCGCGTACCAGCCTCTTTCTCCTTGATGCATGGTAAACTGTACGGAATCTCCCATTCTTAAGTTTCTTCCAGGATGTCCTCTGGGCAAATTAGCTCTGACGTCTCTCCTATTGACAAAAATGCCTTCTTTGATACCAGGTGCAACGATGAATCCGTATCCTGACTTCAGGCTAAAGTCTTCCACAATTCCTCTACAAAGGGGTCCTCTGACCTGGGCTTTGGCTCTTCTCAGGAACCGTTTTTCTTCTAGGTCTCGGGCCGTGACTTCTCTCTGCTCTGGGGATGGCGGTGCAGGGAAAGACTGGGTTCTGCTACGGCGCCGTGTCTTGCGGACTGGATTCTGCGAGGTACAGCTCACAAGCTCCCAGGTGAGGCTTTTGGGTAGATCTTCTTCAGCAGACGGTGTTAAGTCTTCTTCGTCCCAGCGGGAGTATGGCAACATCTCTGGCTCTGGGCATGGATCCACTGCTGGTGGCTCCTGAGTCAGCTCCTCAGCTTCCTGGCCTCCCCTCCCCCTTAGTTCTTCTGAGCACTCCTTTGGTGGCAGTGCTGGGGATGGACTTTCATCAGCAGGCCCAGGCGGGGGACTCTTTGGCGTGGTTGCTGCAGGAGTTGTCGGAGTCCTCTTGGGGGTGTGCGGAGGGAGCATGTACCGGTCCACCATCCATTGTGGAAACTTGGCCTCCATGTCAGCCTTCAGCTGCCAGTATGCGGGGTCCTCCCCCAGTGTGGGCTTTCCAGCAGGGACCTCTTTGGACTGGGGAGCGGTGTCTGCTCTGGCCTTGCAGGCCGGGGAAAATGGTGATGCAATCTCTTGGCGGGCCGCGCCCTGTTTGGCGGCGGCCTGGTCTTGGCGGGCCGCGCCTGGCATGGCGGCGGCCTGGTCTTGGCGGGCCGCGCCTGGCATGGCGGCGGCCTGGATTGGCGTTTCTGTCGTAGCCGGAGCCTCAGCGGGCATCGCTACCGTAGCCGGTGCTTGGCGGGACGGACTGGGCGTTGCTGCCGCGGTCTGGGCTTGGCGGGCCGGGCCTAGCATGGCGGCGGCCTGGGTCAGCGTTACGCCTGCGGCGTGGATTAGGGTCGCGGCGGCAGCCGGATCTTTGCGGGCCGGGCTGGGCGTTGCTGCAGGGACCGGGTCTTGGTGGGCCGAGCAGGGCATCGCTGCGGCGGCCTGGGCTTGGCGGGCCGCACCTGGCGTGGCTGCGGCCTGGCTCAGCGTCGCCGCGCCGGGCGCCTCTTCAGGGACCGCGGGCGTGGCAGCAGGGGTCGGGGCACTCGCGCTGGCAGGGGCATCACTGGACTCACCCATCGGTGGCAGCATCGGGGTCGGAGTCGTTGCCACTCGGTCTGGCGCTCGGCGCGCGGCTCTCCCTTCATAGGCCTGAACCGCGGCAGCCATCTCCAGAAGTTCCATGCGTTCTTCTCTGATCTGCTCCACGACCCGGGTCTCCAGTCGGTCGCAGAACTGGGCCAGCTCCCGATACCACCAGGCAGCGGAGCCCGGTTCTGGGTTTCTGCAGTCAGACGCCATTTCTTCTGCGCCCTCTTCTGCACGATTTCCCAGCAGTGGACTCGTCGTTGCCTCTAGTAGCAAGCTGTTCAGTTTCCGCTCTGCCTCTTTCAGCAGCTCCTCTCCCAGCAGCAGGCTTCTGGCTCCCTTTCTGTCCCGACGTCTCTGGACGCTTCCGCTCTCTTCACCAGCGAGGTCAGAACTCTGCAGGGGATCTCTGGGTAGCCACACCTCTTCGTGGGCGGTAACTTCTCCCAGCGCGGGCTGCTGTTGTTTTTCAGCGCGCTTTTCATGGTGGCAATATGGCGGCGCTTCCAATTTTCCAAGCGGAGCGCCCAGGCACATGGTCACCTGTCTGAACAGGTCTAGTCCTTATCCTGTTCGTGACGCCAGATGTGAAGCCCCACAGGTGTTGTGTCGGTGCATTACCTTCAGGGACTCCACTCGGCTGGATCTTGGTCACAGGTAGGAGATCTTCTATTTGTCGTGACGCCACTCTCAGTATTGCGGTCAGTGGGGACCGCCACTGCAGGTTGAGGGACGCCTGGGGCTGATGGTGAGTGCAGTTAGTTGGAATAGCCTCCTGAGAGTGAGGCAAGCCCCAGGGCCCTGTGTAGGTGCGTAGAACCACAAGGCGCAGAATAACTCCACACAAGCAGATTGTCTTTCAGGGGTTTTACTCACTTCAGGTGGCAGGGTGAGTAACCCGGGCGTAGCTGGGATGAACCAGGCTGGAACCAGGTATCCTTCAGGCTGACTTCTGATGGTGACTACCAACTCGCCTTCCTTAGCCCTTGGTGGTTTGGGGTAACCCCGACTTTTAGTCCCTATGGGGGTCACCCAGGGAAGTTGCTGAAGCCTCTCTCCCCTTCATTTGCCGTTTGCTTGCTGCCTGGGCCAGATCACTCCAGCTGCTTGCCTCCTGTGAACTATGGGCCCTAACTGTGGCTACGTGGCTGCGGCTTTTAGGTGTTGTGGTGTGGGCTTTGAGGGCCCCACACCGGCAGGTTTAGCAAGGAAAGGTGGATCTATCCCCGCTCCGGGATCTGCCGCCCGTTTGGGCCTGGTTCTCCCTAGCAGTCTCCTTACTTCCCACTCTGTGCTCTCTCTCTAGCTGGAGATGGGTTTCGGGTAGCACTCCTAGGTGACCGTTCTCCCCCGTCGGTAGCCACTGCGCGGACGCTGTCAGACTACAGCAGCCCAGGGGAAGGGGTCAGCTCTCCTCGGAGCTCCCTGGACTCTGCTCTGAACCGGCTCACATCTGGGACCTTCACCGCTGCTCCTGTCTGAGCTCCACTTCCATGCTCCTCACTCCTCCACCCTCTGCTTCAGACTGTTTACTCCTCCTTCTCTTTTCCCTTTGTGCCTGCCTACGCCACCTAGTAACCAGGCTCTCTTACCACACCCCTTGAGAGGAGATGGAGGCTTTTGGCCCCCTCCACTATTCCAGTGGAGGTGAAGGCTTTGCCCCCCTCCTGGGATCCCCAGGGGTCCTCTCATAGGTACATGTGTGAGACCTGATCACTATGCGCCTGTGTAGTCACACCTCGGTCAGCCTTCTGGATTACCTGTATTGTACTGTCCCCAGCATGGGTGCAGTACTCAGTGGTGCCTGACCAGGTCAGGGGCGCCACACTGTCAGGATTCTGCAGTACCAGCACCAAAAGTGAACAGACTTGTAACCACAATTATCTGATTTGAAAATGTATGGTGAATAAAGTGAGGCCAGACACGTCTAGTTGGAATGCAAATTGCATACATGTGGTCATATAACCATCTGCTCCCAGCTACGATGAATCCTGAGAGCACATAATGTGGTGATTCACAAAGTCTGGAGTCACATAGTGATTGCAGACTTGCACCCCAAGCCTAACTAGCTTTGTTTATGGCTGCTCACAGTAGCACAAGCAACATGCGGCCTTTCATTGTCATGTTGAGAAAAGGATCCTGGGAATACTTTGGAGAAGTGGCTGCATCATTGCTGCCACCATTGTTCTATTTGGTAATGCAAGTGAAACAGTTTGAAACATTAGGTGTGAAATGCAACATCGAGTCTCCACACAAACCGTTAAAAGGACTTTACATGACATAGGGCTATGAGCCAGATGTCTATCTACAGGTGTCTATTGACCTCATGCCATCAATCTCAAGAGCTATTATGGAGCAGATCAAGATGGCAATCTGGGCTGGAATAAAAGGTACTTCCTCTTCAGCAATGAATCCTAATTTTTGTTCTTGAACGCAATAATAGCTGAAAATTGGCGTAGAGACAACATGGCAAAAGCATGAAGAGGCCTTCAGGATAGAATGTTCCACCAATCCTGCTCCTGGGATTATGATGTTAGGTGGCATAATGTATGGTACCAGACCCCACTAACTTTCATTCCAAGTTTCATTTGATTTGATTTGTTTGTAGAACCTGTGGTGAGGCCATTTCTGGAAGCTCTGAAATTCAGCACACAGCTCAGTCACTCCGGGAGATTGAGTCCTGTAACAGTGATACCAGGTCAACTTCCATTGACGTGACATCACCAGACATCAGAGGTCACAGCAGTCCGGGTCATGTGATGCGGATGAGTGGACAGCGACAGCACCACTTGCAGGCTGAATTAGAAAAGAAGATATTTAGAAAAATCTTTCTTTCCCTACTTTAAATCGATGTGTCCGCTATGCTTTGTATTGGACTACCTCTTTAATGGTCATAAAAAAAATATAAAAATATACAAATCTATAGACTCAAGAGCATTAAATAATAAAAGCACAATAATGTTTATACATACATCTCTATTACTGCAAATGTGTAATACAAAAAGAAAGTTAAACATTGAGAGGAAATATATCAATGATAATATAATTGTTATTAATGTATTAATTTATTAGAGGCTACCAAGACTTTCATGCTTTCATTAAAATTCCCTAACTGTGAAAGGAGGTTGCAGGTGAATTGTATTCATTTAATCTTGTAATATAAGTTCACAGATGGGGGTCTAGAGATGATAAATGAGAAGAGTGCAATTGCTTCTTGCCTGCAGCTACCTCCTGAGCTGTATTCATACCATACCTGCCTTATTGTTGCTCGTAGAACAAGGTTGAGTAGAATCAACAACAATAACTCTACTACACAGAAATCCGTGTTTTGGATTCCCCCTTTATTATTTGAGCTGGGAAATATATAGTTCTCTTATTGTCACTGTAAAAATGAATTATAGATTGTGCTACATATCAGATTATTCTGCCAAAACATGGCTGAATTGACAAACATTGTAATGTATGAAGTCATCAGCACTTTCATAAGAGAGCATGTAGGATAAGACAATAGTGTAGTTTAACATAATACTCCTTATTACATGTTTTCTTTTATCACGTTGTTGCCAAAAAACTTCAGAGAATATTCATGCTGGCAGTATTTTTTTTTAATTTCTAAATAAATGCCCATTGAATTCCTGAATATGACCGTAGCATTTAGATAGAATCTGGTATCTGAATTGCCTTTATGAGTGTGTGTCATGTACACAATTGTATTAGTCTTATTCAATCCCATCAGCAATATTTTGCACTTATGATAATCCATTTGTATATCTAACTAATTTGTTGCAGATTTTCAGTGTGGATTTAACACAGTGAATTACAATTTTCAGTAAAATACATATAACGATGGTTTAAAAAATCTGAACATATCTGAGAGCATTTGCCCATTGATATGAAAGGGTGAAAACTATTTCAAAATCCATGAGTTTTCCATGTACTTTTATACAACTTGAGCTTACCTGCTAATGTGTTAAAAAGGCTAGTGTGCTAAATTTAAAAATCATACTATTAAATTACATTCCCTCACTACCAAAATCTCATTCATCATGCACACCATTAGGTGACTCTACATGGGTTTCCTTATGCCTCTTATATGTCCCTAAGTGTAGTTTTCCATATGCCAGGTATACGTCCCTATGTGTGGTTTTCCTATACCAGTTGTATGTCCCTATGTGTGGTTTTCCATATGCCAGTTATATGTCCCTAAGTGGGGTTTCCCTACAGTTATATGTCCCTATGCTTTGTTTTTCTATTCCAGTTATATGTCCCTATGCTTTGTTTCCCTATGGCAGTTATATGTCCCTAAGTGTGGTTTTCCATAACCCAGTTATATGTCCCTAAGTGTGGTTTTCCCTATGCCAGTTATATGTTTCTATGTGTATTTTTCCCTATGCCAGTTATATGTCAATATGTGTGTTTTTCCCCATGCCAGTTATATTACAGTAACATAACAATCGATGCATCCTTTACATATATACTCATATATTTTTTAACATATACTGTGCAGCTCGACATTTACCGTGTTTTTAGAAAAAATAAGACACTGTCTTATACTTTTTTGCCCCCCCAAAAAGCACTAGGACTTATTTTTAAAGGTGTTCTTATTCTTAGGGAAACATGTTTGGGGGTAAGTTTACCCCCCAAAACAAGCAGGTCTCTCCTCCCTAGGAGACTCATACTTACTAGACCCCGGATGTCTGCATGGCTCCCAGATCCTCCAGTGACCTCCGGTCGGCGCTCACAGCAGCTATGCTGCACGCCGTCCTCCCCTGCTTCTGGCTGACACACACACATCAGATCACACACACACATCAGATCACACACACACATCAGATCACACACACAAATCAGATCACACACACAGACTCACTCACTCATCACATCCAGCGTTACAGAATGCTTCCGGCCCCAGAGAACGATGGGAGGAGTCACGTGTTGCAGGTCCTGTAAGCAACCATTTTGGCAGGTCCTTGTGCTCCACGGCACAGCCTTTCAGGATTCTGCCAATGAGAAGAAATTGGTGTCGCTGGATGTGGTGCGTGTGTGATTAGATGTTTGTGTGTGTGAGATCGGATGTGTGTGGGGGTGCGATCACTGCAGGTTCTCTGCTTGACGTCTGGTGAGTGTGATTGTGAGGTGTCCACTGTCTATAATGAAGTGTCCTGTAGTTTACTTTTACTTTTTTAGCTGCATGGACACTTCATTATTGAACTGCGACTATGTCCTATTTTCGGGGTAGGGTTTATATTTACGCCTTGCTCCAAAAATGCTGAAAATACCTGCTAGGGCTTATTTTTGGGGGAGGTATTATTTTTGGAAAAACACAGTATATGCAAAAAAACTTAAGAAACCTGCATGTCTGAGAAACCTCTTTCAATATAGTAATAATTCTGGCACACAAAAAGATCAAGACTTGTAGAACAACTCTTTGAATGCAAATATCGTTTATTCATGCAGTAAGTTGATGATAATTCATCCGACGTTTCGACCGTACAATAATGGTCTTTATCAAGGATTAATTTATCTATAGGTACAAGAAATATGTACAGAAAAAAAGAAATCAATACAAAGTATAACATCAGTCGATGCGATTACATACAAAACAGACACCATGAATATAGTCATGTGCTGCACGTAATAAACATGAGGATATGTGAGAGAAAGGAAAAAGTTATATAAAATGTACAGAAACCCATCCAGTTTAGAAAATGCATGATGTTAACAATATGAGTACAGCGAGCACCCACCTATATCAACACTGCGTTGGTACACGTTCAATGATAGCTGGTAGCTGATAGTAACTGATAGCTGATAGTAACAACTTTTGATACGTGTCAACCCAAGTCTGGTTGTCATTCTCACCCCTTTCATTGTCGACAGACAGATACGTGAGGTACACATGTTTTTTGTAAACCAGTTTGTGGATACGTCATGTAATGCAAAAATGTTGTTCCTTGATGACTGTTTCACGTGGTTTTCTTTTGTATTTTAAATGTAGGATCACATTTTTGATCCCATCATATTTACTGGTGTTGACCAGCTATCATTGAACGTGTACCAACGCAGTGTTGATATAGGTGGGTGCTCGCTGTACTCATATTGTTAACATCATGCATTTTCTAAACTGGATGGGTTTCTGTACATTTTATATAACTTTTTCCTTTCTCTCACATATCCTCATGTTTATTACGTGCAGCACATGACTATATTCATGGTGTCTGTTTTGTATGTAATCGCATCGACTGATGTTATACTTTGTATTGATTTCTTTTTTTCTGTACATATTTCTTGTACCTATAGATAAATTAATCCTTGATAAAGACCATTATTGTACGGTCGAAACGTCGGATGAATTATCATCAACTTACTGCATGAATAAACGATATTTGCATTCAAAGAGTTGTTCTACAAGTCTTGATCTTTTTGTGTGCCAGAATTATTACTATATTGATTGTCTACGATTTTTTCTGGGCACCTACGTTTTCATTGTGAGCCAGACATATTCGCTTATATATTGAGAAACCTCTTTGACCTGATTTTACTGAAAACATTGCTGGGCACTGTGACTCCGCCAATAACACCATAATATCACACAGATATTGAAAAACGCACCAGAATCAAAGAAATGTAATGTTACAGAGTCCATATTTCATTGAGATGGTGCGTGCCATAATATTACCATGCTAGTATGGAGGTTTCACATAGGCAACAGTTTCAGAAGGATGGAGACTTTGTTGTTGTTCACTATGATGCACAGAAGTGCTATGGCATTATAATTGGCATTTCTGATCATGGGGAAGTAATGGTTAATGCCATGCAGAAAAGAAAAATAGATGGATCTGACCTCACACTAAGGATGAGATGTGGTACCCTGCAATACATTTTATCCGTAAGGCTGACCTGCCTGTGTCTGCTAAAAATAGAGGCATTTTTGTCTTTCATTAATCCCCCCCATCTGGAGAATTGATTGTCTTCACATACAGATACATCGGAGGTTACATCAGTTACATTAACTGTGTTACATCCGTCAAATGGATATATACTTTTTATTTTCGTTAATGCAGTAAACATATACCTTTGCATAAATAGATCCTTTTTTGTTGACATACCGGGGAATGGACCCAAAGGATGATTTGAATAAATACCATTTAGTTTCACAGGAACTTGTACATTCATTACATAGGATAAATCATGCTTCCTTTTCATGTTGCATCGATTACACAGTGTTTACTATTAAATATTTTAGTTACTCAAGAGAGATAAATTGATATTGTTCCACATAAATATTACCAATATGTCACCTGTGTATAATAATACATTTGTAAGTTTCAGTTGCTGCATGCAAACATGATATTCAGCCTTCCGACATTGAAAGTGTCATGCAAATGTTGCATCCGTTGAATCTGAATTCACCATATACAGTGGGTACGGAAAGTATTCAGACCCCTTAAAATTTTTCACTCTGTTTCATTGCAGCCATTTGGTAAGTTCAAAAAAGTTCATTTTTTTTTCTCATTAATGTACACTCTGCACCCCATCTTGACAGAAAAAAACCCAAGAAATGTAGAAATGTTTGCAAATTTATTAAACAATAAAAACTGAAATATGGTCATAAATATTCAAACTCTTTGCTCAGTATTCAGTAGAAGCACCCTTTTGAACTAGTACAGCCATGAATCTTCTTGGGAATGATGCAACAAGTTTTTCCACACCTAGATTTGGGGATCCTCTCCCATTCTTCTTGCAGATCCTCTCCAGTTCCGTCAGATTGGATGGTGTACGTTGGTGGACAGCCATGTTCAGGTCTCTCCAGAAATGCCAAATTGGGTTTAGGTCAGCCAAGAATGCTCACAAAGTTGTTCTGAAGCCACCCCTTTGTTATTTTAGCTGTGTGCTTAGGGTCATTGTCTTGTTGGAAGGTGAACCTTTGGCCAAGTCTGAGGTCCAGAGCAATCTGGAAAAGGTTTTCTTCCAGGATATCTCTGTGCTTGTCCTTCAATTGCAACCAGTCGTCCTGTTCCTGCAGCTGAAAAGCACCCCCCATAGCATGATGCTGCCACCACCATGTTTCCCTGTTGGGATTGTATTGAGCAGGTGATGAGCAGTGCCTGGTTTCTCCACACATACCGCTTAAAATTATCACCAAATAGTTCTCATCAGACCAAAGAATCTTATTTCTCATAGTCTGGGAGTTCTTCATGTGTTTTTTTTTTTTTTGCAAACTCTGTGTGGGCTTTCATATGTCTTACACTGAGATAAGGCTTCTGTCGGGCCACTCTGCCGTAAAGGCCTGACTGGTGGAAGGCTGCAGTGATAGTTGTCTTTGTGGAACTTTTTCTCATCTCCCTACTGCATCTCTGGAACTCAGCCATAGTGATCTTGGGGTTCTTCTTTACCTCTCTCACAAAGGCTCTTCTCCCATGATTACTCAGTTTGGCTGGACAGTCAGGTCTAGGAAAAATTCTGGTGGTCCCAAACATCTTCCATTTAAGGATTATGGAGGCCACTGTGGTCTTAGGAACCTTGAGTACTGCAGAAATTCTTTTGTAACCTTGACCAGATCTGTGCCTTGCCACAATTCTGCCTTTGAGCTTCTTGGGCAGTTACTTTGACCTCATGATTCTCATTTAGTCTGACATGCACTGTGAGCCATGAGGTCTTAGGCCAGTTTCACACATCCGGCTTTTTGCCGTTTTGCTGGATGCGGCGCTCTCCCGTACAGTTAATACAGTACAATGACAGCGATGTAACTTCCGGGTCACATGCGCCGGTCACATGACAGCATGTGACTGGCGCTTGTTGCGCTGTCATTGTACTGTATTAACTGTACGGGAGAGCGCCGCATCCGGCAAAACGGCAAAAAGCCGGATGTGTGAAACTGGCCTTATATAGACAGGTGTGTGCCTTTCCAAATCAAGTCCTATCAGTTTAATTAAACACAGCTGGAGTCCAATGAAGGAGTGGAACCATGTCAAGGAGGATCACAAGGAAATGGACAGCATGTGACTTAAATATGAGTGTCTGACCAAAGGGTCTGAATACTTATGACCATGTGATAATTCAGTTTTCAGATTTCAGTGAAATTTCCACATTTTTGGGGTTCTTTTTCTGACAAGATGGGGTACAGAGTGTACATTAATGAGAAAAAAAAATTAACTTTTTTGAATTTAACAAATTACTGCAATGAAGTAAAGAGTGAAAAATTTAAATTGGTCTGAATACTTTCCATACCCACCGTATTTTATTTAATTCACAGTTATGATGAAAGTATGTATATCCTTATGTTTCACATCTTGGGTGGGCGTCAGTTTGGGGTTAAAGTTTCAAATTCACCATAAGCCACATATATATATATACACACAGTATATATATATATATATATATATATATATATATATATATATATATATATATATATATATATATATTTGGCTTGTGCTGATAATTAAACTTTAACTCAAAATGCCAACTTCCCATTCAATGCCCACATATAGGAAAAGTAAGGATCCATCAGAATTCATATCACAACCCATAGAAAACAGGTTAAAGTCAAGACACAACTTGTAATTCGGAAGTTTCTAAAAGCCCGTACAATATATTTTTAGTGGTCATTGGTGACAAAGTTTAATAGTGTTCAATATGAGTTGCCACTTTGTTAAAGGTTGCAGTAAATTATAAATAGATTTAATTTCTTTTCTTGACATCAGGGACACATAAACATGCAATATCTTCATTTTGACGTAGTCAACGATACAAGGTTATCTCTAGAGAAAATTATTAATTCACCATGTTTAGGGTGTTGGATTTTTTCATATTAAATTTTATGACTATAATATGGGATTCTTTCCTCCTCTAATGATTGCAACAATTTTTGTTTTTACATCATACCATCTAATTACTCATCGTGAACATAATGAACAGAGTGATTTAAAATTAACATTTTTTATGAGCACAATAATATATGAGAGATTGATAACGCTATTAAAGTGGTAGTTTTTTTTTTTTCTTGTTAGAAATGTTTCTGCTGGGTAAATTATTGTCTTAAGACACATTGATGGATAATCAATTCTAAAATGAATTAACTATTAACATAGTACAGATGTGAACTGTGCCTTTTTTAGGAGACTCAAAAACTACTATTAAAAATAGGTTTTAACTGGGATGAAAGATAAACTGCTGCCAGCAAAATGGACCAACGATAACCCTTGCAAGGTGAACCTAAGAACAATATAATTTATTCGGTGCCACATTGTGAAGCTTAAAGAGCATTTGGCTGGGAATAAATAGCAGGTCTGAACAATAGCTAGCACTGTGAAAAGAAAATATTGCTGAGACAAGAATTTCACATTCAAGGACTTGTTTAAGATGTGTAGAATAAGTTTGTACACTGATTAGTCTAAATGAACAGATATTGCAAATAACCTGATTTTAACGAGGTCATAAATGTGAGATAAAGGAAATGCTATAAAAAAACATTATCTAGATAATACACTGCCGTGCCTACAATTTAAAAATGTGCCTATTATACTTGTTTCTGTGGTTTTTATTCCTGAACTAAATGCTTTGGCTAAGGTTATCTGATATAAACCAGTGTGCACTGGCTTCATAAGACAACCCATTAAAGAGGCTACATTTTATCTCGTCGCATTAATTCCATTGTATTATTTGGTCACAATGTCTGTAGAATTTCCTTTCACTGGTATATTAAGAATGAGGCCAGAGCCACAAATCCTTATTTTATCATCACTACTAAGGCTGGAGTTCAATGTTGGTTTTTGTGTTTTCTCATAAACCTTGAAGCAGATCTATATTGGAATACACTGTGTAAAGTCATTTGGGGATATTGGAATACATATTGCGATACATGTTTTAAGACCACGTTGGGATACAGAGCATTTCCAATTTTTTTAAGATTATTGTGCCTAGAGAATTGAGACCCAAAAGCATTATTGGATTTCCACAATAATTACAGCTTGCGTTTCCTACAGCTTTCCTCTAATTGCCAATAAACTCCTCCAAACAGTACAAAAGAATAGACAATGTGAGGAGAATTGTACACTAATTAAAGGGATTTTAGATCTGGTAAGTCAGGAACAAATAAATAATAGTTTGTATAGAAACAGGATAGATAGATAGATAGATTGATAGATAGATAGATAGATAGATAGATGTGTAGACAGATGGGTAAGTAGATAGATAGATAAGTAGATAGTAGGATAGCACTCCAATGGATCAGATGAAAAAATAATACACTACTGATGAATAAACCCATTTATCTTCAATCTGAGCTATTGGAGTGCTGCCTCATATTTTCTATTTAAAATTACAAGGACTAATTTGACTTTCTTGTTTTGAGAATATTTTCCACTCCCTTGAAGACTGTGGGTGGAAACATGTATTTCTATATAAAAATAAAGTAAGTAGGAGCAGTATTAAGGCAAAATGAGTGAAAATCCTCCCGACAAATACCTTGCCATGCAAAGAAAGATTTCATGGAGGCAGAACACCATTGCAAAAACCCATAGTAGTTCATTAGCCCAAAGTGGCAGTGGCAAAGGTTTTGGTCTGTATTGTGAAGATTAGCTATTATTTATTAATATATAATATATATTCAGATCTGGTGAGGGGGGCTGTGGGCATACAGTTCTGGAGAGGGGGGCTGGGGGCATATGTAACGCCCTGGCTTATCAGGTCGTCACAGGGTATTGTGCAATCTGCCCTCCTGCACAGTGTCCACCTTCCTTGGTTAATGGATCCCAGTCCTCCGGTGTTGTTTATCAGCTACTCCAATTAAAATCCTAGGAACACTTCCCACTTGAAACTACCAGACACACCATTGGGAGCCTGAAGGGAATAGGGCCGCCCACATGGGGGGGTTGGTGGGAAGAAAGTGAGGACAGTAACAGTTGAGAGTTGAGAGTGAAGGAGAGAGGAGGTGAAGTGGCTCTCGTGAGGAGAGGCCACGGAGGAGAGCTCCTGTATACTAGGTGGCAGACACTGGTCAGGGGCTGGTAGGAGCTGGAACTCGGTCGCAGGGGACAGTGCCAAGGGGCATGGACTGCTGAGGAGGGCAGCCGGCAGCCTTGAGCTATCATCGGGCAGGGGCCAGGGCATGACGGGGTACGTGAATCCTAGGCCAGAAAGTAGCTTCACGCGTTCCGGTAATTTACCCGATGGGGGTCAAGACTTCAAGTGTCATGCCTAACCCGTTCCAAAATCGGGGTACTAGCGAACCGATGGGTTAGGACTTTCCCACTACAGTCCAAAGAAATCCTACACGTGAACCCTGAGAGCAAGCTCATTCCATTAGCCATATGGGTGAGCGTGACCCGGAGAGTTTCATATCGACGGGTCCAATCGAGACTAAGGTGCCAGGGATAGTGTCATGAAACGGGGGGTAGGAAGTGCAAGTTACAGCCCTCCTTTCCACCACCCGACAGACCGAGGACGTGACGCGCTCTCTCTACCCTCTACCGCCCCTCTCATAGTCAGGCCAATTATGGAATTGCCCGACAATAAGCAAGGAGGCCGCTATTCTACTATGCCAATGATTGAAGGGTTCCTGGTGAGAGTAAGGTATATATTCCCCCGACCTCTCCGGACAGAATATATCTAAACCTCCCCCAGAACTCACTGGTTGCCCCACAATGATCCTTGGCATAAACTCGCTGCCACCAATCGATTACGATAACTATTACGCCGAGCACACAGACGTGGAATTCAGGATTGAAATAACAGAACAGCTCAAGATTAAATTATATGTTTTAATCGCCCTAAGGCACACTAGAAACTACAATATATACAATATGGAATTTACAGAATATATATATATATATATATATAGGTCAGAGTATATTTACAGGTAAGTTACGGATCAGAAGCAGTCATACAGATCAAGAAGTTACCTTATGCGTCTGGCTACAGGGGGCGCCGTTCGACCAGGGTTTCATGGACTTCCTCACATGTGTATCGGACACATGGCCCCCGAGTAAAGACAAGCCAAAACATGGCCACATTGCCTTTATCAAACTGGCTACAATCCATGTCCCCTCCTACCTAGTGACCTTACAGGGGAGTACTGCCCCACCCCTTTCATGGGTCTGAAACAATATCCCAAAGTGATTATTGGCCATAACTTTGCCTGGGAATGTCGTAGGCGGACGACAATTCTTTCATATTTACAGTTACGATTTTATCTTTACAATGATAGGACACATGATTAGTCTGCTGGTACCCCACTGGCCATTATCAAGTTTGGGATACCTACAGAGGTCCCACACCTATATAAACTATGTGCTAGAATCGTCAGAGTGCCTGGATGCGATATTTCTGCTTGACATGTTTATAGGAAGCACGGCTCATGAGATATTAAACATTTATTCCTGGTGCCTGTCTGTCTCAGGTGTACAGGATGCCTCTGATTAGTTGTCACTTCTTCTGCAGTGTCACAGAGGGGGGTTTTCCTTTCCCTTATTGTTCCCAGGCCTAAACAGCTCATCTAATTTCCATTTCATAGGAGTTTGTCTTTTGTCACACCACGGGCTAACAGACAATTTCCTCAAGTTAATTAGCATACTGATTGAAGCCTCCTTAGGCCTTAAGGCCCAGTCACACAGAACGAGATATGGTCGTACCTTGACAAGATGGCGGCTATAGGAATATGGCTTAATAGCTCAGAATATATCCCTATTTCCTCACAGATAGGGCCACAGATCAACAACAACACCAGGGGCACGGATCCAGGCGTGCTCCCCGCAGACTACGGTGGTGCTCAGAACTTTGGTTTACAAGCTGTCAGTGTGGTTATTCTGGGACTGAGTGAGTACATCAGAAACCCGTGCATCTATCCCCCAATGGCACCCAAACACCATCCATCACCAATGGGCCCCGGGACACAAACCCCCTACCCACGGAGGGGTTAAACATCAGGCTGCCACACCATCATCCCTGAACTCCCCAATGGCAGCAGTGGTTCCTCACATTACCACACACCGTGGGTGGCATCACGATTTTTCCAAAATCCCCCTGTACTCTCTCCCCCTTCTTTTAATCGAGTGGCCGCGTGACCCCTGGGTCCGGAGACCCCTCGAGCCACCACGGATCGGATCCAAGCGGCAGCAGCAGCACGGCTGCTCGCCCGGGGGCAGTACAGCATACAGATCTGTTGGGGGGATGGAGGCATACAAATCTGGTGGGGGGCTGGAGGCATACAGATCTGGTGGGGGGCTAGGGGCATACAGATCTGGTGGGGGGCTAGGGGCATAAAGATCTGGTGGGAGGGGCTGGGGGCATACAGATCTGGTGGAGGGGCTGGAGGCATACAGATCTGGTGGGGGGCTGGGGGCATACAGATCTGGTGGGGGGTCTGGGTGCATACAGATCTGGTGGGGGGGCTGGGGGCATACAGATCTGGACTGTTTGAAATGAGCACCACATACTGGGGTGTGAAATCTACTGCCATATAGTGCTAACAAGGTCTATATTTTGCCTCGGGTAAGCGGCTGAAACAAAAGCGATGGACTGCTTTGTTTGAATAGTGCCCAGTGTTTCTGCCTTTATTTTGTTTTTGAGATCTGGTGGGGGTGGCAGGGGCATACAAATCTGGTGGGGGTGGCTGGGAGCATACAGATCTGATGGGGGGATTGGGGGCATACAGATCTGGTGGGGGGGCTGATGTCCCCTGCAGTAATGAGCCCATTGTTTTGTAATGTGCTCCTGCTGTTTCCCTTCTGTCCCCTATTATGCTGTTTCACCTGTCCTCCGTGCCCGAGGAGCCTTCAGCTGCAGCACACAGACCCCTCCGTGATAGAGTTTGGTGTACGAAGCGGCCGCTGCAGGATGTTGTCATGGCTTTAGAGCAGTTGAATGCTTTACGGCGCCACAAAGCATTCAACTGCAGTAAAGCGCAGACAGGTGAGTATACAGCAGTGTGTGTGTTTGTGTTCAGTGTATACATGCATGTGTGCTATGTGTGTGTATATGCTCGGTGTATCCATGTGTGTCTGCTTTGTGTGTGTATATGTGCTCACATGTGTGTGTGTGCATGTAGTGAGGACCTGGAAGCCCGAGCATCGTTCGAACTTTGGCTGCGCAACGGACAGTGCCGCGGTGCATGACGGAATAAGACAGACACAACTGGGGATTGTAAGCACTAAGACAAGAGGAAGAAAAAACCAGCTCACACTTTCAGGAGATTAGAGTATCAGCCAGAACGGTGCACGGACTTTTGGTAGTTAGACCTTGTTACCACGAGGTTCAGGGAGAGGAGGATAATCCAGCATCCAGTTCCAGAAAATTAAAACCTCAATTTTTATTCAGAAAAAGTTAAAATTCCATGTTCCATAGTTGCTTTAAAAGCGCATCATAGCAGGTGTAAAATGGATACGCGTTTCGGACGTACGTGTCCTTAGTCTAGATAACACTATGCAAAATGACATGACATTTTGTCTCTCATAGTTGTGGTCTGCCTATGATGGTAATTACAGGCCTCTCTCATGGGAGAACTTGCACAATTGGTGATTGACTAAATACTATTTTCCCCACTGTATATATAGATATATATATATATATATATATATATATATATATATATATATATATATATGTACTGTGTATATATATATATATATATATAATGTATACAGTATCTATATATATATATATATATATATAGATATATACAGTGGGGAAAATAGTGTTTAGTCAATCTCCAATTGTGCAAGTTCTCCCACTTAATAAGATGAGAGAGGCCTGTAATAACCATCATAGGCAGACCACAACTATGAGAGACAAAATGAGGAAAAAAAAAATCTAGAAAATCACATTGTCTGAATTGGCATGATTTTTTTTTTTTAAATTATGGTGGAAAATAAGTATTTAGTCACCTAAAAAGATGAGGCTCCTCTGTCCTCCACTCATTACCTGTAGTAATGGCTCCTGTTTGAACTTGTTAATAGACAACTGTCCACAACCTCAAACAGTCACACTCCAAACTCCACTATGGAGAAGACCAAAGAGCTGTCGAAAGACACAGGAAACAAAATTGTAGCCCTGCACCAGGCTGGGAAAAATGAATCTCCAATAGGCAAGCAGCTTGGTGTGATGAAATCAACTGTGGGAGTAATAATAAGAAAATGGAAGACATACAAGACCAGTGATAATCTCCCTCGATCTGGGGCTCCATGCAAGATCTCACCCCATGGGGGTCAAAATGACCACAAGAAAAAAAATCCCTGAACCACACAGGGGGGCCTAGTGAATGACCTACATAGAGCTGGGACCACTGTAACAAAGACTACCATCATTAACACACTACACCGCCAGGGTCTCAGATCCTGCAGTGCCAGACGTGTTCCCCTGCTTAAGCCAGTACATGTCACGGCCCGTCTGAAGTTTCCTAGAGAGAATTTGGATTATCCAGAAAATTATTTGGAGAATGTCATATGGGCTGATGAAACCAAAGTAGAACTGTTTGGTAGAAACAAAACTCGTTGTGTTTTGAGGAGACAGAATGCTGAGTTGCATCGAAAGAACACCATACCTACTGTGAAGCATGGTGGTGGCAACATCATGTTTTGGGGCTGTTTCACTGCAAAGTGACCAGGACGACTGTTCCATGTACATGAAAGAATTAATGAGTCCATGTGTCATGAGATTTGCGAGCTAGCCATACCATACAGAAATAAAAGGGCTAGGAACAGGAGAAAACCAATGTGGCTTAATAAGGATGTAAAAGGGGCAATGAATAATAAGAAAAAGGCATTTAAAAAGCTAAAACAAGAAGGCAGCGAGGAAGCATTAAAAATATATAGAGAAAAAAATAAAATGTGTAAAAAACAAATATATTTAGCAAAAGTAGAAACTGAGAGACTCATTGCTAAGGAAAGCAAAACAAATCCCAAACTATTCTTTAATTATATAAAAAGAAAAAAGATTAAAATTGATGGTGTTGGCCCTTTAAAGAATAATGAGGGTAAAATCATAGAAAGCGATGTGGGAAAAGCAAATGTTTTAAATACTTTTTTCTCAACTGTGTTCACACAGGAAAAGCATATGCCAGGGGAAATGCAGAGTGATCATGTAAATGCCCCATTAAGTATGACCTGCCTAACCCAGGAAGAAGTGCAGAACCGACTTAGTAACATTAAAATTGACAAATCACCAGGCCCTGATGGCATTCACCCTCGGGTATTAAGGGAGTTAAGTAATGTGATAGACAGGCCTCTATTCCTTTTATTTAAAGACTCTATAGAAACTGGGTCTGTTCCACTGGATTGGCGGCTAGCAAATGTGGTACCAATATTCAAAAAAGGGTGCAAAAGGGAACCTGGAAACTATAGGCCGGTAAGCTTAACATCTGTTGTGGGTAAAATGTTTGAAGGGTTTTTAAGGGATACTATTATGGAATGTCTCAATGTTAATAACTGTTTAACTCCATATCAACATGGATTTATGAAGGATCGCTCCTGTCAAACTAACCTGATCAGCTTCTATGAGGATGTAAGCTCTCACATGGACCGAGGAGAATCATTGGATGTCATTTATCTCGACTTCGGTAAAGCATTTGACACTGTCCCACATAAAAGACTGCTAAGTAAAATGAGAAAGCTTGGGCTCGGGGAAAATGTGTGTAGATGGGTAGGTAGCTGGCTTAGTGGTAGAAAACAAAGAGTGGTTATTAATGGTGCATACTCAGATTGGGCCAGGGTTACTAGTGGGGTGCCACAGGGGTCTGTATTGGGCCCCCTACTATTTAATATATTTATTAATGATCTGGTGGATGGTTTACAGAGTAAAATATCAGTATTTGCAGATGATACAAAACTATGTAAGGTAGTTAACACAAAGGAGGACAGTTTGCAACTACAGATGGACTTGAGTAAATTGGAGAATTGGGCTGAAAAATGGCAAATGAGGTTTAACACAGATAAGTGTAAGGTTATGCACATGGGAAGGAGAAACAGATGCTACGATTACTTACTAAATGGGAAACTGCTGGGGAAATCAGACATGGAAAAAGACTTAGGCATCTTAGTGAATAAGAATCTAAATTGGAGTGCCCAGTGTCAGGCAGCAGCCACCAAAGCAAATAGGGTGATGGGATGCATTAGAAGAGGTCTGGGGGCACGAGATGAAAACATCATTCTCCCTCTGTACAAATCACTAGTCAGACCACACTTGTAGTATTGTGTGCAATTTTGGGCGCCGGTGCTGAAGAAAGACATTACTGAACTTGAAAGGGTTCAGAGGCGGGCTACTAAAATAATAAATGGAATGGGTGCATTACAATACACGGAAAGGTTATCAAAATTAGGTCTATTTACTCTAGAAAAGAGAAGACTTAGGGGAGACCTAATAAATATGTACAAATATATCAGAGGGCCATATAGAGATCTCTCCCATGATCTGTTTGTACCAAGGACTATGACAAGAACAAGGGGGCATTCTTTTCGATTGGAGGAAAGAAAATTCCTACATCAGCATAGAAGAGGGTTCTTCACGGTAAGAGCAGTGAGGCTCTGGAACTCTCTTCCTGAGGAAGTGGTGATGGCCAACTCACTGAATGAATTTAAGAGAGGAATGGATGCATTTCTTGTTAGCAAAAGTATAGAAGGTTATAAATAGCATAATCTTACAGGTAGATAGAAGAGCGACCAAGATTATTAGAGGAATGGGTGGGCTGCAATACCAAGACAGGTTATTAAACTTGGGGTTAGTTAGTTAGGAAAAACAAAGGCTTAGGGGGATCTAATCACAATGTATAAATATATGAGGGGACAGTACAGAGACCTTTCCAAAGATCTCTTTACACCTAGGCCTGCGACTGGAACACGGGGGCATCCGCTACGTCTTGAGGAAAGAATGTTTAATCATAATCACAGATGAGGACTCTTTACTGTACGAGCAGTGAGACTATGGAGCTCTCTGCCGTATGATGTTGTATTGAGGGATTCACAAGTAAAATTTAAGCAGAGCCTGATCGCATTAATTGAAAAATATAATATTACCAGTTATGTATATTGGATTTTATGACAGGGTGTTGATCCAGGGAACTAGTCTGATTGCCGGATGTGGAGTCAGGAAGGAATTTTTTTCCCCATTGGAGCTTATTTGACACATTGGGGTTTTTTTGCCTTCCTCTGGATCAACATGTTAGGCTATGGGTTGAACTAGATGGACTTAGAGTCTCCCTTCAACCTTAAAAACTATGAAACTATGAAACTATGAGTGCAAATCTCCTTCCATCAGCAAGGGCATTGAAGATGAAATGTGGCTGGGTATTTCAGCATGATAATGATCCCAAGAACACCACCAGGGCAACGAAGGAGTGGCTTCATAAGAAGCATATGAAAGTCCTGGAGTGGCCTAGCTAATCTCCAGATCTCAATCCCATAGAAAACCTTTGGAGGGAGTTGAAAGTCTGTTGTCCAGTGACAGGCCCAAAACATCACTGCTCTAGAGGAGATCTGCATGGAGGAATGGGCCAACATACCACCAACAGTGTGTGACAACCTTGTGAAGGCTTACAGAAAATGTTTGACCTCTGTCATTGCCAACAAAGGATATATAACAAAATATTGAGATTAGCTTTTGTTATTGAACAAATTCTTTTCTGGATTTGTTTACTCATTTTGTCTCTCATAGTTGTGGTCTACTCATGATGTCAATTACAGGCCTCTCTCATTTTTTTAAGTGGGAGAACTTGCACAATTGGTGGCTGACTAAATACTTTTTCCACACTGTATATATATATATATATATATATATATATATATATATATATATATATTACATTGGTCATTGATTATAATATACATATTTTCTTTTTTTTTGCACTTACATCTTGCAGTCATATAGACCTTTATAATTCTCCATCGTTAGTCTCCTGATCATAGTGGCATTTCTACATATCTATATTTATAATTGCCTTATTCTGTCTGTCTGTCTGTCTGTCTGGCGTGTAGTGTAGGTACTATCCCAACTGGGTACACCTTGACGTTTGGTGGGATAGCTTTATGCTTTTTTTGATCAAAAACTGTGTTTACTAAGTACCCTATGTTTATATGCACTATGCTTTTATTTAGTTACAGCAGGGTATGTTTTCACATTTTTTTCCTTGGTTTCTCTTTGTCTCATGGCCAGTGTGAACATGGTCTCACAAGTTCCATGTATACCATCTCATACTCCGGCTCACTTTTTTGTTTTGTTTTTTTGTTTTTTTGTTTTTATATCTATATATATAATTGCCTTATTCTGTCTGTCTGTCTGTCTGGCTCCAAAATTGTGTCCTTACGGTGACACAAAGCTGATTGGCCGCTGGGCTCGCCATGACCCCGCCCCCCCCGCACGGATTGGCCGCTCGCCTCACCTCGGCTCCGCCCCCCCACGGATTGGTTGCTCGCCTCGGCCTGGCCCCGCCCTCCGCATGGATTGCCCGCTCGCCTCTGCCCTCCGCGCGCATCGCCAGACATAACCTTGCGCTGCTGGGATCGTGAAGGAGCCGGTGTACGCTGGTAACCATTATACACATCGGGTAACTAAGGTCCCTTGGTTACCCGATGTGTATCATAGTTACCAGTGTACACCGGCTCCTTCACGATCCCAGCAGCGCCAGACATAACCTTGCGATGCTGGGATCGTGACGGAGCCGGTGAACGCTGGTAACCATTATACACATCGGGTAACTAAGGTCCCTTAGTTATATATAATTGCCTTATTCTGTCTGTCTGTCTGTCTGTCTGTCTTGCTCCAAAATTGTGTCCTTTCGGTGACACAAAGCTGATTGGCCGCTGGGCTCGCCATGGCCCCACCCCCCCCGCACGGATTGGGAGCTCGCCTCGCCTCGGCTCCGCCCCCCCACGGATTGGTCGCTCGCCTCGGCCTGGCCCCGCCCTCCGCATGCATTGCCTGCTCGCCTCGGCCCTCCGCACGCATCGCCAGACATAACCTTGCGCTGCTGGGATCGTGAAGGAGCCGGTGTACGCTGGTAACCATTATACACATCGGGTAACTAAGGTCCCTTAGTTACCCGATGTGTATCATAGTTACCAGTGTACACCGGCTCTGTCACAATCCGAGCAGCGCCAGACATAACCTTGCGATGCTGGGATCGTGATGGAGCTGGTGAACGCTGGTAACCATTATACACATCGGGTAACTAAGGTCCCTTAGTTACCCGATGTGTATCATAGTTACCAGTGTACACCGGCTCCGTCACGATCCCAGCAGCGCCAGACATAACCTTGCGATGCTGGGATCGTGACGGAGCCGGTGAACGCTGGTAACCATTATACACATCGGGCAACTAAGATCCCTTAGTTACCTGATGTGTATCATAGTTACCAGCGTACACCGGATCCCGGTACACATGTGCAGGGAGCCGGCATTATACTCCTCTCCCCCCAGGACTACTCCTCCTATTATAGTCCTCCTAATATACTCCTCTCTGAGTATAATAGGAGAACTATTATAGCATGGGGGATGGAGCACGATGGGGTGCACAGCATGGGGGATGTAGCACGATGGGGGGTGCGCAGCATGGGGGATGTAGCACGATGGGGAGTGCGCAGCATGGGGGATGGAGCACGATGGGGAGTGCGCAGCATGGGGGATGGAGCACGATGGGGGGTGCGCAGCATGGGGGATGGAGCACGATGGGGGTTGCGCAGCATGGGGGATGGAGCACGATGGGGGGTGCACAGCATGGGGGATGGAGCACGATGGGGGGTGCGCAGCATGGGGAAAGGAGCATGATGGGGAGTGCGCAGCATGGAGGATGGAGCACAATGGGGAGTGCACAGCATGGGGGATGGAGCACGATGGGGAGTGCGCAGCATGGGGAATGGAGCACGATGGGGGTGCGCAGCATGGGGGATGGAGCACGATGGGGAGTGAGCAGCATGGGGGATGGAGCACGATGGGGAGTGTGCAGCATGGGTGATGGAGCACGATGGGGGGTGCTCAGCATGGGGGATGGAGCACGATGGGGAGTTTGCAGCATGGGAGATGGATCACGATGGGGAGTGCGCAGCATGGGGGATGGAGCACGATGGGGATTGCGCAGCATGGGGGATGGAGCACGATGGGGGGTGCGCAGCATGGGGAAAGGAGCACGATGGGGAGTGCGCAGCATGGAGGATGGAGCACAATGGGGAGTGCACAGCATGGGGGATGGAGCACGATGGGGAGTGTGCAGCATGGGGGATGGAGCACGATGGAGGTGCGCAGCATGGGGGATGGAGCACGATGGGGAGTGTGCAGCATGGGGAATGGAGCACGATGGGGAGTGTGCAGCATGGGGGATGGAGCACGATGGGGTGTGCTCAGCATGGGGGATGGAGCACGATGGGGGATGCGCAGCATGGGGGATGGAGCACGATGGGGGGTGCGCAGCATGGGGGATGGAGCACGATGGTGGGTGCGCAGCATGGGGGATGGAGCACGATGGGGGGTGCGCAGCATGGGGGATGGAGCACGATGGGGGGTACGCAGCATGGGGGATGGAGCACGATGGGGAGTGCGCAGCATGGAGGATGGAGCACGATGGGGAGTGCGCAGCATGGGCGATGGAGCACGATGGGGAGTGCGCAGCATGGGGGATGGATCACGATGGGGAGTGCGTAGCATGGGGGATGGAGCATGATGGGGGGTGTGCAGCATCGGGGATGGAGCACGATGGGGAATGCGCAGCATAGGGGATGGAGCACGATGGGGGTTGGGCAGCATGGGGGATGGAGCACGATGGGGGGTGCACAGCATGGGGGATGGGGCACGATGGGGGATGCGCAGCATGGGGGATGGAGCACGATGGTAGGTGCCCACCTCCCCCCAACACACACACACACAACACACCACACACACACTGGGAACCTCAAACACTGCCCTACACAGACACCCACACACACAGACAACGCCGCACACACACAACACCCAACACACAAACACCTCGGCATACATAAATATACGCACATACCGCACAACACACACATTGCACAAAACATACCTCCCCCCAAAACACACCACACCCACACAAACCGCGCAACACACACACACAACGCGACAGACACACAGCGCTCCAGAAACAACGCAACACACGCAACACACATACAACACCGCTCTCACCCCCCGCCACACCCAGACAACACCCAGAACATGTACAGCGCCCTACACAAACACTTGGTAACTACACACAACAACACCTATATATATATATATATATATATATATATATATATATATATATATATATATATATAACAAAAATCATACATGAACTACACAATACGTAAATTCTAGAATACCCGATGCGTAGAATCGGGCCACCTTCTAGTATGTATATATTTACATGAGTGTATCTGTGTGTATATATATATATATATATATATATATATATATATATATATATATATATATATATATTATACAGTGCTGGCCAAAAGTATTGGCACACCTGCAATTCTGTCAGATAATACCTCAGTTTCTTCTTGAAAATGATTGCAATCACAAATTCTGTGGTATTATTATCTTCATTTAATTTGTCTTCAATGGAAAAAAATAAAAAAATTGTCATAAAGCCAAATTGGATATAATTCCACACCAAACATAAAAAAGGGGGTGGACAAAAGTATTGGCACTGTTTGAAGAATCATGTGATGTGTTTCTAATTTGTGCAATTAACAGCACCTGTAACTTACCTGTGGCACCTAACAGGTGTTGCCAATAGAGATGAGCGAACCGGTCCCGGTTCGGCTCGAGGCGGTTCGCCGAACGGGGGGTCTGGCTCGAGTTCGGCTCGTCGAACGTTCGACGAACCGAACTCGAGCCCATAGGAAACAATGGCAGGCAATCACAAACACAGTAAAACACCTAGAAAACACCCTGAAAGGTGTCCAAAAGGTGACAAACAACTCACAACATAACACAAACACATGGGAAAGTGACAAGGACATATACTCATGTGAAAACAAAACAGCTGGACAAGGAAAAAGAGGGAGACACACAGATATATGAGTATATGCAAAGAAACATCGATTCCATTATTGTGCAACTTGAGCCCTGCTCATTTTAGGCTTCCAATCTGGATAAATTGCCTGAGCTCGCCACGTACGCCTTGAGGATCTTGTCGTGTCCTGCAGCCAGCGTTCTCTCGGAACCTGTCTTCAGTGCTGCTGGGGGTCTGCTGGCAGATAAGCACACGTGTCTGTCCACTGACAATGTGGACCTGGCTCTCAGAGGACTTTTCTTCCCCTGGGTCAGCCAGGGGAGGCGAAAGGCACGCGTATTTTTGAGAGTGCTTCATGCAAAGCATCTTTTTCTTTGTCAAAAGGGGGGCTCAACCGATGCCAGTCAAGTGGGGTGTGTGTGGCCCAGTTAGTGGCAACGAGGGAGACTGTGGTTGGAGTCCCCTCGCTGTGTCTCTAAAAGAACCAAGATGAACAAGTCATGGCTCTCAGAGGACTTTTCTTCCCCTGGGTCAGCCAGGGGACGGGAAAGGCACGCGTATTTTTGAGAGTGCTTCATGCAAAGCATCTTTTTCTTTTTCAAAAGGGGGCTCAACCGATGCCAGTCAAGTGGGGTGTGTGTGGCCCAGTTAGTGGCAACGAGGGAGACTGTGGTTGGAGTCCCCTCGCTGTGTCTCTAAAAGAACCAAGATGAACAAGTCATGGCTCTCAGAGGACTTTTCTTCCCCTGGGTCAGCCAGGGGACGGGAAAGGCACGCGTATTTTTGAGAGTGCTTCATGCAAAGCATCTTTTTCTTTGTCAAAAGGGGGGGTCAACCGATGCCAGTCAAGTGGGGTGTGTGTGGCCCAGTTAGTGGCAACGAGGGAGACTGTGGTTGGAGTCCCCTCGCTGTGTCTCTAAAAGAACCAAGATGAACAAGTCATGGCTCTCAGAGGACTTTTCTTCCCCTGGGTCAGCCAGGGGACGGGAAAGGCACGCGTATTTTTGAGAGTGCTTCATGCAAAGCATCTTTTTCTTTGTCAAAAGGGGGGGTCAACCGATGCCAGTCAAGTGGGGTGTGTGTGGCCCAGTTAGTGGCAACGAGGGAGACTGTGGTTGGAGTCCCCTCGCTGTGTCTCTAAAAGAACCAAGATGAACAAGTCATGGCTCTCAGAGGACTTTTCTTCCCCTGGGTCAGCCAGGGGACGGGAAAGGCACGCGTATTTTTGAGAGTGCTTCATGCAAAGCATCTTTTTCTTTTTCAAAAGGGGGCTCAACCGATGCCAGTCAAGTGGGGTGTGTGTGGCCCAGTTAGTGGCAACGAGGGAGACTGTGGTTGGAGTCCCCTCGCTGTGTCTCTAAAAGAACCAAGATGAACAAGTCATGGCTCTCAGAGGACTTTTCTTCCCCTGGGTCAGCCAGGGGACGGGAAAGGCACGCGTATTTTTGAGAGTGCTTCATGAAAAGCATCTTTTTCTTTGTCAAAAGGGGGGGTCAACCGATGCCAGTCAAGTGGGGTGTGTGTGGCCCAGTTAGTGGCAACGAGGGAGACTGTGGTTGGAGTCCCCTCGCTGTGTCTCTAAAAGAACCAAGATGAACAAGTCATGGCTCTCAGAGGACTTTTCTTCCCCTGGGTCAGCCAGGGGACGGGAAAGGCACGCGTATTTTTGAGAGTGCTTCATGCAAAGCATCTTTTTCTTTGTCAAAAGGGGGGCTCAACCGATGCCAGTCAAGTGGGGTGTGTGTGGCCCAGTTAGTGGCAACGAGGGAGACTGTGGTTGGAGTCCCCTCGCTGTGTCTCTAAAAGAACCAAGATGAACAAGTCATGGCTCTCAGAGGACTTTTCTTCCCCTGGGTCAGCCAGGGGACGGGAAAGGCACGCGTATTTTTGAGAGTGCTTCATGCAAAGCATCTTTTTCTTTTTCAAAAGGGGGCTCAACCGATGCCAGTCAAGTGGGGTGTGTGTGGCCCAGTTAGTGGCAACGAGGGAGACTGTGGTTGGAGTCCCCTCGCTGTGTCTCTAAAAGAACCAAGATGAACAAGTCATGGCTCTCAGAGGACTTTTCTTCCCCTGGGTCAGCCAGGGGACGGGAAAGGCACGCGTATTTTTGAGAGTGCTTCATGCAAAGCATCTTTTTCTTTGTCAAAAGGGGGGGTCAACCGATGCCAGTCAAGTGGGGTGTGTGTGGCCCAGTTAGTGGCAACGAGGGAGACTGTGGTTGGAGTCCCCTCGCTGTGTCTCTAAAAGAACCAAGATGAACAAGTCATGGCTCTCAGAGGACTTTTCTTCCCCTGGGTCAGCCAGGGGACGGGAAAGGCACGCGTATTTTTGAGAGTGCTTCATGCAAAGCATCTTTTTCTTTGTCAAAAGGGGGGGTCAACCGATGCCAGTCAAGTGGGGTGTGTGTGGCCCAGTTAGTGGCAACGAGGGAGACTGTGGTTGGAGTCCCCTCGCTGTGTCTCTAAAAGAACCAAGATGAACAAGTCATGGCTCTCAGAGGACTTTTCTTCCCCTGGGTCAGCCAGGGGACGGGAAAGGCACGCGTATTTTTGAGAGTGCTTCATCCAAAGCATCTTTTTCTTTTTCAAAAGGGGGCTCAACCGATGCCAGTCAAGTGGGGTGTGTGTGGCCCAGTTAGTGGCAACGAGGGAGACTGTGGTTGGAGTCCCCTCGCTGTGTCTCTAAAAGAACCAAGATGAACAAGTCATGGCTCTCAGAGGACTTTTCTTCCCCTGGGTCAGCCAGGGGACGGGAAAGGCACGCGTATTTTTGAGAGTGCTTCATGAAAAGCATCTTTTTCTTTGTCAAAAGGGGGGGTCAACCGATGCCAGTCAAGTGGGGTGTGTGTGGCCCAGTTAGTGGCAACGAGGGAGACTGTGGTTGGAGTCCCCTCGCTGTGTCTCTAAAAGAACCAAGATGAACAAGTCATGGCTCTCAGAGGACTTTTCTTCCCCTGGGTCAGCCAGGGGACGGGAAAGGCACGCGTATTTTTGAGAGTGCTTCATGCAAAGCATCTTTTTCTTTGTCAAAAGGGGGGCTCAACCGATGCCAGTCAAGTGGGGTGTGTGTGGCCCAGTTAGTGGCAACGAGGGAGACTGTGGTTGGAGTCCCCTCGCTGTGTCTCTAAAAGAACCAAGATGAACAAGTCATGGCTCTCAGAGGACTTTTCTTCCCCTGGGTCAGCCAGGGGACGGGAAAGGCACGCGTATTTTTGAGAGTGCTTCATGCAAAGCATCTTTTTCTTTTTCAAAAGGGGGCTCAACCGATGCCAGTCAAGTGGGGTGTGTGTGGCCCAGTTAGTGGCAACGAGGGAGACTGTGGTTGGAGTCCCCTCGCTGTGTCTCTAAAAGAACCAAGATGAACAAGTCATGGCTCTCAGAGGACTTTTCTTCCCCTGGGTCAGCCAGGGGACGGGAAAGGCACGCGTATTTTTGAGAGTGCTTCATGAAAAGCATCTTTTTCTTTGTCAAAAGGGGGGGTCAACCGATGCCAGTCAAGTGGGGTGTGTGTGGCCCAGTTAGTGGCAACGAGGGAGACTGTGGTTGGAGTCCCCTCGCTGTGTCTCTAAAAGAACCAAGATGAACAAGTCATGGCTCTCAGAGGACTTTTCTTCCCCTGGGTCAGCCAGGGGACGGGAAAGGCACGCGTATTTTTGAGAGTGCTTCATGCAAAGCATCTTTTTCTTTGTCAAAAGGGGGGCTCAACCGATGCCAGTCAAGTGGGGTGTGTGTGGCCCAGTTAGTGGCAACGAGGGAGACTGTGGTTGGAGTCCCCTCGCTGTGTCTCTAAAAGAACCAAGATGAACAAGTCATGGCTCTCAGAGGACTTTTCTTCCCCTGGGTCAGCCAGGGGACGGGAAAGGCACGCGTATTTTTGAGAGTGCTTCATGCAAAGCATCTTTTTCTTTTTCAAAAGGGGGCTCAACCGATGCCAGTCAAGTGGGGTGTGTGTGGCCCAGTTAGTGGCAACGAGGGAGACTGTGGTTGGAGTCCCCTCGCTGTGTCTCTAAAAGAACCAAGATGAACAAGTCATGGCTCTCAGAGGACTTTTCTTCCCCTGGGTCAGCCAGGGGACGGGAAAGGCACGCGTATTTTTGAGAGTGCTTCATGAAAAGCATCTTTTTCTTTGTCAAAAGGGGGGGTCAACCGATGCCAGTCAAGTGGGGTGTGTGTGGCCCAGTTAGTGGCAACGAGGGAGACTGTGGTTGGAGTCCCCTCGCTGTGTCTCTAAAAGAACCAAGATGAACAAGTCATGGCTCTCAGAGGACTTTTCTTCCCCTGGGTCAGCCAGGGGACGGGAAAGGCACGCGTATTTTTGAGAGTGCTTCATGCAAAGCATCTTTTTCTTTGTCAAAAGGGGGGCTCAACCGATGCCAGTCAAGTGGGGTGTGTGTGGCCCAGTTAGTGGCAACGAGGGAGACTGTGGTTGGAGTCCCCTCGCTGTGTCTCTAAAAGAACCAAGATGAACAAGTCATGGCTCTCAGAGGACTTTTCTTCCCCTGGGTCAGCCAGGGGACGGGAAAGGCACGCGTATTTTTGAGAGTGCTTCATGCAAAGCATCTTTTTCTTTTTCAAAAGGGGGCTCAACCGATGCCAGTCAAGTGGGGTGTGTGTGGCCCAGTTAGTGGCAACGAGGGAGACTGTGGTTGGAGTCCCCTCGCTGTGTCTCTAAAAGAACCAAGATGAACAAGTCATGGCTCTCAGAGGACTTTTCTTCCCCTGGGTCAGCCAGGGGACGGGAAAGGCACGCGTATTTTTGAGAGTGCTTCATGAAAAGCATCTTTTTCTTTGTCAAAAGGGGGGGTCAACCGATGCCAGTCAAGTGGGGTGTGTGTGGCCCAGTTAGTGGCAACGAGGGAGACTGTGGTTGGAGTCCCCTCGCTGTGTCTCTAAAAGAACCAAGATGAACAAGTCATGGCTCTCAGAGGACTTTTCTTCCCCTGGGTCAGCCAGGGGACGGGAAAGGCACGCGTATTTTTGAGAGTGCTTCATGCAAAGCATCTTTTTCTTTGTCAAAAGGGGGGCTCAACCGATGCCAGTCAAGTGGGGTGTGTGTGGCCCAGTTAGTGGCAACGAGGGAGACTGTGGTTGGAGTCCCCTCGCTGTGTCTCTAAAAGAACCAAGATGAACAAGTCATGGCTCTCAGAGGACTTTTCTTCCCCTGGGTCAGCCAGGGGACGGGAAAGGCACGCGTATTTTTGAGAGTGCTTCATGCAAAGCATCTTTTTCTTTTTCAAAAGGGGGCTCAACCGATGCCAGTCAAGTGGGGTGTGTGTGGCCCAGTTAGTGGCAACGAGGGAGACTGTGGTTGGAGTCCCCTCGCTGTGTCTCTAAAAGAACCAAGATGAACAAGTCATGGCTCTCAGAGGACTTTTCTTCCCCTGGGTCAGCCAGGGGACGGGAAAGGCACGCGTATTTTTGAGAGTGCTTCATGCAAAGCATCTTTTTCTTTGTCAAAAGGGGGGGTCAACCGATGCCAGTCAAGTGGGGTGTGTGTGGCCCAGTTAGTGGCAACGAGGGAGACTGTGGTTGGAGTCCCCTCGCTGTGTCTCTAAAAGAACCAAGATGAACAAGTCATGGCTCTCAGAGGACTTTTCTTCCCCTGGGTCAGCCAGGGGACGGGAAAGGCACGCGTATTTTTGAGAGTGCTTCATGCAAAGCATCTTTTTCTTTTTCAAAAGGGGGCTCAACCGATGCCAGTCAAGTGGGGTGTGTGTGGCCCAGTTAGTGGCAACGAGGGAGACTGTGGTTGGAGTCCCCTCGCTGTGTCTCTAAAAGAACCAAGATGAACAAGTCATGGCTCTCAGAGGACTTTTCTTCCCCTGGGTCAGCCAGGGGACGGGAAAGGCACGCGTATTTTTGAGAGTGCTTCATGCAAAGCATCTTTTTCTTTGTCAAAAGGGGGGGTCAACCGATGCCAGTCAAGTGGGGTGTGTGTGGCCCAGTTAGTGGCAACGAGGGAGACTGTGGTTGGAGTCCCCTCGCTGTGTCTCTAAAAGAACCAAGATGAACAAGTCATGGCTCTCAGAGGACTTTTCTTCCCCTGGGTCAGCCAGGGGACGGGAAAGGCACGCGTATTTTTGAGAGTGCTTCATGAAAAGCATCTTTTTCTTTGTCAAAAGGGGGGGTCAACCGATGCCAGTCAAGTGGGGTGTGTGTGGCCCAGTTAGTGGCAACGAGGGAGACTGTGGTTGGAGTCCCCTCGCTGTGTCTCTAAAAGAACCAAGATGAACAAGTCATGGCTCTCAGAGGACTTTTCTTCCCCTGGGTCAGCCAGGGGACGGGAAAGGCACGCGTATTTTTGAGAGTGCTTCATGCAAAGCATCTTTTTCTTTTTCAAAAGGGGGCTCAACCGATGCCAGTCAAGTGGGGTGTGTGTGGCCCAGTTAGTGGCAACGAGGGAGACTGTGGTTGGAGTCCCCTCGCTGTGTCTCTAAAAGAACCAAGATGAACAAGTCATGGCTCTCAGAGGACTTTTCTTCCCCTGGGTCAGCCAGGGGACGGGAAAGGCACGCGTATTTTTGAGAGTGCTTCATGCAAAGCATCTTTTTCTTTTTCAAAAGGGGGCTCAACCGATGCCAGTCAAGTGGGGTGTGTGTGGCCCAGTTAGTGGCAACGAGGGAGACTGTGGTTGGAGTCCCCTCGCTGTGTTTTACATGCTTTTAGAAGGGCATGAAATGGCTTGGAGGTTGACTTTCATCATATGCAAACTGTTGGCTACCAAAATGCTGCCTTTCCAACAACTGTGGTTATAGGCAATGAGGAACATACTGATGAAGATGAGACGCAGATACCCGATTGGGATGACAACTTAAATATTCGGTCAGGGCAAGAAGAAACTCGGTCTGAGGGGTAGGGGAGTGCAAACACAACAATTGATGATTAAGTTCTAGATCACACCTACTGTCAACCCACAGTCAGACACTCGAGGAGGTCAACAGAGGCGGTGGAGGAGGATGCAACCGACGTCGAAGTAACCTGGCGCCTTCCTGGACACAGTCGGAGCACTGGTAGCACGTCTACAACTGCATCCTCAGCCACCACTCTGCCTCTGAGCATTATTCGGGGTGGATCAACAGGTCGCATGGCCTCTAAGCCTTGCCTAGCCAGGTCCTTTTTTGACATAGAAAAAGATCGCCCAAATTATGTGATCTGTAAAATTTGTCATGGTTCTCTTAGTAGAGGTCAAAACCTCAGCAGTTTGACAACTTCTTCCATGAATCGTCACATGAATAAATATCATAAGTCCCGGTGGGAAGCTCACCGTGCTGCAATGCGGCCTAGCGGAGCGAACCATCCACCGCCTGCCCCTTCCAGTGCATCCGCGCGCTCGTCATCTTCTAGGACTGTGGGGACAGCTGTCACACCTGTTTTTCCACCCACAAGTTCCACCACTGTAACCGCAACAGGCAGTTTGCTTGGTAGGTCGTCAGTTGGTTTGGAAGGGGAAACAAGTGAGTGTGTACAGCTCTCTCAGACATCGATAGCACCAACTTTGGATGAAGGCAACATCATGTCTCCGCCTGCACTTTCCTCACAAAGCTGCATTTTTCCAGGGACACCCGACTCAACACCGTCTACACACAGCAGCCAGATCTCTGTCCCTCAGATGTGGTCAAATAAAAGGCCACTTCCTGCGACCCATGACAAAGCGAAGAGGTTGACTCTATCCCTCTGTAAGCTGTTGACTACAGAAATGCTGCCTTTCCGCCTAGTGGACACACAGGATTTTAGAGACCTTATGTCTGTCGCTGTGCCCCAGTACCAGATGCCTAGTCGCCACTACTTCTCTAAGAAAGGTGTGCCCGCGCTACACCAGCATGTCGCACACAACATCACCGCTTCCTTGAGAAACTCTGTGTGTGAACGGGTGCATTTCACCACCGATACTTGGACCAGTAAGCATGGACAGGGACGTTACATGTCGCTGACTGGCCACTGGGTAACTATGGTGATAGATGGTGAAGGGTCTGCTGCACAAGTCTTGCCGTCCCCACGACTTGTGTGTCAATCCTCTGTCTGTCCAAGTTCCGCCACTGCTTCTGCATCCTCCACCTCATCTGGGTCCTCCACCTCCGCCCCAAGCCTGCCTGGTCAGGCCACCAGCGTTCTCACTGCGCAGAAGGAATCACGCACCCCTCATTACTATGCTGGTAGCAGAGCGCAACGGCATCAGGCGGTCTTTAGCTTGACATGTCTTTGAAATAGGAGTCACACAGCGACTGAGTTGTGGGCAGCTCTGGAGACTGATTTTGATAAATGGTTGTCTCCACTCAACCTGCAGCCTGGTAAGGCCGTGTGCGACAATGCTGCAAACCTGGGTGCGGCCCTTCGCCTGGGCAAGGTGACACACGTGCCTTGTATGGCTCACGTGTTTAACCTTGTTGTCCAGCAATTTTTAACACACTATCCCGGCCTAGATGGCCTTCTGACCAGGGCACGGAAACTGTCTGCAGTGCTCACTTCCGCCGTTCAACCGCCGCACCTGAGCGACTTGCATCGCTCCAGAAGTCTTTCGGCCTGCCGGTTCATCGCCTGAAATGCGATGTGGCGACACGCTGGAATTCAACTCTCCACATGTTACAGCGACTGTGGCAGCACCGGCGAGCCCTGGTGCAATACGTCATGATGTATAGCCTGGGCCAACGAGATGCAGAAGTGGGGCAGATCACCCTGATGGAGTGATCTCAGATCAAGGACCTAAGCACCCTTCTGCACAGTTTCGACATGGCGACGAATATGTTTAGCGCTGACAATGCCATTATCAGCATGACGATTACAGTCATTTACATGCTGGAGCACACGCTAAACACTATTCGTAGTCAGGGGGTGGGACAACAGGAAGGGGAGGAACTACAGGAGGATTCATATGCGCAAGACACAACAACATCACCAAGGTCCAGACGTTCATCATCACCAACGCGGCAGGCATGGGACCATGGGGGACAGGGATCAACAAGGGCGCATGGTAGCAGGTGAGATGTTGAGGAAGGTGCAGGAGGACATGAAGATATGGAGGACGAACTGTCCATGGACATGGAAGACTCAGCAGATGAGGGGGACCTTGGTCAAATTTCAGTTGAAAGAGGTTGGGGGGAGATGACAGAGGAAGAAAGAACGGTTAGCACCTCTATGCCACAAACACAGCGTGGACTTGGTGCGCATGGCTGCGCAAGACACATGAGTGCCTTCTTGTTGCACTACCTCCAACATGACCCTCGTATTGTCAAAATTAGAAGTGATGATGACTACTGGCTTGCCACACTATTAGATCCCCGGGACAAGTCCAAATTTTGTGACATAATTCCACCCATAGAAAGGGACGCACGTATGCAGGAGTATCAGCAGAAGCTGTTACTCGATCTTAGCTCGGCTTTTCCACCAAACAACCGTGCAGGTGAAGGGAGTGATTCTCCCAGTTGTAACTTGACAAACATGGGACGGCCTCGTCATCTTCAACAGTCTACCCGTACCAGTAGGACCGTATCTGGTGCTGGTAACAGCAATTTTATGGAATCTTTTCATAATTTTTTTAGACCCTCCTTTGCAAGGCCACCAGAGACAACAAGTCTGACACATAGTCAACGGATGGAGAGGATGATACAGGAGTATCTCCAAATGAACATCGATGCAATGACTTTGCAAATGGAGCCTTGCTCCTTTTGTGCTTCAAATCTAGAAAAATGTCAAGAGCTCTCCAGTTACGCCTCGAAGATTTTGTCGTGTCCAGCTGCCAGCGTTGTCTCTGAACGTGTCTTCAGTGCTGCTGGGTGTGTGCTGACAGATAAGCGCACGCGTCTGTCCAGTGACAATGTGGACAGACTGACGTTCATCAAAATGAACAAGTCATGGATCCAGAAGGAATTTACTACCCCTGTGTCATCCTGGGGAGAGTAGATGCTTGTGGATTTGGAATGTGCTTGATGCAAATCAAAACATCCTGTTTGCAACTAGGGCACAAGTGCTGCCACTGATAAGGTGTCTGTGTGGGGCCCAATTTTTGGAAAAAAAGGGAGACTCCGCTTGGAGTAACCCTTGCTTGCTGTGTTTTTTAAAAATGATACAAGATGAACAGATCTGAAGGCAAGATGAAGCCAACATCATGTCTCCGCCTGCACTTTTCTCACAAACCTGCATTTTTCCAGGGACACCCTACTCAACACCGTCTACAGACAGCAGCCAGATCTCTGTCCCTCAGATGTGGTCAAATAAAAGGCCACTTACTGCGACCCATGACAAAGCTAAGTGGTTGACTCTATCCCTCTGTAAGCTGTTGGCTACCGAAATGCTGCCTTTACGCGTAGTGGACACACAGGATTTTACAGACCTTATGTCTGTCGCTGTGCCCCAGTACCAGATGCCCAATCACCACTGCTTCTCCAAGAAAAGCATGCCCGCGCTACACCGGCATGTCGCACACAACATCACCACTTCCTTGAGAAAATCTGTGTGCGACAGGGTGCATTTCAACACAGATACTTGGACCAGTAAGCATAGACAGGGTCATTACATGTCACTGACTGGGCACTGGCAAACTATGGTGAGAGATGGAGAAGGGTCTGCTGTACAAGTCTTGCCGTCCCCACGAGTTGTTTCAATCCTTGTTCTGTATGTAGAAGTTAATACACTGCTTCTGCCTCTTCAACCTCGTGTGGGTCCTCTACCTTTGCGCAAACCCTGTGTGGTCAGGCCACCCTTCCTTGCAACTGCGCACAAGGACTACCACACACCTCCTTACTATGCTGGCAGCAGAGCTCAATGCCATCAGGCGGTCAAAGTTTTACTTTGAAATGTATGGGAAATGTGAGTCACACCGCTATTACAGAGAATAGTAGTCAGGCAGGGTCAAAACATTAATTGAGGAACAGGAACAGAATGGGACGGCCAGGACTTAATCAGAAAACAAGCAGAGGTGAAATGCGTATCGGCCAACAAGGTACATAAACAGCAAGCAGGAAAAGTAGTCAGGTAACAAGCACACAAAATCATAAAACTGAACTGGGGGTAAAATTAACCAGAGGTTCATAGCTATGTCTGGCAGTGGTCTGCAGACAGGATGGGCATAAAAAAGGGTGTGGTGTCTTCCCATTGGTTGTAGCTGAATGATGGTATTTCATCTGTGAGATACCCACCAGCTACATTCAGCCAGAGATTCTGCATCTGTCAAGGTAATGCAGCCCAGTGGGTGAGCATAACCTGCGTCCACCTGCGCCGCTGGCATCGACTACTCTCCCATCATCAGCACTATTCATGAAAGGAACACGTTGTCACCTGGCGACCGGAGTACAAATTGACGGAGCGGACTCCGTTGGTGACTTAACAGCCGTGTGCGGCAATGATGCAAACCTGGCTGCGGGCCATCCTCAGGGCAATGTGACACACGTGCCTTTTATGGCTCACGTGTTGATCCGAATTCTCCAGCAATTTTTAAAACACCATCACGGCCTACATGGCCTTGTGCAGCGGGCACGCTCGCTATGTGCTCACTTCCATCGTGCGCACACAGCAGCTCAACAACTTTCATCACTCCGGAAGTCTTAGGGTCTGGCAGTTAAACGCCGGAAATGCGATGTTCCGACACGCAGGAATTGGAATCTGCACATGTTGCAGCGTGTGTGGCAGCACCGCAGAGCCCTGCTGAAATACGGTAAGACATATAGCCTGGGATAAGTTGATCCAGAGGTGGTGCAGATCACGCTGCTGGAGTGGTGTCAGATCAAGGACCTATGCACCCTGCTACACAGTTTTGAAATGTCGACGAAGATGTTTAGCACTGGCAATGTCATTCTCAGCGTGACAATTCTGGTCATCTACATGATGGAGCACACTGTAATTATTATTCGGAGTCAGGTGTTGGGACAAGAGGAAGGGGAGGAAGTACAGGAGGAGTCATATGCGGAAGGGATAACAAGATCTACGAGGTCCAGATGGTCAGCGGCACCTATGCGGCAGTCATGGTGAGGGAGAGGGATTAACAAGGGCGCATAGTATCAGCAAAAAGTGTTGATGAAAGTGCAGGAGCCCATGAAGAAATGGAGGACGAACTGGCGATGGGCATGGAAGACTCAGCAGATGAGTGAGAGCTTGCTCACATTTCGGTTGTGCGAGGTTGTGGGTAGAGGGCAGAGGAAGGATGCACGATTCTCACCTCTCTGCCACCAACACACCAAGGACTTGGTCCTCCTGGATGCACAAGACACATGAGCGCCTTCTTGCTGCACTACCTACATGACCCTCGGATTGTATGAATTTGAAGTAATCCTGAATACTGGGTTGCCACACTGTTAGATCCCCGGTACAAGACAAAATTTGGCGAACTAATTCCTGCCATAGAAATAGACGCACGTATACAGGAGTATCTGCAGAATGTGGTACGCAATCTTAGATCTACTTTTCCACTAAACACCAGTGCTGCACAGAGTGAATCTCAACACTTTGTCATGGATAGGAGGAAATGGTCTTTTACTTGTCCACATCGGAGGGACCGAGGGATGGCTGCTGTGCTGAGATGGCGTTGAGTACGGTGTCCCTGCACAGTTGCACTTTTGGTCATATCCCAAAATGAGTTGAAAAAGGACAGATGCTGTTGGAAAGGGGAACAGGTGTGTTGGAAAGGGGAAAAAAATTTTGGTCCGTGGATTTGGTGGTTAAACAACTGTAACATTTGCTGAAGAAACAACATCTGTTACAGTGGGACTGGCAGATTTGGATAAAGTGGTATATAATCTGTGACCGCTATATAACAAAAATTAATAAGAAAAGAAAGAGAAAGGTATATATCACCTTCAGCAGTCAGTGTCCACCGTGCTCCCAGTTGGAAAAGGAGAGGTTGGCAACTTGAAGGTTTGGTGGAGGATACAGAGCTGTGTGGCTATGAAACTAATAGTAGCCTGAACCGAGTTAGACGCCATTCGGATCTGGAGACTGTGAGCCCTGTTAGCGTCACAGGGTCCACATGCCCACCCAGCCCAGGAACTCCCTGTTAACAACACAGGGGCCATTGAGTACGCTGACCGTGTGCGTAGGGGCCACACCTGTGGACAGCAGGCGCATCAGCAGCAGCAGGCCTGTTAATGCCACTGGGCTGCACAAGCAGGACTGTTAGGACAGGAGCTGGTCTTAACCGTTCTGCGTTACCAACTGTGGTGGTGGCCTGCATCCACCACCCTATCCCTGCCTACCTCTGGCCTAAAGCCGCAATGGGTTCAACACATGGAGGTGTGCTCTTTCGGAGCATAATAGAAGACTGCGCACCTCCTTGTTGGCTCCAGCCCCTTTTATAACCTGGGTCCGCCCCAAACCAGGGTGAACCACAATGCACCTCCTGGAGACAAAAGCAGAGTGACACGTCATGAGTGGCATAACTAGCGTCCTATTTGGAAACGCAACTTCAATGATGACCTCATGGCTGCCATGACCCAAACACCTCACCAGTCATCGTCTGACCATCAATAATGCGGTGACAAGTCATAGGTGTGGGCCTCTGCAAGCCATTTGGGAGGACACCTGATGCCCTGTGGTCTATATGGGACCCCCACATCAGGGCCAGGGCCAAAGAGTTCATTACCGGACCTAGTCTCTGATGCAGGAAGTGCCTGAGCATGCTCAGTAGCATGAAATACAGTCTCTGAAAAAAGACTATCAGCTTTAGCATGGTGTCTAGGCACAAAACAGGACTTAGACCCGGCACAGAATGCAAGCACCTGTGCAAAGAGGCTTTTCACACTTAGTGTGGGAGCATGCGCTGTATCCCGAAATGAAGACTTAGCGTCAGGAATGGCACAGTCAGGCTGAGCATACTCACTAGGTGAAACACTGTAATTATGCTGCAGCTGGGGTACATCGGCACACGCATGCGCACTAGCTGCCTCTCCACACTTAGACGTGGAGGGGAAATTTGTCTTGGAGATGCTGTCTATGAACAGAAGGAAAAGCTAAAGGAAGCCTGACTTTCTATCCCTCCGAATTATGAAATGCAGCAATGAATTCCATGAGTTTGCTATAACATTAGCGTAGCTAAATGTGCATGAGGGTGTGATGTAGAGGTGCTAGAAATAGCTTGTCACCAGTGGGGCACTAATGGAATACAACAGCCAGTTCTATGATGCCACAAAATGGCAGTATTTTGTGCTATCATTATAGCTTATTAAAAACAGAGCACGAGGTTGTCATGCAGAGGTGCTGCACATAGATTTGCAGTAGTGTGAATAGACAAAAGTACAATAGCCACGTTTAGGATACAACTAGGTACAGTGAGTGTTTGCTAGTATAATGGCTGAGTTTAAAAAAGTTTGAGTGTGCAATGCAGGCAGACGTGCTGCAAATAACGTTCCAATACTGTGAATAGACAAAAGTACAATAGCCACGTTTAGGATACAACTAGGTACACTGAGTGTTTGCTACTATAAATGGCTGAGTTTAAAAAAGTTTGAGTGTGCAATGCAGGCAGACGTGCTGCAAATAACGTTCCAATACTGTGAATTGACAAAAGTACAATAGCCACGTTTAGGATACAACTAGGTACACTGAGTGTTTGCTACTATAAATGGCTGAGTTTAAAAAAGTTTGAGTGTGCAATGCAGGCAGACGTGCTGCAAATAACGTTCCAATACTGTGAATTGACAAAAGTACAATAGCCACGTTTAGGATACAACTAGGTACAGTGAGTGTTTGCTAGTATAATGGCTGAGTTTAAAAAAGTTAGAGTGTGCAATGCAGGCAGACGTGCTGCAAATATCGTTCCAATACTGTGAATAGACAAAAGTAAAATAGCCACGTTTAGGATACAACTAGGTACACTGAGTGTTTGCTAGTATAATGGCTGAGTTTAAAAAAGTTAAAGTGTGCAATGCAGGCAGACGTGCTGCAAATAACGTTCCAATACTGTGAATAGACAAAAGTACAATAGCCACGTTTAGGATACAACTAGGTACACTGAGTGTTTGCTACTATAAATGGCTGAGTTTAAAAAAGTTTGAGTGTGCAATGCAGGCAGACGTGCTGCAAATAACGTTCCAATACTGTGAATTGACAAAAGTACAATAGCCACGTTTAGGATACAACTAGGTACAGTGAGTGTTTGCTAGTATAATGGCTGAGTTTAAAAAAGTTTGAGTGTGCAATGCAGGCAGACGTGCTGCAAATAACGTTCCAATACTGTGAATTGACAAAAGTACAATAGCCACGTTTAGGATACAACTAGGTACAGTGAGTGTTTGCTAGTATAATGGCTGAGTTTAAAAAAGTTAGAGTGTGCAATGCAGGCAGACGTGCTGCAAATATCGTTCCAATACTGTGAATAGACAAAAGTAAAATAGCCACGTTTAGGATACAACTAGGTACACTGAGTGTTTGCTAGTATAATGGCTGAGTTTAAAAAAGTTAGAGTGTGCAATGCAGGCAGACGTGCTGCAAATAACGTTCCAATACTGTGAATAGACAAAAGTACAATAGCCACGTTTAGGATACAACTAGGTACACTGAGTGTTTGCTACTATAAATGGCTGAGTTTAAAAAAGTTTGAGTGTGCAATGCAGGCAGACGTGCTGCAAATAACGTTCCAATACTGTGAATTGACAAAAGTACAATAGCCACGTTTAGGATACAACTAGGTACACTGAGTGTTTGCTACTATAAATGGCTGAGTTTAAAAAAGTTTGAGTGTGCAATGCAGGCAGACGTGCTGCAAATAACGTTCCAATACTGTGAATTGACAAAAGTACAATAGCCACGTTTAGGATACAACTAGGTACACTGAGTGTTTGCTAGTATAATGGCTGAGTTTAAAAAAGTTAGAGTGTGCAATGCAGGCAGACGTGCTACAAATATCGTTCCAATACTGTGAATAGACAAAAGTACAATAGCCACGTTTAGGATACAACTAGGTACACTGAGTGTTTGCTACTATAAATGGCTGAGTTTAAAAAAGTTAGAGTGTGCAATGCAGGCAGACGTGCTGCAAATATCGTTCCAATACTGTGAATAGACAAAAGTACAATAGCCACGTTTAGGATACAACTAGGTACACTGAGTGTTTGCTAGTATAATGGCTTAGTAACAATGAGTTGTAGTGTGCAATGCAGGCAGACGTGCTCTGCAAATGTCTTTGCACTAGTGGGACTATAGCAAAGTCCAATAGCCACGTTTAGGATGCCACTAGGTACACTGAGTGTTTGCTAGTAAAATTGCTTAGTTTAAAAAAGTTGGAGTGTGCAATGCAGGCAGATGTGCTCTGCTAATATCTTTGCACTAGTGGGACTATAGCAAAGTCCAATAGCCACGTATAGGATGCCACTAGGTACACTGAGTGTTTGCTAGTATAATGGCTTAGTTAAAATGAGTTTGAGTGTGCAATGCAGGCAGACGCGCTATGCAAATGTCTTTGCACTAGTGGGACTATAGCAAAGTCCAATAGCCACGTATAGGATGCCACTAGGTACACTGAGTGTTTGCTAGTATAATGGCTTGGTTTTAATGAGTTGGAGTGTGCAATGCAGGCAGACGCGCTCTGCAAATGTCTTTGCACTAGTGGGACTATAGCAAAGTCCAATAGCCACGTATAGGATGCCACTAGGTACACTGAGTGTTTGCTAGTATAATGGCTTGGTTAGAATGAGTTGTAGTGTGCAATGCAGGCAGATGTGCTCTGCTAATGTCTTTGCACTAGTGGGACTATAGCAAAGTCCAATAGCCACGTATAGGATGCCACTAGGTACACTGAGTGTTTGCTAGTATAATGGCTGAGTTTAAAAAAGTTAGAGTGTGCAATGCAGGCAGACGTGCTGCAAATATCGTTCCAATACTGTGAATAGACAAAAGTACAATAGCCACGTTTAGGATACAACTAGGTACACTGAGTGTTTGCTACTATAAATGGCTGAGTTTAAAAAAGTTTGAGTGTGCAATGCAGGCAGACGTGCTGCAAATAACGTTCCAATACTGTGAATTGACAAAAGTACAATAGCCACGTTTAGGATACAACTAGGTACACTGAGTGTTTGCTACTATAAATGGCTGAGTTTAAAAAAGTTAGAGTGTGCAATGCAGGCAGACGTGCTGCAAATATCGTTCCAATACTGTGAATAGACAAAAGTACAATAGCCACGTTTAGGATACAACTAGGTACACTGAGTGTTTGCTAGTATAATGGCTTAGTAACAATGAGTTGTAGTGTGCAATGCAGGCAGACGTGCTCTGCAAATGTCTTTGCACTAGTGGGACTATAGCAAAGTCCAATAGCCACGTTTAGGATGCCACTAGGTACACTGAGTGTTTGCTAGTAAAATTGCTTAGTTTAAAAAAGTTGGAGTGTGCAATGCAGGCAGATGTGCTCTGCTAATATCTTTGCACTAGTGGGACTATAGCAAAGTCCAATAGCCACGTATAGGATGCCACTAGGTACACTGAGTGTTTGCTAGTATAATGGCTTAGTTAAAATGAGTTTGAGTGTGCAATGCAGGCAGACGCGCTATGCAAATGTCTTTGCACTAGTGGGACTATAGCAAAGTCCAATAGCCACGTATAGGATGCCACTAGGTACACTGAGTGTTTGCTAGTATAATGGCTTGGTTTTAATGAGTTGGAGTGTGCAATGCAGGCAGACGCGCTCTGCAAATGTCTTTGCACTAGTGGGACTATAGCAAAGTCCAATAGCCACGTATAGGATGCCACTAGGTACACTGAGTGTTTGCTAGTATAATGGCTTGGTTAGAATGAGTTGTAGTGTGCAATGCAGGCAGATGTGCTCTGCTAATGTCTTTGCACTAGTGGGACTATAGCAAAGTCCAATAGCCACGTATAGGATGCCACTAGGTACACTGAGTGTTTGCTAGTATAATGGCTTAGTTAAAATGAGTTTGAGTGTGCAATGCAGGCAGACGCGCTATGCAAATGTCTTTGCACTAGTGGGACTATAGCAAAGTCCAATAGCCACGTATAGGATGCCACTAGGTACACTGAGTGTTTGCTAGTATAATGGCTTGGTTAGAATGAGTTGTAGTGTGCAATGCAGGCAGATGTGCTCTGCTAATGTCTTTGCACTAGTGGGACTATAGCAAAGTCCAATAGCCACGTATAGGATGCCACTAGGTACACTGAGTGTTTGCTAGTATAATGGCTTAGTTAAAATGAGTTTGAGTGTGCAATGCCGGCAGACGCGCTATGCAAATGTCTTTGCACTAGTGGGACTATAGCAAAGTCCAATAGCCACGTATAGGATGCCACTAGGTACACTGAGTGTTTGCTAGTATAATGGCTTGGTTTTAATGAGTTGGAGTGTGCAATGCAGGCAGACGCGCTCTGCAAATGTCTTTGCACTAGTGGGACTATAGCAAAGTCCAATAGCCACGTATAGGATGCCACTAGGTACACTGAGTGTTTGCTAGTATAATGGCTTGGTTAGAATGAGTTGTAGTGTGCAATGCAGGCAGACGCGCTCTGCAAATGTCTTTGCACTAGTGGGACTATAGCAAAGTCCAATAGCCACGTATAGGATGCCACTAGGTACACTGAGTGTTTGCTAGTATAATGGCTTGGTTAGAATGAGTTGTAGTGTGCAATGCAGGCAGACGCGCTCTGCAAATGTCTTTGCACTAGTGGGACTATAGCAAAGTCCAATAGCCACGTATAGGATGCCACTAGGTACACTGAGTGTTTGCTAGTATAATGGCTTAGTTATCAGTTGGAGTGTGCAGAGGACAAGAGGGTACAGTGGCAGGATTGTGGTGCTCTGGGTAGAGGAATGGAAGCCTGCCTTTCTATTCCCTCCTAATGGTGAAATGCAGGTAGGAAATCCCTGACCTGGGCTACACAGACGCTGTTGCTGTTTGCAGGACCTGTCACCTATGGCTCTCTGACCCTGCCGGTTGGAGCCCTTAAAAGGACTGCTATAAAGTGCTCTCCCTAAGCTGTCTAACGCTGTGTATGCAGCGCATACAGCTGTATCGGCTATAGGACTCAGGAAGACGGAGCTGCGACAGTGATGTCTGACACCAAAGACGCAGAAGGCAGATAATGGCGTCCGTGAAGAAAATGTCCGGTTTTATAATGCAGGGACATGTGACATGCAGATCCTATCACACATGCCGTTGCTTCTCTGGCTCAAAGTCCACTTAGCTGTGTGTGTGTCTGGGATTGGCTGACATGCTGGCCCGCCCCACAAGACGCGCGCGCTTAGGGAAGGAAGACAAGAAAAAAAAAAAAAAAAAATGGCGATCGCCATTATAGAAACAGCAGTGATCTGAAGGCGCTGTTCACGCACACTATACACTGAAATGTGATAATAGTTTGATTCACAGAGTGACTTACACTATTACAGCAGAAACCAAGCTATGATTTAGCTGTTTTTTGGCTGCTAGAACCGTTCTCGAACGTTTCTAGAACTACCGAGCTTTTGCAAAAAGCTCGAGTTCTAGTTCGATCTAGAACATGCCCCAAAATCACTCGAGCCGCGAACTGGAGAACCACGAACCACGAACCGCGCTCAACTCTAGTTGCCAATAACTAAATCACACTTGCAGACAGTTGACATGGATTAAAGTTGACTCAACCTCTGTCCTGTGTCCTTGTGTGTACCACATTGAGCATGGAGAAAAGAAAGAGACCAAAGAACTGTCGGAGGACTTGAGAATCCAAATTGTGAGGAAGCATGAGCAATCTCAAGGCTACAAGTTCATCTCCAAAGCGCTGAAAGTTCCTGTGTCTGTGGTGCGCAGTGTCATCAAGAAGTTTAAAGCCCATGGCACTGTGGCTAACCTCCCTAGATGTGGAAGGAAAAGAAAAATTGACGAGAGATTTCAACTCAAGATTGTGCGGATGGTGGATAAAGAACCTCGACTAACATCCAAATAAGTTCAAGCTGCCCTGCAGTCCGAGGGTACAACAGTGTCAACCCGTACTATCCGTCGGCGTCTGAATGAAAAGGGACTGTATGGTAGGATACCCAGGAAGACCCCACTTCTTACCCCGAAACATAAAAAAGCCAGGCTGGAGTTTGCCAAAACTTACCTGAGAAAGCCTAATACGTTTTGAAAGAATGTTCTTTGGTCAGATGAGACAAAAGTAGGATTTTTGGGAAAAGCCATCAACAGAGTTTACAGGAAAAAAAAAGAGTCATTCAAAGAAAAGAACACGGTCCCTACAGTCAAACATGGCGGAGGTTCCCTGATGTTTTGGGGTTGCTTTGCTGCCTCTGGCTCTGTACTGCTTGACCGTGTGCATGGCATTATGAAGTCTCAAGACTACCAACAAATTTTGCAGCATAATATAGGGCCCAGTTTGAGAAAGCTCGGTTTCCCCTCAGAGGTCATGTGTCTTCCAGCAGGACAATGACCCAAAACACACTTGAAAAAGCAATAGAAAATGGTTTGATAGAGAGCACTGGAGACTACTAAAGTGGCCAGCAATGAGTCCAGACTTGAATCCCATAGACCACCTGTGGAGAGATCTCAAAATGGCAGTTTGGAGAAGGCACCCTTCAAATCTCAGAGACCTGGAGCAGTTTGCCAAAGAAGAATGGTCTAAAATTCCAGGAGAGCATTGTAAGAAACTCATTGATGGTTACCGGAAGCGGTTGTTCGCAGTTATTTTGGCTAAAGGTTGTGCAACCAAGTATTAGGCTAAGGGTGCCAATACTTTTGTCTGGCCCATCTTTGGAGTTTTGTGTGAAATGATTAATGATTTGATTTTTGTTTCATTCTCTTTTGTGTTTTTTTCATTGCAAACAAAATAAATGAAGATAATAATACCAAAGAATTTGTGATAGCAATCATTTTCAAGAAGAAACTGAGTATTATCTGACAAAATTGCAGGGGTGCCAATACTTTTGGACAGCACTGTGTATATATACTAACTACATCTAAAAAGACACATCTGCATGTTTTTCTCACTGTGACATAAAATCAGAAAGAAAGAAAATACGTGATCAAACGTCCATAAATATAATATTTATTAGTAGAACATGGTGGAAAGACAATATAAAATCAGTGGTGGAAAAAGAAGGCTGTTCACTTGCAAGATTTACATATACCACCGATTTGCATACATGCAAAATTAGATGACCAAAAACGAATGTCAACCAGAAAATGCAATATCAAAAAGATATAATGCACATGTATAAAGATGCATACAGTATGAAAGTTCTTAGTGCAGTACACATAAAGGGGGTCAGAAGAAGTATATATATATATATATATATATATATATATATATATATATATATATATATATATATATATACTTCTTCTGACCCCCTTCATGTGGGGGTCATAAAGGGGGTCAGAAGAAGTATGTGTATATATATATATATATATATATATATATATATATATATATATACTTCTTCTGACCCCCTTTATGTGTACTGCACTAAGAACTTTCATACTGTATGCATCTTTATACATGTGCATTATATCTTTTTGATATTGCATTTTCTGGTTGACATTCGTTTTTGGTCATCTAATTTTGCATGTATGCAAATCGGTGGTATATGTAAATCTTGCAAGTGAACAGCCTTCTTTTTCCACCACTGATTTTATATTGTCTTTCCACCATGTTCTACTAATAAATATTATATTTATGGACGTTTGATCACGTATTTTCTTTCTTTCTGATTTTATGTCACAGTGAGAAAAACATGCAGATGTGTCTTTTTAGATGTAGTTAGTGTATGTAAACTTCTGGTTTCATCTGTATGTTTTTCATTATTTTCTTGTGCTAACCGCTTATTGGTGTTTTTTTTTCCTGATGAAGAAGTGAGGCAGCTTCAAATGCTTTTAAATAAAGCCCCTTTTTTTTGGAATAATACACAGCATCATCTTTGACCGGCAGCGCAGAACAACCACTAACCAGCATTCTTTCCTACTCAGTGGTATTTGAGCCTGTGGATCTGCAGTAGCGGTCATTTACATGTCCCATTTTATCCATCAAGGTGAGAATATATTATTATCCTCTTATTTTCTCTGTTAAAACCCATTGTGCTGTTTCTACCTCATATAAAGCTGAATAATATGACTAATAAAATGTATTTCTGCTATATTTTATATACAAAATGTTGATCTTTAGCCACCATAATTAAAAAATTGTATTGGAAAAAATTAAGTTGTGAAAAAGAAGTAAAGCCATTGAGCTGCAACCTTTCTGCTGTGAATAAGTCATGTATAAGTTTAAACCTTAAAGTTCATTATTAACGGATAGTGATTTATGTAGATATATAAAAGGCACATAATGGTAAATGGTCCTCAGAAATTACAGGCAGAACGTATAACTTACCACGTTCTTTCCAATTGGACCAGTGTCAATATATATCTGTGTTGGTAAATGGACAAGTAATTTTATTGAAATCTGACTCATCTGCCAGAAAACCGATCTTGCATGCTAAAAATGCTCTCTGCCAATCACAATGATTGTGGAACATTAACAGCATTGTAAGAAATCTGAAAGACTACTCTACTATAAAGAATACATTTGAATAGGAAATGGAAATGATATATTTTAGTGATGATTATTGTTGATGATAACAAATGATTTAAAAAATTATATTTAACTTTAGGTTTTCCATTTATTCTCCTTTAAGACCTACAGTATATCACAAAAGTGAGATGAAGCCTAACATTTTTGTTAATAGTTTATATTTTTTCATGGGAAAACACTGAAGATATGACACTTTGATACAATATAAAGTAATCAGTGTTCAGCTTGTATAACTGTAAATTTGGTGTGCCCGCTAAACACACAGCCAATAATGTCTAAACCATTGGCAACAAAAGAGAGTACACCCCTAAGTGAAAATTGACAAATTCTGCCTAATTAGCCATTTTCACTCACGAGTGTCATGTGACTCATAACTGATAAAAGGTCCCAGGTGTGAATTTGGAGCAGTTGTTTTAAATTTGGTGTGATCCCTCACACATGATCTCATACTGGTCACTGAAAGTTCAACATGGAACTTCATGCCAAATAATTTTCTCAGGACCTGAAAAAAGGATTCTTGCTCTAAATAAGGATGGCGTAGGTTATAAGAAGATTGCTAACACCTTGAAACTGAGCTGAAGCAGAGTGGCCAAGACCATACAGTGGTTTTACAAGATAGGTATAGGTTCCACTCAAAACTTATCTTGCTATGGTTGATCAAAGACCTTAAGTGCAGATGCTCAGCATCATATCCTGAGATTGTCTTTTCAAAATAGACGTATGGGTGCTGCCAGAATTGCTATATAGGTTAAAGAGGTAGGTGGTCAGCCTGTCAATGCTCATGCTATATGTCGCACCCTGCATAAAATTGGTCTGCATGGCTGTCTTCCCAGAAGGAAGCCTCTTCTAAAGATGATGCACAAGAAAGCCTGCAAACAGTTTCCTGAAGACAAGCAAACTGAGCACATGGATTAAGGAAACCAAGTCTGATGAGAAAAATATAAATTTTTTTGGTTCATATGGTGTCAAGTGTGTGTGGCGTCAACCAGGGAAGTAGTACAAAGACAAATGTGTATTGCCTACAGTCATGATCGGTGGTGGGAGTATCATGGTTTGGGGCTGCATAAATGCTGCTGGCTGTGGGGAGCTACATTTTATTGAGGGAACCTTGAATGCCAACATGTACTCTGACATACTGAAGCAGAACATGATCCCTTCCCTTTGGAAACTGGGCCGTGGGGCAATATTCCAACATGAAAATGACCCCAAACAGACCTCCAAGGTGACCACTGATTTGCTAAAGAAACTGAAGGTAAAGGTGATAGACCTAAATTCTATTGAGCATCTATGGGGCATCCTCAGATGGATGGTGGAATAGCACTAGGTTTCTAACATCCACTAGCTCTGTGATGTCGTCATGGAGGAGTGGATGAGGATTAGAGTTGAGCGCGGTTCGTGGTTCGTGGTTCTCCAGTTCGCGGCTCGAGTGATTTTGGGGCATGTTCTAGATCGAACTAGAACTCGAGCTTTTTGCAAAAGCTCGGTAGTTCTAGAAACGTTCGAGAACGGTTCTAGCAGCCAAAAAACAGCTAAATCATAGCTTGGTTTCTGCTGTAATAGTGTAAGTCACTCTGTGAATCAAACTATTATCACATTTCAGTGTATAGTGTGCGTGAACAGCGCCTTCAGATCACTGCTGTTTCTATAATGGCGATCGCCATTTTTTTTTTTTTTTTTTCTTGTCTTCCTTCCCTAAGCGCGCGCGTCTTGTGGGGCGGGCCAGCATGTCAGCCAATCCCAGACACACACACAGCTAAGTGGACTTTGAGCCAGAGAAGCAACGGCATGTGTGATAGGATCTGCATGTCACATGTCCCTGCATTATAAAACCGGACATTTTCTTCACGGACGCCATTATCTGCCTTCTGCGTCTTTGGTGTCAGACATCACTGTCGCAGCTCCGTCTTCCTGAGTCCTATAGCCGATACAGCTGTATGCGCTGCATACACAGCGTTAGACAGCTTAGGGAGAGCACTTTATAGCAGTCCTTTTAAGGGCTCCAACCGGCAGGGTCAGAGAGCCATAGGTGACAGGTCCTGCAAACAGCAACAGCGTCTGTGTAGCCCAGGTCAGGGATTTCCTACCTGCATTTCACCATTAGGAGGGAATAGAAAGGCAGTCTTCCATTCCTCTACCCAGAGCACCACAATCCTGCCACTGTACCCTCTTGTCCTCTGCACACTCCAACTGATAACTAAGCCATTATACTAGCAAACACTCAGTGTACCTAGTGGCATCCTATACGTGGCTATTGGACTTTGCTATAGTCCCACTAGTGCAAAGACATTTGCAGAGCGCGTCTGCCTGCATTGCACACTACAACTCATTCTAACCAAGCCATTATACTAGCAAACACTCAGTGTACCTAGTGGCATCCTATACGTGGCTATTGGACTTTGCTATAGTCCCACTAGTGCAAAGACATTTGCAGAGCGCGTCTGCCTGCGTTGCACACTACAACTCATTCTAACCAAGCCATTATACTAGCAAACACTCAGTGTACCTAGTGGCATCCTATACGTGGCTATTGGACTTTGCTATAGTCCCACTAGTGCAAAGACATTTGCAGAGCGCGTCTGCCTGCGTTGCACACTACAACTCATTCTAACCAAGCCATTATACTAGCAAACACTCAGTGTACCTAGTGGCATCCTATACGTGGCTATTGGACTTTGCTATAGTCCCACTAGTGCAAAGACATTTGCAGAGCGCGTCTGCCTGCGTTGCACACTACAACTCATTCTAACCAAGCCATTATACTAGCAAACACTCAGTGTACCTAGTGGCATCCTATACGTGGCTATTGGACTTTGCTATAGTCCCACTAGTGCAAAGACATTTGCAGAGCGCGTCTGCCTGCGTTGCACACTACAACTCATTCTAACCAAGCCATTATACTAGCAAACACTCAGTGTACCTAGTGGCATCCTATACGTGGCTATTGGACTTTGCTATAGTCCCACTAGTGCAAAGACATTTGCAGAGCGCGTCTGCCTGCGTTGCACACTACAACTCATTCTAACCAAGCCATTATACTAGCAAACACTCAGTGTACCTAGTGGCATCCTATACGTGGCTATTGGACTTTGCTATAGTCCCACTAGTGCAAAGACATTTGCAGAGCGCGTCTGCCTGCGTTGCACACTACAACTCATTCTAACCAAGCCATTATACTAGCAAACACTCAGTGTACCTAGTGGCATCCTATACGTGGCTATTGGACTTTGCTATAGTCCCACTAGTGCAAAGACATTTGCAGAGCGCGTCTGCCTGCGTTGCACACTACAACTCATTCTAACCAAGCCATTATACTAGCAAACACTCAGTGTACCTAGTGGCATCCTATACGTGGCTATTGGACTTTGCTATAGTCCCACTAGTGCAAAGACATTTGCAGAGCGCGTCTGCCTGCGTTGCACACTACAACTCATTCTAACCAAGCCATTATACTAGCAAACACTCAGTGTACCTAGTGGCATCCTATACGTGGCTATTGGACTTTGCTATAGTCCCACTAGTGCAAAGACATTTGCAGAGCGCGTCTGCCTGCGTTGCACACTACAACTCATTCTAACCAAGCCATTATACTAGCAAACACTCAGTGTACCTAGTGGCATCCTATACGTGGCTATTGGACTTTGCTATAGTCCCACTAGTGCAAAGACATTTGCAGAGCGCGTCTGCCTGCGTTGCACACTACAACTCATTCTAACCAAGCCATTATACTAGCAAACACTCAGTGTACCTAGTGGCATCCTATACGTGGCTATTGGACTTTGCTATAGTCCCACTAGTGCAAAGACATTTGCAGAGCGCGTCTGCCTGCGTTGCACACTACAACTCATTCTAACCAAGCCATTATACTAGCAAACACTCAGTGTACCTAGTGGCATCCTATACGTGGCTATTGGACTTTGCTATAGTCCCACTAGTGCAAAGACATTTGCAGAGCGCGTCTGCCTGCGTTGCACACTACAACTCATTCTAACCAAGCCATTATACTAGCAAACACTCAGTGTACCTAGTGGCATCCTATACGTGGCTATTGGACTTTGCTATAGTCCCACTAGTGCAAAGACATTTGCAGAGCGCGTCTGCCTGCGTTGCACACTACAACTCATTCTAACCAAGCCATTATACTAGCAAACACTCAGTGTACCTAGTGGCATCCTATACGTGGCTATTGGACTTTGCTATAGTCCCACTAGTGCAAAGACATTTGCAGAGCGCGTCTGCCTGCGTTGCACACTACAACTCATTCTAACCAAGCCATTATACTAGCAAACACTCAGTGTACCTAGTGGCATCCTATACGTGGCTATTGGACTTTGCTATAGTCCCACTAGTGCAAAGACATTTGCAGAGCGCGTCTGCCTGCGTTGCACACTACAACTCATTCTAACCAAGCCATTATACTAGCAAACACTCAGTGTACCTAGTGGCATCCTATACGTGGCTATTGGACTTTGCTATAGTCCCACTAGTGCAAAGACATTTGCAGAGCGCGTCTGCCTGCGTTGCACACTACAACTCATTCTAACCAAGCCATTATACTAGCAAACACTCAGTGTACCTAGTGGCATCCTATACGTGGCTATTGGACTTTGCTATAGTCCCACTAGTGCAAAGACATTTGCAGAGCGCGTCTGCCTGCGTTGCACACTACAACTCATTCTAACCAAGCCATTATACTAGCAAACACTCAGTGTACCTAGTGGCATCCTATACGTGGCTATTGGACTTTGCTATAGTCCCACTAGTGCAAAGACATTTGCAGAGCGCGTCTGCCTGCGTTGCACACTACAACTCATTCTAACCAAGCCATTATACTAGCAAACACTCAGTGTACCTAGTGGCATCCTATACGTGGCTATTGGACTTTGCTATAGTCCCACTAGTGCAAAGACATTTGCAGAGCGCGTCTGCCTGCGTTGCACACTACAACTCATTCTAACCAAGCCATTATACTAGCAAACACTCAGTGTACCTAGTGGCATCCTATACGTGGCTATTGGACTTTGCTATAGTCCCACTAGTGCAAAGACATTTGCAGAGCGCGTCTGCCTGCGTTGCACACTACAACTCATTCTAACCAAGCCATTATACTAGCAAACACTCAGTGTACCTAGTGGCATCCTATACGTGGCTATTGGACTTTGCTATAGTCCCACTAGTGCAAAGACATTTGCAGAGCGCGTCTGCCTGCGTTGCACACTACAACTCATTCTAACCAAGCCATTATACTAGCAAACACTCAGTGTACCTAGTGGCATCCTATACGTGGCTATTGGACTTTGCTATAGTCCCACTAGTGCAAAGACATTTGCAGAGCGCGTCTGCCTGCGTTGCACACTACAACTCATTCTAACCAAGCCATTATACTAGCAAACACTCAGTGTACCTAGTGGCATCCTATACGTGGCTATTGGACTTTGCTATAGTCCCACTAGTGCAAAGACATTTGCAGAGCGCGTCTGCCTGCGTTGCACACTACAACTCATTCTAACCAAGCCATTATACTAGCAAACACTCAGTGTACCTAGTGGCATCCTATACGTGGCTATTGGACTTTGCTATAGTCCCACTAGTGCAAAGACATTTGCAGAGCGCGTCTGCCTGCGTTGCACACTACAACTCATTCTAACCAAGCCATTATACTAGCAAACACTCAGTGTACCTAGTGGCATCCTATACGTGGCTATTGGACTTTGCTATAGTCCCACTAGTGCAAAGACATTTGCAGAGCGCGTCTGCCTGCGTTGCACACTACAACTCATTCTAACCAAGCCATTATACTAGCAAACACTCAGTGTACCTAGTGGCATCCTATACGTGGCTATTGGACTTTGCTATAGTCCCACTAGTGCAAAGACATTTGCAGAGCGCGTCTGCCTGCGTTGCACACTACAACTCATTCTAACCAAGCCATTATACTAGCAAACACTCAGTGTACCTAGTGGCATCCTATACGTGGCTATTGGACTTTGCTATAGTCCCACTAGTGCAAAGACATTTGCAGAGCGCGTCTGCCTGCGTTGCACACTACAACTCATTCTAACCAAGCCATTATACTAGCAAACACTCAGTGTACCTAGTGGCATCCTATACGTGGCTATTGGACTTTGCTATAGTCCCACTAGTGCAAAGACATTTGCAGAGCGCGTCTGCCTGCGTTGCACACTACAACTCATTCTAACCAAGCCATTATACTAGCAAACACTCAGTGTACCTAGTGGCATCCTATACGTGGCTATTGGACTTTGCTATAGTCCCACTAGTGCAAAGACATTTGCAGAGCGCGTCTGCCTGCGTTGCACACTACAACTCATTCTAACCAAGCCATTATACTAGCAAACACTCAGTGTACCTAGTGGCATCCTATACGTGGCTATTGGACTTTGCTATAGTCCCACTAGTGCAAAGACATTTGCAGAGCGCGTCTGCCTGCGTTGCACACTACAACTCATTCTAACCAAGCCATTATACTAGCAAACACTCAGTGTACCTAGTGGCATCCTATACGTGGCTATTGGACTTTGCTATAGTCCCACTAGTGCAAAGACATTTGCAGAGCGCGTCTGCCTGCGTTGCACACTACAACTCATTCTAACCAAGCCATTATACTAGCAAACACTCAGTGTACCTAGTGGCATCCTATACGTGGCTATTGGACTTTGCTATAGTCCCACTAGTGCAAAGACATTTGCAGAGCGCGTCTGCCTGCGTTGCACACTACAACTCATTCTAACCAAGCCATTATACTAGCAAACACTCAGTGTACCTAGTGGCATCCTATACGTGGCTATTGGACTTTGCTATAGTCCCACTAGTGCAAAGACATTTGCAGAGCGCGTCTGCCTGCGTTGCACACTACAACTCATTCTAACCAAGCCATTATACTAGCAAACACTCAGTGTACCTAGTGGCATCCTATACGTGGCTATTGGACTTTGCTATAGTCCCACTAGTGCAAAGACATTTGCAGAGCGCGTCTGCCTGCGTTGCACACTACAACTCATTCTAACCAAGCCATTATACTAGCAAACACTCAGTGTACCTAGTGGCATCCTATACGTGGCTATTGGACTTTGCTATAGTCCCACTAGTGCAAAGACATTTGCAGAGCGCGTCTGCCTGCGTTGCACACTACAACTCATTCTAACCAAGCCATTATACTAGCAAACACTCAGTGTACCTAGTGGCATCCTATACGTGGCTATTGGACTTTGCTATAGTCCCACTAGTGCAAAGACATTTGCAGAGCGCGTCTGCCTGCGTTGCACACTACAACTCATTCTAACCAAGCCATTATACTAGCAAACACTCAGTGTACCTAGTGGCATCCTATACGTGGCTATTGGACTTTGCTATAGTCCCACTAGTGCAAAGACATTTGCAGAGCGCGTCTGCCTGCGTTGCACACTACAACTCATTCTAACCAAGCCATTATACTAGCAAACACTCAGTGTACCTAGTGGCATCCTATACGTGGCTATTGGACTTTGCTATAGTCCCACTAGTGCAAAGACATTTGCAGAGCGCGTCTGCCTGCGTTGCACACTACAACTCATTCTAACCAAGCCATTATACTAGCAAACACTCAGTGTACCTAGTGGCATCCTATACGTGGCTATTGGACTTTGCTATAGTCCCACTAGTGCAAAGACATTTGCAGAGCGCGTCTGCCTGCGTTGCACACTACAACTCATTCTAACCAAGCCATTATACTAGCAAACACTCAGTGTACCTAGTGGCATCCTATACGTGGCTATTGGACTTTGCTATAGTCCCACTAGTGCAAAGACATTTGCAGAGCGCGTCTGCCTGCGTTGCACACTACAACTCATTCTAACCAAGCCATTATACTAGCAAACACTCAGTGTACCTAGTGGCATCCTATACGTGGCTATTGGACTTTGCTATAGTCCCACTAGTGCAAAGACATTTGCAGCACGTCTGCCTGCGTTGCACACTCCAACTAATTATAACTAAGTTGCATTGTCAGGGATATTTATTCTTTATTATTCTGCTGTTAATAAAGCTAGACCACCACTGCAATCTTCACCACCTCTCAATTTTTACTACCACATTTTCAGTCCACAATCTTGTCGCAATCAACATGAGTGGCAAAATGACAGATGCTGGTGGAAAGGGGAAGAGGCGTGGTGGAAAAGGCAAAAAAGGTTTTGTCCGTGGGGAAGGTGGCAAAGCTCCATTATCATCTGCTGAAGATAGACCATCTACCAGCAAAAGTAAGATGTCTACTACTTACCGTGGACAATCCGATGTGCTCCCTTTTTTACGGACACGAACAACAGGAAGAAAGGTAGATGATGGGCAAAAAAGGAAAATGCTTGAATGGATCTCAAGTGGTCCAACAAGTGCCCTCTCAGCCACTTCAAGTACCGCATCCAAAAAACACCAGTCCTCTGAGTTGTCATCCCAATCACACTTGATTTCTCCCAGCTCTGAAGTCTCCATCAGCCCTGCACAGTATGGTGGAACTGAGATGGCTGAGTCTGCAGAGCTGTTCAGTCACACTATAGCCTGGGAATCAGAGGTCTGCTCCCAAGCTACAGTGAGTACAGAACAGGAAATGGTCTGCAGTGATGCCCAGAACCTTTGTGACTCAGATTCAGGCCGTGAGGACCAAGTTTCTGAGCATAATGTTGACCCTTTGTCACAAACTGTAACACCTGTGGTTATAGACAATGAGGAACATACTGATGAAGATGAGACGCAGATACCCGATTGGGATGACAACTTAAATATTCCGTCAGGGCAAGAAGAGGCTCGGTCTGAGGGGGAGGGGAGTGCAAACACAACAATTGATGATGACGTTCTAGATCCCACCTACTGTCAACCCCCAGTCAGGCACTCGAGGAGGTCAACAGAGGCGGTGGAGGAGGATGCAACCGACGACGAAGTTACCTTGCGCCTTCCTGGACAGAGTCGGAGCACTGGTAGCACGTCTACAACTGCATCCTCAGCCACCACTCTGCCTATGAGCATTATTCGGGGTGGATCAACAGGTCGCATGGCCTCTAAGCCTTGCCTAGCCTGGTCCTTTTTTCACATCGAAAAAGATCGCCCAACTCATGTGATATGTAACATTTGTCATGATTCTCTTAGTAGAGGTCAAAAGCTCAGCAGTTTGACAACTTCTTCCATGAATCGTCACATGAATAAATATCATAAGTCCTGGTGGGAAGCTCACCGTGCTGCAATGCGGCCTAGCGGAGCGAACCATCCACCGCCCGCCCCTTCCACTGCATCCGCGCGCTCTTCATCTTCTAGGACTGTGGGGACAGCTGCCACACCTGTTTTTCCACGCAAAACTTCCACCACTGTAACCGCAACAGGCAGTTTGCTTGTAAGGTCGTCAGTTGGTTTGGAAGGGGAAACAAGTGAGTGTGTACAGCTCTCTCAGACATCGATAGCACCAACGTTGGATGAAGGCAACATCATGTCTCCGCCTGCACTTTCCTCACAAACCTGCATTTTTCCAGGGACACCCTACTCAACACCGTCTACACACAGCAGCCAGATCTCTGTCCCTCAGATGTGGTCAAATAAAAGGCCACTTCCTCCGACCCATGACAAAGCTAAGAGGTTGACTCTATCCCTCTGTAAGCTGTTGGCTACCGAAATGCTGCCTTTCCGCCTAGTGGACACACAGGATTTTAGAGACCTTATGTCTGTCGCTGTGCCCCAGTACCAGATGCCTAGTCGCCACTACTTCTCTAAGAAAGGTGTGCCCGCGCTACACCAGCATGTCGCACACAACATCACCGCTTCCTTGAGAAACTCTGTGTGTGAACGGGTGCATTTCACCACCGATACTTGGACCAGTAAGCATGGACAGGGACGTTACATGTCGCTGACTGGGCACTGGGTAACTATGGTGATAGATGGTGAAGGGTCTGCTGCACAAGTCTTGCCGTCCCCACGACTTGTGTGTCAATCCTCTGTCTGTCCAAGTTCCGCCACTGCTTCTGCATCCTCCACCTCATCTGGGTCCTCCACCTCCGCCCCAAGCCTGCCTGGTCAGGCCACCAGCGTTCTCACTGCGCAGAAGGAATCACGCACCCCTCATTACTATGCTGGCAGCAGAGCGCAACGGCATCAGGCGGTCTTTAGCTTGACATGTCTTGGTAATAAGAGTCACACAGCTGAGGAGTTGTGGTCAGCTTTGCGGTCCGAGTTTAATAAATGGTTGTCTCCACTCAAACTGCAGCCTGGTAAGGCCGTGTGCGACAATGCTGCAAACCTGGGTGCGGCACTTCGCCTGGGCAAGGTGACACACGTACCTTGTATGGCTCACGTGTTGAACCTTGTCGTGCAGCAATTTTTAACACACTATCCCGGCCTAGATGGCCTTCTGAACAGGGCACGAAAACTGTCAGCTCACTTCCGCCGTTCAAGCGCCGCAGCAGAGCGACTTGCATCGCTCCAGAAGTCTTTCGGCCTGCCGGTTCATCGCCTGAAATGCGATGTGGCGACACGCTGGAATTCAACTCTCCACATGTTACAGCGACTGTGGCAGCACCGCAGAGCCCTGGTGCAATACGTCATGACGTATAGCCTGGGCCAACGAGATGCAGAGGTGGGGCAGATCACCCTGATGGAGTGGTCTCAGATCAAGGACCTATGCACCCTTCTGCACAGTTTCGACATGGCGACGAATATGTTTAGCTCTGACAATGCCATTATCAGCATGACGATTCCAGTCATTTACATGCTGGAGCACACGCTAAACACTATTCGGAGTCAGGGGGTGGGACAACATGAAGGGGAGGAACTACAGGAGGATTCATATGCGCAAGGGACAACAACATCACGAAGGTCCAGACGTTCATCATCACCAACGCAGCAGGCATGGGACCATGGGGGACAGGGATCGACAAGGGCGCATAGTAGCAGGCGAAATGTTGAGCAAGGTGCAGGAGAACATGAAGAAATGGAGGACGAACTGTCCATGGACATGGAAGACTCAGCGGATGAGGGAGACCTTGGTCAAATTTCAGTTGAAAGAGGTTGGGGTCAGATGTCAGAGGAAGAAAGAACGGGTAGCACCTCTATGCCACAAACACAGCATGGACTTGGTCCGCATGGCTGCGCAAGACACATGAGTGCCTTTTTGTTGCACTACCTCCAACATGACAGTCGTATTGTCAAAATTAGAAGTGATGATGACTACTGGATTGCCACACTATTAGATCCCCGGTACAAGTCCAAATTTTGTGACATAATTCCAGCCATAGAAAGGGACGCACGTATGCAGGAGTATCAGCAGAAGCTGTTACTAGATCTTAGCTCGGCTTTTCCACCAAACAACCGTGCAGGTGCAGGGAGTGAATCTCCCAGTTGTAACTTGACAAACATGGGACGGTCTCGTCATCTTCAACAGTCTACCCGTACCAGTAGGACCTTTTCTGGTGCCGGTAACAGCAATTTTATGGAATCTTTTCATAATTTTTTTAGACCCTCTTTTGCAAGGCCACCAGAGACAACAAGTCTGACACATAGTCAACGGCTGGAGAGGATGATACAGGAGTATCTCCAAATGAACATCGATGCCATGACTGTGCAACTGGAGCCTTGCTCCTTTTGGGCTTCAAACCTACAAAAATGGCCAGAGCTCGCAACTTACGCCTTGGAGATTTTGTCGTGTCCAGCTGCCAGCGTTGTCTCTGAACGTGTATTCAGTGCTGCTGGGTGTGTGCTGACAGATAAGCGCACGCGTCTGTCCAGTGACAATGTGGACAGACTGACGTTCATCAAAATGAACAAGTCATGGATCCAGAAGGAATTTACTACCCCTGTGTCATCCTGGGGAGAGTAAATGCTTGTGGATTTGGAATGTGCTTGATGCAAATCAAAACATCCTGTTTGCAACTAGGGCCCAAGTGCTGCCACTGATGGGGTGGGTGTCTGTGTGGCCCAATTTTTGGAAAAAAGGGAGACTCCGCTTGGAGTAACCCTTGCTTGCTGTGTTTTTAAAAGAAGCCAAGATGAACAGAGCTGGGATCAGGAAAGACTTTGCTACCTACCCCGGTGTCATCCTGGGGACGGCTAAGAATAGCGTATTTTTGAATGTGCTTGATGCAAATCAAAACATCCTGTTTGCAACTAGGGCCCAAGTGCTGCCACTGATGGGGTGGGTGTCTGTGTGGCCCAATTTTTGGAAAAAAGGGAGACTCCGCTTGGAGTAACCCTTGCTTGCTGTGTTTTTAAAAGAAGCCAAGATGAACAGAGCTGGGATCAGGAAAGACTTTGCTACCTACCCCGGTGTCATCCTGTGGACGGCTAAGAATAGCGTATTTTTGAATGTGCTTGATGCAAATCAAAACATCCTGTTTGCAACTAGGGCCCAAGTGCTGCCACTGATGGGGTGGGTGTCTGTGTGGCCCAATTTTTGGAAAAAAGGGAGACTCCGCTTGGAGTAACCCTTGCTTGCTGTGTTTTTAAAAGAAGCCAAGATGAACAGAGCTGGGATCAGGAAAGACTTTGCTACCTACCCCGGTGTCATCCTGGGGACGGCTAAGAATAGCGTATTTTTGAATGTGCTTGATGCAAATCAAAACATCCTGTTTGCAACTAGGGCCCAAGTGCTGCCACTGATGGGGTGGGTGTCTGTGTGGCCCAATTTTTGGAAAAAAGGGAGACTCCGCTTGGAGTAACCCTTGCTTGCTGTGTTTTTAAAAGAAGCCAAGATGAACAGAGCTGGGATCAGGAAAGACTTTGCTACCTACCCCGGTGTCATCCTGGGGACGGCTAAGAATAGCGTATTTTTGAATGTGCTTGATGCAAATCAAAACATCCTGTTTGCAACTAGGGCCCAAGTGCTGCCACTGATGGGGTGGGTGTCTGTGTGGCCCAATTTTTGGAAAAAAGGGAGACTCCGCTTGGAGTAACCCTTGCTTGCTGTGTTTTTAAAAGAAGCCAAGATGAACAGAGCTGGGATCAGGAAAGACTTTGCTACCTACCCCGGTGTCATCCTGTGGACGGCTAAGAATAGCGTATTTTTGAATGTGCTTGATGCAAATCAAAACATCCTGTTTGCAACTAGGGCCCAAGTGCTGCCACTGATGGGGTGGGTGTCTGTGTGGCCCAATTTTTGGAAAAAAGGGAGACTCCGCTTGGAGTAACCCTTGCTTGCTGTGTTTTTAAAAGAAGCCAAGATGAACAGAGCTGGGATCAGGAAAGACTTTGCTACCTACCCCGGTGTCATCCTGGGGACGGCTAAGAATAGCGTATTTTTGAATGTGCTTGATGCAAATCAAAACATCCTGTTTGCAACTAGGGCCCAAGTGCTGCCACTGATGGGGTGGGTGTCTGTGTGGCCCAATTTTTGGAAAAAAGGGAGACTCCGCTTGGAGTAACCCTTGCTTGCTGTGTTTTTAAAAGAAGCCAAGATGAACAGAGCTGGGATCAGGAAAGACTTTGCTACCTACCCCGGTGTCATCCTGGGGACGGCTAAGAATAGCGTATTTTTGAATGTGCTTGATGCAAATCAAAACATCCTGTTTGCAACTAGGGCCCAAGTGCTGCCACTGATGGGGTGGGTGTCTGTGTGGCCCAATTTTTGGAAAAAAGGGAGACTCCGCTTGGAGTAACCCTTGCTTGCTGTGTTTTTAAAAGAAGCCAAGATGAACAGAGCTGGGATCAGGAAAGACTTTGCTACCTACCCCGGTGTCATCCTGTGGACGGCTAAGAATAGCGTATTTTTGAATGTGCTTGATGCAAATCAAAACATCCTGTTTGCAACTAGGGCCCAAGTGCTGCCACTGATGGGGTGGGTGTCTGTGTGTCCCAATTTTTGGAAAAAAGGGAGACTCCGCTTGGAGTAACCCTTGCTTACATTGTTTTTAAAAGAAGCCAAGATGAACAAGTCATGGGTCAGCAAAGACTTTGCTACCTACCCCGGTGTCATCCTGGGGACGGCTAAGAATAGCGTATTTTTGAATGTGCTTGATGCAAATCAAAACATCCTGTTTGCAACTAGGGCCCAAGTGCTGCCACTGATGTGGTGGGTGTCTGTGTGGCCCAATTTTTGGAAAAAAGGGAGACTCCGCTTGGAGTAACCCTTGCTTGCTGTGTTTTTAAAAGAAGCCAAGATGAACAGAGCTGGGATCAGGAAAGACTTTGCTACCTACCCCGGTGTCATCCTGGGGACGGATAAGAATGGCGTATTTTTGAATGTGCTTGATGCAAATCTAGCTGTGAAGTGTACAACTGGGGCACAACTGCTGCCACTGAATGGGTGGGTGTGTGTGGGGCCCAATTTTTGGAAAAAAGGGGAGACTCCGCTTGGAGTAACCCTTGCTTACATTGTTTTTAAAAGAAGCCAAGATGAACAAGTCATGGGTCAGCAAAGACTTTGCTACCTACCCCAGTGTCATCCTGGGGACGGCTAAGAATAGCGTATTTTTGAATGTGCTTGATGCAAATCAAAACATCCTGTTTGCAACTAGGGCCCAAGTGCTGCCACTGATGGGGTGGGTGTCTGTGTGGCCCAATTTTTGGAAAAAAGGGAGACTCCGCTTGGAGTAACCCTTGCTTGCTGTGTTTTTAAAAGAAGCCAAGATGAACAGAGCTGGGATCAGGAAAGACTTTGCTACCTACCCCGGTGTCATCCTGGGGACGGCTAAGAATAGCGTATTTTTGAATGTGCTTGATGCAAATCAAAACATCCTGTTTGCAACTAGGGCCCAAGTGCTGCCACTGATGGGGTGGGTGTCTGTGTGGCCCAATTTTTGGAAAAAAGGGAGACTCCGCTTGGAGTAACCCTTGCTTGCTGTGTTTTTAAAAGAAGCCAAGATGAACAGAGCTGGGATCAGGAAAGACTTTGCTACCTACCCCGGTGTCATCCTGGGGACGGCTAAGAATAGCGTATTTTTGAATGTGCTTGATGCAAATCAAAACATCCTGTTTGCAACTAGGGCCCAAGTGCTGCCACTGATGGGGTGGGTGTCTGTGTGGCCCAATTTTTGGAAAAAAGGGAGACTCCGCTTGGAGTAACCCTTGCTTGCTGTGTTTTTAAAAGAAGCCAAGATGAACAGAGCTGGGATCAGGAAAGACTTTGCTACCTACCCCGGTGTCATCCTGTGGACGGCTAAGAATAGCGTATTTTTGAATGTGCTTGATGCAAATCAAAACATCCTGTTTGCAACTAGGGCCCAAGTGCTGCCACTGATGGGGTGGGTGTCTGTGTGGCCCAATTTTTGGAAAAAAGGGAGACTCCGCTTGGAGTAACCCTTGCTTGCTGTGTTTTTAAAAGAAGCCAAGATGAACAGAGCTGGGATCAGGAAAGACTTTGCTACCTACCCCGGTGTCATCCTGGGGACGGCTAAGAATAGCGTATTTTTGAATGTGCTTGATGCAAATCAAAACATCCTGTTTGCAACTAGGGCCCAAGTGCTGCCACTGATGGGGTGGGTGTCTGTGTGGCCCAATTTTTGGAAAAAAGGGAGACTCCGCTTGGAGTAACCCTTGCTTGCTGTGTTTTTAAAAGAAGCCAAGATGAACAGAGCTGGGATCAGGAAAGACTTTGCTACCTACCCCGGTGTCATCCTGGGGACGGCTAAGAATAGCGTATTTTTGAATGTGCTTGATGCAAATCAAAACATCCTGTTTGCAACTAGGGCCCAAGTGCTGCCACTGATGGGGTGGGTGTCTGTGTGGCCCAATTTTTGGAAAAAAGGGAGACTCCGCTTGGAGTAACCCTTGCTTACATTGTTTTTAAAAGAAGCCAAGATGAACAAGTCATGGGTCAGCAAAGACTTTGCTACCTACCCCGGTGTCATCCTGGGGACGGCTAAGAATAGCGTATTTTTGAATGTGCTTGATGCAAATCAAAACATCCTGTTTGCAACTAGGGCCCAAGTGCTGCCACTGATGTGGTGGGTGTCTGTGTGGCCCAATTTTTGGAAAAAAGGGAGACTCCGCTTGGAGTAACCCTTGCTTGCTGTGTTTTTAAAAGAAGCCAAGATGAACAGAGCTGGGATCAGGAAAGACTTTGCTACCTACCCCGGTGTCATCCTGGGGACGGATAAGAATGGCGTATTTTTGAATGTGCTTGATGCAAATCTAGCTGTGAAGTGTACAACTGGGGCACAACTGCTGCCACTGAATGGGTGGGTGTGTGTGGGGCCCAATTTTTGGAAAAAAGGGGAGACTCCGCTTGGAGTAACCCTTGCTTACATTGTTTTTAAAAGAAGCCAAGATGAACAAGTCATGGGTCAGCAAAGACTTTGCTACCTACCCCAGTGTCATCCTGGGGACGGCTAAGAATAGCGTATTTTTGAATGTGCTTGATGCAAATCAAAACATTCTGTTTGCAACTAGGGCCCAAGTGCTGCCACTGATGGGGTGGGTGTCTGTGTGGCCCAATTTTTGGAAAAAAGGGAGACTCCGCTTGGAGTAACCCTTGCTTGCTGTGTTTTTAAAAGAAGCCAAGATGAACAGAGCTGGGATCAGGAAAGACTTTGCTACCTACCCCGGTGTCATCCTGTGGACGGCTAAGAATAGCGTATTTTTGAATGTGCTTGATGCAAATCAAAACATCCTGTTTGCAACTAGGGCCCAAGTGCTGCCACTGATGGGGTGGGTGTCTGTGTGGCCCAATTTTTGGAAAAAAGGGAGACTCCGCTTGGAGTAACCCTTGCTTGCTGTGTTTTTAAAAGAAGCCAAGATGAACAGAGCTGGGATCAGGAAAGACTTTGCTACCTACCCCGGTGTCATCCTGGGGACGGTTAAGAATAGCGTATTTTTGAATGTGCTTGATGCAAATCTAGCTGTGAAGTGTACAACTGGGGCACAACTGCTGCCACTGAAGGGGTGGGTGTGTGTGGGGCCCAATTTTTGGAAAAAAGGGAGACTCCGCTTGGAGTAACCCTTGCTTGCTGTGTTTTTAAAAGAAGCCAAGATGAACAGAGCTGGGATCAGGAAAGACTTTGCTACCTACCCCGGTGTCATCCTGGGGACGGATAAGAATGGCGTATTTTTGAATGTGCTTGATGCAAATCTAGCTGTGAAGTGTACAACTGGGGCACAACTGCTGCCACTGAAGGGGTGGGTGTGTGGGGCCCAATTTTTGGAAAAAAGGGAGACTCCGCTTGGAGTCACCTTGCGGTGTTTTACATGACTTTAGAAGGGCGTGCCATGCCTATATCTGTGTGTCCTCCTCTTTTTCCTTGTCCAGCTGTTTTGTTTTCGCATGAGTACATGTCCTTGTCACTTTCCCATGTGTTTGTGTTGTGTTGTGAGTTGTTTGTCACCTTTTGGACACCTTTGAGGGTGTTTTCTAGGTGTTTTACTGTGTTTGTGATTGCCTGCCATTGTTTCCTATGGGCTCGAGTTCGGTTCGTCGAACGTTCGACGAGCCGAACTCGAGCCAGACCCCCCGTTCGGCGAACCGCCTCGAGCCGAACCGGGACCGGTTCGCTCATCTCTAATGAGGATTCCAGTGGCAATCTGTAAAGCTCTAGTGAACTCCATGCCTAAGAGAGTTAAGGTAGTGGTGAGATTTGGAGGGGATGGAAACTTAAGCTAGGAAATGTAATTTTTTTTCATTTTTTTAAGATTATTTTTCTTTGGGCTCTGGAGAGATTGCAGAGAATAATAAGGGACAATCATTTCACAGAGATTAACTTTATGAATAAAATTTTCCAAAATGATCCGCGTGAACAGGCAAATTCGAATTTTGTCTGGTCCTCTATTATCTAGTAACAAGTATATCCCATTGTGGAAGCGTCATGAGCTACCAACAATATGATTAAAGTAGGGGAATTAAATGATCATGTGAACAATTGTTTCATTGAAACCCCCACAGTCCTTGTTTTTTAAAAATGGAGGAAATCAAACAATGACTGACTCAACACTGGTTAAGTGCAGTTAGATAAGATCTTGTACGTCCTTATAAACATATTTGGCAGAAAGCTAGTTAATAGTGATGAGCGAGCATGCTTGTCACTGCTCGGTACTCGCACGAGTATCGCTGTACTCGGGCTGCTCGGCGGGGACCGAGTAATCTCGCGATACTCGTGCTGTACTCGTGGTCTTCATTTCTGCATGTTGGCGCTCTTTTGAGAGCCAGCCCTCATGCAGGGATTGGCTGGCAGACCACTGCAATGCCACAGCCCTGTTAGTTGTGGAATTGCAGTGATTGGCCGGCCTGCACAGCGTGACCGAGCCTTTATATCGGCCGGCGCGCTGTGCTCTGCTCACAGCTATCCAGACAGTGAGTGCAGGGAGAGTGTCGCTGATTCAGGGAAAGCTTTGCGGCCCTTTATAGCTTTTTCAGTTGCAGGGCTGCAAACAGTGTGACCAAAAGTCCTTCTCAGGACTATTCTAGTTGTATACAGGCAGGCAGGGTATAGCCAGGTCGGAGTACAGTAGCAGAGTCCTTCTCAGGACTACTGTTGCTATATACAGGCAGGGTATAGCCAGGTCTGAATACAGGCTAGTGACCAAAAGAGTCCTTGTCAGGACTATTGTACCAGTATACAGGCAGGCAGGCAGGGTAGTGGTGACCGTATACCAGCCTTCATCATATCTGGGGCTGGTGTACACAGTGTAAAACAGTCCAGATAGTGTCTGACTTGTCTGTAATTGTCGCTCCCCAAAAAAACCTGTTAGGTTATTATTGCGTCCGTGCTTGGTTTTTAAAACCGCACGTGTGTGCCTGTTGGTGGCAGCGTACAGGTGCACTTGTGTGCAATTTCCACACACTTTGATATAACGCACAAGTAGTGAATATACACGTCAGCACTCAGTGCACAGCATTGCAAAATGCGCAAGGGCATTGGCAAGGAACAAGGAAGTGGACGTGATGGTGGTGCAGGCAGAGGCCGAGGTCGTGGGCAAGCTCTAATTTCGCCACAACAAAGGGCCACATCTAGTCGCTCGCACGTCCTGTCCCAAATTCTTGGGGACCGCAGCAGTACACCGCTCTTGAACCAAGACCAGTGTCAACAGGTTGTTAGTTGGATAGCAGATAATGCTTCCAGTCAGATTGGCACCACCACAAACACTCTGTCTTCCACACGGTCAAGTGTCAGTAGCCGTGATACTGCACCGCACATTTCTGAACCTGATCCTCCTTCCTACCACCAGGCTGAGTACACGTCCTCCTCGGACATTAATGATCCCACACTTGGACACTCGGAAGAGCTGTTCACGTTTCCATTCACACATTCTGGCCTCTCGCCAGCTCATATTGAAGTGGGTCATGAGGAGATCGTCTGTACAGATGGCCAAATATTTGAGCAGCCACGTTCTCACGAAGTTGGCAACGTGTCTCAACAAGTGGTGGACGATGATGAGACACAATTGTCAGCAAGTCAGGAGGAGGAGCAGGGTGCGGAAGAGGAAGACGACGTGGTGGATGATCCAGTAACTGACCCAACCTGGCAGGAGGATATGCAGAGCGAGGACAGCAGTGCACAGGGGGAGGGAGGCGTAGCATCACAACAGGCAGTAAGAAGCAGGGTGGTGGCCCCAGGCAGAAGTCAGGCAACCGTTCCTCGGAACAACACGACGACACAAGGTGCCTGTACAAATGTTAGGTCTTCCCGAGTCTGGCAGTTTTTTAAGTTGGATCCAGATGATTCAAAAAAGGCCATTTGCAACACCTGCCGTGCCAGCATCAGCAGGGGTACCAAAACTAGCAGCCTGACCACCACCAGCATGATCAGGCACATGTCAGCCAAGCACCCGACTTTGTGGGAAGTACAACAGAGTCGAGGAGCAGTGCTTGCTGATGTCACTGCTACGTCTTCGCTGGTTGTGCATGCGAGCCAATCCTCTGTCCATGCTGCCTGCGAACAAGCCTCCTCCACTCCTGCACCTGCAGTTGCCTACGCAGAAAGAACACCATCATCAAGCACATCCTTGTCCCAGCGCAGCGTTCAGTTATCCATTCAGCAAACCTTTGAACGCAGGCGCAAATACACTGCCAACACCCCACATGCCACAGTTCTAAATGCTAACATTTCGCGACTGCTTGCGCTGGAAATGTTGCCTTTTAGGCTGGTGGAGACTGAAGCATTCCGTGACCTGATGGCGGCAGCTGTCCCACGTTACTCGGTCCCCAGCCGCCACTATTTCTCCCGGTGTGCCGTCCCCGCGTTGCATAACCACGTGTCACAAAACATCACACGTGCCCTGAACAACGCTGTTTCACCCAAGGTCCACCTAACCACAGACACGTGGACAAGTGCTTGTGGGCAAGGCCGCTACATCTCGTTGACGGCACACTGGGTTAATATTGTGGAAGCTGGGACCCAGTCTGAGCGAGGGACGGAACACGTCCTTCCCACACCAAGGTTTGCAGGCCCTACCTCAGTCAGTGTTTCACCCACACTCTACAGCTCCGGAATGTCATGCTCTTCAGCCTCCTCCTCCTCCTGCGCATCCTCATCCACTGTGCCCTCCACACCAGTCACAAGCTGGAAGCACTGCAGCACTGCCTCGGCGAAGCGGCAACAGGCTGTGCTGAAGCTAATCTGCATAGGTGACAAACCCCACAATGCAGAAGAGCTGTGGACAGCTCTGAAACAGCAGGCAGATCACTGGCTCACACCTCTGAACCTAAAGCCAGGAAAGGTCGTGTGTGACAATGGCCGGAACCTGGTGGCGGCTTTGAGGCGAGGCCAGCTGACACATGTTCCATGCGTGGCCCATGTGCTCAACCTCGTGGTTCAGCGGTTTATAAAGTCATACCCAGAGCTGTCTGATCTACTGGTAAAAGTTCGCCGCCTGTCTGCACATTTTCGAAAGTCACCTACTGCTTCAGCCGGCCTTGCCGGCTTTCAGCGCCGTTTGCATCTTCCGGCTCACAGACTGGTGTGTGATGTCCCCACGCGTTGGAATTCAACTCTGCACATGTTGGTCAGGATATGTGAGCAGAAGAGGGCAGTTGTTGAGTACCTGCATCACCTAAGCCGTCGGGAAATGGGTCAAACTCCACACATAACACCTGAGGAGTGGAGATGGATGTCAGACCTATGTACCATCCTCCAAAACTTTGAGGACTCCACCAAGATGGTGAGTGGTGATGACGCCATTATTAGCGTCACCATACCGCTACTCTGCCTTCTAAAACGGTCTCTGCTGAAAAACAAACATGATGCATTGCAGGCGGAGCGCGATGAGTTGCAGCAAGAAACAGTAGTGGGTGTGGGTGATAACACACAGCCCAGCCTCGTCTCATCACAACGTGCAGTGGAGGACTATGACGAGGAGGAGGATGAAGACATGGAGCAACTCTCCGGCCAAATTGAGGATATGACATGCACACCAGTCATATCCTCGGTTCAGCGTGGCTGGCCAGAGGACAGGGTAGATGAGGAGGAGGAGGAGGAGGAGGAGGAGGAGGACAGCATGTTCAGTCATCTTGTTGGTCAGGCTACTGAAGTCCTGGCTGTTAAGAGTCTGGCGCACATGGCTGACTTTATGGTAAGCTGCCTGTCTCGTGACCCTCGCGTTAAGAACATCTTGGCCGACAATCATTACTGGTTGGTAACACTGTTAGACCCACGCTACAAGGAGAACTTTTTGTCTCTTATTCCCGTGGAGGAGAGGTCAACCAAAATGCAGCAGTTTCGGAAGGCCATACTCACGGAAGTAGGCAAAGCATTCCCCTCACAAAACGCTAGCGGCATAGGTCATGAATCAGTGGACAACCGAGGCGTACAGCCGAGAGAGGCACAAGTCCAATCCGCCAGAGGTAGGGGAACAGTCTTTAAGATGTGGGACAGTTTTCTCAGCCCCTCACGTACCACAGCCCCTGAGGTGCGGGGTAGTGCCACAAGAAATCCTAAGTTTGCCCAGATGCTGAAGGAGTACCTTGCAGATCGAACAACAGTACTCCGACATTCCTCTGTGCCTTATAATTATTGGGTATCCAAGCTGGACACGTGGCATGAATTGGCTCTCTACGCCTTGGAAGTCCTGGCCTGCCCTGCTGCTAGCGTTTTGTCAGAGCGTGTTTTTAGTGCCGCAGGTGGAATCATTACAGATAAACGCACCCGCCTGTCAACTGAAAATGCTGACAGGCTGACTCTGATCAAGATGAACAAGGGTTGGATTGGGCCGGACTTCACCACACCACCAGCAAATGAGAGCGGAATTTAAAGTTTGCCATGTACCTCCACTCACCCATGGGTACACACTTCTGGACTTTGGATAATCGCTGGACTCCTCCTCCTTCTCCTCATGCGCCACCATGATGATGACCGTTACAAATTGCAATACTTAGGCCTTTGTTTCAGGTATACCCCCAGTGGTAAATTTTTTCGCCCATTCTTTGCAGAATGGACATTACAACGACAGGAGACCCGCTCCTTTGCAATGGGAACAATGTTTTGAGGCCCTCATGCACGTCTCTACCCAGGGACAACGTGGAGCCTCCCAATTTTTGGCTGCCCTGCCTAAGGGCTATACTATAATACACCCACTTCCTTAAAATGGACACTTAATGTTTTGAGGCCCTCATGCACGTCTCTACCCAGGGACAACGTGGAGCCTCCCAATTTTTGGCTGCCCTGCCTAAGGGCTATACTATAATACACCCACTTCCTTAAAATGGACACTTAATGTTTTGAGGCCCTCATGCACGTCTCTACCCAGGGACAACGTGGAGCCTCCCAATTTTTGGCTGCCCTGCCTAAGGGCTATACTATAATACACCCACTTCCTTAAAATGGACACTTAATGTTTTGAGGCCCTCATGCACGTCTCTACCCAGGGACAACGTGGAGCCTCCCAATTTTTGGCTGCCCTGCCTAAGGGCTATACTATAATACACCCACTTCCTTAAAATGGACACTTAATGTTTTGAGGCCCTCATGCACGTCTCTACCCAGGGACAACGTGGAGCCTCCCAATTTTTGGCTGCCCTGCCTAAGGGCTATACTATAATACACCCACTTCCTTAAAATGGACACTTAATGTTTTGAGGCCCTCATGCACGTCTCTACCCAGGGACAACGTGGAGCCTCCCAATTTTTGGCTGCCCTGCCTAAGGGCTATACTATAATACACCCACTTCCTTAAAATGGACACTTAATGTTTTGAGGCCCTCATGCACGTCTCTACCCAGGGACAATGTGGAGCCTCCCAATTTTTGGCTGCCCTGGCAAAGGGCTATACTGAAATAGACCCACTTCCTTACAATGGGCACTTCAGGTTTAAAGGCCCTCATGCACGTCTCTACCCAGGGACAACGTGGAGCCTCTCAATTTTTGGCTGCCCTGCCTAAGGGCTATACTACAATAGACCCACTTCCTTCCAATGGGCACTTCAGGTTTACAGGCCCTCATGCACGTCTGTATGCAGGGGCATTGGTGAACCTCACAATTTTGGACTGCCCTGGCAAAGGAAAATACTACAAAGACTCACTTCCTCAAAATGGGCACATTAGACTCAAGAGGCCTTCATGTACGTCTCTTCTCAGGGACATCGGAGTGCCACACAATGTTTTCACGTAAAATCTTTCATGTATTAATCTCAAAAAGTAACATACACCAGCTCTATCTCACTATTGGGTATGTGCCCTTAACATTTCCGCCATGAAAAATCATTTTGGGGTCATTTTGGAAGGTTTTCTGGTGAGTCCGTAAAAATGGCGTAAAACGCGGACAAAATTGTTCACAGCTGTGACTTTTCAGTGATAAATGCTTCAAGGGGTCTTCCCCATGCTGTTGCCATGTCATTTGAGCACTCTTCTGAGACTTTTGTGACATTTTTAGGGTTTCTCCATGCTGCCGGGGGGTCATTTCACAAAAATACTCGGGTCTCCCATAGGATAACATTGGGCTCGTTGCTCGGCCCGAGTACACGAGTATCTTGGGATGCTCGGCCCGAGCTTTGAGCACCCGAGCTTTTTAGTACTCGCTCATAACTACTAGTTAACACTAGACTAGTAACAAAGTTTTCTGCTGTCATATTTCAGGAGCAACAGAAATGAGTATCAGGCTGATCACACAAACCTTCTTTGACAAATGAGATATCATCTTGAATAAACCCATCTTTAGATTTGATGTATCCCTCGATTTTATCAGTTAGGAATATAATACAGACTGAAAAAGTAATTGCTTTGATTTATCCCATATTTGCTCTGTGGACAAATCCTAAGAGCTTTGTTTATGTCCTGCTTAGAGAACTAGTGTCCTATGTATGCCTTTGAAGATCACTACATTCAGCTGTATATCTTATATATATTACATTTAAAGAGTAAAAAGCTAAATAAATCCTTTTTCTCAAATGTTTGTAAGTAAAATAAGTAAATTTGTAAAATGGTAATCTGAAAATGGTTCACTAGTAGTGATGATAAAAAAAGATTTGCAAGATTCTGATCTAGCTGCCATGTCAGAAGTTGTTGTCTATCAGAGTCCTTCAAAACATGTTCCTGTCATCACTGACACCTTTTCTTAGAAAAGGGCCAGTCCGAAGATGCTGCAGTAGGCCTATAAAACAGAAGAAACAATGGGGATTCTGGCTGGTAAGAGGAGGGGTTCATAGTGCTCTGGTCCGCACCTATGGACAACCAACACAGCGGGTTGACAATGGCCCTGCTACACTTTTTGATCATCTCTAGTAACTAAAAATTCAAATTGCACATAACGCCATAATGTAGTAATTAAAATGTATCATAATATAACACATCTGATAAGATGTAACTACCCCGACAAATGAGTATATGAATAAAGTATTATACACCAAAACTACGATTGAATATCCAATATTCTTTTTTTAATAAGGTAGGGGATTTCAAATACTGCTGATTGACCAAAATATATAATAAGCATGTGCCTTGATTGCAACTCATTTTGTGTAAAGATGCTGTGGTGTAAACCAACCAAACCCAACCGTTGTGTTGTTTTTTTTTATCTTAGCTAGAGATGAGCCACCCTCTAAAGGCTCGAGTTCAGTTCGGTTCGTCGAACGGAGGCCACGGTCGAGTTCGGTTCGGCGAGCCGTTCGACGAACCTCTCGAACCCCATAGACTACAATGGGAGGCAATCACAAACACATAAAAACACATACAAAACACCTTCAAAGGTGTCCAAAAGGTGACAAACAACTCACAAGGCAACACAAACACATGGGAAACTGACAAGGACAAATACTCATGCGAAAACAAAACAGCTGGAGGAGGAAAAAGAGGAGGAGACACAGACATAGGCATGGCATGCCCTTCTAAAATCATGTAAAACACAGCAAGGAGACTCCAAGCGGAGTCTCCCTTTTTTCCAAAAAATGGGCCCCATAGATACCACTTCAGTGGCAGCACTTGTGCCCCAGTTGTACACTTCACAGGTAAATTTGCATCAAGCACATTCAAAAATACGCCAGCCTTAACTGTCCCCAGTAGAGATGAGCGAACCGGTCGCGGTTCGGCTCGAGGTGGTTCGTCGAACGGAGGTCTCGTTCGAGTTCAGTTCGTCGAACGTTCGACGAACCGAACTCGAACGTATAGGCTATAATGGGAGGCAATCACAAACACATAAAAATGCATTATAAATGTACACAAACAGTTAATAAACATTGCCATAACACTTACCGGTCCTCGCGATCCCTTCTGCACTCTGTCTCCTGCCGCTATTCCATCCGATGATCGCTGAATCCTCCCGGTGACCTGCACTGCCAGCAGAGATGCAGGACCTATCGTGACGTCAAAATAGCCATGTGACCAGTCATGTGGCTATTATCTCATTGGCTACAGACTGGTCACATGACTATGACACGTCATGTAGGACATGCGAGTGCATCTCTCCGGTACACGGTGCACATATGTGTATCGCCGTGTACCGGCGACATGCTCTAGCACACGGTCGACTCCCCGTTCCGTTAGGGACCGGCTGACACAGCCGGTCATTAACGGAGATCACCGTTGCCATAGCAACGCAGTTAGCGGTGACGTCACCGCTAACCGCGGCTCCGAGAGCACCGTTGCTATGGTAACGCGTCTGTCAGCGTTACCGCTAGCAGCCAGCAGTGATCACTCACGGAGTGAAGGCTGCACGCTGCTGCACGATTGTAGTGAGCATTGTAGTGAGGATGGAGGTTCCCCAGCCCCAAGTGATGAGCTGGTGAATCTCATCCTTCCTCACTACAATCGTCACTACTACTACACTAGAAAGAAAGAAGACAGAAGAGCAGGGTCGTGGAGGGCTGACGGGGTAATAAAGATGGAGTCTCTAATGTGTCTGTGTATTTATTTCTATTAAAGTATTTTTCCTCTGTGTGATGTCTTTTTTTTAACTCTTTATTGGAGATTCTTAATGGCCGGGTCAAACGTGCCTGACATTAAGAATCTCTGGCTTAATACTGGCTAGTAAAACAAAGCCAGTATTAACTCATGATTACCCAACAAGCCACCCGGCTCCAGGGCTGTTGGAAGAGTTGGATACAGCGCCAGATGATGGCGCTTCTATGAGAGCGCCATTTTCTGGGACGGCTGCGGACTGAAATCCGCAGCAGAGGCGCCCACAAACCTCGGGCTAACCTGTGCTGCGTATTCCAATCCCCAGCTGCCTAGTTGTACCCGGCTGGACACAAAAATAGGGCGAAGCCCACGTCATTTGTTTTTTAATTATTTCATGAAATAAGTGAAATAATTAAAAAAACGGGCTTCCCTATATTTTTGGTTCCCAGCCGGGTACAAATAGGCAACTGGGGGTTGGAGGCAGCCCGTGGCTGCCAGCTGTACCTGGCTAGCATACAAAAATATGGCGAAGCCCACGTCATTTTTTTGGTGGGCAAAAAACTTCTGCATACAGTCCTGGATGGAGTATGCTGAGCCTTGTAGTTCTGCAGCTGCTGTCTGCTCTTCTCCATACAGACAGACAGCAGCTGCAGAACTACAAGGCTCAGCATACTCCATCCAGGACTGTATGCAGAATTTTTTTGCCCCCTGAAAAAATTATGTGGGCTTCGCCATATTTTTGTATGCTAGCCAGGTACAGCAGGCAGGTACGGCTGCCCCCAACCCCCAGTTGCCTATTTGTACCCGTCTGGGAACCAAAAATAAAGGGAAGCCCTTTTTTTATTATTTCATGAATTTCATGAAATAATTAGAAAACAAATGACGTAGGCTTTGCCCCATTTTTGTGTCCAGCCAGGTACAACTAGGCAGCTGGGGATTGGAATCCGCACCACCGGTTGGCCTGAGCTTTCTGGGCCCCACTGCTGCGAATTGCAGTCTGCAGCCACCTCAGAAAATGGCATTTTCATAGAAGCGCCATCTTCTGGCGCTGTATCCAACTCTTCCAGCACCTGCCTGCTATACCTGGCTAGCATACAAAAATATGGCGAAGCTCACGTCCTTTTTTTGTAGTTTTTTGGCAAAAAAAATAAAAAATGCTTCCCTGGATTTTCCATTGCCAGTGAAGGTAACACCAAGCAGTGGGGGTTAGCAGCCAGTAGCTGCTTGGATTACCCTTAGCTAGCAATACAAAAAATGCAGCGGGAGCCCATATATATTTTTTTTAATTATTTATTTAAATAACTAAAAATAAAATGGGCTTCCCTGTATTTTGATTGCTGGACATCACAGTACTGTAAAAATAAATCTTTAAAAAAATGACGTAGCGCTCCGCGGTATTTTTGATTCTCAGCGCAGATAAAGCAGACAGCTATGGGTTGCCACCCCCATCTGCCTGCCGCTACCTTGGTTGTCAATCAAAATACAGGGAAGCCCATTAATTTTTTCTATTTAAAAAATAGTTAAAAAAAAAAATTACGTTGGGTCCCCCCATTTTTGATAGCCAGCTAGGGTAAAGCAGACGGCTGTAGCCTGAAAACCACAGCTGGCAGCTTTACCGTGGTTGGGGATCCAATGTGGAGGTCCCCTCAGGCTCTTTTTTATAATTATTTTATAAATATTAATAATTACACAATAAAAGTAGGGTCCCCCCCAAATTGGATCACCAGCCAAGGTAAAGCGGACAGCTGTGGTCTGGTATTCTCAGGGTGGGAAGGTCCATAGTTATTGGGCCTTCACAGCCTAAAAATAGCAGGCCGCAGGCACCCCAGACGTGGCGCATCCACTAGATGCGCCAATCCTGGCGCTTCACCCCAGCTCATCCCGTGCCCTGGTGCAGTGGCAAACGGGGTAATAAATCGGGTTGATACTAGCTGTAAAGTCACCTGAGATCAAGCCCAGCAGTTTGTGATGTCATGGCGTCTATTAGATACCCAACATCATAAACTGTCAGTACTAACAAAAACAAAAAATCGACAAAAGAAATTTATTTGAAAAAACAGTCCCCAAAACATTTCCTCTTTCACCAATTTATTGTAAGAAAAAAAATAAAGGGGTCCCACGACGACTCTGGACCGTCTAGAATATGGGGGGGAGACACTCAGGGAACGTATCCCCCATTTTCTAGGAGTGCGGACCCTTCATGTGAGGAGTGTGGGTGCAATGAATCTGCACTCACTCTCCCCGGGTCCACAGCAGCAGAGTCCATGTCGTAATGGTTGCTACCAAAGCTGCAATGCCCTGCTCATGAGGTAAGGGCATGCCTAATCAGGAGAACTACTGTAGAGGAAGCTCTGCTCACTGGTATATAGGTGCTCAGAGGTAATAATAGATAAAATTAGTGAGTAACCTCGGCACTCTAAATCTCCCAGACTAAGTCAGTAAGTCCCAATGGATAGTAATGCAAAATCACTCTTTATTGGTCCGTATTAAGAACATTTTTTTTTCATAAGCATATATGTTTTTGTCCAAAACAAATTACAAATGACGTTTCGGCCTGAGCCTTCGTCAGATTGGACTTATCTGCATGTAATCATGAAAAATGACAATAATCAGTATCACATAAGAGTGAGAGAACAATAACATAAACTCAAACAATGTAGAGGTACAATTGGGATGCAGCAAAAAAATTGCAACACAGCAAGAAATGAAACACATGATACAAATGTCATAATACAGTACAAGGACAATATAGTAATGACAAATATGGGGTCAGAGTAGGCTTAGACAGCTCTGGTACGAAAGAGATGTCAATCATAAAGTACCATGTGCAGTAGGTGTAGAGCTACAGTATGCATGGCAGAGCTAATGGGTAGACTGACCATAGAAAAAGAACGGAGAAAAAGTGGAGCATAAGAGGAGAAAAAGTGGAGAAAAAAGTGGAGAAAAAGTGGAGAAAAAGTGGAGCATAAGAGGAGAAAAAGTGGAGAAAAAAGTGGAGAAAAAGTGGAGAAAAAGTGGAGCATAAGAGGAGAAAAAGTGGAGAAAAAAGTGGAGAAAAAGTGGAGAAAAAGTGGAGCATAAGAGGAGAAAAAGTGGAGAAAAAGTGGAGAAAAAGTGGAGAAAAAGTGGAGAAAAAGTGGAGCATAAGAGGAGAAAAAGTGGAGAAAAAAGTGGAGAAAAAGTGGAGAAAAAGTGGAGAAAAAGTGGAGCATAAGAGGAGAAAAAGTGGAGATTAAGAGGAGAAAAAGTGGAGAAAAAGTGGAGCATAAGAGGAGAAAAAGTGGAGAAAAAGTGGAGCATAAGAGGAGAAAAAGTGGAGAAAAAGTGGAGCATAAGAGGAGAAAAAGTGGGGAAAAAAGTGGAGAAAAAGTGGAGAAAAAGTGGAGCATAAGAGGAGAAAAAGTGGAGAAAAAGTGGAGAAAAAGTGGAGAAAAAGTGGAGCATAAGAGGAGAAAAAGTGGAGAAAAAAGTGGAGAAAAAGTAGAGAAAAAGTGGAGAAAAAGTGGAGATTAAGAGGAGAAAAAGTGGAGAAAAAGTGGAGCATAAGAGGAGAAAAAGTGGAGAAAAAGTGGAGAAAAAGTGGAGAAAAAAATGGAGAAAAAGTGGAGAAAAAGTGGAGAAAAAGTGGAGAATAAGAGGAGAAAAAGTGGAGAAAAAGTGGAGAATAAGAGGAGAAAAAGTGGAGCATAAGAGTAGAAAAAGTGGAGAAAAAGTGGAGCATAAGAGGAGAAAAAGTGGAGAAAAAAGTGGAGAAAAAGTGGAGAAAAAGTGGAGAAAAAGTGGAGCATAAGAGGAGAAAAAGTGGAGAAAAAGTGGAGCATAAGAGGAGAAAAAGTGGAGAAAAAGTGGAGAAAAAAGTGGAGAAAAAGTGGAGAAAAAGTGGAGCATAAGAGGAGAAAAAGTGGAGAAAAAAGTGGAGAAAAAGTGGAGAAAAAGTGGAGAAAAAGTGGAGCATAAGAGGAGAAAAAGTGGAGAAAAAGTGGAGCATAAGAGGAGAAAAAGTGGAGAAAAAGTGGAGAAAAAGTGGAGCATAAGAGGAGAAAAAGTGGAAAAAAAAGTGGAGAAAAAGTGGAGAAAAAGTGGAGCATAAAAGGAGAAAAAGTGGAGAAAAAGTGGAGAAAAAGTGGAGAAAAAGTGGAGCATAAGAGGAGAAAAAGTGGAGATTAAGAGGAGAAAAAGTGGAGAAAAAGTGGAGCATAAGAGGAGAAAAAGTGGAGAAAAAGTGGAGCATAAGAGGAGAAAAAGTGGAGAAAAAGTGGAGCATAAGAGGAGAAAAAGTGGAGAAAAAAGTGGAGAAAAAGTGGAGAAAACGTGGTTAAAAAGTGGAGATTAAGAGGAGAAAAAGTGGAGAAAAAGTGGAGCATAAGAGGAGAAAAAGTGGAGAAAAAAGTGGAGAAAGAGTGGAGCATAAGAGGAGAAAAAGTGGAGAAAAAGTGGAGCATAAGAGGAGAAAAAGTGGAGAAAAAGTGGAGCATAAGAGGAGAAAAAGTGGAGAAAAAAGTGGAGAAAAAGTGGAGAAAAAGTGGAGCATAAGAGGAGAAAAAGTGGAGAAAAAGTGGAGAAAAAGTGGAGAAAAAGTGGAGCATAAGAGGAGAAAAAGTGGAGATTAAGAGGAGAAAAAGTGGAGAAAAAGTGGAGCATAAGAGGAGAAAAAGTGGAGAAAAAGTGGAGCATAAGAGGAGAAAAAGTGGAGAAAAAGTGGAGAAAAAGTGGAGCATAAGAGGAGAAAAAGTGGAGAAAAAAGTGGAGAAAAAGTGGAGAAAAAGTGGAGCATAAGAGGAGAAAAAGTGGAGAAAAAGTGGAGAAAAAGTGGAGAAAAAGTGGAGCATAAGAGGAGAAAAAGTGGAGAAAAAAGTGGAGAAAAAGTGGAGAAAAAGTGGAGAAAAAGTGGAGCATAAGAGGAGAAAAAGTGGAGATTAAGAGGAGATAAAGTGGAGAAAAAGTGGAGCATAAGAGGAGAAAAAGTGGAGAAAAAGTGGAGCATAAGAGGAGAAAAAGTGAAGATTAAGAGGAGAAAAAGTGGAGAAAAAGTGGAGCATAAGAGGAGAAAAAGTGGAGAAAAAAGTGGAGAAAAAGTGGAGAAAAAGTGGAGAAAAAGTGGAGCATAAGAGGAGAAAAAGTGGAGATTAAGAGGAGAAAAAGTGGAGAAAAAGTGGAGCATAAGAGGAGAAAAAGTGGAGAAAAAGTGGAGCATAAGAGGAGAAAAAGTGGAGATTAAGAGGAGAAAAAGTGGAGCATAAGAGGAGAAAAAGTGGAGAAAAAGTGGAGCATAAGAGGAGAAAAAGTGGAGAAAAAGTGGAGAAAAAGTGGAGCATAAGAGGAGAAAAAGTGGAGAAAAAAGTGGAGAAAAAGTGGAAAAAAAGTGGAGCATAAGAGGAGAAAAAGTGGAGAAAAAGTGGAGAAAAAGTGGAGAAAAAGTGTAGCATAAGAGGAGAAAAAGTGGAGAAAAAAGTGGAGAAAAAGTGGAGAAAAAGTGGAGAAAAAGTGGAGCATAAGAGGAGAAAAAGTGTAGATTAAGAGGAGAAAACGTGGAGAAAAAGTGGAGCATAAGAGGAGAAAAAGTGGAGAAAAAGTGGAGCATAAGAGGAGAAAAAGTGGAGAAAAAGTGGAGAAAAAGTGGAGCATAAGAGGAGAAAAAGTGGAGAAAAAAGTGGAGAAAAAGTGGAGAAAAAGTGGAGATTAAGAGGAGAAAAAGTGGAGAAAAAGTGGAGCATAAGAGGAGAAAAAGTGGAGAAAAAAGTGGAGAAAAAGTGGAGCATAAGAGGAGAAAAAGTGGAGAAAAAGTGGAGAAAAAAGTGGAGAAAAAAGTGGAGAAAAAGTGGAGCATAAGAGGAGAAAAAGTGGAGAAAAAGTGGAGAAAAAAGTGGAGAAAAAAGTGGAGAAAAAGTGGAGCATAAGAGGAGAAAAAGTGGAGAAAAAAAGTGGAGAAAAAGTGGAGAAAAAGTGGAGAAAAAGTGGAGCATAAGAGGAGAAAAAGTGGAGAAAAAAGTGGAGAAAAAGTGGAGAAAAAGTGGAGAAAAAGTGGAGCATAAGAGGAGAAAAAGTGGAGAAAAAGTGGAGCATAAGAGGAGAAAAAGTGGAGAAAAAGTGGAGAAAAAGTGGAGAAAAAAATGGAGAAAAAGTGGAGAAAAAGTGGAGAATAAGAGGAGAAAAAGTGGAGAAAAAGTGGAGAATAAGAGGAGAAAAAGTGGAGAATAAGTGGAGAAAAAAATGGAGAAAAAGTGGAGAAAAAAATGGAGAAAAAGTGGAACACCCTTTGGTACCTTTCATGTGGCACTAAGGGGTGCTTAGCTTTGTATTTAGCCAAAAAAATGAAAAAAAAATGACGTAGGGTTCCCCCTAGTTTTGTAGCCAGCTAGGGTAAAGCAGACGGCTGCAGCCTGCAGACCACAGCTGGCAACCTCACCTTGGCTGGTAATCCAAAACTGAGGGCACCCCACGCTGTTATTTTAAATTAAATAAATAATTAAAAAAAAAACACGTAGGGGTCCCCCAAAATTGGATCACCAGCCAAGGTAAAGCAGACAGCTGGGGCCTGATATTCTCAGACTAGGGAGGTCCATGGTTATTGGAATCTCCCCAGCCTAAAAATAGCAGGCCGCAGCCGCCCCAGAAGTGGCGCATCCATTAGATGCGCCAATCCTGGTGCTTCGCCCCAGCTCATCCCGCGCCCTGGTGCGGTGGCAAACGGGGTAATATATGGGGTTAATACCAGATGTGTAATGTCACCTGGCATCAAGCCCTGGGGTTGGTGAGGTCAGGCGTCTATCAGATACCCGACATCACCAACCCAGTCAGTAATAAAAAAAAATAGACGACAAACACATTTTTATTTGAAAAAACACTCCCCAAAACATTCCCTCTTTAACCAATTTATTAGAATGAAAAACAAATCCAGGTCTGGTGTAATCCAAGGGGTTGCCATGACGATCCACACTGTCCCAGTCAATGAAGAGCAGAATGTTCCCCATTGGCTGGGAGAGCAATGCAGTGACCTGAGCTAACATCAATGGGTCAGCCCAGGTCACTGCAGGGGATGACAAGTGCTGCTGTCAGCGAGGTACATTACCTGCGCTGATCTCCAGCACTGCCGACAGCCCCTGTCACTGAGGTCAATGACCGGCGCCTTCACATCAAGTATCGCGAGAGGTCCGTGACGTCTCGGGTGGGAAGCGAGAGGTGATGTGACAAGCGGCGGCCATGGAGGACAGTGACAGCGCTGAGGTCTGGATGGCGGGACTTCATCACCGCAGGTAAGCCGAGCGGGGGGGGAGGGGGGGTGCGTGTGTGAGAGTGTGTGTGTGTGTGTATATATGTATGTATACATGCTGCGGGCAGGAGGGGGCGGAGCGAGCTGAGCGGGAAGTGTGGGCTTCCTGCACGTAACTAAGATAAACATCGGGTTACTAACCAAGCGCTTTGCTTGGATACCCGATGTTTATCTTGGTTACCAGCTTGTGGCAGGCTGCCAGCGATGGCTCCTGCACACTGTAGCTGGGGGGGGGGGGTGTGCGTGAGTGAGAGTGTGTGTGTGTGTGGATATGTATGTATACATGCCGCGGGCAGGAGGGGGCGGAGTGAGCTGAGCGGGGAAGTGTGGGCTTCCTGCACGTAACTAAGATAAACATCGGGTTACTAACCAAGCGCTTTGCTTGGATACCCGATGTTTATCTTGGTTACCAGCTTGTGGCAGGCTGCCAGCGATGGCTCCTGCACACTGTAGCTGTAAAAAGCCCTGCTTTTTGCTGCTAGAACCGTTCTTGAACGTTTCTAGAACTATCGAGCTTTTGCAAAAAGCTCGAGTTCTAGTTCGATCTCGAACAGCCCAAAAATCACTCGAGCCTAGAACTGGAGAACCACGAACCGCGAACCGCGCTCTACTCTAGTCCCCAGGATGACACCGGGGTAGGTAGCAAAGTCTTTGCTGAAACATGACTTGTTCATCTTGGCTCGTTTTTAAAAATACCGCAAGGGGACTCCAAGCGGAGTCTCCCTTTTTTCCAAAAATTGGGCCTCACAGACACCACTTCAGTGGCAGCACTTGTGCCCCACTTGTACACTTCAAAAGTACATTTGCATCAAGCACATTCAAAAATACGCCAGCCTTTACTCCCCAGGATGACACAGGGGTAGTAAAGTCCTTGCGGATCCATGACTTGTTCATCTTGATGAACGTTAGTCTGTCCACATTGTCACTGGACAGACGCGTGCGCTTATCTGTCAGCACACACCCAGCAGCACTGAAGACACGTTCAGAGACAACGCTGGCTGCGGGTCACGACAAGATCTCCAAGGGGCGAGCTCAGGCCATTTTTCAATGTTTGAAGCCCAAAATGAGCAAGGCTTCAGTTGCAAAGTCATGGAATCGATGTTCATTTGGAGATACTCCTGTATCATCCTCTCCAGCCGTTGACTATGTGTCAGACTTCTTGTCTCCTGTGGCCTTGCATTGGATGGTCTAAACAAATTATGAAACAATTCCATAAAATTGCTGTTACCAGCACCAGATACGGTGTTGCTGGTATGGCTTGACTGATAATGACGAGACAGTCCCATGCTTGGCAAGTTACAACTGGGAGATTCACTCCGTGCACCACTGGTGTTTGGTGAAAAAGCCGAGCTTAGATTGAGTAACAACTTATGCTGATACTCCAGCATACCTGCGTCCCTTTCTATGGCTGGAATTATTTCACCAAATTTGGACTTGTACCCGGGATCTAATAGTGTGGCAACCCAGTAGTCATCATCACTTCTAATTTTGACAATCCGAGGGTCATGTTGTAGGTAGTGCAGCAAGAAGGCGCTCATGTGTCTTGCGCATCCATGCGGACCAAGTCCTCACTGTGTTTGTGGCGTAGAGGTGTTAAAGGGAACCTGTCAGCAGAAATTTCGCCCAAAACCTAAAAGATTACCCCTCTGCAGCTCCTGTGCTGCATTCTAGCAAGGTTCCTGTTATGATTGTACCCCCTGTGAGATCAAAATAAAGACTTTATGAAGTCTTACCTTTTCGTATGGCAATCTTTTTTTATAGTCACGGGGTGGGCTTCCTTGCGTCCGTTATTCTCCCTCCTGGTCCTTATTTCCATCCCCCATCGCTCCTTTGCATAGCTGATGACGCCGCCCACTGCTCCAGTGGTCCCCGCACATGCCCAGTGCCAGTCTCACGGGACTGAGCAGTGTGACCGCTGGTGATGTGTGTGCAGGCAAGGGATTATGGGTGGCGCTGTGATTTTCATCAGCAAGTACCCGCCCATAATGTCGTGCCCGCGCTTTCCCCTCTGCCTCCATCGTTCTGCGCAAGCGCTGGCCATATGGCCCCATGTCACCTCCCATCTATTTCCTGCTCCAGGGAAAGATGGGTAAGAGGTGACGTGGGGTGATATGGCCAGCGCTTGCGCAGAACGGCGGAGGTAGAGGGGAAAGCGCGAGCACGACATTATGGGCGGGTACTTTCTGATGACAATCAGCGCCGCCCATAATGTTGTGCCCGCGCACACGTCACCAGCGGTCACACTGTGCTCAGTCCCGTGAGACTGGCACTGGGCATGCGCGGGGACCGCTGGAGCAGTGGGTGGCGTCATCAGCTATGCAAAGGAGCAATAGGGGACGACAATAAGGACCAGGAGGGAGAATAACGGACGCCAGAAAGCCCGCCCCTGTGACTATAAAAAAAGATTGCCATACGAAAAGGTAAGACTTTAAAAAATCTTTATTTTGGTCTCACAGGGGGCACATTAGCAACAGGAACCTTTCCAGAATGCAGCACAGGAGCTGCAGAGGGGTAATCTTTTAGGTTTTGGGCGAAATTTCTGCTGACAGGTTCCCTTTAACTGTGCTTTCTTCTTCTGACATCTCGCCCCAACCTCGTTCAACCGAAATTTGACCAAGGTCTCCCTCATCTGCTGAGTCTTCCATGTCCATCGAGAGTTCGTCATCCATTTCTTCATGGTCTCCTGAACCTCCCTCAACATTTTGGCTGCTACCATGCGCCCTTGTTAATCCCTCTCCACCACCGTCCCATGCCTGCCGCCTTGGTGATGATGAACGTCTGGATCTTGTAGATGTTGGTATCCCTTGCGCATATAAATCCTCCTGTACTTCCTCCCCTTCCTCTTGTCCCACCCCCTGACTCCGAATAGTGTTTAGCGTGTGCTCCAGCATGTAAATGACTGGAATTGTCATGCTGATAATGGCATTGTCAGCGCTAAACATATTTGTCGCCATGTCGAAATTGTGCAGAAGGGTGCATAGGTCCTTGATCTGAGACCACTCCAGCAGTGTGATCTGCCCCACCTCTGCATCTCGTTGGCCCAGGCTATACGTCATAACGTATTGCACCAGGGCTCGGCGGTGCTGCCACAGTCGCTGTAACATAAGGAGAGTCGAATTCCAGTGTGTCGATACATCGCATTTCAAGCGATGAACCGGCAGGACGAAAGACTTCTGGAGCGATGCAAGTCGGTCAGGTGCGGCGGTTGAATGGCAGAAGTGAGCAGAGAGTTACCGTGCCCTGTGCAGAAGCCCATCTAGGCCGGGATAGTGGGTTAAAAATTGCTGGACAACAAGGTTCAACACGTGAGCTATACAAGGCACGTGTGTCACCTTGCCCCGGCGAAGGGCCGCACCCAGGTTTGAAGCATTGTTGCACACGGCCTTCCCTGGCTGCAGGTTGAGTGGAGACAACCATTCACGAAACTCGGACTGCAGAGCTGACCACAACTCATCCGCTGTGTGACTCCTATTTCCAAGACATTTCCAGGTAAAGACCGCCTGATGCCGTTGAGCTCTGCTGCCAGCATAGTAAGGAGGTGTGTGGGATTCCTTGTGCGCAGTTACAACGCGGGTGGCCTGACCAGGCAGGCTTGGGGCGGAGGTGCAGGACCCAGACGAGGTTGAGAAGGCAGAAGCAGTGGAGGAACTTCTACATACAGAGGATTGACGCACAAGTCGTGGGGACGGCAAGACTTGTTCAGCAGACCCTTCTCGGGTGATTTTGGGGGCTGTTCTAGATCGAACTAGAACTCGAGCTTTTTGCTAAAGCTCGATAGTTCTAGTTACATTCGAGAACGGTTCTAGCAGCAAAAAGCCAAGCTAATTACTAGCTGGCTTTCCGCTGTAATAGTGTAAGTCACTCTGTGACTCACACTATTATGAAATTTCAGCGTGTAGTGTGCGGGAACAGCGCATTCAGATCACTGCTGCTGGGATAATGGCGATCGCTATTTTTTTTTTTTTCCTTGTCTTCCTTCACTAAGCGCGCGCGTGTAGTGGGGCGGGCCAGCATGTCAGCCAATCCCAGACACACACACAGCTAAGTGGACTTTTAGCCAGAGAAGCAACGGCATGTGTGATAGGATGTCCATGTCACATGTCCCTGCATTATAAATACAGGCATCTGCCCGTCTGGACGCCATTATCTGCCTTCTGCGTCTGGGTGACAGTCACCGCTGGCGTAGCTCCTGTCTTCGATACTGCTGTGTACGCTCTACACACAGTGCTATACAGAATAGGGATAGAAGTTTCTATTAGCCCTTGTAAGGGCTAATACCAGCAGGCTCAGAGCCATAGGTAACAGTCAGGTCCGTGAAAACAGATTTTAGCAGCTACACAAGATAACAGCGTCTGTATAGCTAAGGTCAGGGATTTCCTCACTGCATTTCCCCATTAGGATGGATAGAAAGTGAGGCTTCCTTTACCTTAGGGTGAGGGCTTACATGCATTGGCCAATACATAAACTAAATATCTCTCTTTTGCAGTAATGCAGTGCCATATTTTCCCTGGTAAATGTTTGGCTTTTTTCAGTGTGCAACTGTTTGCATTTATATTTACTATGTTTTTTCAGTTAGCACCTGTTCACATTTGTTGGATGTGCGGGTCAGTTTTTTGATATTTATAGTGAGTCTTTTTCTGACTGAGCACTCCGCCCTAAGACCTGGCTGTGTTCATAACCATTGTAGCAGGAGCCTGGCTGCCCATACATGGAGGTTTGCAGTCCAAATAGTGGCATTTTGCCCAGATATGGATGTTTTTAACCTAGATAGTGGCATTTAAGTTAGATTCCCGGATTACAGAGATTACCTTGCAGTTGGTTTCCGGGCTTACATGCATTGGCCAATACATAAACTAAATATCTCTCTTTTGCAGTAATGCAGTGCCATATTTTCCCTGGTAAATGTTTGGCTTTTTTCAGTGTGCAACTGTTTGCATTTATAGTTACTATGTTTTTTCAGTTAGCACCTGTTCACATTTGTTGAATGTGCGGGTCAGTTTTTTGATAATTATACTAGCAAACACTGAGTAAACTTAGTGGCATCCTAAAAGTGGCAGTTGGACTTCCATTAGTGTCCCACTAGTGCAAATCTATTTGCAGCACCTCTGCATTGCACACTCAAACTCATTGTTACTAAGCCATTATACCAGCAAACACTGAGTAAACTTAGTGGCATCCTAAAAGTGGCAGTTGGACTTCCATTAGTGTCCCACTGGTGCAAAGCTATTTACAGCACCACTGCATTGCACACTTCTGCTCTGTTTTTAATAAGCTATAATAATAGCAAAAAATGCTGCCAGTTAGTGGCATCCAAAAAATGGCTGTTGTACTCCATTTGTGCCCCAATGGTGCCAAGCTATTTCTAGCCCCTCTGCATGGCACCCTCCTGCTCTGTTTTTAATAAGCTATAATAATAGCAAAAAATGCTGCCAGTTAGTGGCATCCAAAAAGTGGCTGTTGTACACCATTTGTGCCCCAATGGTGCCAAGCTATTTCTAACACCTCTGCATGACACCCTCCTGCACATTTTGCAATGCTATTTTTATAGCAAACTCATGGAATTCCTTGCTGCATTTCACCATTAGAAGGGATAGAAAGTGAGGCTTCCTTTACTGTCCTGGTACACACAGAACACGGCCACTGTACCCACCTGCCCACTTTTGACACGCTATTTAATTTGCCCAAAGAGCTGACACTTTTTCTGCCATCCTAAAATTGTCTGGAATACTAAGTTAGTGTTCCTTTGCTGCCAAGCAAGGTACAACACATGTGCGTTCTACACTCTTTTCCATTTGTGGAACGCAATAATTAACTGCAGGTAGTCCAGCCAATCTTTGATGAAGGTGCAGGCGTGGATATAATGTTGCCTTCATCCAATGGTGGTTCTCTCGATGTCTGACAGCTCAACAATACCATCTGTTTCCACTTCCAAAACAACTGACGACCTGGCAATCACACTCCCGCTTACGGGTAAAGGGGTGGAAGTTCATCGTGAAAAAGCATGTGTGACTGCTGTCCCCAAAGTCACAGAAGATGAAGACCACGCAGATGCACTTGATGGGGCAGGCGGTGGTTGCACAGCCCCGCTAGGCCGCATTGTAGCACAGTAAAATTCCCTTTGCGACTTATGCTTCATTTTAAGTCTTGTATTTGGTGGGATCGACAGTATGCAGCAAAACCACGCAACATGAAAAGCACTGTTTGCAGTTGGGTTAATAAATGATTCTTTCACTTTCCCAAAACAAACAATAAGAACCATGCATTAAATTGAAATAATAGAACAATCTATTCCGTGGCCTACTGCTTACTAAGCCCTCTGCGTAGCAGCAGTAATTGTGTGTTTGTGCGTGTGTGTGTGCGAAGACAACTAACTAGTGGCGCATCACAAGAGCTTCCCAGTTAGCTACCTAAACATAGACAAAACACATCACCCACCCTGAATACCCTTGTTAGCTGAAGCCTCACAGATAAGGCAGATGATAAAAGTGTGAATGCAAACCACACAGCTCTGCAACACAGTCATGTAAATATTGAAAAGCAACATTCAATGCAAACGTGTCGCTGTCCCTCTATGATTTAAACTGTACATGACAATTTGACAGTGCAGAGGCAGCAAGTATGATTGTCTATATAGTTGTCCTACCCAGAACAGATATGTGTTTTCATAATAAAACAAAGTGTTGCGTGCATGCATTACTGTCTGGGCACAGCCTACCGTACCCGGGTAATGTGATGTCCAGTTGCCATAAATACAGACTTTACGCTCCTATCATGGTTAACAGTATAGACAGCACCGGAAGAATGTTGGTCTGTGGCACAGGATGCTGCTCACTGGCGTTACGGTACTCCTCACAAAACTCCAAAATGACTCCCCTCACAATTGAACGAAGTGTTTCCGCGGTTGCTCTTTCCTGTGTGCCGGCTTACCCCAGCCGCAGCCTAACTCCAGTGTTTCGCCAACTGAGTATGCTCTGCCTGACTGTGTCATTCCTGAGGCAAAGTCTTAATTTTGGGCTACAGCGCATGCTCGTTTGGACTGTGCCTGAGTCATTCTGCGACCTGCGGCTCAACACACTTACACAGGGCCCTGGTGCTTGACTCACTCTTGGGAGGCCACTAAAACTAACTGCACCCAACATCAGCCCCAGGTGTCGCCTTACACTGCAGTGGCGGTCCCCACTGACCGCAATACCGAGAGTGGCGTCACGAAAATACATATAAAGAAGCAACCTAAGTGTGACCAGACTCGTCCTCCACGTGGAGTTCCTGAAGGTAATGCACCAACACAACACCTGTGGGACTTCACACTGACTGAGAAAAGCCTCTTTGCACAGGTACTTGCACTCCATGCCGGGTCTAAGTCCTGTGTTGTGCCTAGACAGCATGCTGAAGCGGATAGTCTTTTTTTCAGAAATTGTATTTCATGCTACTGAGCATGCTCAGGCACTTACTGCATCAGAGGCTAGGTTGGGTAATGAACTCTTTGGCCCTGCCCCTGATGTGGGGAGCCCATATAGACCACAGGGCATCAGGTGTCCTGACAATTTGGCCAGGCCACTCCCAACAGGCTTGCAGAGGGCCACCCCTATGACTTGTCACCTCATTGTTGTTGGTCAGACGATGACTGTTGAGTAGTGATGAGCGAGCATGCTTGTCACTACTCGGTACTCGCACGAGTATCGCTGTACTCGGGCTGCTCGGCGGGGACCGAGTAATCTCGCGATACTCGTGCTGTACTCGTGGTCTTCATTTCTGCATGTTGGCGCTCTTTTGAGAGCCAGCCCTCATGCAGGGATTGGCTGGCAGACCACTGCAATGCCACAGCCCTGTTAGTTGTGGAATTGCAGTGATTGGCCGGCCTGCACAGCGTGACCGAGCCTTTATATCGGCCGGCGCGCTGTGCTCTGCTCACAGCTATCCAGACAGTGAGTGCAGGGAGAGTGTCGCTGATTCAGGGAAAGCTTTGCGGCCCTTTATAGCTTTTTCAGTTGCAGGGCTGCAAACAGTGTGACCAAAAGTCCTTCTCAGGACTATTCTAGTTGTATACAGGCAGGCAGGGTATAGCCAGGTCGGAGTACAGTAGCAGAGTCCTTCTCAGGACTACTGTTGCTATATACAGGCAGGGTATAGCCAGGTCTGAATACAGGCTAGTGACCAAAAGAGTCCTTGTCAGGACTATTGTACCAGTATACAGGCAGGCAGGCAGGCAGGGTAGTGGTGACCGTATACCAGCCTTCATCATATCTGGGGCTGGTGTACACAGTGTAAAACAGTCCAGATAGTGTCTGACTTGTCTGTAATTGTCGCTCCCCAAAAAAACCTGTTAGGTTATTATTGCGTCCGTGCTTGGTTTTTAAAACCGCACGTGTGTGCCTGTTGGTGGCAGCGTACAGGTGCACTTGTGTGCAATTTCCACACACTTTGATATAACGCACAAGTAGTGAATATACACGTCAGCAGTGCACAGCATTGCAAAATGCGCAAGGGCATTGGCAAGGAACAAGGAAGTGGACGTGATGGTGGTGCAGGCAGAGGCCGAGGTCGTGGGCAAGCTCTAATTTCGCCACAACAAAGGGCCACATCTAGTCGCTCGCACGTCCTGTCCCAAATTCTTGGGGACCGCAGCAGTACACCGCTCTTGAACCAAGACCAGTGTCAACAGGTTGTTAGTTGGATAGCAGATAATGCTTCCAGTCAGATTGGCACCACCACAAACACTCTGTCTTCCACACGGTCAAGTGTCAGTAGCCGTGATACTGCACCGCACATTTCTGAACCTGATCCTCCTTCCTACCACCAGGCTGAGTACACGTCCTCCTCGGACATTAATGATCCCACACTTGGACACTCGGAAGAGCTGTTCACGTTTCCATTCACACATTCTGGCCTCTCGCCAGCTCATATTGAAGTGGGTCATGAGGAGATCGTCTGTACAGATGGCCAAATATTTGAGCAGCCACGTTCTCACGAAGTTGGCAACGTGTCTCAACAAGTGGTGGACGATGATGAGACACAATTGTCAGCAAGTCAGGAGGAGGAGCAGGGTGCGGAAGAGGAAGACGACGTGGTGGATGATCCAGTAACTGACCCAACCTGGCAGGAGGATATGCAGAGCGAGGACAGCAGTGCACAGGGGGAGGGAGGCGTAGCATCACAACAGGCAGTAAGAAGCAGGGTGGTGGCCCCAGGCAGAAGTCAGGCAACCGTTCCCCGGAACAACACGACGACACAAGGTGCCTGTACAAATGTTAGGTCTTCCCGAGTCTGGCAGTTTTTTAAGTTGGATCCAGATGATTCAAAAAAGGCCATTTGCAACACCTGCCGTGCCAGCATCAGCAGGGGTACCAAAACTAGCAGCCTGACCACCACCAGCATGATCAGGCACATGTCAGCCAAGCACCCGACTTTGTGGGAAGTACAACAGAGTCGAGGAGCAGTGCTTGCTGATGTCACTGCTACGTCTTCGCTGGTTGTGCATGCGAGCCAATCCTCTGTCCATGCTGCCTGCGAACAAGCCTCCTCCACTCCTGCACCTGCAGTTGCCTACGCAGAAAGAACACCATCATCAAGCACGTCCTTGTCCCAGCGCAGCGTTCAGTTATCCATTCAGCAAACCTTTGAACGCAGGCGCAAATACACTGCCAACACCCCACATGCCACAGTTCTAAATGCTAACATTTCGCGACTGCTTGCGCTGGAAATGTTGCCTTTTAGGCTGGTGGAGACTGAAGCATTCCGTGACCTGATGGCGGCAGCTGTCCCACGTTACTCGGTCCCCAGCCGCCACTATTTCTCCCGGTGTGCCGTCCCCGCGTTGCATAACCACGTGTCACAAAACATCACACGTGCCCTGAACAACGCTGTTTCACCCAAGGTCCACCTAACCACAGACACGTGGACAAGTGCTTGTGGGCAAGGCCGCTACATCTCGTTGACGGCACACTGGGTTAATATTGTGGAAGCTGGAACCCAGTCTGAGCGAGGGACGGAACACGTCCTTCCCACACCAAGGTTTGCAGGCCCTACCTCAGTCAGTGTTTCACCCACACTCTACAGCTCCGGAATGTCATGCTCTTCAGCCTCCTCCTCCTCCTGCGCATCCTCATCCACTGTGCCCTCCACACCAGTCACAAGCTGGAAGCACTGCAGCACTGCCTCGGCGAAGCGGCAACAGGCTGTGCTGAAGCTAATCTGCATAGGTGACAAACCCCACAATGCAGAAGAGCTGTGGACAGCTCTGAAACAGCAGGCAGATCACTGGCTCACACCTCTGAACCTAAAGCCAGGAAAGGTCGTGTGTGACAATGGCCGGAACCTGGTGGCGGCTTTGAGGCGAGGCCAGCTGACACATGTTCCATGCGTGGCCCATGTGCTCAACCTCGTGGTTCAGCGGTTTATAAAGTCATACCCAGAGCTGTCTGATCTACTGGTAAAAGTTCGCCGCCTGTCTGCACATTTTCGAAAGTCACCTACTGCTTCAGCCGGCCTTGCCGGCTTTCAGCGCCGTTTGCATCTTCCGGCTCACAGACTGGTGTGTGATGTCCCCACGCGTTGGAATTCAACTCTGCACATGTTGGTCAGGATATGTGAGCAGAAGAGGGCAGTTGTTGAGTACCTGCATCACCTAAGCCGTCGGGAAATGGGTCAAACTCCACACATAACACCTGAGGAGTGGAGATGGATGTCAGACCTATGTACCATCCTCCAAAACTTTGAGGACTCCACCAAGATGGTGAGTGGTGATGACGCCATTATTAGCGTCACCATACCGCTACTCTGCCTTCTAAAACGGTCTCTGCTGAAAAACAAACATGATGCATTGCAGGCGGAGCGCGATGAGTTGCAGCAAGAAACAGTAGTGGGTGTGGGTGATAACACACAGCCCAGCCTCGTCTCATCACAACGTGCAGTGGAGGACTATGACGAGGAGGAGGATGAAGACATGGAGCAACTCTCCGGCCAAATTGAGGATATGACATGCACACCAGTCATATCCTCGGTTCAGCGTGGCTGGCCAGAGGACAGGGTAGATGAGGAGGAGGAGGAGGAGGAGGAGGAGGAGGACAGCATGTTCAGTCATCTTGTTGGTCAGGCTACTGAAGTCCTGGCTGTTAAGAGTCTGGCGCACATGGCTGACTTTATGGTAAGCTGCCTGTCTCGTGACCCTCGCGTTAAGAACATCTTGGCCGACAATCATTACTGGTTGGTAACACTGTTAGACCCACGCTACAAGGAGAACTTTTTGTCTCTTATTCCCGTGGAGGAGAGGTCAACCAAAATGCAGCAGTTTCGGAAGGCCATACTCACGGAAGTAGGCAAAGCATTCCCCTCACAAAACGCTAGCGGCATAGGTCATGAATCAGTGGACAACCGAGGCGTACAGCCGAGAGAGGCACAAGTCCAATCCGCCAGAGGTAGGGGAACAGTCTTTAAGATGTGGGACAGTTTTCTCAGCCCCTCACGTACCACAGCCCCTGAGGTGCGGGGTAGTGCCACAAGAAATCCTAAGTTTGCCCAGATGCTGAAGGAGTACCTTGCAGATCGAACAACAGTACTCCGACATTCCTCTGTGCCTTATAATTATTGGGTATCCAAGCTGGACACGTGGCATGAATTGGCTCTCTACGCCTTGGAAGTCCTGGCCTGCCCTGCTGCTAGCGTTTTGTCAGAGCGTGTTTTTAGTGCCGCAGGTGGAATCATTACAGATAAACGCACCCGCCTGTCAACTGAAAATGCTGACAGGCTGACTCTGATCAAGATGAACAAGGGTTGGATTGGGCCAGACTTCACCACACCACCAGCAAATGAGAGCGGAATTTAAAGTTTGCCATGTACCTCCACTCACCCATGGGTACACACTTCTGGACTTTGGATAATCGCTGGACTCCTCCTCCTTCTCCTCATGCGCCACCATGATGATGACCGTTACAAATTGCAATACTTAGGCCTTTGTTTCAGGTATACCCCCAGTGGTAAATTTTTTCGCCCATTCTTTGCAGAATGGACATTACAACGACAGGAGACCCGCTCCTTTGCAATGGGAACAATGTTTTGAGGCTCTCATGCACGTCTCTACCCAGGGACAATGTGGAGCCTCCCAATTTTTGGCTGCCCTGCCTAAGGGCTATACTATAATACACCCACTTCCTTAAAATGGACACTTAATGTTTTGAGGCCCTCATGCACGTCTCTACCCAGGGACAACGTGGAGCCTCCCAATTTTTGGCTGCCCTGCCTAAGGGCTATACTATAATACACCCACTTCCTTAAAATGGACACTTAATGTTTTGAGGCCCTCATGCACGTCTCTACCCAGGGACAACGTGGAGCCTCCCAATTTTTGGCTGCCCTGCCTAAGGGCTATACTATAATACACCCACTTCCTTAAAATGGACACTTAATGTTTTGAGGCCCTCATGCACGTCTCTACCCAGGGACAACGTGGAGCCTCCCAATTTTTGGCTGCCCTGCCTAAGGGCTATACTATAATACACCCACTTCCTTAAAATGGACACTTAATGTTTTGAGGCCCTCATGCACGTCTCTACCCAGGGACAACGTGGAGCCTCCCAATTTTTGGCTGCCCTGCCTAAGGGCTATACTATAATACACCCACTTCCTTAAAATGGACACTTAATGTTTTGAGGCCCTCATGCACGTCTCTACCCAGGGACAACGTGGAGCCTCCCAATTTTTGGCTGCCCTGCCTAAGGGCTATACTATAATACACCCACTTCCTTAAAATGGACACTTAATGTTTTGAGGCCCTCATGCACGTCTCTACCCAGGGACAACGTGGAGCCTCCCAATTTTTGGCTGCCCTGCCTAAGGGCTATACTATAATACACCCACTTCCTTAAAATGGACACTTAATGTTTTGAGGCCCTCATGCACGTCTCTACCCAGGGACAACGTGGAGCCTCCAAATTTTTGGCTGCCCTGCCTAAGGGCTATACTATAATACACCCACTTCCTTAAAATGGACACTTAATGTTTTGAGGCCCTCATGCACGTCTCTACCCAGGGACAACGTGGAGCCTCCCAATTTTTGGCTGCCCTGCCTAAGGGCTATACTATAATACACCCACTTCCTTAAAATGGACACTTAATGTTTTGAGGCCCTCATGCACGTCTCTACCCAGGGACAACGTGGAGCCTCCCAATTTTTGGTTGCCCTGCCTAAGGGCTATACTATAATACACCCACTTTCTTAAAATGGACACTTAATGTTTTGAGGCCCTCATGCACGTCTCTACCCAGGGACAACGTGGAGCCTCCCAATTTTTGGCTGCCCTGCCTAAGGGCTATACTATAATACACCCACTTCCTTAAAATGGACACTTAATGTTTTGAGGCCCTCATGCACGTCTCTACCCAGGGACAACGTGGAGCCTCCCAATTTTTGGCTGCCCTGCCTAAGGGCTATACTATAATACACCCACTTCCTTAAAATGGACACTTAATGTTTTGAGGCGCTCATGCACGTCTCTACCCAGGGACAACGTGGAGCCTCCCAATTTTTGGCTGCCCTGCCTAAGGGCTATACTATAATACACCCACTTCCTTAAAATGGACACTTAATGTTTTGAGGCCCTCATGCACGTCTCTACCCAGGGACAACGTGGAGCCTCCCAATTTTTGGCTGCCCTGCCTAAGGGCTATACTATAATACACCCACTTCCTTAAAATGGACACTTAATGTTTTGAGGCCCTCATGCACGTCTCTACCCAGGGACAACGTGGAGCCTCCCAATTTTTGGCTGCCCTGCCTAAGGGCTATACTATAATACACCCACTTCCTTAAAATGGACACTTAATGTTTTGAGGCCCTCATGCACGTCTCTACCCAGGGACAACGTGGAGCCTCCCAATTTTTGGCTGCCCTGCCTAAGGGCTATACTATAATACACCCACTTCCTTAAAATGGACACTTAATGTTTTGAGGCCCTCATGCACGTCTCTACCCAGGGACAACGTGGAGCCTCCCAATTTTTGGCTGCCCTGCCTAAGGGCTATACTATAATACACCCACTTCCTTAAAATGGACACTTAATGTTTTGAGGCCCTCATGCACGTCTCTACCCAGGGACAACGTGGAGCCTCCCAATTTTTGGCTGCCCTGCCTAAGGGCTATACTATAATACACCCACTTCCTTAAAATGGACACTTAATGTTTTGAGGCCCTCATGCACGTCTCTACCCAGGGACAACGTGGAGCCTCCCAATTTTTGGCTGCCCTGCCTAAGGGCTATACTATAATACACCCACTTCCTTAAAATGGACACTTAATGTTTTGAGGCCCTCATGCACGTCTCTACCCAGGGACAACGTGGAGCCTCCCAATTTTTGGCTGCCCTGCCTAAGGGCTATACTATAATACACCCACTTCCTTAAAATGGACACTTAATGTTTTGAGGCCCTCATGCACGTCTCTACCCAGGGACAACGTGGAGCCTCCCAATTTTTGGCTGCCCTGCCTAAGGGCTATACTATAATACACCCACTTCCTTAAAATGGACACTTAATGTTTTGAGGCCCTCATGCACGTCTCTACCCAGGGACAACGTGGAGCCTCCCAATTTTTGGCTGCCCTGCCTAAGGGCTATACTATAATACACCCACTTCCTTAAAATGGACACTTAATGTTTTGAGGCCCTCATGCACGTCTCTACCCAGGGACAACGTGGAGCCTCCCAATTTTTGGCTGCCCTGCCTAAGGGCTATACTATAATACACCCACTTCCTTAAAATGGACACTTAATGTTTTGAGGCCCTCATGCACGTCTCTACCCAGGGACAACGTGGAGCCTCCCAATTTTTGGCTGCCCTGCCTAAGAGCTATACTATAATACACCCACTTCCTTAAAATGGACACTTAATGTTTTGAGGCCCTCATGCACGTCTCTACCCAGGGACAACGTGGAGCCTCCCAATTTTTGGCTGCCCTGCCTAAGGGCTATACTATAATACACCCACTTCCTTAAAATGGACACTTAATGTTTTGAGGCCCTCATGCACGTCTCTACCCAGGGACAACGTGGAGCCTCCAAATTTTTGGCTGCCCTGCCTAAGGGCTATACTATAATACACCCACTTCCTTAAAATGGACACTTAATGTTTTGAGGCCCTCATGCACGTCTCTACCCAGGGACAACGTGGAGCCTCCCAATTTTTGGCTGCCCTGCCTAAGGGCTATACTATAATACACCCACTTCCTTAAAATGGACACTTAATGTTTTGAGGCCCTCATGCACGTCTCTACCCAGGGACAACGTGGAGCCTCCCAATTTTTGGCTGCCCTGCCTAAGGGCTATACTATAATACACCCACTTTCTTAAAATGGACACTTAATGTTTTGAGGCCCTCATGCACGTCTCTACCCAGGGACAACGTGGAGCCTCCCAATTTTTGGCTGCCCTGCCTAAGGGCTATACTATAATACACCCACTTCCTTAAAATGGACACTTAATGTTTTGAGGCCCTCATGCACGTCTCTACCCAGGGACAACGTGGAGCCTCCCAATTTTTGGCTGCCCTGCCTAAGGGCTATACTATAATACACCCACTTCCTTAAAATGGACACTTAATGTTTTGAGGCCCTCATGCACGTCTCTACCCAGGGACAACGTGGAGCCTCCCAATTTTTGGCTGCCCTGCCTAAGGGCTATACTATAATACACCCACTTCCTTAAAATGGACACTTAATGTTTTGAGGCCCTCATGCACGTCTCTACCCAGGGACAACGTGGAGCCTCCCAATTTTTGGCTGCCCTGCCTAAGGGCTATACTATAATACACCCACTTCCTTAAAATGGACACTTAATGTTTTGAGGCCCTCATGCACGTCTCTACCCAGGGACAACGTGGAGCCTCCCAATTTTTGGCTGCCCTGCCTAAGGGCTATACTATAATACACCCACTTCCTTAAAATGGACACTTAATGTTTTGAGGCCCTCATGCACGTCTCTACCCAGGGACAACGTGGAGCCTCCCAATTTTTGGCTGCCCTGCCTAAGGGCTATACTATAATACACCCACTTCCTTAAAATGGACACTTAATGTTTTGAGGCCCTCATGCACGTCTCTACCCAGGGACAACGTGGAGCCTCCCAATTTTTGGCTGCCCTGCCTAAGGGCTATACTATAATACACCCACTTCCTTAAAATGGACACTTAATGTTTTGAGGCCCTCATGCACGTCTCTACCCAGGGACAACGTGGAGCCTCCCAATTTTTGGCTGCCCTGCCTAAGGGCTATACTATAATACACCCACTTCCTTAAAATGGACACTTAATGTTTTGAGGCCCTCATGCACGTCTCTACCCAGGGACAACGTGGAGCCTCCCAATTTTTGGCTGCCCTGCCTAAGGGCTATACTATAATACACCCACTTCCTTAAAATGGACACTTAATGTTTTGAGGCCCTCATGCACGTCTCTACCCAGGGACAACGTGGAGCCTCCCAATTTTTGGCTGCCCTGCCTAAGGGCTATACTATAATACACCCACTTCCTTAAAATGGACACTTAATGTTTTGAGGCCCTCATGCACGTCTCTACCCAGGGACAACGTGGAGCCTCCCAATTTTTGGCTGCCCTGCCTAAGGGCTATACTATAATACACCCACTTCCTTAAAATGGACACTTAATGTTTTGAGGCCCTCATGCACGTCTCTACCCAGGGACAACGTGGAGCCTCCCAATTTTTGGCTGCCCTGCCTAAGGGCTATACTATAATACACCCACTTCCTTAAAATGGACACTTAATGTTTTGAGGCCCTCATGCACGTCTCTACCCAGGGACAACGTGGAGCCTCCAAATTTTTGGCTGCCCTGCCTAAGGGCTATACTATAATACACCCACTTCCTTAAAATGGACACTTAATGTTTTGAGGCCCTCATGCACGTCTCTACCCAGGGACAACGTGGAGCCTCCCAATTTTTGGCTGCCCTGCCTAAGGGCTATACTATAATACACCCACTTCCTTAAAATGGACACTTAATGTTTTGAGGCCCTCATGCACGTCTCTACCCAGGGACAACGTGGAGCCTCCCAATTTTTGGCTGCCCTGCCTAAGGGCTATACTATAATACACCCACTTCCTTAAAATGGACACTTAATGTTTTGAGGCCCTCATGCACGTCTCTACCCAGGGACAACGTGGAGCCTCCCAATTTTTGGCTGCCCTGCCTAAGGGCTATACTATAATACACCCACTTCCTTAAAATGGACACTTAATGTTTTGAGGCCCTCATGCACGTCTCTACCCAGGGACAACGTGGAGCCTCCCAATTTTTGGCTGCCCTGCCTAAGGGCTATACTATAATACACCCACTTCCTTAAAATGGACACTTAATGTTTTGAGGCCCTCATGCACGTCTCTACCCAGGGACAACGTGGAGCCTCCCAATTTTTGGCTGCCCTGCCTAAGGGCTATACTATAATACACCCACTTCCTTAAAATGGACACTTAATGTTTTGAGGCCCTCATGCACGTCTCTACCCAGGGACAACGTGGAGCCTCCCAATTTTTGGCTGCCCTGCCTAAGGGCTATACTATAATACACCCACTTCCTTAAAATGGACACTTAATGTTTTGAGGCCCTCATGCACGTCTCTACCCAGGGACAACGTGGAGCCTCCCAATTTTTGGCTGCCCTGCCTAAGGGCTATACTATAATACACCCACTTCCTTAAAATGGACACTTAATGTTTTGAGGCCCTCATGCACGTCTCTACCCAGGGACAACGTGGAGCCTCCCAATTTTTGGCTGCCCTGCCTAAGGGCTATACTATAATACACCCACTTCCTTAAAATGGACACTTAATGTTTTGAGGCCCTCATGCACGTCTCTACCCAGGGACAACGTGGAGCCTCCCAATTTTTGGCTGCCCTGCCTAAGGGCTATACTATAATACACCCACTTCCTTAAAATGGACACTTAATGTTTTGAGGCCCTCATGCACGTCTCTACCCAGGGACAACGTGGAGCCTCCCAATTTTTGGCTGCCCTGCCTAAGGGCTATACTATAATACACCCACTTCCTTAAAATGGACACTTAATGTTTTGAGGCCCTCATGCACGTCTCTACCCAGGGACAACGTGGAGCCTCCCAATTTTTGGCTGCCCTGCCTAAGGGCTATACTATAATACACCCACTTCCTTAAAATGGACACTTAATGTTTTGAGGCCCTCATGCACGTCTCTACCCAGGGACAACGTGGAGCCTCCCAATTTTTGGCTGCCCTGCCTAAGGGCTATACTATAATACACCCACTTCCTTAAAATGGACACTTAATGTTTTGAGGCCCTCATGCACGTCTCTACCCAGGGACAACGTGGAGCCTCCCAATTTTTGGCTGCCCTGCCTAAGGGCTATACTATAATACACCCACTTCCTTAAAATGGACACTTAATGTTTTGAGGCCCTCATGCACGTCTCTACCCAGGGACAACGTGGAGCCTCCCAATTTTTGGCTGCCCTGCCTAAGGGCTATACTATAATACACCCACTTCCTTAAAATGGACACTTAATGTTTTGAGGCCCCCATGCACGTCTCTACCCAGGGACAACGTGGAGCCTCCCAATTTTTGGCTGCCCTGCCTAAGGGCTATACTGTAATACACCCACTTCCTTCCAATGGGCACTTCAGGTTTACAGGCCATCATGCACGTCTCTATCCAGGGACAATGTGGATCCTCCCAATTTTTGGCTGCCCTGCCTAAGGGCTATACTACAATAGACCCACTTCCTTACAATGGGCACTTCAGGTTTACAGGCCCTCATGCACGTCTGTATGCAGGGGCATTGGTGAACCTCACAATTTTGGACTGCCCTGGCAAAGGAAAATACTACAAAGACTCACTTCCTCAAAATGGGCACATTAGACTCAAGAGGCCTTCATGTACGTCTCTTCTCAGGGACATCGGAGTGCCACACAATGTTTTCACGTAAAATCTTTCATGTATTAATCTCAAAAAGTAACATACACCAGCTCTATCTCACTATTGGGTATGTGCCCTTAACATTTCCGCCATGAAAAATCATTTTGGGGTCATTTTGGAAGGTTTTCTGGTGAGTCCGTAAAAATGGCGTAAAACGCGGACAAAATTGTTCACAGCTGTGACTTTTCAGTGATAAATGCTTCAAGGGGTCTTCCCCATGCTGTTGCCATGTCATTTGAGCACTCTTCTGAGACTTTTGTGACATTTTTAGGGTTTCTCCATGCTGCCGGGGGGTCATTTCACAAAAATACTCGGGTCTCCCATAGGATAACATTGGGCTCGTTGCTCGGCCCGAGTACACGAGTATCTTGGGATGCTCGGCCCGAGCTTCGAGCACCCGAGCTTTTTAGTACTCGCTCATCACTACTGTTGAGGTGTTTTGGTTGTGGCAGCCATGAGGTCATCATTCAAGTGGCGGTTCTAAATAGGACGCTAGTTATGCCACTCATGACGTGTCACTCTGCTTTTGTCTCCAGGAGGTGCATTGTGGTCCACCCTGGTTTCGGGCGGACCCAGGTTATAAAAGGGGCTGGAGCCAAGAAGAAGGTGCCCAGTCTTCTATTATGCTCCGAAAGAGCACACCTCCATGTGTTGAACCCATTGCGGCTTTAGGCCAGAGGTAGGCAGGGATAGGTCATCGATGCAGGCCGCCACCACAGTTGGTAACGCAGAACGTTTAAAAACAGCTCCTGTCCTACCAGTCCTGCTAGTGCAGCCCAGTGGCATAAACAGGCCTGCTGCTGCTGATGCGCCTGCTGTCCACAGGTGTGTCCCCTACGCACACGGACTGTGTAACCAATGGCCCCTGTGTTGTTAACAGGGAGTTCCGGGGCTGGGTGGTCGTGTGGACCCTGTCACGCTAACAGGGCTCCAAGTCTCCAGATCCGAGTTGCATCTAACTCGGTTCAGGCTACTATTTGTTTGAGAGTCAACCTGCTCTGTATCCTCCACCTAACCTTCCAGTTGCCAACCTCTCCTTTTCCATCTGTGAGCACGGTGGACACCGAATGGCGATTGGGATATCTACCTTTCTCTTTCTTTTCTTCTTAATATTTTTGATATAGCGGTAACATAGTATATACCACCTTATCCAAATCTGCCAGTCCCACCATACCAGATGTTGTTTCTTCAGCAAATGTTAATGTTGCTTAACCACCAAACCCACGGACACAAACTTTTTTACCCTTTCCAACACACCTGTTCCCCTTTCCACCAGCATCTGTCCTTTTTCAACTTAGTTTGTACTCAACGCCGTCTCAACACAGCAGCCAGCCCTCGGTCCCTCAGATGTGGACAAGTAAAACCATTTCCTCCTATCGATGAAAAAGCGTTGAGATTCACTCTGTGCACCACTGGTGTTTAGTGGAAAAGCAGATGTAAGATTGCGTACCACCTTTTGCTGATACTCCTGCATACGTGCATCCCTTTCTATGGCAGGAGTTATTTCGCAAAATTTTGTGTTGTACCGGGGATCTAACAGTGTGGCAACCAAGTAGTCAGCAGGACTTGGAATTCGTACAATCCGAGGGTCATGTTGTAGGTAGTGCAGCAAGAAGGCGCTCATGTGTCTTGAGCATCCAGGAGGACCAAGTCCTTGGTGTGTTGGTGGCGGAGAGGTGAGAATCTGAGAATCGTGCCTCCTTCCTCTGCCCTCTCCCCACAACCTCGCACAACCAAAATGTGAGCAAGCTCTCACTAATCTGCTGAGTCTTCAATGCCCATCGCCAGTTCGTCCTCCATTTCTTCCTGGGCTCCTGCACCTTCCTCAACTGTTTTGCTGATACTATGCTCCCTTGATAATCCCTCTCCCCCACCGTACCATGACTGCCGCCAAGGTGCCGCTGACCGTCTGGACCTTGTAGATCTTATTATCCCTTCCGCATATGACTCCTCCAGTACTTCCTCACTTCCTCTTGGACCAACACCTGACTCCGAATAATACTTACAGTATGTGCCATCATGTAGATAACCAAAATTGTCACGCAGAGAATGTCATCGCCAGTGTTAAACATCTGCGTCGACATTTGTAAACTGTGTAGAATGGTGCATATGTCCTTGATCTGACACCAGCGTGATCTGCACCACCTCTGGATCAAGTTAGCCCAGGGTATACGTCATAACGTATTTCAGCTGGGCTCTGCGGTGCTGCCACAGACGCTGCAACATGTGCAGATTAAAATTCCTGCGTGTCGGAACATCGCAATTCTGTCGTTTAACCGCCAGACCTTAAGACTTCAGGAGCGATGAAAGTTGTTGAGCTACTGGGTGCGAACGATGGAAGTGAGCACATAGTGAGCGTGCCCGCTGTACAAGGCCATGTAGGACAGGATGTTGTTTTAAAAATTGCTGGAGAATCAGAATAAACACGTGAGCCATACAAGTCGCGTGTGTCACATGGGCCTGACAAAGGCACGCTGCCATGTTTGCATCATTGCCGCACACGGCTGTTAAGTCACCACCGTAGTCCGCTACGTCAATTTGTACTCCTGTTGCAAGGTGACAACGTGTTACTTTCGTGCATAGTGCTGATGATGGGAGAGGAGTCAATGCCAGCGGCGCAGGTGGACACAGGTTATGCTCACCCACTGGGATGCGTTACCTTGACAGATGCAGAACCACAGGCTGAATGCAGGTGGTGGGTATCTCACAGATGAAGTACCATCATTCAGCTACAACCAATGAGAAGACACAACACCCTTTTTTAGGCCCCTCCTGTCTGAAGACCACTGCCAGACATACAGTTAGGTCCAGAAATATTTGGACAGTGACACAATTTTCGCGAGTTGGGCTCTGCATGCCACCACATTGGATTTGAAATGAAACCTCTACAACAGAACTCAAGTGCAGATTGTAACGTTTAATTTGAAGGTTTGAACAAAAATATCTGATAGAAATTGTAGGAATTGTACACATTTCTTTACAAACACTCCACATTTTAGGAGGTCAAAAGTAATTGGACAAATACACCAAACCCAAACAAAATATTTTTATTTTCAATATTTTGTTGCGAAATCTTTGGAGGCAATCACTGCCTTAAGTCTGGAACCCATGGACATCACCAAATGCTGGGTTTCCTCCTTCTTAATGCTTTGCCAGGCCTTTACAGCCGCAGCCTTCAGGTCTTGCTTGTTTGTGGGTCTTTCCGTCTTAAGTCTGGATTTGAGCAAGTGAAATGCATGCTCAATTGGGTTAAGATCTGGTGATTGACTTGGCCATTGCAGAATGTTCCACTTTTTTGCACTCATGAACTCCTGGGTAGCTTTGGCTATATGCTTGGGGTCATTGTCCATCTGTACTATGAAGCGCCGTCCGATCAACTTTGCAGCATTTGGCTGAATCTGGGCTGAAAGTATATCCCGGTACACTTCAGAATTCATCCGGCTACTCTTGTCTGCTGTTATGTCATCAATAAACACAAGTGACCCAGTGCCATTGAATGCCATGCATGCCCATGCCATCACGTTGCCTCCACCATGTTTTACAGAGGATGTGGTGTGCCTTGGATCATGTGCCATTCCCTTTCTTCTCCAAACTTTTTTCTTCCCATCATTCTGGTACAGGTTGATCTTTGTCTCATCTGTCCATAGAGTACTTTTCCAGAACTGAGCTGGCTTCATGAGGTGTTTTTCAGCAAATTTAACTCTGGCCTGTCTATTTTTGGAATTGATGAATGGTTTGCATCTAGATGTGAACCCTTTGTATTTACTTTCATGGAGTCTTCTCTTTACTGTTGACTTAGAGACAGATACACCTACTTCACTGAGCGTGTTCTGGACTTCAGTTGATGTTGTGAACGGGTTCTTCTTCACCAAAGAAAGTATGCGGCGATCATCCACCACTGTTGTCATCCGTGGACGCCCAGGCCTTTTTGAGTTCCCAAGCTCACCAGTCAATTCCTTTTTTCTCAGAATGTACCGACTGTTGATTTTGCTACTCCAAGCATGTCTGCTATCTCTCTGATGGATTTTTTCTTTTTTTTCAGCCTCAGGATGTTCTGCTTCACCTCAATTGAAAGTTCCTTAGACCGCATGTTGTCTGGTCACAGCAACAGCTTCCAAATGCAAAACCACACACCTGTAATCAACCCCAGACCTTTTAACTACTTCACTGATTACAGGTTAATGAGGGAGACGCCTTCAGAGTTAATTGCAGCCCTTAGAGTCCCTTGTCCAATTACTTTTGGTCCCTTTAAAAAGAGGAGGCTATGCATTACAGAGCTATGATTCCTAAACCCTTTCTCCGATTTGGATGTGAAAACTCTCATATTGCACCTGGGAGTGTGCACTTTCAGCCCATATTAAATATATAATTGTATTTCTGAACATGTTTTTGTAAACAGCTAAAATAACAAAACTTGTGTCACTGTCCAAATATTTCTGGACCTAACTGTAGCTATGAACCTCTGGTTACTGTTACCCCCAGTTTAGTTTTATGAGTTTGTGTGCTTGTTACCTGACTACTTTTCCTGCTTGCTGTTTAGGTACCTCGTTGGCTGATTTGCATTTCACCTCTGCTTGTTTTCTGATTAAGTCCTGTCCCTCCCAATCTGTTCCTCTTCCTCAATTAATGTTTTGACCCTGCATGACTGTTATTCTCTGGAACTGCAGCCTTCCACAGGTATTGATCAACTTGGGCCCTGTGTCATTCAACATCACTGTATAGGGATTAAAGGGTTTCAGGGTTCTGGGGGTCCAGCTTGGTGAGTGGGTTCCCTCTAGCCTATCCTTTACAGCCCGTCTGAGTGTGTCGATCCACGCAGGCATTACACCGTGCCCTCGACAGAAGGACATGTAGGCCGGGATAGTTTTTTAAAAATTGCTGGAGATTTGGATTCAACACGTGAGCCATACAAGGCACGTGTGTCACATTGCCCTGAAGAAGGGCCGCAGACTGTTTAGCATCATTGTCGCACCCGGCATTCCCTGGCTGCTGGTTGAGTGGAGACAACCATTGATGAAACTCGGTCTCACGCTACAGAGCTAACCGTCCACAACTCCTCAGCGGTGTCTCACATTTCCCCTACATTTCAAAGTAAACATTTGACCGCCTGATGGCCTTGAGCTCTGCTGCCAGCATAGTAAGGAGGTGTGTGGGATTCCTTGGGCGCAGTTACAAGGAAGGGTGGCCTGACCACACAGGGTTTGGGCTGAGGTGCAGGAACAACACGAGGTTGATGAGGCAGAAGCAGTGGAGGAACTTGTACATACAGAGGAAGGATTGAAACACACAACTCATGGGGACGGAAAGACTTGTACAGCAGACACTTCTCCATCTATCACCATAGTTACCCAGTGCCCAGTCAGCGACATGTAACGCCCCTGTCCATGCTTACTGTTCCAAGTATCTGTGGTGAAATGCACCCTGTCACACACAGAGTTTCTTAAGGAAGCGGTGATGTTGTGTGCGACCTGCTGTGTTAGCTTGGGCACCCCTTTCTAGGAGAAGGAGTGGCAAATGGCCATCAGCTCTTGGGGCACTGCAATGGGCATAAGGTCTCGAAATCCTCGGTGACAAAAGGGTGTAAAGGCAGCCTTTCTGTAGCCAACAAGTTTGAGATGCCGAAACTAAACCTCTTAGGCATGTAATACACTTCGAAAATCATGTAAAAAACAGTGAGGGGACTCCAACCAAAGTCTCCATCGTTGCCACTAATTGGGCCACACACACCCCACTTGACTGTCATCAGTTGATCCCCCTTTTCAAAATGAAAAAGATGCTTTGCATGAAGCACTCTCAAAAATACGCGTGCCTTTTGCCTCCCCTGGCTGACCCAGGGGAAGAAAAGTCCTCTGAGAGCCATGACTTGTTCATCTTGGTTCTTTTAGAAACACAGCGAGGGGACTCCAACCAGAGTCTCCCTCATTTTCACTAATTGGGCCACACCCCCCCCACTTGACTGGCATCAGTTGATCCCCCTTTTCAAAATGAAAAAGATGCTTTGCATGAAGCACTCTCAAAAATACGCGTGCCTTTCGCCTCCCCTGGATGACCCAGGGGAAGAAAAGTCCTCTGAGAGCCATGTCCACATTGTCAGTGGACAGACGCGTTTGTTTATCTGCCAGCAGACCCCCAGCAGCACTGAAGACAGGTTCCGAGAGAACGCTGGCTGCAGGACACGACAAGATCTACAAGGCGTACGTGGCAAGCTCAGGCAATTTATCCAGTTTGGAAGCCTAAAATGAGCAGGGCTCAAGATGCACAGTAATGGCATTGATGTTTCCTTGCATATACTCATATATCTTTGTCTCCTCCTCTTTTTCCTTGTCTAGCTCTTTTGTTTTCGCATGAGTATATGTCCTTGTCACTTTCCTATGTGTTTGTGTTGTATTGTGAGTTGTTTGTCACCTTTTGGACACCTTTGAGGGTGTTTTCTAGGTGTTTTTATGTGTTTGTGATTGCCTCCCATTGTTTCCTATGCTGTTCGAGTGGTTCGCCGAACCGGTTCGCCGAACCGAACTCGAACGAGACCTCCGTTCGGCGAACCAAACTCGAGCCGAACCGCGACCGGTTCGCTCACCTCTAGTCCCCTTGCAGTGTGTTTAAAAATGAGCCAAGATGAACAAGTCATGGTTCAGCAAGGACTTTGCTACCCCGGTGTCATCCTGGGGACAGTTAAGGCTGTCGTATTTTTGAATGTGCTTGATGCTAATCTACAAATCCAGTTTGCAACTGGGGCACAAGTGATGCCACTGAAGTGGTGTCTGTGGGGCCCAATTTTTGAAAAAGGGAGACTCTGCTTGGAGTCACCTTGCGGTGTTTTTAAAAATGAGCCAAGATGAACAAGTCATGGTTCAGCAAAGACTTTGCTACCTACCCCGGGGTCATTATGGGGACAGTTAAGGCTTGCGTATTTTTGAATATGCTTGATGCAAATCAACATGTCAAGTTTGCAACTGGGGCACAAGTGATGCCACTGAAGTGGTGTGTGGGGCCCAATTTTTGGAACAAAGGGACACTCTGCTTGGAGTCCCCTTGTGGTGTTTTTTAAAAATGAGCCAAGATAAACAAGTCATGGTTCAGCAAGGACTTTGCTACCCAGGTGTCATCCTGGGGACAGTTAAGGCTGGCGTATTTTTGAATGTGCTTGATGCTAATCAACACATCCAGTTTGCAACTGGGGCACAAGTGATGCCACTGAAGTGGTGTCTGTGGGGCCCAATTTTTGAAAAAGGGAGATTCTGCTTGGAGTCACCTTGCGGTGTTTTTAAAAATGAGCCAAGATGAACAAGTCATGGTTCAGCAAAGACTTTGCTAACTACCCTGGGGTCATTATGGGGACAGTTAAGGCTGGCGCATTTTTGAATGTGCTTGATGCAAATCAACACATCCAGTTTGCAACTGGGGCACAAGTGATGCCACTGAAGTGTTGTCTATGGGGCCCAATTTTTGGAAAAAAGGGAGACTCTGCTTGGAGTACCCTTGATGTGTTTTACATGATTTTAGAAGGGCATGACATGCCTATATCTGTGTCTCCTCCTCTTTTTTCTCGTCCAGCTGTTTTGTTTTCGCATGAGTATATGTCCTTGTCACTTTCCCATGTGTTTGTGGTGTCTTGGGAGTTGTTTGTCACATTTTGGACACCTTTTGAAGGTGTTTTCTATGTGTTTTTATGTGTTTGTGTTTGCCTCCCATTGTTTTCAATGGGGTTCGAGAGGTTCGTTGAACGGTTCGTCGAGCCGAACTCGAACGTGGCCTCCGTTCGATGAACCGACCTGAACTCGAGCCTTTAGAGACTCGCTCATCTCTAGAAGAGGGTCATGTAACACAGCAAAATTATTGAGAATATCCCAAGAAAAACAATGGTGTGCTTTTTTTTAATGTAACTTTGTTTGTTTATTAGTTATTTACAATTTTATGACAACTTTTAAAATGTGTTCAAAGTGCTGCCCATTGTGTTGGATTGTCAATGCAACCCTCTTCTCCCACTCTTGACACACTGATAGCAACACCGCAGAAGAAATACTAGCACAGGCTTCCAGTATCCATTGTTTCAGATGCTGCTCATCTTGTATCTTCACAGCCTAGACAATTGCCTTCAGATGACCCTAAAGAGAAAATCTAAGGGGGTCAGATCGGAAGACCTTGGTGGCCATTCAACTGGCCCATGATGACCAATCCCCTTTCCAGGACACTGTTCATGTAGGAATGCTCGGTCCTGACACCAATAATGGGATGGTGTAAGTGGTCATAAAATTGTAAATAACTAATAAACAAATAAAGTTACATTAAAACCAAGCACGCCATTATTTTTCTTGTGAAATTCTCAATACGTTTGATGTGTTACATGACCCTCTTCCCATTGGAAAAAATAAAGTTGGATCCAAAATGGCTGACTTCAAAATGGCCGCAGTGGTCACCACCCATCTTGAAAGTTTCCCCCTCCCATATACTAATGAGCCACAAACAGGAAGTTGATATCACCAACCATTCCCATTTTATTTAGGTGTATCCATATAAATGGCCCACCCTGTATAAAGCTATTTATAAATAGCAGCTACAGAGGACAAGCTGGAATGTAAACAAAGACACCCAAAGTGCAAATGTACAGAGGCTACCAAAGTGCACAGTAAAACCAATATGTAGCTAAGGGGCATACAATGAATCAATCCAGATAGCAGCTGCAATAAATATATTTACAAACCAGATAGGAAGCTATGAATGCTGGAAATCAACCAAGGAGGCAATCACTAATGTATTTACATAATAATAGATATTGAACATACATATACAGATGGCGATTACCTGCGGTCATGTCTTAAAAACTGCTGTGACGGCACCAGGTCCAAGAAAACCCTATGTGCATTTCGGCGTACCTTTGTCCCGTTCTGGTTCAATGTTTTAAGTACATTAATGAATTTCAAAACGAAAAAATAAACCTTAAGGCTATGTGCGCACGTTGCGTTTTTTACCGCGTTTCTGCAGCATTTTTAGCAGCAGCGTTTTTGCGCTAAAACGCATGCGTTTTGGTTTTCCAGCAAAGTCTGGGAAAAGCAGAAATCCTGTCTGCACTTTGCTTTTTTTTTCTGCAGCGTTTAATTTGCATATTTTGGGTCAAAAACCATGCTGAAAAAGAAGCAGCATGTCAGTTGTTTTTGCTATTTCTGCAGCGTTTCCTTAACATTGGAGTCAATGAGAAATGGCAAAATGCAACCAAAAGCACAATTCCTGCGTTTTTCATGCTTTTTACCTGCTTTTCCACTGCGTTTTTGGCTCCAAAAACGCATGCATTTCTGGCCAAAAATTAAAGGGTTCTAATGTTCCTTTACACACACACAGTAACCGAAAATTTAAATGCTAAAAAATAATAAACTTTACCTATTTTTCAGTTAAAATGTGCATAACCACTATTATTTCATTAAAATTGATAATTTTCCATATAGTTTTATTAAAAGTTATTATTTTTTTCTCTTTTTTCATTCTTTTTGACTATTTCAACTTTATTTCTCAGTGTCTTGATCTACAAAACGCATCTGCAGAAACGCAGGTGAAAACGCAGGTAAAAAGCGCAGAAAACGCACTAAAAACGCGGTAAATACGCATGCGTTTTTAGCGCTAAAAAATGGTCAAAAGCCATTTGGTCAAAAACCAAGGGAAGGAAAACGTGCAGAATAAACTGCAGGTACTCCGACGCAACGTGCGTACATAGCCTAAGTGTGAAGACAAGAGTTTGAGAGTATATCTGGTACAAGAGTCAAGTTTTTTTGGTTTTTTTTACAGGTGCCCTTGAAGACTAAACCAGGTTTTGTTTTTACACCTGCATTTGTGGATCCAGGTTCTGCTTTGAATCTTATTGATCATGACTTTGGTTTAACAAGTAAATAAATCCCAATTAATAGTGCAAACATTTTAATTAAATATGCATTAAAATCATGTTAAGTAAAAAGACCAAACATATAGTAATCCCATAAAATTTGTACCAGTAAGGGAAATTTATCAAATAGGGTGTAAGGGCAACATAATCAAAGTAATTATATTCAAGGTACAGGGTCAGGTGTATGGAGAAATTGATACTACAGAAATTGAAATCACAATAACCCTATATTGCCACTGTGTCACATGGAGTTTTGCACAAACTTCACTGACTGTCATGGTGGCATTGGGCTCTGTTCAGATTGCAGATTCTGACACTCCACCCGATGGTTTCTCTGGTATCTGGGACCAACACAGGCATACACGAGTGTCGACCTTCTGTGTGCTAATTCACTGGCATTAGCAAGCGTTAGGCAGGCGTCACACGGTACGATCTAATGTGCGATCACACGAGTGATCGTACCTGCCCCCGTCATTTGTGCCTCACGGGCAATTAGTTGAATGTGTCGCACAAAGTTGTTAACCCCTTGTCACACGCACTTACCTCCCGGATGACGTCGCTGTGGGCGACGAACATCCTCTTCCTGAAGGGGGAGGGACGTTCGGCGTCACAGGGACGTCACACAGCGGCCGGCCAATAGAAGCGGAGGGGCTCGAGATGAGCGGGACGTAACATCCCGCCCACCTCCTTCCGTCCGCATTGCCGGAGCGATGTGTGCTGCCTCGGGAACGATGAACAACCGGAGCACAGAAGGAGGACCGAAATTTTAAAAATGAATGACGTGTCAATGAGCAACGATAAGGGGAGTATTTTTGCTCGTTCACAGTCATTTGTAGCTGTCACACGCTACGATATATCTAACGATGCCGGATGTGTGTCACGGAATCCGTGATCCCGACAACATATCATATCGTAGCGTGTGACGCCGGCCTTAATCTCTGCTGGTCTGCTTGCTCCTTTAATCACATAACTAACAAGATTCCGTCACAGCCCTCAGCCCACTTCTCCATCGACTTTGTCACTGATTTACCTAGTTCTGGTGGTAATATAGTTGTGTGAGTGGTTGTGTACCATTGCAGCTAAATGGTGCATTTGGTTCCACTTCTAAAATTACCTAGTGCTAAGAGGTTAGCTACATTGTTCACTAATTTCTCATATTGTTAAACTACATGATGTTCCCAATAACATTATTTTCGATAGAGGAGCCTAATTTCTTACTAGATTATGGCTTAGTTTTTACTCCAGATTGAATATTAAATTGTCATTTTCCTCAAGGTAGGATCTGGAGACGAATGGTCAGACTGAGAGAATGAACAATGAAAGAGCAATATTTCATGTGTTTTCTTTTATTTAATCAGGAAGACTGTGTGGAATTTTTGCTCCTTGCTGAATTTCCTTTAACCTCATAACGACGGCCGTACGACTTAAAGCAGTGGCAAAACAGGGTACTTATTCTGTTCCGCCGCTTTAAAGCGTCGGGCCGAAAAAACCCTGTAGCGCCCCCCAGCGACCGAAAATCTCGAGGGTTTCAGCTACCGGGGGTAGCAGAGACCCCCCAGATTATGAATCGGGGTGGTTTTTTTGGACCCCGATAATGTGATCGCCAGTATACACCGTATACTGACGATCACATAAAAAAAAAGAAATGGCCGGTAAAACTAAGTTCTTTTTCATCTGACGTGATCAAACATGTCAGATGAGAAAGAAATATAAACCCCTAGTACCCCCAAAGCCCCCGGTACTGGAGAGTCCCCCCCCACCCCCTCTCCAGAACAGTCAAAATGGCGCCAAAGCGCACAGAAAACTGCCGCCACCGGCTCTGCATTCATTTCCCTCTGATCTGAGATGATCAAACATTTCAGATCGCAGGAAAATGTCCTCGCCCTTACCCCTCCTCCAGTACACCGGAGCCCTCTGGTCACCCGGAGCCCCCTCCGGTTCTCCAGAGCCGCCCGCCTTCCCCCCTCCGGAGCATGCAAGATGGCGGCGTGCAGCGCACAGTAGCGCGCGGCCGCATTCATCCTGCTCTTTCTGCCGCATGTGACACGTCACATGCGACAGAAAAGTTATCACCAGGTTCTGCCGTCAGCCCCCGTCAGCCCCTGGTCTTCCCCGTTACCTGGCTGCTGCTCCGTCCCCGCGATCACTCCGCCTCCTTCTGGAAAACTGGCGGCGCATGTGCAGACAGCGGCTGTCAGCTGGATCCTTGCAAGCAGGGACGCTGACCTCGCTGCTGCACATGCTGCTGCACTGTGGACCGGGGGAGAGTGAGAGCCTGCTGTTCTAGAAAATGGAGAGCCTGCTGTTCTAGAAAATGGGGGGTACTTCTGTGAGCGTGCCCCTCATATTCTGGAATGAGGTTACTGCAGGTCAGTCTGCCCTAGGTTGGACCGGGGCAGTGTGAGTGCAGTATTCTCAGATTACTGCACCCACACTGCTCATGGAGAGCTTGCTCTTCCAGAAAATGGGGGATACGTTCCCTGAACGTGCCCCCCATATTCTAGAAGGTCCAGAGTCGTCAAGAGACCTCCAAAATGGATTACAGTGACCGGAATTTGTTTATTTTCAATAAATTGGTGAAAAAGGGAATGTTTCGGGGAGTTTTTTTTCAATTTTTTTTTGTCTATTTTTTTCTATTACTCACTGGGTTGGTGATGTTGGGTATCTGTTTAGATGCCGTGACATCACTAACCCCAGGGCTTGATGCCAGGTGACATTACAGCTGGTATCAACCCCGTATATTACCCCGTTTGCCACCGCACCAGGGCGCGGGATGAGCTGGGGCGAAGCGCCAGGATTGGCGCATCTAATGGATGCGCCACTTCTGGGGCGTCTGCGGCCTGCTATTTTTAGGATGGGAAGAGTCCAATAACCATGGCTCTTCCCACCCTGAGAATACCAGACCCCAGCTGTCCGCTTCACCTTGGCCGGTGATCTAATTTGGGGGGGACCCCACGTTTGTTTGTTTGTTTTTTGTTTTTTTTTTTTAAAATGCTTGGGGAGCCCTTCAAATTGATCACCAGCCAAGGTGAAGCTGTCAGCTGTGGTTTGCAGGCTACAGCTGTCTGCTTTACCCTAGCTGGCTATCAAAAAAAGGGGGGACCCCACGTCGTTTATTTTAATTATTCATTTTTTGGGGGGCTAAATACAAGGCTAGGCACCCTTTAGTGCCACATGAAAGGCACTAAAGGGCGCCAGCTTAGAATATGCAGGGGGTGGGACGTTATATTTGTTTGACATCTATCCATTCATCCATTGTAGCATTTTAGGCTGTGTGCCCACAATCAGGGTTTGCAGCGTTTTGGGCGCATAGTGTTTTCCCTGCATCCATAGAGCTGCGTTGTGCAGTAGAAGCACAGTGGAAGAATTTTTAGAAATCCCGTGTCCACTGTGCTTCTCTTCTCCGCAGCATACTCTAAACCTGTGGTGCAGCTTCCCGAGCCTCAGCATGTCAATTTATGCTGCAAGACAAGAGTGTTCTCTGCAGGTTGCATAGAGCTCCACAGTAGCCTGAACCCAAATCGTGGGCATGGGCAGCTGCCTTCTCCCGTGGACAACACTCACATCTCTGCAGGAAGGCTGACACTGTGTACTAGATGCCGTGTCGGTGGATCATGGCCACATAGCCTAAAAGTGAGAAATGTGTTGCTACAGCAACATTTTTGTGAAGTACCTATGGATTCAAAATGCTTACTATATTCCTGAATAAAATCCAGTTTCCAAAATGGGGTCACTTGTGGGGGGTTTCTGCTGTATAGGTACCCAAGGGGCCCTGCAAATGTGACATGGTGCCCGCAATTTATTTCAACTTTTCCAGAATTCAAATGGTGCTCCTTCCATTCCAAGCCCTCCCATTTATCCAAACAGAGGTTTTTGGCCACATGTGGTGTATCCCTGTGCTCATAAGACATTGGATAACAACCTGTTGGGTCCACGGTTTGTTGTTGCCTCTTGAAAAAGTAAGAAATTTGATGCTAAAGCAACATTTTTGTGAAAAAAATGAAAATTTTCAATATGGCAACCTAAGCTTATCAAATTCTGTGAAGTACTCTTGGATTCAAACTGCTCAATATACACCTAGATAAAAGCCTTGAGGTGTCTTGTTTCCATAATGGGGTCACTTGTGGGGGACCTCCACTGTTTATGCACCTTAGGGGCTTTCCAAATGCAACATAGCGTCCGCTAATGATTCCAGCCAATTGTGCAGTCAAATGGCGCTCCTTCCCTTTCAAGCCCTGCTGTGCAACCAAACAGTTGATTTTCATCACACATAAGGTATCAGCATTAGAGATGAGCGAACCGGTCCCGGTTCGGCTCGAGGTCGGTTCGCCGAACGGAGGTCCCGTTCGAGTTCGGTTCGTCGATCGTTCGACGAACCGAACTCGAACTGCATAGGAAACAATGGCAGGCATTCACAAACACATAAAAACACCTAGAAAACACCCTCAAAGGTGTCCAAAAGGTGACAAACAACTCACAACACAACACAAACACATGGGAAAGTAACAAGGACATATACTCATGCGAAAACAAAAGAGCTGGACAAGGAAAAAGAGGAGGACACACAGATATATGAGTATATGCAAGGAAACATCGATTCCATTATTGTGCAACTTGAGCCCTGCTCATTTTAGGCTTCCAATCTTGATAAATTGCCTGAGCTCGCCACGTACGCCTTGGGGATCTTGTCGTGTCCTGCAGCCAGCGTTCTCTCGGAACCTGTCTTCAGTGCTGCTGGGGGTCTGCTGGCAGATAAGCACACGTATCTGTCCACTGACAATGTGGACATGGCTCTCAGAGGACTTTTCTTCCCCTGGGTCAGCCAGAGGACGGGAAAGGCACGCGTATTTTTGAGAGTGCTTCATGCAAAGCATCTTTTTCTTTTTCAAAAGGGGGGTCAACTGATGCCAGTCAAGTGGGGTGTGTGTGGCCCAATTAGTGGCAACGAGGGAGACTGTGGTTGGAGTCCCCTCGCTGTGTTTCTAAAAGAACCAAGATGAACAAGTCATGGCTCTCAGAGGACTTTTCTTCCCCTGGGTCAGCCAGGGGACGGGAAAGGCACGCGTATTTTTGAGAGTGTTTCATGCAAAGCATCTTTTTCTTTTTCAAAAGGGGGGTCAACTGATGCCAGTCAAGTGGGGTGTGTGTGGCACAATTAGTGGCAACAAGGGAGACTGTGGTTGGAGTCCCCTCGCTGTGTTTCTAAAAGAACCAAGATGAACAAGTCATCGCTCTCAGAGGACTTGTCTTCCCCTGGGTCATCCAGGGGACGGGAAAGGCACGCGTATTTTTGAGAGTGCTTCATGCAAAGCATCTTTTTCTTTTTCAAAAGGGGGGGTCAACTGATGCCAGTCAAGTGGGGTGTGTGTGGCAAAATTAGTGGCAACGAGGGAGACTGTGGTTGGAGTCCCCTCGCTGTGTTTCTAAAAGAACCAAGATGAACAAGTCATGGCTCTCAGAGGACTTTTCTTCCCCTGGGTCAGCCAGGGGACGGGAAAGGCACGCGTATTTTTGAGAGTGCTTCATGCAAAGCATCTTTTTCTTTTTCAAAAGGGGGGTCAACTGATGCCAGTCAAGTGGGGTGTGTGTGGCACAATTAGTGGCAACGAGGGAGACTGTGGTTGGAGTCCCCTCGCTGTGTTTCTAAAAGAACCAAGATGAACAAGTCATGGCTCTCAGAGGACTTGTCTTCCCCTGGGTCAGCCAGGGGATGGGAAAGGCACGCGTATTTTTGAGAGTGCTTCATGCAAAGCATCTTTTTCTTTTTCAAAAGGGGGGTCAACTGATGCCAGTCAAGGGGGGTGTGTGTGGCACAATTAGTGGCAACGAGGGAGACTGTGGTTGGAGTCCCCTCGCTGTGTTTCTAAAAGAACCAAGATGAACAAGTCATGGCTCTCAGAGGACTTTTCTTCCCCTGGGTCAGCCAGGGGACGGGAAAGGCACGCGTATTTTTGAGAGTGCTTCATGCAAAGCATATTTTTCTTTTTCAAAAGGGGGGTCAACTGATGCCAGTCAAGTGGGGTGTGTGTGGCACAATTAGTGGCAATGAGGGAGACTGTGGTTGGAGTCCCCTCGCTGTGTTTTACATGATTTTCGAAGGGCATGACATGCCTAAGAGGTTGAGTTTCATCATCTGCAACTTGTTGGCAACAGAAAGGCTGTCTTTACACCCTTTTGAGACCGAGGATTTTCGAGACCTTATGCCCATTGCAGTGCCCCAAGAGCCGATGGCCAGTCGTCACTCCTTCTCCAAGAAAGGCGTGCCCGCGCTACCACAGTAGGTCGCACACAACCTCACTGATTCCTTGAGAAAATCTCTGTGTGACAGGGTGCATTTCAACACAGATACTTGGACCAGTAAGCATGGACAGGGGAGTTACATGTTTGCTGACTGGGCACTGGGTAACTATGGTGAGAGATGGAGAAGGGTTTGCTGTACAAGTCTTGCCATCCCCACGACTTGTGTGTCAATCCTTCCTCTGTATGTACAAGTTCCTCCACTGCTTCTGCCTCCTCAACCTCGTGTGGGTCCTCCAACTCGGCCCAAACCCTGTGTGGTCAGGCCACCCTTCCTTGTAACTGCGCCCAAGGAATCCCACACACCTCCTTACTATGCTGGCAGCAGAGCTCAAGGCCATCAGGCGGTCAAATGTTTACTTTGAAATGTAGGGGAAATGTGAGACACCGCTGAGGAATTGTGGACGGTTAGCTCTGGAGAGTGAGGCTGCACATCAAACTTAGATAATGGTATAATGCCTCAAGCATATGGAAAAATATTGGAATATACAATGAAAAATGCTACTTGCTAATTTGAACATGTGAATAATGAATTGCATACCTGCTATGAATATTAGGAAAAAGGAGATATTTAGCAATCGCATTGATCAATGTAACTGAGCCCCAAAACCTCGTCAAGGTATATCTCTATATTGGGGTCCCTAGCTCTGTGACCCTAACTGTGTGTCATCTCATTGCAATTAAAAACTGCTATGGGTGGAGAGGGGTAACTAAGGACTTTCTTATATAGGAAATGGAAAAAACATGGCCGAAAGGGGCGGAGCTGTGTTCACATTCAGAAAAAAAACATATAACTGAATAGGATAACTGAAGTGAGCACTAATATATATATATGAGTGCAAGCCAAAAATACATACTATATATAAGAATAAGGCTGCACATCAAACTTAGATAATGGTATAATGCCTCAAGCATATGGAAAAATATTGGAATATACAATGAAAAATGCTACTTGCTAATTTGAACATGTGAATAATGAATTGCATACCTGCTATGAATATTAGGAAAAAGGAGATATTTAGCAATCGCATTGATCAATGTAACTGAGCCCCAAAACCTCGTCAAGGTATATCTCTATATTGGGGTCCCTAGCTCTTATATATAGTATGTATTTTTGGCTTGCACTCATATATATATATTAGTGCTCACTTCAGTTATCCTATTCAGTTATATGTTTTTTTTCTGAATGTGAACACAGCTCCGCCCCTTTCGGCCATGTTTTTTCCATTTCCTATATAAGAAAGTCCTTAGTTACCCCTCTCCACCCATAGCAGTTTTTAATTGCAATGAGATGACACACAGTTAGGGTCACAGAGCTAGGGACCCCAATATAGAGATATACCTTGACGAGGTTTTGGGGCTCAGTTACATTGATCAATGCGATTGCTAAATATCTCCTTTTTCCTAATATTCATAGCAGGTATGCAATTCATTATTCACATGTTCAAATTAGCAAGTAGCATTTTTCATTGTATATTCCAATATTTTTCCATATGCTTGAGGCATTATACCATTATCTAAGTTTGATGTGCAGCCTTATTCTTATATATAGTATGTATTTTTGGCTTGCACTCATATATATATATTAGTGCTCACTTCAGTTATCCTATTCAGTTATATGTTTTTTTTCTGAATGTGAACACAGCTCCGCCCCTTTCGGCCATGTTTTTTCCATTTCCTATATAAGAAAGTCCTTAGTTACCCCTCTCCACCCATAGCAGTTTTTAATTGCAATGAGATGACACACAGTTAGGGTCACAGAGCTAGGGACCCCAATATAGAGATATACCTTGACGAGGTTTTGGGGCTCAGTTACATTGATCAATGCGATTGCTAAATATCTCCTTTTTCCTAATATTCATAGCAGGTATGCAATTCATTATTCACATGTTCAAATTAGCAAGTAGCATTTTTCATTGTATATTCCAATATTTTTCCATATGCTTGAGGCATTATACCATTATCTAAGTTTGATGTGCAGCCTTATTCTTATATATAGTATGTATTTTTGGCTTGCACTCATATATATATATTAGTGCTCACTTCAGTTATCCTATTCAGTTATATGTTTTTTTTCTGAATGTGAACACAGCTCCGCCCCTTTCGGCCATGTTTTTTCCATTTCCTATATAAGAAAGTCCTTAGTTACCCCTCTCCACCCATAGCAGTTTTTAATTGCAATGAGATGACACACAGTTAGGGTCACAGAGCTAGGGACTCCAATATAGAGATATACCTTGACGAGGTTTTGGGGCTCAGTTACATTGATCAATGCGATTGCTAAATATCTCCTTTTTCCTAATATTCATAGCAGGTATGCAATTCATTATTCACATGTTCAAATTAGCAAGTAGCATTTTTCATTGTATATTCCAATATTTTTCCATATGCTTGAGGCATTATACCATTATCTAAGTTTGATGTGCAGCCTTATTCTTATATATAGTATGTATTTTTGGCTTGCACTCATATATATATATTAGTGCTCACTTCAGTTATCCTATTCAGTTATATGTTTTTTTTCTGAATGTGAACACAGCTCCGCCCCTTTCGGCCATGTTTTTTCCATTTCCTATATAAGAAAGTCCTTAGTTACCCCTCTCCACCCATAGCAGTTTTTAATTGCAATGAGATGACACACAGTTAGGGTCACAGAGCTAGGGACCCCAATATAGAGATATACCTTGACGAGGTTTTGGGGCTCAGTTACATTGATCAATGCGATTGCTAAATATCTCCTTTTTCCTAATATTCATAGCAGGTATGCAATTCATTATTCACATGTTCAAATTAGCAAGTAGCATTTTTCATTGTATATTCCAATATTTTTCCATATGCTTGAGGCATTATACCATTATCTAAGTTTGATGTGCAGCCTTATTCTTATATATAGTATGTATTTTTGGCTTGCACTCATATATATATATATTAGTGCTCACTTCAGTTATCCTATTCAGTTATATGTTTTTTTTCTGAATGTGAACACAGCTCCGCCCCTTTCGGCCATGTTTTTTCCATTTCCTATATAAGAAAGTCCTTAGTTACCCCTCTCCACCCATAGCAGTTTTTAATTGCAATGAGATGACACACAGTTAGGGTCACAGAGCTAGGGACCCCAATATAGAGATATACCTTGACGAGGTTTTGGGGCTCAGTTACATTGATCAATGCGATTGCTAAATATCTCCTTTTTCCTAATATTCATAGCAGGTATGCAATTCATTATTCACATGTTCAAATTAGCAAGTAGCATTTTTCATTGTATATTCCAATATTTTTCCATATGCTTGAGGCATTATACCATTATCTAAGTTTGATGTGCAGCCTTATTCTTATATATAGTATGTATTTTTGGCTTGCACTCATATATATATATATTAGTGCTCACTTCAGTTATCCTATTCAGTTATATGTTTTTTTCTGAATGTGAACACAGCTCCGCCCCTTTCGGCCATGTTTTTTCCATTTCCTATATAAGAAAGTCCTTAGTTACCCCTCTCCACCCATAGCAGTTTTTAATTGCAATGAGATGACACACAGTTAGGGTCACAGAGCTAGGGACCCCAATATAGAGATATACCTTGACGAGGTTTTGGGGCTCAGTTACATTGATCAATGCGATTGCTAAATATCTCCTTTTTCCTAATATTCATAGCAGGTATGCAATTCATTATTCACATGTTCAAATTAGCAAGTAGCATTTTTCATTGTATATTCCAATATTTTTCCATATGCTTGAGGCATTATACCATTATCTAAGTTTGATGTGCAGCCTTATTCTTATATATAGTATGTATTTTTGGCTTGCACTCATATATATATATATTAGTGCTCACTTCAGTTATCCTATTCAGTTATATGTTTTTTTTCTGAATGTGAACACAGCTCCGCCCCTTTCGGCCATGTTTTTTCCATTTCCTATATAAGAAAGTCCTTAGTTACCCCTCTCCACCCATAGCAGTTTTTAATTGCAATGAGATGACACACAGTTAGGGTCACAGAGCTAGGGACCCCAATATAGAGATATACCTTGACGAGGTTTTGGGGCTCAGTTACATTGATCAATGCGATTGCTAAATATCTCCTTTTTCCTAATATTCATAGCAGGTATGCAATTCATTATTCACATGTTCAAATTAGCAAGTAGCATTTTTCATTGTATATTCCAATATTTTTCCATATGCTTGAGGCATTATACCATTATCTAAGTTTGATGTGCAGCCTTATTCTTATATATAGTATGTATTTTTGGCTTGCACTCATATATATATATTAGTGCTCACTTCAGTTATCCTATTCAGCTCTGGAGAGTGAGACCGAGTTTCATCAATGGTTGTCTCCACTCAACCAGCAGTCAGGGAAGGTCGGGTACGACAATGATGCAAACCAGTCTGCGACCCTTCTTCAGGGCAATGTGACACACGGGCCTTGTATGGCTCACGTGTTGAATCTGATTCTCCAGCAATATTTACAATACCATCCCGGCCTACATGGCCTTGTGCAGCGGGCACGCTGCTATGTGCTCACTTTCATCCTTCGCACCCAGCAGCTCAACAACTTTCATCGCTCCGGAAGTCTTAGGGTATAGCAGTTAAACGCCGGAAATGCGATGTTCCGACACACAGGAATTGGAATCTGCACATGTTGCAGCGTGTGTGGCAGCACCGCAGAGCCCTGCTGAAATACGGTATGATGTATACCCTGGGCTAACTTGATCCAGAGGTGGTGCAGATCACGCTGCTGGAGTGGTGTCAGATCAAGGACCTATGCACCCTTCTACACAGTTTCCAAATGTCGACGAAGATGTTTAGCACTGGCAATGCCATTCTCAGCGTGACAATTCTGGTCATCTACATGATGGAGCACACTGTAAGCATTATTCGGAGTCAGGTATTGGTCCAAGAGGAAGGTGAGGAAGTACAGGAGGAGTCATATGCAGAAGGGATAATAAGTAGAGTTGAGTGCGGTTTGCGGTTCGTGGTTCTCCAGTTCTAGGCTCGAGTGATTTTGGGGGTTGTTCGAGATCGAACTAGAACTCGAGCTTTTTGCAAAAGCTCGATAGTTACAGATACGTTCGAGAACGGTTCTAGCAGCAAAAAGCAGGGCTTTTAACAGCTACAGTATGCAGGAGCCATCGCTGGCAGCCTGCCAGAAGCTGGTAACCAAGATAAACATCGGGTATCCAAGCAAAGCGCTTTGGTTAGTAACCCGATGTTTATCCTAGTTACGTGCAGGAAGCCCACACTTCCCCGCTCAGCTCACTCCGCCCCCTCCTGCCTGCGGCATGTACACACACACACACACACACACACACACACACACACGGTCCCGCTCGGCTTACCTGCGGTGATGAAGTCCCGCCATCCCGACCTCAGCGCTGTCACTGTCCTCCATGGCCGCCGCTTGTCACATCACCTCTCGCTTCCGACCCGAGACTGACTAGCGGTGACGTCACGGGCCTCTCGCGATACTGGAGGTCAGCGCAGGTAATGTACCTCGCTGACAGCAGCACTTGTCATGCCCTGCAGTGATCTGGGCTGACCCATTGATGTTAGCTCAGGTCACTGCACTGCTCTCCCAGCCAATGGGGAACATTCTGCTCTTCATTGACTGGGACAGTGTGGATCGTCATGGCAACCCCTTGGATTACAGCAGACCTGGATTTGTTTTTCATTCTAATAAATTGGTTAAAGAGGGAATGTTTTGGGGAGTGTTTTTTCAAATAAAAATGTGTTTGTCATCTATTTTTTTTTATTACTGACTGGGTTGGTGATGTCGGGTATCTGATAGACGCCTGACCTCACCAACCCCAGGGCTTGATGCCAGGTGACATTACACATCTGGTATTAACCCCATATATTACCCCGTTTGCCACCGCACCAGGGCGCGGGATGAGCTGGGGCGAAGCACCAGGATTGGCGCATCTAATGGATGCGCCACTTCTGGGGCGGCTGCGGCCTGCTATTTTTAGGCTGGGGAGAGTCCAATAACCATGGGCCTCCCTAGTCTGAGAATATCAGGCCCCAGCTGTCTGCTTTACCTTGGCTGGTGATCCAATTTTGGGGGACCCCTACGTGTTTTTTTTTTTTAATTATTTATTTAATTTAAAATAACAGCGTGGGGTGCCCTCAGTTTTGGATTACCAGCCAAGGTGAGGTTGCCAGCTGTGGTCTGCAGGCTGCAGCCATCTGCTTTACCCTAGCTGGCTACAAAACTAGGGGGAACCCTACGTCATTTTTTTTTTCATTTTTTTGGCTAAATACAAGGCTAAGCACCCCTTAGTGCCACATGAAAGGCACCAAAGGGTGCTCCACTTTTTCTCCACTTTTTCTCCATTTTTTTCTCCACTTTTTCTCCACTTTTTCTACATTTTTTCTCCATTTTTTCTACATTTTTTTTCCATTTTTTCTCCACTTTTTCTTCACTTTTTCTCCATTTTTTCTCCACTTTTTCTCCACTTTTTCTCCACTTTTTCTCCACTTTTTCTCCATTTTTTCTCCACTTTTTCTCCACTTTTTCTCCACTTTTTCTCCATTTTTTCTCCACTTTTTCTCCACTTTTTCTCCATTTTTTTCTCCACTTTTTCTCCATATTTTCTCCACTTTTTCTCCACTTTTTCTCCATTTTTTCTCCACTTTTTCTCCACTTTTTCTCCACTTTTTCTCCACTTTTTCTCCATTTTTTCTCCACTTTTTCTCCACTTTTTCTCCACTTTTTCTCCATTTTTTTCTCCACTTTTTCTCCATTTTTTCTCCACTTTTTCTCCACTTTTTCTCCATTTTTTTCCATTTTTTTCTCCACTTTTTCTTCACTTTTTCTCCATTTTTTCTCCACTTTTTCTCCACTTTTTCTCCACTTTTTCTCCATTTTTTCTCCACTTTTTCTCCACTTTTTCTCCACTTTTTCTCCACTTTTTCTCCATTTTTTCTCCACTTTTTCTCCACTTTTTCTCCACTTTTTCTCCATTTTTTTCTCCACTTTTTCTCCATTTTTTCTCCACTTTTTCTCCACTTTTTCTCCACTTTTTCTCCACTTTTTATCCATTTTTTCTCCACTTTTTCTCCACTTTTTCTCCATTTTTTTCTCCACTTTTTCTCCACTTTTTCTCCACTTTTTCTCCATTATTTCTCCACTTTTTCTCCACTTTTTATCCATTTTTTCTCCACTTTTTCTCCACTTTTTCTCCATTTTTTCTCCACTTTTTCTCCACTTTTTCTCCACTTTTTCTCCATTATTTCTCCACTTTTTCTCCACTTTTTCTCCATTTTTCCTCCACTTTTTCTCCACTTTTTCTCCATTTTTACTCCACTTTTTCTCCATTTTTTTCTCCACTTTTTCTCCATTTTTACTCCACTTTTTCTCCACTTTTTCTCCACTTTCTCTCCACTTTTTCTCCATTTTTACTCCACTTTTTCTCCACTTTTTCTCCATTTTTTTCTCCACTTTTTCTCCACTTTTTCTCCACTTTTTCTCCATTTTTTCTCCACTTTTTCTCCACTTTTTCTCCACTTTTTCTCCATTTTTACTCCACTTTTTCTCCACTTTTTCTCCATTTTTTTCTCCACTTTTTCTCCATTTTTACTCCACTTTTTCTCCACTTTTTCTCCACTTTCTCTCCACTTTTTCTCCATTTTTACTCCACTTTTTCTCCACTTTTTCTCCATTTTTTTCTCCACTTTTTCTCCACTTTTTCTCCATTTTTTTCTCCACTTTTTCTCCATTTTTACTCCACTTTTTCTCCACTTTTTCTCCACTTTTTCCTCCACTTTTTCCTCCACTTTTTCTGCACTTTCTCTCCTCTTTTTCTCCATTTTTTTCTCCACTTTTTCTCCACTTTTCTACATTTTTTTCTCCATTTTTACTCCCCTTTTTCTCCACTTTTTCTCCACTTTTTCTCCACTTTTTCTCCACTTTTTCTCCACTTTTTCTTCACTTTTTATCCACTTTTTATCCACTTTTTCTCCACTTTTTCTCCACTTTTTCTCCACTTTTTTCTCCACTTTTTCTCCACTTTTTCTCCACTTTTTCTCCACTTTTTTCTCCACTTTTCCTCCAGTTTTTCTCCACTTTTTCTCCACTTTTTTCTCCACTTTTTCTCCACTTTTTCTCCATTTTTACTCCACTTTTTCTCCACTTTTTTCTCCACTTTTTCTCCACTTTTTCTCCACTTTTTCTCCATTTTTACTTCACTTTTTCTCCACTTTTTCTCCACTTTTTCTCCACTTTTTCTCCATTTTTACTCCCCTTTTTCTCCACTTTTCCTCCATTTTTTTCTCCACTTTTTCTCCACTTTTTCTCCACTTTTTCTCCACTTTTTCTTCACTTTTTATTCATTTTTACTCCCCTTTTTCTCCACTTTTTCTCCATTTTTTTCTCCACTTTTTCTCCACTTTTTCTCCACTTTTTCTCCACTTTTTCTCCACTTTTTCCTCCACTTTTTTCTCCACTTTTTCTCCATTTTTTTCTCCACTTTTTCTCCACTTTTTCTCCACTTTTTCTTCACTTTTTATCCATTTTTACTCCCCTTTTTCTCCACTTTTTCTCCATTTTTTTCTCCACTTTTTCTCCACTTTTTCTCCACTTTTTCTCCACTTTTTTCTCCACTTTTTCTCCACTTTTTCTCCACTTTTTCTCCACTTTTTCTCCACTTTTTCTTCACTTTTTATCCATTTTTTTCTCCACTTTTTCTCCACTTTTTCTCCACTTTTTCTCCACTTTTTTCTCCACTTTTCCTCCAGTTTTTCTCCACTTTTTCTCCACTTTTTTCTCCACTTTTTCTCCACTTTTTCTCCACTTTTTCTCCATTTTTACTCCACTTTTTCTCCACTTTTTCTCCACTTTTTCTCCACTTTTTCTCCACTTTTTCTCCACTTTTTTCTCCACTTTTCCTCCAGTTTTTCTCCACTTTTTCTCCACTTTTTCTCCACTTTTTCTCCACTTTTTCTCCACTTTTTCTCCATTTTTACTCCACTTTTTCTCCACTTTTTTTTCCATTTTTTCTCCACTTTTTCTCCACTTTTTCTCCATTTTTACTTCACTTTTTCTCCACTTTTTCTCCACTTTTTCTCCACTTTTTCTCCATTTTTACTCCCCTTTTTCTCCACTTTTTCTCCATTTTTTTCTCCACTTTTTCTCCACTTTTTCTCCACTTTTTCTCCACTTTTTCTTCACTTTTTCTCCACTTTTTCTCCACTTTTTCTCCACTTTTTCTCCACTTTTTCTCCACTTTTTCTCCACTTTTTCTCCACTTTTTATCCACTTTTTCTCCACTTTTTCTCCACTTTTTCTCCACTTTTTCTCCACTTTTTTCTCCACTTTTCCTCCAGTTTTTCTCCACTTTTTCTCCACTTTTTTCTCCACTTTTTCTCCACTTTTTCTCCATTTTTACTCCATTTTTACTCCACTTTTTCTCCACTTTTTTTTCCATTTTTTCTCCACTTTTTCTCCACTTTTTCTCCATTTTTACTTCACTTTTTCTCCACTTTTTCTCCACTTTTTCTCCACTTTTTCTCCACTTTTTCTCCATTTTTACTCCCCTTTTTCTCCACTTTTTTCCATTTTTTTCTCCACTTTTTCTCCACTTTTTCTCCACTTTTTCTCCACTTTTTCTTCACTTTTTATCCATTTTTTCTCCACTTTTTCTCCACTTTTTCTCCACTTTTTCTCCACTTTTTTCTCCACTTTTTCTCCACTTTTTCTCCACTTTTTCTCCACTTTTTTCTCCACTTTTCCTCCACTTTTTTCTCCACTTTTTCTCCACTTTTTCTCCATTTGTTTCTCCACTTTTTCTCCACTTTTTCTCCATTTTTACTTCACTTTTTCTCCACTTTTTCTCCACTTTTTCTCCACTTTTTCTCCATTTTTACTCCCCTTTTTCTCCACTTTTTTCTCCACTTTTTCTCCACTTTTTCTCCACTTTTTCTCCATTTGTTCTCCATTTGTTCTCCATTTGTTCTCCACTTTTTCTCCACTTTTTCTCCACTTTTTCTCCACTTTTTTCTCCACTTTTTCTCCACTTTTTCTACATTTTTTTCTCCATTTTTTCTCGACTTTTTCTCCATTTTTACTCCACTTTTTCTCCACTTTTTCTCCACTTTTTCTCCATTTTTACTTCACTTTTTCTCCACTTTTTCTCCACTTTTTCTCCACTTTTTCTCCATTTTTACTCCCCTTTTTCTCCACTTTTTCTCCATTTTTTTCTCCACTTTTTCTCCACTTTTTCTCCACTTTTTCTTCACTTTTTATCCATTTTTACTCCCCTTTTTCTCCACTTTTTCTCCATTTTTTTCTCCACTTTTTCTCCACTTTTTCTCCACTTTTTCTCCACTTTTTCTCCACTTTTTTCTCCAGTTTTCCTCCAGTTTTTCTCCACTTTTTCTCCACTTTTTTCTCCACTTTTTCTCCACTTTTTCTCCATTTTTACTCCACTTTTTCTCCACTTTTTTTTCCATTTTTTCTCCACTTTTTCTCCACTTTTTCTCCATTTTTACTTCACTTTTTCTCCACTTTTTCTCCACTTTTTCTCCACCTTTTCTCCACTTTTTCTCCATTTTTACTCCCCTTTTTCTCCACTTTTTCTCCATTTTTTTCTCCACTTTTTCTCCACTTTTTCTCCACTTTTTCTCCACTTTTTCTTCACTTTTTATCCATTTTTTCTCCACTTTTTCTCCACTTTTTCTCCACTTTTTCTCCACTTTTTTCTCCACTTTTTCTCCATTTTTACTCCCCTTTTTCTCCACTTTTTCTCCATTTTTTTCTCCACTTTTTCTCCACTTTTTCTCCACTTTTTCTCCACTTTTTCTTCACTTTTTATCCATTTTTTCTCCACTTTTTCTCCACTTTTTCTCCACTTTTTCTCCACTTTTTCTCCACTTTTTTCTCCACTTTTTCTCCACTTTTTCTCCACTTTTTCTCCACTTTTTTCTCCACTTTTCCTCCACTTTTTCTCCACTTTTTTCTCCACTTTTTCTCCACTTTTTCTCCATTTTTACTCCACTTTTTCTCCATTTTTTTCTCCACTTTTTCTCCACTTTTTCTCCATTTTTACTTCACTTTTTCTCCACTTTTTCTCCACTTTTTCTCCACTTTTTCTCCACTTTTTCTCCATTTTTACTCCCCTTTTTCTCCACTTTTTTCTCCACTTTTTCTCCACTTTTTCTCCACTTTTTCTCCATTTGTTCTCCATTTGTTCTCCACTTTTTCTCCACTTTTTCTCCACTTTTTCTCCATTTTTTTCTCCACTTTTTCTACATTTTTTTCTCCATTTTTTCTCGACTTTTTCTCCATTTTTACTCCACTTTTTCTCCACTTTTTCTACATTTTTTTCTCCACTTTTTCTCCACTTTTTCTCCACTTTTTCTCCACTTTTTCTCCATTTTTTATCCACTTTTTATCCACTTTTTATCCACTTTTTCTCCACCTTTTCTCCACTTTTTCTCCACTTTTTCTACATTTTTTTTTCCATTTTTTCTCCACTTTTTCTCCATTTTCACTCCACTTTTTCTCCACTTTTTCTCCACTTTTTCTCCATTTTTTTCTCCACTTTTTCTCCACTTTTTCTCCATTTTTACTTCACTTTTTCTCCACTTTTTCTCCACTTTTTCTCCACTTTTTCTCCATTTTTACTCCCCTTTTTCTCCACTTTTTTCTCCACTTTTTCTCCACTTTTTCTCCACTTTTTCTCCATTTGTTCTCCATTTGTTCTCCACTTTTTCTCCACTTTTTCTCCACTTTTTCTCCACTTTTTTCTCCACTTTTTCTCCACTTTTTCTACATTTTTTTCTCCATTTTTTCTCGACTTTTTCTCCATTTTTACTCCACTTTTTCTCCACTTTTTCTCCACTTTTTCTCCATTTTTACTTCACTTTTTCTCCACTTTTTCTCCACTTTTTCTCCACTTTTTCTCCATTTTTACTCCCCTTTTTCTCCACTTTTTCTCCATTTTTTTCTCCACTTTTTCTCCACTTTTTCTCCACTTTTTCTTCACTTTTTATCCATTTTTACTCCCCTTTTTCTCCACTTTTTCTCCATTTTTTTCTCCACTTTTTCCCCACTTTTTCTCCACTTTTTCTCCACTTTTTCTCCACTTTTTTCTCCAGTTTTCCTCCAGTTTTTCTCCACTTTTTCTCCACTTTTTTCTCCACTTTTTCTCCACTTTTTCTCCATTTTTACTCCACTTTTTCTCCACTTTTTTTTCCATTTTTTCTCCACTTTTTCTCCACTTTTTCTCCATTTTTACTTCACTTTTTCTCCACTTTTTCTCCACTTTTTCTCCACCTTTTCTCCACTTTTTCTCCATTTTTACTCCCCTTTTTCTCCACTTTTTCTCCATTTTTTTCTCCACTTTTTCTCCACTTTTTCTCCACTTTTTCTCCACTTTTTCTTCACTTTTTATCCATTTTTTCTCCACTTTTTCTCCACTTTTTCTCCACTTTTTCTCCACTTTTTCTCCACTTTTTTCTCCACTTTTTCTCCACTTTTTCTCCACTTTTTCTCCACTTTTTTCTCCACTTTTCCTCCACTTTTTCTCCACTTTTTTCTCCACTTTTTCTCCACTTTTTCTCCATTTTTACTCCACTTTTTCTCCATTTTTTTCTCCACTTTTTCTCCACTTTTTCTCCATTTTTACTTCACTTTTTCTCCACTTTTTCTCCACTTTTTCTCCACTTTTTCTCCACTTTTTCTCCATTTTTACTCCCCTTTTTCTCCACTTTTTTCTCCACTTTTTCTCCACTTTTTCTCCACTTTTTCTCCACTTTTTCTCCATTTGTTCTCCATTTGTTCTCCACTTTTTCTCCACTTTTTCTCCACTTTTTCTCCATTTTTTTCTCCACTTTTTCTACATTTTTTTCTCCATTTTTTCTCGACTTTTTCTCCATTTTTACTCCACTTTTTCTCCACTTTTTCTACATTTTTTTCTCCACTTTTTCTCCACTTTTTCTCCACTTTTTCTCCACTTTTTCTCCATTTTTTATCCACTTTTTATCCACTTTTTATCCACTTTTTCTCCACCTTTTCTCCACTTTTTCTCCACTTTTTCTCCACTTTTTCTCCACTTTTTATCCACTTTTTATCCACTTTTTCTCCACCTTTTCTCCACTTTTTCTCCACTTTTTCTACATTTTTTTTTCCATTTTTTCTCCACTTTTTCTCCATTTTCACTCCACTTTTTCTCCACTTTTTCTCCACTTTTTCTCCATTTTTTTCTCCACTTTTTCTCCACTTTTTCTACATTTTTTTCTCCATTTTTTCTCCACTTTTTCTCCATTTTTACTCCACTTTTTCTCCACTTTTTCTCTATTTTTTCTCCACTTTTTATCCACTTTTTATCCACTTTTTCTCCAATTTTTCTCCAATTTTTCTCCAATTTTTCTCCACTTTTTCTACATTTTTTTCTCCATTTTTTCTCCACTTTTTCTCCATTTTCACTCCACTTTTTCTCCACTTTTTCTCCACTTTTTCTCCGTTCTTTTTCTATGGTCAGTCTACCCATTAGCTCTGCCATGCATACTGTAGCTCTACACCTACTGCACATGTTACTTTATGATTGACATCTCTTTCGTACCAGAGCTGTCTAAGCCTACTCTGACCCCATATTTGTCATTACTATATTGTCCTTGTACTGTATTATGACATTTGTATCATGTGTTTCATTTCTTGCTGTGTTGCAATTTTTTTGCTACATCCCAATTGTACCTCTACATTGTTCGAGTTTATGTTATTGTTCTCTCACTCTTATGTGATACTGATTATTGTCATTTTTCATGATTACATGCAGATAAGTCCAATCTGACGAAGGCTCAGGCCGAAACGTCATTTGTAACTTGTTTTGGACAAAAACAAATATGCTTATGAAAAATTTTTTTTCTTAATACGGACCAATAAAGAGTGATTTTGCATTACTATCCGTTGTGACTTACTGACTTAGTCTGGGAGATTTAGAGTGCCGAGGTTACTCACTAATTTTATCTATTATTACCTCTGAGCACCTATATACCAGTGAGCAGAGCTTCCTCTACAGTACTTCTCCTGATTAGGCATGCCCTTACCTCATGAGCAGGGCATTGCAGCTTTGGTAGCAACCATTACGACATGGACTCTGCTGCTGTGGACCCGGGGAGAGTGAGTGCAGATTCATTGCACCCACACTCCTCACATGAAGGGTCCGCACTCCTAGAAAATGGGGGATACGTTCCCTGAGCGTCTCCCCCCCATATTCTAGACGGTCCAGAGTCGTCGTGGGACCCCTTTATTTTTTTTCTTACAATAAATTGGTGAAAGAGGAAATGTTTTGGGGACTGTTTTTTCAAATAAATTTCTTTTGTCGATTTTTTTTTTTGTTAGTACTGACAGTTTATGATGTTGGGTATCTAATAGACGCCATGACATCACAAACTGCTGGGCTTGATCTCAGGTGACTTTACAGCTAGTATCAACCCGATTTATTACCCCGTTTGCCACTGCACCAGGGCACGGGATGAGCTGGGGTGAAGCACCAGGATTGGCGCATCTAGTGGATGCGTCACGTCTGGGGTGCCTGCGGCCTGCTATTTTTAGGCTGTGAAGGCCCAATAACTATGGACCTTCCCACCCTGAGAATACCAGACCACAGCTGTCCGCTTTACCTTGGCTGGTGATCCAATTTGGGGGGGACCCTACTTTTATTGTGTAATTATTAATATTTATAAAATAATTATAAAAAGAGCCTGAGGGGACCTCCACATTGGATCCCCAACCACGGTAAAGCTGCCAGCTGTGGTTTTCAGGCTACAGCCGTCTGCTTTACCCTAGCTGGCTATCAAAAATGGGGGGACACAACGTCATTTTTTTTTAACTATTTTTTAAATAGAAAAAATTAATGGGCTTCCCTGTATTTTGATTGCCAACCAAGGTAACGGCAGGCAGATGGGGGTGGCAACCCATAGCTGTCTGCTTTATCTGCTGAGAATCAAAAATACCGCGGAGCGCTACGTCATTTTTTTAAAGATTTATTTTTACAGCACTGTGATGTCCAGCAATCAAAATACAGGGAAGCCCATTTTATTTTTAGTTATTTAAATAAATAATTAAAAAAAATATATATGGGCTCCCGCTGCATTTTTTGTATTGCTAGCTAAGGGTAATCCAAGCAGCTACTGGCTGCTAACCCCCACTGCTTGGTGTTACCTTCACTGGCAATGGAAAATCCAGGGAAGCATTTTTTATTTTTTTTGCCAAAAAACTACAAAAAAAGGACGTGAGCTTCGCCATATTTTTGTATGCTAGCCAGGTACAGCAGGCAGGTGCTGGAAGAGTTGGATATAGCGCCAGAAGATGGCGCTTCTATGAAAGTGCCATTTTCTGAGGCGGCTGCAGACTGCAATTCGCAGCAGTGGGGCCCAGAAAGCTCAGGCCAACCTGTGCTGCGGATTCCAATCCCCAGCTGCCTAGTTGTACCTGGCTGGACACAAAAATGGGGCAAAGCCTACGTCATTTGTTTTCTAATTATTTCATGAAATTCATGAAATAATAAAAAAAGGGCTTCCCTTTATTTTTGGTTCCCAGCCGGGTACAAATAGGCAACTGGGGGTTGGGGGCAGCCGTACCTGCCTGCTGTACCTGGCTAGCATACAAAAATATGGCGAAGCCCACATAATTTTTTCAGGGGGCAAAAAACTTCTGCATACAGTCCTGGATGGAGTATGCTGAGCCTTGTAGTTCTGCAGCTGCTGTCTGTCTGTATCGAGAAGAGCAGACAGCAGCTGCAGAACTACAAGGCTCAGCATACTCCATCCAGGACTGTATGCAGAAGTTTTTTGCCCACCAAAAAAATGACGTGGGCTTCGCCATATTTTTGTATGCTAGCCAGGTACAGCAGGCAGCCACGGGCTGCCTCCAACCCCCAGTTGCCTATTTGTACCCGGCTGGGAACCAAAAATATAGGGAAGCCCATTTTTTTTTAATTATTTCACTTATTTCATGAAATAATTAAAAAACAAATGACGTGGGCTTCGCCCCATTTTTGTGTCCAGCCGGGTACAACTAGGCAGCTGGGGATTGGAATCCGCAGCACAGGTTAGCCCGAAGTTTCTGGGCGCCTCTGCTGCGGATTTCAGTCCGCAGCCGTCCCAGAAAATGGTGCTCTCATAGAAGCGCCATCATCTGGCGCTGTATCCAACTCTTCCAACAGCCCTGGAGCCGGGTGGCTTGTTGGGTAATCATGAGTTAATACTGGCTTTGTTTTACTAGCCAGTATTAAGCCAGAGATTCTTAATGTCAGGCACGTTTGACCCGGCCATTAAGAATCTCCAATAAAGGGTTAAAAAAAAGACACCACACAGAGAAAAAATACTTTAATAGAAATAAATACACAGACACATTAGAGACTCCATCTTTATTACCCCCTGTCAGCCTTCCACGATCCTGCTCTTCTGTCTTCTTTCTTTCTAGTGTAGTAGTAGTGACGATTGTAGTGAGGATGAGGTTCACCAGCCCATCACTTGGGGCTGGGGAACCTCATCCTCACTACAATCCTCACTAGTGTAGTAGTAGTGAGTGACGATTGTAGTGAGGATGAGGTTCACCAGCCCATCACTTGGGGCTGGGGAACCTCATCCTTAGTACAATCCTCACTAGTGTAGTAGTAGTGACGATTGTAGTGAGGATGAGGTTCACCAGCCCATCACTTGGGGCTGGGGAACCTCATCCTCAGTACAATCCTCACTACAATCGGGAAGCAGCGTGCAGCCTTCACTCCGTGAGTGATCAGTGCTGGCTGTCAGCGGTAACAGCGGTAACGCTGACAGACGCGTTACCATAGCAACGGTGCTCTCGGAGCTGCGGTTAGTGGTGACGACACCGCTAACTGCGTTGCTATGGCAACGGTGATCTCCGTTAATGACCGGCTGTGTCAGCCGGTCCCTAACGGAACGGGGAGTCGACCGTGTGCTAGAGCATGTTGCCGGTACACGGCGATACACATATGTGCACCGTGTACCGGAGAGATGCACTCGCAGGTCCTACATGACGCGTCATAGTCATGTGACCAGTCTGTAGCCAATGAGATAATAGCCACGTGACTGGTCACATGGCTATTTTGACGTCACGACAGGTCCTGCATCTCTGCTGGCAGTGCCGGTCACGGGAGGATTCAGCGATCATCAGATGAAATAGCGGCAGGAGACAGAGTGCAGAAAGGATCGCGAGGGCCGGTAAGTGTTATGGCAATGTTTATTAACTGTTTGTGTACATTTATCATGCATTTTTATGTGTTTGTGATTGCCTCCCATTATAGCCTATTGGTTCTAGTTCGGTTCCTCGAACGTTCGACGAACCGAACTCGAACGGGACCCCCGTTCGGCGAGCCGACCTCTAGCCGAACCGCGACCGGTTCGCTCATCTCTAATAAAAAGATCTACAAGGTCCATACGGTAAGCGGCACCTAGGCAGCAGTTATGGTGGGGGATAGGGAATAACAAGGGCGCATAGTATCAGCAAAAATTGTTGAGGAAGGTGCAGGAGCCATGAAGAAATGGAGGACGAACTTGCGATGGGCATGGAAGACTCAGCAGATGAGTGAGAGCTTGCTCACATTTCGGTTGTGCGAGGTTGGGGGGAGAGGGCAGAGGAAGGAGGCACGATTCTCACCTCTCTGCCACCAACACACCAAGGACTTGGTCCTCCTGGATGCACAAGACACATGAGCGTCTTCTTGCTGCACTACCTACAACATGACCCTCGGATTGTACGAATTCCAAGTCATGCTGACTACTGGGTTGCCACACTGTTAGATCCCTGGTACAACACAAAATTTTGCGAAATAACTCCTGCCATAGAAAGGGACGCACGTATGCAGGAGTATCAGCAGAAGGTGTTACGCAATCTTACATCTGCTTTTCCACTAAACACCAGGGTGCACAGAGTGAATCTCAATGCTTTTTCATCGATAGGAGGAAATGGTCTTACTTGTCCACATCTGAGGGACCGAGGGCTGGCTGCTGTGCTGAGACGGCGTTGAGTACGGTGTCTCTGCAGAGTTGCATTTTTGGTCATATACAAACTGAGTTGAAAAAGGACAGATGCTGGTGGAAAGGGGAACAGGTGTGTTGGAAAGGGGAAAAAAGTTTGTGTCCGTGGGTTTGGTGGTTAAGCAAAAGTAACATTTGATGAAGAAACACCATCTGTTACGGTGGGACTGGCAGATTTGGATAAGGTGGTATATACTATGTTACCGCTATATAACGAAAATTAATAAGAAAAGAAAGAGAAAGGTATATATGCCCATCAGCAGTCAGTGTCCACCGTGCTCCCAGATGGAAAAGGAGAGGTTGGCAACTGGAAGGTTCGGTGGAGGATACAGAGCTGTGTGGCTATGAAACTAATAGTAGCCTGAACCAAGTTAGACGCCACTCGGATCTTGAGACTGGGAGCCCTGTTAGCGTAACAGGGTCCACACGCCCACCCAGCCCAGGAACTCCCTGTTAACATCACAGGGGCCATTCAGGACGCTGACCGTGTGCATTGGGGCCACACCTGTGGACAGCAGGCGCATCAGCAGCAGCAGGCCTGTTAATGCCACTGGGCTGCACAAGCAGGACTTGTAGGACAGGAGCTGGTCTTAACCGTTCTGCGTTACCAACTGTGGTGGCGGCCTGCATCGACGCCCTATCCCTGCCTACCTCTGGCCTAAAGCCGCAATGGGTTCAACACATGGAGGTGTGCTCTTTTGGAGCATAATAGAAGACTGCGCACCTCCTTGTTGTCTCCAGCCCCTTTTATAACCTGGGTCCGCCACAAACCAGGGTGGACCACAATGCACCTCCTGGAGACAAAAGCAGAGTGATACGTCATGAGTGGCATAACTAGCGTCCTATTTGGAACCGCAACTTCAATGATGACCTCATGGCTGTCATGACCCAAACACCTCACCAGTCATCGTCTGACCATCAATAATGAGGTGACAAGTCATAGGGGCGGGCCTCGGCAAGCCATTTGGGAGTGGCCTGGCCACATCGTCAGGACACCTGATGCCCTGTGGTCTAAATGGGCCCCCCACATCAGGGGCAGGGCCAAAGAGTTCATTACCGGACCTAGTTTCTGATGCAGTAAGTGCCTGACCATGGTCAGTTGCATGAAATACAGTCTCTGAAAAAAGACTATCAGCTTTAGCATGGTGTCTATGCACAACACAGGACTTAGACCCGGCACGGAGTGCAAGTACCTGTGCAAAGAGGCTTTTCGCACTAAGTGTGGGAGCATGCGCTGTAGCCCTAAATGAAGACTTAGCCTCAGGAATGGCACAGTCAGGCTGAGCATACTCACTAGGCGAAACACTGGAGTTAGGCTGCGGCTGGGGTAAATTGGCACACGCATGCGCACTAGCTGCCTCTCCACACTTAGACGTGGAGGAGAAAGCAGCCAGCTGGACAACCCGAGGCACAGGCCTAAATGGCAGCTGATGACTGGGCGCAACTGAAACCGCAGCAGGCTGCTTGCGTTTAAGGCGTCACCGTTTTGTAACAACAAATAACATCAAAAAGAACAGGTGTACTTCTTCCCATGGATAATCTGATATGATCCCTTTTTTCATGGACACGACCATCGCTAACAAATGTAGATGAGGCCAAATCAGCTGCTGCTTCAATGGATCTGAATTGCTCCATAAAGTGGCCTCTCCTCCACCCCAATTTCAAGATCCCAAATACTCCATTCCTCTGTGGTGTCAATCCAATCGCACTTGCTTCCTAACAGCTCTCAAGTTTCCACCAGCCCTGCTGAGTATGGGGTGACAGAGATGGTTGAGTTTGCATAGCTGTTCAGTCGCACTATAGCCTGGGAATCAGAGGTCTGCTCCAAAGTTGTAATGAGTACAGACAAGGAAGTTATTATTATTTTTATTATTATTGATTTATAGAGCACCATTGATTCCATGGTGCTGTACATGAGAAGGGGGTTACATACAGAATACATATACAAGTAACTATAGACAGACTGGTACAGAGGGAAGAGGGCCCTGCCCTTGCGGGATTACATTCTAAAGGATTTTTGGGAGGAGACAGTAGGAGTTGTTTAGGTTGAGCGTCAAGTACGTATGGTGGTGGTGTCATTGAAGGTTATAGTCATTTCTGAACAGATGAGTTTTCAGATTCAGTTTGAAGCTTGCGTGTGTAGCATATAATCTAACGTGTTGAGGTAGCGAGTTCCATGAGACAGGGGAAATGATCTGCGCAGATAGCCTGAAGCTTTGTGACTGGGATCCAGGCCCTGATGAAGAAGGTGCTGTGCCTAATCTACACCCTCATTTCCAAAAATTAAATCCTCCTGGTGGAGACAATGGGGAACATGATGAGGAGCACAGATACCTGATTGGAAGGACAACTTTACTATTCGGTCAGGGCAGGAAGAGGTTGTCTCGGAGGACTCAGGACGAGGGGAATGAAAACACACAGGGTTATTGATGAGGTTGGAGACAACACTTACTGTAAAACCAAAGTCAGCCAGTCGATGAGGTCAGCAGAGGAGGTGGAGGAGGATGCTACTGACGACGAGGTTACGTTGCGTCTTCCTGGCCAGAGACAAAGTACTGGAAGCACGTCAACAACTGAATCCTGGACCACAACTTTGACTCTGAGCAGATGTCGTGTTGGCTATGCAGGTCGCATGGGCTGTAAGCCTTTCCTAGCCTGTGAATTTTTGGATATCGCAAAGGATCACCAAAGTCATGTAATCTGTAAGATTTGTCAACAATCTGTAAATAGAAGGCAAAAACTCACACTTTTCAGTACTTCCTCCATGAAGTATCACATGGATATGAATTGACAGCGTGAAGGTGTATTGCTCAGCTTTAGCAACTGTCAACGCAATATGCTTATTTGCCGTTCATTGCATGCATTGTTGCAGACTACACACAGGGGCTGCTGTTTTTTTGGATCTGCCTTTGGTCACTATAGCAATATAAAATTGCTCTTCGGGTGTGGACTTGGAGATGCTGTCTATGAACAGAAGGAAAAGCTAAAGGTGTGTGTTACAGCAAGGAGCCACCGCGGAAACACTTCGTTCAATTGTGAGGGGAGTTGTGTTGTACTTTGATGATGAGCACTGTAACGTCAGTGAGCAGCATCCTGTGCCACAGACCAACATTCTTACGGTGCTGTCTATACTGTTTACCATGAGAGGAGCGTAAAGTCTGTATTTCTGGCAACTGGACATCACAGTACCCGGGTACGGTAGGCTGTGCCCAGACAATAATGCGGGCACGCAACACTTTGTTTTATTAGCAAAACACATATCTGTTCTGGGTAGGCCGACTATTTATAGACAATAAGACTTGCTGCCTCTGCACTGTCAAATTGTCACATACAGTTTAAATCATAGAGGGACAGCAACACATGTTTGCATTGACTGTTGCTTTTCAAGATTTCCATGACTGTGTTGCAGAGCTGTGTGGTTTGCATTCACACTGTTATCATCTGCATTATCTGTGAGGCTTCAGCTAACAAGGGTATTCAGGGGGGGTCATGTGTTTTGTCTATGTTTAGGTAGATAACTTGTAAGCTCTTGTGATGCGCCACTGGTAAGTCGTGTTCGCACACACACACACACACACACGCACAAACACACAATTACTGCTACACAGAGGGATTAGCAGGTAGTAGGCAACAGAATAGATTGTTCAATTATTTTAATTGTATGCATGGTTCTTATTGTTTGTTTTGGTAAAGTTAAACAATCATTTATCAACCCAACTGCCTAGAGTCCTTTTCCTTTTGCCTGGTTTTGCTGCATACTGGGGAGCCCACCCTGTACACGACTTAAAATGAAGCATAAGTCGCAATGTGAATTTCACTGTGCTACAATGGGGCCTAGCGTGCCTGTGCAACCACCGCCTGCCCCATCAAGTGCATCTGCATGCTCTTCATCCTCTGTGACTGTGGGGACAGCAGTCACACATGGTTTTTCCCAGTGAACTTCCACTCAACCCGCAACAGGGAGTGTGATTGGCAGGTCATCACTTGTGTTGGAAGTGGAAACAGAAGGTATTGTTGAGCTGTCAGACATCGAGAGAACCATCATTGGATGCAGGCTACATTATATCCACGCCTGCACCTTCGTCACAGATTGCCTGGACTACCTGCAGTTAATAATTGCATTCCAGAAATGGAAAGGAGTATAGAATGCACATGTGTTGTACCTTGCTTGGCACCAAAGGAACACTAACTTAGTATTCCAGACAATTTTAGGAAGGCAGAAAAAGAGTCAGCTCTTTGTGCAAATTAAATAGCGTGGCAAAAGTGGACAGATGGGTACAGTGGCCGTGTTCTGTGGGTACCAGGACAGTAAAAGAAGCCTCACTTTCTATCCCTCCTAATGATCAAATGCAGCAAGGAATTCCCTGAGTTTGCTATAAAATTAGCATAGCTAAATGTGCAGGAGGGTGTCATGCAGAGGTGCTAGAAATAGCTTGGCACCAGTGGGGCACTAATGGAATACAACAGCCAGTTCTATGATGCCACTAAATGGCAGTATTTTTTGCTATCAATATAGCTTATTAAAAACAGAGCAGGAGGGTGTCATGCAGAGGTGCTAGAAATAGCTTGGCACCAGTGGGGCACTAATGGAATACAACAGCCAGTTCTATGATGCCACTAAATGGCAGTATTTTTTGCTATCATTATAGCTTATTAAAAACAAAGCAGGAGGGTGTCATGCAGAGGTGCTGCACATAGATTTGCACCAGTGGGGCACTAATGGAATACAACAACCAGTTCTATGATGTCACTAAATGGCAGTATTTTTTGCTATCATTATAGCTTATTAAAAACAGTGCAGGAGGGTGTCATGCAGAGGTGCTAGAAATAGCTTGGCCCCAGTGGGGCACTAATGGAATACAACAGCCAGTTCTATGATGCCACTAAATGGCAGTATTTTTTGCTATCATTATAGATTATTAAAAACAGAGCAGGAGGGTGTCATGCAGAGGTGCTGCACATAGATTTGCACCAGTGGGGGCACTAATGGAATACAACAGCCAGTTCTATGATGCCACTAAATGGCAGTATTTTTTGCTATCATTATAGCTTATTAAAAACAGAGCAGGAGGGTGTCATGCAGAGGTGCTGCACATATCTTTGCACTAGTGGGACTATAGCAAAGTCCAATAGCCACGTTTAGGATGCCACTAGGTACACTGAGTGTTTGCTAGTATAATGGCTTAGTTATAACGAGTTGGAGTGTGCAATGCAGGCAGAGGTGCTGCAAATATCTTTGCACTAGTGGGACTATAGCAAAGTCCAATAGCCACGTTTAGGATGCCACTAGGTACACTGAGTGTTTGCTAGTATAATGGGTTAGTTATAATGAGTTGGAGTGTGCAATGCAGGCAGAGGTGCTGCAAATATCTTTGCACTAGTGGGACTATAGCAAAGTCCAATAGCCACATTTAGGATGCCACTAGGTACACTGAGTGTTTGCTAGTATAATGGCTTAGTTATAATGAGTTGGAGTGTGCAATGCAGGCAGAGGTGCTGCAAATATCTTTGCACTAGTGGGACTATAGCAAAGTCCAATAGCCACGTTTAGGATGCCACTAGGTACACTGAGTGTTTGCTAGTATAATGGGTTAGTTATAATGAGTTGGAGTGTGCAATGCAGGCAGAGGTGCTGCAAATATCTTTGCACTAGTGGGACTATAGCAAAGTCCAATAGCCACATTTAGGATGCCACTAGGTACACTGAGTGTTTGCTAGTATAATGGCTTAGTTATAATGAGTTGGAGTGTGCAATGCAGGCAGAAGTGCTGCAAATATCTTTGCACTAGTGGGACTAGACAAAAGTCCAATAGCCACGTTTAGAATGCCACTAGGTACACTGAGTGTTTGCTAGTATAATGGCTTAGTTATAATGAGTTGGAGTGTGCAATGCAGGCAGAGGTGCTGCAAATATCTTTGCACTAGTGGGACTAGACAAAAGTCCAATAGCCACGTTTAGAATGCCACTAGGTACACTTAGTGTTTGCTAGTATAATGGCTTAGTAACAATGAGTTTGAGTGTGCAATGCAGGCAGACGTGCTGCAAATATCTTTGCACTAGTGGGACTAGACAAAAGTCCAATAGACACGTTTAGAATGCCACTAGGTACACTGAGTGTTTGCTATTATAATGGCTTAGTTATAATGAGTTGGAGTGTGCAATGCAGGCAGAGGTGCTGCAAATATCTTTGCACTAGTGGGACTATAGCAAAGTCCAATAGCCACGTTTAGGATGCCACTAGGTACACTGAGTGTTTGCTAGTATAATGGCTTAGTTATAATGAGTTGGAGTGTGCAATGCAGGCAGAGGTGCTGCAAATATCTTTACACTAGTGGGACTATAGCAAAGTCCAATAGCCACGTTTAGAATGCCACTAGGTACACTGAGTGTTTGCTAGTATAATGGCTTAGTAACAATGAGTTTGAGTGTGCAATGCAGGCAGAGGTGCTGCAAATATCTTTGCACTAGTGGGACTAGACAAAAGTCCAATAGCCACGTTTAGAATGCCACTAGGTACACTGAGTGTTTGCTAGTATAATGGCTTAGTAACAATGAGTTTGAGTGTGCAATGCAGGCAGACGTGCTGCAAATATCTGTGCACTAGTGGGACTATACAGAAGTCCAATAGCCACGTTTAGGATGACACTAGGTACACTGAGTGTTTGCTAATATAATGGCTTAGTAACTATCAGTTGGAGTGTGCAATGCAGGCAGAGGTGCTGCAAATATCTTTGCACTAGTGGGACTATAGCAATGTCCAATAGCCACGTTTAGGATGCCACTAGGTACACTGAGTGTTTGCTAGTATAATGGCTTAGTTATAATGAGTTGGAGTGTGCAATGCAGGCAGAGGTGCTGCAAATATCTGTGCACTACTGGGACTATACAAAAGTCCAACAGCCACGTTTAGGATGCCACTAGGTACACTTAGTGTTTGCTAGTATAATGGCTTAGTTATAATGAGTTGGAGTGTGCAATGCAGGCAGAGGTGCTGCAAATATCTGTGCACTAGTGGGACTATACAGAAGTCCAATAGCCACGTTTAGGATGACACTAGGTAGACTGAGTGTTTGCTAGTATAATGGCTTAGTAACTATCAGTTGGAGTGTGCAATGCAGGCAGAGGTGCTGCAAATATCTGTGCACTAGTGGGACTATACAGAAGTCCAATAGCCACGTTTAGGATGACACTAGGTACACTGAGTGTTTGCTAGTATAATGGCTTAGTAACTATCAGTTGGAGTGTGCAATGCAGGCAGAGGTGCTGCAAATATCTTTGCACTAGTGGGACTATACAGAAGTCCAATAGCCACGTTTAGGATGACACTAGGTACACTGAGTGTTTGCTAGTATAATGGCTTAGTTATAATGAGTTGGAGTGTGCAATGCAGGCAGAGGTGCTGCAAATATCTGTGCACTACTGGGACTATACAGAAGTCCAACAGCCACGTTTAGGATGCCACTAGGTACACTCAGTATTTGCTAGTATAATGGCTTAGTTATAATGAGTTGGAGTGTGCAATGCAGGCAGACGTGCTGCAAATGTCTTTTCACTAGTGTGACTAGACAAAAGTCCAATAGCCACGTTTAGGATGCCACTAGGTACACTGAGTGTTTGCTAGTATAATGGCTTAGTTATAATGAGTTGGAGTGTGCAGAGGACAGGAGGGTACAGTGGCAGGGTTGTGGGTCTCTGGGTAGAGGAATGGAAGCCTGCCTTTCTATTCCCTCCTAATGGGGAAATGCAGCGACGAAATCCCTGACCTTAGCTACACAGACGCTGTCTCCGTTTTCAGGACCTGTCACCTATGGCTCTGACCCTGCCGGTACGAGCCCTTAAAAGGACTGATGGAAAGTGCTATCCCTAAGCTGTCCAGCGCTGTGTATGGAGCGCATACAGCTGTATCGGCGATAGGATTTAGGACGGAGCTGCGCTAGTGATGTCTGACACCAAGGACGCAGAAGGCAGATAATGGCATCCTGGAGGAAAATGTCCGGTTTTATAATGCAGGGACATGTGACATGGACATCCTATCACACATGCCGTTGCTTCTCTGGCTAAAAGTCCACTTAGCTGTGTGTGTGTCTGGCATTGGCTGACATAATGTCCCTCCCCACTACACGCGCGCGCTTAGGGAAGGAAGACAAGGAAAAAAAAAAAAAAATGGCGATCGCCATTATACAAACAGCAGTGATCTGAAGGCGCTGTTCCCGCACACTATACACTGAAATTTCATAATAGTGTGAGTCACAGAGTGACTTACACTATTACAGCGGAAAGCCAGCTAGGAATTAGCTGTTTTTTTGCTGCTAGAACCGTTCTCGAACGTTTCTAGAACTATCGAGCTTTTGCAAAAAGCTCGAGTTCTAGTTCGATCTAGAACAGGCCCCAAAATCACTCGAGCCTAGAACTGGAGAACCACGAACCACGAACCACGCTCAACTCTAATCAGCATACTCAGGAGAAATTGCACAATAAATCTTATGCTGAATTTTTTCCTTTTACACTTGTAAAAAAAAAAGCTACCTGGTTGAAGTAACAATTTTGTGGTAAAAATGTATTTTTTTATTTTCACAGCTCAACATTATAAACTTCTGTGAAGCACCTGAGGGTTCAGGGTACTCACCAAACATCTAGATAAATTCCTTCAGGGGTTTATTTTCCAAAATGGGGCCACATGTTGGGGAGCTTCACTGTATAGGCACCTCAGGGGGGGGTGTTCAGGGTACGCACCAAACATCTAGATAAATTCCTTGAGGGGCCTAGTTTCCAAAATGGGGTCACTTGTGCGGGGTTTCTGCTGTTTAGGTACTTTAGGGGACCTCCAAATGCGACATGGTGTCCGCAATCTTTTTCAGCCAAATTTAATTTCCAAAATTCATATATTGTTCCGTCCGTTCCAAGCCCTTCCATTTGTCCAATCAAAGGTTTCAGACCACATTTGAGGTATCACCGCGCTCATAAAAAAGTGGGTAACAAACCTTAAGGTCAAATTTTTGGAATTACCTCTTGAAAAAGTGATCAAATTGATGCTAAAGCAACATTTTTGAGAAAATTATTAAAATTTTCAATATGACAACGTAACGTTAACAAAATCTGTGAAGTACCTGTGGATTCAAAATGCTCACTATACCCCTAGATAGAAGCCTTGAGGGGTCTAGTTTCCAAAATGCATCACTTGTGAGGGGTTTCTTCTGTTTAGGTACCTTAGCGGACCTGTAAATGCAACATGGTGCCCGCAATCTATTTCAGCCAAATTTGCTTTTCCAAAATTCAAATATTGCTCCTTCTGTTCCGAGCCCTTCCATTTGTCCAAACAGAGGTTTCTGACCACATGTGGGGTATCGGTGCGTTCATAAGAAAGTGGGGAACAAGTTTTGGGGTCCATTTTGTTGTGTTATTTCTTCTAAATGTGAATAAATTTGGGTTAGAGCAACATTTTTAGGTAAAATTTAATTTTTGCTTTTTTTTATTGCACATTGCTTTTGTTCATGTGAAGCACCTGAAGGGTTAATAAACTTCTTGAATGTGGTTTTGAGTACTTTGGGGGTGCAGTTTTTAGAATGGTGTCACTTTTGGGTATTTTCTGTCATCTAGGCTTCTCAAAATCTCTTCAAATGTGATGTGGTCCCTAAAAAAATGGTTTTGTAAATTTTGATGTAAAAATGAGAAATCGCTGATAAACTTTGAACTCTTCTAACTTCCTAACAAAAAAAATGTTTGTTTCCAAAATTGTGCTGATGTAAAGTAGACATAAGGGAAATGTTACTTATTAACTATTTTGTGTTACAGAAATCTCTGGTTTAACGGTATAAAAATTAAAATGTTGAAAATTGCTAAATTTTCAAATTTTTTGCCAAAATTCAATTTTTTTCATAAATAAACGCAAAAAATATTGTCCTAAATTTGGTACTAACATGAAGTCCAATATGTGATGAAAAAATAATCTCAGAATCACCGGGATCTGTTGAAGCGTTCCAGAGTTATAACCTCATAAAGTGACACTGGTCAGAATTGCAAAATTTGGTCTGGTCATTAAGGTGAAAATTAGCTTTGTCACTAAGGGGTTAAATAACCATACCTTCACAGCTACTGGGATCTCGCCTTTTTTCTACTTGTGGGAGTTTTCATCCTGTTTTTTAGAATTTTTCAGGATTGCAGTGCCAGAAGACAAGAAATGTTCTTCCCAATTGAAAAACGTCTGGAGGGAGAACAAGAAGGGTCTTTTGGTGACTAGTGATTGGGCTAAAAAGGAAGCAAACCACAGACACAGAAAGGCTCCTGTATTTAGGGTGGGGGAATTTGTGTGGTTGCCATTGAAAAATTTAGGGTAAGTTTCAACTCCCTGCAATTTGGAAAATCAATAACATTCCATTCTTTTCTTCTGAAGAGATTTAAAGGGACGGCTGATGCTCGACATATTATTGAGATGGATCTGGTGGAAGATCAGAAGTATGAAGCAGAGCAAGTTCTGGAACAAAGGTGGAAGAGAGTTCAATCATCATCTTCAGAGGATAAGGTTTTCTGAGGGTCGAGTGGCCCCTTGTAGAATAAGGTTTACTTTAATGGCTCAACTCCGGGGCTTGATCCGGTGACCTCTGGTTCTGTTGTTGGTCCCAGCTCTTCAGTTAAGGATAATCTAGCTGATATAATAATTTATTTTCTCTGCGGTTTGTTTGTGTCTCCCTTCCCAGCATTCTTTCCATTCTTTTACATTTGGAATTTGGTGGGTTTCCATGTATTCTGTAAGTCTTTTGAGCTCCCTCCACCTTCCCTATATGACTGTGTTTATGCAATTTTAGCTCTGCGTCTCACCCTCTGCTTGTGTGCACTTCATACAGTTAGATCCAGAAATATTTGGACAGTGACACAATTTTCGCGAGTTGGGCTCTGCATGCCACCACATTGGATTTGAAATGAAATCTCTACAACAGAATTCAAGTGCAGATTGTAACGTTTAATTTGAAGGTTTGAACAAAAATATCTGATAGAAATTGTAGGAATTGTACACATTTCTTTACAAACACTCCACATTTTAAGAGGTCAAAAGTAATTGGACAAATAAACCAAACCCAAACAAAATATTTTTATTTTCAATATTTTGTTGCGAATCCTTTGGAGGCAATCACTGCCTTAAGTCTGGAACCCATGGACATCACCAAACGCTGGGTTTCCTCCTTCTTAATGCTTTGCCAGGCCTTTACAGCCGCAGCCTTCAGGTCTTGCTTGTTTGTGGGTCTTTCCGTCTTAAGTCTGGATTTTAGCAAATGAAATGCATGCTCAATTGGGTTAAGATCTGGTGATTGACTTGGCCATTGCAGAATGTTCAACTTTTTTTGCACTCATGAACTCCTGGGTAGCTTTGGCTGTATGCTTGGGGTCATTGTCCATCTGTACTATGAAGTGCCGTCCGATCAACTTTGCGGCATTTGGCTGAATCTGGGCTGAAAGTATATCCCGGTACACTTCAGAATTCATCCGGCTACTCTTGTCTGCTGTTATGTCATCAATAAACACAATGACCCAGTGCCATTGAAAGCCATGCATGCCCATGCCATAACGTTGCCTCCACCATGTTTACAGAGGATGTGGTGTGCCTTGGATCATGTGCTGTTCCCTTTCTTCTCCAAACTTTTTTCTTCCCATCATTCTGGTACAGGTTGATCTTTGTCTCATCTGTCCATAGAATACTTTTCCAGAACTGAGCTGGCTTCATGAGGTGTTTTTCAGCAAATTTAACTCTGGCCTGTCTATTTTTGGAATTGATGAATGGTTTGCATCTAGATGTGAACCCTTTCTATTTACTTTCATGGAGTCTTCTCTTTACTGTTGACTTAGAGACAGATACACCTACTTCACTGAGAGTGTTCTGGACTTCAGTTGATGTTGTGAACGGGTTCTTCTTCACCAAAGAAAGTATGTGGCGATCATCCACCACTGTTGTCATCCGTGGACGCCCAGGTCTTTTTGAGTTCCCAAGCTCACCAGTCAATTCCTTTTTTCTCAGAATGTACCCGACTGTTGATTTTGCTACTCCAAGCATGTCTGCTATCTCTCTGATGGAGTTTTTCTTTTTTTTCAGCCTCAGGATGTTCTGCTTCACCTCAATTGAGAGTTCCTTAGACCGCATGTTGTCTGGTCACAGCAACAGCTTCCAAATGCAAAACCACACACCTGTAATCAACCCCAGACCTTTTAACTACTTCATTGATTACAGGTTAACGAGGGAGACGCCTTCAGAGTTAATTGCAGCCCTTAGAGTCCCTTGTCCAATTACTTTTGGTCCCTTGAAAAAGAGGAGGCTATGCATTACAGAGCTATGATTCCTAAACCCTTTCTCCGATTTGGATGTGAAAACTCTCATATTGCAGCTGGGAGTGTGCACTTTCAGCCCATATTATATATATAATTGTATTTCTGAACATGTTTTTGTAAACAGCTAAAATAACAAAACTTGTGTCACTGTCCAAATATTTCTGGACCTAACTGTATATACGAGTTGTTGTTTAGTGTAGCACTTTGTTTATAGTTGATGGTGCAGTTAAGACAACTCTGATTTAGCCAACATTGAGTGGGGGTGCCATTCCGTAATCTCAGGGTACCAATCTACATGGTCACAGGATAAATCAAGGTCAGATTTATGGCTTCTTCTAGTCTGACTAGGGTTCTGCTGATTACAGGTATTACAACTGTCCTGATTTGTTTATCACCGTGTGAGTGGTAGGGCTCAGTTGTAACAATGGTAGACTCATATACTGAAAAACCTTCTTCCTGGATAGTGTTATTCGTTCGAGTGGATGTTGTGAAAGGGTTTTCCTTCACCATGAAAAGGATTCTGCGATCATTCACCTCTGTTGTCTTCTGTGTATGTATAGGCCTTTTTGAGTTCTCAAACTCACCAGTGTGTACTTTTTTTTCCAGAATGTACCAAACTGTTGCTATTGCTACTCCTAATATTTCTGCTATCTCTCTTCTGGATTCTTCCCTTTTTTAGACTCATATTTGTCATGTTTCTATTACTTTGAAAGCTCCTTTGACCGCATGTTGTTTCACAACCACAGCTTCCAAATGCAGACCTGGAATCAGCTAATGACATTATACCTGCTTAATTGATTATGGATTCACCATGGAATACTCCATGAAGCCCATTAAAAAGCTTTTGAAATAATTGCACAATTAAGTTCCCTTGAAAAATAGGTAGCTACACATTAAAGAGCTGTAATTCCTAATTCTTTACTCTAATTAGGATGTGAATGTCCTCAAATTAAAGCTAAGAGTCTACACTTTAAGCCCATATTGATTAAATATCAGTATATTGAATATATTTTGGTAAAGAGCTAAAATTCCCAAAAATGGGTCACTGCCCAAATATTTCTGGACCTAACTCTATACCATACTAATAATGGGAAGCTTACCCTGTTCAAGGGAACCTTTCAGGTCCCCAGTGCACCCTGAACCATGAGCAGTTGTGAGTGCATATCTAGAATCCCTGTTTAACTGTCTTTATATATTAGCATACATAAACAGATCTTTAGAAAACCTATTTATAAAAATCTTTTTTGATATGCTAATTTATGTCAGTGACTAGTTGCAGAGGTGTTAGTTCACTGATTATTTGGCTCACATAGCATGTTATCACACCCCTGTGGGCATGATAACATGCTGTACAACAGACAATTGAAACTCCCCAAATCAAAAACATAACAGAATGGGAAGAATACTGGGTAGGGAAACTCACATTCAAACCGCAAGGAAAAGCAACAAAGATGAGCAAGAATATCCTTACCTGAAGAGCTTGGACTCCAAGCATCCATTCATCTATGAAAATAGCCAGTAACGGAGGCATGTGCATGGCAAGAATAAAAAGGTCCTCCAAAGATGTGATAGGGCAACCAAAACGAGAAAGTGAGCACATCTAAGACAAGACAAAGGAAAGAAAAGACAATAGAACTAACAGCAGTTGGACTGAAACAAAACAGGCTGTGGTTAAATAGAGTGGGAAACTGACCACACAACCAGAGGTCACTGAATCGAGCCCTGGATTCTAGCTATGACACTGAGAGTAAAAACCCTAGCTGATAGTAAAAACTAATTTTCTAATTTTGACATTCTAGGCAAAATATTGTTTTGTGAACTTTAATTGTATAGAAACTACTAAAAGTGTTTGAAGTGTCAAATATTAGAGACAGAGAGGGTTACGTTATATAGAATATATATATTATATTTATATATATATATATATATATATATATATATATATATATATATATATATATATATATAGATCACAACACTACAATAACTAGCTCAATTTTGTATTGTGTTTTGCTAGCCACCCGTGGCAGTTTTTTTTTGTTCATTTCTTTCCCCAGGCCAAAACATGTACCTCAGAGCCACAATATCTTCTTTGTTTAAATGTCATTGGTGTAATAAAGAGAAGGGCAAGCTTTTTTCTATTCTTCACTAGCAATTTCTTTATTTTAGTAGTGTATACCCCAGAGAAAGGTCTGAAATTGCGGGATATTCAATGTAATTTCCAGAGCAAATGATGTTTATTAATGTTTGTGACTTGAAAATGTGCAAAAGAAATACATTTGCAGACTTTAGCAAAAAGTTTCTGACACCCTCACACTGTATTGTGTTTAAATGCAGAAACTTTGAATTATCAATGCCGCAAGGCAAACGTACTTGGCTGACATGTCCATGCTGGATCTACTGTATACACAGCTTACTTACTTAGATGCAGTTCTTGGCATCTTCAAGGTCATCACCTATAACAGAGCTATACATTACGGCTCTATATCAATACAAAACTTGAAATAACAATAGAAACCATATTTATGTAGACTGGAGATCAAAATTAGAGAAGAAAACACAATTTCCTAAATGTTAAGGTCATTGTGTAGATAGTGCTATGGGATTACATCCTAATATGAGTAAACTAGCAGTATTATAAGCTTACTTCATGAATGTAATTTTTTTCAAAAGCACATAATAAAAATGCAAATTAGATAAATGTAAATAAAACTGATCAAACTTAGAGAACACTTTGGATATATGCAAGTTATTGGTGTTAATCTGGCACCTGGGGCTAATTTCCTTAATTATCTGACAAACACTATGTAACTGGCAGCCTAACTTTCCAGTACTGACTTTGCAGAAATGGTGTGCCATTCCAAAGTGGCTGAAACCCTCTGGCAGCAGATTGTCCAGATGAAGGCCGAAGGGGTGACTCTATCAGCCATAGCAAGAGAAGTTGGTCATTTCAAGTCTGTCTAAGGAGAAGACAGTCCGGCATTAAAAACCACATTCACTTTAAATAACGCAGTGCAATAAACAGATCAAAAAGGAGATTGAAAAAACAGCTGCGGTGCAACACCCCCAATGGGTAAACATGTAATGGCTCCGGAATCGAAGAAGTAAGGAGGTGGCACTCACCATGTAGAAATCTTCGTTTATTGATTAAAAATAGACATCAAAAAGCAGGGAGGAATGCAGGGGGCGTCAGAGACTATGGCGTCTGTTTCGCACTCAAGGGCGCTTTGTTGGGTCTAGACATCAGATTTGTTCTTCTATACTGGAGTTTGAACATACACAGTGTTCAGCATAAATGAGTACTCCCTAACAAATGTTTTTCTTTCCTTACAGAATCAACATTTTCTAGGGCATACACTTCTACAAAATACTTCCTCAAATGTGGTCTATTGATTGCAAACAAGATCTGCTATTTTGTAAAAAAGCAAGAAAATAAAATTCCGAACAAATTAGTTCAAGACCATGGTTGAAATAACAAGAATTCGACCACAGGTAAGTCAAATTCTTCATTAACCCCTTCCCGATCGGCGGATTTTTCGCTTTCCATTTTTTTTCACCATTCTTCTTCCGAGACACGTAACTTTTTTATTTTTCAGTCAATATGGTCATGTGCCGGCTCAATTTTTTGCGGAATGAGCTGTACTTTTAAATGAAACCATGAGTTTTACCATATAGTGTACTGGAAAAGAAATTTCCAAATGTGGAAAAATTGCAAAAAAAGTGCCATAGCACTATTGTTTTTGAGATATTTTATTCTCTGTTTTCACTATATGGTAAAACTGATGTGTTGGTGTGATGCCTGAGGTCAGTGCGAGTTCGTAGACACCAAACATGTATAGGTTTTCTTTTATCTAAGGGGTTAAAAAAAAATCAGAAGTTTGTCCGTAAAAAGTGGCCTACGTTTTACACCATATTCCGTGACTTGTAGCGTTCTCATTTTTTGGGATCTATGGCTCAGTGACAGCTTATTTTTTAGCATCTCAGGCTGACATTTTTAAAGGTACCATTTTTGTGCAGATGGTACATTTTGATCGCCTGATATTGCATTTAGCAATTTTATAGATCAGATTAATTGATTTTATATTTTGATATATTGGGCATTTCTGAACGCGGTGATGCTAAATGTGTGTATATTTTTTATTTTTTTAACCCTTTAATTTTCAATTGGGCGAAAGGGGGGGTGATTTGAACTTTTAGGTTTTTTATTTTTTTTAAATTTTTACAACTTTTTTTTTATTTTACTAGTCTACCTAGGGGACTATATGGATTAGCTGTCTGATCACTCTGCCATATTTGCTGTTCACAGCTAGACAACTGTGAACAGCAGATATGCTCCTAAGCTGTCCCATCCAGCTCTCGACTGTGTGAGGCAGGAAGTGAGTCATGTGAGCTAACATCACTCTGTGCTACCATGACAACAACAGAAAGTCACGTGATCATGTCACGTGACTTCTGGTATCGGCGGGTGAGTAAATGTTTACCGCCGATGCCATTATAATGGCGCTGTCACATATTGACAGCACCATTTAAGGGGTTAAATGGCACGGGCGGATAACGATTCTGCTCATGCCTGGCAGGCACACATCTCAGCTGTAAAAATCAGCTGAGATGTGAGCCGATCGCTGCAAGCTGCAGTAACACTATGACCGCTAGGTCATAAGATTACTGTCCGTGGTCATTAAGGGGTTAAACAGGTGTTCAGCAAACAGCTGTTGACTATACGAGGGGAAGCTGCTAAGTCTTTGGCTTTGTGATCTTGTTTTGCTTCTATGGTAATCAATGTTATATCACATGAAATCCTTATGTGTCTAATATATGTTTTCAAAATTTTGTGTTTGTTGCCTATGGCAACAGTGTTTTACGCACTCAGAAAAACAAAATGGCAGAGTCTAATCTGATATTCGCAGCAACCAAGAGCAGAGGAGTGATAAAATTTTTGTTTCTGCAAGGAAAGTCCAATAAGGATATTCATGGTGATATGTTGCAGACATTGGGGGATCAATGCCCGTCATATTCCGCAGTTAAGAACTGGGTTGCCAAATTTAAAACGGGTCATTTCAGCACCAATGATGAGGAACATCCTGGACGACCGAGAGTGGTTGTTGTTCCGGAGATAGTCGATGCTGTGCACCACCTCATAATTAGAGATGAGCGAACCGGTCCCGGTTCGGCTCGAGGCGGTTCGCCGAACGGGGGGTCTGGCTCGAGTTCGGCTCGTCGAACGTTCGACGAACCGAACTCGAGCCCATAGGAAACAATGGCAGGCAATCACAAACACAGTAAAACACCTAGAAAACACCCTCAAAGGTGTCCAAAAGGTGACAAACAACTCACAACACAACACAAACACATGGGAAAGTGACAAGGACATGTACTCATGCGAAAACAAAACAGCTGGACAAGGAAAAAGAGGAGGACACACAGATATAGGCATGGCACGCCCTTCTAAAGTCATGTAAAACACCGCAAGGTGACTCCAAGCGGAGTCTCCCTTTTTTCCAAAAATTGGGCCCCACACACCCACCCCTTCAGTGGCAGCAGTTGTGCCCCAGTTGTACACTTCACAGCTAGATTTGCATCAAGCACATTCAAAAATACGCCATTCTTATCCGTCCCCAGGATGACACCGGGGTAGGTAGCAAAGTCTTTCCTGATCCCAGCTCTGTTCATCTTGGCTTCTTTTAAAAACACAGCAAGCAAGGGTTACTCCAAGCGGAGTCTCCCTTTTTTCCAAAAATTGGGCCACACAGACACCCACCCCATCAGTGGCAGCACTTGGGCCCTAGTTGCAAACAGGATGTTTTGATTTGCATCAAGCACATTCAAAAATACGCTATTCTTAGCCGTCCCCAGGATGACACTGGGGTAGGTAGCAAAGTCTTTGCTGACCCATGACTTGTTCATCTTGGCTTCTTTTAAAAACAATGTAAGCAAGGGTTACTCCAAGCGGAGTCTCCCCTTTTTTCCAAAAATTGGGCCCCACACACACCCACCCATTCAGTGGCAGCAGTTGTGCCCCAGTTGTACACTTCACAGCTAGATTTGCATCAAGCACATTCAAAAATACGCCATTCTTATCCGTCCCCAGGATGACACCGGGGTAGGTAGCAAAGTCTTTCCTGATCCCAGCTCTGTTCATCTTGGCTTCTTTTAAAAACACAGCAAGCAAGGGTTACTCCAAGCGGAGTCTCCCTTTTTTCCAAAAATTGGGCCACACAGACACCCACCCCATCAGTGGCAGCACTTGGGCCCTAGTTGCAAACAGGATGTTTTGATTTGCATCAAGCACATTCAAAAATACGCTATTCTTAGCCGTCCCCAGGATGACACTGGGGTAGGTAGCAAAGTCTTTGCTGACCCATGACTTGTTCATCTTGGCTTCTTTTAAAAACAATGTAAGCAAGGGTTACTCCAAGCGGAGTCTCCCCTTTTTTCCAAAAATTGGGCCCCACACACACCCACCCATTCAGTGGCAGCAGTTGTGCCCCAGTTGTACACTTCACAGCTAGATTTGCATCAAGCACATTCAAAAATACGCCATTCTTATCCGTCCCCAGGATGACACCGGGGTAGGTAGCAAAGTCTTTCCTGATCCCAGCTCTGTTCATCTTGGCTTCTTTTAAAAACACAGCAAGCAAGGGTTACTCCAAGCGGAGTCTCCCTTTTTTCCAAAAATTGGGCCACACAGACACCCACCCCATCAGTGGCAGCACTTGGGCCCTAGTTGCAAACAGGATGTTTTGATTTGCATCAAGCACATTCAAAAATACGCTATTCTTAGCCGTCCCCAGGATGACACTGGGGTAGGTAGCAAAGTCTTTGCTGACCCATGACTTGTTCATCTTGGCTTCTTTTAAAAACAATGTAAGCAAGGGTTACTCCAAGCGGAGTCTCCCCTTTTTTCCAAAAATTGGGCCCCACACACACCCACCCATTCAGTGGCAGCAGTTGTGCCCCAGTTGTACACTTCACAGCTAGATTTGCATCAAGCACATTCAAAAATACGCCATTCTTATCCGTCCCCAGGATGACACCGGGGTAGGTAGCAAAGTCTTTCCTGATCCCAGCTCTGTTCATCTTGGCTTCTTTTAAAAACACAGCAAGCAAGGGTTACTCCAAGCGGAGTCTCCCTTTTTTCCAAAAATTGGGCCACACAGACACCCACCCCATCAGTGGCAGCACTTGGGCCCTAGTTGCAAACAGGATGTTTTGATTTGCATCAAGCACATTCAAAAATACGCTATTCTTAGCCGTCCCCAGGATGACACTGGGGTAGGTAGCAAAGTCTTTGCTGACCCATGACTTGTTCATCTTGGCTTCTTTTAAAAACAATGTAAGCAAGGGTTACTCCAAGCGGAGTCTCCCCTTTTTTCCAAAAATTGGGCCCCACACACACCCACCCATTCAGTGGCAGCAGTTGTGCCCCAGTTGTACACTTCACAGCTAGATTTGCATCAAGCACATTCAAAAATACGCCATTCTTATCCGTCCCCAGGATGACACCGGGGTAGGTAGCAAAGTCTTTCCTGATCCCAGCTCTGTTCATCTTGGCTTCTTTTAAAAACACAGCAAGCAAGGGTTACTCCAAGCGGAGTCTCCCTTTTTTCCAAAAATTGGGCCACACAGACACCCACCACATCAGTGGCAGCACTTGGGCCCTAGTTGCAAACAGGATGTTTTGATTTGCATCAAGCACATTCAAAAATACGCTATTCTTAGCCGTCCCCAGGATGACACTGGGGTAGGTAGCAAAGTCTTTGCTGACCCATGACTTGTTCATCTTGGCTTCTTTTAAAAACAATGTAAGCAAGGGTTACTCCAAGCGGAGTCTCCCCTTTTTTCCAAAAATTGGGCCCCACACACACCCACCCATTCAGTGGCAGCAGTTGTGCCCCAGTTGTACACTTCACAGCTAGATTTGCATCAAGCACATTCAAAAATACGCCATTCTTATCCGTCCCCAGGATGACACCGGGGTAGGTAGCAAAGTCTTTCCTGATCCCAGCTCTGTTCATCTTGGCTTCTTTTAAAAACACAGCAAGCAAGGGTTACTCCAAGCGGAGTCTCCCTTTTTTCCAAAAATTGGGCCACACAGACACCCACCACATCAGTGGCAGCACTTGGGCCCTAGTTGCAAACAGGATGTTTTGATTTGCATCAAGCACATTCAAAAATACGCTATTCTTAGCCGTCCCCAGGATGACACCGGGGTAGGTAGCAAAGTCTTTCCTGATCCCAGCTCTGTTCATCTTGGCTTCTTTTAAAAACACAGCAAGCAAGGGTTACTCCAAGCGGAGTCTCCCTTTTTTCCAAAAATTGGGCCACACAGACACCCACCCCATCAGTGGCAGCACTTGGGCCCTAGTTGCAAACAGGATGTTTTGATTTGCATCAAGCACATTCCAAATCCACAAGCATTTACTCTCCCCAGGATGACACAGGGGTAGTAAATTCCTTCTGGATCCATGACTTGTTCATTTTGATGAACGTCAGTCTGTCCACATTGTCACTGGACAGACGCGTGCGCTTATCTGTCAGCACACACCCAGCAGCACTGAATACACGTTCAGAGACAACGCTGGCAGCTGGACACGACAAAATCTCCAAGGCGTAACTGGAGAGCTCTGGCCATTTTTCTATGTTTGAAGCCCAAAAGGAGCAAGGCTCCAGTTGCACAGTCATGGCATCGATGTTCATTTGGAGATACTCCTGTATCATCCTCTCCAGCCGTTGAGTATGTGTCAGACTTGTTGTCTCTGGTGGCCTTGCAAAAGAGGGTCTAAAAAAATTATGAAAAGATTCCATAAAATTGCTGTTACCGGCACCAGAAAAGGTCCTACTGGTACGGGTAGACTGTTGAAGATGACGAGACCGTCCCATGTTTGTCAAGTTACAACTGGGAGATTCACTCCCTGCACCTGCACGGTTGTTTGGTGGAAAAGCCGAGCTAAGATCTAGTAACAGCTTCTGCTGATACTCCTGCATACGTGCGTCCCTTTCTATGGCTGGAATTATGTCACAAAATTTGGACTTGTACCGGGGATCTAATAGTGTGGCAATCCAGTAGTCATCATCACTTCTAATTTTGACAATACGACTGTCATGTTGGAGGTAGTGCAACAAAAAGGCACTCATGTGTCTTGCGCAGCCATGCGGACCAAGTCCATGCTGTGTTTGTGGCATAGAGGTGCTACCCGTTCTTTCTTCCTCTGACATCTGACCCCAACCTCTTTCAACTGAAATTTGACCAAGGTCTCCCTCATCCGCTGAGTCTTCCATGTCCATGGACAGTTCGTCCTCCATTTCTTCATGTTCTCCTGCACCTTGCTCAACATTTCGCCTGCTACTATGCGCCCTTGTCGATCCCTGTCCCCCATGGTCCCATGCCTGCTGCGTTGGTGATGATGAACGTCTGGACCTTCGTGATGTTGTTGTCCCTTGCGCATATGAATCCTCCTGTAGTTCCTCCCCTTCATGTTGTCCCACCCCCTGACTCCGAATAGTGTTTAGCGTGTGCTCCAGCATGTAAATGACTGGAATCGTCATGCTGATAATGGCATTGTCAGAGCTAAACATATTCGTCGCCATGTCGAAACTGTGCAGAAGGGTGCATAGGTCCTTGATCTGAGACCACTCCATCAGGGTGATCTGCCCCACCTCTGCATCTCGTTGGCCCAGGCTATACGTCATGACGTATTGCACCAGGGCTCTGCGGTGCTGCCACAGTCGCTGTAACATGTGGAGAGTTGAATTCCAGCGTGTCGCCACATCGCATTTCAGGCGATGAACCGGCAGGCCGAAAGACTTCTGGAGCGATGCAAGTCGCTCTGCTGCGGCGCTTGAACGGCGGAAGTGAGCTGACAGTTTTCGTGCCCTGTTCAGAAGGCCATCTAGGCCGGGATAGTGTGTTAAAAATTGCTGCACGACAAGGTTCAACACGTGAGCCATACAAGGTACGTGTGTCACCTTGCCCAGGCGAAGTGCCGCACCCAGGTTTGCAGCATTGTCGCACACGGCCTTACCAGGCTGCAGTTTGAGTGGAGACAACCATTTATTAAACTCGGACCGCAAAGCTGACCACAACTCCTCAGCTGTGTGACTCTTATTACCAAGACATGTCAAGCTAAAGACCGCCTGATGCCGTTGCGCTCTGCTGCCAGCATAGTAATGAGGGGTGCGTGATTCCTTCTGCGCAGTGAGAACGCTGGTGGCCTGACCAGGCAGGCTTGGGGCGGAGGTGGAGGACCCAGATGAGGTGGAGGATGCAGAAGCAGTGGCGGAACTTGGACAGACAGAGGATTGACACACAAGTCGTGGGGACGGCAAGACTTGTGCAGCAGACCCTTCACCATCTATCACCATAGTTACCCAGTGCCCAGTCAGCGACATGTAACGTCCCTGTCCATGCTTACTGGTCCAAGTATCGGTGGTGAAATGCACCCGTTCACACACAGAGTTTCTCAAGGAAGCGGTGATGTTGTGTGCGACATGCTGGTGTAGCGCGGGCACACCTTTCTTAGAGAAGTAGTGGCGACTAGGCATCTGGTACTGGGGCACAGCGACAGACATAAGGTCTCTAAAATCCTGTGTGTCCACTAGGCGGAAAGGCAGCATTTCGGTAGCCAACAGCTTACAGAGGGATAGAGTCAACCTCTTAGCTTTGTCATGGGTCGGAGGAAGTGGCCTTTTATTTGACCACATCTGAGGGACAGAGATCTGGCTGCTGTGTGTAGACGGTGTTGAGTAGGGTGTCCCTTGAAAAATGCAGGTTTGTGAGGAAAGTGCAGGCGGAGACATGATGTTGCCTTCATCCAACGTTGGTGCTATCGATGTCTGAGAGAGCTGTACACACTCACTTGTTTCCCCTTCCAAACCAACTGACGACCTTACAAGCAAACTGCCTGTTGCGGTTACAGTGGTGGAAGTTTTGCGTGGAAAAACAGGTGTGGCAGCTGTCCCCACAGTCCTAGAAGATGAAGAGCGCGCGGATGCAGTGGAAGGGGCGGGCGGTGGATGGTTCGCTCCACTAGGCCGCATTGCAGCACGGTGAGCTTCCCACCGGGACTTATGATATTTAGTCATGTGACGATTCATGGAAGAAGTTGTCAAACTGCTGAGGTTTTGACCTCTACTAACAGAATCATGACAAATGTTACATATCACATGAGTTGGGCGATCTTTTTCGATGTGAAAAAAGGACCAGGCTAGGCAAGGCTTAGAGGCCATGCGACCTGTTGATCCACCCCGAATAATGCTCATAGGCAGAGTGGTGGCTGAGGATGCAGTTGTAGACGTGCTACCAGTGCTCCGACTCTGTCCAGGAAGGCGCAAGGTAACTTCGTCGTCGGTTGCATCCTCCTCCACCGCCTCTGTTGACCTCCTCGAGTGCCTGACTGGGGGTTGACAGTAGGTGGGATCTAGAACGTCATCATCAATTGTTGTGTTTGCACTCCCCTCCCCCTCAGACCGAGCCTCTTCTTGCCCTGACCGAATATTTAAGTTGTCATCCCAATCGGGTATCTGCGTCTCATCTTCATCAGTATGTTCCTCATTGTCTATAACCACAGGTGTTACAGTTTGTGACAAAGGGTCAACATTATGCTCAGAAACTTGGTCCTCACGGCCTGAATCTGAGTCACAAAGGTTCTGGGCATCACTGCAGACCATTTCCTGTTCTGTACTCACTGTAGCTTGGGAGCAGACCTCTGATTCCCAGGCTATAGTGTGACTGAACAGCTCTGCAGACTCAGCCATCTCAGTTCCACCATACTGTGCAGGGCTGATGGAGACTTCAGAGCTGGGAGAAAGCAAGTTTGATTGGGATGACAACTCAGAGGACTGGTGTTTTTTGGATGCGGTACTTGAAGTGGCAGAGAGGGCACTTGTTGGACCACTTGAGATCCATTCAAGCATTTTCCTTTTTTGCCCATCATCTACCTTTGTTCCTGTTGTTCGTGTCCGTAACAAAGGGAGCACATCGGATTGTCCACGGTAAGTAGTAGACATCTTACTTTTGCTGGTAGATGGTCTATCTTCAGCAGATGATAATGGAGCTTTGCCACCTTCCCCACGGACAAAACCTTTTTTGCCTTTTCCACCACGCCTCTTCCCCTTTCCACCAGCATCTGTCATTTTGCCACTCATGTTGATTGCGACAAGATTGTGGACTGAAAATGTGGTAGTAAAAATTGAGAGGTGGTGAAGATTGCAGTGGTGGTCTAGCTTTATTAACAGCAGAATAATAAAGAATAAATATCCCTGACAATGCAACTTAGTTATAATTAGTTGGAGTGTGCAACGCAGGCAGACGTGCTGCAAATGTCTTTGCACTAGTGGGACTATAGCAAAGTCCAATAGCCACGTATAGGATGCCACTAGGTACACTGAGTGTTTGCTAGTATAATGGCTTGGTTAGAATGAGTTGTAGTGTGCAACGCAGGCAGACGCGCTCTGCAAATGTCTTTGCACTAGTGGGACTATAGCAAAGTCCAATAGCCACGTATAGGATGCCACTAGGTACACTGAGTGTTTGCTAGTATAATGGCTTGGTTAGAATGAGTTGTAGTGTGCAACGCAGGCAGACGCGCTCTGCAAATGTCTTTGCACTAGTGGGACTATAGCAAAGTCCAATAGCCACGTATAGGATGCCACTAGGTACACTGAGTGTTTGCTAGTATAATGGCTTGGTTAGAATGAGTTGTAGTGTGCAACGCAGGCAGACGCGCTCTGCAAATGTCTTTGCACTAGTGGGACTATAGCAAAGTCCAATAGCCACGTATAGGATGCCACTAGGTACACTGAGTGTTTGCTAGTATAATGGCTTGGTTAGAATGAGTTGTAGTGTGCAACGCAGGCAGACGCGCTCTGCAAATGTCTTTGCACTAGTGGGACTATAGCAAAGTCCAATAGCCACGTATAGGATGCCACTAGGTACACTGAGTGTTTGCTAGTATAATGGCTTGGTTAGAATGAGTTGTAGTGTGCAACGCAGGCAGACGCGCTCTGCAAATGTCTTTGCACTAGTGGGACTATAGCAAAGTCCAATAGCCACGTATAGGATGCCACTAGGTACACTGAGTGTTTGCTAGTATAATGGCTTGGTTAGAATGAGTTGTAGTGTGCAACGCAGGCAGACGCGCTCTGCAAATGTCTTTGCACTAGTGGGACTATAGCAAAGTCCAATAGCCACGTATAGGATGCCACTAGGTACACTGAGTGTTTGCTAGTATAATGGCTTGGTTAGAATGAGTTGTAGTGTGCAACGCAGGCAGACGCGCTCTGCAAATGTCTTTGCACTAGTGGGACTATAGCAAAGTCCAATAGCCACGTATAGGATGCCACTAGGTACACTGAGTGTTTGCTAGTATAATGGCTTGGTTAGAATGAGTTGTAGTGTGCAACGCAGGCAGACGCGCTCTGCAAATGTCTTTGCACTAGTGGGACTATAGCAAAGTCCAATAGCCACGTATAGGATGCCACTAGGTACACTGAGTGTTTGCTAGTATAATGGCTTGGTTAGAATGAGTTGTAGTGTGCAACGCAGGCAGACGCGCTCTGCAAATGTCTTTGCACTAGTGGGACTATAGCAAAGTCCAATAGCCACGTATAGGATGCCACTAGGTACACTGAGTGTTTGCTAGTATAATGGCTTGGTTAGAATGAGTTGTAGTGTGCAACGCAGGCAGACGCGCTCTGCAAATGTCTTTGCACTAGTGGGACTATAGCAAAGTCCAATAGCCACGTATAGGATGCCACTAGGTACACTGAGTGTTTGCTAGTATAATGGCTTGGTTAGAATGAGTTGTAGTGTGCAACGCAGGCAGACGCGCTCTGCAAATGTCTTTGCACTAGTGGGACTATAGCAAAGTCCAATAGCCACGTATAGGATGCCACTAGGTACACTGAGTGTTTGCTAGTATAATGGCTTGGTTAGAATGAGTTGTAGTGTGCAACGCAGGCAGACGCGCTCTGCAAATGTCTTTGCACTAGTGGGACTATAGCAAAGTCCAATAGCCACGTATAGGATGCCACTAGGTACACTGAGTGTTTGCTAGTATAATGGCTTGGTTAGAATGAGTTGTAGTGTGTAACGCAGGCAGACGCGCTCTGCAAATGTCTTTGCACTAGTGGGACTATAGCAAAGTCCAATAGCCACGTATAGGATGCCACTAGGTACACTGAGTGTTTGCTAGTATAATGGCTTGGTTAGAATGAGTTGTAGTGTGCAACGCAGGCAGACGCGCTCTGCAAATGTCTTTGCACTAGTGGGACTATAGCAAAGTCCAATAGCCACGTATAGGATGCCACTAGGTACACTGAGTGTTTGCTAGTATAATGGCTTGGTTAGAATGAGTTGTAGTGTGCAACGCAGGCAGACGCGCTCTGCAAATGTCTTTGCACTAGTGGGACTATAGCAAAGTCCAATAGCCACGTATAGGATGCCACTAGGTACACTGAGTGTTTGCTAGTATAATGGCTTGGTTAGAATGAGTTGTAGTGTGCAACGCAGGCAGACGCGCTCTGCAAATGTCTTTGCACTAGTGGGACTATAGCAAAGTCCAATAGCCACGTATAGGATGCCACTAGGTACACTGAGTGTTTGCTAGTATAATGGCTTGGTTAGAATGAGTTGTAGTGTGCAACGCAGGCAGACGCGCTCTGCAAATGTCTTTGCACTAGTGGGACTATAGCAAAGTCCAATAGCCACGTATAGGATGCCACTAGGTACACTGAGTGTTTGCTAGTATAATGGCTTGGTTAGAATGAGTTGTAGTGTGCAACGCAGGCAGACGCGCTCTGCAAATGTCTTTGCACTAGTGGGACTATAGCAAAGTCCAATAGCCACGTATAGGATGCCACTAGGTACACTGAGTGTTTGCTAGTATAATGGCTTGGTTAGAATGAGTTGTAGTGTGCAACGCAGGCAGACGCGCTCTGCAAATGTCTTTGCACTAGTGGGACTATAGCAAAGTCCAATAGCCACGTATAGGATGCCACTAGGTACACTGAGTGTTTGCTAGTATAATGGCTTGGTTAGAATGAGTTGTAGTGTGCAACGCAGGCAGACGCGCTCTGCAAATGTCTTTGCACTAGTGGGACTATAGCAAAGTCCAATAGCCACGTATAGGATGCCACTAGGTACACTGAGTGTTTGCTAGTATAATGGCTTGGTTAGAATGAGTTGTAGTGTGCAACGCAGGCAGACGCGCTCTGCAAATGTCTTTGCACTAGTGGGACTATAGCAAAGTCCAATAGCCACGTATAGGATGCCACTAGGTACACTGAGTGTTTGCTAGTATAATGGCTTGGTTAGAATGAGTTGTAGTGTGCAACGCAGGCAGACGCGCTCTGCAAATGTCTTTGCACTAGTGGGACTATAGCAAAGTCCAATAGCCACGTATAGGATGCCACTAGGTACACTGAGTGTTTGCTAGTATAATGGCTTGGTTAGAATGAGTTGTAGTGTGCAACGCAGGCAGACGCGCTCTGCAAATGTCTTTGCACTAGTGGGACTATAGCAAAGTCCAATAGCCACGTATAGGATGCCACTAGGTACACTGAGTGTTTGCTAGTATAATGGCTTGGTTAGAATGAGTTGTAGTGTGCAACGCAGGCAGACGCGCTCTGCAAATGTCTTTGCACTAGTGGGACTATAGCAAAGTCCAATAGCCACGTATAGGATGCCACTAGGTACACTGAGTGTTTGCTAGTATAATGGCTTGGTTAGAATGAGTTGTAGTGTGCAACGCAGGCAGACGCGCTCTGCAAATGTCTTTGCACTAGTGGGACTATAGCAAAGTCCAATAGCCACGTATAGGATGCCACTAGGTACACTGAGTGTTTGCTAGTATAATGGCTTGGTTAGAATGAGTTGTAGTGTGCAACGCAGGCAGACGCGCTCTGCAAATGTCTTTGCACTAGTGGGACTATAGCAAAGTCCAATAGCCACGTATAGGATGCCACTAGGTACACTGAGTGTTTGCTAGTATAATGGCTTGGTTAGAATGAGTTGTAGTGTGCAACGCAGGCAGACGCGCTCTGCAAATGTCTTTGCACTAGTGGGACTATAGCAAAGTCCAATAGCCACGTATAGGATGCCACTAGGTACACTGAGTGTTTGCTAGTATAATGGCTTGGTTAGAATGAGTTGTAGTGTGCAACGCAGGCAGACGCGCTCTGCAAATGTCTTTGCACTAGTGGGACTATAGCAAAGTCCAATAGCCACGTATAGGATGCCACTAGGTACACTGAGTGTTTGCTAGTATAATGGCTTGGTTAGAATGAGTTGTAGTGTGCAACGCAGGCAGACGCGCTCTGCAAATGTCTTTGCACTAGTGGGACTATAGCAAAGTCCAATAGCCACGTATAGGATGCCACTAGGTACACTGAGTGTTTGCTAGTATAATGGCTTGGTTAGAATGAGTTGTAGTGTGCAACGCAGGCAGACGCGCTCTGCAAATGTCTTTGCACTAGTGGGACTATAGCAAAGTCCAATAGCCACGTATAGGATGCCACTAGGTACACTGAGTGTTTGCTAGTATAATGGCTTGGTTAGAATGAGTTGTAGTGTGCAACGCAGGCAGACGCGCTCTGCAAATGTCTTTGCACTAGTGGGACTATAGCAAAGTCCAATAGCCACGTATAGGATGCCACTAGGTACACTGAGTGTTTGCTAGTATAATGGCTTGGTTAGAATGAGTTGTAGTGTGCAACGCAGGCAGACGCGCTCTGCAAATGTCTTTGCACTAGTGGGACTATAGCAAAGTCCAATAGCCACGTATAGGATGCCACTAGGTACACTGAGTGTTTGCTAGTATAATGGCTTGGTTAGAATGAGTTGTAGTGTGCAACGCAGGCAGACGCGCTCTGCAAATGTCTTTGCACTAGTGGGACTATAGCAAAGTCCAATAGCCACGTATAGGATGCCACTAGGTACACTGAGTGTTTGCTAGTATAATGGCTTGGTTAGAATGAGTTGTAGTGTGCAACGCAGGCAGACGCGCTCTGCAAATGTCTTTGCACTAGTGGGACTATAGCAAAGTCCAATAGCCACGTATAGGATGCCACTAGGTACACTGAGTGTTTGCTAGTATAATGGCTTGGTTAGAATGAGTTGTAGTGTGCAACGCAGGCAGACGCGCTCTGCAAATGTCTTTGCACTAGTGGGACTATAGCAAAGTCCAATAGCCACGTATAGGATGCCACTAGGTACACTGAGTGTTTGCTAGTATAATGGCTTGGTTAGAATGAGTTGTAGTGTGCAACGCAGGCAGACGCGCTCTGCAAATGTCTTTGCACTAGTGGGACTATAGCAAAGTCCAATAGCCACGTATAGGATGCCACTAGGTACACTGAGTGTTTGCTAGTATAATGGCTTGGTTAGAATGAGTTGTAGTGTGCAACGCAGGCAGACGCGCTCTGCAAATGTCTTTGCACTAGTGGGACTATAGCAAAGTCCAATAGCCACGTATAGGATGCCACTAGGTACACTGAGTGTTTGCTAGTATAATGGCTTGGTTAGAATGAGTTGTAGTGTGCAACGCAGGCAGACGCGCTCTGCAAATGTCTTTGCACTAGTGGGACTATAGCAAAGTCCAATAGCCACGTATAGGATGCCACTAGGTACACTGAGTGTTTGCTAGTATAATGGCTTGGTTAGAATGAGTTGTAGTGTGCAACGCAGGCAGACGCGCTCTGCAAATGTCTTTGCACTAGTGGGACTATAGCAAAGTCCAATAGCCACGTATAGGATGCCACTAGGTACACTGAGTGTTTGCTAGTATAATGGCTTGGTTAGAATGAGTTGTAGTGTGCAACGCAGGCAGACGCGCTCTGCAAATGTCTTTGCACTAGTGGGACTATAGCAAAGTCCAATAGCCACGTATAGGATGCCACTAGGTACACTGAGTGTTTGCTAGTATAATGGCTTGGTTAGAATGAGTTGTAGTGTGCAACGCAGGCAGACGCGCTCTGCAAATGTCTTTGCACTAGTGGGACTATAGCAAAGTCCAATAGCCACGTATAGGATGCCACTAGGTACACTGAGTGTTTGCTAGTATAATGGCTTGGTTAGAATGAGTTGTAGTGTGCAACGCAGGCAGACGCGCTCTGCAAATGTCTTTGCACTAGTGGGACTATAGCAAAGTCCAATAGCCACGTATAGGATGCCACTAGGTACACTGAGTGTTTGCTAGTATAATGGCTTGGTTAGAATGAGTTGTAGTGTGCAATGCAGGCAGACGCGCTCTGCAAATGTCTTTGCACTAGTGGGACTATAGCAAAGTCCAATAGCCACGTATAGGATGCCACTAGGTACACTGAGTGTTTGCTAGTATAATGGCTTAGTTATCAGTTGGAGTGTGCAGAGGACAAGAGGGTACAGTGGCAGGATTGTGGTGCTCTGGGTAGAGGAATGGAAGACTGCCTTTCTATTCCCTCCTAATGGTGAAATGCAGGTAGGAAATCCCTGACCTGGGCTACACAGACGCTGTTGCTGTTTGCAGGACCTGTCACCTATGGCTCTCTGACCCTGCCGGTTGGAGCCCTTAAAAGGACTGCTATAAAGTGCTCTCCCTAAGCTGTCTAACGCTGTGTATGCAGCGCATACAGCTGTATCGGCTATAGGACTCAGGAAGACGGAGCTGCGACAGTGATGTCTGACACCAAAGACGCAGAAGGCAGATAATGGCGTCCGTGAAGAAAATGTCCGGTTTTATAATGCAGGGACATGTGACATGCAGATCCTATCACACATGCCGTTGCTTCTCTGGCTCAAAGTCCACTTAGCTGTGTGTGTGTCTGGGATTGGCTGACATGCTGGCCCGCCCCACAAGACGCGCGCACTTAGGGAAGGAAGACAAGAAAAAAAAAAAAAAAAAATGGCGATCGCCATTATAGAAACAGCAGTGATCTGAAGGCGCTGTTCACGCACACTATACACTGAAATGTGATAATAGTTTGATTCACAGAGTGACTTACACTATTACAGCAGAAACCAAGCTATGATTTAGCTGTTTTTTGGCTGCTAGAACCGTTCTCGAACGTTTCTAGAACTACCGAGCTTTTGCAAAAAGCTCGAGTTCTAGTTCGATCTAGAACATGCCCCAAAATCACTCGAGCCGCGAACTGGAGAACCACGAACCACGAACCGCGCTCAACTCTACTCATAATGGAGAATCGACAAATTTCAGCTAAAGCAATAGCAGACATCATGGGGATTTCCCGTGAATGTGTTTGTGTCATTATCCATGAACATTTGGACATGAGGAAGCTATCTGCAAAGTGGGTCCCCAAAGGTTTAAAAACAGATCAAAGAAGCATGCGAGTTGCAACTTTCCGGTCCAATTGTTAGCATTTCCAGACTGATAACTTTCTGGATCGACTGGTCACTAAGGATCAGACCTGGATTTATTTATATGACCCTGAAAATAAGGAGCAATCAAAAGAGTGGAAGCACAGTGATTCTCCTCATCCAAAGAAGTTCAGGGTGAAAAACATCAGCCACTAAGGTGGTGGTGTCTGTGTTCTGGGATAACTTGAGCATCCTGCTAGTGGACTACCTTCAAAAGGGTTCCACCATCAATGTAAGGTATTACATTGAACTTTTGGACCAATTGAAGGCAACTCTAAAGGCCAAAAGGCATAGCAAGCTGTCCAAAGGAATCTTGTTCTTGCAAGACAATGCCTCCGCTCACACTGCATAAGCAACCACGACAAAACTGGCAGAGTTGGGCTTCCAGCTGGTTGACTACCCACCTCATTCACCAGATCTAGCTCCCCTCCGACTATCATTTGTTTTCAAACCTGAATAAACACCTCAAGGGTACCAAATTTCACACCAATTCTGATGCCATGGCTCGTGTGTATGCCTGGTTTGAGACCCAACCGAAATCCTTCCTTTTGCTAGGCTTAGAGAACTTGGAATACCGATGTAAAAAGTGTGTTGACATCAGTGGAGAGTATGTGGAATAAATGAAAAGTTTCATCATCCTATCTCGTTTTTTCTGGGTAAAGCCTAAGACTTTTCAGTAGCCCCTCATAAAAGAGCATTGATTAAAAAGATATCAACTTCCCATTTCATGCTGCCAGCAATGGCACTACATGGAAGAGAAATGTCACAAGACCTGAGAAGAAAATAATTTGTTTACACAAGAAAGGTGAAAGCTACAAGAAGATCAGCAAAGGTTTATTTATCAATTAGAATACTATAGCAAAAGTGATATAAAAATGTAACACTGATGGAACTGCAATCATTTCACAGAGACTTCCAGGCTGACCATGCAAATTAACACCCAAACATTGATTTCTTCTGATGAAAATGGTTGAAGAAAATCAACATGCAAGTTTACTCAAGTTAGCTAAAGAAGTAGGAAGCCAAACCAATGTGTTTCCAATGACACAATACGACATATCCTGCAGAGGAATGGCATGCATGATTATCGTCAATGAAGGAAGCCTATCCTAATATCCATGCACAGAAAAGTCCGCCTACAATTTGCCAGGGCCCAAGCTGAAAAAATGAAGACTATTGGGACTTTTCTCTGGAGTGATGAGACCAAAATAAATATTGTTGGAGCTGATGGCTTCAAAGTTGTTTGGAGTTGCAAAGATGAGGAGTACAAAAAAAATGTTGACTGAAGTGAAACCTGGTGGTGGCAGTATCCCTTTATGGGGCTGCAGGAGTGCTGCTACATTTCATAAATGGCATCATGAATCAGATATTCAGCTCTACAATGAAAGAAAGATGCTACCCTGTGCCCTTAGTAGATATGAAATTTTCCAACATGACAATGATCCAACACATCTAAGGCCACTGTTGCATTTCTGAAGAAGAGGAGTGTGAAAGTGTTTGAGTGGCCAAGTGTGTTTCCTTCCTGATTCTGAACTCAATCGAACACTTATGGGGAATTCTGTTTCCAAGGAGCTTTTTTGAAATTTTAACATGAAAAACAAACATCTTACTAAGGATAGAGTGGGGAAGGGATTGGAGGAAAGAAAGAAAGCTTTAAGATCTCCTTTATTTAAGATAGTAGTGGCGGGAGGGACAAGGAAGGAGTGAAGGTTAGATGTGGGAATGGAAGGAGGGGAGGGAGAACAGATCAATCTCTACAATCTCAATAAGTATAGGCCGCTTTACATGCTACGATATATCTAACGATATGTCGTCGGGGTCATGTTGTTAGTGACGCACATCCGACATCGTTTGACATATCGTAGCGTGTGACAGCTATGTGTGACTGTGAACGAGCAAAAATACTCACCTTATCGTTGCTCATTGACACGTCGCTCATTTTCTAAAAATCGAACGTCCTTCTGTGCTCCGGCTGTTCATCGTTCCCGAGGCAGCACACATCGCTCCGTTTGACACCCCAGGAATGACGAACACAGCTTACCTGCGTCCCGCCGGCAATGCGGAAGGAAGGCGGTGGGCGGGATGTTTACACTCACCTTCCACAAGCTCCCAGTGTGTGAACTCGGAGCAAAAATGGCAGAACCCCAGTTTCTTGCTAATTATAAACTTTGCAGGACCTGTGTGAGGTCATACCCATGTGAACAGAAGGGGCGGGGCCTCAGCCAACAAAGCTGAATACCAGGTCACATGGGTATGACCTCACACAGGTCTTGCAAGGGAAAGTGAATAGTTTGTATAATACTTATACTAATTCTAACGGGGAGGTGATAACTATGATTATACAGTCATATGAAAAAGTTTTTGCACGCCTATTAATGTTAACCTTTTTCTTTATAACAATTTGGGTTTTTGCAACAGCTATTTCAGTTTCATATATCTAATAACTGATGGACTGAGTAATATTTCTGGATTGAAATGAGGTTTATTGTACTAACAGAAAATGTGCAATCCGCATTTAAACAAAATTTGACGGTGCACAAGTATGGGCACCTTTATCAATTTCTTGATTTGAACACTCCTAACTACTTTTTACTGACTTACTAAAGCACTAAATTGGTTTTGTAATCTCATTGAGCTTTGAACTTCATTGGCAGCTGTATACAATCATGAGAAAAGGTATTTAAGGTGGCCACTTGCAAGTTGTTCTCCTATTTGAATCTCCTATGAAGACTGTCATCATGGGCTCCTCAAAACAACTCTCAAATGATCTGAAAATAAAGATTATTCAACATAGTTGTTCAGGGGAAGGATACAAAAAATTGTCTCAGAGATTTAAACTGTCAGTTTCCACTGTGAGGAACATAGTAAGGAAATGGAAGAACACAGGTACAGTTCTTGTTAAACACAGAAGTGGCAGGCCAAGAAAAATATCAGAAAGGCAGAGAAGAAGAATGGTGAGAACAGTCAAGGACAATCCACAGACCACCTCCAAAGACCTGCAGCTTCATCTTGCTGCAGATGGTGTCAATGTGCATCGGTCAACAATACAGCGCACTTTGCACAAGGAAAAGCTGTATGGGAGAGTGATGCAAAAGAAGCCATTTCTGCAAGCACGCCACAAACAGAGTCGCCTGAGGTATGCAAAAGCACATTTGGACAAGCCAGTTACATTTTCGAAGAAGGTCCTGTGGACTGATGAAACAAAGATTGAGTTGTTTGGTCATACAAAAAGGCGTTATGCATGAAGGCAAAAAAACACGGCATTCCAAGAAAAGCACTTGCTACCCACAGTAAACTTTGGTGGAGGTTCCATTATGCTTTGGGGCTGTGTGGCCAATGCCAACACCAGGAATCTTGTTAAAGTTGAGGGTCGCATGGATTCAACTCAGTATCAGCAGATTCTTGACAATAATGTGCAAGAATCAGTGACGAAATTGAAGTTACGCAGGGGATGGATATTTCAGCAAGACAATGATCCAAAACACTGCTCCAAATCTACTCAGGCATTCATGCAGAGGAACAATTACAATATTCTGGATGGCCATCCCAGTCTCCAGACCTGAATATCATTGAAAATCTGTGGGATGATTTGGAGCGTGCGGTCCATGCTCGGCGACCATCAAACTTAACTGAACTGGAATTGTTTTGTAAATAGGAATGGTCAAACATACCTTCATCCAGGAAATCATTAAAAGCTACAGGAAGCGACTAGAGGCTGTTATTTTTGCAAAAGGAGGATCTACAAAATATTAATGTCACTTTTATGTTGAGGTGCCCATACTTTTGCACCGGTCAAATTTTGTTTAAATGCGGATTGCACATTTTCTGTTAGTACAATAAACCTCATTTCAATCCAGAAATATTACTCAGTCCATCAGTTATTAGATATATGAAACTGAAATAGCTGTTGCAAAAACCCAAATTGTTATAAAGAAAAAAAGTTAACATTAATAGCGGTGCCCAAACTTTTTCATATGACTGTATTATCTTATCCTTTGCTGCTGTCACTCAACAAGTAGTTAATTTTATAAAATTTACTTTCTTGGGTTTCAAAACCTAAACATCCGAGCTGACCATTACAGGTATGTATAGAATCAGCCTGATAGTGCCAGTATAGCACTGGCTTTAGCTTATATATGAAAATCCTGTTGATTGGTTCTCTTTCATTTCTGTCCTTGTGTGAAATTAATTCCACCACTTGGACCTGGTTTGTGTTAACACCATTATCATCATTATCTACTGCTTGTCACACTTAAAGTACTCCACTTTTTTTTTAATTAAACAAAAATTAATAAGCTTCAATGGCTGATCATTTCTATCTTCATATGTGCTTTGAGTAAAAATCACAGTTTTTATGAGTTTATGACTGTCCACTGTAATGACACACAAAAGGGCTCTGCACAAAAGCAAACATTCTTTCAAAATAATGACATTTTTTGTCTCCGGTGACTCTTGGTATGTCAGCTTTCTCTTCATTTTTTGATAAATTAATTTTTGGAAGGCAGCATCTGTGGTGAATTTCCCCGGTTATGACCCTGCACAAGATTTAGCTTATATTTGTCTTCCATGACTAAATTTTTCAGAGCCTCTCATCACCATTTTATGACTGTCAACTGGGGTGGACACAAAAGCTTCTGTGCCTCAAAAAGTTTGTATATCTCAGCTTCCTACATATTTTTTGTGATTTTTTTACGGATAGTGGCTGGGGAGAATTACATTAGAAGAGCTTTGTGCTATTTTGCGGCTTCGTGTAAAGTGGATATAAAGAGCAAACATTTTTTTGAAAATTCTTATGCTTATACGACTCTTATTTTCAGAAAACCATCTAATACCCATAGTCACATAGGTTGTGAAACTATGGACATTATTAATACTATGTTTGTACTAAAGAGCTTGAAAGTTCAGTACTATACTAGGAGACTTCACATTGTTATACACATCTTTTCCAGGCAAGTAGAGGCATTGCAGTATTGTGATTTATGGTGAGTTAATTTGCTATAAATACTTTTTTAACAAATTGATCAATTCTGGTGAATTTGAATGTCAAAACATTTCAATCATCTCTAGTGAACATCCTTTGCCTTTCATAACCATATCAATAACGATAGGTACAATTGCACATAGGTTTTGAAGGTAACGCTGCAGGGAGGATGTTTCAAACACTTTCGAGCACTAACCACATATTTTCTGTGGATGTAGGCTTGTGCAAATCCTTCTGTCTCGACATGTAATCCCAGACAGACTCGATGATATAAAGAACAGAACTCTGTGAGGGCCTTATCATCACTTCACAACTCTTTGTTCTTCTTTGTGCTAGATAGTTCTTAATAACATTGGCAGTATGTTTAAGATTTTTGTCCTGCTGCATAATACATTTAGAGCCAATCAGATGTTTCCCTGATGGTGTTGTATGATGGATAAGTATCTACCTGCATTGCTCTTCATTGAAGACACCATCAATCCTGATAAAATCCCAAACTCCATTTGTTGAATTTCAGTTCCAAACTTACAAGGAACCTCCACCTTCACTGTTGCTTGCGACATTCATTAATATACTACCTTCAACCTTATCTCATGATTTTAATCATGAGATACCCAGAGTATATCGATGCAATATAAAAAATTCAATGAGCTTTTCTTTGGATAAAACCCAAAACTTTATTAAGCAATTAAATACACATTAAAATAAACAGGGAGACACACCTTTTGAAGGACGGATAATATGCCTCTAATTTAAGCACACATAGGTATGTTAGTCAGATTAAACACGATTATTAAAGACTTTTATGTCTACAAGCATAGATACAAGAATATCAAATGTATATCACATAAATGTCACTACTATTGCCAAAATTATCAAAATTATCAAAAATTGGACAGTATAAGCGGCAGTGCGGTAGTTTCTTGGTTGTATGAGAGTGTAATAAAGCCTTCACCTATATAACCGCAATACCGCCTATACAATCCAATTTGTAACTAGCCTGAGGCATACTAGCCACATGTAAACTAGTTGCTATAATAACGTGAATGTGCACCATCGACTGTCTATGCGTTAGATATAACCATGTGCACACACTAATCTTGAAATTGGACGATGTAAGTGGCAATGTTGCGATTTTTTAATTATATAAAGGTGTAGCAAGCAGGTGGTCATTGGTCCATAACTCTAATGGCTGATTTGGATTGGTTGTACGGGTGTATATCATTTGCAGCGTTCCCCCACCTTGACACACGCCTCTTTGTGAAGAAGCTATTGCGAAACGTACATCAAGGTGGAAGGATGGGTTGCCCCACACTGAGGTAATAAATTCGTGTCAGATTTGCTGCTAATGTAGTTGTGTTTCCACATAAACATGTGTATTATGTGATTAGATGTACGTATATAGATGTGTGCACCACCATATGTATTTTACAAGAACTCAACACCATTTGTCTCACACGTGCACTTAGTGATCTATAACAGGTGTGTCATTCTATTCACAAACATACTGCAAATCGCTATAGAATGGGTTAATTTTCACTAGCAATAGTACACCTTATGTATTGAACAGGTGTTTCTGTGCATGGGGATGTGTTTAATTTGCAGACAGTTGGTGGTGCACATTCACGTTGTCATAGTGATTATATATTTTTCTAACATGTTTTATGTAGGTGATTACATTTAGTTGGACTATATTAGTGGCATTGCATACGTATAGGTGAAATCTTTGCTACACTTTCATATAATTAAAAATTGTCGCACTGCCGCGTGTGTTGTCCAATTTTTGATGATCTTGTGCATGATATTATGTTTAATTTATGGACAGTTGACAACGTGGATTGGCGCTATCGCTGTAATTGGATCGCATACATTTGTTAATATATCTCATGCTAGTGATAATGTTTAGTTGGATGATGTTAGCGGTGCTGCGCTTACATAGGTGAATGCTTGCTACACCTTTATATAATTAAAAAATCGCAACATTGCCGCTTACATCGTCCAATTTCAGGATTAGTGTGTGCACATGGTTATATCCAACGCATAGACAGTCGATGGTGCACATTCACGTTATTATAGCAACTAGTTTACCTGTGGCTAGTATGCCTCAGGCTGGTTACAAATTGGATTGTATAGGCGGTATTGCGGGTATATAGGTGAAGGCTTTATTACACCCTCATACAACCAAGAAACTACTGCACTGCCGCTTATACTGTCCAATTTTTGATAATTTCGGCAATAGTAGTGACATTTATGTGATATACATTTGATATGCTTGTATCTATGCTTGTAGACATAAAAGTCTTTAATAATCGTGTTTAATCTGACTAACATACCTATGTGTGCTTAAATTAGAGGCAAATTATCCGTCCTTCAAAAGGTGTGTCTCCCTGTTTATTTTAATGTGTATTTAATTGCTTAATAAAGTTTTGGGTTTTATCCAAAAAAAAGCTCATTGAATTTCTTATATTGCATCGATATACTCTGGGTATCTCCTGATTAAAATCATGAGATAAGGTTGAAGGTTGTTGAATTGGAGTGATGCTCTATGATTTAGTTTTGGACAAGTTTGTTAACAAATTCATTAATATACTACTCTGCAGCCCTTTGGCAAACATGCCTTCTGTTACAGACAAATTTTGACTTAGCCCAGAGCATCTGTTGCCATTTTTCTGCTTTATTATGCTAAGTTAAAATTTTTTCATGCATTCTTTAGTTCCTTGGCCTTGTTTCTATGTGAAAAGTATGGCAATTTTTTCACAATTCTTCCATGAAGACCACATTTGGCCAGACTTCTGTGAACAGTAGATGTGCTTAGCTGGTTTACCGCCCCTGAGGCTCTTGTTGCTACAGGGTACTGCAACTGAGTTAAGGAGCAGTATCTATCTGGGGTAAGTGACAGGTTGTTTGCTGGTGCTCACACTAATACACATGACACATGAAGTTAGGTGCCTTCCCTACAGGGGGGATGGACTTGGGTGGGCAGGGAGAGTTAGCCATCCAGTAGCATGGGACTTCCCGGTCACCAGGACAACCACTGGGGGGCGGGTGCCACATGGGGTATAAAAGGAGGTAGTCATGATACATAGTGAGCTTTTGCTGGAGGAGAGTCCCCTGAGACCAGACTGGGTGCAGGAGAGCACCAGTGCTGGTGAGACACACAGCTTATCTTGCCGTTCTGGAGCCTGGAGCCTGTGAGCAGTAGCTCGGCCCAGGTTCCTTCTGCCAGTCGCTGGATAGAGAGGACAAACAGGACATTTACACTGACACCAGTAGCCGCCTGGAACTTGCACCGAATAACCAGAGACTTATCAGCAGTGAACCAGGACACTCTCAGGCAATCTCCTAACCAGTGAGTTAACACCTGAACCAGAGCTCTTGCCTCGTTTCCATTATTTACCGGCGACGCTGCCCTGCGCCCTGGTGCCCGTGGCCCATTACCAGCCAGCCACCCTCCTAGGGCCACCACTCCGCCTGTCGGGAGTGACTCCATCTTGGTTGCAATCAACATTGACCCCCGGTGAGAAGAACTCTGCAGTGGCGGCCCCTTACCTGGCCGCACACAACAGGTGGTGTCACAACATAAACTTTTATAATATCTGCCCTGTAAATATCCCCCTTTTAAAGCGACCCCAGGGTCACGGAACCGGGCATCAGCCATTACACACCCATGACAAAGCATCCCCGTTTATGTACGGCCCGGGAACAAGTACCCCATAGCCCTGGGGCGAGTCAGCTTTCCTGGCGTCACAAACAGGTTTGGGGGGGTGACGCCCCAGGGCTGCGGGGTACTCAGTCCTGGGCGTGCGGTGCGCAGTGGGGGGACAGTCGTAGTCACGGCCGATGCCCGGTTCCGTGACCCTGGTGTTGGTCTGATAAAGGGTGAAAAATGGAAGAAAAATAAAAGAAAAGAAAATATATGAGTTTTTGATTATGCCACTTGTGGTGTCTGGCCACGTTATTGAAGCCGCCGCTGCAGGGTCCTTCTGGGGCTGGTGGAGTAGTGCAGCTTAGGCATTTTGGGCCCTCCACAAGCTGGGCTAGGCCCCAGCAGTAGATGATGAAGGGGAATAGTAAGGGACAGTCAATGTATGTGTACGGAGGCGAGAAGGAAATAGTCCACAATGGTATTGCAGTTTCAACTTGCCTTTTTTACTTGTGACTTGGTACCTGGACCTGCTGGTGCCGGTTTCTGGTGTTCCCTTCTCCCCTTGTTCTCCATGCCAGTTGTGACCTGGGGTAGCTGTCCTCCTGCACACTGTTTTGTATTGGGCTCCCGTGGCTGAGAGATTCTGGGGGAGCCCCTCCGTTTCAGTCTTGGTCCAATTGCAGGCAGCCTGGACTATTTAATGGGTGGACTTCTGTCCCTTGTCCCAGGTCCCCTTTTTGCTGCTGATGCTTCAGACTCTTTGGTTGGTGAGGGACCCTGGAGATCCCCTCACCTGGCAGATTTAACAGTTGACCATAAAGTGTCCCGCTGTCCTAGGGTCTGCATCCCGCCTTGTGCTGAGTCCTGTGAGCCTAGGTTCCAGACTTCCACAGGCACCCCGCGGTCCCTGGAGTATTGTACTTCCACAGGTAACTCATGGTTCCTGGAGTCCTGGTTCCTTACTACACAGTTCCTCACTCCTGTTACAGCTTTACATTGTTACTTCAGGTCTTTACACTTTTCCTTCTTTACTTCACTCCTCACTCTCTCACTTCCAACTCTCTCCTCTCTCCTTCACTTCCAACTCTCTTTTTCTGTCCTTCACCTTCAACTATCCTCTTCACTTCCTCCCATCAACTTCCCAACTGACCACTGGCCCCTCCCCTCGCTGGGTCTCTCCCTACAAATTGGGTGGCAATTAGCCAATAAGTGCTCATCCCTTTTACCTGTTGCTAGGCAGTCTACCAGTCTGGAATTGGGGTTATGTATGGGGCCTGAGGGTGCTGGTGTGTTGATTGGCATGGATATTTCAAGGTTTGGGTTTCCACAGGTTAAATTTTGTGGCACCTGATACCTCAGGGGTGCTACACTGAGTTCCACTGGTTGCTTTTAGTTTTAGCTGATTACACTACTGTACATGATTTCTGAAGAGAACATGACGTCTCTTATATCTAAGGCACTATGTCTCTGTTCCACAATAATGGCAATTTTTTGGTGCATCTTGAAATGACCTTGAACAACACATCTTGAAACCTTAGGTTCCATTGACATCTTTGCCTGGAAAAGAATATATACATACATACTGTATATGTGTTTGTGTGTATATATTTTTTTTTATTTATATTCTGTATGTATTTATATATTTGAATGTAACCCTTTTCCTTATATGAACATATCTTAAACCTCCATTCATGGTGGCCCTACAGTTTTCAAGGGCATCTGAGATAAATCCTTAATTTTAATGACCATATCTGAGCCTGAATCACAGTTATGAAAGTGATCAAGGACTACACTGTGTGCAGAATTATTAGGCAAATGAGTATTTTGATCACATCATACTTTTTTTACATGTTTTATTCCAAGCTGTATAGGCTTCAGAGCTAACTACCAATTAAGTAAATCAGATGATGTGCATTTCTGTAATGAGAAGGGGTGTGGTTTAATGACATCAACACCCTATATAAGGTGTGCTTAATTATTAGGCAACTTCCTTTCCTTTAGCAAAATGGGTCAGAAGAGAGATTTGATTTGCTCTGAAAAGTCCAAAATTGTGAGATGTCTTGCAGAGGGATGCAGCAGTCTTGAAATTGCCAAATTTTTGAAGCGTGATCACCGAACAATCAAAGGTTTCATGGCAAATAGCCAACAGGGTCGCAAGAAGTATGTTGGGCAAAAAAGGCGCAAAATAACTGCCCATGAATTGAGGAAAATCAAATGTGAAGCTGCCAAGATGCCATTTGCTACCAGTTTGGCCATATTTCTGAACTGCAACGTTACTGGAGTATCAAAAAGCACAAGGTGTGCCATACTCAGGGGCATAGCCAAGGTAAGGAAGGCTGAAAAACGACCACCTTTGAACAAGAAACATACGATAAAGCGTCAAGGCTGGACCAAGAAATATCTTAAGACTGATTTTTCAAAGGTTTTATGGACTGATAAAATGAGAGTGAGTCTTGATGGGCCAGATGGATGGGCCAGAGGCTGGATCAGTAAAGGGCAGAGACCTCTACTCCGACTCAAACGCCAGCAAGGTGGAGGTGGGGTACTGGTATGGGCTGGTATCATCAAAGATGAACTTGTGGGACCTTTTCGGGTTGAGGATGGAGTGAAGCTAAACTCCCAGACCTATTGCCAGTTTCTGAAAGACAGCTTCTTCAAGCAGTGGTACAGGAAGAAGTCGGTATCGTTAAAGAAAAACATGATTTTCATGCAGGACAATGCTCCATCACATGCATCCAACTACTGCACAGCGTGGCTGGCCAGTAAAGGTCTAAAAGATGAAAAAATAATTACATGGCTCCCTTGTTCACCTGATCTGAACCTCATAGAGAACCTGTGGTCCCTCATAAAATGTGAGATGTACAGGGAGGGAAAACAGTACACCTCTCGGAATAGTGTCTGTGAGGCTGTGGTGGCTGCTGCATGCAATGTTGATCGTAAACAGATTAAGCAACTGACCGAATCTATTGACTGTTGAGTGTCATCATAAAAAAAGGTGGCTATATTGGTCACTAATTTTTTAGGGTTTTGTTTTTGCATGTCAGAAATGTTTATTTCTAAATTATGTTCAGTTATATTGGTTTACCTGGTGAAAATAAACAAATGAGATGGAAATATATTTGGTTTTTATTAAGTTGCCTAATAATTCTGGACAGTTATATTTACCTGCAAAAACAGATATCCTCTTAAGATAGCCAAATCTAATAAAACCCCACTCCAACTTCCAAAAATATTAAGCTTTGATATTTATGAGTCTTTTTGGTTGATTGAGACCATAGTTGTTGATCAATAATAAAAAAAATCCTCTAAAATACAACTTGCCTAATAATTCTCCACACTGTGTAATTTTGAAAGTGAGATTTTCAGCTTTAAAATGACACCAAAATCACCTCCGTAGTCGTATTTCAGACTGAGTTATCAGGGGTTAAATTGACATGACTGCAGGTCGCACTCCTGACTAAATGTAATGCTTGATACCTAGGGCTGAGTTTTGATTACAAAGGTGATTCTGGTCTCATTTTGAAACTGGATTGCTGATGCACCTGCAATTCATACTGAGATATAGCATTTTAAAATGCCTCTCAAATTCTGTCAGTGTGCAGTAGGAAAGGGAGGGCTGCATTAACAGGTAATGTAGGTAGATGATATGTGATTTGCATGTTCCTAAGTAATGCTAATTGTTTATCGCATCTGCAAAGTGTATAAAAATATAGACACCTGAAGTGTTTTAATTAGAGCTAGATCCTTCCTGCCCTTTAAATTGTAGGCTTAAAGCCCAGGTAGAAGCATAAAAGTTTAGTTTCCCAACAAATGAGTACGTCAGGTCAAATAATGGCTTTGGGATCACCCATGTATGGTGGCCTGGGTGGTGCTGACTTGAGCAGGATCTGTCACGCCTGCTGCCTGTGTCTGATTCAGTGGTCTAATGCCCTGCAATGGTTGCACGTTCTAGGGTTAAATGATCAATATTTCAGCTTTGCAGCAACTTTATTTTCATAACCTAAACCAAATTTGGGAGGGTTTCAGCTTTCAAAAGAGTAATTTATAAAACCAATGGATGAATTTAAAGTCAGATTACAAGCTTTTATTTACATGAAATGGATAAGCGACAGAACTTCTGTCAGGGAGTGTATCTATCTACCCACCTTGGTACCAGTAAAATAAAAAAACAATAAAATCAACAATATGCTCTACCAAAAACACATCCTCAAACAGCAATTTAAAAATAAAAATATTATATCTCTCAGGATATGGCGATACAAAATTAGTTTTCTTTTGATTTGTATTTTATTCTGTAAGCATAGTAAAACATTATTAAATCTTGGGATCACGTTCATTGTACTGACACACAAAGGTAATATGTTCCTTTTGAAATTGTTTTATTACCACTTGTAATTAAATTATTAGCTACAGTACGTCCAAAAAAAATTCTAAAAATTATAATATATGATTTTCACAGGCCAATAGTAAAGAAATATGCCTATAATCCTAGATGGATTCTTTAAGGGGTATACTCTTCAAAATGTGGTGAGTTCTCCTTCAATGGAAGTCTTTAAAAAGAGGTTGAACGGACATCTGTCTGGGATGATTTAGTGATCCTGCTTTGAGCAGGGGGTTGGACTAGTTGACCCAGGAGGTCCATTCCAACTCTACCATTCTATGATTCTATGATTCTAAATGTTGTATTTCAGGAGCTCTGCTTTTGTGATATGGGAGTAGTAAATAGAGATGAGTGATGTTCGAGGTTCGCCAATTTCATGTTCGAGTGATTTTGGGGGATGCTCGAGATCGACCTCGAGCTTTTTGCTAAAAGCTCGATAGCTTGAGTTACGTTCGAGAACGGTTCGATCAGCAAAAAGCCTAGCTATTTACTAGCTGGCTTTTCACTGTAATAGTGTGAGTCAATGTGATTCACACTATTATCAAATTTCAGCGTATAGTGTGCAGGCGGGACACGGTTTAGATCTATGCTGCAGCTGAGTGCTAAGATAATGCCGATCGCCATTTTTTTTTTTTTCCCCAAAGCGCGCGTGCAGTGGGGCGGGCCAGGATTTCAGCCAATCACAGACACACAGCTAAGTGTACTTTTTGCCAGACAAGCAAGGGCATGTGTCATAGGCTGTGAATGTCCCATGTCCTTGCCTTATAAGTATGGCCATTTTCCCTCATGCCGCCATTATCTGCTTTCTGCATGTGGTTGACAGTCACCGCTCATGCTGCTGCTGCCGCCGCTCCTGCAGTGTACGCTATACACACAGCGCTCTACAGATTAGCGACTTCAGTTTTTTTCAGCCCTTTTCAGGGCTGATTTCCAGGCGCTCAGAGACATAGCTGACAGGCAGGTCCATGGAAACGCTGTATACAGCTTCAGATAACAGCATCTGTGTACCTAAGCTCAGGGAATTCCTTGCTGCATTTCATCAGTAGGAGGGATAGAAAGTGAGGCTTCCTTTCCTGTCCTGGTGCCCACAGAACCCGGGCACTGTACCCACCTGCACTCTTTTGCAACGCAATTTTATTTGCCCAAAGAGCTGACACTTTTTCTGCCATCCTAAAAGTGTCTGGAATACTAAGTTACTGTTCCTTTCATGTCCACTGACCCACAGAACCCGGGGACTGTACCTACCTGCCCACTTTTTCCACACAATTTTATTTGCCCAAAGAGCTGACACTTTTTCTGACATCCTAAAAGTGTCTGTAATACTAAGTTACTGTTCCTTTCCTATCCACTGACCCACAGAACCCGGGCACTGTACCCACCTGCCCACTTTTGCCACGCAATTTTATTTGCCCAAACAGCTGACACTTTTTCTGCCATCCTAAAAGTGTCTGGAATACTAAGTTACTGTTCCTTTCCTGTCCAGTGACCCACAGAACCCGGGCACTGTACCCACCTGCCCACTTTTGCAACGCAATTTTATTTGCCCAAAGAGCTGACACTTTTTCTGCCATCCTAAAAGTGTCTGGAATACTAAGTTAGTGTTCCTTTCCTGTCCACTCACCCACAGAACCCGGGCACCGTACCCACCTGCCCACTTTTGCCACACAATTTTATTTGCCCAAAGAGCTGACACTTTTTCTGCCATCCTAAAAGTGTCTGGAATACTAAGTTACTGTTCCTTTCCTGTCCACCAACCCACAGAACCCGGGCACTGTACCCACCTGCCCACTTTTGCAACGCAATTTTATTTGCCCAAAGAGCTAACACTTTTTCTGCCATCCTAAAAGTGTCTGGAATACTAAGTTACTGTTCCTTTCCTGTCCACCGACCCACAGAACCCGGGCACTGTACCCACCTGCCCACTTTTGCAACGCAATTTTATTTGCCCAAAGAGCTAACACTTTTTCTGCCATCCTAAAAGTGTCTGGAATACTAAGTTACTGTTCCTTTCCTGTCCACTGACCCACAGAACCTGGGCACTGTACCTACCTGCCCACTTTTGCCACACAATTTTATTTGCCCAAAGAGCTGACACTTTTTCTGACATCCTAAAAGTGTCTGTAATATTAAGTTACTGTTCCTTTCCTATCCACTGACCCACAGAACCCGGGCACTGTACCCACCTGCCCACTTTTGCCACGCAATTTTGTTTGCCCAAACAGCTGACACTTTTTCTGCCATCCTAAAAGTGTCTGGAATACTAAGTTACTGTTCCTTTCCTGTCCACTGACCCACAGAACCCGGGCACCGTACCCACCTGCCCACTTTTGCCACGCAATTTTATTTGCCCAAACAGCTGACACTTTTTCTGCCATCCTAAAAGTGTCTGGAATACTAAGTTAGTGTTCCTTTCCTGTCCACTGACCCACAGAACCCGGGCACTGTACCTACCTGCCCACTTTTGCCACACAATTTTATTTGCCCAAAGAGCTGACACTTTTTCTGACATCCTAAAAGTGTCTGTAATACTAAGTTACTGTTCCTTTCCTATCCACTGATGCACAGAACCCGGGCACTGTACCCACATGCCCACTTTTGCCACGCAATTTTATTTGCTCAAAGAGCTGACACTTTTTCTGCCTTCCTAAAAGTGTCTGGAATACTAAGTTACTGTTCCTTTGCTGCCAAGCAAGGTACACCACATATTCATTCTACACTCCTCTCCATTTCTGCTACGCAATTATTAACTGCAGGTAGTCCAGCCAATCTGTGACGAAGGTGCAGACGTGGATATAATGTTGCCTTCATCCACAGGTGGTTCTCTCGATGTCTGAGAGAGCTCAACACCACCAGCTGTTTCCACTTCCAAAAGATTTGACGACATGACAATCACACTCCCTGTTGCGGGTAAAGGGGTGGAAGGTCAGCGTGAAAAAGCATTTGTGACTGCTGTCCCCACAGTCACAGAGGATGAAGAGCACGCAAATTCACCTGATGGGGCAGGCAGTGGTTGCACAGTCCCGCAAGGCCATATTGTAGCACAGTGAAATTCCCGTTGCGACTTATGCTTCATCTAAAGTCGTGTACAGGGTGGGTTCCCCAGTATGCAGCAAAACCACGCAACAGGAAAAGGATTCTAGGCAGTTGGGTTGATAAATGATTCTTTAACTTTCCCAAAAAAAAACAATAAGAACCATGCATAAAACTGAAAGAATAGAACAATCTATTCAGTTGCCTACTACCTGGTAATCCCTCTGCGTAGCAGGACTAATTGTGTTTGTGTGTGTGTGTGTGTGTGTGTGTGTGTGTCTGTGCGTGTGCAAACACGACTTACCAGTGGCACACAAGAGCTTACAACTTATGTACCTAAACATAGACAAAACCCATTACCCCCCCGAATACCATTGTTAGCTGATACCTCACAGATAAGGCAGATGATAACAGTGTGAATGCAAACATCACAGCTCAGCAACGCAGTCATGCAAATCTTGTAAAGCAACAGTCAATGCAAACATGTGTTGCTGTCCCTCTATGATTTAAACTGTAAGTGACAATTTGACAGTGCAGAGGCAGCAAGTCTTATTGGCTATATAGTCGGCCTAACCAGAACAGATATGTGTTTTGCTACTAAAACAAAGTGTTGAGTGCACCCATTTGTGTCTGGGCCCAGCCTACCGTACCCGGTTACTGTGGTATCCAGTTGCCATAAATACAGACTTTACGCTCCTCTCACGGTAAACAGTATAGACAGCACCGGAACAATGTCGGTCTTTGGCACAGGATGCTGCTCCCAGGCGTTACGGACCCATGTGACCTGAAGAACCACCACGCCTTCTGCTCAGAGTCACAGTTGTGGCTGAGGATTAAGTTGTTGACGTGCTTCCAGTACTTTGTCTCTGTCCAGGAAGACGCAACGTAACCTCGTTGTCAGTAGCATCATCCTCCACCTCCTCTGCTGACCTTATCGACTGGCTGACTTTGGTTTGACAGTAAGTGGGGTCTCCAACATCATCATCCCCCCTGTGTGTATTCATTCCCCTCATCCTGAGTCCTCCGACACAACCTCTTCCTGCCCTGACCGAATAGTAAAGTTGTTCCAATCAGGATACTGAGTCTCCTCATCATGTTCCCCATTGTCTCCACCAGGAGGATTTACTGTTTGGGAATGAGTGTGTACATTATGCTCAGCACCTTCTTCACGAGGGCCTTGATCCAACTCACAAAGCTTCTGGGCATCTGTGCTGATCATTTCCCCTGTCTCCTGGAACTCGCTGCCTCAACACGTCAGATTATCTGCTACACCTGCAAGCTTCAAAGGGAACCTGAAAACTCATCTGTTCAGAATTGACTATAACCTTCAATGACCCCACCACCGTGTGGAGCTGCCGCGCAACCTACACCCTACCTACTGTCTCCTCCACAAAATACTTTATAAAGTAATCCTGCAAGGGCAGTGCCCTCTTCCTTCTGTACCAGTCTGTCTATTGTTACTTGTATATGTATTCTGTATGTAACCCCCTTCTCATGTACAGCACCATGGAATCAATGTTGCTCTAAATATTGTTAAAGCAGGGTTCTCTTTCCTCTCAGGTAGCTGTTGGGGATCGGCCGATCCTGAGTGTGACGCTTCAACACATTAAGACAAGACAAGTCTGTAATGTATTAAAATGAAACTAAAGCTAAAGCTCTTTATTATAAAAAGTTACATGGCTTTTATACCCTGTGATTACACAATATGAGACACGTGATATGGTTGCACAATTTTAGGTGGACACCAAATGTAGACACCAAATATAGTCATTAGGCCATGATGCTTAGGCTCCAAGGAAATACTTGAACATATCACCACATAAGGGAGTACAGTGTCTCAAGGCTATATTGGATATATTTATCATAGCAAAAGCTTTTAAGGGATGTGAATTAATCAAACCTTGTAATACAAGCAGCGTATTCCAAGAGGAGTACATACTTAAAAGGAATAACAATTCTAGGGAACCAAGTGATCACCACAGCAAATAGCAGATGTAGAATAGAACATCAATTACTCATTCCTGGTTGCATAACTGGTCAGACAAAACCTATATGTGCATGAAATTAGAAGTCTGTGGACATATAGGTGAACAGGACAAAATGGCTTCTCTAACAATATATATAAATAAATAATCATAATAATATCTTCCTTGTCTGTACTCACTGCAGCTTTGGAGTAGACCTCTGATTCCCAGGCTATAGTGTGACTGAACAGCTATGCAGACTCAACCATCTCTGTTACCCCATACTCAGCAGGGCTAGTCGAAACGTGAGAGCTGTTAGGAAGCAAGTGCAATTGGGTTGACACCACAGAGGTATGGAGTATTTGGGATATTGAACTTGAGGGGGAGGAGAGGCCACTTTATGGAGCACTTGAGATCCATTGAAGCAGCTGGAGTTTTGGTGCCTCATCTACATTTGGTAGTGATGGTTGTGTCTGGGGAAAAAAGGGATCATATCAGCTTATCCATGTGAAGAAGTACACCTGTTATTTTGGCTGGTAGTTGGTGTTACGAATCGGTGCCGCCCTAAATTCAAGCAGCCTGCTGCAGTTACAGTTGCGCCCAGGCATCAGCTGCCATTTTGGGCTGTGCCTCGGGTTGCCCAGCTGGTTGCTTTCTCCTCCACGTCTAAGTGTGGAAAGGCGGCTAGTGCGCATGCGTGTGCCAATTTTACCCCAGCCTAAGTCCAGTGTTTCGCCTAGTGAGTATGCTCAGGCTGACTGTGACATTCCTGAGGCTAAGTCCTGAGTTCGGGCTTCAGCGCATGCTCCCACACTTAGTGCGAAAAGACTCTTTGCACAGGTACTTGGACTTCTGGCCATGTCTAAGTCCTGTGTTGTGCCTAGAGAGCATGCTGAAGCTGATAGTCTTTTTTCTGAGACTGTTGTTCATGCTACTGAGCATGCTCAGGCACTTAGTGCATCAGAGCCTGGGTCCGGTAAGGAACTCACTGGCCATGTCCGTGAGGTGGTAGTCCATGATAGGCCAGAGGGCATCAAGTGTCCTGATGATGTGGCCACTCCGGACTGGCTCACAGAGGCCCGCCCCTATGACTTGGCACCTCATCATTGTTCGTCAGACGATGACTGGTGAGGTGTTTGGGGCGTGACTGCCATGAGGTCATCAGTGAAGTGGCGGTTCTGGATAGGCCGCTGGTTATGTCACTGATGACGTGGCACTCTGCTATTGGCTCCTGGAGGTGCATTGTGGTCCACCCTGGGTTGTGGCGGACCCAGGTTATTAAAGGGGCTGGAGCCAACAAGGAGGTGCGCAGTCTTCTTTTATGCTCCGAAAGAGCACACCTCCATGTGTTGAACCCATTGCGGCTTTAGGCCACAGGTAGACAGGGATAGGACGTCGGTGCAGGCTGCCACCACAGTTGGTAACGCAGAACGGCTAAGACCAGCTCCTGTCCTACCAGTCCTGCTAGTGCAGGCCTGTGGCATTAACTGGGCTGCTGCTGATGTGCCTGGTGTCCACAGGTGGGGCCCCTACGCACACGGACAGCGTACCCAATGGCCCCTGTGTTGTTAACAGGGAGTTCCTGGGCTGGGTGGGTGTGTGGACCCTGTGACGCTAACAGGGATCCCAGTCTACAGATCTGAATGTTGTCTAACTCGGTTCAGGCTAATATTAGTTTCAGAGCCACCCAGCTCTGTATTCTCCGCCTAACCTTCCAGTTGCCAACATCTCCTTTTCCATCTGGGAGCACGGTGGACACTGACTGGCGATTTGGATATATACCTTTCTCTTTTTATTTTCTTCTTTATTTTTTTAGATAGCGCTAACATAGTATATACCACTTTATCCAAATCTGTCAGTCCCCCCGTAACAGATGGTGTTTATTCAGCAAATGTTACTATTGCTTAACCACCAAACCCACGGACACAAACTTTTTTTCCCCTTTCCAACACACCTGCTCCCCTTTCCACCAGCATCTGTACTTTTTCCACTCATTTTGTATATGACCAAATTTGCAACTCTGCAGGGACACCTTACTCAACGCCGTCTCAGCACAACAGCCAGCGCTCGGTCCCTCAGATGTGGACAAGTAAAAGACCATTTCCTCCTAGCCGTGACAAAGCGTTGAGATTCACTCTGTGCAGCACTGGTGTTTAATGGCAAAGCAGATCTAAGATTGCGTACCAGCTTCTGCTGATACTCCTGCATACATGCGTCCCTTTCTATGGTAGGAATTATTTCGCCAAATTTTGTCTTGTACCAGGGATCTAACAGTGTGGCAACCCACTAGTCAGCAATACTTCGAATTCGTACAATCCGAGGGTCATGTTGTAGGTAGTGCAGCAAGAAGGCGATCATATGTCTTGCGCATCCAGGAGGACCAAGTCCTTGCTGTGTTGTTGGCGGAGAGGTGAGAATCATGCCTCCTTCCTCTGCCCTCTCCCCCCCGACCTCGCACAACCGAAATATGAGCAAGCTCTCCCTCATCTGCTCAGTCTTCCATGCCCATCGCCAGTTCGTCCTCCATTTCTTCATGGGCTCCTGCACCTTCCTCAACAGTTTTGCTGATACTATGCGCCCTTGTTAATCCCTCTCCCCCACCGTCCCATGCCTGCCGCCTTGGTGCAGCTGACCATCTGGACCTTGTAGATCTTGTTATCCCTTCCGCATATGACTCCTCCTGTACTTCCTCCCTCCTCTTGTCCCACCACCTGACTCCGAATAATGTTTAGAATGTGCTCCAGCTTGTAGATGACCGGAATTGTCATGCTGATATTGGCATCGCCAGTGCTAAACATCTTCGTTGACACTTGTAAACTGTGAAGAAGGGTGCATAGGTCCTTGATCTGACACCAATCCAGCAGCGTGATCTGCACCACCTCTGGATCTAGTTAGCCCAGGCTATACGTCATAACGTATTGCAGCAGGGCTCAGCGGTGCTGCCACAGACGCTGCAACATGTGCAGATTCAAATTCCTGCGTGTCGGCACATCGCATTTCAGGCGGTGAAACGCCAGACCGAAAGACTTCTGGAGCGATACAAGTTGTTGAGCTGCTGGGTGGGAATGGTGGAAGTGAGCACACAGCAAGCGTGCCCGCTGCAGAAGGCCATGTAGGCCGGGATGGTGGTTTACAAATTGCTGGAGAACAAGGTTCAACACGTGAGCCATACAAGGCACGTGTCACATTTCCCTAACGAAGTGCCGCAGCCAGGTTTGCATCGTTGTCGCCCACGGCTGTTAAGTCACCACCTTAGTCCGCTCCATCAGTTTGTACTCCGGTCACCAGGTGACAGCGTGTTCCTTTCGTGCATAGTGCTGATGATGGGAGAGGAGTCGATGCCAGCGGCGGCGGTGCCGCAGGTTCCGTTCACCCACTGGGCTGCTTTACCTTGAGATATGCAGAACAACTGGCTGAATGTAGGTGGTAGGTGTCTCACAGCTGAAGTACCATCATTCAGCTACAACCAATGGGAAGACGCCACACCCTTTTTGAGGCCCATCCTGTCTGCTTACCACTGACATAGCTCTGACCCTCAGGTTCCTGTTCCGCCCAGTTCTGTTTTGTGATTTTGTGTGCTTGTTTCCTGACTACGTCTCCTTCCTGCTTTTTATGTACTTCGTTGCCCGATCCGCATTTTACCTCTGCTTGTTTTCTGATTAAGTCCTGGCCGTCCCATTCTGCTCCTGTTCCTCAATTCATGGTTTGATATTGCCTGACTACTCCTCTCTCGGACTGCAGCATTCTACAGGTATTGATCACCTTGGGGCCTGTGTAATTCCAAATCCCTGTTTAGGGGTTAAAGGGTTTCAGGGTTCTGGGGGTTCTGCTTGGTGAGTGGCTTCCCTCTAGCCTATCCTTTACAGCCCGTCTGAGTGTGTGGATCCAGGCAAGCGTTACACTGTGCCCTCTGCAGAAGGCCATGTAGGCCATGATAGTGGTTTAAAAATTGCTGGACAACCAGGTTCAACACGTGAGCCATACAAGGCACGTGTGTCACATTGCCCTGAAGAAGGGCCGCAGCCAGGTTTGCATCGTCGCACCCGGCCTTCCCTGGCTGCTGGTTGAGGGGAGACAAGTATTACTCACAGCAAGTTGGGCTGCAGTGTGTACATCGCCCTGGCCAAAAACTGATGCTCTAGCAAGATACAGCCAAACCCCCACTAAGTGGAGGCACCACAGGTGCAGGAGAAGCAGATCACACACACACCTTCATGGAATGGAGGGGAGGTGACTGCTAGATGATAAAACTGCACACAAGTGGCTTGCATAGAGCGCTGTTCACATGCAGATGACACAGTCACAAACCCGCAGCCTATTAGGTAACGCCCTTCTATTAGATCAGGCGGGCTGCCAAGCCGTACTCCACTGTATATCATGCACGGACAGACACTCTACAATGCAAGGCCCAACAGAAAGGGGCCTGGCTGTATCCTGTACAAACAAAAAAATATGAGGTTTTTGTTGGTATTTATGGCCATAAAACGTAAGCCTACACCCTCGTCAAGGGACCTCATGTCTGTAGGTCCCTACACTAAATATAAAAAAAGCAACAATAAGAGGATAATGTCCTCCAAAAATCAAGTATTACTCACAGCAAGTTGGGCTGCAGTGTGTACATCGCCCTGGCCAAAAACTGATGCTCTAGCAGGATACAGCCAAACCCCCACTAAGTGGAGGCACCACAGGTGCAGGAGAAGCAGATCACACACACACCTTCATGGAATGGAGGGGAGGTGACTGCTAGATGATAAAACTGCACACAAGTGGCTTGCATAGAGCGCTGTTCACATGCAGATGACACAGTCACAAACCCGCAGCCTATTAGGTAACGCCCTTCTATTAGATCAGGCGGGCTGCCAAGCCGTACTCCACTGTATATCATGCACGGACAGACACTCTACAATGCAAGGCCCAACAGAAAGGGGCCTGGCTGTATCCTGTACAAACAAAAAAATATGAGGTTTTTGTTGGTATTTATGGCCATAAAACGTAAGCCTACACCCTCGTCAAGGGACCTCATGTCTGTAGGTCCCTACACTAAATATAAAAAAAGCAACAATAAGAGGATAATGTCCTCCAAAAATCAAGTATTACTCACAGCAAGTTGGGCTGCAGTGTGTACATCGCCCTGGCCAAAAACTGATGCTCTAGCAGGATACAGCCAAACCCCCACTAAGTGGAGGCACCACAGGTGCAGGAGAAGCAGATCACACACACACCTTCATGGAATGGAGGGGAGGTGACTGCTAGATGATAAAACTGCACACAAGTGGCTTGCATAGAGCGCTGTTCACATGCAGATGACACAGTCACAAACCCGCAGCCTATTAGGTAACGCCCTTCTATTAGATCAGGCGGGCTGCCAAGCCGTACTCCACTGTATATCATGCACGGACAGACACTCTACAATGCAAGGCCCAACAGAAAGGGGCCTGGCTGTATCCTGTACAAACAAAAAAATATGAGGTTTTTGTTGGTATTTATGGCCATAAAACGTAAGCCTACACCCTCGTCAAGGGACCTCATGTCTGTAGGTCCCTACACTAAATATAAAAAAAGCAACAATAAGAGGATAATGTCCTCCAAAAATCAAGTATTACTCACAGCAAGTTGGGCTGCAGTGTGTACATCGCCCTGGCCAAAAACTGATGCTCTAGCAGGATACAGCCAAACCCCCACTAAGTGGAGGCACCACAGGTGCAGGAGAAGCAGATCACACACACACCTTCATGGAATGGAGGGGAGGTGACTGCTAGATGATAAAACTGCACACAAGTGGCTTGCATAGAACGCTGTTCACATGCAGATGACACAGTCACAAACCCGCAGCCTATTAGGTAACGCCCTTCTATTAGATCAGGCGGGCTGCCAAGCCGTACTCCACTGTATATCATGCACGGACAGACACTCTACAATGCAAGGCCCAACAGAAAGGGGCCTGGCTGTATCCTGTACAAACAAAAAAAAAAAAAAATATGAGGTTTTTGTTGGTATTTATGGCCATAAAACGTAAGCCTACACCCTCGTCAAGGGACCTCATGTCTGTAGGTCCCTACACTAAATATAAAAAAAGCAACAATAAGAGGATAATGTCCTCCAAAAATCAAGTATTACTCACAGCAAGTTGGGCTGCAGTGTGTACATCGCCCTGGCCAAAAACTGATGCTCTAGCAGGATACAGCCAAACCCCCACTAAGTGGAGGCACCACAGGTGCAGGAGAAGCAGATCACACACACACCTCCATAGAATGGAGGGGAGGTGACTGCTAGATGATAAAACTGCACACAAGTGGCTTGCATAGAGCGCTGTTCACATGCAGATGACACAGTCACAAACCCGCAGCCTATTAGGTAACGCCCTTCTATTAGATCAGGCGGGCTGCCAAGCCGTACTCCACTGTATATCATGCACGGACAGACACTCTACAATGCAAGGCCCAACAGAAAGGGGCCTGGCTGTATCCTGTACAAACAAAAAAATATGAGGTTTTTGTTGGTATTTATGGCCATAAAACGTAAGCCTACACCCTCGTCAAGGGACCTCATGTCTGTAGGTCCCTACACTAAATATAAAAAAGCAACAATAAGAGGATAATGTCCTCCAAAAATCTGATCTAATAGAAGGGCGTTACCTAATAGGCTGCGGGTTTGTGACTGTGTCATCTGCATGTGAACAGCGCTCTATGCAAGCCACTTGTGTGCAGTTTTATCATCTAGCAGTCACCTCCCCTCCATTCCATGAAGGTGTGTGTGTGATCTGCTTCTCCTGCACCTGTGGTGCCTCCACTTAGTGGGGGTTTGGCTGTATCCTGCTAGAGCATCAGTTTTTGGCCAGGGCGATGTACACACTGCAGCCCAACTTGCTGTGAGTAATACTTGATTTTTGGAGGACATTATCCTCTTATTGTTGCTTTTTTTATATTTAGTGTAGGGACCTACAGACATGAGGTCCCTTGACGAGGGTGTAGGCTTACGTTTTATGGCCATAAATACCAACAAAAACCTCATATTTTTTTGTTTGTACAGGATACAGCCAGGCCCCTTTCTGTTGGGCCTTGCATTGTAGAGTGTCTGTCCGTGCATGATATACAGTGGAGTACGGCTTGGCAGCCCGCCTGATCTAATAGAAGGGCGTTACCTAATAGGCTGCGGGTTTGTGACTGTGTCATCTGCATGTGAACAGCGCTCTATGCAAGCCACTTGTGTGCAGTTTTATCATCTAGCAGTCACCTCCCCTCCATTCCATGAAGGTGTGTGTGTGATCTGCTTCTCCTGCACCTGTGGTGCCTCCACTTAGTGGGGGTTTGGCTGTATCCTGCTAGAGCATCAGTTTTTGGCCAGGGCGATGTACACACTGCAGCCCAACTTGCTGTGAGTAATACTTGATTTTTGGAGGACATTATCCTCTTATTGTTGCTTTTTTTATATTTAGTGTAGGGACCTACAGACATGAGGTCCCTTGACGAGGGTGTAGGCTTACGTTTTATGGCCATAAATACCAACAAAAACCTCATATTTTTTTGTTTGTACAGGATACAGCCAGGCCCCTTTCTGTTGGGCCTTGCATTGTAGAGTGTCTGTCCGTGCATGATATACAGTGGAGTACGGCTTGGCAGCCCGCCTGATCTAATAGAAGGGCGTTACCTAATAGGCTGCGGGTTTGTGACTGTGTCATCTGCATGTGAACAGCGCTCTATGCAAGCCACTTGTGTGCAGTTTTATCATCTAGCAGTCACCTCCCCTCCATTCCATGAAGGTGTGTGTGTGATCTGCTTCTCCTGCACCTGTGGTGCCTCCACTTAGTGGGGGTTTGGCTGTATCCTGCTAGAGCATCAGTTTTTGGCCAGGGCGATGTACACACTGCAGCCCAACTTGCTGTGAGTAATACTTGATTTTTGGAGGACATTATCCTCTTATTGTTGCTTTTTTTATATTTAGTGTAGGGACCTACAGACATGAGGTCCCTTGACGAGGGTGTAGGCTTACGTTTTATGGCCATAAATACCAACAAAAACCTCATATTTTTTTGTTTGTACAGGATACAGCCAGGCCCCTTTCTGTTGGGCCTTGCATTGTAGAGTGTCTGTCCGTGCATGATATACAGTGGAGTACGGCTTGGCAGCCCGCCTGATCTAATAGAAGGGCGTTACCTAATAGGCTGCGGGTTTGTGACTGTGTCATCTGCATGTGAACAGCGCTCTATGCAAGCCACTTGTGTGCAGTTTTATCATCTAGCAGTCACCTCCCCTCCATTCCATGAAGGTGTGTGTGTGATCTGCTTCTCCTGCACCTGTGGTGCCTCCACTTAGTGGGGGTTTGCCTGTATCCTGCTAGAGCATCAGTTTTTGGCCAGGGCGATGTACACACTGCAGCCCAACTTGCTGTGAGTAATACTTGATTTTTGGAGGACATTATCCTCTTATTGTTGCTTTTTTTATATTTAGTGTAGGGACCTACAGACATGAGGTCCCTTGACGAGGGTGTAGGCTTACGTTTTATGGCCATAAATACCAACAAAAACCTCATATTTTTTTGTTTGTACAGGATACAGCCAGGCCCCTTTCTGTTGGGCCTTGCATTGTAGAGTGTCTGTCCGTGCATGATATACAGTGGAGTACGGCTTGGCAGCCCGCCTGATCTAATAGAAGGGCGTTACCTAATAGGCTGCGGGTTTGTGACTGTGTCATCTGCATGTGAACAGCGCTCTATGCAAGCCACTTGTGTGCAGTTTTATCATCTAGCAGTCACCTCCCCTCCATTCCATGAAGGTGTGTGTGTGATCTGCTTCTCCTGCACCTGTGGTGCCTCCACTTAGTGGGGGTTTGGCTGTATCCTGCTAGAGCATCAGTTTTTGGCCAGGGCGATGTACACACTGCAGCCCAACTTGCTGTGAGTAATACTTGATTTTTGGAGGACATTATCCTCTTATTGTTGCTTTTTTTATATTTAGTGTAGGGACCTACAGACATGAGGTCCCTTGACGAGGGTGTAGGCTTACGTTTTATGGCCATAAATACCAACAAAAACCTCATATTTTTTTGTTTGTACAGGATACAGCCAGGCCCCTTTCTGTTGGGCCTTGCATTGTAGAGTGTCTGTCCGTGCATGATATACAGTGGAGTACGGCTTGGCAGCCCGCCTGATCTAATAGAAGGGCGTTACCTAATAGGCTGCGGGTTTGTGACTGTGTCATCTGCATGTGAACAGCGCTCTATGCAAGCCACTTGTGTGCAGTTTTATCATCTAGCAGTCACCTCCCCTCCATTCCATGAAGGTGTGTGTGTGATCTGCTTCTCCTGCACCTGTGGTGCCTCCACTTAGTGGGGGTTTGGCTGTATCCTGCTAGAGCATCAGTTTTTGGCCAGGGCGATGTACACACTGCAGCCCAACTTGCTGTGAGTAATACTTGATTTTTGGAGGACATTATCCTCTTATTGTTGCTTTTTTTATATTTAGTGTAGGGACCTACAGACATGAGGTCCCTTGACGAGGGTGTAGGCTTACGTTTTATGGCCATAAATACCAACAAAAACCTCATATTTTTTTGTTTGTACAGGATACAGCCAGGCCCCTTTCTGTTGGGCCTTGCATTGTAGAGTGTCTGTCCGTGCATGATATACAGTGGAGTACGGCTTGGCAGCCCGCCTGATCTAATAGAAGGGCGTTACCTAATAGGCTGCGGGTTTGTGACTGTGTCATCTGCATGTGAACAGCGCTCTATGCAAGCCACTTGTGTGCAGTTTTATCATCTAGCAGTCACCTCCCCTCCATTCCATGAAGGTGTGTGTGTGATCTGCTTCTCCTGCACCTGTGGTGCCTCCACTTAGTGGGGGTTTGGCTGTATCCTGCTAGAGCATCAGTTTTTGGCCAGGGCGATGTACACACTGCAGCCCAACTTGCTGTGAGTAATACTTGATTTTTGGAGGACATTATCCTCTTATTGTTGCTTTTTTTATATTTAGTGTAGGGACCTACAGACATGAGGTCCCTTGACGAGGGTGTAGGCTTACGTTTTATGGCCATAAATACCAACAAAAACCTCATATTTTTTTGTTTGTACAGGATACAGCCAGGCCCCTTTCTGTTGGGCCTTGCATTGTAGAGTGTCTGTCCGTGCATGATATACAGTGGAGTACGGCTTGGCAGCCCGCCTGATCTAATAGAAGGGCGTTACCTAATAGGCTGCGGGTTTGTGACTGTGTCATCTGCATGTGAACAGCGCTCTATGCAAGCCACTTGTGTGCAGTTTTATCATCTAGCAGTCACCTCCCCTCCATTCCATGAAGGTGTGTGTGTGATCTGCTTCTCCTGCACCTGTGGTGCCTCCACTTAGTGGGGGTTTGGCTGTATCCTGCTAGAGCATCAGTTTTTGGCCAGGGCGATGTACACACTGCAGCCCAACTTGCTGTGAGTAATACTTGATTTTTGGAGGACATTATCCTCTTATTGTTGCTTTTTTTATATTGAGGGGAGACAACCATTGATGAAACTCGATCTCACTCTCCAGAGCTGACCATCCACAACTCCTCAGCGGTGTGACTCACATTTTCCAGACATTTCAAAGTAAAGAGTCGACCGCTTGATGCCGTTGAGCTCTGCTGCCAGCATAGTAAGGAGGTGTGTGGGATTCCTTGTGTGCAGCTACAATGCGGGTGGCCTGAACACACAGGGTTTGGGTGGAGGTGGAGGACCCAGACGAAGTTGAGGAGGCAGAAGCAGTGGAGGAACGTCTATATACAGATTAAGGATTGACACACAACTCGTGCGGACGGCAAGACTTGTACAGCAGACCCTTCTCCATCTCTCACCATAGTTACCCAGTGCCCAGTCAGCGACATATAACGCCCCTGTCCATGCTTACTGGTCCAAGTATCTGTGGTGAACTGCACCCTGTCACACAAAGAGTTTCTCAAGGAAGCGGTAATGTTGTGTGTGACCTGATGGGGTAGTGCGGGCACGCCTTTCTTGGAAAAGGAGTGGCGACTGGGCATCGGCTCTTGGGGCACTGCAATGGGAATAAGGTCTCGAAAATCCTCTTGTCCAAAGGTTGGAAAGGCAGCATTTCTGTAGCCAACAGTTTGCAGATGCTGAAAGTCAACCTCTAAGCCATGTCATGCCCTTCGAAAATCATGTAAAACACAGCAAGGGGCCTCCTACCACAGTCTCCCTTGTTTCCCAAAATTGGGCCACACACACAGCACTTGACTGGCATCAGTTGACCCCCATTTTCAAGCTTAAAAAGATTCTTTGCATGAAGCACTCTCAAAAATAAACCAGCCTTTCACCTCACCTGGCTGACACAGGGGAATAAAAGTCCTCTGTGATCCATGTCTTGTTCATCTTGGTTCTTTTTTCAAAAGCAAGGGGACTCCAACCACAGTCTCCCTTGTTTCCCAAAATTGGGCCGCACACACAGCACTTGACTGGCATCAGTTGACCCCCATTTTCAAGCTTACAAAGATGCTTTGCATGAAGCACTCTCAAAAATACACCAGCCTTTCGCCTCCCCTGGCTGACACAGGGGAAAAAAGTCCTCTGTGATCCATATCTTGTTCATCTTGGTTCTATTTTCAAAAGCAAGGGGACTGCAACCACAGTCTCCCTTGTTTCCCAAAATTGGGCCACACACACAGCACTTGACTGGCATCAGTTGTCCCCCAGTTGCAATCTTACAAAGATGCTTTGCATGAAGCACTCTCAAAAATACACCAGCCTTTCACATCCCCAGGATGACACAGTGGTAGAAAAGTCCTTGTGGATCCATGACTTGTTCATCTTGATGAACGTTAGTCTGTCCACATTGTCACTGGACAGACGCGTGCGCTTATCTGTCAGCACACACCCAGCAGCACTGAACACACGTTCCGAGAGAACGCTGGCTGCGGGACACGACACTATCCCCAAGCCATAAGTGGCGAGCTCAGGCAATTTATCCAGATTGGAAGCCTAGAATGAGCAAGGCTCAAGTTGCACAGTAATGGCATCGATGTTCACTTGCATATACTCATATATCTGTGTCTCCTCCTCTTTTTCCTCATCCAGCTGTTAAGTTTTCGCATGGGTATTTGTCCTTGTCACTTTCCCATGTGTTTGTGTTGTCTTGGGAGTTGTTTTTCACCTTTTGGACACCTTTGAGGGTGTTTTCCAAGGTGTTTTTAGGTGTTTGTGATTACCTCCCATTGTTTTCAATGGGGTTCAAGAGGTTCTTCAAATGGTTCACCGAACCGAACTCGAACGCGGCCTCCGTTCGACGAACCGAACTCGAGCCTCTAGAGGTTCGCTCATCTCTAGTAGTAAACCAATGTTGCAAAATTTGGAATCCAAAAGCCACATGTTGCTCCTTCCCTGCTAAACAATGCCATGCACCCAGAGAGAATGATTACATACAGAGAATTCACAAATGACGAAAATTTGGTAACAAATCATGGAGTTTTTTCTCCCATTACTACTTGGGAAAATCACAATTTAGCCACTAATATCATATAACTTCAACATATTTTGTTTTATTAAACTGTCCCTTTTGCAAACAATTGCATTAAAGTGCCTGTGTATATTAAATTCTGTATAGCATTTTGACAATGACCAAGTGTATACTTTGAGAAAATATAAATGTATGGGGTTTAATGTCAACTTTTTAATTTTGTAACTTAGATTTTTTTTTTACGTGTTCAAGGAATGAAAAATAGTTGTGGTAACTAAGGGTACAAAATGTAAAAAAAAAAATCTTGGCAGCAAAATGGTTAAAACAGAGAGTAAAAAGGAAAATTATTACCCAGAAGAATTTTACTGGTAGGCAACAGACTTATCTAAGTACTTTAGCATCAAAATGTGGGTTGCAATATAATCTTTAAAATTTGAAGCAACTTGAACATTACATTTTAGGAGAGCTACTATGCTGACCTTAATAAAAAACCATGCTGCCCTCCAGTCAGAAAGAACACAAAGCTTTTTTAGAGTGAGAGCTACAGAATACAGTGTCCTGACCTGAGACAGTTTGCTACATCAAAGCTGTGGAAATCTGCTTTGATGATGGCAACTTTTATCAAAGTATTAGAGCTTTTTACAGGTCAAGTAAACATTTTGCCTCCTTTCTACGCTCTTCAGTTTGAAATACAGTGATATAGTTCATACAAGGAGAAATGGATCGTGGCATGAAAAGTTTGGTTGTATATCCAAATTTATATTACACCCTAAGCTGTGAAGAATGTAAAGAAGAACAAGTATAATTTACAGTTTGAAAACCAATTTGTTACACTTTTTTTTATATTGGCAATTCTGACCTGATTCACATAAAATGGGGGCAAGTTGTAACAACTTTGAGATAATTTTTTCCTCTACAGTTGGGGCATAATATTTGTAAGAAGTGTTTTTTTGATGGCCCTAAAACATAGATTTGAGAAACTTTCATTTTCTTGCTTTTAACCTTTCAAAAGCTACCTTTCCTAAGATATACATGGGATATGATAGCTCTATGATTAGTTATTCATTTTACCTGTTAGGAGTTTCTACCGATATACTCAATAAATACCATTAGATATGGCTAGCTTGGAGTTACTAGAAACCACAAGACAAAAATAAATAAAATAGTGAAGGAGACATCTAGATCAGACTAGTGATGAGTGAGCTTGCTCACAATTGCTCTATACTCGATCAAGCATCGAGGTGGGTCGGGTATGCTCAGGAGTCAATCGATTGTCCCTCGAGCGCTATGCTTGAGTCCCTGCCCTACTGAACAAGTGGGGATTGCCTGGCAATCATGGTAATGCTGTAGCCATGTTGTTTACTGGCATTAGAGTAACTGGCCAATCGCATCACATCATCAGGTCTATAAAAGACCTGGTGCCATGACTGTCATGACCATCTCCCTGTTTTTGGAGACTAGTGGAAGCTTGAGGACTGTATCCCCTTATCTCTGTCTGGGACTCTGCATTTAAATGTTGTTTAACTTCTTTTGGTTCTGAAGTAGTTAATGTCATGTTTTCTGCTAGCAGCTCTCCTGCAATTAAGGTCAGCTGCTCTTGCTTGGTATCCACACCCCCTTGTGTTTAAATAGCTAGGTTTCCCAGCAAGCTTTGCTGACTATACAAAGTCATTTGTATGCAAGCTGCCTTGGTGGAAGGAGCTGCTGTGGATTCTCCTGAATTCCTATCCTCTACATTTTGGTTGTGTATCCCTTGTTGTATCCTGTACCTCCACCATATAAACAGGGCATGCAACATTTCTCTAAATTTTTCAAGGGTGTGTATGATGCACCTCTTCATAATTTTTAGAGCCATACATTGAAAATTATCATATATATTTATATGTGTAATATGTATGTGTATGTATATATATATATATATACACCCCCCAAAGGAGTAAATGTTTTTCAGCCGCCCTTGCACTCTTTTTACAAAAATTGTCAAAACCGTATTCTGGGGCCATCTTTTACTTGTGTTCCATTGTGTATTGCAGGGGTCCCTAATCTGTGGCTCAGGATATGGGATTTGCGGCTGTCTGCCAGCTAGGTTCTTTTGTACAAGGTCTTGCACACAGTTATGAAGAGCAGGTCTCCAAATGGTGATATTTGTGAGTAGCCTCACACAGAAAAGATCTGAATGGAGGTAAACTGCCTTGATAGGGTGATTTCTGTGGAAAAGCTTTGTCTGTCATTATATTTGTAATGTGAGCACTGGGTGTCATTACTGTGAGGGGCAGAAGCTAAATGTAGCTAGCAACCCTCTCTCAGATATACCTTCACATTTTTTGGGACAGCTTCTCCTTTTTTATATATGTTACATATTTATCTCCACTATAGAGATAAATAGAAAGCACAGTGTCAGGCTAAACATATAGGTGTATAGAAATATACAGATTTCTGTACAGAGATATATGTATAGAGATATAGAAATAATTAAGCTTGGTGCTGTTCTATATCTTCAATTCTATAATATTATGTTTTGGCATTGTGTACAGATAATAGGTTTTATATAGTACAAAGCAATATTAGGTTTTAACAAGTGATGAGAAAGCACTAAAATGCTCGGGTACTTGTTACTCGTATTGACAATGTCGAACTGCTCGTGTGCTCAATTTGAGTAATGAATTTTTAGGGTAGTCATGGGTACCTTGAGCATTTTTCCAGAAGGCCTCCCAGGAGGTCTGGGGTGGCAGGAAAATTGCTGAAATAGATGGAAAAAGTGCTCAAATGTAATGGGAACAGCATGGGGAAGATGCCAGGACACATCTCTGACTCCCAAGTTACTGCTGGGAACAATGTTCGAAGAAAAGGTAGGGGGAAAGTGTCTGGGAGCCTTGTTCTGATCTGGCACAACCTAGTAAATATGCCTTTTTGGCTGATGTTAGGGATGCAGGCCCAGGATTAGGATCACTACAGCATAATGTTGATCCTAGCAACCAGGAAAATGACTGCAGTAGAAAGAAGGGAAATAGGAGTGCAATAAAGACCAGACAGATGTTGGTGGTATGGGGCTCTCTAATTAGGCAGACAGACAGGGTCATCTGTCTCCAAGACCATGAATGCCAAAAGTGTGTTGTCTGCTTGGGTTCAGAAAATTGTGGATCAGATAGACAGATTGCTGGGTGGGGCTGGGGAAAACCCAACAGTCATGGTGCATATAGGTACTAATGACAAAGTTAGGGGGAGGTGGAAGGCCCTTAAAAATGATTATACAAACTAGGAGAGAAGCTGAAGTCCAGGACCTCCTAGATGTTTTTTTCAGAAGTTTTGCCGGTACCATGAGTATCACTAGAAAGACAGCAGGAGGGTAGGGAGATAAATATGTGACTTAGAAATTGGTGCAGGAAGGAAGGGTTTGGGTTCATGGAGAAGTGGGCTGACTTCTCAGTCGGCTACAGGCTCTATGGTTGGGACAAGTTGCACCTCAATGGGGAGGGTGCAGGTGTGTTCAGGGAGAAAATGGTTAGATGGATGGAGGAACTTTTAAACTAGGATCTCGGTGGAGGAAGGGTAGTGGAGCATATAAGGGGATAGATAGAGCAGATAGAGACATTGAGACAGTAAGGGTTAATGAGGGTTTAGAGGGAGGGCTGGCTCCAGGTTTTTGTGGCCCTGGGCAAAAAAGTCTCAGTGGCCCCATGCACACACAGAAACACACATAAACAGCTATGACAGATATGTACACATACAAGCATACATACTGTATATATACCAGGGGTTGGACAAAATAATGGAAACACCTTGAAACATCAACAAAGTTAGTTTAATATGGTGTAGGTCCACCTTTTGCGGCGATTACATCCTCAATTCGCCGAGGTATGGATTCATACAAGGTGTGAATTGTTTCCAAAGGAATTTTAGCCCATTCTGCAGTTAAAACACCCTCCAGTTCTTTGAGCGACGATGGTGGCGGAAATCGACGTTTAACTTGAATCTCTAAAATTGACCAAAAATGCTCAATAATGTTGAGGTCTGGGGATTGTGGGGGCCTGATGAGATGCTCAACTTCATTAGAATGTTCCTCATGCCATGCTTTAACGATTCTAGCTGTATGAATTGGTGCATTATAATCCTGAAAGTCGGCGTTCCCCTCCGAGAACAGTGCTTGAACCATGGGATGCACTTGGTCGCCCAAAATGCCTAAATAATCTCGGCTGTTAAATTCTTCCAAGAAGGGATATCATTGGCCCGGCGGATCTCCACGAAATAGCATCCCAGATCATCACAGAACCTCCGCCATATTTTACGGTTGGGAGAAGGCAGTCTGGATGGAATGCTTCTTTCGGCTGTCTCCAAGTGTACACTCAGCCGGAGTTCAGAAATAGGGTAAATGATGATTCGTCTGAGAATATCACATGTTTCCACTGCTCGAGGGACCAATTCTGTAGGTTTCTACACCACTCTAAACACTTGAACACATTTGTCATTGAGAGCAGCGGTTTTCTAATTGCAGCTCTTCCGTGGAATCCAGATTTGTGCAGCTCCCGATGAACAGATTTTGTGGAAACTGGGTTCTGTAGGTGTTCATTAAGCTCAGCAGTGATTTTCGGAGCCGTGGTCTTGCGATGCTCTATCACAATTTGCTTTAGAGTTCGACGGTCTCTCTCAGTCAACTTCGACTTTCAGCCGGACCTGTGCTTTGCTGCAAATGTTTTTCCTTCTCTTTCAAATGCAGTCATTACTTTGGAGACAGTACCGCTTGACACGCCAAGCATTCGGCACTTTCTGTTACACTAGCGCCTGCCATACGAGCACCAACAATTTGGCCTCTTTGAAAATCCGAGAGGTCTGCCATTGATATCAGGTTCTCATCAATGTTCTTACTATTCTGCAAAAGAGACAGTTAATTTACATATACATATCACATAACACAAATACTCAACTACAAAACATTAACATATGTCACGATTTGCATGTTTATAACATGTTTGAAGATTATGATGCCAAAACGTTAGGTGTTTCCATTATTTTGTCCAACCCCTATACATATTTGAAGACAAATTCCCTAAAATACATATAAACAAACAAAAATATACACACAGTCATATACACTGACATACATAGATATACACATCATACATACACACCACAGTCATATTAGAGATATTATTAATATGGGGAAGCTGGCAGCAGCCTCACTCACCTCCCCACCTGTCTCCATCCAGCTCTTCCCAGGCATGGGGCTGTGCAGGCCACACTATTTGACAGACATCCCTTTAACAGACATGGCAGTGCAAAGTGATACTGCTGTGTATACATCACAGGGGAGGCTGGGGGCTACAGTATATACATCACAGGGGAGGCTGGGGGTTACAGTATATACATTAAAGGAGGGGCTGGGGGCTACAGTATATACATCACAGGAGGGACTGGGGCTACAGTATATACAACACAGGAAGGACTGAGGCTGCATGATATACATCACATGAGAGTTTTGGGGCATAGACAATATTGGGGGCATACACATTACTGTGGAGAGGCATACACGTTACTGAGGGGCACACATGTTACCGAAGGGCATACACGTTACTAAGGGGTGTACACATTACAGGGGGAAATACACTTTACTGTGGTGCATAAACATTACTAGGTGGGCATACACATTACTGGGGGGCATATATGTCACGGGGACACAGATGTTACTGGGGAATACATATTACTGAGGAGAGGCATACACATTACTGAGGGGCATACATGATACCGAAGGGCATACACGTTACTAAGGGGTATACACATTACTAGGGAAATACACATTACTGCGGGGTATACACATTACTAGGGGGTCATACACATTACAAGAGGGCATACACATTATTTGGGGGCATAGTTGTTACTGTGGGCACAGATGTTACTGAGGGGCATACACATCACTGGGGAATGGGGCATACATCTTTAGTGTTGGGGTCATACAGCTCTGGTGGAGGTCCCCATACAGCTCTAATGGGGGGGCTGGCGGTATATTGCTCAGAGAGGGGGTCTTGCGGCAAACAGTTCTGGTGAGGGGGGCTGGGGCATACAGCTTTGGTGGGGGGGTCTGGGCACATACTGCTCTGGTGAGGGGCACCGGGGGCATTCTGCTCTGGGGGGCCCATGCTGCTCTGATGAGGGGGGCTGGAGGCATACTGCTCTGCTCTGGTAAAGGGGGCTGGGGGTATTCTGCTCTGCTCTGGTGAGAGGGGACAGAGGCATTCTGCTCTGGTGGAGCCATACTGCTCTGGTAGGCCCATGCTGCTCTGATGAGGGGGGCTGGGGACATACTGCTCTGCTCTGGTGAGGGGGGCAGAGGCTTTCTGCTCTGCTCTGGTGGAGCCATGCTGCTCTGGAATGCCCATGCTGCTCTGATGAGGGGGGCTGGGGACATGGGGACATACTGCTCTCCTCTGGTGAGGGGAGGCATTCTGCTCTGCTCTGGTGGAGCCATACTGCTCTGGGGGGCCCATGCTGCTCTGATGAGGGAGGCTAGGAGTATGCTGCTCTTCTCTGATGAGGGGAGATGGGGGCACACTGCTCTGCTCTGGTCAAAGAGGCCAGGGACAAACTGCTATGCTCTGGTGGGTTGGGGGCATACTGCTCTGCTCTGGTGGAGCCATACTGCTCTGGGGCACTGGAACATACAGCTCACATAGAGGGGGTGTACAGATTGGGGGTATGGGTGGAACATACAGTTCAGATGGAGGGTGGCCTATTCAGATGGGGGTGGAACCTACAGCTCAGATGGAGGGGGGCATACAGATCGGGAGGGGGTGGTGGAACATACAGCTCAGGTGGAGGAGGACCCATACAGTGCAGGGGTGAAATATATAGCTCAGGGGCCCATACAGTGGGGCCCATACAGTGTGGAAGGACATACACTAAGCTCAGTGTGGTGGGGGAAACTGGCTGGAGCTGCGCTGCGGCTCCTCTTCATCTGTGGGACTGGAGCACACCACGCGATAGCTCCGCCCACAGATGAACTTCAATGTAGGAGGATCACGGAGCATTCAGCAGTGAATGCTGTGTTCCAGTGTGGATTAAAGGGCTGGATAGTGCAGCTGCCAGCCCAAGCACTGCAGTCCCCAGAACTCAGCTCGGGGCCCGCAGGACTTATGAGGGCAAGTGGGCCCCCCTAGCTGTGCAGGGCCCCAGCATTTGCCCATGTGCGCCGAATGCTGGAACCGGCCCTGTTTAGGGGGGCTGGTACATGCAAGGAAAGTAGGGATATGAGGAGTAAAGAATGTGTTATTAGTATTAAATGTCTGCTGGCAAATGCAACAAGTCTTACAAACAAAACAAATGCATTGGATACTCTTATGTCAACCATGTATTACGATGTGGTTAGCATTATGGAAACCTGGCTGGATGAGAGCCATGACTGGGTGACAATTGTTGAGGGTTAGGGTACCTTCACACTTTAGCGATGCAGCAGCGATCCGACCAGCGATCTGACCTGGTCAGGATCGCTGCTGCATCACTACATGGTCGCTGGAGAGCTGTCAAACAGGCAGATCTCACCAGCGACCAGTGACCAGCCCCCAGCCAGCAGCGACGTGCAAGCGACGCTGCGCTTGCACGGAGCCGGCGTCTGGAAGCTGCGAACACTGGTAACTAAGGTAAACATCGGGTATGGTTACCCGATGTTTACATTAGTTACCAGCGCACACCGCTTAGCTTAGTGTGTGCAGGGAGCAGGAGTCGGCACTGGCAGCGTGAGAGCTGCGGAGGCTGGTAACAAAGGTAAATATCGGGTAACCACCTTGGTTACCCGATGTTTACCTTGGTTACAGCTTACCGCAGGCTGTCAGACGCCGGCTCCTGCTCCCTGCACATTCAGGATTGTTGCTCTCTCGCTGTCACACACAGCGATGTGTGCTTATCAGCGGGAGAGCAACAATAAAAAAACGAACCAGGGCTGTGTGTAACGAGCAGCGATCTCACAGCAGGGGCCAGATCGCTGCTCAGTGTCACACACAGCGAGATCGCTAATGAGGTCACAAAAACCGTGACTCAGCAGCGATCTCAGAAGCGATCTCGCTGTGTGTGAAGCACCCCTTACACTACATTCAGAAAGGACAGGAAAGATAAAAAAGGTGGAAGAGTGTTTATATTTGTTAATCTAGCTTAAGACCTGTGCTCAATGATGACAAAGGGGGGAGTTGTGGCAATGTAAAGTCAGTATGGGTAAATGTACATGGAGTAGAGAATAATGGAAAGCTCCTAATTGAAGTTTGATATAAGCCTCCAAACATACCTGAACAGGTAGAGGATGATATGCTGCAACAAATTGAAAAGGCAGCTAATAATAATAATAATAATAATTAATAATAATCAGATTTTTATTATTAGGGATTTCAACTATCCAGACATTCAGAGGGACATAGAATCTTCTGGTTGTGCTAAAAGCTGGACGTTCTTATCTACCATTCAAGACAATTTCCTCTCTCAGATGGTAGATGAACCGATCAGGGGAGATAATTTGCTAGATCTGGTGCTGTCAAATAGACCGGATACAATTTCAGATCTACAGGTATTAAATCACAGAAAAGAAATTTACTCCTAAAATACAAAATATATTGAGGTACAAAGTTAAAAGGTAAGGAATAAAAAACAAAACAAAAAAACTCCCAACAACACTAAGTGTGGAGAGAACGCCCACTATCCAAAAGAGGAAGGGGGTAAGAAAACCAACTGGTTGAAAGTGAACCAGTGGGTTATCTATCCGAAAAGGATACCACAACACTGATTAACTTATGCTAATATCTTTATACCCAAATTAGACACAAGTTACCACTATCAGACAATCACCCACAAAACATTTAACCCAGTTGATAATACATAAGTCGGACAAAGTCAATCTTATCACAAGTCAGACAGTCAGTCAGATCAGTCTGTAAGGTGTAGTTATCAATTACATAGAGTCAGCTCTCAAAATTTGAGCATCCCCAATAGAATTATGGGACCAAATACTATAAAGAAAAAACCCAACACGTTTCACCTCTCAGAAGAGGTTCATCAGGGGTATATACATTTGTAGAAATATTCATAGATAGATGTATTCGTTCTCTCATAAAAACAGAGATTATATATAATATAATATCAGACCACCATAAGGTTGTCTGAGGACAGTGGGCTAGGTGCTCCTGATGTATCAGCACCCAGAGTGCTTCTTTATAACATAGCTGCTGGATTAGGAAGTCTGTTTTCCAGGAAGGTCCTCTATCCACTCATCTCCAGAAAGCCGAGTTCAAAAAAATCGTCATATATTCACTGTAGCAGCCAACCAGTGGTATTTTTTATATATGTATATATATATATATATATATATATAATCTCCTACAAGGCTTGTAACATATAAATGTATTCAGAGGGGGCTGACAGCACAGCTAACATTATGTGTACATCATAAGTCCTCACTATCTGCCGTGTATCAAATCAAACACCAGAGGAACACAGGTAACAGATGTCCTACATGTCCAGTGAGACTTTGCATAAACCGAGTTGCTGTAACTCCAGTGTCTGTGCTCAGAGTGGCCCATATCCAGATCTACAGGTCCGGGAGCACTTGGGCAATAGCGATCATAATATGGTAGGCTTCAACATAATATTCAATAGAACATTTCAAAGGGGAAATGCTAAAACCTTGAATTTTAGGAAAGCTGATTTCAACAAATTAAGAGAATAGTTTAACCATGTAGATTGAGATAATGTCATATTAACTGGGGATACCAAACATAAATGGGGCAAGTATGTCCCCACTGATGTGACAGTGTGATGCATGAGGTCGGTGTGAGCTTGTAGACACCAAACATGTATAGGTTTACTTTTATCTATGGGATTAAAAAAAATCAGATGTTTGTCCAAAGAAAGTGGCATACGTTTTGCGCCATATTCCGTGACCTATAGTGTTTTTTTTTTTTCAGGATCTATAGCTCAGTGATGGCTTATTTTTTGCGTCTTGGCCTGATGTTTTTAACATTACAATTTTTATGTACATGGTACATTTTGATCGCCTGTTATTGCATTTTACACAAAATTTGTGACGACTAAAAAACGTAATTTTTGCATTTTTAATTTTTTTGCTGCTACGGCGTTTACCGATCAGATTAATTGATTTTATATTTTGATCAGGCATTTCTGAACGCAGCAATACCAAATATGTGTATATTTTTTATTTTTCTAACCCTTTAATTTTCAATGGGGCAAAAGGGGAATGATTTGAACTTTTAGATTTTTTTTTTTTAATTTTTCAAAACTTTTTTAAACTGTTTTTATTTTACTAGTACCCCTAGGAGGCTATAAGGATCAACTGTCTGATCACTCATTAATTTCTCTCGATCAGAGCAGACCGGGAGAAATATTCATCTCTTATAACTGGCAGTACTCGGCTGCTGGTTAAAGGACCTAAGTCATGTGAGCTACAGGAGTCATCACATGACCCTGTGCTACCATGACAACCACCGGTTCCATGTGATCACGTCAAGTGACTTCCGGTATCGGGCGGTGAGTAAACTTCCACCGCTATCGCCATTAATATGGCGCTGTCACATCTTGACAGTGCCATTTAAGGGGTTAACAGGTACAGGTGGATAGCGATTCCACTCGTACCTGCCAGGCACACATGTCAGCTGTACAAATCAGCTGACATGTGCACGGATCCCCGCCTGCAGCCCGCAGCAGCAGGTGGGGAATAACACTATGACTGCAGGGACTTAATATTACTGTCTGCAGTCGTTAAAGGGTTAAAGATATACTCCTAGAGTCTTGTGAAAAATGTATACACTTTGGTAATAAAATGACCAAGAATAAAAAGAAACCACTATGGATAAATAAGACTGTACAAAGTATAATAAAACAAAAACCAATGGCATTCAAAATCATGAAGACTGATACTCCTGAAATACTATTTCTTTTTTATAAAATTCTCAATAGGAAAATTAAAAAAGGAATCAAGCAAGCAAATTTAGCTACTGAAACAAAAATCACCAAAGACATTAAAATAACCCCCCAATTTTTTTATAAATACATCAATACCAAAAAGAAAATAATGGATGATATTGGCCCCTTAAAACATATTAACAGGATAATTATAGAGGAGACACACAAGGCTGAGGTTTTAAACAGGAACTTCTCATCTGTGTTCACCAAGGAACTGACTGTACCAGGGATCATTCAACAAGTGAAAAATCAAAGTTCACTACCCGATATAATTAATTTAACACAAGAAGAAGTACGCCTACGTCTGAGTAAATTAAACATTGACAAATCCCTCGGGCCAGATGGCATTTATCCACGAATATTGAGGGAATTGAGCTCAGTAATCGACAGACCGCTGTATCTCATCTTCTAATACTCGCTTGTATCAGGGTTGGTGCCTAAGGATTGGAGGATTGCTGATATTGTACTGATATTAAAGAAAGCTAAGAGGGTGGATCCAGGCAACTACACCTCCATTTATCCTGACATCAGTAGTATGCAAAGTTTTTGAGGGCATTTTAAGGGATGAAATGCAAAAATATATTGCACAGCATAATATAATAACTGACAGCATGGATTCATGAAAGATTATTCAGGCTTAACCAACATGTTGGGGTTGTATGAGGAGCTAAGTGCAAAAATGGATATTGGTAATGCAGCTGATGTGCTTTATTTGGGCTTTGCAAAGGCATTTGTTACTGTACCACATAATAGCCTTATACTGAAGCTCCAGAAGCAAGGACTAGGGGAAACTACATGCAACTGGGTAAGAAATTGGCTAAAAGATAGGAAACAAAAAGTAGTAATAAATAGTATGTTCTCTAAATGGGCTATAGTCAGCAGTGGGGTGCCGCAGGGATCTGTGCTAGGACCGATGCTTTTAATCTCTTAATGACTTTGTGGATAGGATTGAGAGTAAAGTGTCAGTCTTTGCTGATGACACCAAACTATGTAGGATATTAAAAATGGACCTTGATAATACAATACAAAACTATCTGGATAAGATGTTGGAATGAGCAGAAACTTGGCAAATGAGATAAAATGTTGCTAAATGTAATGTAATGCACCTAGGATAAAGTAATCCTATAACTGCGTATACATTAAATGGAAGTAAACTCGGGTCTACAGAACAGGAAAAGAACTTGGCTATTCTCATTACAAATAAGCTGAGCAGCAGCACTTAATGTCAAGCAGCAGCTGCTAAAGCAAACAAGATTTCAGGGTGTATAAAAAGAGAGATTAGATCCCGCGATCCCAATGTATTGTTGCCCCTCTATAAATAACTTGTAAGGTCACATCTAGAATATGAGATCCAGTTTTGGGCTCCACATTTAAAAAAAAAAAAAAACACATTCTGAAGTTAGAGTCAGTTCAAAGGTGAGCAACTAGACTACTACAAGAAATGAAATGCCTCCCATATGATGAGAGTTTGACTAAGATGGATATGTTTAGCTTAGAAAAAAGATGCCTCAGAGGAGATCTCATTTATATATGTATAAATACATGCGTGGTCAATGAAAAGGACTGGCACATGACTTATTATTATCAAAGACCAGGACCAGGGGAAACTCACTGCGAGTAGAAGAAAGGCGATTCCAGCAGCTTTATAGGAAAGTGTTATTTACAGTCACAGCAGTGACTAGCATGCATACCCGTTCCCATCGTTTGTGCGTCACGGGCATATCGCTGCCCGTGGCACACAACAACGCGCGGACCTGTCACGCATACTTACCTGCATAGTGACGGCGCTGTGACCGACAAACCGCCTCCTTTCTAAGGGGGCGGTTCATTCGGCGTCACAGCGACGTCACCAAGCGCCCACCCAATCAAAGCGGAGGGGCGGAGATGAGCGGGACGAACATCCCGCCCACCTCCTTCCTTCCTCATTGCTGGCGGGACGCAGGGAAGGAGATCTTCCTCGTTCCTGTGGTGTCACAAGTAGCGATGTGTGCTGCCGCAGGAACACCGAACAACATCGTTACTGCAGCAGCAACGATAATTGAGATTAGGGGGGGATGTCACCGATTAGCGATTTTGAACGTTTTTGCAACGATTCAAAATCGCTAATAGGTGTCACACGCAACGACATCGCTAACGCGGCCGGATGTGCGTCACAAAATCCGTGACCCCAACGACATCGCTTTAGCGATGTCGTAGAGTGTAAAGCCACCTTTTGGTTGTAAAGGCAAACATTATAACAGATTTTAAAAAAGGGCTGTATGATTTCCTCAGTATACACAGCATTGTTGGCTATAAATGATTTAATGACAAAATACATAATTGGTGGAGGAAGTTTGAACTACATGGACCAAGTTCTTTTTTTAACCTATGTAACTATGTAATGTCAGAGTATTACACCTATTTTACTGAAATACATAAAATTTTGACTGAAATACAGTATAATGAGTTGCATATAAGGCAAATTTACAAAGAGAAAAAAAACGCCTCCTCCACTTCTTAGGCTATGTTCAAATATACCATTTTTGTACATTTTTTCACTTTTTCATTGTCTTCAATTGTGAAAGAATGCTGCAGAAATGCTTCAAAAACACTTAAAGAATTGACATGCAGTTTCCCAGTGTGACGCCTTGGAAAAACCAGGTTGTCACAGAGACTGCACAAATCTCTCTGGTGCAGGACTCCATCCTCCTTGGCCTACCAACACAACACCACACACAGGTAACACCAGCCACAAAAGCCTAGTCACCCCAACTGGACAATAGAGACACACCAGTGTGCAGGACCAGGTGGATGGGAACGCCCACCTAGGGGTCCTGAAGTGTCAGGGGTGGGAACATAGAGTGGAGTTCAGTGGAGTTGAGGAGTAGACAGTGGAAGGGAGAGGAGCGGAGTGGTGGTGAGGGGTTGGAGCCCCTGAACTACCGGACTACCGTACTGGACTAGGTGTCAGACGGCAGAGCAGGGCCACAGGTAACGGAGATCCGGTTACGGGAGACCTAAAGTGGACCAGGGCACGGTTGTAGCCCGCCAGTGCCGACAGTGGGAATCCGGTCCAGAGGCTGTACACCGTTGGGGTACCTGGACCCCAGGGCAAGCACCGCTTCAAGTACCTTACCGATTAGCCAGCAGAAGACAAGGTTCCAGGCTTTGTCCCACGAGTAGCCCAGAGAGTGAAACAGAAGCTCAACGAGGGGGAAGGATGTACGCCAGAACCCACAGAGATCCCACGGGTCAGATTTTGCGGGCACCCACAGTGCACAAAACACAGAGAGCGGAATTCTCCCGTTTTATGTGGGTTAAGTCACCACACAAGAAATTACAAGTTCAGGAGGAAGGGCCCCTGCTCTGTCAGCCCGTGTGCGGGACCAAACACACCCCTTGTTTTACCACATAGACTCTGTGTGAATTTCTTTGGAACTGTGAGTACACCATTCTTGCCCAGTCCAGTCATGCATGACACCCTCCGCAGCATACATCATCTGGCACCTGGGCCACGGGACAACACCTCCCCTACCCGTGGAGGGGATACCATCTTGCTGCCCCACTCCATCAGCCCCAGGCGTCCCATCTTCAGGTAGCGGCGGTGCTACCAACCTTCACCGCAACCCATGAGTGGCATCACTGACAGACTTCTCCCCTGTAAATACACCCTTGCTACAGTTGTGAGGAAGGACGGCCGCACGAGCTCAGGTCTTGCTGCCACTCGAGCCACAGTAACGAACCCGAATCCGAGCAGCCCCTTGCAGTGGGATGGTCTCCATCCGCAACACTTGTTTAGTCAGGAAAAAAGAAATTGTGTGCATGAGATTTCTGAAATCTTGTCCTATTTGTAAGGAGTGGAACTCCTAGACTGGTGAAGCCTTTGCACTAAGTGCAAGACCTATCAAAAATTGAAAGGAGGAATTGCAATACACATTGGAATACATGTAGAGGATGGCCTTAGGAAATATATTTTCCTTATTTCGGAGGAGTGGGACTCCTAGCCTGGTAAATAATATGCACTAGTGCAAGAGCTTCATAAAGTTATAAAGTGGCACTCCAATGTGCCCTGGAACACACACAGTAGGGCTTCAAAAAACATTTACATTTTAAAGGAGTGGGACTTCTTTGGTCAAGAACAAGCCCCAGATTCAAGGCCACTATTTAGGGTACAACTAGCATAACAAAGACCTTCATGCATCAAACTCCAATTTTGCTCCAGCTAAGGTGGGTGGCAATTCCTCCTGTGCCAGTTCAGGGCAAAAGGTAGCCCCTGAGGCTATAGCATAGATTGAAGCAGGGGTTTAAAAACATTGTTTTTATCTCCTTGCAGACCTTTGCCAATGAAAAATTCATTGCTTATGTGGAGGACACTTCCCTAACCCATCCTGGGGAAAGAACACCATAAGTCCCTTGTCCATTTACTCCCACAAGAGGTTAATTTACGCCTCACTCCCCTTGTGTGAATGCGTATTCATTTATTTTTTTTACACGGAGTTGAGGCAAGTATGCGGCTTCAAGGCCGTAGTCACTGTTCTCTCCCTACTTAAGCTGATTTTGTGGGTTTTTAGTGCCGCTGGGGGCATAATAACAAATAGGCAAACCCATCTGGATTGGCCCCGACTTAACGCTAGTGGATGTCAGTAGCAGAACATAAAGCCAATGCAATAGTTTTTTTTCTGGTGTATTCTCATGCTCCATTTCCCTCCAAAAAGAGTATACAGTTTATTATTTTTTTAGAGTTATCATGTGGCCCTCCCTTTAAATTTTTACAGTGCCATAAATAGGCCCTTACTCATAATTTTACTTGCCAGAGACTTGAGCCAGTTCAGAGTCTCGCAGGCTGCATTCACAGCTCCCAACATGCTTATGTTGATTATGTGGGTTTTTAGTGCCGCCGGATCAATAATAACTGATAGGCGCATTCACCTGTCAACTGATATTATGACAAGCTGACTGTTCTCAAAATGACCAAGCTTTAAATGGCCCAGACTTCTCAACCCCAATGGATAAAAGTAGCAGAATATAAAGAAAATTGAAATGTTCTTTTTTTCTGGTGTATTCCCATGCACCCCTTCCCACCCCAATAAGGGTATACGGTTCATATTTTCTTGTTTTTCTTGTCCTCTTCCTCCACCACCATTTCCACAGTCATCCTGCAGCACTTGCTCATAATTTTTAGAGGGCCATCAGGTGGCCCTCACTGAATTTTGAGAGGGCCATAAGAGGCAGTGGGGTGGCCCCAGTGGGAGAAGGTGGGCAAGCTCAGAGGCCAAGGGTTAGATGTTGGTGCTTTCTAAAAGAAGATGGGAATAATAAAAGAATGGTCATTTGAAACCTGTGCTACATGGGCCTGAACACTACCAGCCTGACCACCACGAGTATGCTCAGGCACATGTCATCAAAGCACCCGACTAGGTGTGCCAATGCCTGGGTTTAAAATCAGTGTCTTTGGATAACACCAATGTCTATTCTTCTATGGTACATGCTTGACAATCACTTGTCCAGGATGCAGGCATGCATGCCTCCTCCCCTCCACCTGTCATTGCACATTCACAAGCACCATCAACAAAACTGTGCAATTCTTTGCCCTAGGGCAGCTTTCAGCGGTCCCTATATCAGGCCTTGGAACGTGAATGCAAATAACCAGCCATCCAACAATCAACAGGCACAAACACTAAATGGGCATATTTTCAGACTGCTTGCCATAGAAGTGTGACCATTTAGGCTTGTGGAAATTGAGGCTTTCTGTACAACCTCATGGCAGCAGCCATCCATCGGTACTCGTTCCCCAGCTAAAACTATTTTTCCCAGTGTGCCATCCTCGCCTTACACCAGCATATGTCCCTCACCAATGCAGTTACTGGGAACTACCATTTAACAACCGACATGTGGACAAGTATTTGTGGCCAGGGCCGCTACATTTCCCCCGACAATGGGTGAACCCTGTGGAGGCCGGACCCTGGGACGGCAAATGTACCACTGACTTTGAGGATTCAGGCCCTAATTTTATGAGGGCTTCTGTGTCGCCCAAGGGATACCGATCCAGCTTCAGGGACTCCAGAGAGTCTTCTTTTGTATATGGCAAACAAGTATGTCAGTTTTGTGTATGTGTCGTGACGCCACTCACGGTTTGCGGTCAGGGATATAGATGATCGCCACTGCAGATTTTATGAGCATCTGGGGCTGATGGGGTCTGCAGTCAGATGGTGTGGCCTCCTGTGAGTGAGGCAGGCCCCAGGGGCTCAGGTGTGTAGAATAACGGGTCCAGAATAACACAGGCTGAGTCCAAAAGTCATTTAACTCTTTTTGCCTCACTTCAGATGTTTTGTGAGCTGACCCGGGCATTGCTGTGGTGAACCAGGTAGGACTAGTGGCTCCTTCGGGCCAGTCTGAGGGTAACAGGTTAGCTCGCCTTCCTAGCACTCTGTGTTTGGATAACCCCCTGACCTGAAGTACCGTGGAGGTCTTTCCAGCGAGTCACTACAGCCTTTTCTCCCCTTTTTGGACCCTTTACCAGCAGCGTGGACCAGGTGAGATGGCTTCTAGCTCTGTCTTCTTATGTGTCCCTGCGTTGCTGCTGAGGCTCGGACTCTGTGTGGTTGGTGAGGTACTTGTAGTTGCCCTCACCGGCAGGTTTAGCAGATAGTTAAACTTGAGTCTGCTCTAGGGACCTGTTCCCCGTACATGCCTAGTCACCAGGAGCACCTCTTTACTCTGACTCCTCGGTGACCGTTCTCCCCCGCCAACTGTCACTACACTGTGCAGGGTCTGACTAGCGTGAGCGCGCGTAACTGCCTAGCAACCGCCTCGCTCCACCACCAGACTGGCTCTCCTCTCTTCCTGACAACCTCTGCACTTTAGCTCTCAGCCTCTCCGCTCCACCCTTTGATGAGATTTGAAAGCTAGCTCCCTCTGGAGACTACCCAAGGGTCCCATCTACTGGTGTGGGAGACCTGGTTGCTATGTGTCTGTGCGTACACACCTCATTTTGGCCCTTAGGATTACCTGGAAGTACTGTCCCAGCATGGGCGCAGTACTCAGTGGTGCCTGACCGGGTCAGGGGCGCCACATTTCCTCCACCTCATACACCAGTTTCTTCACTCCCTCCTCCTCATCTTTCATATTTGAATTGTCATTTCAGAGGACGTCGTCCATATCAAACTGTAAGCACTGCAGCACTACCTTTGTGAAGAAGCAATAGGGTCTGCTGAAACTATTTTTGAAGGTGATAAATAGCACACTTCCGCAGAGTTGTTGAAATTTATAACAGACCAGACAGACAGGATTGCCAATCCTTGAATAAGGCTCTACTAGCTGAAACATGTTGGATTTCTCTTAATATGTCCCCCCTCACTGTTTTCATGATCGATGGATCTTTTTTAATAAAACCTCAATAAATATTTTTAACCTTCTGTGAAGTGCTGGAGATCATACTCTAGTTTCTATGACTCTTTATAGCCTTAGGATCTATATTAAAACTCTGCAAAGTACAGGGATAATACACACACACACACACACACACACACACACTGATGACACAGCAAAGGGGCAGCACACACACAGTGATGACACAGCACAGGGGCAATACACACACAGTATTGGCACTGGGGCAACACACACAGAGTGATGGCACAGCACAGGGCAGTTTTTCTGTAGTGTTACAGGCAGACATTTGTACATTATAATACTCACCTGCTCCTGTGCTGTGAGAGATGATGATAGTGGCTCAGGCCTCCCTGCTGCACTTCCTGTGAGTCTTCCTGGCTGCTTCTCCTGTCCTCTGCTTTTTCTTTCTATTCCTTCTGTTCTCCGCTTCTCACTGTTTTTCGGCTCTGTTTGCTTTTCTCTTTTTTGTGGTCTCTACTCCTTCTTCACTCCTGCACTTCTTTCCTTTTCATCATTTCATTTTCCCGCGTCTGCCCCCTCTCCTGATTGGATGTTCTCCTCCTGGCATCTCTGCTGCCTGGCCACTCCCTCCTCTTCAGCACAGGCCGCGCACAGTGTGCAGTGTGGGCGCCTCTGAATCTCTCTGTTGGCCAGTCTGCAGCTATACAAACAGTGTCGGCTCCCAGCGGTGTTAATCAGCTGCTTGGTGACGGCCCCGGGGGCATGATGCATGAAAGTGAAAACGCACACACTGCGGGCAGCCACCCCGGGCCTCTCCAGCCAGGGCTGCCACCAGGAATTTCCGGGCCCGATACTGACAAAATTTTCGGGCCCCCATCAGACTCCACCACAGCTGCGGCATTACCCCTCAAACCTTCGGCAATAGAAAATAAGTTGTTTCCAGCATCACGTCCTAGAAAAGGTTCAAAACCAATTTTATTCCATAAGGTTAAAACCAACACTAGGTTGGATGGATGTCCACGAAGTATAAAACAATGTCTTAAGCGTTTCACACCTTACAGAGGTTCTTAGTCTTAAGCGGGCTTTAGACACTGCGACATCGCTAGCCGATGCTAGCGATGTTGAGCGCGATAGCACCCGCTCCTATCGTTATGCCAATATTTGATGATCGCTGCCGCAGCAAACATTATCGCTACGGCAGTGTCACACGCACTTACCTGGTTGGCGGCGTCACTGTGACTGCCGAACAATCCCTCTCTCAAGGGGGAGGGACGTTCGGCATCACAGCATCGTCATTGCGACGTCACTAAGCAGCCGGCCAATCAAAGCGGAGGGGCAGAGATGAGCGGGACGAACATCCCGCCCACCTCCTTCCTTCCTCATTGCTGGCGTGTGGCAGATAAGGAGATGTTCCTCGTTCCTGCGGCGTCACGCGTAGCGATGTCTGCTGCCGCAGGGACGAGGATCAACTTTGCCCACGCGACAGCAGCGATGTTTGAGAATGGACCCCCATGTCAATGAGGAGCGATTTTGGATGTTTTTGCAACGATCCAAAATCGCTCCTAGGAGTCACACACAACGAGATCGCTACAGCGGCCGGAGGTGCGTCACAAAATCCGTGACCCCAACGAGATCGCTGTAGCGATCTCGTAGCGTGTAAAGCCCGCTTTAGACATATCCTGTTGTATTTGCACAAGCTATGGAATAAAATTGTTTTTTAACCTCTTTACTTGCCCATGATGCTGGAAACAACTTTTGTTCTATTGCCGGACTTTGCCTCTTTGAACATGGAGCTGCCCTCCCTGCACCGTCCCCCAGAGAGAGGACCCAGGTGATGCATTTACCAGGGGAGCTGAGATCCTCCTTATCATACTGACTTCCAACCTTCCACAATCCACCATCACTCTTGGAAAATCTCCAATTCTGCAAACACCAATCAAACATTAACCGCTAGTCGTCATTTTGACTGCCCGAAAAAAGCTGCATGCACCATTTTTTTGGGTAATTAAAATGACGAACCCCAGACAGAATCGTCAGCCATATGTGTATATCTAATATATAAAGCTGTGTATGTGTGTGTATATATTATATATATATATATATATATATATATATATATATATACACACACACACTGTATGTGTGTCCGCTATAGGAACCCGCACCGTCTCATTTACAATCATGATATTTTGCACAGACACCTCATGTGACCCAGGGAACATCATAGACTATTTTTTGAGGGGAAAATGTAACCCCGCGCTTTAGGCTGGGGCCACACAGGGCACTACTGTGATCCTCGCATGACACTCGGCTCACGCTGGGAGCACAGCAGGAGCTGACTGTCATGCGATCGGACCTCAGCTGCAGGGGACGGGCCGGCACTCAGGAGTGGCGAGCCAGTGCTGCAGAGGGGAGGGAGGGATTTATCTCTCTCTCTCTCCTCCGTTGCCGTCCATTGCCATTTTCGCACTGCACTTGCGGTACACCAGTGTAACGCCAGTGCAGTGCGATTCTTCTCTCTCCCAATACACTTGAATGGGTGCGAGAGAGTCTCGCATAACAATCACAGCATGCTGCAATTGTTTTCTCGGTCCGATTGGGGCCGAGAAAATAATCGCTCATATGCACTGGCACATAGGCTAATGTTTGTCCGAGTAGAATCCGATGTTTTATCACATCCCATTCGCTCCGATTTTCATGCCGTGTGTCTTAATAATAATAATTATAATAATAATAATTTTATTAATTTACATAGTGCTACTAATTCCACAGCGCTTTACATATATTGGCAACACTGTCCCCATTGGGGCTGACAATCTAGAGTCCCTATCTGTATGTCTTTGGAGCGTGGGAGGAAACCGGAGAACCCAGAGGAAACCCATGCAAACACAGGGAGAACATACTAACTCCTTGCAGATGCTGTCCTTGGTAGGATTTGAACCCAGGACCCCATCGCTGCAAGGCTGCAGTGCTAACCACTGAGCCACTGTGCCGCCCTTACAGTTACTCTCCAAAAAAAGTTCCTTACATTAAAGTCAATGGAGCTAGTAGGTGAGGTCATTAATAGGAGCTGTGATTGGTTATTATAGGCAACAAAGGACATTGCCAGTGTAAAGCTGGGTTCACACATAGCGATGCAGCAGCGATCACGACGGGCGACCTGACCTTATCAGGATCGCTGCTGCATCATTACATGATCACTGGTGAGCTGTCAAACAGGCAGATCTCACCAGTGACCAGTGACCAGCCCCCAGCGACACGTGGAAGCGATGCTGCGCTTGGTAACTAAGGTAAATATCGGGTAACCATTACCCGATATTTACCTTGGTTACCAGCGCACACCGCTTAGCGCTGGCTCCCTGCACTCCTAGCCAGAGCACACATCGGGTTAATAAGCAAACCTTTGCTTATTTACCCGATGTGTACTCCGACAACACGTGCAGGGAGCAGGGAGCCGGCACTGGCAGCGTGAGAGCAGCGGTGCTAGTAACTAAGGTAAATATTGGGTAACCAAGGAAAGGGCTTCTTGGTTACCTTTAGTTTACAGTGGTTACAGCTTACTGCAGGCTACCAGAAGCCGGCTCCTGCTCCCTGCTCGCTTCAGTTCGTCGCTATCTCGCTGTCACACACAGCGATGTGTGCTTCACAGCGGGAGAGCAACGAGCAAAAAATGAAGCAGGACATTCAGCAACGAGCAGCAACCTCACAGCAGGGGCCAGGTCCTTGCTGGATGTCACACACAGCGATAGCGACGGGACGTCGCTGCTACATCACAGAAAATGGTGACTTAGCAGCGACGTCTTGTCGTTGTCGCTATGTGTGAACCCAGCTTAAGAAGCTTCTGTGTGAGGTAATATGATACCGGTGGAGAAATGGATAGAGAGAGAGACAGATAGGGAATGAGAGACAGAGACAGACAGGGAATGAGAGACAGAGACAGACAGATAGGGAATGAGACAGATAGGGAATGAGAGACAGACAGACAGATAGGGAATGAGAGAGAGAGAGACAGACAGATAGGGAATGAGAGACAGACAGACATAGGGAATGAGAGACAGAGACAGAGACCGACAGGGAATGAGAGACAGATAGATATGGAATGAGACAGACAGATAGGGAATGAGAGACAGATAGGGAATGAGAGACAGATAGGGAATGAGAGACAGATAGGGAATGAGAGACAGACAGATAGGGAATGAGAGAGACCGAGACAGATAGGGAATGAGCGAGACCGAGACAGATAGGGAATGAGCGAGACCGAGACAGATAGGGAATGAGCGAGACAGAGACAGATAGGGAATGAGAGAGACAGACAGATAGGGAATGAGAGACAGAGACAGACAGATAGGAAATGAGAGACAGAGACAGACAGATAGGGAATGAGAGACAGAGACAGACAGATAGGGAATGAGAGAGACAGACAGATAGGGAATGAGAGAGACAGACAGATAGGGAATGAGAGACAGAGACAGACAGATAGGGAATGAGAGAGACAGACAGATAGGGAATGAGAGACAGAGACAGACAGATAGGGAATGAGAGAGACAGACAGATAGGGAATGAGAGACAGAGACAGATAGATAGGGAATGAGAGAGACAGACAGATAGGGAATGAGAGAGAGAGACAGGGAAAGAGACAGACAGAGGCATCCAGACAGACAGACTACATGCACAGTTACACACACTAGACATTACCTCATCTTGCAGTTTCTGATCAGTGAAGAGCAGGAGAGAAACCACGGGGACTTGCACGGAGGCTGCTGCAGCTGAACAGCAGGACCTAGATGTTCACTGGTCATGTGATCAGGCACATGATCAGTGAGATGACAGGTCCTTCACCGCAGCCTCCATAGTACAATTCCTGTCCTGCACTGATCACATACATCAGTGCAGAGTAGGAGAGAGGGCAGCTCTCTATGAGCAACTCGGGCCCCCTCATTGCCCTGATTTCCGCCCCGCCCCCTGGGGCCCGGTGAGCTGGGGGGTGAAAGGGAAGGAGCCTGGGCTGTCAGCTGTGGGCCCCCCCTCTTGCCTCCAGCTCACGGGCCCCGTAGCAGTGGTGTGGTCTGCGTCTATGGATGGTACGCCACTGACTCTCACTCACAAAGCTCTCCACGGTTCCGCACCACCCTACATCTCCTCCCTCATCTCTGTATCTCACCCCACCCATGCCCTCCGCTCTGTTAATGACCTAAGACTGATTAAATATAGAGAGGGAACCACGGGTATATGCCGCGCTTAAAAACCACTGAAGTTGAAATGATGTGAAAATTTCTCTTTTATTTACAGCATTCCTACGCGTTTCAGAGACAAAGACCATCTGCTTCTTCAGGGAAAAAAGAAATCATTGTTGATTTCTTTTTTCCCTGAAGAAGCAGACGGTCTTTGTCTCTGAAACGCGTAGGAATGCTGTAAATAAAAGAGAAATTTTCACATCATTTCAACTTCAGTGGTTTTTAAGCGCGGCATATACCCGTGGTTCCCTCTCTATATTTAATCAACTTTCTATATTGTTATACGGGGCCGCTGCTTGAATCACACGGACACTCACATGCTTTTGAAGGAGTTGTGACTGGCACAACCCTATCAGGTGAGTGTTACTGTTCCTTTCCTATCACCACTTGTTATATCGGGTAAGACCCTATTGCGCCCTTTGTCTCCCCCTTTTTTAGTTTTTAATGACCTAAGACTGACATCCTCAACAATTCGAACCTCCCACTCCCGTCTTCAAGATTTCTCACGAGCTGCGCCTATGCTCTGGAACACACTACCAAGAGCAAGCCGATTAATTCCCAACATCCACACCTTTTAAGCGGGCCCTAAAAACGCATTTCTTAAGACTAGCCTATCACCTCACTGCCCTGATCTAATCTAGTCCCTTTCTGCCCTTCCTAAAAAAAATATTACTTCCAATTCTTGTCCCCTGTACCTGTATAAATTCTGGCAGATGACAGGTTCATGCAGCTGGTTTTCAATCCCCTATTAACTTGATGGCTGGACCATATATGACAAGCTTTTCTCCCCCTATTCAATTTTTGGGCCTCCCCTATTTCCTCATAGACTGTAAGCTTACGAGCAGGGCCCTCACTCCTCCTGGTATCTTAATTTTTTTATTTTGTATTGTCTCATATTGTCTGTACATTTCCCCTCTGAATTGTAAAGCGCTGCGGAATATGTTGGCGCTATAGAAATAAAACGTATTAATATTATTATTGCAGTGCATGAATACTCAACATCATTTTTGAATTTGGTTCCTTTTGTTATTCTATTGCAATAGCTGAGTAATATACCTTGTATTCTGAATATATGTATCAATTTTATAATGTACAATATAGTAAACATTTAGCACAGCCATGCAGATGTATAAAAGAAAGTGCTTTATTTCCTGTAGTGATATTCTTCTAAACAGCTGTACAAATGACATTATTTGGCACAAACAAACACATAAAAAGCAACTACTTTTTGTTTGATCTTTCCACTGTCATAATCCAGAAACTGAATTAAAGAAACTGACATTTTAGATTTTCCACTTCAGTCAATGCATTTTACATGTCTAGGTTTTGCCATTGGCATCTGTCTCCTTCCACTTAACCCAGGGAATTGAAAGGCTTTGTGAAACATTTATGCCATAGTACATAGCTTTCTAAGCTTATTATTGGATTAAACATGCTTGATAAATGTGTTTTTTCTGCGTTTCAGAATACTGTCTTGCACACTTCAAAACTAAAAATTTCAAAGTGAAAATGCATGAAATGGACATTAACTAAACCAACGAGTACATTTTAAACACACCAATCACCAGGATTTTCCTATATAACCTAAAGCCAGTGCTATACTGACACTATCATGCTGATTCTATACATACCTTTAGTTGTCAGCTAGGATGCTTTTGAAACTCAAGCAAGTAAAGCTTATAAAATGAGAAGCTTTTTGAATGACAGCAGCTGCCAATCAGTTGATAATTGGGGTGGATATTCATAGTGATCCCCGCCCCTCTGCCTATCCATCCTCCCCCTTTTATTTATGCTAATTGCATTATAGAAGCATTTTACTAACTGCCTAGAAGGACCTGTGCTGATGTCATGCCCATGTAACCAGAAAGGGCGGGGCCTCAGGCAACATAAAAATAATGTTGCTTCCTGGTATCAGCTATGTTGGCTGAGGCCACGTCCCTTCTAGTTACATAGGTATGACATCAGCACAAGTCCTTCTAGTTAGTTAGTAAAACGCTTCCATAATAGAATTAGCATAAATAACAGGGGGAGGATGGACAAGCAGGGGGTCAGGATCACTATGAATATCCAACCCAGCTATCAGTTGATCGGCAGCTGCTGTCATTCAAAAAGCTGCTGATTTTACAAACTTTACTTGCTTGTGTTTCAACACCTATACATCCTAGCTGACAACTAAAGGTATGTATAGAATCAGCCTGATAGTGCCAGTATAGCACTGGCTTTAAGTTATATAGGAAAATCTTGGTGATTGGTGCGCTTTAAAATCAATTTGATCTGTTTTGTTACTTAGAAGAGCATTATTGAAATACACCAGCCCATGCTGTAAATAAGGCAATGTATATAAAATAAAACTAATGCAAAAAAAAGAACGTGAAGAATATTGCTCTTATTTTCATAAGCCTCCATGCACATTCAGGGATCATAGAATAACCATGAATGGAGAAACCTAAAATGTTTTGACTATTGTTTTTTTAGCCATGTCTCTGTTCTCTGACCCGTACTTATTACTTTTCATGATTTCTAAACTTTTCCCAAAATGCTATTTTATAACAGGATCTTTACAGCAGAACAATTTCAAGATCCTACTGATTTCTCTCCAATTTTAACACTTAAATAAGAGTATCTCCATTTTAAAATTCAACTTCACTTTATCATAACACTAAGAAAATGACTAAATAATATTGATAATCTTAGTGGTAAAATTATGGCTCATTTTAGTACAAAATTATCTGACAAAGCTCCACAGTTTGAAAGCTGTAATATTTCAGAGTGCTAGAAAAAAGTGAAAGCTATTAATACATGCAATTTGTTCCCAGATACTAATGTTAACATTGTGCTAGTAATCTTTATTTACTGATCCTAACTAGATCACTAGGTTTATTCATATGGAAACACTAGATGTTACCTGCACTACTATGCAATACCACAGATAACACCATGATTAGAGAATATGACAATATTCTAATTCACCAAGTTATGACCCAGAGCATAATAAGCTGTACAAAATAAAAACAACTAATACTCATCTCACTGCTCACCTCCGCTGCTCAGTGTTCCCCACATGGTCTTCCATACATATTCTTACTTTACTGTGGTGAATACTGCATCTTCCTGGTAGGCCACTGTTCTGGCACCCTCACTCACTCTGTGCTTTAGAAGAACGAGTTGACAGCTAAACTCTTTCTCATCGATGCATTGACTCGGACGATGTGGGTCTTTTACAACTTTTATTAATGAGATCAGTGTAAAACTACAAGAAATAACTGAAAATACTAAGTACAACATGCAACATATCTGAGTTACATAGCATTCTATTTGATACAGGACATGCAGGGTAAATGCACTACATGGCGAATACATATTAGCTATAATGACAGGATTAACACTAGAAGTCCCAGAGAGGGGTCATTTAACATTTCTACCTTTGGAACCCAGAGACGGGTCGAATGACCTGAAGGATTTTAGCTAATATCCTATAATCACCGTCTTTTGTTCTGTAATTTAGGCCATTACTGTCGCACCACAGGAGGTTGTTGTTTTTCATTGAGTTTAGCCATTTAGTTTCTAGTTAGTTCTATTCAGTTTGGACTAAGGCGGGCTTTACATGCTGCGACATTGCTAGCATTGGCTAGCGATGTCCAGCGCGACAGCACACGCCCCCATCGTACATGCGATATATGATGTTTGCTGCCGTAGCGAACATTATTGCTACAGCAGCTTCACATGCACATACCTGGTCGGCGACGTCGCTGTGACTGCCAAACAATCCCTGCTTCAAGGGGGAGGTGCGTTCGGGGTCACCGCGACGTCACCAAACGGCCGGCCAATAGCAGCGGAGGGGCAGAGATGAGCGGGACATAACATCCCGCCCACCTCCTTCCTTCCGCATAGCTGGTGGACGCAGGTAAGGAGATTTTTGTCGTTCCTGCGGCGTCACACACAGCGATGTGGTGCTGCAGGAATGACAAACAACATCGAATCTGCAGCAGGAGCGATATTATGAAAATGAACGACGTGACACAAATCAGCGATTTTTGTCCCTTTTGCGCTCGTTCATCGTCGCACCTAGGCTTTACACATTGCGATGTCGCTACCGGTGCCGGATGTGCGTCACTAACGACGTGACCCCGACGATATATCAGTAGCGATGTCGCAACGTGTAAAGCCCTCCTAAGGGGCATTTGACCCTCTTTCGGGACTTCAGGGGGGAGCTCGAAATTTCTGGGACTTCTAGTGTTAACATGCAGAAAAACTGCATTATACAATTTGATGAGCCCTAGCCAGGGGATCATAACTCACCGACTGTACTATGAGCAGAGATCTGCAGAGATGATCAGCATGCAGAATATCTGTGTCCATGTAACTAATATGGCTGCTGAAAAAGAAGAAGGGGCAGAGCCCATGCAAGGTCTGATGGGTAACTACATAAGCCATGGTGGGACTATTTTCATTGCACAGTAAAAAAAGATACATAAGATAAACAAGCTGCAGTAAGAAAACTTTGTCAAAAGATGGCGCTGTTGTAATAGTTCACTGGACAGTATCAATGTCAATTACTAAACTTTAACCTCATCACATTGCATAATAAAATAATTATATGCATTTCTATGAAGGCATGATAGCCAAAATTTCCAGATACATTATGGCCGGAATGTGCCTGAGCAAGCACAATTTCATCCCTTGCCTAGTTGCAGCTGGAAGTTTTCACCTTAAGTGCCTGTCAAACGTTTGCAGTGTACATCGTGATGTTATGACATTGTGTAGCGCCCCTGAACCCCTTAGGGTACTACTAGGTACTGCATCCTGATAAAGATGCAGGGCCTACCCCCAGGGACCTGGAAGATCAGTGCCAATACCACCTAAACACATAACATCCCCAGTTTCCCACTCCCCATTAGGGATGACTGACTAGTCCGGGACCCAATGGATGGCCACCCAGAGGCAGAGCCAATCCAGTCCACTAAAAGGCAACCCGTGGGAGGGGACAGACACAATCAGACACAGTCAGACAGGGAGTCTGGTAGTGACAGTTGAACGTGTCTCCAGACGGGGTCATGTAACAGTAACCGAGGTGACAAAGGAGAGTGGTTGCCAGGGAGGGTACAGCCAGGTACCCCTGGAACCAGAGTACCGACGGGGCACAAGGCCCTAGGTCAGGCAACAGCTTTAGGCAACCTGACAAATACCTGAATAGTGAGGAGACCTTCACGGACCTCGCTGACCCAAGAATCCAGGGGCACCAGCAGTAAAGATTGAGCCAGGGACCGGAACAGAACACCAACCCTACAGGGATCGCACTGCCCGCCGTGCGGACGAGAGACTGCCGACAGACAGTAAGGGACCCACAAAATGCTCCAGGCTACGGGGTCCCACCAACAAGCGAGAGGTGCCAGGGAAGGCGTCTACTAGATCACCACACTGGCACTGGGACAAAAGGGACAAGGGCTCTGAACCAACCGTCCTCAAGGCCACAGCTCAACATCACTGTGAGTAAACAGACGTGTCACTGCATCCCCATCGTGTGGTCTCCCTTCTTTCTGCGACAGACCCCTCCATTCACTTCGTGGGGCCCAGCCCTACTTGCAGAGGGCCTACCGTCCAGGCTGCCACCACCACCAGCCCCAGAAGTAATAGACTGTGCAGCGGCGGTTCCATCACCATAACCGCAACCTGCAAGTGGCATCACAATACAAACTCTTCAATCCCCTGTATTTAACCCCTTTTAAAATGCATCCCCAGGGTCACGGAGCTGGGCATCAGCCATTATACAATTGTGACACAGCATTCCCATACATATACTGCATATGGCAACACAGTATGGCTAGAGAGAATGGGTGGAAGGAATGTATATATGGCAAAACAGTACAGTCATGGCCAAAAGTTTTGAGAATGCTACAAATATTAATTTTTACAAAGTCTACTGCTTAAGTTTTTCTAATGGCAATTTGCATATACTCCAGAATTTCATAAAGAGTGATCAGCTTAACAGCAATTACTTGCAAAGTCAATATTGGCTAAGAAAATGAACTTCAACCCCCAAAACACATTTCAACATCATTGCATTCCTGCCTTAAAAGGAGCAGCTAACATTGTTTTAGTGATTGTTCCATTAACACAGGTGTGGGTGTTGATGAGGACAGGGCTGGCGATCAATCAGTCATGATTAAGTAAGAATGACACCACTGGACACTTTAAAAAGAGGCTGGTGCTTGGTATCATTGTTTCTCTTCAGTTAACCATGGTTATCTTTAAAGAAATACGTGCAGCCATCATTGCTCTGCACAAAAATGGCCTAACAGGGAAGAGTATCACAGCTACAAAGATTGCACCTCAGTCAACAATCTATTGCATCAGCAAGAACTTCAAGGAGAGAGCTTCCATTGTTGCCAAAAAGGCTCCAGGGCGCCCAAGAAGGACCAGCAAACGCCAGGATCGTATCTTAAAACTGTTTCAGCTGCGGGATCGGACTACCAGCAGTGCCGAGCTAGCTCAGCAATGGCAGCAGGCTGGTATGAGTGCTTCTGCACACACTGTGAGGCGGAGACTGCTTGAGCAAGGCCTGGTTTCAAGGAGGGCAGCAAAGAAGCCACTTCTCTCCAGAAAAAACATCAGGGACCGACTGATATTCTGCAAAAGGTACAGGGAGTGGACTGCTGAGGACTGGGGTAAAGTCATTTTCTCAGATGAATCCCCTTTTCGATTGTTTGGGACATCTGGAAAACAGCTTATTAGGAGAAGAAGAGGTGAGCGCTACCACCAGTCTTGTCTCATGCCAACTGTTAAGCATCCTGAAATGATTCATGTGTGGGGTTGCTTCTCAGCCAAGGGAATCGGCTCACTCACAGCCTTGCCTAAAAACACAGCCATGAATAAAGAATGGTACCAGAATGTCCTCCAAGAGCAACTTCTCCCAACTGTCCAAGAGCAGTTTGGCACCCAACAATGCCCAACTCCCCCTGACGAAGGCTCTTCCGCCGAAACGGCCGTCGGGTGGACGCTGCTACCTGGTCTCCCGGATTTTCTGTGGTATGTACACCTCATGATGGGCATTTGCCCCTCGGAATTTATATGACCATTTGATTGTGGGTATCTTATACATCAGCCACCGTTGGTCCTCATGACACACTATCTTATTCCATCTACTACTTGGGATTTTCACTTGTGATCTCTCTGGCTGTTTTTCTTTTTAATGGATGGCAATGACAATTTAGTCTATACTAGGTATACTTGTACCATCTTTCTATACTATGTATATTTATTGTATCGATCTTTATAGGAATAGTGAACTACCATCCTTTTTATACTGTGTATATGTACTATACCCATGTTTACAACTATAGTGAATTATCACTCTTTATCCTGGGAATCCCTGTTGTCAGCGTCCCTCTTGCTAAGTGTGCCGCTCACCAATACCTTAATAAAGACTCACTGATTGCATTTTGGGCTTTCTGGTCGTTTTTTCCTCTTGTTTTTGAGTTCTTTTCTAGCATGATGTAGCACCTTGCCATAAAGCAAAGGTGATCACTAAATGGCTCATGGAACAAAACATAGAGATTTTGGGTCCATGGCCTGGAAACTCCCCAGATCTTAATCCCATTGAGAACTTGTGGGCAATCATCAAGAGACGGGTGGACAAACAAAAACCAACAAATTCTGGCAAAATGCAAGCATTGCTTATGCATGAATGGACAGCTATCAGTCAGGATTTGATCCAGAAGTTGATTGAGAGCATGCCAGGGAGAATTGCAGAGGTCCTGAAGAAGAAGGGTCAACACTGCAAATATTGACTTGCTGCATTAACGCATTCTAAATGTCAATATAACCTTTTGGTACTCATAATATGATTGCAATTATATTTCTGTATGTGATGTAACATCAGACAAACACAATTAAAAACCAGAGGGCAACAGATCATGTGAAAATATAATTTTGGTGTCATTCTCAAAACTTTTGGCCATGACTGTATGGGGATCGGTGAGGATGGGGAAGGGAGATGTATATATTTCAGCACAATGTGAGGAGAGTGGGTGTGGAAGAGGGATGCATTTAGACACATTATGGGAAGCAAGATGGAATGTATACAGACAGCATGAGGAGAGAGGGTGAAGGGGAATATATACAGACATAGTATGAGAAGTGGGGTGGGGAGTGCATATAAATACAGTATAGGGAGTAAACGGGGGATAGAAATTTTTGGGACACAATATGGTGCATTTCAGGACTGTATGTGAGCGGGGGACTAATTGTGAGAACACAGTATGAGGAGCCAACGGGCAGAATGGGCGCAGACACAGTATGGGGAATGAGTTTGGAGGTAGTGAGGAGACAGTATGGGATGAAAAAAATGTGAGGGGCACAAAATAAAGACTGGGTAGTAAGGAGCTTTGGAGAGGGGGCAGCATGTGGGGACACATTGTGAGGCTATAGGGAGAAGGAATGTGTGATGAGGGGGCACAGTATAAAGACTGGGCAGTATATTGGGAACAGAGTGTAGAGGATAGTGTGAAGAGGGGTCTCGGTATAGAAAGGAGAGGGCAGTGTGGAGGGCATGCACTATTAGAGGGACAGTGTGTGCGCCTCATATTTTGTACAGAGATCAGAGTGAGGGAAAATTACTGTATTTACTCAGGCACACAGTGAAGAGCAGTTATTTTTATGTAGGAGTACTATAATAATTCTGATATTTTTAAGGGTATCGTGCCAAGATGTGCTGCAGAAAAGTGGAGAAGATGGAATTCTGCAGAGATGAGCTGTGAATGTGAAAAGTCATCATGGCATCTGTACAAGATAAAGAAAAGAAAAAGAATGACTCGGATCAAAGACAGCGTCCTCTATAAGGTACCTGGATGTTATTATTATTATTTATTATTATAGCGCCATTTATTCCATGGCGCTTTACAAGTGATGTTAATGATTTATGATGCTGACTATTTCTCATCAGTACTGTGGTTCCTGTTTAGTCTGCAGTGTGATAACTGATAACTCCCAGTATTTCCTTAACATTGTTAAGCATGTACTGGAGGTTGTAGGTTCATGCAATACAAATGTATATGGGACTAACCTGACATTACAATTGATGTACCATATACTGATGGTATTTCTGCTGATGTATTTCTGTATTGACAAGGGTTTTAATGCTGTATATCTGTACTAATTGGGTTATATGGATGTATTTATGAACTGCTGGTGGTTCTGGTGATGAATTTCTGTATTGCTGGTGGCTATGGTGTGGAGTTTCTGTACTGATGGATGTTTTGATAATTCATTTCTGTACTACATGTGGCACTTGGTAGGGAATTTCTGGTGGTTCTGGTCAGGAATTTCTGTACTGCTGGTGTTTCTGGTGGGGAATTTCTGTACTGCTGGTGGTTCTGGTAGGCAATTTCTGTACTGCTGAGGAATCTATTTATTTTGAATTTATTTTCTGCTGGTGGTTGTGCTGCTTTGTTTCTGTACTGCTGGAGTTTTTCAGTTATGTATTTCTGTACCTTTGATGGTTCTGGTGATTGTATACTTGTGCTGTTATTAGTTTTGATCTTGTACACAAGTAAGAATTCATAACTTGTAAGAATGTGTTATACATTTCTATATTAAAGAGGTTGTTCATTACTTTAACATTGATGACCTATCCTAAGGATATCTTTAGGATATCCTTAGGGGCACTTTGCACACTGCGACATCGCAGGTGCGATGTCGGTGGGGTCAAATTGAAAATGACGCACTTCCGGCATCGCATGCGACATCGCAGTGTGTAAAGGCTGGATGATACGATTAACGAGCGCAAAAGCGTCGTAATCGTATCATCGGTACAGCGTCGGCGTAATTCATAATTACGCTGACGCAATGGTCCGATGTTGTTCCTCGCTCCTGCGGCCGCACACATCGCTGTGTGTGAAGTCGCAGGAGCGAGGAACGTCTCCTACCGGCCTCACTGCGGCTTCCGTAGGATATGCGGAAGGAAGGAGGTGGGCAGGATGTTTACATCCTGCTCATCTCCGCCCCTCCGCTATGATTGGCCGCCTGCCGTGTGACGTCGCAGTGACGCCGCACGACCCGCCCCCTTAACAAGGAGGCGGGTCGCCGGCCACAGGGACGTCGCACGGCAGGTGAGTGTGTGTGTGAAGCTGGCGTAGCGATAACTTTCGCTACGCCAGCTATCACCACATATCGCTGCTGCGACGGGGGCGGGCACTATCGCACTCGGCATCGCAGCATCGGCCTGCGATGTCGTAGTGTGCAAAGCCCGCCTTAGGATAGGTCATAAATGTCTGATCGGACGGGGTATGGCCTGCCAGCCAATCAGCTGTTCCAGTTATTGGCGGCTGCAGCAGGTGGCCGGACATGCTCAAATCCGGATTGGCTACGTTTTCTGATCGTGGCCTTGGCTGGGTACTGTACATCCGCTCCTATTCAAATCAATGAGGTGCATGTGCAGGACCCAGCATACTTGAGCTCACATGATCGTCCACTCTTGCCTCCGGCGTGGAAGAATCCTAAGTGTGCAGAGCATGCGTTGTGGGAATCGAGAAGTCTGCAGTCACCTAGAGTGACTGCAGACTTTCACTGTAAACCTGGACAACCCCTTTAATTATAAAATTAAGCCCTGTAGCCCAATCCTAACAGCATGTAATGTACTCACTGTCAGGATTCAGCTCTTCATTCTGTCTCTAGCAGTCATCACTAGTGATCAGCGAGTACTAAAAAGCTCGGGTGCTCGAGGCTCGGGCCGAGCATCCCAAGATACTCGTGTACTCGGCCCGAGCACCAAGCCCAATGTTATCCTATAGGAGACCCGAGTATTTTTGTGAAATGACCCCCGGCAGAATGTAGAAACCCTAAAAATGGCACAAAAGTCTCAGAAGAGTGCTCAAATGACATGGCAACAGCATGGGGAAGACCCCTTGAAGCATTTATCACTCAAAAGTCACAGCTGTGAACAATTTTGTCCGCGTTTTACGCCATTTTTACGGACTCACCAGAAAACCTTCCAAAATGACACCAAAATGAATTTTCATGGCGGAAATGTTAAGGGAACATACCCAATAGTGAGATAGAGCTAATGTATGTTACTTTTTGAGATCAATACATGAAAGATTTTACGTAAAACATTGTGTGGCACTCCGATGTCCCTGAGAAGAGACGTACATAAAGGCCTCTGAGTCTAATGTGCCCATTTTGAGGAAGTGAGTCTTTGTAGTATTTTCCTTTGCCAGGGCAGTCCAAAATTGTGAGGTTCACCAATGCCCCTGCATACAGACGTGCATGATGGCCTGTAAACCTGAAGTGCCCATTGTAAGGAAGTGGGTCTATTGTAGTATAGCCCTTAGGCAGGGCAGCCAAAAATTGGGAGGCTCCACGTTGTCCCTGGATAGAGACGTGCATGAGGGCCTCAAAACATTAAGTGTCCATTGTCAGGAAGTGGGTGTATTATAGTATAGCCCTTTGGCAGGGCAGCCAAAAATTGGGAGGCTCCACGTTGTCCCTGGATAGAGACGTGCATGAGGGCCTCAAAACATTAAGTGTCCATTGTCAGGAAGTGGGTGTATTATAGTATAGGCCTTTGGCAGGGCAGCCAAAAATTGGGAGGCTCCATGTTGTCCCTGGATAGAGACGTGCATGAGGGCCTCAAAACATTAAGTGTCCATTGTCAGGAAGTGGGTGTATTATAGTATAGCCCTTTGGCAGGGCAGCCAAAAATTGGGAGGCTCCACGTTGTCCCTGGATAGAGACGTGCATGAGGGCCTCAAAACATTGTTCCCATTGCAAAGGAGCGGGTCTCCTGTCGTTGTAATGTCCATTCTGCAAAGAATGGGCGAAAAAATTTACCACTGGGGGTATACCTGAAACAAAGGCCTAACTATTGTAACGGTCATCATGGTGGCGCATGAGGAGAAGGAGGAGCAGTCCAGCGATTATCCAAAGTCCATAAGTGTGTACCCATGGGTGACTGGAGGTACATGGCAAATTCCCGTTACAAACTTTAAATTCCGCTCTCATTTGCTAGTGGTGTGGTGAAGTCTGGCCCAATCCAACCCTTGTTCATCTTGATCAGAGTCAGCCTGTCAGCATTTTCAGTTGACAGGCGGGTGCGTTTATCTGTAATGATTCCACCTGCGGCACTAAAAACACGCTCTGACAAAACGCTAGCGGCAGGGCAGGCCAGCACTTCCAAGGCGTAGAGAGCCAATTCATGCCACGTGTCCACCTTGGATACCCAATAATTGTAAGGCACAGAGGAATGTCGGAGTACAGTTGTTCGATCTGCAAGGTACTCCTTGAGCATCTGGGCAAACTTAGGATTTCTTGTGGCTCTACCCCGCACCTCAGGGGCTGTGGTACGTGAGGGGCTGAGAAAACTGTCCCACATCTTAAAGACTGTTCCCCTACCTCTGGCAGATTGGACTTGTGCCTCTCTCGGCTGTACGCCTTGGTTGTCCACTGATTCCTGACCTACGCCGCTAGCGTTTTGTGAGGGGAATGCTTTGCCTACTTCCGTGACTATGGCCTTCCGGAACTGCTGCATTTTGGTTGACCTCTCCGCCTCGAGAATAAGAGACATAAAGTTCTCCTTGTAGCGTGGGTCTAACAGTGTTACCAACCAGTAATGATTGTCGGCCAAGATGTTCTTAACGCGAGGGTCACGAGACAGGCAGCTTACCATAAAGTCAGCCATGTGCGCCAGACTCTTAACAGCCAGGACTTCAGTAGCCTGACCAACACGATGACTGAACATGCTGTCCTCCTCCTCCTCCTCCTCCTCCTCCTCCTCATCTACCCTGTCCTCTGGCCAGCCACGCTGAACCGAGGATATGACTGGTGTGCATGTCATATCCTCAATTTGGCCGGAGAGTTGCTCCATGTCTTCATCCTTCTCCTCGTCATAGTCCTCCACTGCACGTTGTGATGAGACGAGGCTGGGCTGTGTGTTATCACCCACACCCACTACTGTTTCTTGCTGCAACTCATCGCGCTCCGCCTGCAATGCATCATGTTTGTTTTTGAGCAGAGACCGTTTTAGAAGGCAGAGTAGTGGTATGGTGACGCTAATAATGGCGTCATCACCACTCACCATCTTGGTGGAGTCCTCAAAGTTTTGGAGGATGGTACATAGGTCGGACATCCATCTCCACTCCTCAGGTGTTATGTGTGGAGTTTGACCCATTTCCCGACGGCTTAGGTGATGCAGGTACTCAACAACTGCCCTCTTCTGCTCACATATCCTGACCAACATGTGCAGAGTTGAATTCCAACGCGTGGGGACATCACACACCAGTCTGTGAGCCGGAAGATGCAAACGGCGCTGAAAGCCGGCAAGGCCGGCTGAAGCAGTAGGTGACTTTCGAAAATGTGCAGACAGGCGGCGAACTTTTACCAGCAGATCAGACAGCTCTGGTTATGACTTTAGAAACCGCTGAACCACGAGGTTGAGCACATGGGCCACGCATGGAACATGTGTCAGCTGGCCTCGCCTCAAAGCCGCCACCAGGTTCCGGCCATTGTCACACACGACCTTTCCTGGCTTTAGGTTCAGAGGTGTGAGCCAGTGATCTGCCTGCTGTTTCAGAGCTGTCCACACCTCTTCTGCATTGTGGGGTTTGTCACCTATGCAGATTAGCTTCAGCACAGCCTGTTGCCGCTTCGCCGAGGCATTGCTGCAGTGCTTCTGTGTCGCCCTGGACAAGCCAGGGGCCACAGAGCACAACACTTACACACCCCACACTCCCTGCAGGCATATCATAGTCAAAACACAAAATCCTTGTTGCCTTCCCCAGGGGCTGTTGTCCATACCAGGGGGTGGAGCCAGGCAGTTGGTCTCCACCCACCAAGGAGGAGGGAAAACACAGGCAGTGAGAGTTAAGCTAAGGAAGTGGAAGGAGGAAAGTAGTAGAGAAGAGAAAAGTGACAGCAAAGAGCCTGAAGTTGGTCCAGGTGTGTGGCCCGGACAGGACAGCAAGGTTGGCAGGATGTGGTGACCGTCTGCAGTGGAGGTCGATTGGAGTCTGCCGTAAGGACCGTGGACGGGTGATGACCCGGCCGTACCGGACCGGTATACAAAGAGAAGCCAGCACCATTGGCAGGGGCCTTTCGGATCCCGGCAAGGCTTGGTGTCGCCGTGAATTTGCCAATTCCAACGCGTGGGGACATCACACACCAGTCTGTGAGCCGGAAGATGCAAATGGCGCTGAAAGCCGGCAAGGCCGGCTGAAGCAGTAGGTGACTTTCGAAAATGTGCAGACAGGCGGCGAACTTTTACCAGCAGATCAGACAGCTCTGGGTATGACTTTAGAAACCGCTGAACCACGAGGTTGAGCACATGGGCCACGCATGGAACATGTGTCAGCTGGCCTCGCCTCAAAGCCGCCACCAGGTTCCGGCCATTGTCACGCACGACCTTTCCTGGCTTTAGGTTCAGAGGTGTGAGCCAGTGATCTGCCTGCTGTTTCAGAGCTGTCCACACCTCTTCTGCATTGTGGGGTTTGTCACCTATGCAGATTAGCTTCAGCACAGCCTGTTGCCGCTTCGCCGAGGCAGTGCTGCAGTGCTTCCAGCTTGGGACTGGTGTGGAGGGTACAGTGGATGAGGATGCACAGGAGGAGGAGGAGGCTGAAGAGCATGACATTCCGGAGCTGTAGAGTGTGGGTGAAACACTGACTGAGGTAGGGCCTGCAAACCTTGGTGTGGGAAGGACGTGTTCCGTCCCTCGCTCAGACTGGGTCCCAGCTTCCACAATATTAACCCAGTGTGCCGTCAACGAGATGTAGCGGCCTTGCCCACAAGCACTTGTCCACGTGTCTGTGGTTAGGTGGACTTTGGGTGAAACAGCGTTGTTCAGGGCACGTGTGATGTTTTGTGACACGTGGTTATGCAACGCGGGGACGGCACACCGGGAGAAATAGTGGCGGCTGGGGACCGAGTAACGTGGGACAGCTGCCGCCATCAGGTCGCGGAATGCTTCTGTCTCCACCAGCCTAAAAGGCAACATTTCCAGCGCAAGCAGTCGCGAAATGTTAGCATTTAGAACTGTGGCATGTGGGGTGTTGGCAGTGTATTTGCGCCTGCGTTCAAAGGTTTGCTGAATGGATAACTGAATGCTGCGCTGGGACAAGGACGTGCTTGATGATGGTGTTATTTCTGCGTAGGCAACTGCAGGTGCAGGACCGGAGGAGGCTTGTTCGCAGGCAGCATGGACAGGGGATTGGCTCGCATGCACAACCAGCGAAGACGTAGCAGTGACATCAGCAAGCACTGCTCCTCGACTCTGTTGTACTTCCCACAAAGTCGGGTGCTTGGCTGACATGTGCCTGATCATGCTGGTGGTGGTCAGGCTGCTAGTTTTGGTACCCCTGCTGATGCTGGCACGGCAGGTGTTGCAAATGGCCTTTTTAGAATCATCTGGAGCCAACTTAAAAAACTGCCAGACTCGGGAAGACCTAACATTTGTACAGGCACCTTGTGTCGTGTTGTTGTTCCGGGGAACGGTTGCCTGACTTCTGCCTGGAGCCACCACCCTGCTTCTTACTGCCTGTTGTGATGCTACGCCTCCCTCCCCCTGTGCACTGCTGTCCTCGCTCTGCATATCCTCCTGCCAGGTTGGGTCAGTTACTGGATCATCCACCACGTCGTCTTCCTCTTCCGCACCCTGCTCCTCCTCCTGACTTCCTGACAATTGTGTCTCATCATCGTCCACCCCTTGTCGAGACACGTTGCCAACTTCGTGAGAACGTGGCTGCTCAAATGTTTGGGCATCTGTACATACGATCTCCTCATGACTCACTTCAACATGAGCTGGCGAGAGGCCAGAATGTGCGAATGGAAAAGTGAACAGCTCTTCCGAGTGTCCAAGTGTGGAATCATTAATGTCCAAGGACGTGTACTCAGCCTTGTGGTAGGAAGGAGGATCAGGTTCTGAAATGTGCGGTGCAGTATCACGGCTAGTACTGACAGTTGACCGTGTGGAAGACAGAGTGTTTGTGGTGGTGCCAATCTGACTGGAAGCATTATCCGCTATCCAACTAACAACCTGTTGACACTGGTCTTGGTTCAAGAGCGGTGTACTGCTGCGGTCCCCAAGAATTTGGGACAGGACGTGCGAGCTACTAGATGTGGCCCTTTGTTGTGGCGAAATTAGAGCTTGCCCACGACCTCGGCCTCTGCCTGCACCACCATCACGTCCACTTCCTTGTTCCTTGCCAATGCCCTTGCGCATTTTGCAATGCTGTGCTGACGTGTATTCACTAGACTTGTGCGTTATATCCAAGTTTGTGCAAATTTTGCACCTGTACGCTGCCACCGACAGGCACACACGTGCGGTTTTTAAATGCAAGCACGGACGCACTAAGAACCTAACAGGTTTTTAGGAGCGACAATTACTGAGAAGTCTGACACTATCTGGACTGTTTTAGACTGTGTACACCAGCCCCAGATATGATGAAGGCTGGTATACGGTCACCACTAGGAATGGCTATATACCCTGCCTGCCTGCCTGCCTGTATACTGCTACAATAGTCCTGACAAGGACTCTTCTGGTCACTAGCCTGTATTCCGACCTGGCTATACCCTGCCTGTATACAGCAACAATAGTCCTGAGAAGGACTCTGCTACTGTACTCTGACCTGGCTATACCCTGCCTGCCTGTATACAACTAGAATAGTCCTGAGAAGGACTTTTGGTCACACTGTTTGCAGCCCTGCTACGGAAATAGCTATAAAGGGCCGCAAACCTTTCCCTGAAGCAGCGACACTCTCCCTGCACTGACTGTCTGGATGGCTGTGAGCAGAGCACAGCGCGCCCGCCGGCCAATCACTGCAATTCCACAACTAACAGGGCTGTGGCATTGCAGTGGTCTGCCAGCCAATCCCTGCATGAGGGCTGGCTCTCAAAAGAGCGCCAACATGCAGGGATGAAGACCACGAGTACAGCACGAGTATCGCGAGATTAATCGGTCCCCGCCGAGTAGCCCGAGTACAGTGATACTCGTGCGAGTACCGAGTAGTAACAAGCATGCTCGCTCATCACTAGTCATCACATGTCTGCTCCACTCACATGCAATTTTCATATTTAGTCATGTGACAATTCGCTTCTCTTTTTACTTCTCTGTTTTTTATTGAATATTGAGAGAATTAGGAAGAGCAGCTCATCTGTACATGAGTAATCATGCAAATCATGAGGGGTCACATGACGGCTAACAAAACTGCGGGGGGGCGGCGCCAAACAGAATTCGTGCCCCAGGTGCCAGAAAGCCTAGATACACCCCTGCGGATATGTGTTCTCTGGAGGTGCCTGCCGACCTGTTCACTAGCAGCAGGCAGTGGCAGCACACTATGTGGGGGGGGATTGTAATGTTCTATAAGGTGGGGACGAGGGTGTCTTCTATCAGTGTTCTGGGGCATCTGATCTATGTATTTTCAATCCTCTATTCCCAATGCACACACTGTGTATGTATAGATGGGTGAAACACCCCAGCACACTGTGTATGTATAAATTAGGAATAGAGGACTGAAACACCATGGGTGAAACTCCCCAGCAATTTTGCACTATATTCTGTGTAGCACTAAAGTTTCTATATGAAAAACCTGTGAAAATTGGCAATAGTCTTGTTTACAGACTAAAGTTGGACTGTTTAATACTATGACTGTATGAGTGTTTTGTTTTTAAACTGAAGGGTATAGTTATTTGATTAGTGGATGTTTTTAAGTTATAGTTTCGGCAACTATTTTTTAGAAATTATCTGTTTCAAGTGTATGATGATGGACCTGTCACATGACCCGCCACATGACTCGCGTGTAGGGAAGGGAGGCCCCACAGATCCTGAACAGCCCGGGGCCCTGGTTACCCTTAATCCGCCCCTGTTCATATGAGGTCCCATAACCATCCTCAGCTCTGCTACATCAAGAGGCTGCAGAGAGGGAAAACATGTCTGCTCTCTGCAGGCTCTGGGAATCACTGACAGGCGAGGGGGACCCTGCTATGAGCAGCAGGCTTCACTCTGTTCACCATAGATTACACCCGGAGTCTCACAGTGTGACCTCAGGTGACCTGACTGTCGAACTTCGGAATATGGCCATGACCCGCAGTCCGACAGTCCGGAAGTCAGAAAACCTGAGGTCACACTAGGGGCTCCCCCGCTGCTCTCAATGAAAGTTGAAGCCACAGTCGCATTCCAACAATCTGGCAGCACTATCACTGAGGGCAGTGGGGGAACCCCAAGTTTGATCTCAGGTGACCTGACTGCTGGACTGCCTGTGCTGTTTGGCGAACAGATTTTTGTAAAACTTACTCATGTCCAAAAATGATAAATGTTTAGTACAAATTATGTATCACCACAGATAACTCTGTAAGGGGGTGCTGGGCTCTGTAGGCCCTGTTGTAAAGATGTCAATCTTTGCCACAAGACAGTGCTAGAAATAATATTGATGTGAATAATGTGTTAATGCTTATTTCATATATGTGGCCATCTAGTTGCCGGTTTTAGATACTGCTCTTTAGCAAGGTATTGGCAAAGTCGCACACTGTAACATCACACATCCTACCCACTCCAAGAATAGCGTGCAGAACTTCTACCAGCATTTCTGCCTCATCATATGCCACTTCCTGTCTCCCCTCCTCCTCCTCCTGCTCCTCATCCTCTGCTGAATCACCATCCCCATCACTGCCAATCTGAGAGCTATGGAGCAGTGCATTGGCAAAGCGGCAACACACTCTGCTGAAGCTGATCTGTTTAGGTCACAAACCACACACTGCAGCAAAGCTGTGGCAAGGTATAAAAGAGCAGACAATCAGTGGCTCTCCGCACTGCACCTCCGACTTGGCCTGGTCATTTGCGACATTGGGGATATCCTGGTGGTGGCTTTAAAGATCAGCAAGCTGGTACACATGCCATGCATGGCTCACGTGCTGAACCTAGTTATTCAGAAATTTATGAAAACATACCCTGACTTACCGTACCTACTTAACAAGGTGCGCCGTATTAGTGCCCATTTCCGCCATTGCTCTACCGCTTTTGTTGGACTTACAGCACTGCAAACGTGCTTTAATTTGCCAATTCACCAGCTCATGTGTGACCTGCCCATGTGGTTGAACTATCCATTTGGTATGTTGGCAAGGATTACTGAGCAGAAGAGGGCGGCAGCTGAATACCAGCTTAAACATGCCTATCAGACTGAAAGTCAACCACCACACATAACAACTGTTAAGTGGGTGTGGATCGCTGACATTTGTGAGCTTCTTGAGACCTTTGTGTACTGCACCAAGTTCGTGAGCAGTGATCAGGCTATTATCATCTTAACCGTCCCGCTGCTAGGCCTGTTGAAACAATCACTTCATAATCTCAAAGAGGAAGCTTTGAGTGCCTAGTGTGTGGCATTAGAGCCAGATTACCCAATGGCTGATGCTATCCAGCCCAGCCAATATTCTGAGGCGACATTGGGTGATGATGAGGAGGATGAATAGGAAGAAGACTTGTTTTTCTGTGCTACCCACAGGATTCCCAATGCTACACAGGGGACTTTCAATTCCAGCTTCATGTCTGTAAAGCACGGATGAGCTGGAGAGGAGGAAGTGGAGAAGGACGTGAGTCAGCGTGAGGAGATATGGGTATTGTTCCTCCTGGTAGGGACACAGAACCTTTGCCAGTTCATGTGTAAGTGTCTGTGGCAAGAACCTCGCGTGATATACATTTTAGGCAACAACCTATACTGGTTGGCATCTTTCTGGACACACAGTACAAGGAGAAATTTCCTTTTCTCCTTTTGGAGTCACCAAAGGGTTGCACAATGGAATCCTTCAAGCAGGTCACTGTAGATCAGTTGATGAAAACATCACCCTCAGACAATGCTGGCGGCAGTTATCGGCTCTTTTCAACACCAAGAATTATTGGGGAGATACATCAACAACAGGTCCAACAGAGGTGGGGGAAAATGTGTACAAACTGGGCCATTTTCAATAAACCAAGAATTCAGCAAGGGCTATCTGTACCTGTAACAATGCCAAGGATAGAGAAGTTGCACAAAATGGTCAAGGGGTACTTAAGTGACCATACCTGTGTCTCTTCTGATGCTTCAGTTCACTTTAATTATTGGGTGTCCAAGCTGAACACTTGGCCTGACCTCTCCATATAAGCCTTGGAGGTGCTGGCCTGCCCAGCTGCTAGTGTGATGTCAGAGCATGTTTTCAGTTCTGCAGGGGCAATCATCACTGATAGGTGCTCACGCCTCTCCACAGAAAATGCAGACAGACTTACTCTGATTAAATTCAACAAGGGCTGGATTTCTCCACAGTTTGCAATTCTTTCAGATGAGAGCAAGACAAACTAAATACCCCCAAAATGTTCATTTCGATTACTGCTGTTAACGTCCACCCCTCGCCATAAAAAGCCATTTCTTTCCTGCGTCAAGCATGACTGTTGTGAATGTCGTCTGTGTGGGTGCTGTTTAGGAGCTCCCTCTGGTGGCCAGGAATGGTAGTGAAGCTGAGTCTGAGTCTGTGCATTAATTGGGAATTAAGGAAGTCCTATTGCAGACAAGCCTGGTGTATATAGGAGAGCACTTTTTGCCTTGCTGGCGCTGGTGATAATTGACTTTTCCTCAGTCTCTGAATTTGGCTTGGAGCTCTGTCCTTCCCTGTTTTCCTGTGCAAGACCTCTGCAGATAAGTTTGCAAGCTTTTGCTTTGCTTCCTGGTTTACACCTTAGGGTGTTTGTTTTTCCTTTGTTTTGTTTGGCATCTGTTTTCTTGCAGGTGAAGGTTTGCTTTTTTAGTTTAGTGAGCATGGGGGTTCCCACTTTGCTAGCTCTTCTGCAAGAAAAGGAAGATTGTCCCTGTCAATCTTGATTATTTTCACTTTTGTATTCTTTTTGGAATTTTGTTTCTCCCATTATTTACAAGAGTACCTGATATAGTGGGGGTGAGGTCGTTTGACCTCCAGGGCCATTTTTACTATCAGGAGATTGGTATTTTTCTGCAGGGTTTTTGTACTGACCGCAATCAGTTTCCTTTTCTTTCCTTTGTATCTAGATATTCGGGCCTTGCCTTTGCTAAATCTGTTATTCCTATCTGTGTATCATGTTTTCCTACATCACCGTAATCTTTTTATGTTGGGGGCTGCTATTCCTTTGGGAACATCTCTGAAGCAAGGTAGATTTCCTCATTTCTATCTGTGACGTGTAACTAGTTTTTCCGGCTGTGACGTGGCGTCTAGGTGCTTAGGAACTCTCCATGGCTACTTCTAGTGTGGTCTGATAGTTAGGGGATTGCGGTCAGCTCAGGTTCAACTACTCTTGTTTTTCTTGGTGTTTTTCTACTAATGGGATTTTTTGTTAATCTTCCACGGTTACCAGATCATAACACATGACTCAGCGAATAGGCTAATTTTTGTAAACACTATGCACATTATGCAGTGGTGGACAAACTAGAACAGTATTCCTACTCCTGAAAATAGGTCTGGCTCGTCCGTAAAATAGGGTGCTAAGAAGTCAAACAGTAATATGTAAAGCATAGACTATAGCACCAAAAAGTAAACCAAGAAAAAGTGAATGGTGGTTTTTCAAATGCTTTTAATGTAGTGAATTTTTTGATGAAAATAAATTCCGAAAATAGATATCACTCAACGTTTCGATCCGTTATTGGATCTTTTTCACAGGATAATTTATCTATGTACATGACAAAGTCAGTAATTGAAAACATAAAGGAATATGTACAAAATATATAACAATAGATCAGAAAAGCCAGTTCGCAGACTTGTGTTGAATGATGATAATAGTTATACATAGCATCACCGATAAGTCCACAAATTATAACCTAATAGGTACCAGTGTGGCAAAAGTAACAAAAAGAATTGATAATAATTTACAATGTACAAATGACAATAATACAGTTAGCACATACCTAATACAATTATTGGAGGTTGTATACATTTCAAATCAAACCAAGGGAAAGAGAATGCCATGTAAGGTATATCAGTAGCCTACAGAAACAATGCATCTATTAGTGCATGGATCGTAAAAGGCTCGATTTTGTTGGTATGTTACTTATTATTCTTCAATGCATACCTTTATAGTAGAAGTGTGCCAAGCATAAGATAAAGACCCAGTCACACTAAACAACTTACCAGGGATCCCAACAACAATACAACCTGATAGGGATCGCTGGTAAGTTGCTAGGAGGTCGCTGGTGAGATGTCACACTAAGCGACGCTCCAGAGATCCCACCAGCAACCTGACGTGGCAGGGATCGCTGGAGCGTCGCTTCACGGGTTGCTGGTTAGCTGTCACACAGGCAGATCTCACCAGCAATCAGTGACCAGCCCCCAGCACCGCGTGGAAGCGATGCTGCGCTTGGTAACTAAGGTAAATATCGGGTAACCAACCCGATATTTAGCTTGGTTACCAGCGCACACTGCTTAGCGCTGGCTCCCTGCACACCTAGCCATAGTACACATCGGGTTAATTACCCGATGTGTACTCTGCTACGTGTGCAGGCAGCAGGAGCCGGCTTCTGCAGACGCTGGTAACCACAGTAAACATCGGGTAACCAAGAAGCCCTTACCTTGGTTACCCGATATTTACCTTCATTACCAGCGTCCGCCGCTCTCACACTGACAGTGCCGGCTCCCTGTTCCCTGCACTCCTAGCCACAGTACACATCGGGTTAATTACCCGATGTGTACTCCAGCTACGTGTGCAGAGAGCAGGGAGCGGGCACTGACAGCGTGAGAGCGGCGGACGCTGGTAACGAAGGTAAATATCGGGTAACCAAGGTAAGGGCTTCTTGGTTACCCGATGTTTACTGTGGTTACCAGCGTCCGCAGAAGCCGGCTCCTGCTGCCTGCACATTTAGTTGTTGCTCTGTCGCTGTCACACACAGCGATGTGTGCTTCACAGCAGGAGAGCAATAACTAAAAAATGGCCCAGGGCATTCAGCAACAACCAGCGACCTCACAGCAGGGGCCAGGTTGTTGCTGGATGTCACACACAGCAACATCGCTAGCAACATCGCTGCTTCGTCACAAAAGTTGTTCCTTAGCAGCGATGTTGCTAGCGATGTTGCTTAGTGTGACGTGGCCTTAAGGCGGGCTTTGCACGTTGCGACATCGCAAGCCGATGCTGCGATGTTGCACGCGATAGTCCCCGCCCCAGGTACGATATCTTGTGATAGCTGGCGTAGCGAAAATTATCGCTATGCCAGCTTCACATGCACTCACCTGCCCTGCGACCGTCGCTCTGGCCGGCGACCCGCCACCTTCCTAAGGGGGCGGGTCATGCGGCGTCATAGCGACGTCACACGGCAGGCAGCCAATAGCGGCGGAGGGGCAGAGATGAGCAGGATGTAAACATCCCGCCCACCTCCTTCCTTCCGTATAGCAGCCGGCAGCAGGTAAGGAGATGTTCCTCACTCCTGCAGCTTTACACACAGCGATGTGTGCTGCCGCAGGAGCGAGGAACAGCATCGTACCTGTCGCGGCAGCGTAATTATGAAAAAGTCGGAGCCTGCACCGATGATACGATAACGACGCTTTTGCACTAGTTAATCGTATCATCTAGGATTTACACACAACGATGTCGAAAGTGACGCCGGATGTGCGTCACTTTCGATTTGACCCCACCGACATCGCACGTGCGATGTTGCAAAAAGCCGCCCTAAGACTAGTGTGTCAACTGCTAGCATGGTTAAAGTAGTGGTGGATAGGATCTTGTGGTATCAAAAAATAGAAGGATATAGTAAGTGGAATGATAAACATAATACAAGTTAGTATATATTGATAAAAACACACCTTATTGATATACAAGCATCTATATGTCTGCTGGATCTCTGTAATGGGTCTCTCAACAGCAAAGGATGTTTTTTCTTTTATTATGATTATGTAAAGTCGTTTTTGGCTATGGCAGAGTAGTATCGAAAAGAAAAGCAAAGTCAATATATAGTCTATGCGCATATGCTAAATGCTAGTCCACAAGTACGTATATATATATATATCTATAAATATAATTGCCTTATTCTGTCTGTCTGTCTGTCTTGCTCCAAAATTGTGTCCTTACGGTGACACAAAGCTGATTGGCCGCTGGGCTCGCCATGGCCCCGCCCCCCCGCACGGATTGGCCGCTCGCCCAGGCTGCGCCCCCACACGGATTGGCCGCTCGCCCAGGCTCTGCCCCCCCACAGATTGGCCTCTCGCCCCGGCACCCTGCAGGCATTGGCAACTCGGCCACGCCCCGCCCCCCTCACGCAATGCACGCTAGCTCTGGCCCAGCCCCTCCCACGCATTCCCCGAACCGACACGGTCACGGAGCCACGACTCCCAGGTGAGTACTGTACCCCCGGGAGCCCACATCAGCGTACGCCGCCAAACCAGCCGACACATACCCTCGCATTGCTGGGGCTGGCCGGCGTATGCTGGTGTGGGCTCCCGTGCGAGCGGGGGATGAGATACGCTGGTAACCATGCTAGCATAGTTACCAGCGCATCAAGGTCCTGCAGCGGCGTAACATACACACACACACACGCACGCACATAACAGCACACACACACACACATACACACACACACATCAGATCACACTCACTCTCACATACACCTCACACACACATCACATCGCATCCACACACTCACAACATCCTGGGATATCGCTTGCTTCTCGGCGGCGATACTGTGCTGTGAGCTTCCAGGACCTGCCAGAGGATCACATGGCCAGAAGCATGTGGTATCTCCGGATGTTGTGAGTGTGAGCGCGTATGTGCAATATCGTCAATGTGTGTGTGCGTGAGAGTGTATGCGATCGGGTGTGTGTGAGTGTATGCGATCGGGTGTGTGTGTGTGTGAGTGTATGCGATCGGATCTGTGAGTGTCGGCAGAGGAGCACGGCGTGCTGGAGGAGGCTGGGAGGAGAGAGGCTGATCCTGGGGAAGGCTGGGATGGGGAGGCTGAGAGAAGAGAGGCTGATGCTGGGGAAGGCAGAGGCTGGGGTAGGCTGGGAGGAGAGAGGCTGATGCTGGGGACCGAAAAGGCTGATGCTGGGAGGAGAGAGGCTGATGCTGGGGGAGGCTGAGGCTGGGGTAGGCTGGGAGGAGAGAGGCTGATACTGGGAGGAGAGAGGCTGATGCTGGGAGGAGAGAGGCTGATGCTGGGAGGAGAGAGGCTGATGCTGGGGGAAGCTGAGGCTGGGGTAGGCTGGGAGGAGAGAGGTTGATGCTGGGAAGAGAGAGGCTGATGCTGGGAGGAGAGAGGCTGATGCTGGGGGAGGCTGATGCTGGGGGAGGCTGAGGCTGGGGTAGGCTGGGAGGAGAGAGGCTGATGCTGGGAGGAGAGAGGCTGATGCTGGGGGAGGCTGAGGCTGGGGAAGGCTGGGAGGAGAGAGGCTGATGCTGGGAGGAGAGAGGCTGATGCTGGGAGGAGAGAGGCTGATGCTAGGGACAGAAAAGGCTGATGCTGGGAGGAGAGAAGCTGATGCTGGGGACAGAAAAGGCTGATGCTGGGAGGAGAGAGGCTGATGCTGGGATGAGAGAGGCTGATGCTGGGGACAGAGAGGCTGATGCTGGGGACAGAGAGGTTGATGCTGGGAGGAGAGAGGCTGATGCTGCGGGTAGAGAGGCTGATGCTGGGAGGAGAGAGGCTGATGCTGCGGGCAGAGAGGCTGATGCTGCGGGTAGAGAGGCTGATGCTGGTGCAGCATGGGGGATGGAGCACGTTTGGGAGTGCGCAGCATGGCGGATGGAGCACGTTTGGGAGTGCGCAGTATGTCGGATGGAGCACGTTTGGGAGGGCACAGCATGGCGGATGGAGCACGTTTGGGAGTGCGCAGCATGGTGGATGGAGCACGTTTGGGAGTGCGCAGCATGGGAGATGGAGCACGATGGGTGGTGCGCAGCATAGGGGATGGAGCACGATGGGGAGTGCGCTGCATGGGGGATGGAGCACGATGGGGAGTGCACACCTCCCCCCAACACACACATGCACGTGCGCACTGCACAACACACCACACACACACTGGGAACCACAAACAACTGCCCTACACAGACACCCACACACACAGACAACGCTGCACACACACAACACCCAACACACAAACACCGCGGCACACACTAATATACGCACATACCGCACAACACACACATTGCACAAAACATACCTCCCCCAAAACACACCACACACACACAAACCGCGCAACACACACACACACAACGCTACAGACACACAGCGCTCCACAAACAACGCAACACACGCAACACACATACAACACCGCTCTCACCCCCCGCCACACCCATACAACACCCAGAACATGTACAGCGCCCTACACAAACACTTTGTAACTACACACAACAACATCTATATATATATATATATACTGTATATATATATATATATATATAACAAAAATCATACATGAACTACCCAATACGTAAATTCTAGAATACCCGATGCGTAGAATCGGGCCACCTTCTAGTATATATATATGTATATACATATATATATACTGTATATATACAGTATATACATGTATGTGTATATATATATATATATATATATATATATATATATATATATATATATATGTATATACACAAATGTGGATCTACCTGCATGAATATGGAGGAAAACAATACAATCCATATCCTTCAAGGATTGGATGCGTATATGAGTAAGACCATGTTAGTAGGAGTCCCTGCAGAGCAAGTGAATTCAGATCTCAAAAGATTTTTTATAAAATGTATTAGTATCATAATAATGTTATGTATATTGTGATATATAGAGAGTTTTCTATATACATATAACAGGATACAGTAAGATTTTTGTGTACCTGGTAAGGTCCAGCTTGTTGCGTAATAAGTATACTATTATGGTCAGGGTATTAATTAAATGTAATCATTTATTGAAAGTTATATTAACTGTGGGAGTACTAAGATGTCAATGGGGTGTATGTGTTATGATATGCTGCGTTAAATCTATGGGGTTTATAAATGTGTGGAATAAAACAAGAACAAAAAAAACAAAACATACCCTCATTTGGATGGCAGATGAAAGTTTTTAAAGAAGTTGTCCAGTTACCAAAACTGATTTTTTTTTTTCTGATAAATCTTGCTAATATGCGCCCCTCAACACATCTATTATGTTTTTCAGTAAAATGACCTTTTATTGTGCACTAGCAGCACATGCTCATTGCTGGCTCCAGCTCTGATGGGGTTAATCTCTCCTCTGACTTCCTGTGTTCAGTTCCTACAAGTCCCAGAACTCTTTGTGGTTCTAGGGCGGTGTCTAGCTTATCTAACACACCCATTGTGTCTAATAAACCCACTCTGCTCCCACCCAAACCCTCCTCCCTGCCTCTTCCCAGTGGATGCACTGAGATCAATCACAGATACAGCAGTTCTGCACAGCCAGGGGAAGAAAGTGTGTGTGCGCGTATATACAGTGTATGTATGTGTATGTGTGCGCGTATATACAGTGTGTGTGCGTATATACAGTGTGTGTGTATGTGTGCGCGTATATACAGTGTGTGTGTGTATATACAGTGTGTGTGTATATACAGTGTGTGTGTGAGTGTGTATGTGTGTGTGTATGTCATACTCACCTGTCTGCAGGGTCCCGGTGCCATGCCTGCTTCCAGCCCCTGTCTCGGTCCCGCCGCTTCGGCTGTGTGCAGTCTCCCCGGGGCACGCACGAAGCTTGCAGGACCTGGCCGTGGATCACCTGATGCAGTCACCTGACGCATCAGCTGATCGATTCTTGTGGTGTTGCCGGCTTTTTCGCGCCCGGCCGGCTATCAGCTGATCCTGCCGTCAGGGGACTTCATCAGCTGATTACCGGCAGCTCCTGCAGTGATGGGCCAGGATCAGACTCCGCTGCAGGAGCTGCCGGTTATCAGCACAGACGTGAGTATTTTATTTATTTATTTTTTTTTCTACTGATGCTTCAGCTGATTGTATAATCGGCTTTTATACAATCAGCTGATGTGTCATGTGATTCACGTAGTTTAACCTGACACATCATCTGATCGCTTTGCCTTCCAGCAAACCGATTGGATCCTGATTGGACGGCGCGGGACCCTTGACCCAGGATTACTGCGGAGGGGGGTTTATTTCAATAAAGATGGAGTCACTAATTGTGTTGTGTTTTATTTCTAATAAAAATATTTTTCTGTGTGTTGTGTTTTTTTTTATCATTACTAGAAATTCATGGTGGCCATGTCTAATATTGGCGTGACACCATGAATTTCGGGCTTAGGTCTAGCTGATAATATACAGCTAGCCCTAACTCCAATATTACCTAGCTAGCCACCCGGCATCAGGGCAGCTGGAAGAGTTGGATACAGCGCCAGAAGATGGCGCTTCTATGAAAGCGCCATTTTCCGGGGTGGCTGCGGACTGCAATTCGCAGTGGGGGTGCCCAGAAAGCTTGGGCACCCTTCACTGTGGATTCCAATCCCCAGCTGCCTAGTTGTACCCGGCTGGACACTAAAATTAGGCGAAGCTTATGTCATTTTTTTTTAAATTATTTCATGAAATTCATGAAATAATTAAAAAAAAAAAGGGCTTCTCTATATTTTTGGTTCCCAGCCGGGTACAAATAGGCAGCTGGGGGTTGGGGGCAGCCCGTACCTGCCTGCTGTACCCGGCTAGCATACAAAAATATGGCGAAGCCCATGTCATTTTTTTTTTCTTTTTGGGTAAAAAAACTGCATACAGTCCTGGATGGAGGATGCTGAGCCTTGTAGTTCTGCAGCTGCTGTCTGCTCTCCTGCATACAATGAACATTTTGAATAAGGAAATGACATCAGACCTTTTTTATTTTTTTCATCAACAATCTTTAATGGCATTGTGCACTGATTAAAAACGCAGTGAGCAAAAACGCAGCAAAAAAGGCACCAAATCGCGGCAAAAACGTGACATGCAGCACCGCAGGTGACAGAGCAGAGCAAGTTGGTGACATGCTCTGCTCTGACACATAGTGTGCTGCATATCACTGTATCCACTCTGGGACTTGTTGTGCAGGTGACCGGATGATAGATGTCACTAACTTGCTCCACTCTGTGACTTCTGCTGCATTGTTCCAACTGTATACACTCTCACCTGAACAAGTCTCAGAGTGGGGCAGTTAGTGACATGTATCATCCGGTCACCTGCACAACAAGTCCCAGAGTGGTGAAAGATAGTGACATGCAGCACACTATGTGTCAGAGCAGAGCATGTCACTGTCTCCACTCTGGGACTTGTTGTGCAGGTGACCGGATGATACATGTCACTAACTGCCCCACTCTGTGATTTCTGCTGCATAGTACCAACTGTATAAACTCTCACCTGCACAACAAGTCCCATAGTGGAGACAGTTAGTGACATGTAGCATCCGGTCACCTGCACAACAAGTCCCAGAGTGGAGAAAGATAGTGACAAGCAGCACACTATGTGTCAGAGCAGAGCATGTCACTGTCTCCACTCCGCTGACCTCACAGCCCGTACACGCTGCGATGGATGCAGGGGGACACAGAACAAGTAATCGGCCGACACTGGAGTCATCTGATTACTTGGGATGAATTGAGCAGTAAAATGCTCTGGTGCTCGATGGGCGAAGCCCATGCCGATTTTTTTAAAAAAAAATCATTAAAAATAAAAAAACAAAAAAATCACATTGTTTGTGGGCTCCTGCTGCATTTTCTATTGCTAAGGGTAACCAAAGCAGCTACTGGCTGCTAGCCCCCGCTGCTTGGTGTTACTGGCAATAGAAATGCAGGGAAGCATTTTTTTTTTATAAAGGTTTTTCCCTGAAAACGTTTTTAAGAAAATGACGTGGGCTTCGCCATATTTTTGTATGCTAGCCAGGTACAGCAGGCAGCTACGGGCTGCCCCCAACCCCCAGCTGCCTAGTTGTACCCGGCTGGGAACCAAAAATATAGAGAAGCCCTTTTTTTTCATGAATTTCATGAAATAATTAAAAAAAAAAAATGATGTGGGCTTCGCCAAATTTTTGAGTCCAGCCAGGTACAACTAGGCAGCTGGTGATTGGAATCCACAGTGCAGGGTGCCCAAACTTTCTGGGCCCCCCACTGCGAATTGCAGTCCACAGCTGCCCCAGAAAATGGCGCTTTCATAGAAGCGCCATCTTCAGGCGCTGTATCCAACTCTTCCAGTGGCCCTGGTGGCAGGTGGCACGCTGGGTAATAAGGGGTTAATACCAGCTATGTTTTACCAGCTGGTATAAAGCCCGAGATTCTTAATGTCAGGCCAAGTTTAACCTGGCCATTAAGAATCTCCAACAAAGGGTTTAAAAAAAAAAAAAGACATCACACAGAGAAAACTACTTTATTAGAAATAAATACACAGACACAGTAGGGACTCCATGTTTATTACTCCCTCTCACCCCTCCACGATGGAGAGATTTCTGTACTGACCATGCCAGGAGAGAGCGAGGGAAAGAGAGCAAGCGGGGGGGGGAAGGGAGCGAGCGGGGGGGGAAGAGAGCGAGGGGGGGAGAAAAGAGAGAGGGGGGAGAAGAGAGAGAGGGGGGAGAAGAGAGAGAGGGGGGAGAAGAGAGAGAGGGGGGAGATGAGAGAGAGGGGGGAGAAGAGAGAGAGGGGGAGAAGAGAGAGAGGGGGAGAAGAGAGAGGGGGAGAGAAGAGAGCGAGCGGGGGGGGAAAAGAGAGCGAGCGGGGGGAAAAGAGAGCGAGCGGGGGGGAAAGAGAGCGAGCGGGGGGGAAAGAGAGCGAGCGGGGGGGTAAGAGAGCGAGCGGGGGGAAGAGAGCGAGCGGGGGGGGGAAAGAGAGCGAGCGGGGCGGAAAAGAGAGCGAGCGGGGGGAAAAGAGCAAGCGGGGGGGAAAAGAGAGCGAGCGGGGGGAAAAGAAGAGAGCGAGCGGGGGGGAAAGAGAGCGAGCGGGGGGGAAAGAGAGCGAGTGGGGGGAAAAAAGAGCGAGCTGTGGGGAAAAGAGAGCGAGCGGGGGGGAAAAGAGAGCGAGCGGGGGGGAAAGAGAGCGAGCGGGGGGGAAAGAGAGCGGGGGGGAAAGAGAGCGGGGGGGAAAGAGAGCGAGCGGAGGGGGGGAAAGAGAGCGGGCGGGGGGGGGGAAAGAGAGCGGGCGGGGGGGAAAAAGAGAGCGAGCGGGGGGGGAAGAGAGCGAGCGGGCAGGGAAGAGAGCGAGGGGGGGAGAAGAGAGCGAGGGGGGGAGAAGAGAGAGAGGGGGGAGAAGAGAGAGAGGGGGGGAGAAGAGAGAGAGGGGGGGAGAAGAGAGAGAGGGGGGGGGAGAGAGGGAGCGGGGGGGAGAAGAGAGGGAGGGGGGAGAAGAGAGGGAGGGGGGAGAGAAAGGGAGGGGGGGAGTGAGAGGGAGGGGGGGAGAAGAGAGAGAGGGGGGGAGAAGAGAGTGGGGAAAGAAGAGGGGGGGGCAGAGGTGCTCTGTCACCAACTGTCTCCACTCTGTGACTTGTGGTGCAGGTGACAGAGTGCAGACAGTTGGTCCCATGCAGCAGGACAGATGGCAGAGCACAGCGGTGACATGCCTGTCAGTGTCTTGCTGCTGGGAGGAGCAGATGATCACACTGCCCGACACCGGCCGCTCTCCTTACATCGCAGCAGAGCGGGCGGGTGGACAGTGTGATCACATACTTACGTGCAGGGGGGGATTCAGCTGAAGACCCCCCCCCTGCACTGCACACTGGCGCCCCGTGCCTCAGCCTCACCATCTGCAGGGCTCTAGCCGGCTCCACACAGACGTCCTCCGGATCCTCCCCTCGATGCTGAGCTGTGACATGCGGTAGTCACCGCCCACAGCCCTGTCACTCAATCTGAGTGGCGCCGGCATCCTGTGACGTACCCGTCTTGTTTGAGAGCCCGGAAATGCCGGGACGTCAGAGGATGCCGGCGGCCACAGCTCCAGGGGGTCATGTGACCGGCACTGAGCGTGCAGGATAGTGCCGCTCAGTGCCAGAAATGGAAACGGAAGCCAATGCAGAAGATGCAGACAATGGTAAGTGAGAATCATTGGGGAGAAAAAAAAAAATGGGTGAACCACCCCTTTAATGGTATAACACCAGGTGATCTATGGCGGTAATAATGAATATATTAATAAATATGGCTAATGGCATTATAAAGTGTATGCCTAGGGGCATGGGGGTAAAATATACCTCTACAGTCATGATGCAGTCCAAGGAAGGGGCCACCTGTTTAGACCCTCTTCCGTATAAATGGCATGTCCGACATTCCGGGATATCAGTGCCTGTAATCCACGTAAAACATGAAGGGTCCTGTCTCCTCGCTGTAACTGTGGTCACTTTATCCTATTTATGCAGAAGAGGGTCTGAACAGGTGTCCCCTTCTTTGGACTACATTAGTCCGTTTACCCCTGATGAACCCCGAATGAGGGGGGAAATGTGTCGGGACAATATACCACCTTGGAGATCCTCTTGGCCTGGTAGATTATCTCTATGGACCTCAAGGGAACTACCAACTCATGCTAAGTATCCCCTAATAAGGGCTATTATTCCTACTTATGTGACGCCCTGGACTATTCGGGTCATCACAGGTTTCTGCACAATCTGCCCTCCCTGTGCAGGGCTCAAACCCCCATGATTCTGGGTCTTCATCCTGCAGTACTGCCTCCACCAGCATTCACAAATCCTAGATACACTTTGCACCACACCTATCAGGCACACCAGTGGGCTGCTTAAGCAGGAATAGGGCCGCCCACCTAGGGGTCAGGCAGGGAGGTAGGAGGTGTCAAGTCAGTTGAGTGGTAGCCCTCGAGCTGTGAGGAGCTCTGAGGAAGATGGGTGTTGTAGCTCCTAGGGGAGAAGCAGACTAGGTCACAGACGGTGGTCAGGACCTAAAGGAGTCGGACCGCCGGTCACAGGGGATTGAGGCTAGGTGCCTGGAACCCGTCAAGAAGGATGGTCAGCAGCTTGGCCCTATCACCGGTCCGGGACCGAAGAACGTCGGGTTACACAGACCCTAGGTCGGGGAGAAGCTTCAGGCGACCCGGCAATTGACCTGCAGAGGACAGGGCCTTTATAGGCTGTTCCCACGAAGCTCAGAGATCAGGGTCACTAGCGCAATGAGGGGAATAGGTTGTTCCTAGCAAGCAGCCCACTGAAATCCCAAGCGTGAGCTCCTGAGAGCAGGCTCCTTCACTCAGCCATAGTGGGGAGCGGGGCCCGGAAAGCTCCAAGCTACCGGGCCAAAACGGACAATCTAAATTTTTGTGCCAGGAGGCAGGTCACAGACCACCAGGCTGTGCTGCAGGGGATGGGACCCGGACAAGCTACCCTCAAGAGACAGCGGCAGTCAGAGACTTGGCTCACCCTGTTGTCAGCGTCTGCTTCATTGCTGAGTGAGTACCCGACCTGCACTACATCCCCGCATCACCATTCAGAGTCCCGGGGCCTACCCCTACCCGTGGAGGGTAATGTCATCTGGCTGCCCTAGTCCATCACACCGAGTACTCCAAATGGCAGCAGCGGTCCTCCCAATTACCGTACACCATGGGTGGCATCACAAACTATATCTATGCTCTGTAAATAATCCCCTTTTCCATTTGAGTGTGACCCCTAGCCTAGCCCCCGGGTCCGGAGACCCTCAAGCCACGAGTAATCACCACCCCTGGATCCGAGCAGTTCGATCCGCTGCAGGGGTGGCACACCTCAAATTTCTGCCGTCACGAACAGGATACGAACTGGGCCCACTAACCTGGGTGACGTGCGCCTTGAAACGCGAAGCTCCCGCCATTTTCCGCCATCTTTGGCACCAAAATTCCATCTTCCAGACCAAAAGCGCGCAAAGCCGAAGCCCTGCCTTTTGTCCTGAGAGTTTGGCCGGAACCGGAAGTTCCCAAAGTGCCCCAGCGCAGAACTGAGTGGCTGGTGAAAACTGAGGGGGCGAGACTGCATGAGGGAGCAAAAGTAGAGCAAGGATGCAAGGACTCTGCCATAACGTTCCTGGGCACCGCAGAGGCAAGATGTCCGAGAAGCGCGACTGTTCAGCTGAGGATGCCGCTCCCAGTACAGCTGCCTGGATCGAGATGTGGAGGGCGACCGCGGCGGTGCGGGCCCAAGGGAGAGAAGCCATGAGTGTGGAGTTAGTAAGCAGAAACCCAGCTCCGGTTGACCCGGCCAACCTGGCCACGGAGTCCGGTCTGCCCCCGGCCACTGCTATCGCCCTGTCGCCTTCGCCCCCAACCACAGCTGACCCCGAGACGCTGCCCACAACACTGTCAGCAGAGTCCTCAACTCCCGCTGAAGAAGACCAGGCCACAACTCCTGATCAGATTGTTTCGGTGATCACACAATCAGAACTGGAAGAATTTGAGGAAGAAGATTCAGGTTTCAGCACTCCAGAGGCTGCCTGGGTGCCACGCTTTGGAGAAAACGGCTATCGGATGTCACTGTCATCACGGGCAGTGCAAGAATTAGAGATAATGGAGGTGGAAGAAGAGTCAACTTCGGATGATGAGACCCCAACCACTACCATGGATGAGGTGGTGCCCATATGCCGTCGCTGTGGTTTAACAGGGCACTTTGCTAGTGGGTATCCAGGAGGTGCCCGATATTAAGAGACCAGAACCTGCAAGTTTATAAAAGGTTTTCTGTGGACTGTCACCCTTTTTGAACGTTCTCCAGAGTTCCGAGTGGGAAGGCCGTTGGGGACTGGTCGCAAGGTCCTCGGTGGAGGGCGACAGGAGAGCTGACGCGCAAATAGACTGCGCCCTCCTTGTTGAACCTTTTTCCACCCTTTGTTACAGGAAAAGGGCCGCCAGGGCCTTGGACAGCGCAGTGCTGGTAGATGGCATCAGGAGGCCCCTGATGGGGTTGGTGCAAATGGGCAACGGCTACCAAGTTGCTCAGGACTGTTACCAGAGTCGTCCATTTAAATCCGGGACTTTAACCCTGTCACGGACCCCAAGTAGGAATGCAGCGGGTAAGGTTTGTTTGGCTGGCGGGTTAATGGGAACCGGGACGTTGGAACTGGACTGTCGCAGAAAGGGGCTGCAACGGAGCAGGTTGAGCCCCAGCTATCAATACAACTGCGTTCCACAGGTTTTTGTAACAGATGAATTCTAAAGCGGGCTTTACATGCTACAATATTGTTAATGATTTATCGTCGGGGTCACGTTGTTGGTGACGCACATCCGGCGTCATTAACGATATCGCAATGTGTGACACTTATGTGCGACCTAAAACGATTGCAAAAGCGGCAAAAATCATTTGCCGCGGAGAGGTTGTCCTAAAACAAAAAATTGTTCTCTTCTAATTAGCGCTGTTGTTCCTCGTTCCTTCGGTAGCACACATCGCTGTGTGTGACACTGCAGGAGCAAGGAAAATCTCCTTACCTGCCTCCACCGCCAATGCGGAAGGAAGGAGGTGGGCGGGATGTTTACACCCCGATCATCTCCGCCCCTCCGCTTCTATTGGACAGCTGCCGTGTGACGTTGCTGTGATGCAGCATGACCCGCCCCCTAACAAAGGAGGCGGATCGCCGGCAAGAGCGACATCGCAGGGCAGGTAAGTCTATGTGACGGGGGTAAGCAAAATTGTGCGTGACGGGCAGCGATCTGCCCATGTCACACAACCGACGGGGGTGGGTACGATCGCTTGCGATCTCGCTGGCGAGATCGCAGCGTGTAAAACCTGCTTTAGAGTTTGCTATAGTTGAAACGTTTAAGTAATGTGCCTCCCCTGTGAGGGATGAAAAAGAGAATGCTAATAAAAATGTTAGTTCTTTTTGCTCTTACAGTTACAAAATACAGTTACAAAATAAACCTCTGGATGGCCTGTAGCTCGGGGATGAGCTACGTTTAACCAGGGGGGAATGTGACACCCTGGACTATTCAGGTCGTCACAGAGTTCTGCACAATCTGCCCTCTCCGTGCAGGGCTCAAACCCCCATGGTTCTGGGTCTAACACCAGGTGATCTATGGCGGTAATAATGAATATATCAATAAATATGGCTAATGGCATTATAAAGTGTATGCCTAGGGGCATGGGGGTAAAATATACCTCTACAGTCATGATGCAGTCCAAAGAAGGGGCCACCTGTTCAGACCCTCTTCCGAATAAATGGCATGTCCGACAGTCTGGGATATCGGTGCCTGTAATCCACGTAAAACATGAAGGGTCCTATCTCCTCGCTGTAACTGTGGTCACTTTATCTTATTTATGCAGAAGAGGGTCTGAACAGGTGGCCCCTTCTTTGGACTGCATTAGTTCGTTTACCCCTGATGAACCCCGAATGAGGGGGGAAATGTGTCGGGACAATATACCACCTTGGAGATCCTCTTGGGCTGGTAGATTATCTCTATGGACCTCAAGGGAACTACCAACTCATGCTAAGTATCCCCTAATAAGGGCTATTATTCCTACTTATGTGACCCCCTGGACTATTCGGGTCGTCACAGGGTTCTGCACAATCTGCCCTCCCTGTGCAGGGCTCAAACCCCTATGATTCTCGGTCTTCATCCTGCAGTACTGCCTCCACCAGCATTCACAAATCCTAGATACACTTTGCACCACACCTATCAGGCACACCAGTGGGCTGCTTAAGCAGGAATAGGGCCACCCACCTAGGGGTCAGGCAGGGAGGTGGGAGATGTCAAGTCAGTTGAGTGGTAGCCCGCGAGCTGTGAGGAGTTTTGAGGAAGATGGGAGTTGTAGCTTCCAGGGGAGAAGCAGACTAGGTCGAAGACGGTGGTCTGGACCTAAAGTAGTCGGACCCCCGGTTGCAGGGGATTAAGACTAGGTGCCTGGAACCCATCAAGGAGGACGGTCCAATCACCGGTCCGGGACCGAAGGGACGTGGGGGTACACGGACCCTGGGTCGGGGATAAGCTTCAGGAGACACAGCAATTAACCTGCGGAGGACAGGACCTGTATGGACTGTTCCCACGAAGCTCAGAGATCGGGGGCACTAGCGCAACAAGGGGGATATGGCTTTCTTAGCAAGCGGCCCACTGAAATCCCAAGCGTGAGGTCCTGAGAGCAGGCTCTTTCACTTAGCCAAAGTGGGGAGCGGGGCCCGGAAAGCTCCAAGCTACCGGGCCACAACGGACAATCTAAACTTTTGTGCCAGGAGGTAGGTCATGGAACACCAGGCAGTGCTGCAAGGAACAGGACCCGGATGAGATCCCTTCAAGAGACAGCGGCAGTCAGAGACTAGGTTTACCCTGTTGTCAGCGTCTGCTTTATTGCTGAGTGAGTACACGACTGACCCCTGCACTGCATACCCGCATCACCATCCAGAGTCCTGGGGCCTACCCCTACCCGTGGAGAGTAACGTCATCTGGCTGCCCCACTCCATCACCCCGTGTACTCCCAAAGGCAGTGGCGGTACTCCCAATTACCGTACACCACGGGTGGCGTCACGAACTATATCTATCCCCTGTAAATCATCCCTTTTTTCATTTGAGTGTGGCCTGTAGCTCCCGAGGTCTCCCGAGTAATCCCCACCCCCGAATCCGAGCGGTTCGATCCGCTGCAGGGGCGGCACACTTACACTTACTTAGATCATTTGGGTAGGGTGCATTCTCCCTGGTCTTATGATGTGGTAGAAGCTTGTAATCTTTCATGTATACACATGTATATTTTGATGTGTGGTTTATGAATTTACTCCGACCTAAATGTGCTACATGATTGTATCTGCACTTGCACTTTAATGAGGTTTTGGTGGAAAGTACACATTTAGTGGCAGAGCAGGGAGAAACGAAGACAGCCACCAAAGAACAGGGGCGCCGTAAAAATTAGGGATACTTTACCTCCGTTGTCATGCAGGGAAAAAGTGTAGGGCAAGGCCCCATGTCCTCCAAATCTTGTTGGACTACCCATGCCCTGAATGATATGGGCCATTACTTAGCCTATGTTCACACAGGGATTTTTTGGTAAGTCTTTATTCCTGACCTTGTGGCAGGAAATCTCCTTTGAGTCATCTGCATTTTTGGTGCGTTTTTTAGTGGTGTTTTTGGTGCGTTTTTCTGCAAAATGAGTTGTATCAATGAAAAATCGTTGCAAAAATGCTGCAAAGAATTGACATGCTCATTCTTTTAAATCTGCAGCAAAATCGCAGATATTTGACAAAACAGTCGGGAAAAAATCTGCAGGTGTTTGTGTGTGCATGACATTTCAGAAATCTCAGACTTTGGTGGTACTGTAAAAAGCAGCATTTTATTAGTATGAATTTTTATAAAACCAATGCAAATCTGCGACTAAAAAACGCAGTGTGAACATAGCCCAACTGTTACCCCTGCTGATTTTAGTCCCAAAGTCTAGCATGGTGTAGATTTCACACACCACTTTTTGTTGTTTGCCTCGGTTTTTATATTTATACTAATAAAGAATTATTACTTTTAGAGGTTTTTTGTTTTTGGTGCATATTTTTATAAACATTTTTCCCTTTTTCATTTTTGGTTTAATCTAATGTTTGAGCGGATATTCAGCATTGCCAATGTATTTGTCACACCAAATCGGATAAGGTTAATCTGCCACAAGTATGTATCAGTGCAGACTTTTATGCATTGGTGATGACGATGAGTTATCAGCAACACCATCTGTCTCCTTGCCTAACTATTCATTGACTATTCATTGACTGTCATCTACGTAGTTCTGCTGCCATCAGTGCTGATAAATGACACTCCAAAGACATACTGATAGGAAGTTTAGATTGTGAGCCCCAATAGGGACAATGATTATCACATCTGTAAAGTGCTATGGAATTAATGGCGCTGTAAAAGTGAATAAAATAAATAAACTCTTCCTGACATCTATTCTCTGTCCATCATGTCATGTATACAGAAGCTGTTGTGCTACCGATGCTGATAGTAAAATACCAAGCATCTAATTGCCTGCCCTATCCTAACTCTAATGTGCTACTCATGCTGCAGCCCCTGCACAGCCTCACCAGATATGCACCTCCTGGCAGCTCACTGTGTTTGATAATGCTGGGCTGTTCTGCTAAAGCGGAGTTTTATAGTCTATAAACTAACAAGCAACTCTTTCCCTGTCCCGTTCTAACTCTCTACCATGCTGCTCCTACTGCAGCCACTGCATAGCCAAGATAGGCACACATCCTGGCTGACAGCAGTGTTTGATGCTGCCGGTTTCACACTTGCGAGTGCCTCGCGTGTATCTCGCGCGAGTCTTGCATTGCATCACCCGGCACGGACTCACACTCTGCTCACAGGAGCGAGTCGGCTACATTGAGATGCATGCAACTGACCCTCTCCTGTGAGCAGAGTGTGAGTCCGTGCCAGCAATGCAATGCGAGACTCGCGCGAGATACATGCGAGGCATTCGCGAGTGTGACACCGGCCGTAGACTGTATTACTTATGCTTGGAAGCATTTGTATACCCTCAAGAGAGAGCTTTCAAAACAGAGTATGTTTTCGAAAATACTTGGTCACAACAAGCCTTAATTTCTTCACATTCAAAGCAACATTCCTGTTTTGTCTTCAGGAAATATAAAATACTTATTGGAAGGCATAATAAAAGTTTCTAGAATAGCTTTATCATGTTTTTATTTGTTTTGTCTTTATAATAGGTTTATTTTATAAAGGTCTTTATAATAGCATAATATTTTTTTGATTTAGATTTTTTTTTTATTTGATTACAGATAACTAAAAATGGGAAAATCTTTCACTGCTATTTGAGAAGCCATAACTTCTTCACTTTTAAAACAGTTCACTATTCTTAAAAAAAAAAAAAAAAAAAAATCGATCCTTCCTAATATTTTTAGGATGGGATATAGGTAGTTTGGGCACCTTATTGCACTACTATCCATTGCATTGTTGATACTTATGTTTTGCGATCGACTAATCTGTTTACCGACAATGCAATATAGGAGTGTCATAGGCATGCGTTCCACTATGGAACGCGGAAGTAATGAAGGTACCATGTTAATCTGGCCCTTGACACTTCTTATCCGAACCGGGAGGGTCTGGCTGTGTTTGTGCCTATATGTGATTTGCGACCCGCCCCCTGGAACGTGCGCATAGACGCGGCTCTACAGGTTATGTGGGGGCGTGTCGCACGTGCGTTCCACCTTGGAACGCGGAAGTAGGAGCACCGCCAGTACACCATACACCATGCTGAACCTACGTGCGGGCAGATCTCCGCCCCTTGGGGCACGCGCATTGACGCGGCCCCACGTGTATGGAGGCGGTGCATGTATGCGATTTGCGATCCGCCCCCTGGAGCGTGCGCATAGACGCGGCTCTACAGGCTATGTGGGGGCGTGTCGAACGTGCGTTCCACCTTGGAACGCGGAAGTACACCATACACCATGCTGTACCTGTGTGCGGGCAGGTCCCCGCCCCTTGGGGCACGCGCATTGACGCGACCCCACGTGTATGGGGGCGGTGCACGCGTGCGTTCCACTGAGGAACGCGGAAGCAAGCACGGGCACCATAGCCAGAGCACGTGGAGGAGTGGGAATGGGCCTCCGTTGGATAATATCTAAGGTAACAACCCAGCTCATTGATTGGCACCTGGATTGGAGGACCCTTGAGGGGTTATAAGGTTGATTATTCACCTGGTGGCCCCTTAGCATCATGTGAATCTGGCAGCACAGTTTCTGCCACAGATCTATCATACCACAACATATGGACATCGGCCTCCTGATGAACCATGAGATGGTGAAACGCGTTGAGGCATTTAAGCTAAGTCCAGTTGTCCCTGCTAATATCGAGGGTCTCGTTTGAGATAGGATTATAGCCTCTTATCAATTGAGGCTTATTTATGAGCTCCAGTTTTTGCACAAGTATCACTTTATATGTATGTTGGCACTGCACTTTAATAGCTTGCACTGCACTTTATCCTTTGGCTAGGGGCTCATAGGGTTATCAGTAGGGACAGCCGTCGAGGAGTGGGGGCGCCACTACGTATCTTTAGGGTGCCAACCTCCACGGTTAGGTAGAGCACAGGAGGGAGCGGATATTGTAGGGATATTTTCCCTCTTTCTCCTGTGCACCATTTCACTTTGATCACATAGTGTGGTATTATTATATATTTTTAAACATCAATATTAAATGTTAAGTTTTAAGGGGGTTTATGTATATATCAGTTCACTATTCTAACAACAGAATAGGGGGATCATTTTTGGATGGCTTGAGAAAAGCCTTTATATTTGCCTAATAATTTTGTGATTAGCAAATTGCAAATTAGTTGCAGACCTCTAAAAAGGGATAGCTTTTTTGTGCCGCCCCCGTGCCAGCAGCCGGCTTTGCTCAGATCCGGGCCTTTAGGGGTGGAGGCTCGAGGGTCTCTGTACCCAGGGGTCTCGAGGACACATCGAATAAATGGGGGAACGTAGATGTATGGGCTAGGCCGTACTAAGTTCGTGGCAGTGTGTGGTAAGGTGGGACACCACCGCTGCTGTTATGCAGCACCCGGGGGAGATGTTGTGCCTCCAACAATGTGGAGGCCACTTATGTTTGGGCAAATACTCCGAAACAGCTGTCTGTGGATGGATACCATGTTTGCTATAGGTGGTCTCCTTGACTGGAGACTGCCCTTCCCGTGGTTGTTTCTTCCCGGTGAAAGACCTGGCTAGTCTCTTGCCAGCGTTGAGAAACATGTGATAGTGTCTCCGTGGCAATCTTGTTTTGCATATTTTCCCAGGGGGCCTTGTTCTAGTGTCACTGCATTGAGAAACACGTGATGGTGTTGCCATGGGTTTGGATGTTGATCTCCCCGAGGTCAACCATACTTTCCTATGTAGTCTTCTACTAGACATTTCTCCAACTAGCAAGTTTCCTACTCCACACTGATGAGGGGCAAATACCCCGAAACAGCTGTCTGTGGATGGATACCATGTTTGGCATAGGTGGTCTCCTTCACTGGAGACTGCCCTTCTCGTGGTTGTTCCTTCCCGGTGAAAGACCTGGCTAGTTTCCTGCCAGCATTGAGAAACCTGTGATGGTGTCTCCGCGGCATTCTTCTTTTGCATATTTTCCCATCTGGCCTTGTTCTAGTGTCACTGTGTTGAGTAACACGTGATGGTGTCTCCGCGGTGATGGATATTGATCTCCCCAGGGTCAACCATCCTTACCTATGTAGTCTTCTACTAGGCAATGCTCCCACTAGCCAGTTTCCTACTCCACACTGATGAGGGGCAAATACCCCGAAACAGATGTCTGTGGATGGATATCATGTTTGGATAGGTAGTCTCCTTGACTGGAGACTGCCCTTCCCGTGGTTGTTCCTTCCTGGTGAAAGACCTGGCTAGTTTCCTGCCAGCGTTGAGAAACATGTGATGGTGTCTCCGCGGCATTCTTGTTTTGCATATTTTCTAAGGGGGCCTTGTTCTAGTGTCACTGTGTTGAGAAACACGTGATGGTGTCTCCGTGGTGTTGGATGTTGATCTCCCCGAGGTCAACCATCCTTACCTATGTAATCTTCTACTAGGCATTGCTCCCACTAGCCAGTTTCCTACTCCACACTGATGAGGGGCAAATACCCCAAAACAGCTGTCTGTGGATGGATACCATGTTTGCAGGGCCGGCGCCAGCACCCGGCAAACCCGGTCAAATACCGGGGCCCTGAGCTGCCGGGGGGGCCCACTCGCGGTGGCAGGAGTGGCGCACCGCTACTCAGGGGGGCCCAGTGGCCGCGCTGTCACCGCCCCCCGCCGAGGATCGCGCTTTCAATTGCATCGGCATCGCAGGTGCCGATACAATTGAGAGCAATGATGAGAGAGTGAGCGGCGCGCTCTTTCTCTTATTCTCCCCGCTGTGACTGTCGGCGTTCTGACAGCTCTGCAGAGGACCGCGGTGACGTCATCACTGCGCGCCTGCTGAGAGGTCAGAGCGAGCGACAGCAATGGACGACGCGCCGAGGAGACCGGATCAGCGGGGGAGCGAGGAGAAGTGAGCCGCCCCTCTACTGATACTGGGCTCCCCTGACTCACAGGCCGGCCACTGCACAGCGGCATTTGTACACATAGGTGCCCGGCAGCCGCTCTGCAGAGCCGGCTGCCGGGCCCCTATGTGTAGTGGCCGACAATGCGACCGTCAGGGGGCCGGCCTGTGAGTCAGGGGAGCCCAGTGTCAGTAGAGGGGCCCCTGACCTGGAGAGGCCACCAGCCGTTTCTGAGCTGCAGGAATGCTCCTGACCTGCACAGAAGACGGAATAAGCCATCCTGCAGGACCTGCGATGATGTCACGCCCATGTGACTGTGTGGGAGGAGACACAGGATGCCGGGCAGAAAGCAAGAGATACTGAATCCTGAAGGAGATTTGGACACATGATGACTGGTAATAAGAAAAGAGGGGAAAGGGGGCTGCAGGGTGAGTGGCATATGAGGGCTGCAGACTGTGACAGAAGGATGTGAAGGGGTGCAGAGTGTTTGAGAGGGGTAAGTTGGGGTACAGGCAGGGTGAGATATGTGGGCAGGGTGTGTGAGATATGGGGGTGTAGTGTGTGTGATCTGGGGGGTGCAGGCTGTGTGAGATGTGGGGGTGTAGTGTGTATGATATGGGGGTGCAAGCTGTATGGGGAGCAGGGTGTGTGAGATATGGGGGTGTAGTGTGTGTGATATGGGGTTGCAGGCTGTATGGGTAGCAGGGTGTGTGAGATATGAGGGCAGGGGAGTAACTGCTGCGGTCGCAGGGGTCGGAAGGAGAGGAGAGGTACTTGTTTTTTTATTTAGCTGGCTGCATGACACATGGAGGTCTATGGGACTACATAATAAACATGAAGGACACCTTATACATGGACTAGGGGTGCATTATACATGGAGGAATATGGGGCTGCATAATACAAAATGAAGGACACCTTATACATGGAATATAGGGGTGCATTATACATGGAGGAGTACGGGGCTGCATAATACAATATGATGATTTATGGCGCTACATTATAATACATATAGGACTATGGGGGCTACATTATAATATATGGAGGAATATGGAGGCTACCTTATACATGGACTATGGGTGTGCGTTATAAAACCGGAGGCCTATGTGGTGCAGTATAATATATGGAGGCCTATGTGGTGCAGTATAATATATGGAGAACTATTGGGTGAATTATAATACATGGAGAACTTTGGGGAAATGCATTGTAATAGATGGAGAACTATGGGGGTGCATTCTAATATATCAAGGGTTATGTCGGACCCTTTATATTATACGGAAGGCTATGTGGGGGCCATTATAGTATTTGGAGATCTATATACAAGGGGGGACAAAGATACAAGTATGGGATGGAAATGTTTTGTCCTGAGGGAAAAAGGCTCTTTCCCTCAGCACCCAGATTTCCCATGCTCTGCTGTATATCTCTCAGCACCCAGCTTTCCCATGCTCTGATATGGGAAAGCTGGGTGCTGAGGGAAAGATGTATAGCAGAGCATGGGGAAGCTGGGTGCTGAGGACAAGCTGGATATCAGAACATGGGAAAGCAGGGTACTGATAGAGGGATTTCAGATCATGGGAAACCTGGGTGCTGAGGGAAAGAGCCAAGTGTCAGCATCATTATGCTGTACCCCAAGTGTCAGTGTCATTATTCCGTACCCTAAGTGTCGGTGTACGTGGAGGGGGGCCCCGGTCCAAATTTTGCACCAGGGCCCATCAAACTCTAGTTACGCCACTGAGTATTAATCACTGTATTATACATGAGGGTGCCTACTTCTATCTGGCTCTGCACTGTGCTGTATACAGGCTGTGCTATGTTATATAGCACAGCCTGTATATAGCACAGTTCAGAGCCAGATAGCAATAGGCACCCTCATGTAGCATACAGCTTGTATATAGCCTATATACAAGCTGTATGCTACATGAGGGTGCCTATTGCTATCTGGATCTGCACTGTGCTATATACAGGTGTGGAGCCCTTCAGGTGCGGTGCAGCAGGGTACTACCCTTAGGGACTCCACGGGATGGAACGGTCGGGTCACAGGTAGGGAACCTTCGTTTTGGGATTTGCCGTGACGCCACTCTCAGAATTGCGGTCAGTGAGGACCACCACTGCAGGTTAAGGGATGCCTGGGGCTGATGGTGGGTGCAGTCAGTATAATAGCCTCCTGAGAGTGAGGCAAGCCCCAGGCCCCTGTGTATGTGTGTGGGACCACAGGTCGCAGAATGACTCAAACACAGTCCAAGTAGTCTTTTAACGTGTTTACTCACTGTTTAGAGGTCACGGTGAGATGCCCGGGCGACACTGTGATAACCAGGTGGAACCAGGAATTCCAGGAGGCCGTTCTGAGGGTAGCTGTCCACTCGCCCTCCTTGCACTCTTTCTGTTTGGGAGGATCCCTTGCCTGAAGCGTGGTAGGACTCCTCCAGGGAAGCTGTTACTACCCCGCTCCCCTTGCTCTGGCCCGTCTGCCGGCAGCGTGGCCTTGGTGGGATGGCTTCTGGCCCTGTCCCCTTATGGGCCTGGTGGTTGCTGCTTGGCTCGAGCTCTGTGTAGTCGTGGTGAGGGCATGAAGTACCCCCCCACCTGTAGGTTAAGCAGCTCTGGATGATTTGCTGCCCGTACTGGGGATCTGTTTCCCCTTGCGTGCTCGGATACCAGGATCTCCGTACTCAGCCACCCCTCTCTCTGGATGTCTTTCAGGCCGACCCACGGTGCCCTTTCTCCCCCGCTTTCAGCTACTGCACTCCTCAGGACCTGTCTTACACGAGAGCCCCTCTGCTCCCTTCCACACACCTCAACCTCCAGCTCCCGACTTCCCTCACTTCCTCTCTGCCCTGCTTCCTAGCAACCAGCCTCGGAGCACACCCCTTGCTGGGAATTGAAAGTTAACCCCTACTGGCTACCCAAGGGTCCCCTCTAGTGATGTGGGAGACCTGGTCACTATGTGTTTGTGTGTGCACCTCATCCTGGCCTTTGGAGATTACCTGGAGGCATTGTCCCCGCATGGGTGCAATACTCTGTGGTGCCTGACCAGGTCAGGGGCGCCACACAGGCTGTGCTATATACAAGCTGTATGCTACATGAGGGTGCCTTATGCTATCTGGTTCTGCACTGTGCTGTCTGGGTCTGCACTGTACTATATAGGTCTGTGTACTATATGAGGATACCTAATGCTATCTGGCTTTGCACTGTGCTATATAGGTGCTGTGTACTATATGAGGGTGCTTAATGCTATCTGGCTCTGCACTGTGGTATATAGGGGCTGTATACTACATGAGGGTGCCTACTGCTATCTGGCTCTGCACTGTGCTGTATACAGGCTGTGCTATGTTATATAGCACAGCCTGTATATAGCACAGTGCAGAGCCAGATAGCAATAGGCACCCTCATGTAGCATACAGCTTGTATATAGCCTATATACAAGCTGTATGCTACATGAGGGTGCCTATTGCTATCTGGCTCTGCACTGTGCTATATACAGGCTGTGCTATATACAAGCTGTATGCTACATGAGGGTGCCTTATGCTATCTGGCTCTGCACTGTGCTGTCTGGGTCTGCATTGTACTATATAGGTCTGTGTACTACATGAGGATACCTAATGCTATCTGGCTTTGCACTGTGCTATATAGGTGCTGTGTACTATATGAGGGTGCCTAATGCTATCTGGCTCTGCACTGTGGTATATAATGGCTGTATACTACATGAGGGTGCCTAATGCTATCTGACTCTGCAATGTACTATATAGGGGCTCTGCACTACATGAGGGTGCTTAATGCTATCTGGCTCTGCACTGTGGTATATAGGGGCTATATACTACATGAGGGTGCCTAATGCTATCTGGCTCTGCACTGTGGTATTTAGGGGCTGTATACTACATGAGGGTGCCTAATGCTATATGTGTCTGCATTGTGCTATATGTGGGCTGTATACTACATGAGGGTGCCTATTGCTATCTGGGTCTGCATTGTGCTATAAGTGGGCTATATACTACATGAAGGTGCCTAATGCTATATGTGTCTGCATTGTGCTATATGTAAGCTGTATACTACATGAAGGTGCCTAATGCTATCTAGGTCTGCATTGTGCTATATGGGGGCTGCTTAATGTTATATGGGGGCTGCATAGTGCATATGGGGGCTACATAATACTATATGGAGGACAATGGGGGCTTCATAACACAATATGGGGGCTGCAAACTACTATACCCCCAGAGTTGTATGTCCCCTCCACCCAGGTGCTGTATACCCCCTCAGAGCTGTATGTTCCCTCCACCCAGGTGCTGTATACCCACTCAGAGCTGTATGTCCCCCCCCACCCCAGAGCTGTATAGCCCCAGAGCTGCATGTCACCCCCCACCTCACAGCTGTTTGTCCCCCCCCACCTCAGTCATTGCCCTCCTCTAGAGCTGTATGCCCTCCATTGCTGTATACCCCTTTCCTCAGTAATATATATTCCCCCAGTAATGTGTTTGTCCCCAGCCTCTCTTGTGATGTATACACAGCAGTGTTAGTGTGCTCTATGTGCGGCCATGTCTCTTAGACATTAAGGAATAACGTTTGGAACTCCATTCTATGTCTGAACTGGGTGCAAAAAACCTTTTGCACCCAGTTCAGACATAGAATGGAGTTCCAAACGTTATTCCTTAATGTTAGTAGTTTTTCGTTTGTGAACCCTCCCCATACACACCTATTGCCAATCCACATCGTATATATAGCCTGGGTCTCAGCCTCCCATACACGGTAAGTTTTTTAACTGCATGAGAGGACACACACAAGCTAGGGACCCCAACGTAGAGAAATACTTTGGCGTAGTGTTGGGGCTCTATTGCATTGATCAATTCAGTAGCTAAATTTCTCTTTATTCATATATTCATGGCAGTAATGCAGGTTCCATTTTTCACATTTCATTCTTACAAATAGCTATTGAATTTTTCATGTCAGTATTCACACAGCAGTTTCTGCTATTCCATGTATTCCCCTTCCATAGTCACTGGTGTGCATACCTTATCTCCCCATGTCTCTTAGACAAGCCGGGAGGTGAGTGAGGCTGTTGCCGGCTTCCCAATATTAGAAATATATATAAAGGATAAATATATAAAAATAAAAATAATGTGTGTTTGTGTGTGTGTGTGTGTGCATGTATGATGTGTATCTATGTATGTCAGTGTATATGACTGTGTCTAGATTTATGTCTATTTATGTGAAATTTTTAGTGAATTTCTCTTTAAATAAGTATGTGTACGTATGCTTGTATGTGTATGCATCTGTGCATGTCTATGTGTGGATGGGGCCCACTGAGACTCTTTCGCCCAGGGCCCACAAAAACTTAGAGCCGGCCCTGCATGTTTGGCATAAGTGGTCTCCTTGATTGGAGAATGCCCTTCCCGTAGTTGTTCCTTCTCGGTGAAAGACCTGGCTAGTTTTCTGCCAGCGTTGAGAAACATGTGATGGTGTCTCCGTGGTATTCTTGTTTTGCATATTTTCCCAGGGGGCCTTGTTCTAGTGTCCCTGCGTTGAGAAATACGTGATGGTGTCTCCGTTGTGTTGGATGTTTATCTCCCCGAAGTCAACCATCCTTACTTATGTAGTCTTTTACTAGGCATTGCTGCCACTAGCCAGTTTCCTACTCCACACTGATGAGGGGCTAATACCCTGACACAGCTGTCTGTGGATGGATACCATATTTGGTATAGGTGGTCTCCTTGACTGGAGACTGCCCTTCCCGTGGTTGTTCCTTCCCGGTGAAAGACCTGGCTAGTTTCCTGCCAGCATTGAGAAACATCTGATGGTGTCTCCACGGCATTCTTGTTTTACATATTTTCCCAGGGGGGCCTTGTTCTACTGTCACTGCGTTGAGAAACACGTGATGGTGTCTCCGTGGTGTTGGATGTTTATCTCCCCGAAGTCAACAATCCTTACTTATGTAGTCTTCTACTAGGCATTGCTGCCAATAGCCAGTTTCCTACTCCACACTGATGAGGGGCTAATACCCTGACACAGCTGTCTGTGGATGGATACCATATTTGGTATAGGTGGTCTCCTTGACTGGAGACTGCCCTTCCCGTGGTTGTTCCTTCCCGGTGAAAGACCTGGCTAGTTTCCTGCCAGCGTTGAGAAACATGTAATGGTGTCTCCGCGGCATTCTTGTTTTGCATATTTTCCCATGGGGCCTTTTTCTAGTGTCACTGCGTAGAGAAACACATGATGGTGTCTCCGTGGTGTTGGATGTTGATCTCCCCGAGGTCAACCATCCTTACCTATGTAGTCTTCTACTAGGCATTGCTCCCACTAGCCAGTTTCCTACTCCACACTGATGAGGGGAAAATACTCCGAAACAGCTGTCTGTGGATGGATACTATATTTGGTATATGTGGTCTCCTTGACTGGAGACTGCCCTTCCCGTGGTTGTTCCTTCCCGGTGAAAAACGTGGCTAGTTTCCTGCCAGCATTGAGAAACATGTGATGGTGTCTCCACGGCATTCTTGTCTTGCATAATTTCCCAGGGGGCCTTGTTCTAGTGTCACTGCATTGAGAAACACGTGACGGTGTCTCTATGGTGATGGATGTTGATCTCCCCGAGGTCAACCATCCTTACCTATGTAGTCTTTTACTAGGCATTGCTCCCACTAGCCAGTTTTCTACTCCACACTGATGAGTGGCAGATACCCCGAAACAGCTATCTGTGGATGACTTACCTGTTTGGCATAGGTGGTCTCCTTGACTGGAGACTGCCCTTCCCGTGGTTGTTCCTTCCCGGAGAAAGACCTGGTTAGTTTTCTGCCAGCGTTGAGAAACATGTGATGGTGTCTCCGTGGCATTCCTGTTTTGCATATTTTCCCAGGGGGCCTTGTTCTGGTGTCACTGCGTTGAGAAACACGTGATGGTGTATCTGTGGTGTTGGATGTTTATCTCCCCGAAGTCAACCATCCTTACTTATGTAGTCTCCTACTAGGCATTGCTGCCACTTCCAGTTTCCTACTCCACACTGATGAGGGGCAAATACCCTGAAACAGCTGTCTGTAGATGGATACCATGTTTGGCATAGGTGGTCTCCTTGACTGGAGACTGCCCTTCCAGTGGTTGTTCCTTCCCGGTGAAAGACCTGGCTAGTTTCCTGCCAGCATTGAGAAACATGTGATGGTGTCTCTGCGGTATTCTTGTATTGCATATTTTCCCAGGGGGCCTTGTTCTAGTGTCACTGCGTTGAGAAACACATGATGGTGTCTCCAGGTGTTGGATGTTGATCTCCCCGAGGTCGACCATCCTTACCTATGTAGTCTTCTACTAGGCAGTGCTCCCACTAGCCAATTTCCTACTCCACACTGCTGATGGGCAAATACTCCGAAACAGCTGTCTGTGGATGGATACCATGTTTGGTATAGGGGGTCTCCTTGACTGGAGATTTCCCTTCCCGTGGTTGTTTCTTCCCGGTGAAAGACTTGGCTAGTTTTCTTCCAGCAATAGGAAACATGTGATGGTGTCTCCGTGGCATTCTTGTTTTGCATATTTTCCCAGGGGGCCTTGTTCTAGCGTCACTGCGTTGAGAAATACGTGACGGTGTCTCTACGGTGATGGCTGTTGATTTCCCCGAGGTCAACCATCTTTACCTATGTAGTCTTTTACTAGGCATTGCTCCCACTAGCCAGTTTTCTACTCCACACTGATGAGAGGCAAATACCCCGAAACAGCTATCTGTGGATGGTTTAACTGTTTGGCATAGGTGGTCTCCTTGACTGGAGACTGCCCTTCCCGTAGTTGTTCCTTCCTGGTAAAAGACCTGGCTAGTTTTCTGCCAGCATTGAGAATCATGTGATGGTGTCTCCGTGGCATTCTTGTTTTGCATATTTTCCCAGGGGGCCTTGTTCTAGTGTCACTGCGTTAAGAAACACTTGAAGGTTTCTCCGTGGTGTTGGATGTTTATCTCCCCGAAGTCAACCATCCTTACTTATGTAGTCTTCTACTAGGCATTGCTGCCACTAGCCAGTTTCCTACTCCACACTGATGAGGAGCAAATGACCTGAAACAGCTGTCTGTGGATGGATACCACGTTTGGCATAGGTGGTATCCTTGACTGGAGACTGCCCTTCCAGTGGTTGTTCCTTCCCGGTGAAAGACCTGGCTAGTTTTCTGCCAGCATTGAGAAACATGTGATGGTGTCTCCGTGGCATTCTTGTTTTGCATATTTTCCCAGTGGACCTTGTTCTAGTGTCACTGCGTTGAGAAACACGTGATGGTGTCTCTGTGGTGTTGGATGTTTATCTCCCCGAAGTCAACCATCCTTACTTATGTAGTCTTCTACTAGGCATTGCTGCCACTTCCAGTTTCCTACTCCACACTGATGAGGGGCAAATACCCTGAAACAGCTGTCTGTGGATGGATACCATGTTTGGCATAGGTGGTCTCCTTGACTGGAGACTGCCCTTCCAGTGGTTGTTCCTTCCCGGTGAAAGACCTGGCTAGTTTCCTGCCAGCGTTGAGAAACATGTGATGGTGTCTCCGCGGCATTCTTGTTTTGCATATTTTCCCAGGGGGCCTTGTTCTAGTGTCACTGCGTTCAGAAACACGTGATGGTGTCTCCAAGGTGTTGGATGTTGATCTCCTCTAGGTCAACCATTCTTACCTATGTAGTCTTCTACTAAGCATTGCTCCCACTAGCCAGTTTCCTACTCCACACTGATGAGGGCAAATTCTCTGAAACAGCCATCTGTGGATGGTTACCATGTTAGGAATAGGTGGTCTCCTTGACTGGAGACTGCCCTTACCGTGGTTGTTCCTTCCCGGTGAAAGACTTGGCTAGTTTTCTGCCAGCATTGATAAACATGTGATGGTGTCTCCGTGGCATTCTTGTTTTGCATATTTTCCCAGGGGACTTTGTTCTAGTGTCACTGCGTTGAGAAACACGTGATGGTGTCTCCGTGGTGTTGGATGTTGATCTCCCAGAAGTCAACCATCCTTACCTATGTAGTCTTCTACTAGGCATTGCTGCCACTAGCCAGTTTCCTACTCCACACTGATAAGGAGCAAATACCCAGAAACAGCTCTCTGTGGATGGATACCATGTTTGGCATAGGTGGTCTCCTTTACTGGAGACTGCCCTTCCAGTGGTTGTTCCTTCCAAGTGAAAGACCTGGCTAGTTTCCTGCCAGCGTTGAGAAACATGTGATGGTGTATCCGCGGCATACTTGTTTTGCATATTTTCCCAGGGAGCCTTTTTCTAGTGTCACTGCGTAGAGAAACACATGATGGTGTCTCCGTGGTGTTGGATGTTGATCTCCCCGAGGTCAATCATCCTTACCTATGTAGTCTTCTACTAGGCATTGCTCCCACTAGTCAGTTTCCTACTCCACACTGATGAGGGGCAAATACTCCGAAACAGCTGTCTGTGGATGGATACCATGTTTGGTATAGGTGGTCTTCTTGACCGGAGACTGCCCTCCCCGTGGTTGTTCCTTCCCGGTGAAAGACCTGTCCAGTTTCCTGCCAGCATTGAGAAACATGTGATGGTGTCTCAGCGGCATTCTTGTTTTGCATATTTTCCCATGGGGCCTTGTTCTTGTGTCACTGCGTTGAGAAACACGTGATGGTGTCTCTACAGTGATGGATGTTGATCTCCCCGAGGTCAACCATCCTTACCTATGTAGTCTTTTACTAGGCATTTCTCCCACTAGCAGGTTTTCTACTTCACACTGATGAGTGGCAAATACCCCGAAACAGCTTTCTGTGGATGGTTACCATGTTGGGCATAGGTGGTCTCCTTGACTGGAGACTGCCCTTCCAGTGGTTGTTCCTTCCCGGTGAAAGACCTGGCTAGTTTGCTGCCAGCGTTGAGAAACATGTGATGGTGTCTCTGTGGCATTCTTGTTTTGCACAATTTCCCAGTGGGCCTTGTTCTAGTGTCACTGCGTTGAGAAACACGTGATGGTGTCTCCGTGGTGTTGGATGTTTATCTCCCCGAAGTCAACCATCCTTACTTATGTAGTCTTCTACTAGGCATTGCTGCCACTAGCCAGTTTCCTACTCCACACTGATGAGGGGCAAATACCCTGAAACAGCTGTCTGTAGATGGATACCATGTGTGGCATAGGTGGTCTCCTTGACTGGAGACTGCCCTTCCAGTGGTTGTTCCTTCCCGGTGAAAAACCTGGCTAGTTTTCTGCCAGCGTTGAGAAACATGTGATGGTGTCTCCGCGGCATTCTTGTATTGCATATTTTCCCAGGGGGCCTTCTTCTAGTGTCACTGCGTAGAGAAACACATGATGGTGTCTCCGTGGTGTTGGATGTTGATCTCCCCGAGGTCAACCATCCTTACCAATGTAGTCTTCTACTAGGCATTGCTGCCACTAGCCAGTTTCCTACTCCACACTGATGAGGGGCAAATACTCCGAAACAGCTGTCTGTGGATGGATACCATGTTTGGTATAGGTGGTCTCCTTGACTGGAGACTGCCCTTCCCGTGGTTGTTCCTTCCCGGTGAAAGAGCTGGCTGGTCTCCTGCCAGCATTGAGAAACATGTAATGTTGTGTCCACGGCACTCTTGTTTTGCATATTTTCCCAGAAGGCCTTGTTCTAGTGTCACTGCATTGAGAAACACGTGATGGTGTCTCCGTGGTGTTGGATGTTGATCTCCCCGAGGTCAAGCATCCTTACCTATGTAGTCTTCTACTAGGCATTGCTTCCACTAGCCAGTTTCCTACTCCACACTGATGAGGGGCAAATACTCCGAAACAGCTGTCTGTGGATGGATACCATGTTTGGTATAGGTGGTCTCCTTGACTGGAGACTGCCCTTCCCGTGGTTGTTCCTTCCCGGTGAAAGAGCTGGCTGGTTTCCTGCCAGCATTGAGAAACATGTAATGTTGTCTCCACGGCACTCTTGTTTTGCATATTTTCCCAGGGGGCCTTGTTCTAGTGTCACTGCATTGAGAAACACGTGATGGTGTCTCCGTGGTGTTGGATGTTGATCTCCCCGAGGTCAACCATCCTTACCTATGTAATCTTCTACTAGGCATTGCTTCCACTAGCCAGTTTCCTACTCCACACTGATGAGGGGCAAATACTCCGAAACAGCTGTCTGTGGATGGATACCATGTTTGGTATAGGTGGTCTCCTTGACTGGAGACTGCCCTTCCCGTGGTTGTTCCTTCCCGGTGAAAGAGCTGGCTGGTTTCCTGCCAGCATTGAGGAACATGTAATGTTGTCTACACGGCACTCTTGTTTTGCATATTTTCCCAGGGGGCCTTGTTCTAGTGTCACTTCATTGAGAAACACGTGATGGTGTTTCTACTGTGATGGATGTTGATCTCCCTGAAGTCAACCATCCTTACCTATGTAGTCTTTTACTAGGCATTGCTCCCACTAGCCTGTTTTCTACTCCACACTGATGAGGGGCAAATACCCTGAAACAGCTGTCTGTGGATGGATACCATGTTTGGCATAGGTGGTCTCCTTGACTGGAGACTGCCCTTCCAGTGGTTGTTCCTTCCCGGTGAAAGACATGGCTAGTTTCCTACCAGCGTTGAGAAACATGTGATGGTGTCTCTGCGGCATTCTTGTATTGCATATTTTCCCAGGGGGCCTTGTTCTTGTGTCACTGCGTAGAGAAACACATGATGGTGTCTCCGTGGCGTTGGATGTTGATCTCCTCTAGGTCAACCAATCTTACCTATGCAGTCTTCTACTAGGCATTGCTCCCACTAGCCAGTTTCCTACTCCACACTGATGAGGGCAAATTCTCTGAAACAGCCATCTGTGGATGGTTACCATGTTTGGCATAGGTGGTTTCCTTGCCTGGAGACTGCCCTTCCCGTGGTTGTTCCTTCCCGGTGAATGACTTGGCTAGTTTTCTGCCAGCATTGAGAAACATGTGATGGTGTCTCCGTGGCATTCTTGTTTTGCATATTTTCCCAGGGGACCTTGTTCTAGTGTCACTGCGTTGAGAAACACGTGATGGTGTCTCCTTGGTGATGGATGTTGATCTCCCCGAAGTCAACCATCCTTACTTATGTAGTCTTCTACTAGGCATTGCTGCCACTAGCCAGTTTCCTACTCCACACTGATAAGGAGCAAATACCCTGAAACAGCTGTCTGTGGATGGATACCATGTTTGGCGTAGGTGGTCTCCTTTACTGGAGACTGCCCTTCCAGTGGTTGTTCCTTCCCGGTGGAAGACCTGTCCAGTTTCCTGCCAGCATTGAGAAACATGTGATGGTGTCTCCACGGCATTCTTGTTTTGCATATTTTCCCATGGGGCCTTTTTCTTGTGTCACTGCGTTGAGAAACACGTGATGGTGTCTCTACAGTGATGGATGTTGATCTCTCCGAGGTCAACCATCCTTACCTATGTAGTCTTTTACTAGGCATTTCTCCCACTAGCCAGTTTTCTACTCCACACTGATGAGTGGCAAATACCCCGAAACAGCTATCTGTGGATGGTTACCATGTTTGGCATAGGTGGTCTCCTTGACTGGAGACTGCCCTTCCAGTGGTTGTTCCTTCCCGGTAAAAGACCTGGCTAGTTTTCTGCCAGCGTTGAGAAACATGTGATGGTGTCTCTGTGGCATTCTTGTTTTGCATAATTTCCCAGTGGGCCTTGTTCTAGTGTCACTGTGTTGAGAAACACGTGATGGTGTCTCCGTGGTGTTGTATGTTTATCTCCCCGAAGTCAGTTATCCTTACTTATGTAGTCTTCTACTAGGCATTGCTGCCACTAGGCAGTTTCCTACTCCACAATGATATGGGGCAAATACCCTGAAACAGCTGTCTGTAGATGGATACCATGTTTGGCATAGGTTGTCTCCTTGACTGGAGACTGCCCTTCCAGTGGTTGTTCCTTCCCGGTGAAAAACTTGGCTAGTTTTCTGCCAGCGTTGAGAAACATGTGATGGTGTCTCCGCGGCATTCTTGTATTGCATATTTTCCCAGGGGGCCTTGTTCTAGTGTCACTGCGTAGAGAAACACATGATGGTGTCTCCGTGGTGTTGGATGTTGATCTCCCCGATGTCAACCATCCTTACCAATGTCGTCTTCTACTAGGCATTGCTCCCACTAGCCAGTTTTCTTCTCCACACTGATGAGGGGCAAATACTCCGAAACAGCTGTCTGTGGATGGATACCATGTTTGGTATAGGTGGTCTCCTTGACTGGAGACTGCCCTTCCCGTGGTTGTTCCTTCCCGGTGAAAGAGCTGGCTGGTTTCCTGCCAGCATTGAGAAACATGTAATGTTGTCTCCACGGCACTCTTGTTTTGCATATTTTCCCAGGGGGCCTTGTTCTAGTGTCACTGCATTGAGAAACACGTGATGGTGTCTCCGTGGTGTTGGATGTTGATCTCCCCGAGGTCAACCATCCTTACTTATGTAGTCTTCTACTAGGCATTGCTTCCACTAGCCAGTTTCCTACTCCACACTGATGAGGGGCAAATACTCCGAAACAGCTGTCTGTGGATGGATACCATGTTTGGTATAGGTGGTCTCCTTGACTGGAGACTGCCCTTCCCGTGGTTGTTCCTTCCCGGTGAAAGAGCTGGCTGGTTTCCTGCCAGCATTGAGAAACATGTAATGTTGTCTCCATGGCACTCTTGTTTTGCATATTTTCCCAGGGGGCCTTGTTCTAGTGTCACTGCATTGAGAAACACGTGATGGTGTCTCCGTGGTGTTGGATGTTGATCTCCCCAAGGTCAACCATCCTTACCTATGTGGTCTTCTACTAGGCATTGCTTCCACTAGCCAATTTCCTACTCCACACTAATGAGGGGCAAATACTCCGAAACAGCTGTCTGTGGATGGATACCATGTTTGGTATAGGTGGTCTCCTTGACTGGAGAATGCCCTTCCCGTGGTTGTTCCTTCCCGGTAAAAGAGCTGGCTGGTTTCCTGCCAGCATTGAGAAACATGTAATGTTGTCTCCACGGCACTCTTGTTTTGCATATTTTCACAGGGGGCCTTGTTCTAGTGTCACTTCATAGAGAAACACGTGATGGTGTCTCTACGGTGATGGATGTTGATCTTCCTGAGGTCAACCATCCTTACCTATGTAGTCTTTTACTAGGCATTGCTCCCACTAGCCAGTTTTCTACTCCACACTGATGAGTGGCAAATACCCTGAAACAGCTATCTGTGGATGGTTTACCTGTTTGGCATAGATGGTCTCCTTGACTGTAGACTACCCTTCCCATGGTTGTTCCTTCCCGGTGAAAGACCTGGCTAGTTTTCTGCCAGCATTGAGAAACATGTGATGGTGTCTCCGTGGCATACTTGTTTTGCATATTTTCCCAGGGGTCCTTGTTCTAGTGTCACTTCATTGAGAAACACTTGAAGGTTTCTCCGTGGTGTTGGATGTTTATCTCCCCGAAGTCAACCATCTTTACTTATGTAGTCTTCTACTAGGCATTGCTGCCACTAGCCAGTTTCCTACTCCACACTGATGAGAAGCAAATACCCTGAAACAGCTGTCTGTGGATGGATACCATGTTTGGCATAGGTGGTCTCCTTGACTGGAGACTGCCATTCCAGTGGTTGTTCCTTCCCGGTGAAAGACATGGCTAGTTTCCTACCAGCGTTGAGAATCATGTGATGGTGTCTCTGTGGCATTCTTGTATTGCATATTTTCCCAGGGGGCCTTGTTCTAGTGTCACTGCGTAGAGAAACACATGATGGTGTCTCCGTGGTGTTGGATGTTGATCTCCCCGAAGTCAACCATCCTTACTTATGTAGTCTTCTACTAGGCATTGCTGCCACTAGCCAGTTTCCTACTCCACACTGATGAGGAGCAAATACCCTGAAACAGCTCTCTGTGGATGGATACCATGTTTGGCATAGGTGGTCTCCTTTACTGGAGACTGCCCTTCCAGTGGTTGTTCCTTCCCAGTGAAAGACCTGGCTAGTTTCCTGCCAGCGTTGAGAAACATGTGATGGTGTCTCCGCGGCATTCTTGTTTTGCATATTTTCCCATGGGGCCTTTTTCTAGTGTCACTGCGTAGAGAAACACATGATGGTGTCTCCGTGGTGTTGGATGTTGATCTCCCCGAGGTCAACCATCCTTACCTATGTAGTCTTCTACTAGGCATTGCTCCCACTAGCCAGTTTCCTACTCGACACTGATGATTGGCAAATACTCCGAAACAGCTGTCTGTGGATGGATACCATGTTTAGTATAGGTGGTCTCCTTGACTGGAGACTGCCTTTCCCATGGTTATTCCTTCCCGGTGAAAGACCTGGCTAGTTTTCTGCTAGCGTTGAGAAACATGTGATGGTGTCTCCGCGGCATTCTTGTATTGCATATTTTCCCAGAGGGCCTTGTTCTAGTGTCATTGCGTAGAGAAACACATGATGGTATCTCCGTGGTGTTGGATGTTGATCTCCCCGAGGTCAACCATCCTTACCTATGTAGTCTTCTACTAGGCATTGCTTTCACTAGCCAGTTTCCTACTCCACATTGATGAGGGGCAAATACCCCGAAACAGCTATCTGTGGATGGGTACCATGTTTGGCATAGGTGGTCTCCTTGACTGGAGACTGCCCTTACCGTGGTTGTTCCTTACCGGTGAAAGACTTGGCTATTTTTCTGCCAGCATTGAGAAACATGTGATGGTGTCTCCGTGGCATTCTTGTTTTGCATATTTTCCCAGGGGGCCTTGTTCTAGGGTCACTGCGTTGAGAAACACGTGATGGTGTCTCCGTGGTGTTGGATGTTTATTTCCCCGAAGTCAACCATCCTTACTTATGTAGTCTTCTTCTAGGCATTGCTGCCACTAGCCAGTTTCCTACTCCACACTGTTGAGGGGCAAATACCCTGAAACAGCTGTCTGTGGATGTATACCATGTTTGGCATAGGTGGTCTCCTTGACTGGAGACTGCCCTTCCAGTGGTTGTTCCTTCCCGGTGAAAGACCTGGCTAGTTTCCTGCCACCGTTGAGAAACATGTGATGGTGTCTCTGCGGCATTCTTGTATTGCATATTTTCCCAGGGGGCCTTGTTCTAGTGTTAGTGCGTTGAGAAACATGTGATGGTGTCTCCAAGGTGTTGGATGTTGATCTCCCCGAGGTCAACCATCCTTACCTATTTTGTTTTCTACTAGGCCATGCTCCAACTAGCCAGTTTCCTACTCCACACTGATGAGGGTTCAAATATTTTGAAACAACTGTCTGTGGATGGATACCATGTTTGGTATAGGTGGTCTCCTTGACTGGAGACTGCCCTTCCCGTGGTTGTTCCTTCCCGGTGAAAGACCTGGCTAGTTTTCTGCCAGCGTTGAGAAACGTGATGGTGTCTCCGTGGCATTCTTGTTTTGCATATTTTCCCATGGGGCCTTGTTCTAGTGTCACTGCGTTGAAAAACACGTGATGGTGTCTCCGTGGTGTTGGATGTTTATCTCCCCGAAGTCAACTATCCTTATTTATGTAATCTTCTACTAGGCATTGCTGCCACTAGCCAGTTTCCTACTCCACAATGATGAGGGGCAAATACCCTGAAACAGCTGTCTGTGGATGGATACCATGTCTGGCATAGGTGGTCTCCTTGACTTGAGACTGCCCTTCCAGTGGTTGTTTCTTCCCGGTTAAAGACCTGGCTAGTTTCCTGGCAGCGTTGAGAAACATGTGATGGTGTCTCCGTGGCATTCTTGTTTTGTACATTAAGCAGACTCTGACACAGAAGTAAACCAAGTCTCTGGGTGCCGCTGCCACTCTGGAGAGCTCGTCCGGGAAGCCGTTCCCGCTGGTATTGTTAGTGATCTGGAGCCTGCCTCCATGCACATGCAGATAGATATTTCTGAGTGACCCCTTTGCGTGAAGCTGTCGGGTTCCCGCTCCCTATTTTTAAATCGGGAAGCTGTGCTCTCGATAGCTGACACTTGGGTTTTCTGTAGGCCGGCTAAGCTGGAAAGCCCTATCCCCCTCATTGTGTTGGTGCCTTCGATCTCTGAGCTCTTGGGAAAAGTTCATAAAGAGACTATCCTCCACAGGTGAATTACCAGGCTGCGTGAAGCTACTCCCTAATCTAGGGTCCTGTAACCTGCCGTTCTCGGTAACGGTCCAGTTACTGGACTTTCCGATACCGAGTGTTTTCCAACACTAAGTCTGGGCACTCTCCACCAATGCCCTGCGACCAGGTCTTCGACTCCTCCGGTCCGAGACCACGTTCTGCAGCCTAACCAAAGTCTCCAAGGTAGCTACAACTCCCTCAGCTCCTCACTCTCTGTGGGCTATAACTCGACTCTAATGAGCTCCTACTCCCAGCTCCTCACTCTTTGAGAGCTACTGCAGAACTCACTATGTCCTCCAAGCAGTCTGCCTGACCCCTAGGCGGGTGTCTCTTTTCCAGCTATACCACCCACTGCTGTGTCTGACAGGGTGTCGTGTGAGGTGTGGCTAGGATTTGAGTGCTGATGGGAACAATACCAGAGTTAGAAATCCCAGAACCATGGAGGATGAGTTCTGCACCATAAGAGAAAGGAGTGCAGTTCCCTGTGACACCCTGATAAGGTCAGGGGCGTCACATATGTACTGCTTTTACTACCTATCGTCGTCTGCAATTGGTTGCAGTCAGACGCGCCCCCATCCTGAGTGACAGCCTGTCTGATGCTTCCAATCACAGACCTGCTCTGCTGTCCTATATTGTACAGTAAAAATAAATAAAAATTGGCGTAGGGTCCCCCCATACCCAGCACAAATAAAAAAGTAGCAAAAATACCTTACAAAACCCCAATAAAGGAGTAAGAACCCAAAATAGCAAAGGGGTAGTCACAAAAGCTAATGATAGAGACTTAAAACATAACTTTTAATACTGTGCTCATTAATAAGTGATAAAAAAAATTACTATTTGAAACCATTAATCTAAAAAATGACACATAAACTACTTGGCCACTGAGCTCAATTGGACTACATTAGCATGTGAGACACATCATAAACCAAACATCCCATACCGTACCAAACAAACACCATTAAAAATGGTTAGAAAAGACCCTAAAATACTCACATAGAAGGAACCGCCTTCAAGTGAAGTAGATTGGGTTTAATGTAATGGGACTATATGTAATGCCAGACCTTCTTATACAACCAGGATCCCTCCTTAACCACCTTAGATCCCGTTCAAGAAAAGGAATGGTCTTACCATAAACAGATGGGCATACAGTTAGGTCCAGAAATATTTGGACAGTGACACAATTTTCGCGAGTTGGGCTCTGCATGCCACCACATTGGATTTGAAATGAAACCTCTACAACAGAATTCAAGTGCAGATTGTAACGTTTAATTTGAAGGTTTGAACAAAAATATCTGATAGAAATTGTAGGAATTGTACACATTTCTTTACAAACACTCCACACAGGCTGTCACTCAGGATGGGGGCGCGTCTGACTGCAACCAATTGCAGACGCCGATAGGTAGTAAAAGCAGTGCATATGTGACGCCCCTGACCTTATCAGGGTGTCACAGGGAACTGCACTCCTTTCTCTTATGGTGCAGAACTCACCCTCCATGGTTCTGGGATTTCTAACTCTGGTATTGTTCCCATCAGCACTCAAATCCTAGCCACACCTCACACGACATCCTGTCAGACACAGCAGTGGGTGGTATAGCTGGAAAAGAGACACCCGCCTAGGGGTCAGGCAGACTGCTTGGAGGACATAGTGAGTTCTGCAGTAGCTCTCAAAGAGTGAGGAGCTGGGAGTAGGAGCTCATTAGAGTCGAGTTATAGCCCACAGAGAGTGAGGAGCTGAGGGAGTTGTAGCTACCTTGGAGACTTTGGTTAGGCTGCAGAACGTGGTCTCGGACCAGAGGAGTCGAAGACCTGGTCGCAGGGCATTGGTGGAGAGTGCCCAGACTTAGTGTTGGAAAACACTCGGTATCGGAAAGTCCAGTAACTGGACCGTTACCGAGAACGGCAGGTTACAGGACCCTAGATTAGGGAGTAGCTTCACGCAGCCTGGTAATTCACCTGTGGAGGTCAAAAGTAATTCGACAAATAAACCAAACCCAAACAAAATATTTTTATTTTCAATATTTTGTTGCGAATCCTTTGGAGGCAATCACTGCCTTAAGTCTGGAACCCATGGACATCACCAAACGCTGGGTTTCCTCCTTCTTAATGCTTTGCCAGGCCTTTACAGCTGCAGCCTTCAGGTCTTGCTTGTTTGTGGGTCTTTCCGTCTTAAGTCTGGATTTGAGCAAGTGAAATGCATGCTCAATTGGGTTAAGATCTGGTGATTGACTTGGCCATTGCAGAATGTTCCACTTTTTTGCACTCATGAACTCCTGGGTAGCTTTGGCTGTATGCTTGGGGTCATTGTCCATGTGTACTATGAAGCGCCGTCCGATCAACTTTGCGGCATTTGGCTGAATCTGGGCTGAAAGTATATCCCGGTACACTTCAGAATTCATCCGGCTACTCTTGTCTGCTGTTATGTCATCAATAAACACAAGTGACCCAGTGCCATTGAAAGCCATGCATGCCCATGCCATCACGTTGCCTCCACCATGTTTTACAGAGGATGTGGTGTGCCTTGGATCATGTGCCGTTCCCTTTCTTCTCCAAACTTTTTTCTTCCCATCATTCTGGTACAGGTTGATCTTTGTCTCATCTGTCCATAGAATACTTTTCCAGAACTGAGCTGGCTTCATGAGGTGTTTTTCAGCAAATTTAACTCTGGCCTGTCTATTTTTGGAATTGATGAATGGTTTGCATCTAGATGTGAACCCTTTGTATTTACTTTCATGGAGTCTTCTCTTTACTGTTGACTTAGAGACAGATACACCTACTTCACTGAGAGTGTTCTGGACTTCAGTTGATGTTGTGAACGGGTTCTTCTTCACCAAAGAAAGTATGCGGCGATCATCCACCACTGTTGTCATCCGTGGACGCCCAGGCCTTTTTGAGTTCCCAAGCTCACCAGTCAATTCCTTTTTTCTCAGAATGTACCCGACTGTTGATTTTGCTACTCCAAGCATGTCTGCTATCTCTCAGATGGATTTTTTCTTTTTTTTTCATCCTCAGGATGTTCTGCTTCACCTCAATTGAGAGTTCCTTAGACCGCATGTTGTCTGGTCACAGCAACAGCTTCCAAATGCAAAACCACACACCTGTAATCAACCCCAGACCTTTTAACTACTTCATTGATTACAGGTTAACGAGGGAGACGCCTTCAGAGTTAATTGCAGCCCTTAGAGTCCCTTGTCCAATTACTTTTGGTCCCTTGAAAAAGAGGAGGCTATGCATTACAGAGCTATGATTCCTAAACTCTTTCTCCGATTTGGATGTGAAAACTCTCATATTGCAGCTGGGAGTGTGCACTTTCAGCCCATATTATATATATAATTGTATTTCTGAACATGTTTTTGTAAACAGCTAAAATAACAAAACTTGTGTCACTGTCCAAATATTTCTGGACCTAACTGTATATAACATTCAAGCCAAGGCTTCACTTTGGTTACCACCATCCAGTGGAATTTATAAATACCAGATGTCGCCTTAAATCTGGCTTGCTAGATAACTGCAGAAAAAACGCATCCTTCCAATCCGTTTCATAATAAATATTCATCAGGGGAGTCTTTTTATATGATGCTCTGCATCCTGTCAGTTTGATACATACTGCCGTTCTAGAGATAGATTATCCCAAACGGACAACTGTGTCCAACGTAACCGGACGCCAACAAAATATGCGCCATGATTATTGGAAGCCCCCCAGTCTAAAAATAGCACATCCATTTAATGCAACAATCCCAGCACTTTGCCTGGCATTTCCCGACTGCCCTGGTGTGGTGGCAATCAGGGTAATATGGGGTTAATCACAGCCCACAGCTGCCTAGATTAGTAATGGCAGGCGTCTATGAGACCCCCATTACTAATCTGTAAGTGAAAGTAAATAAACACAAGCACCAAAATATCCTTTGTTTGAAATAATAGACAAAATACACCCTCTATCACCACTTTATTAACCCCCCAAAACACCCCTGAAGGTCCGACTTAATCCACACGAGGTCCCAGCTCTGCTTCATTACTGATGGCAGAGCGTACGATCATGGAACATGACCGCCCGCTGTGAGGTTCAGTCAGAGACTGAGCCACGATCAGCGGTGACGTCACTCAGGTTAGTTGTGGTCACAGCTGGACATTCCCACAGTGTTACCCTTGTAATTGCAGGTAACCTAACCCCAGGTGACCTCAATGAACTATCAATTAATTCACAGACCTGAATTTCCAGGAAATGCAAATTTGATGCTGAAATGTCTGCCGCACATTTCAGCACCAAATTTGCATCTCCTGGCAGAAAACTGCACTCAAACGGTGTGGAAACCGTTTTTGTTATTTTTTTTGTGAAGAGATGCAGATTTGGGTCAAATTTTTACACAATATTCCTGCACCAATCTACACCTCTTGGCAAAAAAACCGCATCACTACATGAAACCTTTACTTCTCTAGCAGCACACTGTCTCAGCCATCATAAAGGTCTATGGGTCTGAGAGTAGTGGAGCTGAAACAAATATCAACCCACATTCTAGGTGGCAACTTTTCCTAAGGCTGGAATCACACTTGCGAGTGTAAAATCGGACTGAGTCTCATGCTAGAAAGTAGCATGAGCTCTGTCTGAGTGTTGATCTGTGTGCAATTCAACTGCAATGCGATTCTGTGATTTTTCTCATGATTGTAGTCCATGTGCAATCCGTGTGTGATCCATATGTGATCCGTTTCTATTCTCAGCAGCTATGTCATCTGCCATTCAGCTCTGCTACATGGCCGCTGACAGCAGACACAGACAGAGCCATGTAGCAGAGCTGAATGGCCGCTGACAGCAGACACAGACAGAGCCGTGGGATCAGAATAAAGTCGGATGAACTTCACCTGACTTCATTGTCATCCCGCCGCTTTGTCTGTGTGTCATGGCCTGATTTCAAATCTCACCGGTTACCACAAATCCCCTGAGTGACCGCAGTGAGCCACTCTATCAGCGGTGCCGTCACTGATCTTACCCCCGGCCACAGCTGAAGTCCTCCCACTGAGATCTGTGGCCGCTGGTAACCTGAGTTACATTACTGCTGATAGCGCGACTCACTTCAGTCGCTGCAGGGAGCTCACAGAGAGGGGTTGTGGTCTGTGACCGCTCTCTGTCAGCTTTTGATTTAGCAGAGCTGAAAGCGTCGTGGGACCTCTGGGGATTACGTCGGACCTGGAGGGGTATTTGAGGGTTTAATAAAGTGGTGAAAGAGGGTGTTTTTTTGTCATTTATTTCAAATAAAGGATTTTTTGGTGTATGTCTTTATTTTCTTTATCTTGCAGATTAATCATGGAAGGTATCTCGGCGAGATGCCTGCCATGATTAACCTAGGACTTAGTGGCAGCTATGGGCTGCTGCCATTAACTCCTTATTACCTCGATTGCCACCGCACCAGGGCAAATCGGGATGAGCCGGGTACAGTTCCGGTACTGTCGCATCTAATGGATGCGGCAATTCTGGGCGGCTGCTCGCTGATATTGTTAGGGTGGGGGGCTCCCCATAACGTGGCGATCCCCATCCTGACAATACCAGCCTCCTGCCGTATGGCTTTACCCTGGCTGGTATGAAATTTGGGGGGAACTGCACGCCGTTTTTTTTTAAATATTTATTTATTTAATTTACTGCACTATATAAACCCGCCCACTGGCAGCTGTGATTGATTGCAGTGAGACAGCAGTCACTCAACGTGGGGGCGTGTCTGACTACAACCAATCATAAGCGTCGGTGGGCGGGGAAAGCAGTGAATATGTGATGGAATAATGAGCGGCCGGCTTTTTCAAAAGAGGAAAAGCTTTGTGACAGCTGTGCAGCGCAGCACTAGTTATCGGGGATCGGTGAGTATGAGAGGGGGGGAGAGGGATAGACCGACAGAGAGAGAGTCCGACAGAGAGAGAGAGAGAGAAAGACAGCCTGACAGAGATAGAGATTGACGGACATCAACAGACCTCACTCATTTCCAGTGCTTTCTGCAACATGCGATAAATGTATTTAGAAAAATGCATGTCACTAGGATGGTGTGTGTCCGTCCGTGTGACATCCGTTTTTTTTCACGCACCCATAGACTTTCATTGGAGTGACTCGCACGTGAAACTCACCAAAACGCAGCATGCTGCGATTTTTTTCTCAGTCCGATTTGGACTGAGGAAAAAATAGCAGATCGGAGCTGCCTTATTGATTAACATTATTCCGAGTGCAGTGCGAGATTTTCTCGCATTGCACTCGTGCGAATTAATCGCAAGTGTGACTCCAGCCTAAGGGTTGCTAAGGGCAGAATTCAAATGGATCTTTAACCTGGTATTGGTTTTCCCGGCAGGCATCAATGAAAACATATTCTTTTCAGGATTTCTGGGGTAGAATAAATTCTATTTTATGATGTTAGAGTTAAGAATTTGCTGTATATTTAACAAGAACTCTCTATTTGGAGAACCTTCTATCCCATGGTATTTGTTATTTAACCATGACCATAATTTTATTGTAACATTTTTATATTACTATATATTTTAGAGGGAGAAATGTATATAGCTCATATAACAAGAGCTTTTAAGATGCCTAAGGGCTCATGCGCACATTGCATAATAGTATGCATTTACGCTGCGTATAGCACTGCAGCGTAAATGCATGCATCCTGCGTCCCCAGTGTGACGCCCTGGCTGGGCCAGGTAGTCACAAATAGGGCCCCACATTACACCCTTCCCTCTCAGGTAACACACAGCCAACCACAAAAACCTAGTAACCCCCTCAGGGCTTGATAGACACACCAGGGGGCGGAACCAGGCGGTTGGAAGACACCCACTGAGGAGTCCTAGACAGCCCAGGGCGGGGAAAAGTCAGTTTAAGTTGAGAGTTCAAGTAGGAGAGGTGTGTGGGCTGGAGCTGTGTGCAGCAGAGGCGAGAACCCAAGTTGAACAGGTGCCAGGGTAGGAGCCCCGGTGCGTTTGGCTAAGAGGCAGATGGCAGTCTCCGTCTGCCGGAGCCGGGAAGACGGCTCGGTGGAACCGAGGTGGACTAAGACAGGGTAGTGGCCCACCGGTACTGAACCGGGGAACGGCTCAGAGATACCATGGGCCAGCGTCTGCGGGCAAAGGGCTCCTTAGGCAACCACAAGCCCGAAGCGGACTCCTGAAGTTGCAAGCACAGGCAGTCCACCATCTTACACAGGTGCAGGAGAAAGACAGAGACCACCAGCCGGGTGGGGGAACCCAAACGCAGCTGGCTGCGGGCACCGACCACCATCACCTTGGTTTACCAGAGACTCGTGTGTGTTTCTAATAGTGAGTACATCAGCACCCTGTGGTCGCCCATCTCCCTGCATTGCCAGCCTCCCCAACGGGTCCCGGGGCCACCATCCCTGCCCACGGAGGGGTTAACAACTTGCTGCACAACATCTCCCCCGGGTGCCCCGTAACTGCAGCGGTGGTGTCCAATATCACCACACACCGTTGGTTGACGTCACGAACTCCGTACGGCTCAGCCCGTGCATATACGTCCTAAATCCACCATCCCATCACTACCCATTTTCATTTGAAGTGATCGTGAGGTCCCCGGGTCCGGAGACCCTCGAGCCACCCACAGAAGGGCCGGATCCGAGCAGCTCGGCTGCTGAGAGCGGGGCGGTACACCTGCACAGTCTATGAAGATTGTGTATGACACGTGTGTTCGTTGCTTTTATGAATGCAGCGTTTTGGGTGCTAAAATTTTGACCCAAATCCGTGCGTTCATAAAAGCAGCATGTAAATTATTCCATGCGCTATGGATGTATCTCACACTCTGTCTATGGTGGGGGAAAGCAGCCATTGCGCATGAAATCGGCTTTTTTTTTTAACAGAAAAACTGCATTCATTATGCAGTGTTTCTGCAGGGATTTAATACGCACATGTGGTGTAAAATCCCAGCAGAAATATTCAGCAGTTACATGCGCATGAGTCTTTAGGATACAATCACTGGCTGGGAATATGGCAAAAGATCTATCAGTACTACATAAGGAACCAGAAGGGGAACTTTGTTTTTTTGACTTATTGATGCAATTTTTTATGTGTTTATCAATGTCAACTGTTTCAACATGTATATATTGTATATATATTGTATATATTATATATATTGTATACTGATCCGTTATATTTCTTGTTTGTTTTAATGTTTTGTTTATTGAAGCAAAAGAAAATAAAAATACACAAACATCAGAAATCACAGTCTTGACTAATACAATTACATTTGCATCAGACACTTTCCATTTTAACTCTATAACTCAGATTGCGTATGTGTTGTCTGAGCCTTCCAAATAATAAACTTAACCATCGGGTAGTGGGAAAGCCCGAATTAAATTAGTAGTCTGGTTTCTGTATTAATATGCAACAGTTTTTAACAACAAGTATCATAGAAACTAGAAGTAGGGGGGGAGCTAGAATCTAGGAGAGCGAATTTTTATCGCATGAAATTCAGTTACAGGATTAGAGTTAGAGGGTTCAAGAGACGAAAGGAAAGGGGAAAGAGATAGAAAGGAGAGAAGAAAGGAGAGGATTTTGGTCTTAGATCCATTCAATCCATGGCAAGGATGGTTAGACAGCTGTCATTCATCTCATTGGTGAGGGGAAGGGTGACTTACAATCCCCTATGCCGCCGTCTGCGAAGTCACTATTGAAAATTGAGGTTTAGACTTATAGGCCTGCCAAGCCTTCCAGACCTGTAGGAAAGAGAGCATATTTTGACGTGAAAGGGCTGAGAGTTCTTCAACGTGATATAATTGATCGATCTTCAGCAAGAGCTGCGTGAGAGTGGGAATTTTCGTTGTGCGCCACAATTGGGCTATGAGAAGTTTACAAGCTGAGCCTACAAATGACGCCAGTTTTGAAGTAGCTTTGTCTTTAGGCCACATTGGGAAGTTCAGAAGCATTTGTCCAGGTTCCAGAACCCCGTTTGCCCGTGAGGTCAAATATTAACTGTGATGCCATCCGCCAGAAGGTCTGGATAATCGGACAAGTCCACCACACATGTAAATATGTTCCCTTGTCCCTCTCGCATCGCCAGCATTGATCTGAGTCGGAAGAGCTCCATGTACTAGACAAGGTGGGGACAATGTACCATCTCGCAATCACTTTAAATGAATTCTCTTGAACTGTCACACAACATGACGGGCCATGTGAGGCATTGTAAATTTGGCTCGTTTGTAAATCGGTAAATATAGTACTCAGGTCCCTTTCCCATCTTAGTATATATGCTCTCTTTACCACCAGATTTTTTGTAAGTAGGGTCTGGTACAAGTTAGAAAGAATTTTCCTAGGAGTCCGGGTTTGCATGCAAAAAGATTCAAATGCAGTTAAAGGTCTGTCGAGATGAGTATGAGGTAATAATGGATGAATCACATGTTTTAACTTTGTATGATGAAGAAATGTGAGCTTAGAGAGGCCTGGGTTCATACCCATCTCCTGTTCAGATATCAAAGAGCCGTCCACCAAAAGATCAGTTAACGGGACATTCACATTGGTCAGAAATGTGGATTTCGTGGACGCGGCTTGGTTTACATCGGCATCTAAAATGTCGGAAACTTGGGTTAAAGGGGAGAGAGGCGGGGCCAATATCTCTCTGTTTTCCTTCCATTTGTGCAAGAGAGTTCTCGTAAGCTCATTTGTGAAGGATCTTTTATCCCTCTGGTTAGCAGGGGAAAGTAGCATAGCTCGTAGAGGGGTGGGGGCTAGATATTCTTCTATAGATATCCACAATTTAGTCGGTGGGCGTCTGATCCAGTCTACCGTTCTGGAAAGGACGGCGGCTTGGTAATATAACGATATATTGGGTAATCCCATGTCCCCCCTGTCCCTTGGGAGGTTCAATGTTTGAAAGTTGATTCTCGGTTTATGTTTATTCCAGACGTAGTTGGAAATTAAAGAGTTACACTGAGAGAGAAAAGCTGTGGGGATTGGTATGGGTAGCATTTGAAAAAGGTAAATAAACTTTGGAAGTATAATGCTTTTAATTAAATTTTTCCGACCCATCCACGAAAGGAAGGGAGCCTTCCACGAGGCTATTTGTGCGGTAAGTTTAGGAAGAAGGGGCTTGTAGTTGAGATCAAATAAGGACTTGAAGGTTTTCCCTAACTTAATGCCTAAGTATGTTATATGACTATTTGGCCACCGAAAAGGGAACGTGTTTTGGAGAGATTTAGTAACTTTACTGGCGATTTTAATGCTTAGTGCTTCTGATTTGGATAGGTTAATTTTGAAGTTAGACCATCGGCCATATTCCTCTAATAATTTCATAAAGGCAGGGAAACCCCTCTCCGGCTTGGACATTACCACCAACAAGTCATCGGCAAAGGCGGCGGACTTGTGGTGAACTCCCTGCAGATTAAACCCCTCAATGTCCCGGTCCTGTTGAATGGAGGTTAGCAATGGCTCCATGACCAAAACAAAGAGTAGGGGGGATAAGGGGCAACCCTGCCTTGTGCCATTTTTAATGTCAAGAGGGTCGGTGAGGGTATTGTTTATTTTAATCCTGGCCATGGGGGATGTGTACATCTGTAGGATTGCGCGTATGGTATCTGGGGGAAAGTGGAAGGCCTCCAGCGTCCCCTGCAAGAAGGTCCAGTCCACCCTGTCAAACGCCTTCTCGGCATCCGTTCCCAGCAGCACTAGAGGCAGCTTATGGGTCCTGGCGTGTTGCATTAAGTTTATTACTCTTAGTGCGTTATCCTTCCCCTCTCTACCTCTGACAAAACCTGATTGTTCTGGGGAGATGAGATCTGGAAGGATACCTGCCACTCGGTTGGCAATTAAACTAGCATATATCTTTAAGTCCACATTCAAGAGTGAGATGGGCTTTAGTTTCCACAACACTCTGGATCTTTCCCATCTTTGTGTATTAATGATATATGTGCCTCTAGTGCTTGCTTGGGTATAGGGTCGCCGTGTAGAAGAGCGTTGCATGAAGCTAAGAGATGATCCCCCAAAATATCGAAGAATTTCTTATAATAGATAATGGGAAGGCCATCTGGACCTGGAGCCTTCCCCACGGGGCTCCTGGACAGGATGGACTGAACCTCAGCTCGAGAGAACGGTTTTTCTAAGGACGCCTGCTGTATTTTAGAGAGTTTCGGGAGATTTAATTTAGTTAAGTAGTTTTGTATACCACATTTCCTCTTGTCTCTCTCCGATGCCGACTCTTCTGGTCGAATTTGATATAAATTTTTATAAAAACGAAGGAATTCATCTGAGATTTGAGCATAGTCTTGCGTACGGTGACCCTGTGAGGTTTTAATTGCATGTATGAACGTACGAGCCTGTCTTTTTTTTATCATGGACATCATAAGTTTAGAAGCCTTGTCCCCATGGAGGAACATACGATTCCTCCAACTGAGATAAAACTTAGCCGACTGTTTATTGAATATATCCCTCAGTTCTACACGCTTCGCAGTCAATTGTTCTAATGTCTGTTGGGAAAGGGACTTCTTATGCTGAGTCTCCAATGTGGCTATCTCAGCATACAGAGTCTGCAAGAACAATTTCCTCTGCTTGTTAAGATGTGAGGAGATGGAGATCAGTTCTCCCCTAATGACCGTCTTATGCGCTTCCCACAACATTGGGGCCGCAATATCTGGTGTCATGTTCTCTGCAAAATAATTACGGAGACATTCAGATATGCGTTTCTTATTTTCTTCCGAGGAGAGAATTGATTCATTCAATCTCCACGTACGATGTAGTCAATACGGCCTCAGGAGTGAGAAACTAGCTGCAACATAAGCATGGTCAGAGTAAGGTGTTGATTGGATCTCTGAATCATTGACATTGGCTATTAGGTGCCTAGGTAGAAAAATGTAGTCTAGTCTGTGGTATGATTTATGAGGATTAGAGAAGAATGTGAAGTCTTTGGTTGTGGGGTGTTGATAGCGCCAGATATCTATCAAAAAGAGGGAATGGAGAGAGCATTTAATCCGAGATAGGTCCCTTAAAGAGAGGTGACTTTTTTTGCAGTGGAGTCTAATTTGGGTTCCATAGCCACATTAAAGTCACCGCACAGTATTGGAGTACCTTCTGAAAAATTGCGGAATTTTTTGAGCGTGGACATCAACCATCGAATCTGTTTGACATTTGGGGCATATACATTCCCTAGGGTTACCATAGAGCCGGCTAACATACCCTTGACGAAAATAAATCGGCCCTCTGGGTCAGTAGCGACATCTTGAGCCAGAAAGGGTATATCTTTAGCGAGGGCTATGGAGACCCCTCTAGAACCTTTGCGTGGGGAAGGGGCGTGAAACCAAGTGTTGTAATGTGCTTTGTTAAAGCTTGGGATTTTGCCTTCACGTAAATGTGTTTCTTGGAAGAATATCATGTCTGCATGCCTCTTTTTTAGGCTATGTAAAGTCTGTGATCTTTGTACAGGGGAATTCAATCCATGTGCATTAAGGCTTATTACCATAAATACCTTATGATGTGATGCCATGATGGTACAAACGGACGGACAATCTGTTCTTTTTCCATCGGAATGAATGGACCGGACCTATGACCAAAGGGAGAGTAGAAAAGATAGAGAGACTGGGGAGTAGAGAGAGGTTTAGAGGAGAACAGGGTATTAGTATCAACATTTTCAACTATTTGAAATTCAAGCAAAAAAGAGTGTGCCTCAAGAGGGAGCAAAAAGTGCAAAACCCCTGTAATAACTTCGTGTTTTAAGCTAGCATAAACAGTTATATATATCAATAGACCCAATCAAAAAACCCCTTCAAGGGGGCTCGCTTTCAGAGTTCATCTGGAGTTTCTTCGCCGCTTTGCGCCGGGATCTGTGGGTCTTTGGGGTGAGGCTATGCCATGGTGCCGGATCTGGAAGCATTTGTAGTGTAGCCGCCGAACGATAAATTTCCAGCTCCGGATATTTATCCAATGTGATCCCCAAATCTTCACAAATCCGTCTTATCTCCGCAGAGGTTCTGGCTTGGTAGTGTTTTCCATTAGCAGATATAGCGATGCCAAATGGAAATAACCAGCGGTACGGAAACTGGCGTTGGCGTAACACTGTTGTGAAGGGTTGTAGCAGCCTTCTTTTGGTCAGGGTGGTGGAAGCAAGGTCCTGAAAAATCATAATTTTAGAGCCTTCATGACTTATAGACTCCGCTTCTCTGGCCTTTTTAAGAATAAGTTCTTTAATTCGGTAATCCAGGAAGCGGCATATAACATCCCTTGGTGGTTCCCCTTGTTTAGGTCGGGGTCTCAGAGATCTATGGGCTCTTATCAGTTCCAATGTCGGAGCAGGGTCAGAGTCCATCAAATCAGAGAAGATGCCCTGTAGGGTCGGGATCAAAGCTTCATTTGCTACCGATTCTGGAAGTCCCTTTAATCGGAGGTTGTTTCGCCTTTCTCTGTTTTCTTGGTCTTCCAGAATGGCATGAATTTGATTGATATTATCCTCCTGTTGGCGAAGACAGGAGATGACAGTGTTGGAGGTGGAGGTTATTGTGGCTTGGGCCGCTTCGAGGGACTCCACTCTGTGTCCAATTTGGCCGATTTCTTGTTTGATATCTGATAGCTCCCTTGCCACTGGTTCCAACGCATTTTTAAGGATCCGTTTTATAAAAGATCTTGAGATGGGGAGACTCTTGCTATTATCCGCATCTTCAGTGTCACTTTCATCATCTTCCATATCCTGTACGTCATTAGTAGACGTACTTTGGGGGCTGCCTGTTTTAGCGTCAGCTGTATGGAGGTGTTTTTTGAGAAATTTATCGACATCAGCCTGGGTAGTAGATTTAACTGGTCTGGGCAGAGAGCTGGCCCGTGCGTTGCCGATTTTGACCATGTTAAAGTCAGACATAAGTGGTTTTATGCTTGAGAGAATGAATAGTTGGGGTTAGGTCACTCCGCTCCCTCCAGATAGCACAGATTTTAGAACATTATACTCCCTCAGAGAGGGGGAAGGAGGCGAGAAGAGAGTGTCTTTATGTTGGAGGTACGACTGTGAGACCTCTCTCTCTATATCATCTCCCCCAAAAGGCCTCTCCTGCAGCCTCGGTGCCCGTGATGGTGTATGGAGCCGGAATTTAAGAAATTTTTCTTGCCGCCAGCTAGCCCGCCACTCAATGGAGGTCCAGACCTGAGTCGACAGAGCTCTCTGCAGTGTGGGGGGGGGTGCAGAGTAACCCCCTATGGCTCTTAATGTCCCTTTGCAGGTTAGAGAAGGGGTCCCCGTAAACAGGGTCCGTTCCCCTATCTTCACCCTCCACCAGGCTAAGTTTCAGTACGGGGCAATGTTGCACTGATCCTTGAGCTCCCTTAGCATCAACCCTCAGCAGCGTGGCCTGTCGCTGAGCCGCGAGGGGAATCTGTATAGGGGGACGCAGGATGTCGGCTGCACGCGGCTGGGACCGATCGGCGTTTCAGGCTGGGCTCAGGGCTCCGGTGCGGGGGAGCAGCGGGCGTGTAGTCAAACAACTATAGAGGGCACACTCACCGCCAGATCTTCTTCCCCGTGCGCTGCAGAGTCTCCCGAGTCTCCACTCACGGCCGTCGCGAGACCTCCCGCCGCGTCTCAGAGACCCCACGCGGCTTCTCCAGGATCCCCGGCGGCCTGCAGTACCTTCGCTCCGGTCCCGTCGTCCACCAGGCTGGTAAGTGATGGGACTCCGGAACCCAGCTGGCCTTCCGATTTGCACCTGTGGACTTTGGGGCCGTAACGCCGTCTGCCGTCTTCAGGGCCGGGCGGTGCTCACCCAAGATGGCGGCTGCTCTCCTCCCGCAGCCATCCGGGACGTCGGGAAAGACTGGTCCGGGGCGAGGGGAAGGGTGAGGGACGCCGGGTCTCCTCGTCCCAGTCCGCACCTCCCGAGCCCACTGGGGATCCCTTGATGTCCTCTAGCGGGTGTCTGCAGCTCTCTGGATCCTCACTTCTCAGGCCTCGCCACCTCCGGTGCCCTCACTGGCCACAACGCTGGAGGGTCCCCAGAAGTTGCCCCTGAGGGTGTAACTGTCAAATAGGGGTCTCTCCTCTCTCAGGGTGTCCCGAGAACCTGGATGAGGGGGCTAGACAGGGATATTTTCCGCCAGGGAGCTGGATGGCTGTAGATGGTTCAGGAGCTCCCACATCCACGTCTGCCTCTGACGGCGGCCATTTTGGACCCCCTGATCCGTTATATTTCTAATCCAGTTTTTCGTTCCCTTATAAATGGACGGATAATATGTTAAATCCAGATTTAACATTTCTATATTTTGTTTTGCGTCCTTATTATTGTAGAAATAGACAATATGAAAAACTTTCAGTTCACCCATTCCATGTGCTCAGATTTCCCTCTGCTGCTTGGGCTGCAGGTGCTGTTACCTGAGTATGATGAAGAGGAAAGAGTTCTGCCCAGCGCAAGGAGGAGAGATACGTCAGTAAATTTCCAGGTGGTTTATTTTATTTGGTTTCCAATAAAACGATCATATAAACATATGAACTGTTAAGACATAGTCCTCCGTGGATATTGACACAACAGCCATTGTAGAAATGGTGTGTCCCTAAGCGCATGTGTGAACATATGCTTTTGTGCAGCCCATTGATGCGCACCATTTTTGAGTTGTTCATTTTAGTGTGATTGAGACAAGTTATGTGCCTTATATTCCATTACACCCTTTTCTTTCTCCACACTAGTATGTGCAAAGAAAAAGAGGTCAATTGTGAACTTTGATTGGTAGAATTACTGTGCATACAGCTGGCGCCAGTGATGGTGGTGGAACTTCTTCCGTAGCTAGCAGCTCCAATGTTCTTCACCATAGTATGGCTTTTTTTCCCTTTCACACTACTCTGTTCATGTCCATTACCATTTTTTTTTTTACCAAATATTACCATATATTTTGTATGCAAGTAGAATTAACATATTCAACCATAGTCATTCAACCTTGCCAAAAAGGACTGAACATAAAATGTTAGGCAGGAAGATATGCTGTCAAAAAAATCTAACATGCTAACAGCCTATCGTAATTGTTTAGTGTTTTAAAATCAGACCTGCCTAGTTAAAAGTGTAGAGTTTTGAAATTTTTGTTTTATATTGCTAATAAATTAAATGCCCTTTCACAAAAATATGCAACAAAATATGCCAAGTACAGTATGTAGAAGCCCAGAAAGCAGAGGACCACAGTATTGTTCTTGTTTTCAAGTTTGACTAAAAATGGATATGCAGCTAGTTATATGTTGATTTTTTAAGCCAGTATTTCTATTTTGTTTAACAATACTCTCCCCCCATAACAAAAAAAAATGCTAAGTTGGTAGATACACATCTGGAAAGCAAAATAAGGAAACAGTTCAAAGTATTTTTGTGGCATATATGGTTGGCAAACTAGAATAGTAAAACAGGTATGTAAAAAGGTAAATGTGTGGATTTTTTTAATGTTACATCTTCCTTTGATAAAAAATTTAAAAAAAGCAATTTTGGTATGAACATGCTCAAAAAGCATAATGCTGCAACAGCCTGCAGTATTGTTGTGGCATATCAAATAGGACTAGTGAAACAAAAAGTTAAATGTGTATTTCTTTCTTTTTTTTTTTTATTTGTTATCACTATTCCTCTATTGACAAAATCTAAACAAAATGCTACTATAATAGGTGCTTGCCCTTACAGCAACAGCCTGCCATATTGTTGTGGGCTAAGGACTCCAGTAAGCAAACCATGAGCAGGGGAGCATAATTGTGTTGTCAATTGCCTTCATTGTTTCCTCCAGTATTGGAGCAGTGATTGAAAAGGGTATTTTAAATGTTAGCTTAAAAAGTAAGTTTTAAGTAGAGATGAGTGGATCCGTGGAATTTTGGGATTGCCGAATTTGGACAGATTTAATTTAAAATTTCAGTGTAGAATCCAGACTTGACCCCCAACTTGACCCCGTACCCTGAGCCCTATATAGGTAATTGGGGACTTGATCTTCTGTTCTGTAAAATGGTCGTACTAAGGGCTAAGAGAATGCAAAAGGAAGCAAAATAGGGTTAAGAGCAGGACAATGCAAACAAGTGGATAGGAAATGAATAAAAACAAAAAGATGTGTGGTTCCCCTCTATTTTTCATAATAGGTAAAGCAGATAGCTGCAGGCTGCAACCCTAATAATAATAATAATAATAATATTAATAATCATATAAAAAGCGGTGCGAGGTCCATCCTATTTTTGATGACCAGCCACGATAAAGGAGATAGTTGGGGGCTGGTATTATCAAACTAAAAGGCCTATGATTCTTCAGCCCTTTTCAGCCTAAAAATAGCAGCCAGCAGCAACCTCAGAAGTGGCGCATGCTTTAGATACGTCAATCCTGGCACTTTGTGTTACTCTTCCCGATTGCCCTGGTGCAGTAGCATTTGCAGTAATACTTTTAGGGATTATGCCAGCTGTGAATTGACAGCTGGCATCTAGCTCAGGGGGTAGTAATGGATTGGAGTCTATCAGATATACTCAATACCTAGCCTGGCAAGTGTGGAGTTAAATACACACACACACACACACAGGAAAAAAAAAGTTTATTTCAATAAAGACTCCCCCACACTCCCTTTCTCAGGCATTTATTAATTCTCAAGTACCAATGTAATCCAGTTGAGAAATAAAAACTCCCTAGTTCATCAATTTAATAATTTAAAAGAAATCCTGGAATTTCAGACGTAATCAGTGGGCGTCGTTAGATATTACACCATTGGATTATGTTGGAACTCCAGGAATTCTTTTGAATTAATAAATGGGTGAACAATAGAGTGTGGGGGAGTCTTTATTCAAATAAACTTTTTATTTCCTCTGTGTGTGTCTGTGTTTTTCATACTACACTTCCCGGGTTAATAATAGGGATGTCTTATAGACACCTATCCATTTTTAACCCCTGGATTTCATGCCAGCTGTCAATTCCAAGCTGCCATCATCCCCAGAAGTATTAACCAGATTGCCAGCACACTAGGCAATTAGGAAGAGCTGGGCAAAGCGCCAGAACTGACGCATATAATGGATGCGCCAATTCTGAGGTGGCTACGGCCTGCTATTTTTAGGCTGGGAAGGGCCAAATAAACATGGGCCTTTCCAGCCTGATATTACCAGCTCCTGTCTACTTTACCTTGACTAGCTGTAAAAAATATGGGAGACCGCACACTGAATTTTAAATTATTTATTTGAATTATTTAAAAAAAATGGAATGGGATCCCCTCTATTTATGATAACTAGCCAAACTAAAGCAGACAGCTGAGGTTTGCAGTCCACAGCTGTCTGCTTTACCTGCACTAGTTATTAAAAATACGTGGGAGCCCATGTCATATTTTTTTTTCCTTATTGTTCAGAGCAGCGTACAAGCATCTTCCATATGCAATAAATGTTGTTGATTGGCTGTGCTGCAGCCATTTAACAAACTTTATTACAATACGAACAGTGCCCGAAATCTGAACTCAGACACAGACTTTTTTAAAAGTCCATGTTCGCGTTCGAGCCCTGCACATCCAGTCTATGAACCTGAAACAATATTGTTGGGGTTTGCTCATCCCAGTTTTAAGCATTATTTGTTCTTTTTCTGAGAAGGATAATATGAATATAAGGAGGTATGAGCAATGACAAAGTGTGCCAACCAGTGCTCGTAACACTTCTATTTACTTGCGGAAATCACCCTCATATGCAAACTGTATGAAGATAAACAAATGTTAGTATAATTGTTTGTATATTCTCAGCAGCACATGCTTTATCAACGCAAGGTGATGTGCTGCCTACCAATGATAATTTTGAGGGCTGAAAGATATGATTAATTTATATGTTTATATAGGGTAATGATCAGGAACAAATATTTCTAAAAATCTTCTATTGACCGATTATTGGATCATTAAGAAGGGTAATAAGTGTATTAAATCTGATATTTCAAGAATATAGTTATGCATATAATGCTAAAATAGATTTTATTTCAACATTAAATAAATTCAGATAAATCATTTTCTTTTTTCTGATGGCTAGAGGCTAGATGAAATAAAAATAATAGATATCTTTGTAAGAAGTGATTATCATATGAAGAGATATCAGTGTAAACCCCCACACAACCATCTTATCTCCGCATCAGACTCACTGACACAAATGATCATTAGAACAAAGAGGCAGACCAGGAGCAGGAACTTCTTGCACCTCAGTGGCCTTATCATGTATTTAACTACAAAGATCTGCCATTCAAGCTGTCACTCACTGGTGATACATAATGAATAGGGTCTGCATTAAACACCAAAGCCTAAAGGCCCCATCACACTAAGCAACATCGCTAGCAACATCGCTGCTAACGAACAACTTTTGTGACGTTGCTAGCGATGTTGCTGTGTGTGACATCCAGCAACAACCTGGCCCCTGCTGTGAGGTCGTTGGTTGTTGCTGAATGTCCTGGGCCATTTTTTAGTTGTTGCTGTCCCGCTGTGAAGCACAGATCGCTGTGTGTGACAGCGAGACAGCAACAACTAAATGTGCAGGCAGCAGGAGCCGGCTTCTGCAGAGGCTGGTAACCAATGTAAACATCGGGTAACCAAGAAGCCCTGTCCTTGGTTACCCGATATTTACCTTTGATACCAGACTCAGCCGCTCTCACTGTCAGTGCCGGCTCCTGCTCTGTACACATGTAGCTGCAGGACACATCGGGTTAATTAACCCGATGTGTGCTGTAGCTAGGAGAGCAAGGAGCCAGCGCTAAGCAGTGTGCGCTGCTCCCTGCTCTCTGCACATTAGCTGCAGCACACATCAGGTAATTAACCCCATGTGTGCTGTAAGTAGGAGAGCAGGGAGCCAGCGCTCAGTGTGCGCTGCTCCCTGCTCTCTGCACGTGTGGCTGGTCACTGGTTGCTGGTGAGCTCACCAGCAACTCGTGTAGCCACGCTCCAGCGATCCCTGCCAGGTCAGGTTGCTGGTGGGATCGCTGGAGCGTCGCAGTGTGACATCTCACCAGCAACCTCCTAGCAACTTACCAGCGATCCCTATCGTTGTTGGGATCGCTGGTAAGTTGCTTAGTGTGACTGGACCTTAAGTCTGATAATCTATGACTGAATTTTGACTGAATTTTGTCTAGCTGCAAATAAAAGCAATCTACTCTAAGCATAACAAACAAAAGGCTAAATATAACAAAAACATGGTTATAGAAGTAAACAAAAATAATTAGGATACAAATAGTGACAATATGGAGTGTAGAGGCATATTACGATTTTTAGGAGTCTTCAAGAATGCTTCATTTTTCACCAGGATTAAATAAAAATACAATAAATACATATAAGTAGGGATGATCGAATACTCTATTATTCGCTTCAATGGATATCCGGCGAATACCTCGCCGCTATTCAAGTATTCGCGAATATTCGCCCCCAATGTAAGTCTATGGGAAACCAGAATAATTTTACATCAGACCTGTCGGTAACCTGTGGTGACTGGGGAAAAGGCTGAAATGGATGGGAAAAGGCTGAAACAGTATGGGAAAAGGCAGAAACAGTATGGGCACAGCCTGTAGAAGGTGCCTCACGGCATTTCTGGTGTCTTTGAATAACGTGCTCAGATCAGCAAGCGGCGTTTACGTAGTCGCCAGAACAGCTCTCAAACCAAAGTAAAAGAGGAGAAATTGCTAACAAACAGTTTCTAGTGCCTAATCACTGTAATAAAATGTCAAATCAAGCCCTGACCTCCAAAAAATCCACTTTAGCATATGTTCACACGTTTTGTTTTTTACATTTTTCCTTCTTTTTCAATTAGAAAGGGCTGTAACTTATACATTATATTGGTGTCTGTCTCACACCTCCTTTTTTGGGACAAATTTGACAGCACTTTAAAAGGTGAGCTACAATGTGCCCGTTGGGATGTTGACCTTGCCTTCCTCCTCCTCCTCCACCAGCAACACCGGCTCCAGTAGCCCTCTATTCAAATGTAGAAAGGGCCACTGGCTGTTCTCAAATCTCAGACATCTTAGGGCTCTCAGGTAGGGCCTGTAACATAAATTGGGGAGGGATGGCAGTCATTTGTAGTTTTCTGCGTCCCCTATATCATTAGTGTGAAAGTTGGAATACGCACTCCATAACACTTTACAGTGCTATTGCTAATGTGGCCATTTGGGTGTTGGCCTTGCCCTCCTCCTCCACCAACACTACCGGCTCCAACACCACTGGCCCTCTATTCAAATGCTATTCAAATGATTCAGAAATGTATGTTTTATGGACAAACAAACGCCACGCTGAAACATCGAAGCTAATGTCGTTGATGATGATTGCATCTGGCCAAAAGCCGGTTGACAGCAGGAGGCATCATCGCCTGCTTCCTAGACCGCAGTTTGTGAAGCATGCAGCACCGTGAAAGTGGCAGTTGTTTCACACTGGAACTCAGGCTTTATTCCACTAGCTAACACCGAGGATTTAAAAAAATTCCGTTTTCCCAGAGGGGAATAGTTCAACGACTATGTAGCACAGCATAAGAAGTTACTCCCAACAGCTCCCAACAGCTTATTTTAAAAAAAAAAATGGTAGGATAAGCAACAGGGCATAACATGCCAAGAAGTTTAATACATTCAGTTCCCCTAGGGTGTAAAGGTTCAGACATCATGTAGCTAAGCATCACAAGGTATTCCCAAGAGCTCCCAACAGCTTATTTTAAAAAAATTGGTAGCATAAGCAACAGAATATAACATGCCAAGGAGTTTAATACATTCAGTTTCTCCAGGGGATAATGGTTCAGACAATATGGAGCACTGCATCAGTAGGTACTTCCAACAGCTTTTTATTAAAAAATGGTAGCATAAGCAACAGGGCATAACATGCCAAGGAGTTTAATACATTCAGTTCCCCTAGGGTGTAAAGGTTCAGACACAATGTAGCTAAGCATCACAAGGTACTCTCAACAGCTCCCAACAGCTTATTTTAAAAAAAATGGTAGCATAAGCAACAGGGCATAACATGCCAAAAAGTTCAATACATTCAGTTACTCCAGGGGATAATGGTTCAGACACCATGTAGCTAAGCATCACAAGGTACTCCCAAGATCTCCCAACAGCTTATTTTAAAAAAATTGGTAGCATAAGCAATAGGGCATAACATGCCAAGGAGTTTAATACATTCATTTTCTTACACCGCCAAAAGGTCACAGAAAGCCTCTGTTCCCACAAGCCGATACGGCAACATCTCAAGGGCTATCAATCGTGCAATGTGTGCAGTTATGGTTTCTGCCCTTGGGTGCGCAACAGGGTATTTTCGCTTCTTTTTGAAGGTCTATGGTATGGACAACTGAACGGAACGCTGGGACACTGAAGTGGATGTGGTCGGTGATGATTGAGTTTGGCCAACATCAGGTTGGGAGAAGGAGGCATCAGCGCCACCTTCTTGCACACCACTTTGGGAAGCAGGCAGCCCAGGTGAAGTGGCAGAGTTTGGAGTCTGGAACTCAGGCTTTATTCCACTAGCTAACACCGAGGATTTAAAAAAATTCAGTTTCCCCAGGGGATAATGGTTCAGACAATATGGAGCACTGCATCAGTAGGTACTCCCAACAGTTTTTATTAAAAAATATTAGCATAAGCAACAGGGCATAACAGGCCAAGGAGTTTAATACATTCAGTTCTCCTAGGGTGTAGTGGTTCAGACATCATGCAGCTAAGCATCGCAAGGTACTCCCAAGAGCTCCCAACAGCTTATTTTAAAAAAAAATGGTAGCATAATCAACATAGCATAACAAACCAAGGAGTTTAATACATTCAGTTCCCTTAAGGGTGCTTTACACGCTGCAACATCGCTAATGATATATCGTCGGGGTCACATCGTTAGTGACGCACATCCGGCGCCATTAGCGACATCGCAGCATGTGACACCAAGGAGCGACAATCAACGATCGCAAGAGCATCAAAAATTGTTGAGCGTTGACACGTCGCTCCTTTTCATTATATCGTTGCTGCTGCAGGTACGATGTTGTTTGTCGTTCCTGCGGCATCACATATCGCTATGTGTGACACCGCAGGAACGACGAACATCTCCTTACCTGTGTCCACCGGCAATGAGGAAGGAAGGAGGTGGGCGGCATGTTCCGGCCGCTCATCTCCGCCCCTTCTCTGCTATTGGGTGGCTGCTTAGTGACTCCACAGTGACGTCGCTATGACGCCTAATGCACCTCTCCTTTGAAGGAGGGATTGTTCGGCGGTCATAGCGATGTCGCTGAAAAGGTATGTGCATGTGACGCTGCCATAGCGATAATGTTCGCTATGGCAGCGATCACCAAATGTCGCACAAACGACGGGGACGGGTGCTATCGCGCACGACATTGCTAGCGATGTCGCAGCGTGTAAAGCACCCTTTAGGGTGTAGTGGTTCAGACATCATGTAGCTAAGCATCACAAGGTACTCCCAAGAACTCCCAACAGCTTATTTTTTTTTAAAAAAAATGGTAGGATAAGCAACAGGGCATAACATGCCAAGGAGTTTAATACATTCAGTTCCCCTAGGTGTAAAGGTTCAGACACCATGTAGCTAAGCATCACAAGGTACTCCCCAACAGCTCCCAACAGCGTATTTTAAAAAAATTGGTAGAATAAGCAACAGGGCATAACATTAAAGGCGTTTAATACATTCAGCTTCTCGAGGGGATAATGGTTCAGATACTATGGAGCACTGCATCAGTAGGTACTCCCAACAGCTCACAAGAGCTTATTTTAAAAAAAATGGTAGGATAAGCAACAGGGCTTAACATGACAAGAAGCTAAAAAAAATTCTGGTTTTGCAGGGGGCCATTTGTAACACACCGTGAAGCACAGCATCAATAAAGAACACAAATAAAGACTGCCTTACCAATTGTTCTAGATAGTGTAGCCTCGACAGTGCTTGTGCCAGTGCATAATGTACAAAGGCTTGAAAAATATTGCCCTGGATGATTGGGCCAAACAATTACATAGCAACAGCATAACAAGTTACATTAGTCATGCGGTGTCATTAGATGATAGAAGACAAAAAAGTCTTGAATGAGAAACAATGGAACTTATTTGAACTTAAGAAATCCAAATTTTGGGGCTACACTTATTAATGAGTCTTGTTAACAGGCGGCCTGAGATACTCTGGGGGAATCCATCTATGGTTCATTTTGATCATAGTCAAACTGTGTGCACTTTTTGTGGATAGTCGTGTGCGACTATCTGTTATTATTGACCCCGCTGAGCTGAAAACACGCTCAGACAATACACTGGCAGCAGGGCAAGCTAGCACTTCCAAAGCGTATAACGCCAGGTCTGGCCAAGTGTTGAGCTTGGGAACAGTAGGGAACAGTAGACTTGGAAAGCACGCTGATACGGTTATCTACATAGTCCCTCACCATCTTACTTAACTGTTCCTTCCTTGTCATTGTTCCCCCAACTGGTATCTGATTCGCAGTTGACGGTTTGTGGAAAATGGACCAGTTTTGGCACATTAGTCCCCTGCCTGTGTTGCTCCTACTATGCGTAGCCCTCTCTTGTATTCCTGTTGCGTGAGATGACACGTTACGTCTGACGCCAGCATGATCTGAATGTAATCGTTTCATCAACTGCTCCACTACAGCCCTCTTGAATGTTTCCGTAGTACAATCCTTATTTGCCTCCACAAGTAGCGAAGCAAATTTATCTTTGTAGCGTGGGTCAAGGAAGTTACATAACCAGTATTTGTTGTCTGCCAAAATGTGGACTAGCTGACAGTCATGAGAAAGGCAGTGTGACATGAACTGTGCCATGTGTCCCAGACTCTGAACTGGAAACCTTTGTGTGTCACTGCTAAGCATACATTCTGTGTCCCTAAACCTCCTCTTCTCCTCAGTCTCTCTCTCCTTCTCCTGATCCTCCTCAGGCCTTCCATGCTGGACAGCCCTGAAGCTTGGGTTGTCAATCTCTTGGTTACCAACTTCAAAACATTCCTGTTCTTCATTATCCTCCTCATCCTCATCCTCATGATGCTGATCAAACGTGGCCTGAGCTTGTTGGCCGAGGTTGTGTGGATTACTAGCAACCATTGTGAAGTCTGGATCCACAGACAACTCGGGTGCATAAACACTTTGGTCAGTCAGACCATCCAGAGAGCGTTTAAATAAACAAATCAGTGGAATGGTAATGCTGATAATAGCATTCCGACTGCTCACAATGTTGGTACAGTAGTTAAAAATTCTCCAAGGCCTGACAAATGACTACAATCCACAACCATTCAGCAGTACTTATGTCTGGCAGCTGCGTCTGATGGGCATGTTCCAGCTGGAATTGGGATACTGCCCTCTGCTGCTCATGGATCCTGGCCAACATATGATAGGTTGAATTCCATCTCGTAGGGAGGTCACATATTAGTCTGTGATGAGGCAAGTGTAAGCGCTGCTGCAGCACTGCCAGGCCAGCAAAAAAGGGAGATGACTTGCAGAGATGTGCGCTAATACCTCGTATCTTGGTAAGTAGGTCTGGTATACCAGGGTATTTCTTCAGAAAGTGCTGAACTACTAAATTTACAATGTGGTCCATACAAGGAACATGTACAAGCTTTCTAAGCTTTAAAGCCACCACCAGATTACGACCATTGCACACTACCATCCCTGGACGGAGGTCCAAAGGCTCAAGCCACTCATCTGTCTGCTTAGTTATTGCTTTCAAAAGCTCAGGTGCCGTGTGAGATTTGTCACCGATACAGATGAGCTTCAGTAGAGCGTGTTGCCGCTTAGCCGAGATAGTGCTGCAGAGATCCCAGCTGGGGTATGATTTCGATAGTTGGACACCGGCGGATGTTGAGGAGGATGCACAGGAGCCAGATGAAGAGTAGGAGGAGGAAGGTGTTGTTGCCGTGTAGGAGGATACTGAAACAGTGATTGAAGTGGGCCCACCTATTCTGGGTGTGGGAACTATAAGGGATGTTGACGGCCCAGACTCTGTACCAGCCACCACCAGGTTCACCCAGTGTGCCGTCAGTGAGATGTAGCATCCCTGTCCACTTCCACTTATCCACGTGCCTGTGGTTAAATGGACCTTCCCTGTTATGGCGTTGGTGAGAGCCCATTTGATGTTTACAGACACGTGATTGGGGAGCGCGCGGACCGCACAACGAGAAAAATAGTGGCGGCTAGGCACAGAGTACCGATGTTCTAACACCGCCAAAAGGTCGCGGAAAGCCTCTGTTCCCACAAGCCGATACGGCAACATCTCAAGGGCTATCAATCGGGCAATGTGTGCAGTTATGGTTTCTGCTCTTGGGTGCATAATGGGGTATTTTTGTTTCTTTTCAAAGGTCTGTGGTAAGGACAACTGAACGGAATACTGGGACATCGAAGCAGATGTCCTTGATAATTGAGTTTGGCCAACATCAGGTTGGGAGAAAGAGGCATCAGCGCCACCTTCTTGCACACCACTTTGGGAACCAGGCAGCCCAGTGGAAGTGGCAGAGTTTTGAGTCTGGAAATTGTGTTTTTCACCTAGAGCTGTCAACCACCTAGTGGTGTGCTTGGCTAACATATCAATAAAGATGTATGAATCCAGCGCAGACTTATATTGAATAAAAAAGTTATTTCTTTCTTTATTGGAATAGTAGAATAAATAAAAAATCCAGGGACATGCAAAAGTAAATTCTAGCCCCAGTTCAGAGCGACGCGTTTCAACAAGTTGTCTTAATCATGGTCATCAGAGACCAATCAGAGACCATGATTAAGACAACTTGTTGAAACGCGTCGCTCTGAACTGGGGCTAGAATTTACTTTTGCATGTCCCTGGATTTTTTATTTATTCTACTATTCCAATAAAGAAAGAAAAAACGTTTTTATTCAATATAAGTCTGCGCTGGATTCATACATCTTTATTGCTATTGCTTGGTATTCCTAACCATCCGTGCGCTGGACCTCCACTGCGGGACTGCAATATTGGTGAGCTGAACAATTTATTTTGTTTCTTGGCTAACATATGGTTTCTCATGCTGGAGGTGCCCAAGCTGGAAGTATTTTTGCCTCTGCTAAGCAGATTTGGTCTGACAGATTCGACAAATGGCAACCGTTTGGTCCGAAGGACTCTTGGAAAAATCTCCCACACAATCGCACCACAGACCCTTGGACTCTGAGATGACTGAGGTGGTGCACGGACCCTTGGACTCTGAGATGCCACAGGTGGTGGTGTCTTGTGCACAGTCGATTGACCTCTGGCAGTGGTCGAAACCCTATGTCTTACCGCCTTTTTGCGGACTATGGGCACATGCTCCTCTGCACTGCTGCTCTCGCAATCCATGCCACCCGTCCATGTTGGATCAGTCACCTCATCATCGACCATGTCGTCTTCAAATTCCTGAAGGTCAATATCTTCGGTATGGAGGTTTCAGGCTGACCTGAGGGCAACTGTGTCTCATCATCCCCCAACTCTTCCACCTGATTGCCCAGCATATCACGGCCAACAACATGGCTTTCTTCTGGCCTTGAGTGCTCAAAGATCTGTGTATCACTGCACAGCACGGCCTCACCTGCGTTGGTGGTGTTGTGCGGTGATAGGCAAGAAAGGTCAAAGGGTCCTGTAAAGAGTGCCTAAGAGTAACCTGCTTTGGTGTCATATGTTTCCTTAGAATACTGATGTTGTGAGGAAGGAGGACCAGGCTGAGGATTCGATGGGCCAGCCTCTGGGCTACTCAAGTTTGTGTGTGTGGACCCTTGGGATTTGCTACTCGACAAGTAACTGGCGGTATTTTCTGCTAGCTAACTCTTTACCTGTTCGCACTGTTCAGGGCGCAAGAGTGCTTTCCCACATGGAGAAGAAAATTGGGATAGGAAGGCAGAGGTAGATAATGCAGGAACCTATTTTTTTGGCTCGATCACACTGCTTAGCTGACCACCACTGTTACTACCACCTCGTCCACGGCCCTTACCCCCTCTTTTTCCCATTTTTTTAGTTTGATTATTCAAGGTGAATACTGTAACTTGACCTTTTCTACAGGCAGTAGAACAACACTTATGCCGGGTTGTTAAACGTGCATTAATAGTTTCTCACGATAGCTGTTTCTGTAAGTCTAAAAACCCAAAAGGTACCTTTATTGGACAAACGACCACTTGAGGGAGTCGACAAAGATGTTGTGAATGTCTTTCAGCCACAAAAGAAAACAGGGTTTGACAACACTTTTCTTTTAGTATTGTTTTTTGTCACTCAGACTGTGTTTTAGTAAGAGCAAGCCACTATGTAGGTTCTGTAAGATATGAAGCCCCCCAAAATATGCTAGGTGGCTGATAGGAAGGTACTGGCCTTGAGGCACAACAATTATTGACCCTGACAACATGTATTAATAAAAATTGGGTAACACTGAGACTGTGTGTTAGTTGCAGAAAGCCACTATGTAGGTGCTGTAAGATATGAAGCCCCCAAAACAATACAAGTTTGTTTGTAAGAAGGTACTGGCCTTGAGGCACAATTAATAACACTGATACCAAGTATTAATAAAAATTGGGTAACACTGAGACTGTGTGTTAGTTGCAGAAAGCCACTATGTAGCTGCTGTAAGATATGAAGCCCCCCCAAAATATGCTAGGTGGCTGGTAGGAAGGTACTGGCCTTAAGGCACAATTACTGACCCTTACACCAAGTATTAATAAAAATTGGGTAACACTGAGACTGTGTGTTAGTTGCAGAAAACCACTATGTAGGTGCTGTAAGATATGAAGCCCCCCAAAATATGCAAGGTGGCTGATAGGAAGGTACTGGCCTTGAGGCACAATTACTGACCCTGACACCAAATAATAAAAATTGGGTAACACTCACACTGTGAATTGAGATGGTGGCTGACAGGCACTACACTACACCTGAATCCCTTGTTTTTACAATTTTGGGACCTTTTTTTGCAAGTTGTAATACCTATTGCTAGTATAACAGACACAAGGGATGTAGCAGTGCTGAGATTGTTGATTATTAGTAGCAGATGTCAGGACAGCTTTAAGTCTCTCCCTGCCTGTGAGTAAGCTGTCACTATATCACACACTGCAGTAACAGACCGTATGCAGCACTAAGAAGAGGACTTTTTTTTTGCAGCAGTTCTATGATTTACACAGCTGTTAGCACACAGTGGATACTGTCTTCAGCCCTTTAAAGGACTATATTGGATTCTGCAGCAGGATCACTATCTCATAGAACGCACTGCATTGTCCCTATACCTGTTTCTATGATTTACACAGTCCCTAACAGCTAATGCTAAATATATTCAGCCCTTATAAGGACTATTTTGGATTTTGCAGCAGGAACACTATCTCATAGAACGCACTGCACTGTCCCTATACCTGTTTCTATTATTTACACAGTCGCTAACAGGTAATGCTAAATAGCTTCAGCCCTTAGAAGGACTAGTATTAGTTGGCTGGAAAAACGCTGTACTGCACACAGTACTGTCTAGCTACACCGGCAGATCAGGAATGAATGCGTGCACACAAAATGGCGGCTGCCTTATATAGCCCCTATGACACTGTGCGGCCAAGCCAATCACAGTAACACCACAACAAAGATGGCTGCGGCGTTACTGTGAGAGCAAGCAATTTAAGATGTGTTAATTGGCTGGAAAAAGGCGCCAGGAAGTCCAGAAATGAAAATGAAAGTACCGTAACGAATACCATATTAGCCGTCGGATAGCGAATACCTTGGATATCCTATTATCCGTCACATACCGAATAGTGGTGAATACATTCGGTCATCCCTAATTATAAGTAATATAGAAAATAAATAATATCACACAAAATAATAAAAAAATAAATTCTGCTATGCTTAAACCCACACAGCTAGCTATGCCAGTAAATCCACTGCAAAGCAGTTAGCAGATATTATTAGAGTTTAATCATAACTAAAGATGCAAATGTCTATGTTTCTAGATTTTTTTTGCAGTTTTTACTAAAATAAAAAAAATAAAATGAAAGGGTCACGTAAAAATTGCAAAATGTGATTATGCATATGACAGTAATAGGACACCAAGTTACATTGAGTCTATCCCAAATCACCCTAAAATGGCTTCTACATTCAGCTATTTTTGCTCTCAGCTTCCAGTGTTAGACCATATGGAAGGTGAGTTTTTTAAATCTATTCACTTGATGTTGTTGCTGTCTGGTAAACATTGCTGCTGTGATGTTATGCCTATGGGGTGATGTGACCTGGAATCATGGGAGCTTTGTCTTGCTTGGGTGCTGTGGGCACCAAGTGTGGCATTGCTTTAATGGTGGTTGGCGCATAGAGCCACAGCTTTACAAGGAATTTGTCACCAGGTTTTTCCTATCTCATCTGAGAACAGCAATGTAGGATGTAGTAATAGCGGCCCTGATTTCAACAATGTATCACTTACCGTATTTTTCGGACTATAAGATGCACCGGACTATAAGACGCACCCTGGTTTTAGAGGAGGAAAATGGGAAAATGAAACTTTAAGCAAAAAATGTGGTCATGACACACTGATATGGGGCGAGGATCTGCTGCTGACACTGTTATGGGGGTAATGTCCCCAAATTCTCTACTAAGGTACCCCATCCTGGTAATGATCCTCCTGCCTTGTATATGATCCTACTATAAACCCCCATCCTGTTCATATACCCCATCCTGTTCATATACCCCGATCCTATTGATATACCCCCATCCTATTGGTATAACCCCCATCCATCCTGCTCATATTCCCCCATCCATCCTGCTCATATACTCCCATCCTGTTCATATACCCCCATCCTGCCTGCTCATATACTCCCATCCTGTTCATATACCCCCATCCTGTTCATATACCCCCCATCCATCCTGCTCATATACTCCCATTCTGCTATATGCCCCCATCCTGCTCATATACCCCCATCCTGCCTGCTCATATACTCCCATCCTGTTCATATACCCCCCATCCATCCTGCTCATATACTCCCATCCTGTTCATATACCCCCATTCCTGTTCATATACCCCCATCCTGTTCATATAACCCCATCCTGTTCATATAACCCCATCCTGCCTGCTCATATACTCCCATCCTGTTCATATACCCCCATCCTGTTCATATACCCCCCATCCATCCTGCTCATATACTCCCATTCTGCTATATGCCCCCATCGTGCTCATATACCATCCTGGTATATGGCCTGTATCCTATAGCACAGAGAAAAAAACAAACGTTTATATTCACCTTTTCCTCACTCCCTCCAGCACCGATCACATCTTCCTCTCTGCGCCGCTGACCTGAGTGTGTGTGTGGAGCCGTTCCCCTGCAGCACGCGATGTCTTACTGTCTGTGCCGATCAGCTGACCAGCACAGATCAGCTGACCGGCACAGACAGGAAGACATCGCGTGCTGCAGGGAGACGGCTCCACACACGGGGACGGGTGAGTGCACTGATTCACTGCACCCCGCACTGATGATGACGCGCGGGGGGCAGTGAATACAGCCGCACATGATCACTCCAGGCTGTAATTGCCAGGGGTGATCATGTGGCCGGCTCTTTGCTATGCACGCGTCCCCGCTCGTCCCCGCTCGTCCTCCCGCCCACCTGTCAGCGCCGGCTTCTGCGCTGAGAGATGGGCGGGAGGATGGGCTAGCATATGTAATGAGCGGGCCCACGTGGTCACGAGCAGGCGCTGCTACAGCCTGCTCGTGCCCCCGATGACCCGCAGCACCCTCATTCCCGGCCGCAGCCCTATAGTCAGACCATCAGACGCACCCCCAACTTTCCCCCAACATTTGGGGGAAAAAAAGTGCGTCTTATGGTCCGAAAAATACGGTAGTTTATTTGATGCAGCAGTTGTAACACAATCATAGTTTTTAGATGTAGCATGTACCAGAGCTCAGAAAGGTAACCCCGCACACACCACAGCATTGCATGTACATTGTACATTGACAGTGAGCTGCTGTTCATTGCTGAGGGTGTAGTGGTGATGGCTCAAGAGACCTAGTCAGATAGTGTTATTCTTCTGCAAATAAAATACTCATTGTATTGAAACTACAGCAAACGACATAATAAGTGACACATCCCTGAAAGCTATGTTCCAGCCCCAATCTCATGCTGTCCTCAGATTGCATTGGAAAAACCTGTTGCCAGAACCCCTTTTAGGTTAGAGACTCACCAAGAGGTTCGCCATGACATGGCAGTGGGCTCCATGCATTCTGACCAGAATGTTAAACTAAAAACCTCATGTTTAATTTTGTAAATGTTTGCTTAGCCAGAATGGATCAATGTATATGTTTTGGATGTGTGGTCCCTGCTATGTACACCAAGTTCCAAATTATTATGCAAATTGGATTTAAGTTTCATAGCAAATTTTTTTTTTTTCAATATAACTCATTGATGGTTTTGTGTCTCAGAGTTTTTTGGATCACTGAAATCAATCTCAGATACCTGTGATAATTAGTTTGCCACGTGAGCCCAATAAAAGGAAAACTGGATGTTCCACAATATTAAGCAGGCCACAGTTTTCAAGTAACATGGGAAAGAAAAAGGATCTCTCTGCTGCCAAAAAACATCAAATAGTGCAATGCCTTGGACAAGGGATGAAAACATTAGATATTTCACAAAAACGTAAGCGTTACCATTGTACTGTGAAGAGATTTGTGGCTGATTCAGAGCACATATGTGTTTGTGCTGATAAAGGCAAAATGAGGAAGGTTTCTGCCAGGCAAGTCCATCGGATTAAGAGAGCAGCTGCTAAAAAGCCATTACAAACCAGCAAACAGATATTTGAAGCTATTGGTGCCTCTGGAGTCCCTAGCACCTTAAGGTGTAGGATCCTTCAAAGGCTTGCTGTGGTGAATAAACCTACTATTCAGCCAGCCACCCCTAACCAGTGCTCACTAGAAGAAACGGTTGCAGTGGGCCCAGACATACATGAAGACTAATTTTCAAACAGTCTTGTTTACTGATGAGTTCGAGTAACCCTGGATAGTCAAGATGGATGGAGTAGTGGATGGTTGGTGGATGGCCACCATGTCCCAACAAGGCTGCGACGTCAGCAAGGAGGTGGAGGAGTAATTTTTTGGGCCGGAATCATGGGGAGACATCTGGTCAGCCCCTTTAGGGTTCCTGAAGGTCTGAAAATGACCTCTGCTAAGTATATAGAGTTTCTGACTGATATCTATCTTCCATGGTACAAAAAGCAGAAACGTACCTTCAGAAGCAAAATTATCTTCATGCATGGCAATGCACCATCTCATGCTGCAAAGAATACCTCTGTGTTATTGGCTGCTATGGGAATAAAAGGAGATAAACTCCTGGTGTGGCCACCATCTTCCCCTGACCTAAACTCTATAGAGAACCTTTGGAGTATTATCAAGCAAAAGATGTATGAGGGGGGGAGATAATTCACATCAAAACAGTAGCTCTGGGAGGCTATTCTTCTGACATCATGCAAATAAATTCAAGCATAAACTCTCAAGTTCAATGTATGTAAGAATTGTGATGGTGATATCAAAGAAGGATTCCTATGTTAAAATGTAACTTGGCCTGTTAGGATGTTTTGGATTAAAATAGCTTTTTATTTCAGTGAATGTGACCTAATAATGCTGCAAATTCCACAAATGAGCATTTTCAGTTCTTTAAAACATATAAAATGTTTAGAAACTCTAATGTGCCTAATAATTTGAAACAGTGCATTTTGAGGGTTTTTTTTTAATTTTGAAAATTATACTGTTATAAATGGGAGGTTTCTTCAATAAAATTTGATGTATACTCTAACGGGTCATGCCTTTTATTAGACTGACTGTCATTTTCACCGACCATTTAGGAAAATCAGAGAAAAATATCATTTGCATAATAATTTGGAACATGGTGTACAGGTATGGTGTGAATCATAGCTAAAATATGCATATATTTTCTTTTTATTTTCAGTTTTGACTAAAGCAAAATGAAAAAGTCACATTGAAATGCAAAGTGTGATTATGCACATGAATCACCCTAAAATGGTGGCTGTATTTCCTGACTTGACATTATACAGGCTATGATAGCTCCTCCTGAATGGCTTTGCAAGTGATGTGTTATTTGCATCAAAATAATTTATTCAGCTCTACTGGTGCCATCATTTTTATTTTAGCTCCTTAACGATCCATGACACGCTATGCACGTCATAAGTAATTTCCCTGCCTTCAATGTTGGCTCACACGCCAAGCCCGCATCTTAATCATTCAGCCTTCATCTGCCTCTAACAGCCACTGGTGGAATGGCGATACGCCCATGGCTGTTAACCTGTTAAATGCTGCTGTCAATCTCTGACAGTAGCATTTAACGCGTGCTGGCATGGGGATGCGCTGTTTTAAACCCTCACCTGTGTTCCGATATCGGGACACCAATGAGTTGTCATGACAGCCAGAGCTCAGCTGATGGCCCCAGTATCCGTTATCCCAGTACTCCTATGAAAACCATATAGTGGCCTCTGTTTTCATAGGAGACTGTGATTTCTTCTATATACAGCAATGCTATAGCATTGTTGAATATAGAACAAGTGAAAAGACTATTGCAGGTTCAAGTTTCCTAAGGGTACTAGTAAATGCAGTACAAAGTAGAAAACAATGTTTTAAAACATATTCAATTTCCAAAAATAAAAATACCTATATTTAGTATTGCTGCCTTTGTAAAAGTCTGATCTATTGAAATATAAAATGCTTTATTCTGATCAGTAAACAGTGAGACAAGAACCCCCCCCAGAGAGAGTTGTAGTTTTTCAGCTGCTACAACAACAGAAATAAAATATAGTAACAAGAGATCAAAACATCGTATACCCCAAATATATATTTATAAAAACATCAGCATAAAAAACAAGCCCTCACACAGCTCTAGATCCCAAAAATTGAAAACGTTACTCGGAAAGTCGTGGCACAAGAAAGATAATTTTTTTTTAATTTCAGAATTTTTTTCACAACTTGAATAAAAAAATTATACATGTAATCATACTGATTTGTAGAATCATACTGCCAGGTCAGTTTTATGGTAAAATGTACGCTGTTAATTAAAAAAACAATTGCTAAATGTCACTATTTTTGCTATTTCGCCACACTTGGAATTTTTCACCACTTACTGTTACATCACATGATAAAATGAACAATGTAATTCAGAAGTACAACTTATCCTGCAAAAAACAAGATCTCACATGGCTATAATCAATGGAATAATAAAAAGCTATGGCTCTTGAAATAAACAGAAGAAAAAACTAAAGCATAAAAAGAAAATAAATTGTCTGGGCCTTAAGGGGTTAAGTCTAACAAGTAAACAGTAATAACTAGGGTCGGCGTCAGCACCTGGCAATCCCGACAATATCGCTAACTTTTTGTGAGTAGTGTACATCAGAGTGACGAAACTGGCAAGTTCAGCAGACATTATTCTAGTGTATATCAGGGCCTTTTCAGTACTGCTCAATTAAGGATTTACTGTAGCTATTTTTAGGAACCCTTTTTCTGCAGAAAGCCATTATAGGTAAATAAAGAAGCTTGACCTACTGTAATAAACTAAGCCTTATCTTTTTAGGGAGTTGTTGGAGAAGTAGCTACAGCTGTAGTGAAGGGATGGCACTTTGTTAACTGTTTGTTGATATGTATAGTAGTTCCAGGGGCGTAACTAGAGTTTGATGGGCCCCGGTACAAAGTTCAGACCTGGGCCACCCCTCCACGTACATCGACATTTAGGGTACAGGATAATGACACTGACACTCGGGGTACAGGATAATGATGCTGACACTTGGCTCTTACCCACAGCACCCAGATTTCCCATAATCTGAAATCCCTCTATCAGCACCCAGCTTTCCTATTTTCTGATATCCATCTTGTCCTTGGCACACTGCTTCCCCATGCTCTGCTATACATCTTTCCCTCAGCACCCAGCTTTCCCATATCAGAGCATGGGAAAGCTGGGTGCTGAGACATGATGTATAGCAGAGCATGGGAAAGCTGGGTGCTGAGAGAAGATGTATAGCAGAGCATGGGAAAGCTGGGTGCTGAGAGAAGATGTATAGCAGAGCATGGGAAAGCTGGGTGCTGAGGGAAAAGAGCCTTTTTCCCTCAGCACAAAACATTCCCATCCCCTGCTTGTATCTTTGTCCCCCCTTGTATATAGTTCTCCAAATACAATAATGGCACCCACATAGCCTTCCAAATAGTATAAAGGGTCCCACATAACCCTTCATATATTAGAATGCACTTGCATAGTCCTCCATGTATTATAATGCATTTCCCATAGTTCTCCATGCATTATAATTCACCCCATAGTACTCAATATATAATACTGCACCACATAGTCCTCCATATATTATAATGCACCCCCATAATCCTCCATGTATAAAGTAGCCCTTCAATTATTATCTTGAATTTCTCATAGTTCTCTATGTATTATATTTCACCCCATAGTTCTCCATGTATTATACTGCACCACATAGGCCTCCATATATTATAATGCAGCCCTATAGTCCTCCTTGTATAAAGTAGCCCTCCAATTATTATAATGAATTTCTCATAGTTCTCCATATATTATAATTCACCCCATAGTTCTCCATATATTACACTGCACCACATAGTCCCCAATGTTTTATAATGCGCCCCCATAGTCCATGTATAAGGTAGCCTCCATAGTCCTCCATATATTATAATGTAGCCCCCATAGTCCTATATGTATTATAACGCAACCCCATAAAACTTCATATTGCATTATGCAGCCCCATACTCCTCCATGCATAAGGCACCCCTATATTCCATGTATAAGGTGTCCTTCATTTTGTATTATGCAGCCCTCCCAGACCTCCATATATAATAATGCAGCCAGCCTCTCCAGGCCTCCATGTATAATAATGCAGCCAGCCTCCTCAGGCCTCCATGTATAATGTAGCAGCCAGCTTCTCCAGGCCTCCATGTATAACAATGCACCCAGCCTCATCAGGCCTCCATGTATAATATAGCAGCCAGCCTCTCCAGGCCTCCATGTATAACAATGCACCCAGCCTCCTCAGGCCTCCATGTATAATGCAGTATCTCCAGGCCTCCATGTATAATGCAGTATCTCCAGGCCTCCATGTATAATAATGCAGCCACCCCAGACCTCCATATATAATGCAGCCTCCCCAGACCTCCATGTATAAAGCAGCCTCTACAGGCCTCCATGTATAAAGCAGCCTCTCCAGGCCTCCATATATAATGCAGCCTCCTCAGACCTCCATGTATAAAGCAGCCTCTCCAGGCCTCCATATATAATGCAGCCTCCTCAGACCTCCATGTATAAAGCAGCCTCTCCAGGCCTCCATGTATAATATTGCAGCTACCCCAGACCTCCACATAAAATGCAGCCTCCTCAGACCTCCATGTATAAAGCAGCCTCTCCAGGCTTCCATGTACAATAATGCAGCTTCCCCAGAACTGCCTTCCCAAGCCTCTGGCCACCGTTTACTCACTTATATTAAAAAAACCCCAAGTACTCACCTTCTCTCTTCCTTCCACCGCTGCTGTCCTCCCCGCTGCTCGTTCTTCCGGTGCTGCGGTCGGCGTCCTCCTGTCCTGCACTCTGTGCACTCAGCACAGCAGTCGCTCGGGAGTGACGTCATCGCACAGGGGGAGAATGGTGATGCATAGCGCGGCACCGGCCGCGCTATGCTTCATCATTACTGTGCGCGGTGATGGGGGAGACGCCGCAGCCGCTGACACCAGGTAGAGGGCCCCGATGCCGCCGCTGACATCAGGCAGGGGGGCCCGGTGTCGTCGGCGGCAGCGGGTCAAATAGCGGCCGCGAGGTCTGTGACAGATCAGCGCAGCCCCTCTCACACTCACAGGAGCTGGCTGCTGATCTGCCTGGCGGCCACCGGGGCCCTAACCTCCCGGGCCCGGTCGCGATCGTGACCGCTGCGACCGCGGTAGTTACGCCACTGAGTAGTTCCTTTAGACTGTATTATATGCCTTCTATAGTGTATGTTCCTTCTTGTAATCTTCCATGTTAATAAAGAAGATAATGGTTGTTGTATGTTCTAAGTAGAGATGAGCCACCACCCTAGTGTTCGAGTTTGTTTCGTCGAACGGCAGGTGTCTTCTTCGAACGTTCGACGAACGTTCGTCGAACACTTTCAAACACCTTCGAACACCATTGAAAACAATGGCAGGCAAACACAAACAGATACAACTTCAAAATACAACAGACTTGAGTCAGTATCAAATTATGCATATTTTTATTTTATTCATCAATGATTTATACAAAATACTTTTTTAAATATTCCTTTTTCAGAGAAAAATATTATTAAAATATTGTGCTCAGTATTATAGTAAGTTAATCCCAGTCAAAGAACTTCTTTTGTATAAATCATTGATGAATAAAATAAAAATATGCATAATTTGATACTGACTCAAGTCTGTTGTATTTTGAAGCTGTTGTTAGAGTCCTAAGGTATCCAAAAAGATGGGTTTTTTGAACTTTTGTATTGTACAAACAGATACAAACATGCACACACACATATTATGCTCACCTTACCTTCCGTTCCATCACCGGCCTCCTGGGACTTGCAGTTCGCCGGTACAAGATGTGTATTGGGTAACCATGCGACCGATGCCCCAGAGCTTCTGCTGCCAGTGCGCTGACGTCAAAGGCAGGAGCCGCTTGCCTCTGATTGGCCAGCGCGCTGCCTTTCAGTAGCGTCTGACAGAGGAAGTTCCTTCCACGTTCCAATGGTTACCCGATAGACGTAGTTCGCCGCTACAGGATGTGTATCAGGTAACCACCATGACCGATGCCGGAACTTCTGCTGCCAGAGCGCTGACTTCAAAGGTAGGAGCCGCTTGCCTCTGATTGGCCAGCGCGCTGCCTTTGAGTAGCGTCTGACAGAGGAAGTTCCTCTCTTGTCGCGATGGTTACCCGATACACATCCTGTAGTGGCGAACTACGTGTATCGGGTAACCATCGCGACGAGGGAGGAGCTTCCTCTGTCAGACGCTACTCAAAGGCAGCGCGCTGGCCAATCAGAGGCAAGCGGCTCCTGCCTTTGATGTCAGAGCGCTGGCAGCGGAGGCTCCGAGCCATCGTTCGCATGGTTACCCTATACACATCCTGTACCGGCAAACTGGAAGTCCCAGGAGGCCGGCGATGGAACGGAAGGTAAGATGAGCATAATATGTGTGTGTGTTTGTGTGTGTTTGTTTGTGTGTTTGTTTGTGTGTGTTTGTTTGTACGTGTTTGTACGTGTTTGTGTGTGTTTGTGTGTGTTTGTTTGTGTGTGTTTGTTTGTACGTGTTTGTACATATTTGTGCGTGTTTGTGCGTGTTTGTGTGTGTTTGTGCATGTGTGGAATGGCACAATAGGGGACCAGGATGGGACATTTAACAAGTTGTGGAACGAATTGTCTGCATTGCAATGATTTCCTAAGGGAAATCTTGCTTTTCTGAACGAGTAACTTGGTTAACAAGCACACTCCCAGAACGGATTGTTCTCGTTAACCAAGGTTCCACTGTATTAACATTGAATGACAGTATTACTGTGAAAAGCCAGTTATGCTTTTGGTGATTGAACAGTTATCGAACATAACCTCAAACTGTCGAACTTGAAGCTAATTGTTCGCGTTCGTCGAACGACTCGAACATCGCCTAAAACAGGTCGAATTTGAGATTGGCGAACAGTTCGATTCGAACTCCACTCATCTCTAGTTCTAAGTAAAACAGTTCATTATAACACATTGTCTGATTGCTGACTTATTCTGCTAAAAGCTGAAATCTGCAACAGGTCATACCTGAAAAAGAGGGATTAAGGAGTCTTGAAAATTATGAGCTACTATAGAGAAAAAAAGTGAGTAAATGGCCCCAATTTCCACTTAAATTTTTTTTCTGATGCATTTTTTGGGTGCAAAACATCTCCTGCATTTAACAATTAAAGCAAAGAAGCAAAGTGGATGTGATATGAAAACTCATGTCCACTATGCATTTAGAACTGTGCATTATTTATGCATTTTTTTTTCCCACATACTGTAGCTTTCTATGAGAAGCCGGAAAAAAAACCCCACAATTTATTTTTTAATATACATACTAAAAAACAGTGCATCAAATTTAAACCAAAAACATCTAAGTAAAAGGAAAAATGTATTAAAATGCAACAAAAACAATTGGTTTCTACATGTTTCAGTGCAGGCAAATTCAGAAAAAATGCAGCAGAAAAAAGCATTATTTTCATACAAAGCAAACATGGCCTAAAAGTTTTGTGTACTGTTTTTCTTTTCAATACAATGGCATATTTAGGGCAGCCATCGTGTGCTGTATTGTATTTTATTTCCTTTAGAGTCAATTTTCCAATTTCTTTAGCCAGCAATTACGAGTTTTAGCAGTGTTTAGCTAAGGCTTTGAAAGAATTTTCTAGCAAATCATTTTTTATTACTCTGAATTCCCTTGAAGTGTGTGGCTTCTAAACATGTGCGTTAGAGCTGTAGGATGTGTAGATCTTAGAAATCAATGCTTGTTTTTTTCTTTTAGCAATTAAAGGAAACCTGTCACCACATTTTCCCTATAAAAATTTTAGCCGCCACATTTCAGTTATCTTTAACGGCATTCCTGCAACTCTTTCATAAGAATTTATCTCCTCTGTGTAACTTTTATAATAGTGGTCGTATCCTAATCGGCACTGTCCATCACGAACAGTGTCTTCAGACTTTGCTCATGACCACCTCCCCACAATTGCCATTTCTCCTGCCTTGATTGACCTAGCTGATGTTAGCCCCACAGCCTGTTGCACCTGCAAGCTCTTATTCCCTACTTTGCAGACGCAAGAATTAGATAGATTATGGGATTGACATACAGTAGAAGAATCAAGGCAGTAGAATGATGATTATGGGGACAAAGGAGGCACCAGACACAGTCATGGGGATGCTCATTCGACTAAGCAATGTCAAATAACATAAGACGTAGGACAATTATAAAAGGCATTTTCCAAGGAATGTGATGAAGGGATTGAAGGAACGCAATTAAAAATGACTGAAAGGTAGTAAATATACAGTGGATATAAAAAGTCTACACACCTCTGTTAAAGTGCCAAGATTGAAACTGAAATAATTTTGAGGAAGAAAATAAAAATAACCAGACTAAAATAATGTGGTTGCATAAATATGGATACATCTTATAATTGTGGATGTATTCAAAATTAGACAATCACATTTAAATGATAATAATAGTACACAGCTGCCATCATTTAAAGGGGTTCCAATTAACACTGTGTAAAGGTTAGCCATATTAATGATAATCACAACATGAAACAAAGAGATATAGATTCATGCGGTGTTCTGCTTTGTATTCGAGGGTGTCATTGCGGCGTCGGACTCTGTTCACACTGCCGAGTCTGACATGCAACCTGTGGTCTCCTAGTTGTTTAGTTTGAGTTGGGCATCGGCTGTTTTAGGTTTACTGCTCTTCAGTCCAGTAGGAGTTAATTCCTGCTGGCTTGTGAACTACTGCAAGAAGCTCAGGCTACTAATAACCATTCACAGCTGCCTTCACTCTTTATAAGGTGTAGGACCCGTTTCTCGTCTTGAACATAGCTCAGTTTTGCTTCAGCGATACTGGTCCTTTCTTGGTGTGCTTTCCTGTGCGGTGTAGAAATATCCATGTTGTTAGTTTATTTCCTCCCTGTGTTTATTTCTTCCTGGGCACTTATTGTATCTCCCCTGTGACAGATCGCTGTGTGTATGAGTTTGGGATTTTTCCCCTGTACGTGGTATTTGTTCGGTTTGCTACTCCTATCCCAGTCCTCTCCTGGGGTGGGGGAGAGGAGGTGTTAGATCAGGGTTCAGACAGGAGTTAGGGTTACGCTGGCAGTCCAGACTTCACTACCATTAAGCATACCTCTGGGGTGAGGGATACCACAAGGTCCCTATTCTGAGGGCCAGCTTAGAGGTCTATGCTTCACTTACCCTGACACTCCCGTAACACAAAGATAGACATAATACCAACAAAAATAAACCAAAATAGCCACTCCACTTTTATTTGCAATGGGCAGTTATTAGTGATTAAACTGCATATCAGGCAATGTTTTTCTCACCTCCAACAAGAGCCTTGACATTATATAGAATAAAGCTATTTGTAAGCCATATTTCTGTGAATTATAAAGTGAAGTTAAAAGAGGAAAATATAGCTGTATGCAGTTGTGTGGTTAGAGTGGGATGGGTCCTGGTGCAAAATTTGTACCTTGGCCCCTACTTGCATGTTTGTCAGATATGTGGAGCTTTGTAGTGTTCCAGATCCTATGGAGACATACATAACAATGTCCCCATCCTGTAATAATATAAATGATCCTGGCCTATTCCTGGAATAATGCTCCCCATCCTGTACCCCTTTCCTTTAATAATGTCTCCCTTTCCTGGTATAAGATCTTCCATCTTGGGCCACTTTTTGGCATAATGCCTCTCTTTCCTGTAATAATGCTCTCCATCCTGGGAATCTTCCTGGTATAATGGGTATCTTCCTGGTATAATGTCCCATATCCTGAGTTAGACATGAGCCCTTAGAGTTCGAGTTTGGTTCGGTTCGTCGAACGGTACCCCGTTCGACGAGCCGTTCGACGAACCTCTCGAACCCCATTGAAAACATGGGAGGCAATCACAAACACCTAAAAACACCTTGAAAACGCCCTCAAAGTGTGTCAAACAACTCCCAAGACAACACAAACACATGGGAAAGTGACAAGGACAAATACCCATGCGAAAACTAAACAGCTGGACGAGGAAAAAGAGGAGGAGACACAGATATAGGCATGGCATGCCCTTCTAAAATCATGTAAAACACAGCAAGGGGACTCCAAGCGGACTCTCCCTTTTTTCCAAAAATTGGGCCCCACAGACACCACTTCAGTGGCAGCACTTGTGCTCCAGTTGTACACTTCACAGGTAAATTTGCATCAAGCACATTCAAAAATACGCCAGCCTTAACTGTCCCCAGGATGACACCGGGGTAGGTAGCAAAGTCTTTGCTGAACCATGACTTGTTCATCTTGTCTCATTTTTAAAAACACAGCAAGGGTTACTCCAAGTGGAGTCTCCCTTTTTTCCAAAAATTGGGCCCCACAGACACCACTTCAGTGGCAGCACTTGTGCCCTAGTTGCAAACAGGATGTTTTGATTTGTATCAAGCACATTCCAAAATACGCCAGCCTTAGCTGTCGCCCGGATGACACCGGGGAAGGTCTAGCAAAGCCTTTGCTGATCCCAGATCTGTTCATCTTGGCTCTTCAGTGGCAGCACTTGTGCCCCAGTTTCAAACTTGACAGGTACATTTGCATCAAGTACATTCCAAATCCACAAGCATTTACTCTCCCTAGGATGACACAGGGGTAGTAAAGTCCTTGCAGATCCATGACTTGTTCATTTTGATGAACGTTAGTCTGTCCACATTGTCACTGGACAGATGCGTGCGCTTATCTGTCAGCACACACTCAGCAGCACTGAAGACACGTTCAGAGACAACGCTGGCAGCTGGACACTACAAGATCTCCAAGGCGTAAGGGGCGAGCTCAGGCCATTTTTCAAGATTTGAAGCTCAAAATGAGAAAGGCTCCAGTTGCAAAGTCATGGCATCGATGTTCATTTGGAGATACTCCTGTTACCTGTATCATTCATTGCAGCTGTTAACTATGTGTCAGACGTCAGACTTCTTGTCTCTGTCGGCCTTGCAAAGGATGGTCTAAAAAAATTATGAAACGATTCAATAAAATTGCTGTTAACAGCACCAGATACAGTGCTGCTGGTACGGTTAGACAGTTGATGACGAGACCGTCCCATGTTTGTCAAGATACAACTGGGAGATTCACTCCGTGCACCACTGGTGTTTAGTGGAAAAGCCGAGCTAAGTTTGAGTAACAGCTTCTGCTGATACTTCTGCATACGTGCGTCCCTTTCTATGGCTGGAATTATTTCACAAAATTTGGACTTGTACTAGGGATCTAATAGTGTGGCAACCCAGTAGTCATCATCATTTCTAATTTTGACAATCCGAGGGTCATGTTGTAGGTAGAGCAGCAAGAAGGCGCTCATGTGTCTTGCGCATCCATGTGGACCAAGTCCTTGCTGTGTTTGTGGCATAGAGGTGCTAACCGTTCTATCTTCCTATGACATCTCCCCCAACCTCTTTCAACTGAAATGTGACCAAAGTTTCCCTCATCTGCTAAGTCTTCCATGTCAATGGACAGTTCGTCCTCCATTTCTTCATGTTCTCCTGCACCTTCCTCAACATTTTGCCTGCTACCATGCGCCCTTGTTAATCCCTCTTCCCCATCGTCCCATGCCTGCCGCCTTGGTGATGATGAACGTCTGGACCTTGGTGATGTTGTTATCCCTTTGCGCATATGAATACTCATGTACTTCCTCCCCTTCCTGTTGAACCACCCCCTGACTCTGAATAGTGTTTAGCGTGTGCTCCAGCATAAAAATGACTGAAATTGTCATGCTGATAATGGCATTGTCAGCGCTAAACATATGCGTTGCCATGTTGAAACTGTGCAGAAGGGTGCATAGGTCCTTGATCTGAGACCACTCCATCAGGGTGATCTGCCCCACCTCTGCATCTCGTTGGCCCAGGCTATACGTCATGATGTAATGCACCAGTGCTCGGCGGTGCTGCCACAGTCACTGTAACATGTGGAGAGTCGAATTCAGCGTGTCGGCACATTGCATTTCAGGCGATGAACCGGCAGGCCGAAAGACTTCTGGAGCAATACAAGTCGCTCAGCTGCGGCGGTTGAACGGCGGAAGTGAGCAGACAGTTTTCGTGCCCTGTGCAGAAGGCCATCTAGGCCGGGATAGTGTGTTAAAAGTTGCTGGACAACAAGGTTCAACACACGAGCCATACAAGGCACGTGTAAAGTATAGAAGCACGGTCTGATAGAGCGCTAAGGAGGCCACAGTATTAGATTAATTTTTTTAGAATTTATTGTTTTCTATCAGCCACAACGCGTTTCGATATACACAATATCTTCATCAGGTGGATATAAAAAATTTTTTATATCCACCTGATGAAGATATTGTGTATATCGAAACGCGTTGTGGGTGATAGAAAACAATAAATTCTAAAAAAATTAATCTAATACTGTGGCCTCCTTAGCGCTCTATCAGACCGTGCTTCTATACTTTACTGCTGATCCTCCCTCTGTGGGTTCACGGCAAGAGCTGCTTGATACGGAGGTCAGATTACCAGAGACGTCCAGTGATCTGTCATGTGACCAGCTCTTCAGGAATTTGCTTCCCTGGATGGACATCGTGGGCTAACAGGTTAGAAGATTACTGAATCCACACTCCTGCCTTATACCGTGGTTGTGCGAGGGCTGCACAACCACATCAGGTGAGCAGATTCCTTTTCTCCCCCTCACCGCTATCTCCCAGAACCTTCACATGCGCTCCCTTGTTTAATTTTTTATCCATACAAGGCACGTGTGTCACATTGCCCAGGCGAAAGGCAGCACCCTGGTTTGCAGCATTGTCGCACACGGCCTTACCTGGCTGCAGGTTGAGTGGAGACAACCATTTATGAAACTCGGACAGCAGAGCTGCCCACAACTCAACCGCTGTGTGACTCTTATTTCCAAGACATTTCAAGCTAAAGACCGCCTGATGCCATTGCGCTCTGCTGCCAGCATAGTAAGGAGGTGTGCGTGATTCCTTGTGCGCAGTTACAACGCTGGTGGCCTGGCCAGGCAGGCTTGGGGCGGAGGTGGAGGACCCAGACGAGGTTGAGGAGGCAGAAGCGTTGGAGGACCTTATACATACAGAGGATTGACGCACAAGTCGTGGGGACGGCAAGACTTGTTCAGCAGACCCTTCACCATCTATCACCATAGTTAGCCAGTACCCAGTCAGCGACAATTAACGCCCCTGTCCATGCTTACTGGTCCAAGTATCGGTGGTGAAATGCACCCGTTCACACAAGTTTCTCAAGGAAGCGGTGATGTTGTGGGCGACATGCTGGTGTAGCGTGGGCACACCTTTCTTAGAGAAGTAGTGGCGACTGGGCATCTGGTACTGGGGCACAGCGACAGACATAAGGTCTCTAAAATCCTGTGTGTTCACCAGGCGGAAAGGCAGCATTTCGGTAGCCAAGAGCTTACAGAGGGATAAAGTCAACCTCTTAGCTTTGTCATGGGTCGCAGGAAATGGCCCTTTATTTGTCCACATGTGAGGGACAGAGATCTGGCTGCTGTGTGTAGATGGTGGTGAGTAAAGTGTCCCTGGAAAAATGCAGGTTTTTGAGGAAAGTGCAGGCATAGACATGATGTTGCTTTTATCCAACGTTGGTGCTATCGATGTCTGAGAGAGCTGTTCACCCGCACTTGTTTTCCCTTCCAAACCAACTGACGACCTACCAAGCAAACTGCCTGTTGCAGTTACAGTGGTGGAAGTTGTGCGTGTAAAACCAGTTGTGACAGCTGTCCCCACAGTCATAGAAGATGAAGAGCGTGCGGATGCACTAGAAGTGGCAGGAGGCGGTGGTTGGGCCGCTACACTAGGCCGCATTGCAGCACAGTGAGCTTCCCACTGGGAATTATGCTTGGTATTGTGACGATTTATGGAAGCAGTTGTCAAACTGGTGAGCTTTTTGCCTCTACTTATAGATTCCCGACAAATTTTACAGATCACATGATTTGGGAGATCCTTTGCAAGGTCAAAAAAGGACCAGGCTAGTCAAGGCTTAGAGGACATGCGACCTGCAGAGCCACCCCGACTTGTGCTCAGAGGCAAAGTGGTGGCTGAGGATGCAGTTGTAGACGTGCTACCAGTATTCCGACTCTGTCCAGGAAGGCGCAAGGTAACTTCGACGTCAGTTGCATCCTCCTCCACCGCCTCTGTTGACCTCCTCAAGTGCCTGACTGTGGGTTGACAGTAAGTGGGATCTAGAACGTCATCATCAAGCGCTGTGTTTGCACTTCCCTCGCCCTCAGACCTAGCCTCTTCCTGCCCTGACCGAATATTTAAGATGTCATCCCAATCTGGTATCTGCGTCTCATCGTCATCAGTATGTTCCTCATTGTCTACACCAACAGATGTTACAGTTGAAAAAAAGAGGTGGTATAGATTGCAGAGGTGGTCTAGCTTTATTGACAGCTGAAGAACCAACACTGACTATCCCAGACAATGCAACTATGGCCCTAAAACTGGCAGCATGTGGGTAGAATGCAGAGGTGCTGGAAATTGCTTGGCACCAGTGGGACAACTATGGAGTATAGCAGCCACTTTTTGGATGCCACTAAGTTTCAGCACTGTTTGCTATAAAAATAGCGTAGAAAAATGTGCATGAGGGTTGAATGCAGAGGTGCAGGAAATTGCTTGGCACAAGTGGGACACAACATTAGTATAGCAGACACTTTTTGAATGCCACTTATGTTCAGCACTGTTTGCTATAAAAATAGCGTAGCAAAATGTGCATGAGGGTTGAATGCAGAGGTGCTGGAAAATGCTTGGTACAAGTGGGACACAAAATTAGTATAGCAGCCACTTTTTGGATGCCACTTATGTTCAGCACTGTTTGCTATTAAAATAGCGTAGCAAAATGTGCATGAGGGTTGAATGCAGAGGTGCTGGAAATTGCTTGGCACCATTGGGACAACAATGGAGTATTGCAGCCACTTTTTGGATGCCACTTATGTTCAGCACTGTTTGCTATAAAAATAGCGTAGCAAAATGTGCATGAGGGTAGAATGCAGAGGTGCTGGAAATTGCTTGGCACCAGTTGGACAACAATGGGGTATAGCAGCAACTTTTTGGATGCCACTAAGTTTCAGCACTGTTTGCTATAAAAATAGGATAGCAAAATGTGCATGAGGGTTGAATGCAGAGGTGCTGGAAAATGCTTGGCACAAGTGGGACACAAAATTAGTATAGCAGCCACTTTTTGGATGCCACTTACAGTCAGGGCCAGAAATATTTGGACAGTGACACAAGTTTTGTTATTTTAGCTGTTTACAAAAACATGTTCAGAAATACAATTATATATATAATATGGGCTGAAAGTGCACACTCCCAGCTGCAATATGAGAGTTTTCACATCCAAATCGGAGAAAAGGTTTAGGAATCATAGCTCTGTAATGCATAGCCTCCTCTTTTTCAAGGGACCAAAAGTAATTGGACAAGGGACTCTAAGGGCTGCAATTAACTCTGAAGGCGTCTCCCTCGTTAACCTGTAATCAATGAAGTAGTTAAAAGGTCTGGGGTTGATTATAGGTGTGTGGTTTTGCATTTGGAAGCTGTTGCTGTGACCAGACAACATGCGGTGTAAGGAACTCTCAATTGAGGTGAAGCAGAACATCCTGAGGCTGAAAAAAAAGAAAAAATCCATCAGAGAGATAGCAGACATGCTTGGAGTAGCAAAATCAACAGTTGGGTACATTCTGAGAAAAAAGGAATTGACTGGTGAGCTTGGGAACTCAAAAAGGCCTGGGCGTCCACGGATGACAACAGTGGTGGATGGTCGCCGCATACTTTCTTTGGTGAAGAAGAACCCGTTCACAACATCAACTGAAGTCCAGAACATTCTCAGTGAAGTAGGTGTATCTGTCTCTAAGTCAACAGTAAAGAGAAGACTCCATGAAAGTAAATACAAAGGGTTCACATCTAGATGCAAACCATTCATCAATTCCAAAAATAGACAGGCCAGAGTTAAATTTGCTGAAAAACACCTCATGAAGCCAGCTCAGTTCTGGAAAAGTATTCTATGGACAGATGAGACAAAGATCAACCTGTACCAGAATGATGGGAAGAAAAAAGTTTGGAGAAGAAAGGGAACGGCACATGATCCAAGGCACACCATATCCTCTGTAAAACATGGTGGAGGCAACGTGATGGCATGGGCATGCATGGCTTTCAATGGCACTGGGTCACTTGTGTTTATTGATGACATAACAGCAGACAAGAGTAGCCGGATGAATTCTAAAGTGTACCGGGATATACTTTCAGCCCAGATTCAGCCAAATGCCGCAAAGTTGATCGTACGGCGCTTCATAGTACAGATGGACAATGACCCCAAGCATACAGCCAAAGCTACCCAGGAGTTCATGAGTGCAAAAAAGTGGAACATTCTGCAATGGCCAAGTCAATCACCAGATCTTAACCCAATTGAGCATGCATTTCACTTGCTCAAATACAGACTTAAGACGGAAAGACCCACAAACAAGCAAGACCTGAAGGCTGCGGCTGTAAAGGCCTGGCAAAGCATTAAGAAGGAGGAAACCCAGCGTTTGGTGATGTCCATGGGTTCCAGACTTAAGGCAGTGATTGCCTCCAAAGGATTCGCAACAAAATATTGAAAATAAAAATATTTTGTTTGGGTTTGGTTTATTTGTCCAATTACTTTTGACCTCCTAAAATGTGGAGTGTTTGTAAAGAAATGTGTAAAATTCCTACAATTTCTATCAGATATTTTTGTTCAAACCTTCAAATTAAATGTTACAATCTGCACTTGAATTCTGTTGTAGAGGTTTCATTTCAAATCCAATGTGGTGGCATGCAGAGCCCAACTCGCGAAAATTGTGTCACTGTCCAAATATTTCTGGACCTAACTGTATGTTCAGCACTGTTTGCTATTAAAATAGCGTAGCAAAATGTGCATGAGGGTTGAATGCAGAGGTGCTGGAAATTGCTTGGCACCATTGGGACAACAATGGAGTATTGCAGCCACTTTTTGGATGCCACTTATGTTCAGCACTGTTCGCTATAAAAATAGCGTAGCAAAATGTGCATGAGGGTTGAATGCAGAGGTGCTGGAAATTGCTTGGCACAAGTGGGACACAAAATTAGTATAGCAGACACTTTTTGGATGCCACTTATGTTCAGCACTGTTCGCTATAAAAATAGCAAAGCAAAATGTGCATGAGGGTTGAATGCAGAGGTGCTGGAAAATGCTTGGCACAAGTAGGACACAAAATTAGTATAGCAGCCACTTTTTGGATGCCACTTATGTTCAGCACTGTTCGCTATAAAAATAGCGTAGCAAAATGTGCATGAGGGTTGAAAGCAGAGGTGCTGGAATATGCTTGGCACAAGTGGGACACAAAATTAGTATAGCAGCCACTTTTTGGATTCCACTTATTTTCAGCACTGTTTGCTATAAAAATAGCGTAGCAAAAGTGGGCAGGTGGGTACAGTGGCCGGGTTCTCTGGGTCAGTGGACAGGAAAGGAAGCCTCACTTTCTATCCCTCCTAATGTCCTAATGGTGAAATGCAGCAAGGAATTCCCTGAGCTTAAGTACACAGACGCTGTTATCTGAAGCTTTATACAGCATTTCCACGGACCTGACTGTCACCTATGGCTCTGAGCACGAGGAAATGAGCCCTGAAAAGGGCTGAAATAAACTTATGTCCCTAATCTATAGAGCGCTGTGTGTATAGCGTACACAGCCGGAGCGGCGACAGGAGCTGCGTGAGCAGGGACTATCACCTACACACAGAAAGCAGATAATGGCGCCTTGAGGGAAAATGGCCATATTTATAATGCAAGGACATGTGACATGGACAGCCTATGACACATGCCCTTGTTTGTATGGCAAAAAAGACCACTTAGGTGTGTGTGTGTCTGGGATTGGCTGACATGCTGGCCCGCCCCACTGCATGTGCGCTTAGGAGGAAAAAAAAAAATGGCAATCGCTATTATCCCAGCAGCACTGATCTAAACGCACCGCCCCCGCACACTATACGCTGAAATTAGATAATAGTGTGAATCACAGAGTGACTCACACTATTACAGTGAAAAGCCAGCTAGTAACTAGCTAGGCTTTTTTCTGATCGAACCGTTCTGGAACGTAACTCGAGCTATTGAGCTTTTAGCATAAAGCTTGCATTCGAGTTCGATCTCGAGCACCCCCAAAATCATTTGAACATGAAATTGGGGAACCTCGAACATCGCTCAACTCTAATCCTGTGCTCCTTCCATAATATAGGTCTCCATCCTGGTATAATGCTCCCCATCTTAGGACCCATCCAGTAAAATATATCCCCTGTGGAGAGACAAGAGTCAGGGGTGCTCTCATATCCTGGCCTGGCTGTCTGTAGAAAGATCGCTTAGACATGGGCTCATCACACTGAACGCCCATACTCCTTCCCCGTGTGCAGAACATTACTCAGACAACACAGGCTGACAGGGTGAGGTTACAACACTCCGGTAAGATTTTATTGGGTTACCAACAGAAAACATCATATAGTACATTCCCAGCACGAGCACAAGATGGTGCAAGTGACAGTCTCATCCTTCCACAGGCTCACCATGTATTAGAATTCTGGCGACTTCAGGGCATCCAGGGCAACTACCCTATCCAGTAGCACCCTGCTGTTGGTAGGCAGCCACTGAGAGAATATGGCGGCAAGCTTAGGAAGCAGACTGAGCACCGTGTTGGGTAGAGGAGCAGTTCTGTAATCCACCAACTGGAGCTGTGGTCTCTTGACTGAAGTCCTGTAAAATTACCGGTAATAGAAGTAGTCCCCTTTTTATATCTCTCAGCTCCCTGTTCCCTTGTTTTTGCTAGTTTAATTGTCCTCTAGATGATGCAGACTAAAGGTGGCTTTACACACTGCAACATTGCAAACGACATCGCTGTAACATCACCGGTTTTGTGACGTAATAGCGACCTCCCCAGCGACATTGCAGTGTGTGAAACACATCAGCGACCTGGCCCCTGCTGTGAGGTTGCTCATCACTACAAATCTCTCAGGACCATTCTTTGGTCCTTTGTTTCCCGCTGTGCAGCATGATCGCTAGAAAGTCTCAGTGTGTAAATGGGCCTTTACAGCGACTTCTCTTTCAAAAAGCTGCTTTACAACGTTCCCAATGACTAGCTAGGTCGTTCTGCAGGTCCGCATCGCTGTTGCGTCGTTGGCCAGGTCTGCCTGTTTGACAGCTCACCAGCGACTCACCAGAGACTTTGTAGCGATCCCGGCCAGGTTGGGATCGCTGGTGGAATCGCTAGAAAGTCTCAGTGTGTAAAAGGGCCTTAAGACACCATAAGGGTCTAATGCAATTTGCAATCAGTAGGCATTCTACAACTTAGCATACAAAAAGGGCCCTGGACAGCACCATATGAAACAATGGCCCATGCCCATATGAAACAATGACCCATGTGCCTTAACTCACTGAACTAAGGAACAATACTTCTGGCATAATTACCAATAGCAACCACACAAAAAAATGTCATGGCATAGAGTCCTCAAGTATTTTTAGGCAATTTCTTTTATAAGTGATAAATTCAACATTTGTTACACTGAGACATGTACAGGAAAATTCAGACACATTAACACTTCTCCACATCAGTAGATATCACAGATTCTGGAGTTCTGATAATTGACATGCTAATCACATCCTTTGCACAGCGTCCCATAATTTTTAACTGCAAAATGCTACTATGAACAGAAACGCCGCACTTCATACAAAAATCATGGCTTAATACAGTGGCCAAACAGCTTCCAGCATGCTAAGAACTTCCATGCATAACAATGCTATCATTTAGACCACGTACAACAGAACATCAATGCCGCCCACCAGACTTCAAAGAAGACGGGAGAAACGGCATGACGTCACGTCGCACGAGCGTCCACAAAACAATATGAACCGCGTCGCAGCAGCAATCATGCTAGCGGTCTGAATATCACAGCCCGGAGGACTCTACTGTGATCTGCAATCCAGAAACTTTGTCTGGAAGTCACAAGAAGTCACCGCCCAGTCACAACGCACTTACGACTACCAATAGGAGCGGAGAGGGGCGCGGAAAAGGCAACGTAGTGCACGCCTATATGTTGTTAATCGTTTAATGTGACAGGCTCTCAGTGACCAACGATGTTGTTGTACAAGTTGTTTATGGATCGCCAGATCGTTGGTGCGTCATTGTTAAGGTTTAACTGTGTGACATCTCACCAGCGACCTCCTAGCAACTTACCAGCGATCCCTATCAGGTTGCATCGTTGTTGAGATTGCTGGTAAGTTGTTTAGTGTGATGGTACCTTTAGGATGCACATGTCAAATCCTCAGCGTATACAATGTGTGCAGAATTATTAGGCAAGTTGTATTTTAGAGGATTTTTTTTTATTATTGATGAACAACTATGTTCTCAATCAACCCACAAAACTCATAAATATCAAAGCTTAATATTTTTGGAAGTTGGAGTGGTTTTTTTTAGATTTGGCTAGTTTATGAGGATATCTGTTTGTGCAGGTAACTATTACTGTGCAGTAATTATTTGGCAACTTAATAAAAACCAAATATATTCCCATCTCACTTCTTTATTTTCACCAGGTAAACCAATATAACTGCACAAAATTTAGAAAAAAACATTTCTGACATGCAAAAACAAAACCCAAAAAAATTACTGACCAATATAGCAACCTTTCTTTCTGATGACACTCAAGAGCCTACCATCCATAGATTCTGTCAGTTGCTTGATCGGTTTATGATCAACATTACGTGCAGCAGCCACCCCAGCCTCCCAGACACTATTCCGAGAGGTGTACTGTTTTCCCTCTCTTTAAATCTTACATTTTACGAGGGACCACAGGTTCTCTATTGGGTTCAGATCAGGTGAACAAGGGGACCATATCATTATTTTTTCATCTTTTAGACCTTTACTGGCCAGCCACGCTGTGAAGTAGTTGGATGCATGTGATGGAGCATTGTCCTGCATGAAAATCATGTTTTTCTTGAACGATACTTATTCCTGTACAACTGCTTGAAGAAGTTGTCTTCCAGAAACTGGCAGTAGGTCTGGGAGTTGAGCTTTACTCCATCCTCAACCCGAAAAGGTCTCACAAGTTCATCTTTGATGATACCAGACCATACCAGTACCCACCTCCACCTTGCTGGCGTCTAAGTCGAGTGGAGCTCTCTGCCCTTTACTGATCCAGCCTCTGGACCATCCATATGGCCCATCAAGAGTCACTCTTATTTCATCAGTCCATAAAACCTTTGAAAAATCAGTCTTAAGATATTTCTTGGCCCAGTCTTGACGTTTTATATAATGTTCATTGTTCAAAGGTGATCATTTTTCAGCCTTCCTTACCTTGGCCATGTCCCTGAGTATGGCACACCTTGTGCGTTTTGATACTCAAGTAACATTGCAGCTCTGAAATATGGCCAAACTGGTGGCAAATGGCATTTTGGCAGCTTCACGCTTGATTTTCCTTAATTCATGGGCAGTTACAGTTAGGTCCAGAAATATTTGGACAGTGACACAATTTTCGCGAGTTGGGCTCTGCATGCCACCACATTGGATTTGAAATGAAACCTCTACAACAGAATTCAAGTGCAGATTGTAACGTTTAATTTGAAGGTTTGAACAAAAATATCTGATAGAAATTGTAGGAATTGTACACATTTCTTTACAAACACTCCACATTTTAGGAGGTCAAAAGTAATTGGACAAATAAACCAAACCCAAACAAAATATTTTTATTTTCAATATTTTGTTGCGAATCCTTTGGAGGCAATCACTGCCTTAAGTCTGGAACCCATGGACATCACCAAACACTGGGTTTCCTCCTTCTTAATGCTTTGCCAGGCCTTTACAGCCGCAGCCTTCAGGTCTTGCTTGTTTGTGGGTCTTTCCGTCTTAAGTCTGGATTTGAGCAAGTGAAATGCATGCTCAATTGGGTTAAGATCTGGTGATTGACTTGGCCATTGCACAATGTTTCACTTTTTTGCACTCATGAACTCCTGGGTAGCTTTGGCTGTATGCTTGGGGTCATTGTCCATCTGTACTATAAAGCGCCGTCCGATCAACTTTGCGGCATTTGGCTGAATCTGGGCTGAAAGTATATCCCTGTACACTTCAGAATTCATCCGGCTACTCTTGTCTGCTGATATGTCATCAATAAACACAAGTGACCCAGTGCCATTGAAAGCCATGCATGCCCATGCCATCACGTTGCCTCCACCATGTTTTACAGAGGATGTGGTGTGCCTCGGATCATGTGCCGTTCCCTTTCTTCTCCAAACTTTTTTCTTCCCATCATTCTGGTACAGGTTGATCTTTGTCTGATCTGTCCATAGAATACTTTTCCAGAACTGAGCTGGCTTCATGAGGTGTTTTTCAGCAAATTTAACTCTGGCTTGTCTATTTTTGGAATTGATGAATGGTTTGCATCTAGATGTGAACCCTTTGTATTTACTTTCATGGAGTCTTCTCTTTACTGTTGACTTAGAGACAGATACACCTACTTCACTGAGAGTGTTCTGGACTTCAGTTGATGTTGTGAATGGGTTCTTCTTCACCAAAGAAAGTATGCGGCGATCATCCACCACTGTTGTCATCCGTGGACGCCCAGGCCTTTTTGAGTTCCCAAGCTCACCAGTCATTTCCTTTTTTTCTCAGAATGTACCCGACTGTTGATTTTGCTACTCCAAGCATGTCTGCTATCTCTCTGATGGATTTTTTCTTTTTTTTCAGCCTCAGGATGTTCTGCTTCACCTCAATTGAGAGTTCCTTAGACCGCATGTTGTCTGGTCACAGCAACAGCTTCCAAATGCAAAACCACACACCTGTAATCAAAACCAGACCTTTTAACTACTTCATTGATTACAGGTTAACGAGGGAGACACCTTCAGAGTTAATTGCAGCCCTTAGAGTCCCTTGTCCAATTACTTTTGGTCCCTTGAAAAAGAGGAGGCTATGCATTACAGAGCTATGATTCCTAAACCCTTTCTCCGATTTGGATGTGAAAACTCTCATATTGCAGCTGGGAGTCTGCACTTTCAGCACACATTATATATATAATTGTATTTCTGAACATGTTTTTGTAAACAGCTAAAATAACAAAACTTGTGTCACTGTCCAAATATTTCTGGCCCTGACTGTATTTTGCGCCTTTTCTGCCCAACACGCTTCTTGCGACCCTATTGGCTATTTGCCATGAAACGCTTGATTGTTCAGTGATCACGCTTTAAAAGTGTGGCAATTTCAAGACTGCTGCATCCCCTGCAAGACATCTCACAATTTTGGACTTTTCAGAGCCCATCAAATCTCTCTTCTGATCCATTTTGCCAAAGGAAAGAAAGTTGCCTAATAATTAAGCACACCTTATTTAGGGTGTTGATGTCATTACACCACACCCCTCTGTATTGCGGAGATGCACATCACCTGATTTACTTAATTGGTAGTTGGCTCTCAAGCCTATACAGATTGGAGTGGGACAACATGTATAAAAATGATCATGTGATCAAAATACTCATTTGCCTAATAATTTTGCACAGTGTAGATACATACGGTGCACCAGAATGAAGCTGATCTTCATAAGTCCATGGATCCATGTGGAACTACCCCCTGGAGAATCAAAGATTTCCGGGTCCCATGCTGTCAGCACACAGAAGACGGAACAAGCTGGTAGTAAACACTCTGCAGAATTTCCCCATGTGTGGCTGCCATGATAAACAAAGATCGAGTCCTCCACATTTGAGGGACATTTTGGGAGGTGAAGCCCCATTTCTCAAGCTAGTTATGAGAAAACTTATGAAGATCAGCTTCAATCTTTTTCACAGTATGTATCTTTGATATTTTATTCACCGTGTTGACTATATGGTAAAACTGATGTGTCAGAGTGTTTCCGAAGTGGGTACGAGTTTGTTGACACAAATATGTATAAATAACAAAAATACAGTATATCCAGCTCACCAGTCTCTGTGTATATTCCACCTGGGTCGGTGCACGGTATCCGTGGTTGGCGTCCACAGCTTTCACAATCATTGGAAAGGATCAGGGGAGGGAAACAAATACCTATGCTTATGATTAAGGAGTTCTTCTCTGAAACATATAAGGCACTATAAGCCATATGGAGAGATTGTTTTAGTTGATATAAGAACATTTTTTTTTACTTGGAATTAATAAATTTGAAGGTTTTTTAAGGACATGGTGCTGGATATGTTTCCCTCCCCTCCTCCTTTCCAATGATTGGGACAAATATGTAAAGGTTTACTTTAAGGGGTTAAAAAAATTCAGATGTTTGACCCAAAAAAGTGCCACACTTTTTGCGCCATTTTCCGCAACCCATAGCGTTTCCGTTTTTCAAGATATGTGGCTCAGTGATGGCTTATTTTTGGCGTCTCAAGCTGACATTTTTAATAGTACCACTCTTGTGCAGATGCTACATTTTGATTGCCTGTTATTGCCTGTTAGTCTGATCACTGATTCATTTCTCCTGATCAGAGCTGCACAGCTCAGACCAGCAGAAATGCACGTCTTCTGTTACAAGCAGCTTTCTGCTGGCTGTAACAGGAAGTGAGTCATGATAGTGTGAGAGTCTGAAATGTGATTGGGTCAGCAGTGTAGTAGAACCCTGTGAGTTCCGCCTGCCTGCACTGATCAGCAGGGTTTTGGGTCAGAGACCCTGTAGATGCAAGAGTTACCTCAGAAAAAGTGTGAAGAGCCCGGGCTGCCTGAGAGAGACAGTTGTGTGACTGCTGGCTAAAAAGAGTCTGAAAAGAGAAAGAGATCAGAGAGACTATTGGAGACTATTTCTTTTTCATTATCTTTCCCTCACAAAAGAACTAGGAGCTGTGCTGAAGAAATTGGACCGTGTTGTGTGAGAAATGAGCTCCAATTTCCTGAGGGGAGGGCTATTCTCTGGACCGAGGAAGCCTGTGTTCTGTCTGAGGACTTCTACAGAGCTGTGGGTTTGAGACCTTGTTCTGTGTGGAGTAATTGGCTAATATTAACTAAGTCCGGGGTCCCTGCGTGGCAAAATTGGGGTGAAGACATCCTTAGAGCAAGAAGAAGATTTTTGTGTTTCCTTTTTCTTCCTTCTTTGGAATTATATACAGTGGACTCGGACCACAGGCCTGTGTGAAACTTCCCTTGAAGTTAACTGTACCATAGTTTTAAGATACCCGGGTATCCCTTTGTTCAGTGTAGAACCAACGTTGGTGAAATTTAGGGCATTATTATTAGTGGTGATAAGTTATACTCAGTGCGCCATCTCAGAGGTTTCCTCAGAGTGCCCCCATTGGATTTACACCTCTTGCCTTTATAGTTAATTGTTTTTCTTTGTTCAATCTGGTGAGTAGGTCAATTTATTCCCGGTTCCTGAGGTAATATACATAACCCGGGAACTCTGAGATCGGCGCATTGATTCCGGCTAAAAGCTGAGTGTGTTAATTCCACTTTTGTGGTTCTTTGAGGGGTTCTTAAGTCAATGGTTATTTATTCTGAATCATACTCTAATTCTCAACCCAGCAAAGGAACCCATGTTTATTTCTGCCTCTGTCTCGGTTTGTGACCCACTGGATTCTCTTCGGACCTACGGTCATTACAATAGTGACGGGAGTCATCACATGACCCTGTGCTACCATGACAACTATCAGCCCCTATGATCACGTCATGGGGCCTCTGATGACTTGGGGTTATTCAGTCTGAAAAAACAAAGGCTTAGGGGTGATCTTATTACAATGTACAAATACTGTATATGAGGGGACAGTACAGAGCTCTCTCTCCAATGATCTTTTTACACCTAGGCCTGCCACAGGGACAAGGGGGCATGCACAACAGTTAGAGGAAAAGACATTTAATCATAATCCCAGACACAGATTGTTTACTGTGAGAGCAGTGACGACTAAGGAACGCTCTTCTACATAATGTTGTATTGGTTAATTCACTACTAAAATTTAGGAGAGGCCTGCATGCCTTGCTTGAAAAATATAATATTACCGGTTATGTGCACTAGATTCTGTGATGGAGCATTGATCCAGGGAACTAGTCTGATTGCCAGATGTGGAGTCAGGAAGGAATTTTTTCCCTTAGGGGCACTTTGCACACTACGACATCGCAGATGCGATGTCGGTGGGGTCGAATCGAAAGTGACGCACATCCTGCGTCGCTGTCGACATCGTAATGTGCAAAGCATTTTTGATACGATTAACGAGCGCAAAAGCGTCGTAATCATATCGTCGGTGTAGCGTCGGTCATTTCCATGAATTGGGAAAGACCGATGTTACGATATTGTTCCTCGTTCCTGCGGCACCACACATCGCTGTGTATGAAGCCGCAGGAGCGAGGAACATCTCCTTTCCTGCCTCCACCGGCTATGCGGAAGGAATGAGGTGGGGGGGATGTTTACGTCCCGCTCATCTCCGCCCCTCCGCTTCTATTGGCCTCCTACCGTGTGACGTTGCTATGATGCCGCACGACCCGCCCCCTTAATAAGGAGGCGGTTCGCCAGCCAGGCGACCTCACGTCAAGTGAGGGTATTGATTTCAAAAACCTGCATCTCCTAGCAGAAAACTGTGGGTGTTTTTTCCAAGAGACACAAATTTAGTACTGAAATTTATACACCATATTCTTGCACCTAATCTGCATCTCCTGGCAAAAAAATAAAAAATAGCATCAAAACTGCATCATAACACATGCGGTTTAAATGTAATTTTTTTGTCAGGAGATGCAGATTAGGTGCAGGAATTTGGTGTACACATTTCAGCACCAAATCTGCACTTCTTGACAAAGCAAATACACAAAAACGGTTTTGATGCTGTTTGGTGTGCTTTACTCCCAGGAGATGCAAATTTGGTGCTGAAATATCTGCACCAGATTTCTGCCCTTTTACAGTTAGGGATGTGGTTATGTTCAGAATTAGCCAATTACATACAATTAGTGATGAGCAAGCGCACGGCACTGTTAGTTACTCGATCAAGCATCAAGGTGCTCAGATACTTGCAGAACTCGGGCGAGTATTGTGGGTGCTCGGATGTTTTATCTGTGAAACAATGACCACAATGCACATGCTTGCTTCACTGCATGATGTGTGCAGGCACCCCAAGGAGAGCCATTCACAGTCTCTAAATGTCTCTCACTGGGAGTAAATCAGCGAAAAAAACTCACCCTCCCTCCGGAAATGATCTCTTTATGGCTGGCTGTATGTGTGCAGAGAGATGAACTGCCCAATCATTGACTTCCATTATACCCGTTACCTGAATTGAGCCTTTCAGAGCATCTGACCTACTCGACTCGAGGACCATGCTCGCCCATCTCTACATATAAACTCTTATTAGTAGTCAGCACACAGCTACTATCATTTAAAGTGATTCTAAGTAACCATATATAAAGTTTAGCTGTTCTAAAATAATTTTCCTGCAATTTTCTCAGTTGTATTGTGCAACAAATACCATACTCCGAAAACAACTTACAAAACATGACTTTATTATAAATTACATAGTTACATAGATTGAAAAAAGACTTATGCGTCACAAGAGACGATCTATCGTGTGATCGCACGAGCGATCGCACCAGTCCCCGTTGTTTGTGCGTCACGGGCAATTAGTTGCCTGTGGCACACAAAGTCGCTAAACCACTGTCACACGTACTTACCTGCTGAGTGACGTCGCTGTCGGCGGCGAATATCCTCTTCCTGAAGGTGGTGAGACGTTCAGCGTCACAGCAACGTCACACAGCGGCCGGCCAATAGATGCGGAGGGGCGGAGATGAGCAGGACGTAAACATCCTGCCCACTTCATTCCTTCTGCGTTGCCGGTGGCTGCAGGTAAGCTGCGTTCGTCATTCCCGGGGTGTCACACGGAGCGATGTGTGCTGCCCCAGGTACGATGAACAACCAGAGCGCAGATGGAGGAATGACATTATGAAAATGAGCGACGTGTAAACGAGCAACGATAAGGTGAGTATTTTTGCTCATTCACCGTTGCTCGTAGCTGTCACACGCTACGATATATCAAACGATGTCGGATGTGCGTCACTTACGGCGTGACCCTGCCGACATATCGCACGATATATCGTCTTGTGTGACGCCCGCATTAGATTCATCAAATTCAATGTTTCTTCACCATTATACATTATCTATAACCCAAAATGCCATTTTTGCAGAGGAAAGCATATAGCCCATTTTAAAAGCTGTTATAGTGTCTGCCATTACTACATCTTGCGGCAGGGAATTCCAAGGAATTTAATCTCTTTTTATACACCCTAAAATCTTGTTTGCTTTAGCAGCTGCTGCCTGACATTGAGTGCTGCTGCTCAGCTTACTTGTAACTAGATATGAGCAAGTAGTGAAATACTCAGACTCGCTATACTCGTAACGAGTAGGTCCTAATACTCAGGTACGCGTTACGAGTAGCGAGTCCAATGCAAGTCAATGACAAATGCGAGTAATTGTCTGCTGGACCCTACAAAGCAGTCTGGGGGCTGAGTAAAAGGCTGAAATGGATGCATGATTGTTTAAAAGCCGGCGGTAAAAAGCCGTCGGCTTTTTTAAGCAATCAGCTGATGCACACTCCCTTCCTGAGTCCTTCGCTCCCTGCTTCCTGGTGCTGTGCTCCTCGCCTGGTCCAAACTTAGGATCGGGCAGGGAGGCAGTGGGGGAGAGAAGTACCGGGCAGTGGGGAGGGAAGCACCAGGCGGGGGAGTGAGGCAGCAGGGAGGGAAGCATCGGACGGGAAAGTCATCGGTGAAGTCTTACCTGGCTCCCCGCTGCTGTTCGCAGTGTTGTTCCTCTACTTCCGGAGCCGCTTATTACAACTAATGTAATATGCACTGCATCGCCCCACCCACTCCATGTGACAGCCAAGTGTGTAAATTAATAAATAAATTAAAAAAACGACATAGGGTCCCCCCTAATTTTGATAGTCAGCCAAGATAAAACAGACAGCTGGGGGTTTGTATACTCCCCCTTGGGGGCACATAGTTATTGCCTCCCCAGTGTAAGAATAGTAACTGGCAGCCATCCCAGATTTGGCACATCCATTAGATACGCCATATCTGGCGTTTATCCCAGCTTATCCCAATTGCCCTGGTGCGGTGGCAATTTGGGTAATAAGGGGTTAATGACAGGTGATAATTGACACTGAGTGGTGACATGTAGCTGCAGCTCAGAGCAAGAGCCAGCACAGAATGAGAGCTCTGAAGCTCGCTGTGATCTGAATGATGCTGTCAGAGCAGTCATTCTGCGGCTCGGCGTCTCCTTGTCAATGCTAAACTGTGTCGGGCAGCGACGATGTCATTGCTGCCCGAAACACTGTCAGACCTGCTTAATCCTCGCATCATTCTGTTAGTGGCGGTAGAGAGAGGATTAACCCTCACTACCATCACTAACATGTTGCTCAGCTGATGACTACGTGGGACCTCGTATTTGACTACTTCGGAGGGATTTTGAGGATTTAATAAAATGGTAAATGAGAGTTTGTCTGATTTTATTTACAATAAAAGTTTTGTTGTCTGTGTTTCATTTTGAATCAAGGTGTTTTCAACGTGTGTTATTTTACTTTACTACAAACGAAGCTGAACTTTATTAATTCAGGGCTTAATGTCACCTGGTAAAATGCAAGTAACATTAATCCCTTATTACCTACTTTGCCAAAGCACTAGCGCAGCTGGACAAGCCAGGTAAGTGCCAGATATGGCAATAACTATGTGCCCCCCCAGAGGGAAAATACCAACCCCAAGCTGTCTATTTTATCTTGGCTGACTATCAAACTTGGGGGGACTGCACGCCGTTTTTTTAAATTATTTATTTATTCTACTGCATGATATAGACCCGCCCACCAGTGGCTGTGATTGGTTGCAGTGAAACAGCTGTCACTCAGCGTGGGGGCGCATTTGACTGCAACCAATCATAGGTATTGGTGGGCTGTGGAAGCAGTGAATATGAGATGGAATAATGAGTGGCCGGCATTTTCAAGAGCAGGAGAAACTGCCGGAGCAGTGTGACAGCCGTGCAGTGCCATGTCGGTGATCGGTGAGTTTGAGAGAGAGGGGGTGAGATGGAGAAACCGACCGACAGAGAGAGATAGAGAGAGACCGACAGAGAGAGAGCCCGACCGACCAACAGACAGAGAGATAGAGAGACTGACCAACCGACAGGCAGAGAGAGGGAGACCGACAGACAGAGAGAGAGAAAGAGACTTCCCCAACGGCTTTTCCATCCGATGCTTCCCTCCCCGCTGCCTGGCTCCCCCGCCTGGTGCTTCCCTCCCCGGTGCCTGTTGCTTCGCTCCCCCGCCGCCTCTCCACCCGATCCTATATTAGGAGCAGGCAAGGAGGGCAGCACCAGGGAGCGGGGAGCGAAGCAACAGGCAGCGGGGAGCGCAGCACCAGGGAGCAAAGGACCCAGGCGGGGAGCGTGTATCAGCTTTTTGCTTTAAAAAGTCGGCACCTTTTTACCACCCGGCTTTTAAACAATCATACATCCATTTCAGCCTTGTACTCAGCCCCCAAACCGCTTTGTAGGGTCCAGCAGACAATTACTCACATTTCCTATTGACCAAAGGGTGCTTTACACGCTGCGACATCGCTACCGATATATCGTCTGGGTCACATCGTTAGTGACGCACATCCGGCGCCGGTAGCGACATCGCAGCGTGTGACACCAAGAAGCGACGATCAACGATCGCAAAATTGTTCAAAAACGGTGATCGTTGACACGTCATTCCTTTCCTTAATATCGCTGCTGCCACAGATACAATGTTGTTTGTCGTTCCTGCGGCAGCACACATTGCTATGTGTGACACCGCAGGAGCGACGAATATCCCCTTACCTGCGGAATGAAGGAGGTGGGTGAGATGTTACGTCCCGCTCATCTCCGCCCCTCCACTTCTATTGGCCAGCCGCTTATTGACGCCGCAGTGACGTCGCTATGACGCCGAACGCACCTCCCCCTTGAGGGAGGGATTGTTCGGCGGTCACAGCGACGTCGCTGGTAAGGTATGTGTGTGTGACGCTGCCGTAGCGATAATGTTCGCTACGGCAGCAAGCACCAAATGTCGCACGAACGAAGGGGGCGGGTGCTATCGCTCTCGACATCGCTAGTAATCGCTAGCAATGTCGCAGCGTGTAAAGTACCCTTTACATTGGACTCGCTACTCTCAACGAGTAATTATAAGAATACTCGTGGAGTAACGAGTAGCCCGAATACCGTACTACTCGGCGAGTACCGAGTAGTAACAAGTATACTCGCTGATCCCTGCTTGTAACCAGAATACCCCAGTCCTTCTCCTGTTCCGTAGTCCCAAGTCTACTTATAATGTATATGATAAATCCGAATGTCTATGTCAAAATACCCACATGTATGACTAAGGCAAGCAAAGCAACCACAGGTTAAATAAAATATGAAGTTTATTTATAATGAATTCCAAAACATATATAAAAGCAAGAGTGCCTCAACACCCTATGGACAATAGCATAGACCTGTTCCAAGCTCACATAGGATCAAATAGTATAACAACATACAGGTTAACATGTCATGGGGCATTCAACAAAACCTTTTTTTCACATATGAGCACAATTAATACTAAATAAAGATCAGCACAATACGCCACAAATAACTCAACTAAGAGTCAAAAATATATCTTGGTCACTGTGTTCAGGGCAGGTCCCATGTCCCTCTGCTTTTCTGCACAACTTATCTGCTAACAGATGGCTGTTGGACCCGGACTTGTCAACATAGCCTAAAGCTTTGTAATTTTATATACCTGCAAGCATTTGTAATCCACTTTGTTGGAAATAGATACGCCCATTTAACAAAGTAATTAGTGATTTTTATTTTTTTATAAAAATATTTGCATAAATATATATCAAAATCATTTGTCACGTTGTAGTAGTTGACATCATTTGTAATAGAAAATGACAAGATAGGATACACTAATGCAATTTCCAGGATGTGGCCCAAAATAAGAAATCCTTGCAGCTGTTATTTCAGTCAGTGCTGCGTTAGGTTAGCGCTAATATTATCTAATAATACTTTCTGTGAGAACTGATCACAGGGATTTTATTTAATTTCACTGGATACAGATTTTTTTTGTCTATCCCTCCATGTTGTATAAACAGAGTACATCAATTAAATAAAGAAAAGTGTTATTTATAATGTTTATGAAAATCAAATAATCCGGAATTATGTAATTTAATTAGAATTACTTTATTAAACATTGGCAGATGTGTTACTGTAGTATGATAATTGAGTGATTAGGAAATTTGATTAGCTGGTAAGTCCAGCACATTGCTGTAATACTTTTATCACACACTTTCATTGCTGAGGAGCTAGATGAAATAACATGTTTACTATGTGTATGTTTCCAGTGTTTCTTATTTTAACGCTGTAATTCAACGTGCTACTTACATTTGATTTTGTTTTTGATCCTTAGCAAATACCATTTTTTTGACACTGTATTTCAGTTGTGTAGTTCAGGGCTTCTCAAGCTTTTTCTTCCGAGGTGTCATCAGACCAAGGTATCACCGAAGGCTCACTATCTGTAATGGAAGTCCATGCTAAAACTAAAAATATTTCTCAATTTCAAGGTTTTTGTCTCCTGAACTAATTAATTTGGTTGAACTAGAGATTTCTGAAGACCTAGTAGCTGACCCTCACAAACAACTAGAAGAAGCCTTTATCTAAAGTCTGGCTGAACCTGCCGAGCCGAACTTCAATGGGCCCGCTCATCTCTAGACAAAAGCGAATTTATTAATTTTTTTACAAATTTCATATTTGTTTCTCGACATTTGAATAAAAAAAGATATACATGTTTGGTATCTGCATACTCATATTGACCAGGAAAATCATATTATCAAGTCAATTTAGCCTTAGGGGAGGAGAGAAGATCTAGCACCGATGTAATAAAAAAATTCTTTACTCAAAATTCATAAAAAAAGGTAATTCCAACTAAATGCGGAATATATTTACGCTTGACACGTATTAGAGAAAGTAGACTCCTTATTCATAAGCAACAGTTATGAAAGAGGAGTTTCCTTTCTATGAAACGTGTCAAGCGTAAATATATTCTGCACTTGGTTGGAATTACCTTTTTTTATGAATTTTGTATAAAGAATTTTTTTATTACGTCAGTGCTGGATCTTCTCTCCTACCCTCCTCCTCTTGATGTGACTGATTAGATTATTCAGCTGTGGAAGCCAAACCACTTGTTCCGTGCACTGGACCAGAAGTTGGAGATACCTGCTTTGGAGTGGTGAGTAGAGATGAGCCACCCCCTAGCGTTCGAGTTCGGTTCGTCGAACGAAGGCTCCGTTCGACGAATTACTCGAACCCCATTGAAAACAATGGGAGGCAAACACAAACACATAAAAACACATTATACATGTACACATACAGTTAATAAACTTTGCCATAACACTTACAGGCCCCCACGATGCGTCCTGCACTCTGTCTCCCACCGCTTTTCCTTCCGATAATCACTGCGTCCTCCCGGTAACCATCACTGATTATAGGACCTAGCCGTACCTGCCTGCTGTACCAGGCTAGCATATAAAAACATGGCGAAGCCCACGTCATTTTTTGGGGGGGCAAAAAACTTCTGCATACAGTCCTGGATGGAGTATGCTGAGCCTTGTAGTTCTGCAGCTGCTGTCTGCTCTCCTCCATACAGACAGGCAGTAGACAGCAGCTGAAGAACTACAAGGCTCAGCAGACTCCATCTAGGATTGTATACAGGAGTTTTTTGCCCCCCCCAAAAAATTATGTGGGCTTCGCCATATTTTTATATGCTAGCCAGGTACAGCAGGCAGCTACGGGCTGCCCCCTACCCCCAGCTGCCTATTTGTACCCGGCTGGGAACCAAAAATATAGGGAAGCCCATTTTTTTTTAATTATTTCATAAATTTCATGAAATAATTAAAACAAAAATGACGTGGGCTTCACCCAATTTTTGTGTCCAGCCAGGTACAACTAGGCAGCTGGGGATTGGAATCCGCAGTTCAGGGTGCCCAAGCTTTCTGGTCACCCCTACTGCGAATTTCAGTCTGCAGCCGCCCCAGAAAATGGCGCTTTCATAGAAGTGTCATCTTCTGGCGCTGTATCCAACTCTTCCAGCTGCCCTGGTGACGGGTGGCTCGCTGGGTAGTAATGGGGTTAGGGCTAGCTTTATATTATCAACTGGTCCTAAGCCCAAAATTCATGGTGTCAGGCCAATATTAGACATGGCCACCATGAATTTCTAGTACAGATAAAAAAAACACAACACACAGAAAAATATTTTTATTAGAAATAAAACAAAACACAATTAGTGACTCCATCTTTATTGAAATAAAGAACCCCTCCTGTTTCAAGGGTCCCACTCCATCCAATCTGGATCCAATATCATCTGATTGGTTTGCTGGAAGGCAAAGCGATCAGATGATGTGTCAGGTTTAAGGGCTTGAATCACATGACACAGCAGCTGATTGTATAAACGGCTTTTATACAATGAACTGATGCATCAGTGCAAAAACAAAACAAACTACACACTTCTGTGCAGACACCTGTCCGACAGCATCAGGTGATAGTTTAGCCGACCTCACCGCTCGATTTATAGTGTCAGCTGATTCCGTCAGGTGACCAACATCAGCTGATCATCGCCAGGTCTGAGAGAGAGAAAGAAGAGAGAGAAGATAGCGAAAAGAGAAAGAAAAGACAGAAAGAAAAGAGAGAGAAAAAAGAGAGAGAAAAGAGAAGAGAGAGAGGAAGAGAGAGGGAAGAGGAGAGAAGAGAGAGAGGAGAGAGAGAGAAGAGAGAGAAGAGAGAGGGGAGTGAGGAGAGCAAAGAGAGAGGAGAGAGAGAGAGAAAAGAGAGAGAGGAGAGAGAGAAGAGAGAGGAGAGAGAAGAGAGAGAAGAGGAGAGAAAAGGAGAGAGAAGAGAGAGAGAAGAGGAGAGAAGAGAGAGATGAGAGAGAGAAGAGAGAGAGATGAGAGAGGAGAGAAAGAGAAGAGAGAGGAGAGAGTGAGAGAGAGAGGGAAAAAGAGAAAAAGAGAGACTGAGAAAAAGAGAGAAAAAGAGAGAAAAAGAGAGAGAGAAAGAGAGAAAAAGAGAGAGAGGAGAGGGAGAGAGAGAGAGAGAAAGAGAGAGAGAAAGAGAGAGAGAGAGAGAGAGAGAAGAGAGAGGAGAGAGCAATGCAGCCTCATTCTTTGAACTGCTCCGATTTTAGAGGTATGTCCCACGGCTCACAGCTGATGTCCGGCTCCTCCCCTCAGTGCATAATTAAATTAAAGTATAATTATAAATAAATAATAATTATAATTTAAATTAAATTAAATTCTTTCCTGGGACAGCCAGGACTTGAACTCATGAAGTATTGTTTCTTAGGCAAGAACTCTAACCATTCAGCCACTGGCTCTAAAGAGAAACATAGATGTTTTTGTGTTTTATTCCAAATAAAGGATTTTTTGTTGTGTGTGTTTATTTACTTTCACTTACAGTTTAATCATGGAAGGTGTCTCGGGGAGACGCCTGGCATGATTAACTCCTTATTATCCCGATTGCCACCGCACCAGGGCAATTCGGGATGAGCTGGGTAGAGTCCCGGGACTGCCGCATCTAATGGATGTGGCAATTCCCGACGGCTGCTGGGTGATATTGTTAGGGTGGTGGGCTCCACATGACGCTGTGCTCTCCATCCTGACAATACCAGCCTCCAGCCGTGTGCCTTTATCCTGGCTGGTATCAAATATGAGAGGAACCGCATTTTTTTTTTTATTTATTTATTTTACTGCACGATATAGACCCGCCCGCCAGCAGCTGTGATTGGTTGCAGTGAGACAGCTGTCACTCATCGTGGGGGCGTGTCTGACTGCAACCAATCATGCGCACCAGTGGGCGGGGAAAGCACGGAATAACTAATTGAAAAATGAAGCGGCAGCCATTTTTAAAAGAGGAAATGCCGCTGGAGATTTGTGACAGCCGTGCAGCGAGACGCCCGTGATCAGTGAGTAGGAAAGAAAGAGGGATTGTGCTGTGGACGCAGGAAGTATGCAGATATGCAAGGTGCGCACATACTTATTGTGAAAAGCCACGCTTTTGGTGATCGAACCTTTCTCGAATGTAACTCGAACTGGCGAACTTTTAGCAAATTGTTTGAGTTCGTCGAACGACTCAAACACCCCCCAAAATCCCTCGAACGTCAAATTGGCGAACCTCGAAAATTGCTCATCTCTAGTGGTGAGCTGAACTAAATTCCTTATTTGTGTTTTTTCAATTTAACTGTATATTGAACATGGTAAATAAAAAAAAATTAAAAAAAACTATTTTGGAATTACAGGGGTTTTTTTTCAATTTCAACACACTTGCAATTTTTTTTTCCAGTTTTCCACTACACTATGTGGTAAAATAAATAGTGTCATTCAAAATTGCAACTCATTCTGCAAAAAACTAGCTGCCACACAGCTAGGTTGAAGGAAAAATAAAAATGTTACGTCTCTTGGAAAAAGGGGAGGAGAAAACAAAAGCAAAAATCAAAACCTGAAAATCATCAGGTCAGGAAGGGTTTAAGGAATGGTTACATGTAATCTCAGCAAGAAGAGAAGTACAGTGTTTTTTGTTTTATAAAACACACCTGATTATAAGACGCACCCCAAATTTGAAGAAGGGAAATAGGAAAAAAATAATTTTAACTGTTAAAAAGAGGGTTTGTGTTATAATTCAAGTGCCTCTTATATTAGCTCACCAGGGGGGAGCGGCAGTAGTGGAGCGGCTCAGGAAGGTCACAGGAGGCAGAGTTGGTGATACTGCGGGCTCGGAGGAGGGGGTGTCGCGGCTCAGGAGGGTTGGAAATACTGTGGGCTAGGAGGAGGGTGTGTCGCGGCTTAAGAGGGTGAGTGTGCAGAGAGTTGGTGATACTGCGGGCTTGGGGGTGTCACGGCGGCGGGCGCCATTGATCTGCCAGCAGGCTCGGAGGAAGGGGTGTCGTGGCTTGAGGATCAGCATGCAGCAGTGGAGGGTTGTCAAAACTGTGGGGTCATGGGGTGTCACTGCGGTGAGCACCATTGATCTGCTGGCTGACTGTGTGCACCATTGAATTGCCAACCGTTAATGCAATGGACTTCAAGAAAATGGCCGCAGAGGCAGCACATGCGAATTATTGCCTCCGCAGCCATTTTCTTGAAGTCCATCGCATCAACCACCAACAACTCAAAGCAGTCAGCAGATTAATGGCACCTGCCGCCACGACACAACACGAGTTCGCAGTATTCGCAGTATTGCAGACCCTCTGCTGGCACATGCTAACCCTCTTCAGCCGTAACACCCCCTTCTCCGCGTCCGCCGACAGATCAATGGCGCCCACCACTGTGACACCCCATGAGCCCGCAGTATTGCCAACCCTTTACTGCCGCACAATGACCCTCCTGAGCTGCTCCACTGCAGTGACACTATCTAAAAGCTCTCTGAATTGCTGACCGTATGCAGTTTGTAAGACGCACCCCCATTTTTCCGCAGTTTTGGGGGAAAAAATGCATCTTACAAACCGGAAAATACGGTACATCTTTTTATATAAACATGCAATATAAGCTTCCCATGTTTAATGTACCTGAAGTAGAGGTGAGCACAATGGAGGACTGAGTTCAAGTCAAATTTTCTGAATTTTACAGGTTCACGTGAATTTGAACATTCTGAGATTTGATTGAGGTTCACAAATAAAAACAAAACTTGCTCAGCACCATTTCTCACAGGGCTGAAGTATCAGAGTTAATGTTAGCTTGTTAAATAAAGCCTATATAAGAAGATACCAAAATCAAAACCCAAAGGAAATGTATTAAGAATGCACGCAACATATGATGACAAGCACCATTAAAGAACACAACACACAAAGGAAATGATAAAAACCACTATAAAATAAGAAGGAAAGACGTTGTGCCATGATTAGAATATTTGTTCTTCAAAAATATACGGAATAAAAATAAGATTTTTGTACAGACACTGCATAGAAAAATATGAGAAAATATGTACAATAATATATTACAAAAATATTCTGAAATATACATAAATTACTAAATCAATGTGAATTTATAAATTATTAAATATGATTATTAAATATAATTATAAAAAGTCATATATACGACTTAAAGTTCCTAAATATCCCAGTGATAAAGATCAGACAAAATTTGGTTAATAAGTAGTGCATAAGCCCTACACTAAGATCCCATGTCAGGAATCTAAAAAATGATGATCAGAGTAAAGGAATAATTCTGACCAAAGATGTTATACCACAATCCACTCTCACCACTCCAATGTGCGTTTCACTTCTGCTTTGTCAGGAAGTGCAGTGGAGGGAGAGAAACAACAAGGTTATAGATAACTAAATGGAGAACGTAATCTTACTGGGTGCTGCTACATGCACATTCATGTGTCATCACCCAAATACCGTGGGCAAGACCAACGTTACTGAAGTGTGATAGTTTCACAGTGACAAGATACGATGCCAAGACAACCAGTGCGTGAGCTAGCCTAGACGAATTCTCAGAGTAGTGCTCAACGTACCCCACAGCCATAGAAAGAAGGGGAAAACACATGCTTATATTATGAAATGACATAATAGCAGAATGTGTATGAGACAAAGTAGACAAAGATAAAGAGGTTGTTTATTATAAACCTCGTAGTCTTTTAATGAAAAGTATCTAAATCTAAAAATATAAGTAATGTTCAGCTGGATATGTGGTACTAAAGAATGTAAAATTAAAGTTCTATGATAACTGAACAAAATAAATGTGTAAAAATATAAAACAAAGTGCATATAATGGAGAAAATACATGTAAGGTGTCACGCTTCCCGGTCCCCGTGCCCCGCTCTCCGGTCCCCGTGGTCTGCCTCCCGGTTCCCGGCGGCGTTCCCTGCTCACCACCCCGGTCCCGGCCTCTTCTTCCTCATCTGCGCCCCCCATGTGTCCTGCTTCCCGCTCCCGGCGCCCCTCTGCGACATGGGACACTCACCCGGGCACTCCTGCTTCCTCTGCACCGCTCCCTGGACTGGCTTCTGGCACACGGGCCTCGCGCATGCGCATTAGGGCGCGCGCGCGGTCATTGACCCTCTCTTAAAGGGCCAGCACCTAGAAACAGGAAATTGCATAGACAGGTACAGGGTATATTAGGATTCTCTTTTCCTGGTGGGCGGGGCCTGTTCTACGTGTTTAGTAAGCTAGGAGTTCAGGTCCCCGTATTGCTGTGTCCAGTATTAACCCCTGTCTGTCTCGCAGAGCCTGTCCTGCCACGCCAGCCGGTCCTGACCACGTCTGTTCCAGTCCTACTGACGGTGACTTCGGCGGAACTTCCACCACCTCTGCAGCTCCGCCAGTCTCCAGTCCCTGGCTCCGTTTGGTGACCCGTCCCCTCGCTCAGCAGGTTCTGGATTCCGCCTGACCCTTCAACCTAGCCTCGGACCCTGAGCCTCGTCACCCGGACTGCCTTCTGGAACTCCGTGTTCTCAGCGACAGCTACTTTCCCGCTTCCTACGGACTGTCTTGCTACCAGTAGTGCTTCGGCTGCCGTGCATCAAGACCCTCTGGCGGGGTGACCGGCCTGGCTGCCTCACCAAGGGAACCCGGTGTACGGTCCAGTGTTTCCACCACCCGGACGTAAGAGCTAGAACAGGCCATGGATCCCGCCGAAGCACTAGCGGCCCAGCCGGGCAACTTGCAGCAGGAACTCGGACGACAGCGCGAGACCCAGTCCCGCATGCTGGCCTTCATGTCCTCGGTGGATACCCGCCTGAACACGCTGCAAGCAACAGCCACGTCCCTGGCATCTCAGGCTTCTACAGCACAGTCCACGGCCGCTGTTCCCGTGGCGGCTTCCTCGGAATCTTCTAAACTCCGCTTGGCCTCTCCACCCCGATATGCTGGAGATCCTAAGACCTGCAGAGGATTCTTGAATCAGTGCTCCCTCCACTTTAAGCTGCTTCCACACCTGTTTGCCTCCGACCAAGCCAAGGTGGCGTTTGTGATGTCCCATCTGGAGGGAGAAGCACTGGCCTAGATGAACCCTTTATGGGAGAAGGAGGATCCGGTAACCACCAACATCCAGGAATTCCTGCAGGCTTTTCGTATTACCTTTGACAAGCCCGGACGCGCCTCCGCCTCATCGCTCCTCAGGCTACGTCAGGGGACTTTGACGGTGGGCCAATATGCTATCCGCTTCTGCACCTTGGCCTCAGAATTGGGGTGGAACAATGAGGCCCTAACCGCCGCCTTCTGGGAGGGACTCTCGGGCCGTATTAAAGATGGGCTGGCTGGTCGTGACGTGCCTTCCACCCTGGATGCCTTGATCGCTCTAGCGACCCGAGTGGATCTTCGCTTCCAGGAACGATCCAAAGAGGTGTCCCGCGAGAGGCGTCCGATACGGCACTCCTCCCCACCACTGAACCCCATCGCTCCCCAGTCGGCATCACCTGGCGCTTCTACCTACGAGCCCATGCAGATTGACCGCCTGAGGCAGTCTGAGCAACGCAGAGCAGAACGACTAGCAAAGGGTCTCTGCTTCCACTGCGGAGATGGCACACACCTGCTACGTTCCTGTCCCGAGAAGCCGGGAAACTCCAAAGCCTAGGATTGGTAGGAGAGGCCACCCTAGGTGCTGGGACTCTCTCAGACTCCGTCACATGGACTGTTCAAGTGACTACAGAAGAGACCCGGTTCACGGCAGAGGCATATCTCGATTCCGGAGCAGCAGGCAACTTCATCCAGCAGGCCACGGTGGATAAGTACCAGGTGCCTGTCCTCCCACTAGAGAAACCGCTGGTGATCGCCTCTGTAGATGGGAGACCCCTCTCTGACACCGTCTCGATGATCACCCAGCCTGTGGAATTACGGATCGGTGCCCTGCACACTGAAAATATTACCTTCTACTTCCTCCCACGCATGTCTCATCAGATCCTTCTGGGACTCCCATGGTTACGGGCACACGAACGGTCGGTCAGCTGGAGTACAGGTGAAATTACCCGATGGGGCTCCTCGTGTCACGAGAGATGCCGAAAATCCATACAGCCCATCCGACGACCTCCGGTTCCAGAGTCTCTACCAGGACTGCCTTCTGCTTACTGGTCCTTCACGGACGTGTTTGATAAAAAGGAGTCAGAGGTACTACCCCCTCATCGTTCCTACGACTGTGCCATCGACTTACTGCCGGGAACTACGCCTCCTAGAGGTAGGATATACCCCTTGTCCCCTGCTGAAACACGGGCCATGTCTGCCTATATCACCGAGAGCCTGGCAAAGGGGTTCATTCTGAGGTCCTCGTCCCCTGCCGGAGCAGGGTTTTTCTTTGTCAAAAAGAAGGAAGGTGATCTGCGCCCCTGCATTGACTACCGAGGATTAAGCCAGATCACCGTAAAAAACAAATACCCTCTGCCACTCATCCCCGAACTCTTCGATCGGCTCCGAGGAGCTCGTGTATTCACCAAGTTGGACCTCCGTGGGGCCTATAACCCGGTTCGCATTCGCTCTGGAGACGAATGGAAGACCGCATTCAACCCTCGGGATGGGCACTACGAGTATTGTGTCATGCCCTTTGGTCTGTGTAATGCTCCGGCAGTCTTCCAAGAATTGGTGAACGACGTGTTCAGAGACCTCCTCTATGTTTGTGTCGTGGTGTATCTTGACGACATCCTGGTCTTCTCTCCGGACCTACAGACCCACAGAGAGAACGTGCAGCTAGTACTCCAAAGGCTTAGAGAGAACCGTCTGTACGCCAAGTACGAGAAGTGCGTCTTTGAAAAGTCGTCCCTTTCCTTCCTGGGTTATGTAATCTCGGACACTGGCCTGCAGATGGACCCAGAGAAAGTGTCTTCCATCCTCAACTGGCCTCCTCCTTCTGGACTGAAGGCCATCCAACGCTTTCTCGGCTTTGCAAACTATTATCGTCAATTCATCCCGCACTTCTCTGCCCTGACTGCGTCTCTCTCTGCCTTGACTAAGAAGGGAGCTAATCCTAAGGACTGGCCACCTGCGTCCGATGCCACGTTCTGCTCTTTGAAACAGGCGTTTGCTTCTTCCCCGGTTCTCCATCGCCCTGAATTGAACCGACAGTTCACCTTGGAGGTGGATGCCTACCCCTCAGGGGCCGGGGCAGTGTTGATGCAGAGATCCTCCACCGGGAAGATGGTCACGTGCGGATTCTTCTCCAAGAGCTTCTCAGCACCCGAACGCAACTACACCATCGGTGATCGGGAGTTACTGGCCGTCAAGCTGGCCTTGGAAGAATGGCGCTACCTCTTGGAGGGAGCAGTATACCCCGTGATCATCTACACAGACCACAAGAATCTGGAGTACCTACAGTCAGCCCAAAGACTGAACCCACGACCAGCCCGCTGGTCCTTGTTTTTTGCTCGATTTGATTTCCAACTCCATTTTCGGCCCGCGGATAAGGACGTGCGGGCAGACGCCTTGTCTAGGTCCTTCGTGCCCGTGGAGCTGGAGGAGGAGACGTTCCAGCCCATCATCATCCCCAGTAAAGTTATTCCAGTGGCTCCTGTCGCTCTGACTCAGATACCCCCAGGGAAAACCTATGTCTCAGATATTGACAGACAGAGAGTCCTGCACTGGGGTCATGCCTCGAAGATCGCCGGCCATTCTGGTCAGAAGAAGACTTGGAGCATGATTGTCCGTCACTATTGGTGGCCGTCCCTCCGTAAAGACATCGCAACCTTCGTCTCAGCCTGTCCATCCTGTGCCCGGAACAAGACACCCAAGCACCTACCATATGGACGTCTTCTGCCCCTGCCCATTCCTTCCGTTCCATGGCAACATATTGCAATGGACTTCATTACAGACTTACCCTTGTCCTCTGGACACACGGTCATATGGGTTGTGGTGGACCGTTTCTCAAAGATGGCTCACTTCGTTCCCATGGCCAGGCTGCCCTCTGCCCAGGAGCTAGCTGACTCCTTCATACAACACATATTCCGATTGCATGGCTTTCCTGCACACATTGTGTCCGACAGAGGAACTCAGTTTACCTCGCGCTTCTGGAGGGCTCTCTGCAAACATCTGGGAGTATCCTTGGACGTTTCTTCGGCCTACCACCCTCAGTCGAATGGCCAAGTGGAACGGGTCAATCAGATCCTGACTTCCTTCCTGCACCACTACGTCAACACCCATCACGACGATTGGTCCACGCTTCTTCCTTGGGCTGAAGTCTCCCACAACCAACACATCAGCGAGTCCACCTCCAGCTCTCCTTTCCAGGTCGTTTACGGACTTCAGCCTTCTGTCCTGTTGCCAGTATCCTCGGCTTCCGATGTCCCCGCGGCAGATGCTCTGGTTCGGGACTTCTCAGCTATATGGAGCTCTGTCAAGACTTCCCTAGAGCGTGCTTCTTTGCGGATGAAGAGACATGCGGACAAGAGGCGCCTGGATCCCCCGTGTTTCTCCCCAGGTGATCTGGTCTGGCTTGCATCCAGATATGTCCGATTGAAGTTGCCATCGTACAAGTTTGGTCCTCGTTACATCGGGCCGTTTAAAGTCATCAGCAAGATTAATGCTGTCTCCTACAAGCTGCAGCTTCCGGCCACGATGCGGATACCCAACTCCTTCCATGTCTCCTTGCTCAAGCCTGTTGTCCTTGGTCCCTTCTCCGCTGGTGCCGGTACTGCTCCTCCTCCCATCGCTGACGATGACATCTATGCGGTAAGGGATATCGTGGCCATGAAGACCGTGCGAGGTCGGCAATACTTCCTGGTGGACTGGGCGGGTTATGGTCCCGAGGATAGGTCCTGGGAGCCCCGGGAGAATGTTGGCATCCCTCTGATTTGTGCCTTTCTGTCCCGGTTGCGGGGAGGGGGGCGTGGGGGAGGGGGTACTGTCACGCTTCCCGGTACCCGTGCCCCGCTCTCCGGTCCCCGTGGTCCGCCTCCCGGTTCCCGGCAGCGTTCCCTGCTCACCACCCCGGTCCCGGCCTCTTCTTCCTCATCTGTGCCCCCCATGTGTCCTGCTTCCCGCTCCCGGCGCCCCTCTGCGACATGGGACACTCACCCGGGCACTCCTGCTTCCTCTGCACCGCTCCCTGGACTGGCTTCTGGCACACGGGCCTCGCACATGCGCATTAGGGCGCGCGCGCGGTCATTGACCCTCTCTTAACCCCTTAACGACCCATGATGTACTAGATACGTCATGGATCGTGTGCCGGTAAGCCCCGCCCCCTGCCGCCGGCAGGCGGCGGCGAGACGCGCACATATCAGCTGTTATCAACAGCTGATATGTGTGCCTGCTAGCCGCGGGTGGAATCGCTTCCACCCGCGGCCATTAACCCCTTACATTTCGCTGCCAAAGTCTTGGCAGCGATATGTATATGGGCGCCGCCATGACAGTGACTTACCCCGCCCCCACCGGAAGTCACGTGACATGATCACGTGACTTTCGGCGGTTGCCATGGTAGCACAGGGTCATGTGATGACGCCTGTAGCTAACATGAGTCACTTCCTCTCAATGCCGGAATACAGCCGGCATTGAAAGTGAAGCAGCAAATCTGCAGTTCTCAGCTCTGTAGCTGAGATCTGCAGATAGTGCAAAGCGATCGGATTGCTGATCGCAATAGCCCCCTAGGGGGACTAGTAAAATAAAAAAAAAAAGTAAAAAAAAAAGTAAAAAAAAATTAAACAACCTAAAAGTTCGAATCACCCCCCTTTCACCCCATTGAAAATTAAAGGGTTAAAAAAATAAAAAACACACACATATTTGGTATCGCCACGTTCAGAAATGCCCGATCTATCAAAATATAAAATCAATGAATCTGATCAGTAAACGGCGTAGCGGCAAAAAAATTCCAAAAGCCAAAATTACGTTTTTTGGTCGCCGCAAATTTTGCGCAAAATGCAATAACAGGCGATCAAAACGTAGCATCTGCGCAAAAATGGTATCGTTAAGAACGTCAGGTCGAAATGCAAAAAATAAGCTATCACTGATCCTCAGATCCTGAAAAATAAGAACGCTACAGGTTTTGGAAAATGGCGCAAAACGTGCGCCACGTTTTTTGGACAAGCTTGTGAATTTTTTTTAACCCCTTAGATACAAGAAAACCTATACATGTTTGGTGTCTACAAACTCGCACCGACCTGAGGCATCATACCACACATCAGTTTTACCATATAGTAAACACGGTGAATAAAATATCCCAAAAACTATTGTACAATCCCACTTTTTTGCAATTTTTCCGCACTTGGAATTTTTTTGCCGTTTTCCAGTACACTATATGGTAAAACTTATGGTTTCATTTAAAAGTACAACTCGTCCCGCAAAAAACAAGCCCTCATATGGCAAGATTTATGGAAAAATAAAAAAGTTACGCCTCTCGGAAGAAGGGGAGCAAAAAACAAAAACGCAAAAACGGAAAGTGCCCGGGGGCTGAAGGGGTTAAAGGGCCAGCACCTAGAAACAGGAAATTGCATAGACAGGTACAGGGTATATTAGGATTCTCTTCCCTGGTGGGCGGGGCCTGTTCTACATGTTTAGTAAGCTAGGAGTTCAGGTCCCCGTATTGCTGTGTCCAGTATTAACCCCTGTCTGTCTCGCAGAGCCTGTCCTGCCACGCCAGCCGGTCCTGACCACGTCTGTTCCAGTCCTACTGACGGTGACTTCGGCGGAACTTCCACCACCTCTGCAGCTCCGCCAGTCTCCAGTCCCTGGCTCCGTTTGGTGACCCGTCCCCTCGCTCAGCAGGTTCCGGATTCCGTCTGACCCTTCAACCCAGCCTCGGACCCTGAGCCTCGTCACCCGGACTGCCTTCTGGAACTCCGTGTTCTCAGCGACAGCTACTTTCCCGCTTCCTACGGACTGTCTTGCTACCAGTACTGCTTCGGCTGCCGTGCATCAAGACCCTCTGGCGGGGTGACCGGCCTGGCTGCCTCACCAAGGGAACCCGGTGTACGGTCCAGTGTTTCCACCACCCGGACGTAACATAAGGTACTGAGCATAAATGAGTACAACCACTTTGAAAAGTAAGATATTAACCCCTTAACGACCCATGACGTACTAGATACGTCATGGATCGTGTGCCGGTAAACCCCGCCCCCTGCCGCCGGCAGGCGGCGGCGAGACGCGCACATATCACCTGTTATCAACAGCTGATATGTGTGCCTGCTAGCCGCGGGTGGAATCGCTTCCACCCGCGGCCATTAACCCCTTACATTTCGCTGCCAATGTCTTGGCAGCGACATGTATATGGGCGCCGCCATGACAGTGACTTACCCCGCCCCCACCGGAAGTCACGTGACATGATCACGTGACTTTCGGCGGTTGCCATGGTAGCACAGGGTCATGTGATGACGCCTGTAGCTAACATGAGTCACTTCCTCTCAATGCCGGAATACAGCCGGCATTGAAAGTGAAGCAGCAAATCTGCAGTTCTCAGCTCTGTAGCTGAGAACTGCAGATAGTGCAGAGCGATCGGATTGCTGATCGCAATAGCCCCCTAGGGGGACTAGTAAAATAAAAAAAAAAAGTAAAAAAAAAAGTTTTAAAAAATTAAAAAAAAATAAAAAAACCTAAAAGTTCAAATCACATCCCTTTCACCCCATTGAAAATTAAAGGGTTAAAAAAATATAAAATACACACATATTTGGTATCGCCACGTTCAGAAATGCCCGATCTATCAAATTATAAAATCAATGAATCTGATCAGTAAACGGCGTAGCGGCAAAAAAATTCCAAACGCCAAAATTACGTTTTTTGGTCGCCGCAAATTTTGCGCAAAATGCAATAACAGGCAATCAAAATGTAGCATCTGCGCAAAAATAGTACCGTTAAGAACGTCAGGTCGAGACGCAAAAAATAAGCCATCACTGAGCCTCAGATCCTGAAAAATGAGAACGCTACGGGTTTTGGAAAATGGCGCAAAACGTGTGCCATGTTTTTTGGACAAGCTTGTGAATTTTTTTTAACCCCTTAGATACAAGTAAACCTATACATGTTTGGTGTCTACAAACTCGCACCGACCTGAGGCATCATACCCACACATCAGTTTTACCATATAGTGAACACGGTGTATAAAATATCCCAAAAACTATTGTACAATCCCACTTTTTTTGCAATTTTTCCGCACTTGGAATTTTTTTGCCGTTTTCCAGTACACTATATGGTAAAACTTATGGTTTCATTTAAAAGTACAACTCGTCCCGCAAAAAACAAGCCCTCATATGGCAAGATTGATGGAAAAATAAAAAAGTTACGCCTCTCGGAAGAAGGGGAGCAAAAAACAAAAACGCAAAAACGGAAAGTGCCCGGGGGCTGAAGGGGTTAAACAATATGTCACCAAATACAAGAGCAATTTCCAAAATTCTGACCAGACTGAGTTTCAGTGAACATTTTTTTAACTCAAAATATAAAAGTAAGGTTAATAATATGACTTTTATAGCAAAATCTTTAGGTTTAATAGAGTTACGGTTGTTTATGAAAAAAATAAATACATCCTACATTTTAAATGTCTTCATTTTATATATTGTATAATCTCCATGATTATATCTCAAGTCTATGCATCCAGTGAACAAGTTGATGGGCTGTTGCAATATTCATCTTTCTTCATTCTTCAAAAACAACCTCTTTTAGGGCTCTCGCACACCTGCGTGGGAAATATTTCTCAGTTGTTGCTCATGAAACCATCTTTCAGTGAGATATGATTGACATGCAAGTGTTATTCCGTAAGACATGCAAGTGCATTTTTCCCTCTCACCTAGACTCTGTGGGACATCCGTGTGACGTCTGTGTGATGTCAGTGTGATGTCCGTGTAGTGTCCATTAACATAATCTTTTACAGTATATTAGTCAATACTGAATGTACATTTTAGATGTAGCACCAATACCAAGCGTATAAAGTTCTTGATAGCAGATGATCGCTCGATAGATAGATTGATAGATGCTAAATGAAGGTTGAAAACAACTGAAATAATGCCACACTACATGGGCTATGAAAGTCCACTTTTCCTATTTTTTTTTCTGGAGTGCTGCCTGTTTTTTTTTCTAATATATTATCTACCTTTGGATATATTCTATTTTGAGAAGCCTTACACCCATCTCTGATTTTCTAGTGTGTTGTTCCAATTTTCTAGATAGATAGATAGTTAGATATCTAGATAGATAGATAGAGGTCAAACAATATAATGTTCTACCATCCTACATATTCTTAACTTGCACCCTTTAGTGCCTTTAATGTGGCACTAAAAGGTATTTAGCAAACAAAATAAATAATTAAATAAAAAAAAGACATGGGGTCCTCCCTATTTTTGCTAGCCAGTTAAGGTAAAGCAGACCGCTTCAGCCTGTAGACCACAGCTGGCAGCTTTACCTTTGCTGGTAATCCAAAACAGAGATCACCCCATTTTGTATTTCTAAATTAATTATTTTTAAATAATACATTTTTTAAAAAAAATGTGGGGTCCCCCTCAAATTGGATCACCAGCCAAGGTGTAGCTGACAGCTGGGGTCTGGTATTCTAAGGGTGGGAAGGGCCATGGTTGAGTGCGGTTCATGGTTCGTGGTTCTCCAGTTCGCGGTTCGAGTGATTTTGGGGGCTGTTCTAGATCGAACTAGAACTCGAGCTTTTTGCTAAAAGCTCGATAGTTCTAGTTACATTCGAGAACAGTTCTGGCAGCAAAAAGCCAAGCTAATTACTAGCTGGCTTTTGCTGTAATAGTGTAAGTCACTCTGTGACTCATACTGTTATGAAATTTCAGTGTATAGTGTGCGGGGACAGCGCGTTCAGATCACTGCTGCTGGGATAATGGCGATCGCCATTTTTTTTTTTTTCCTTGTCTTCCTTCCCTAAGCGCGCGTCTAGTGGGGTAGGCCAGCATGTCAGCCAATCCCAGACACACACACAGCTAAGTGGACTTTTAGCCAGAGAAGCAACGCCATGTGTGATAGGATGTCCATGTCACATGTCCCTGCATTATAAATACGGGCATCTGCCCGTCTGGACGCCATTATCTGCCTTCTGCGTCTGGGTGTCAGTCACCGCAGGTGCATCTCCTGTCTCCGATACTGCTGTGTATGCTCTACACACAGCGCTATACAGAATAGGGATAGAAGTTTCTTTCAGCCCTTGCAAGGGCTAATAACAGCAGGCTCAGAGCCATAGGTGACAGTCAGGTCCGTGGAAAGAGGTTTTAACAGCTACAGATAAGAGCGTCTGTGTAGCTAAGGTCAGGGAGTTCCTTGCTGTATTTAACCATTAGGAGGGATAGAAAGTGAGGCTTCCTTTCCTCTACACTGACCCACAACCCGGCCACTGTACCCTCCTGCCCTTTGCACACTCAAGCTCATTGTTACTAAGCCATTATACTAGCAAACACTGAGGAAACTTAGTGGCATACTAAAAGTGGGTCTTGGACTTCCATTAGTGTCCTACTAGTGCAAATCTATTTGCAGCATCTCTGCATTGCACACTCAAGCTCATTGTTACTAAGCCATAATACTAGCAAACACTGAGGAAACTTAGTGGCATCCTAAAAGTGGCTGTTGGACTTCCATTAGTGTCCCACTAGTGCAAATCTATTTGCAGCACCTCTGCATTGCACACTCAAGCTCATTGTTACTAAGCCATTATGCTAGCGAACACTGAGGAAACTTAGTGGCATCCTAAAAGTGTCTGTTGGATTTCCATTAGGTGGGGTTTGCACACTACGACATCGCAGGCCGATGCTGCGATGCCGAGTGTGATAGTCCACGCCCCCGTCGCAGCAGCGATATGTGGTGATAGCTGGCGTAGCTTTTGCGCTCGTTAATCGTATCATCCAGCCTTTACACACTGCGATGTCGCATGCGATGCCGGAAGTGCGTCATTTTCAATTTGACCCCACCGACATCGCACCTGCGATGTCGCAGTGTGCAAAGTGCCCCTTAGTGTCCCACTAGTGCAAATCTATTTGCAGCACCTCTGCATTGCACACTCAAGCTCATTTTTACTAAGCCATTATACTAGCAAACACTGAGGAAACTTAGTGGCATCCAAAAGTGGCTGTTGTACTCCATTTGTGCAACACTGGTGCCAAGCTATTTCTACCACCTCTGCATTACACCCTCCTGCACCTTTTTGTAAAGCCATTTTAATTTAAAAGAGTGCTGCCAGTTAGTGGCATCCAAAAAGTGGCTGTTGTACTCCATTTGTGCTACACTGCTGCCAAGCTATTTCTAGCACCTCTGAATTACACCCTCCTGCTCTGTTTTTAATAAGCTATAATAATAGCAAAAAATGCTGCCAGTTAGTGGCATCCAAAAAGTGGCTGTTGTACTCCATTTGTGCGACACTGGTGCCAAGCTATTTCCAGCATCTCTGCATTACACCCTCCTGCTCATTTTGCTATGCAAATTTTATAGCAAACTATAAAACTATATAACTATAGCCAACAAGAAGGTGCCCAGTCTTTAATTATGCTCCGAAAGAGCACACCTCCATATGTTGAACCCATTGCGGCTTTAGGCCAGAGGTAGGCAGGGAGAGGGCATCGATGCAGGCCACCACCACAGTTGGTAACGCAGAATGTTTAAGAACAGCTCCTGTCCTTTCAGTCCTGCTAGTGCAACCCAGTGGCATAAACAGGCCTGCTGCTGCTGATGCGCCTGCTGTCCACAGGTGTGTCCCCTACGCACACGGACAGCGTACCCAATGGCCCCTGTGTTGGTAACAGTGAGTTCCGGGGCTGGGTGGTCATGTGGACCCTGTCACGCTAACAGGGCTCCCAGTCTCCAGATCTGAGTGGCGTCTAACTCGGTTCAGGCTACTATTTGTTTCAGAATCAACCTGCTCTGTATCCTCCACCTAACCTTCCAGTTGTCAACCTCTCCTTTTCCATCTGTGAGCATGGTGGACACCGAATGGCGATTGGGATATCTACCTTTCTCTTTCTTTTATTCTTAATATTTTTTATATAGCGGTAACATAGTATATACCACCCTATCCAAATCTGCCAGTCCCACCATACCAGATGTTGTTTCTTCAGCAAATGTTAATGTTGCTTAACCACCAAACCCACGGCACAAACTTTTTTACCCTTTCCAACACACCTGTTCCCCTTTTCACCAGCATCTGTCCTTTTTCAACTCAGTTTGTATATGAGCAAAAATGCAAATCTGTAGAGACACCGTACTCAACGCCGTCTCAGCACAGCAGCCAGCCCTCGGTCCCTCAGATGTGGACAAGTAAGACCATTTCCTCCTATCGATGAAAAAGCGTTGAGATTCACTCTGTGCACCACTGGTGTTTAGTGGAAAAGCAGATGTAAGATTGCGTAACACCTTCTGCTGATACTCCTGCATACGTGCGTCCCTTTCTATGGCAGGAGTTATTTCGCAAAATTTTGTGTTGTACCGGGGATCTAACAGTGTGGCAACCCAGTAGTCAGCATGACTTGGAATTCGTACAATCCGAGGGTCATGTTGTAGGTAGTGCAGCAAGAAGGCGCTCATGTGTCTTGAGCATCCAGGAGGACCAAGTCCTTGGCGTGTTGGTGGCGGAGAGGTGAGTATCGTGCCTCCTTTCTCTGCCCTTTCCCCACAACCTCGCGCAACCGAAATGTGAGCAAGCTCTCACTAATCTGCTGAGTCTTCCATGCCCATCGCCAGTTCGTCCTCCATTTCTTCCTGGGCTCCTGCACCTTCCTCAACTGTTTTGCTGATACTATGCGCCCTTGATAATCCCTCTCCCCCACCGTACCATGACTGCCGCCAAGGTGCCGCTGACCGTCTGGACCTTGTAGATTTTGTTATCCCTTCCGCATATGACTCCTCCAGTACTTCCTCCCTTCCTCTTGGACCAACACCTGACTCCGAATAATGCTTACAGTGTGCTCCATCATGTAGATGACCAAAATTGTCACGCTGAGAATGTCATCGCCAGTGTTAAACATCTGCGTCAACATTTGTAAACTGTGTAGAACGGTGCATATGTCCTTGATCTGACACCACTCCAGCAGCATGATCTGCACCACCTCTGGATCAAGTTAGCCCAGGGTATACGTCATAACGTATTTCAGCTGGGCTCTGCGGTGCTGCCACAGACGCTGCAACATGTGCAGATTCCAATTCCTGCGTGTCGGAACATCGCATTTCAGACGTTTAACCGCCAGACATTAAGACTTCAGGAGCGATGAAAGTTGTTGAGCTACTGGGTGCGAACGATGGAAGTGAGCACATAGCGAGCGTGCCCGCTGTACAAGGCCATGTAGGCTGGGATGTTGTTTTAAAAATTGCTGGAGAATCAGATTAAACACGTGAGCCATACAAGTCACGTGTGTCACATTGGCCTGACGAAGGTATGCTGCCATGTTTGCATCATTGCCGCACACGGCTGTTAAGTCACCACCGTAGTCCGCTACGTCAATTTGTACTCCTGTCGCAAGGTGACAACGTGTTCCTTTCGTGCATAGTGCTGATGATGAGAGAGGAATCGACACCAGCGGCGCAGGTGGACGCAGGTTATGCTCACCCACTGGGCTGCATTACCTTGACAGATGCAGAATCTCTGGCTGAATGTAGCTGGTGGGTATCTCACAGATGAAATACCATCATTCAGCTACAACCAATGGGAAGACACCACACCCTTTTTTATGCACATCCTGTCTGCAGACCACTGCCAGGCATAGCTATGAACCTCTGGTTAATTTTACCCCCAGTTCAGTTTTATGATTTTGTGTGCTTGTTACCTGACTACTTTTCCTGCTTGCTGTTTATGTACCTTGTTGGCCGATCCGCATTTCACCTCTGCTTGTTTTCTGATTAAGTCCTGGCCGTCCCATTCTGTTCCTGTTCCTCAATTAATGTTTTGACCCTGCCTGACTACTATTCTCTGGAACTGCAGCCTTCCACAGGTATTAATCACCTTGGGCCCTGTGCAATTCCTAATCCCTGTATAGGGGTTAAAGGGTTTCAGGGTTCTAGGGGTCCAGCTTGGTGAGTGGCTTCCCTCTAGCCTATCATTAACAGCCCATCTGAGTGTGTGGATCAAGGAAGGCGTTACACAGAGCTATGATTCCTAAACCCTTTCTCCGATTTGGATGTGAAAACTCTCATATTGCACCTGGGAGTGTGCACTTTCAGCCCATATTAAATATATAATTGTATTTCTGAACATGTTTTTGTAAACAGCTAAAATAACAAAACTTGTGTCACTGTCCAAATATTTCTGGACCTAACTGTAGCTATGAACCTCTGGTTACTATTACCCCCAGTTAAGTTTTATGAGTTTGTGTGCTTGTTACCTGCCTACTTTTCCTGCTTGCTGTTTAGGTACCTCGTTGGCCGATTTGCATTTCACCTCTGCTTGTTTTCTGATTAAGTCCTGTCCCTCCCATTCTGTTCCTCTTCCTCAATTAATGTTTTGACCCTGCATGACTACTATTCTCTGGAACTGCAGCCTTCCACAGGTATTGATCAACTTGGGCCCTGTGTCATTCAAAATCACTGTATAGGGGTTAAAGGGTTTCAGGGTTCTGGGGGTCCAGCTTGGTGAGTGAGTTCCCTCTAGCCCATCCTTTACAGCCCGTCTGAGTGTGTCAATCCAGGCAGGCGTTACACAGGGCCCTCGACAGAAGGACATGTAGGCCGGGATAGTGTTTTAAAAATTGCTGGAGATTCGGATTCAACACGTGAGCCATACAAGGCACGTGTGTCACATTGCCCTGAAGAAGGGCCGCAGACTGTTTAGCATAATTGTCGCGCCCGGCATTCCCTGGCTGCTGGTTGAGTGGAGACAACCATTGATGAAACTCGGTCTCACTCTACACAGCTAACCGTCCACAACTCCTCAGCGGTGTCTCACATTTCCCCTACATTTCAAAGTAAACATTTGACCGCCTGATGGCCTTGACCTCTGCAGCCAGCATAGTAAGGAGGTGTGTGGGATTCCTTGGGCGCAGTTACAAGGAAGGGTGGCCTGACCACACAGGGTCTGGGCTGAGGTGCAGGAACAACACGAGGTTGATGAGGCAGAAGCAGTGGAGGAACTTGTACATACAGAGGAAGGATTGAAACACACAACTCGTGGGGACTGAAAGACTTGTACAGCAGACACTTCTCCATCTATCATCATAGTTACCCAGTGCCCAGTCAGCGACATGTAACGCCCCTGTCCATGCTTACTGTTCCAAGTATCTGTGGTGAAATGCACCCTGTCACACACAGAGTTTCTCAAGGAAGCGGTGATGTTGTGTGCGACCTTCTGTGTTAGAGCGGGCACCCCTTTCTTGGAGAAGGAGTGGAAAATGGCCATCGGCTCTTGGGGCACTGCAATGGGCATAAGGCCTCTAAAATCCTTGGTGACAAAAGGGTGTAAAGGCAGCCTTTCTGTAGCCAACAAGTTTGAGATGCTGAAACTAAACCTCTTAGGCATGTCATGCACTTCGAAAATCATGTAAGAAACAGCGAGGGGACTCCAACCACAGTCTCCCTCGTTGCCACTAATTGGGCCACACACACCCCACTTGACTGTCATCAGTTGATCCCCCTTTTCAAAATGAAAAAGATGCTTTGCATGAAGCACTCTCAAAAATACGCGTGCCTTTCGCCTCCCCTGGATGACCCAGGGGTAGAAAAGTCCTCTGAGAGCCATGACTTGTTCATCTTGGTTCTTTGAGAAACACAGCGAGGGGACTCCAACCACAGTCTCCCTTGTTTCCACTAATTGGGCCACACACACCCCACTTGACTGGCATCAGTTGATCCCCCTTTTAAAAATGAAAAAGATGCTTTGCATGAAGCACTCTCAAAAATACGCGTGCCTTTCGCCTCCCCTGGATGACCCAGGGGAAGAAAAGTCCTCTGAGAGTCATGACTTGTTCATCTTGGTTCTTTTAGAAACACAGCGAGGGGACTCCAACCACAGTCTCCCTCGTTTCCACTTATTGGGCCACACACTCCCCACTTGACTGGCATCAGTTGATCCCCCTTTTCAAAATGAAAAAGATGCTTTGCATGAAGCACTCTCAAAAGTACGCGTGCCTTTCGCCTCCCCTGGATGACCCAGGGGATGAAAAGTCCTCTGAGAGCCATGTCCACATTGTCAGTGGACAGACGCGTGTGCTTATCTGTCAGCAGACCCCCAGCAGCAGTGAAGACAGGTTCCGAGAGAACACTGGCTGCAGGACACGACAAGGTCCCCAAGGTGTACGTGGCAAGCTCAGGCAATTTATCCAGATTGGAAGCCTAAAATGAGCAAGGCTCAAGTTGCACAGAAATGGTATTGATGTTCCCTTGCATATACTCATATATCTGTGTCTCCTCCTCTTTTTCCTCGTAACGCTGTTTTGTTTTCGCATGAGAATTTGTTCTTGTCACTTTCCCATGTGTTTGTGTTGTGTTGTGAGTTGTTTGTCACCTTTTGGACACCTTTGAGGGTGTTTTCTAGGTGTTTTTATGTGTTTGTGATTGCCTCCCATTGTTTCCTATGCGGTTCGAGCGGTTCGCCGAACCGAACTCGAACGAGACCTCCGTTCGGCGAACCGAACTCGAGCCGAACCATGACCGGTTCGCTCATCTCTAGTTATTAGTCCCTTCTCAGCCTAAAAATAGCAGGCCACATGGACCTCAAAATTTAAGCATCCATTAGATGCACCAATCCTGGCACTTTACTTTTAGCTCTTACCTTTGCCCTGGTACGGTGGCAAACGAGGTAATATATGGAGTTGATATTGGCTGTAAAATGACAGATGGTATCAAGACCTGGTATTAATAATATGTGGGCATCTATCAAACACTCCACTTACTAACCCAGTAAATGTAAACAGTAAAAACATACAAAAAATCTTTTTATTGCCAAAACCACAACGCTAGCCCTCATTCACCAATTTATAATAAAAAAATAAAAAGCCTTGAAGTTCTGCCCTATTCCGCATGGAGGTCCCAAGAAATTCCTCAACTCGAATGAGCATTAGGGTGCTCGAGTGCTATGCTCGAGTCCCCACCATGCATGTTTCTTGGCTGTCAGACAGCAAATCAACATGCGTGGTTTGCTTGTCATACGCGGTAATGCCATAACCATGTTGGCTATTTGCATTACTGTGATTGGCTGGCCACATCGTGTCTTTGAATTTTGTATGAAAGCTGGGGGCACAATGCTTGACACACTGTCCTCTGAAAGCAGTTCAGGAGAGTTGACGTAGGATGGAGAGTTTAGATTATAGCAGGCTTTTTACACTTACACCCTTTAGTGCCACAAGAAAAGTGAGTGCGATGCCCCTTGACTGTGCATAGCAAACATGTGGGAGAAGGTGCTCTGGTCAGATGAAACCAAAATCGAACTTTTTGGGCACAATGCCAAACGAGATGTTTGGCGTAAAAGCAACACAGCTCATCACCCTGAACACACCATCCCCACTGTCAAACATGGTGGTGGCAGCATCATGGTTTGGGCCTGCTTTTCTTCCGCAGTGACAGGAAAGATGGTTAAAATTGATGGGAAGATGGATGAAGCCAAATACAGGACCATTCTTGAAGAAAACCTGTTGGAGTCTGCAAAAGACCTGAGACTGGGACAGACAATGATCCAAAACATAAAGCAAAATCTACAATGGAATGGTTCACAAATAAACGTATCCAGGTGTTAGAATGGCCAAGTCAAAGTCCAGACCTGAATCCAATCGAGAATCTGTGGAAAGAGCTGAAACCTCCTGTTCACAAACACTCTCCAGCCAACCTCACTGAGCTCGAGCTGTTTGCAAAGGAAGAATGGGCAAGAATTTCAGTCTCTCGATGTGCAAAACTGATAGACACATACCCCAAGCGACTTACAGTTGTAATCGCAGCAAATGGTGGCGCTTCAAAATATTAACTTAAAGGGGCTGAATAATATTGCACGCCCCAATTTTCAGTTTATTATTTTTTACAAAAGTTTAAAATAAGCAATAAATTTTGTTCAACTTCACAATTGTGTCTCACTTGTTGATTCTTCACCATAAAATTTAATTTTTTTTATCTTTATGTTTGAAGCCTGAAATGTGGGAAAAGGTTGAAAAATTCAAAGGGGCCAAATACTTTCACAAGGCACTGTATCGGTCAGGACATTTTTGCCCAATTTCCTCACAGCTCGGATCCTCTTCCCTGTTGAACCTCAAGTTCACTTTCCATCTTTGAACTTGTCACAGAAAAAAAGCTATCAGGCTCTTTGCTTCTTCTTATTCTTCAACCAGTATCAATGACCTTATTCCCTATTAGTCCCTCTCCCCAGCTGACAATGCCAGCTAACAATGCCAACATAACTAAAATATTTGACCTCTTCCTTCCGGAAGTGTTCCCTCAATTATTCAAACATGATATAACCTCTTTACTAAAAAAAGTCATCAACCAGAATTGCACTACTAAATACAGACCTGTTGCTAATTGCCCCTTAATTTTTAAAATCCTGAAATGCTTGTCCCGCTATCATCTAATCCCCTGCTGGCTCTCCTCGATTTCTCAGTTGTGTTTGACGCAGGGGATCACCAGCTACTTCACATTATTTTCCAGTATTTGACCTCAAAGAAACTACTCTCTTTTGGTTCTCCTGTATCAGACTGCTCCTTCATTGTATCACCATCAGTCTTCTTCCACTCTCTTCCCCTTATTGTAGGGGTTACTCAAAGTTTGGTCTTTTCTCTCTAAAAACTGCTCCAATTGGACAAACCATCAGCAGATTTGGTTTAGAGTACAATCTATCTATACGCTCATGCAAATAAGACCCAATTATACACATCTTCTTCTGATAACACCTGCACCTTAATTTAAAAACAACAAAAACTAACATAATGTCCTCCTTTTATCTTAAATTGAATCTTTCAAAAAGTGAACTTCTATTTCTCTCCTTTACTAATCTACTTATACCCAATAATGCAATTTTCTAGAGGGGTTCAACCATAACTCCTAAGCAGCACACTTGCTGTCTTCCAGTCATATCTGACATAGAAGTTTTCTTTATTCTCTATATCATCCACTTCACTTGCTCATGTCACGTGATCATCTCTAGATAGAAGTAAGACTTTTGTTTGGAATTTTTTGCCTCATAGTATAGAGTTAATACAGGAAAGTGTATTATGTAGAAATATGTAATATAAATTGCTACCTTTGGCATGTGTTAAAATGTATTCACCCTCTACATGCTTAAATTATAAAGAACATTATATTCACATAACATTCTCATGGAACCACAGAGAGATTTGTCCCTAGATTGGGTAAATTAAAGTTTTGAATAGCTCGCTGCCTGTTCAGATTTGCTTCACTGTTGTTATACAGTTAGGTCCAGAAATATTTGGACAGTGACACAAGTTTTGTTATTTTAGCTGTTTACAAAAACATGTTCAGAAATACAATTATATATATAATATGGGCTGAAAGTGCACACTCCCAGCTGCAATATGAGAGTTTTCACATCCAAATCGGAGAAAGGCTTTAGGAATCATAGCTCTGTAATGCATAGCCTCCTCTTTTTCAAGGGACCAAAAGTAATTGGACAAGGGACTCTAAGGGCTGCAATTAACTCTGAAGGCGTCTCCCTTGTTAACCTGTAATCCATGAAGTAGTTAAAAAGTCTGGGGTTGATTACAGGTGTGTGGTTTTGCATTTGGAAGCTGTTGCTGTGACCAGACAACATGCGGTCTAAGGAACTCTCAATTGAGGTGAAGCAGAACATCCTGAGGCTGAAAAAAAAGAAAAAATCCATCAGAGAGATAGCAGACATGCTTGGAGTAGCAAAATCAACAGTCGGGTACATTCTGAGAAAAAAGGAATTGACTGGTGAGCTTGGGAACTCAAAAAGGCCTGGGCGTCCACGGATGACAACAGTGGTGGATGATCGCCGCATACTTTCTTTGGTGAAGAAGAACCCGTTCACAACATCAACTGAAGTCCAGAACACTCTCAGTGAAGTAGGTGTATCTGTCTCTAAGTCAACAGTAAAGAGAAGACTCCATGAAAGTAAATACAAAGGGTTCACATCTAGATGCAAACCATTCATCAATTCCAAAAATAGACAGGCCAGAGTTAAATTTGCTGAAAAACACCTCATGAAGCCAGCTCAGTTCTGGAAAAGTATTCTATGGACAGATGAGACAAAGATCAACCTGTACCAGAATGATGGGAAGAAAAAAGTTTGGAGAAGAAAGGGAACGGCACATGATCCAAGGCACACCACATCCTCTGTAAACCATGGTGGAGGCAACGTGATGGCATGGGCATGCATGGCTTTCAATGGCACTGGGTCACTTGTGTTTATTGATGACATAACAGCAGACAAGAGTAGCCGGATGAATTCTGAAGTGTACCGGGATATACTTTCAGCCCAGATTCAGCCAAATGCCGCAAAGTTGATCAGACGGCGCTTCATAGTACAGATGGACAATGACCCCAAGCATACAGCCAAAGCTACCCAGGAGTTCATGAGTGCAAAAAAGTGGAACATTCTGCAATGGCCAAGTCAATCACCAGATCTTAACCCAATTGAGCATGCATTTCACTTGCTGAAATCCACACTTAAGACGGGAAGACCCACAAACAAGCAAGACCTGAAGGCTGCGGCTGTAAAGGCCTGGCAAAGCATTAAGAAGGAGGAAACCCAGCGTTTGGTGATGTCCATGGGTTCAAAACTTAAGGCAGTGATTGCCTCCAAAGGATTCGCAACAAAATATTGAAAATAAAAATATTTTGTTTGGGTTTGGTTTATTTGTCCAATTACTTTTGACCTCCTAAAATGTGGAGTGCTTGTAAAGAAATGTGTACAATTCCTACAATTTCTATGAGATATTTTTGTTCAAACCTTCAAATTAAACGTTACAATCTGCACTTGAATTCTGTTGTAGAGGTTTCATTTCAAATCCAATGTTACATAGTTACATAGTTACATAGTTACTTAGGTTGAAAAAAGACCTAGGTCCATCTAGTTCAACCTTCCTCCACCAGTTCTACATTTAGTCACTAAGTCATTTATAACCAACAATGTTATGTGTACTGAGGAAATCATCCAGCCCTTTTTTAAAAGCTGTTATAGTATCTGCCATTACTACCTCTTGTGGTAGTGTATTCCACAGTCTGACCGCTCTAACTGTAAAGAACCCTTTCCTATTTAGGTTTCGGAATCGCTTTTCTTCCACTCGCAGTGAGTGCCCCCTGGTCCTTAGTACTGTCTTTGGAAGGAATAAGTCATGTGCCAGTCCTTTATATTGACCACACATGTATTTATACATATAAATGAGATCTCCTCTGAGACGTCTTTTTTCTAAGCTAAACATATCTAACTTTTTCAACCTGTCATCATATGGGAGGCCTTCCATTCCTTGTAATAGTCTAGTTGCCCGCCTTTGAACTGACTCTAACTTCTGAATGTCCTTTTTAAAATGTGGAGCCCAAAACTGGATCCCGTATTCCAGATGTGGCTTTACAAGTGATTTATAGAGGGGTAACAATACGTTGGGATCACGGGATCTAATCTCTCTTTTTATACACCCTAAAATCTTGTTTGCTTTAGCAGCTGCTGCTTGACATTGAGTGCTGCTGCTCAGCTTATTTGTAATGAGAATACCCAAGTCCTTCTCCTGTTCTGTAGTCCCGAGTTTACTTCCATTTAATGTATACGCATTAAATGTGGTGGCATGCAGAGCCCAACTCGCGAAAATTGTGTCACTGTCCAAATATTTCTGGACCTAACTGTATATATATATTGACTACTATCATTGTAGGTTCATTCTATTTTCTTGCTCTCTTTTACCCCCTCACTTGTCTTTCTCTCACCTTGTTACTTGTCTGTCTTTATTCTCATCTGTGATTTAAACTGAATCCAGTGTCCTGACATCCTCGATGGACCTTTAATCTTTTTTTACGATCTCCCAGATGAGAAAATACAATTTTGTCTGTACAACCTATCAATGACTTTAGTGGAAGGAAAGACTATAATGAAATATGTTGTGATGTAAGGTAAATGTAAAGTAAATCATAAAGTTTGTATTTATAAATATAGATAACTTTTTTTCAGGGAGCTTTGAGCAATGGTTTACTTATTTTCTAGAATAATTATATATACTAAATAAACAATACATTGTGTAAATAGTGTAAAAATAATTGAACATAAAATGTGACCAAAATACATACATAGCAGATTTCAGTATATCTTGGTAGCTGTATTGTTATTACTCCTGGTTCTGGTCTGACATGTGCGTTTTGTTTGGCTAATTATTTGCATTATATGTAGGGTTGAGGAGACTGGTGGAAATTCAGGTTCTCTGGAGTTGGCTGGACTTTAGTTAAAAGTTCAGTTTGGGACCTGGACTTGTCTCAAAGTTGACTTTGGACATTGAACTCCATATAAGTCAATTGGGACCAAAATGTCTGTGCTGTAAAATGGCTGTAAAATGGTCATATTTAGGGCTAGATGGCTGCAAAAGGAAACACAATGGGGTTAAGAGCAGGAAAATTGCCCCAAAATGGGGATAAGGATTAAATTTTAAAAACAATACTTGGGGTTCCCCTATTTCTGATAACAAGTCCAGGTAAAGCAGACAGCTGAGTTTTTCAACCTGCAACTGTCTGCTTTACTTGGGCTGGTTATGAAAAATAGGGGAATCCACAAGTAATTTTTTTTTATTTATTCCCTATCCACATTTACCTTGGCTGGTTATCAAAAACAAAGGGGATTTCATGATGTTTTCTAAATTATTTAAATAATGTAAAAAAAAGCTTGGGTTCACCCCTGTTTTGATAACCACCCAAGGTAAAGCAGACAGCTGGGGGTTGGTTGTCCATGGTTATGGAGTTTTGTTCTGAGAGTGTTCTAAGAATGACGTCACTGCCGGTCAATGGCAGACTCAAAATTTCTCATGAGAAACTTTGGGTTTGCCACTGACTAGGAGTGATCTATTGGGCTACATTATGAGAACGTTCTCAGTGCAAAGCTCTATAGGAATCGATTGGCATTGTTGGACATTACACCATTAGATTATGTTAGAAATTCCAGGATTTCTTTTTAATTAATAAATTAATGGAGGAGGGATTGAGGGGGGAGTCTTTATTCAACTTTTTCCCTGTGTGTCTTTCTTTACTCTACACTAATTGGGATAGTAATGCGGTTGTCTGATAGATGCTTCTCTATTACTAACCCCTGTGCTTAATGCCAGATGTCAATTCACAGCTGACATTAACACCAAAAGTATTACCCCGATTACCACTGCACCTGGGCAATCAGGAGGAGTTGGGCAAAGTGCCAGAATTGATGGATGTATTGGATGTGCTACTTCTGGGGGGGATGCAAGCTGCTATTTTTAGATGGGAAGGGCCCAGTAATAATGGGCCTTCTCAGCCTGATGATACCAGCCTCCAACTGTCTGTTTTAGCTTGGTTGGTTATCAAAAATAGGGTGAATCCCTCATCATTTTTAAAAATGATTTATTTAAATAATAAAAAAACGACATGGGATCCCCTCTATTGTTGATAACCAGCCAAGACCGCTGTCTGCTTTACCAGTGCTGGTTGTCAAAAATAAGCTTGAGCCATATCTTTTGTTTTCTTTATTGTTCATAACAATGCACAGGCATCTTCTGCATGCAATAAACCTTGTTGATTGGCTGCGCTGCAGCCTTTCAGCAAACCTTATTAGCATACAAACAGTACCCGAACTCTAAACTCGGACACAGACTTTGTTTAAAAGTCTGTGTTTGAGTTGGAGCACCGGCCATCCAGTGTTTGGTGTGAACCCTGATATTTACCGTTCTGGTTCGCTTATTCCTAGTTTTGTCTTTCATAGTATCATAGTATCATAGTTTTTAAGGTTGAAGGGAGACTCTAAGTCCATCTAGTTCAACCCGTAGCCTAACATGTTGATCCAGAGGAAGGCAAAAAAAACCCAATGTGGCAAACAAGTTCCAATGGGGAAAAAATGTCCTTCCTGACTCCACATCCGGCAATCAGACTAGTTCCCTGGATCAATACCCTGTCATAAAATCTAATATACATAACTGGTAATATTACATTTTTCAAGAAAGGCGTCCAGGCTCTGCTTAAATGTTAGTAGTGAATCACTCATTACAACATCATGCGGCAGAGAGTTCCATAGTGTCACTGCTCGTACAGTAAAGAATCCTCGTCTGTGATTATGATTAAACCTTCTTTCCTCAAGACGTAGCGGATGCCCCCGTGTTCCAGTCGCAGGCCTAGGTGTAAAAAGATCTTTGGAAAGGTCTCTGTACTGTCCCCTCATATATTTATACATTGTGATTAGATCCCCCCTAAGCCTTCGTTTTTCCAAACTAAATAACCCCAAGTTTAATAACCTGTCTTGGTATTGCAGCCCACCCATTCCTCTAATAATCTTGGTCGCTCTTCTCTGCACCCTCTCCAGTTCTGCTATGTCCTTCTTATATATCGGTGACCAGAATTGTACACAGTATTCTAAGTGCGGTCGCACTAGTGACTTGTACAGAGGTAGAACTATATTTTTTTCATGAACACTTATACCTCTTTTAATACATCCCATTATTTTATTAGCCCTGGCAGCAGTTGCCTGACACTGTCCACTAAAGTGAAGTTTACCATCCACCCATACACCCAAGTCTTTTTCTGTGTCTGTTTTACCCAGTGTTCTACAATTAAGTACATAATCATAAATGTTATTTCCTCTACCCAAGTGCATGACCTTACATTTATCTACATTAAACTTCAATTGCCACTTCTCAGCCCAATCCTCCAATTTATATAAATATCCCTGTAATATAAAATTATCCTCCTCTGTATTGATTACCCTGCAGAGTTTAGTATCATCTGCAAATATTGAAATTCTACTCCGCATGCCTCCAACAAGGTCATTTATAAATATGTTGAAAAGAAGCGGGCCCAATACTGACCCCTGTGGTACCCCACTATGAACTGAGACCCAGTCCGAGTACGTACCATTATTAACCACCCTTTGTTTCCTATCACTGAGCCAGTTTTTAACCCAGTTACACATATTTTCACCTATCCCCATTATTCTCATTTTATGTACCAACCTTTTGTGTGGCAATGTATCAAAAGCTTTTGAAAAGTCCATATACACAACATCCACTGGATTTCCCTGGTCCAGGCTTGAACTTACCTCTTCATAGAAGCTGATCAAATTAGTTTGACAGGATCGATCCCTCATAAACCCATGTTGATACTCTGTCATAAGGTTATTTTTCTTGAGATACTCCAGTGTAGCATCTCTCAAGAAACCCTCAAGGATTTTACCAACCGTAGAGGTTAAACTTACCGGCCTATAATTTCCCGGCTCAGTTTTTGTCCCCTTTTTGAATATTGGCACCACATTTGCTATGCGCCAGTCCTGCGGTACCGACCCTGTTATTAAGGAATCTGAGAAGATTAAAAATAATGGTCTATCTATCACAGAACTCAATTCCTGTAGTACTCTGGGGTGTATGCCATCCGGGCCCAGAGATTTGTCAACCTTAGTGATTTCGAGGCGGCGGCGTACTTCCTGCTGGGTTAAGCAGGTAATATTCAAGGGTGAATTTATGGTATCACTGGTCATGTCATCTGCCATGGCATTTTCTTGTATAAAAACCGTAGAAAAAAAGTCATTCAGCAGGTTGGCTTTACCCTCATCCCCTTCCACCATTTCACCAAGACTATTTTTAACGGGGCCAACACTATCGCTTTTCAGTTTTTTACTGTTTATGTAGTTAAAGAATATTTTAGGATTATTTTTACTTTCTCTCGCAATGAGTCTCTCTGTCTCAAACTTAGCTAACTTAATTTGCTTTTTACATATTTTATTTAATTTTCTATAATTATATAATGCCTCATCACTACCTACCCTCTTTAATTCTTTTAAGGCTTTCTGTTTTTCTTTTATTGCTTCCCTTACAGCTCTATTTAGCCATAGGGGTTTCCTCCTATTTCTAGCATGTTTGTTCCCATAGGGTATATTTTCTGCACAAGCCCTATTCAGGATGCTCATAAAAGTCTCCCATTTGCTTTGTGTACTTTTATTACTTAGTACATCATCCCAGTTTATTGCACTAAGATCATCTCTCAACCGTTTAAAATTTGCTTTCCTGAAGTTTAGTGTCCTTGTAGCCCCTCTACTATACATCTTACTAAAGAATACATGAAAACTTATTATTTTGTGATCACTATTCCCCAAGTAACCCCCAACTTGTATATTTAATATGCGGTCTGGCCTATTGGTTAGTACAAGGTCTAGTAGTGCTCCCCCTCTTGTGGGGTCCTGTACCATTTGTGAAAGGTAATTATCTTTCATTGTTATCAAAAATCTATTTCCTTTGCTGGAACTGCAAGTTTCTGTTCCCCAATTTATATCAAGATAGTTAAAGTCCCCCATAATAATTACCTCTCCGAGACTCGCTGCTTTATCAATTTACTTTATGAGGAGATTCTCTACCTCTTCCATAATATTCGGCGTCTTATAACACACCCCTATCAGTATTTTATTATTCATTCTCCCCCCCCTTATCTCCACCCATAGGGACTCTACATTCTCAGTACCCTCACATATGTTGTCACGCAGGATGGGTTTTAAGGATGATTTTACATATAGACACACACCTCACCCTCGCTTATTTGTACGGTCATTCCTGAATAGGCTATAACCCTGTAAATTAACAGCCCAGTCATAGCTCTCATCCAGCCATGTCTCTGATATCCCCACTATATCATAATTTTCTTCCAACAATATTAATTCTAATTCCTCCACCTTATTTGTGAGGCTTCGGGCATTAGTGTACATGCACGTTACGTATGACTCTGTACCCGTATTCCTGCTTACTGTATTAACTGTCCTAACCCTTCCCCCCGTACCACCCCCAATTTCATTACTTGTGCCCTGGTCACTATCTGCACTACATTCCCCTTCTATAAAGTGAATACCCTCGCCCCCCATTCCTAGTTTAAACACTCCTCCAACCTTCTAGCCATTTTCTGCCCCAGCAGAGCTGCACCCTCCCCATTAAGATGCAGCCCATCCCTAGCATAGAATCTGTAGCCAACTGAAAAGTCGGCCCAATTCTCCAGGAACCCAAAACCCTCTTTCCTACACCAATTCCTGAGCCACCTGTTAACCTCCCTGATCTCCCTTTGCCTCTCTGGTGTGGCTCGTGGCACAGGTAGTATTTCCGAAAATACCACCTTTGAGGTCCATGCTTTAAGCTTACAACCTAATTCCCTGAAATCATCTTTAAGGACCTTCCACCTACCTCTAACTTTGTCATTTGTGCCAATGTGTACAATGACCGCTGGGTCCTCCCCAGCCCCTCCCAGTAATCTGTCAACCCGATCAGCGATGTGCCGAACTCGAGCGCCAGGAAGACAACACACTGTTCGGCGATCCCTGTCTTTGTGACAGATTGCCCTATCTGTCCCCCTAATAATTGAGTCCCCCACTACCAGTACCTGTCTTGCCTGCCCTGCACTCCTATTCCCCCCCTTACTGGAGCAGACACTCCTCTGGCGTTCAGAGGTCATGCCTTGCTGCAGCAATGCTACCCCTGTAATGACATCCCCCTCATCTGCCAAGTTTGCAAACCTATTGGGGTGTGTCAGTTCACGACTAGCCTTCCTAGCACTTTTCCCTTTACCCCCCTTTCTAACTGTCACCCAGCTACCTACCTCACCGTCCTGCCGCTCCCTACTACGATCCTCCCCCACATCTGACCCAGCAAGCTGCTGCTCAGTGAGCAGCAAACTCCTTTCCATATTGCTAATGCATCTCAGAGTTGCCAGCTGCTCATTTAGATCCAGTATCTGGGCTTCCAAACGTGCAACTTGCGCACATCTCGAACAACAGTATGCACCCTCGAACGGATTTTCAAAGACTGCATACATGAGACAAGATGTACACTGGATCGCATTAGCAATAGTTGAGCACATTTTCTAATGGGGATAGCACTAAACAAATGTTAAGTAATTAAACAACTAAATACAAACAATTCTACTCACACTTACTTTTGCTCACACTTTGCTCACTCACGCTCACAATGAAGAAGACAGGCTAAAATTTTTCAGAAGTCTTCCTTCCGGCTGTAACGGCCAAAACCCGGTTCTCCTTGAGCTCGCGGTGACTCTTCACTTATCCCAGAAGGCACTGGGAATATGCAAATTATCCTCGCAAGACTCCTTCCCTGGCTTTTTGAAGAACAAAAAGTTGAGTAGTCGATGTGCAATTAGAATAAAAGAGGTTTGGGTTTAAAAAATCCAATGTGGCCAAATATTTTCTGTATTTGAATAGAAAACAGTTTGTGGTTTCTTGGTTTCAATGAGAGTGACAGTAGCCATGGATGACTTAAGAACCCACAGACAGATGGCTGTTGGACAAATGATTCCTTGTATGATTGTCTGGCCGGCAGCAATTGTGCCCAGTTCGACTAAGTGCTTGTGTGTCCTCAGTGAGAAAATAGCTAGTTGACTTGTCTGTTGGTGACTTATCTCCGGGAGAACAGTACAGACATGAAGATCAACATCTCCCTCCACCATCATCCAGTGCCACCACACATGTAAGGTTGGTTTCACATTTGCGTCTTTTTGTCGGAAACGGAATCCAGCACAGATGCAGTACAGTTCATTTATTTACAGTGGAAAAGCAACACTATGTGGTTGTGTGCTTCATACACAGCCGCATGTGTCCACATGGTGTCGCGCTTCCACTGTAAATAAATGAACTGTACTGCATCTGTGCTGGATTCAGTTTCTGTCAAAATGACACAAATGTGAACCCGTCCTAAGACTGTTGGCCAAATCTGTTGATGTTTACTTATGTGACTTGATAAAGGAAGCATAATAATATTTTTTTTCCTATAGCGCCAACATGTTCTAGAGCACTTTACAATTCTTAAGGGAAATATACAGACAACATCAGGCATTAAGGTCCAGTCACACTAAACAACTTACCAGCGATCCCAACAACGATAGGGATCGCTGGTAAGTTGCTAGGAGGTTGCTGGTGAGATGTCACACTGCGACGCTCCAGCGATCCCACCAGCAACCTGACCTGGCAGGGATCGCTGGAGCGTCGCTACACGAGTTGCTGGTGAGCTCACCAGCAACCAGTGACCAGCCCCCAGCGCCGCGTGGAAGATGCTGCGCTTGGTAACTAAGGTAAATATCGGGTAACCAACCCGATATTTACCTTGGTTACCAGCGCATGCAGCTACATGTGCAGAGAGCAGGGAGCAGCGCACACTGAGCGCTGGCTCCCTGCTCTCCTAGTTACAGCACACATCGGGTTAATTACCCGATGTGTGCTGCAGCTAAATGTGCACAGAGCAGGGAGCAGCGCACAATGCTTAGCGCTGGCTCCCTGCTCTCCTAGCTACAGCACACATCGGGTTAATTAACCCGATGTGTCCTGCAGCTACATGTGCACAGAGCAGGAGCCGGCACTGACAGTGAGAGCGGCGGAGGCTGGTAACAAAGGTAAATATCGGTTAACCAAGGACAGGGCTTCTTGGTTACCCGATGTTTACTGTTGTCACCAGCCTCCGCAGAAGCCGGCTCCTGCTGCCTGCACATTTAGTTGTTGCTGTCTCGCTGTCACACACAGCGATGTGTGCTTCACAGCGGGACAGCAACAACTAAAAAATGGCCCAGGACATTCAGCAACAACCAACGACCTCACAGCAGGGGCCAGGTTGTTGCTGGATGTCACACACAGCGACATCACTAGCAACATCGCTGCTACGTCACAAAAGTAGTTCGTTAGCAGCGATGTTGCTAGCAATGTTGCTTAGTGTGACGGGGCCTTTAAAGAGTAACACAATTCACCAGAAACCAAGAGCAGTGAGAGCCCTGCTCACAAGCTTATAATCTATGAGGAAATAGGGGAGGCATAAAAGGTAAATAGTAAAAAGTGATTGTATTGCATGGGTCAGCCATCAATAGGGTTTTCAAACAATGCTGTATGAACCGGTCACCAACTGATAAAACATTTATTGATCATGCTAACAATGTGATGGCTATTTGTTTGTATTCTGTAAATTTTAAAATGTTATATTTTTTTGGGCTTATCGATAATGATCACATTTTTATACGATTGAATACAAGTCAATAAATGTATGGTATACAAATGTGAATACATTTTTGAAATATCAATTGTTCTAGACTTAAGATTATTATTTAGTTTTTTATGTTTTCAAAAGAAAATAAAGCAATTACAGCAAAATAATGAATAAAGTAAGTCACACACTATATCGTTCTTCATGTAACTCTGGCATTATGATCTTAAATAAAAAAAAGAAAATATTATAAAAAAAATCCTCAAAAAGTACGATAATAAGATAGAATTCATCATCTCATATGCGGTAATATATTCCTTCCATTCAACAGTTTAATGTATTTTTAATTTAAGAAAGGGGCATCTCAGGTGTATTATAATAAATATTGAATTATACTTAATGTCTTTGTATCTACTGGTGCAGAGAATGTACTGGTCACAGTATCTCCTCGTTATACATGTCGCATCAGTTTGACAGTGATGGATGTCATATTAATGGAAGACACAGTCACTCTCACATTGTTACTGAACATTAGACAAATGAGTGATTACAATGTGTGCCCTTCCTCCAGCCATTGTAGCCTAACAGAAGTGCCAGGATTAGTAATTACTGTTAATATACTTTATTTGAACCACGGTGAAGCATCTACAAAAAAAGAACCGAGGGCCTCAAATGTCCATCAAGACGGAGAGTGTAGGCGATTGCTCAAAACTGGTGACAGATATTTCTAAATACTATCAACCAATTTTGTAACTGTGCTGTGCTTAATATATATAGGTACCATTTATCTCTGAGATCACATTACTTTACATTAGTGCCAAGATTCAGAAAATAATAATTTAATATGTCATAGTTATATCCAGAAGGTGTATTGACCAGCTGAGGAACTCTGTCAGGCTTATTTAATAAGGCAAAATAAGTTCAGAATGCAATGCATTGTTCTTCATAGAGATCACAAAAGAGTAGTAGAGGTTTAACTTGTGTATACAAGTATAAAAATACATCCACAGTACTTGGAATACCAATAACTGATTTATTTTGTTGTCTTTGAAGTGTAGCCTTAAACATTTTAGGGACTTTCTTTTAATTACTTTTTAGTATTCATTTCACTTGAATGAAAAGACTTGCAACCAAAGTGCTTTGTGCCAGCTCTTCCATTAGAAGACACTATCTTTAGAGAGCAGGTTTCATGTCATGCAATATCTTATGAAGTAAAAGAAGATTAATTACCCCTATACAATGAAGGAAATAATTATTTGATCTTTTGCTGATTTTGCAAGTTTGCCCACTTACAAAGACATTAACAGTCTATAATTTTAAGGGTAGGTTAATTTTAACAGTGAGAGATAGAATATCCAAAATAAAATTCAGAAAATCCTATTGTATAAATTATATAAATATATTTGCATTTTACAAAGAGAAATAAGTATTTGATCCCCTACCAAGCATTAAGTTCTGGCTCTTACAGACCAGTTAGACTCTCCTAATCAACTCATTATCTGCATTAGAGATGGCTGTCTTAAATTGTCACCTGTATAAAAGACTCCTGTCCACAGACTCAATTATTCAGTCAAACTCTAACCTCTACAACATGGGCAACACCAAAGAGCTTTCTAAGGATGTCAGGGACAAGATCATAGACCTGCACAAGGCTGGAATGGGCTACAAAACCATGAGTAAGACACTGGGTGAGAAGACAACTGTTGGTGCAATAGTAAGAAAATGGAGGAAGTATAAAATGAGTGTCAATCGACATCGATTTGGGGCTCCATGCAAAATCTCCCCTCCTGGGGTATCTAGGATCATAAGGAAGGTGAGAGATCAGCCTAAAACTACACAGAGGAAACTTGTTAATGATCTCAAGGCACCTGGGACCACTGACACCAAGAAAACCATTGGTAACACATTATGCCGTAATGGATTAAAATCCTGCAGAGCCCGCAAAGTCCCACTGCTCAAGAAGGCACATGTGCAGGCTCATCTGAACTTTGCCAATGAACTGCTGGGTGATTCTGAGAGTGATGGGGAGAATGTTCTATAGTTAGATGAGACAAAAATTGAGCTCTTTGGCCTTAACTCAACATGTTTGGAGGAAGAGAAATGCTGCCTATGACCCAAAGAATACCATCCCTACTGTCAAGCATGGAGGTGGAAACATTATGTTTTGTTTTTCTCTGCTAAGAGCACAGGACTACTTCACTGCATCAATGGGGCAATTGATGGAGCCATGTACTGTAAAATCCAGAGTGACAACCTCCTTCCCTCCACCAGGACATTAAAAATGGGTTGTGGCTGGGTCTTCCAGCACAACAATGACCCAAAACATACAGCCAAGGCAACAAAGTAGTGGCTCAAAAAGAAGCACATTAAGGTCATGGAGTGGTCTAGCCAGTCTCCAAACCTTAATCCCATAGAAAACTTGTGGAAGGAGCTGAAACTACAAGTTGCCAAACAACAGCTTCAAAATCTTAATGATTTAGAGATGATCTACAAAGAGGAGTAGACCAAAATTCATCCTGACCTTTGCGCTGACCTCCTCATCAACTACAAAAATGTCTGACTGCTGTGCTTGCAAACAAGGGTTTTGCCACCAAGCATTAAGTCTTGTTTGCCAGAAGGATCAAATACTTATTTCTCTCTGCAAAATACAAATAAATTTATAGAATTTATACAATGTGATTTTCTGAATTTTATTTTGGAAATTCTTTTTCTCACTGTTAAAATTAATCTACCCTTAAAATTATAGACTGCTCATGTCTTTGTCAGTGGGAAACTTACAAAATCAGCAAGGGATCAAATACTTATTTCCTTCACTTTACACGTTAGACTTAAAACAGCTGAACCCGTGATACTGAAGGGTTGTGCCTATGGTGTAATGTGCATAAGAGCACTAGCCAACAGATGATTGTGAGAGATGTCATGCACACATGTCTGATTTTGGACTGCCAATCGTATTTTCTCCCTCAGATAAGCCACTGGCCAATGATTCAGTCATCGGATTTATCATAGAGAACACAGGAGCGCTTGGCCGAATGAGAGCTCTTGTATATGAGACAATTGGCTGAGATGAATGTTATCCATACGATTGGCTGAAGCATCATTCCGCTAACAGACATCTAGTGTGTACAGCCAGCTTAAAGGGAAGGTGTCGTGGTTTTTTATTTTTGTATTAAAAATAGAGTATGAAATCAAGTATTTTTAATACAAAATTAAAATCAGTCCTTATTTAGTTTTTAATAAATTTTAATTTTACTGAAGGCACTGGGGGCTGCCTTGCTGGATTTGCTGTGTGTGTAACAACAGTTACTCACTCCTTTATGGCAGCCCCTGTGCATAGTGAACAGTAGTCAGGATCCGACCACATTTAGTAACGTTAGAGTAGGCATCTGCTGTGGCCTGGAAGTGCTCCCGGGGCTGTGCAAATCACAGCAGAGGGAGGAGATCGGCACCATCATTGTGGAGCTCACAGCGTATGCTGCTTGCTCCACTGTACCCCTGTCACCCGCCGGGATGTGTGAGTATGGGCCGCCTACCACCCCCTTCCCCCGCTGTTATCATCTCCAATGAAACCCCCTCCCTCCGCTCTACCCTGACTCCGCTACTGCTGCCGCTGCCACCGCCCCTCCCGCTGCCGTTACCGTCTCTGTCTCCAAAAACACCCCATCCCCCACCACCGCTGCCGCCGCCGCCTCCCCCGCCACTACCGTCTCTGTCTCCAAAGACACCCCCTCCCCCCACCACCGCTGCCTCCCCCTGCCATTACCATCTCTGTCTCCAAAGACACCCCTTCCCCCCGCCACCGCTGCCGCCGTTACCGTCTCCAATGACACCCCCTCCCTCCGTGACACATGACATGACCAGATCAAAGAATCGGGACTTCACTGAAGAACTGACGGGTGTCTGGATCCTAATCTGTCATATCTGCAAAATGTCTGCACCCAAGGGGAAAAAACCATCAACACCTGCCCGTGTGCAACTGGTGTAACTAAGCCCCATGTGTGATACTGTCTGCAAAACTACTGTATCTAATCTCTCCATATTCAATACTGTCTGGTGAGCTGTGTATCTAATACTATCCTGTGTGATACTGTCTGCTGAGCCATGTATCTAATCCTCTCCTGTGTGATACTATCTGCAGAGCTGTGTAACTAATCCTATCCTGTGTGATACTGTCTGCTGAGCCGTGTATCTAATCCTATCCTGTGTGATACTGTCCGCTGAGCCATGTATCTAATCCTAACCTGTGTGATCCTGTCTATTGAGTGCTGAGCCATGTATCTAATCCTCTCCTGTGTGATACTATCTGCAGAGCTGTGTATATAATCCTATCCTGTGTGATACTGCCTGCTGAGCCGTGTATCTAATCCTCTCCTGTGTGATACTGTCTGCAGAGCTGTGTAACTAATCCTATCCTGTGTGATACTGTCTGCTGTGCCGTGTATCTAATCCTATCCTGTGTGATACTGTCTGCTGAGCCATGAATCTAATCCTATCCTGTGTGATACTGTCCGCTGAGCCATGTATCTAATCCTCTCCTGTGTGATACTGTCTGTTGAGCCGTGTATCCAATCCTATCCTGTGTGATACTGTCTGCTGAGCCATGTATCTAATCCTTTCGTGTGGGATTCTATCTGCAGAACTGTGTATCTAATCCTATCCTGTGTGATACCGTCTGCTGAGCCATGTATCTAATCCTCTCCTGTGTGATACTATCTGCAGAGCTGTGTACCTAATCCTATCCTGTGTGATTCTGCCTTCTGAGCTGTGTATCTAATCCTCTCCTGTGTGATACTGTCTGCAGAGCTGTGTATCTAATCCTATCCTGTGTGATACTGTCTGCTGAGCCGTGTATCTAATCCTGTCCTGTGTGATAGTATTCTGAGCTGTGTATCCAATCCTATCCTGTGTGATACTGTCTACAGAGCTATGTATGTAATCCTATCCTGTATGATACTGTCTGCTGAGCCATGTATCTAATCCTCTCCTGTGTGATACTATCTGCAGAGCTGTGCATCTAATCCTATACCATGTTATACTGTCTGCTGAGCCATGTATTTAATCCTATCCTGTGTGATATTGTCTGCTGAGCTGTGTATCTAATCCTATCCTGTGTGATACTGTCTACAGAGCTATGTATCTAATCATATCCCATGTGATACTGACTGCTGAGCTGTGTATCTAATCCTGTCCCGTGTGATACTGTCTGCTGAGCTCTGTATCTAATCCTGTTTCGTGTGATACTGTCTGCTGAGTTGCTGTATCTAATCCTATCCTGTGTGATACTGTCTGCTGACCTGCGGTATCTAATCCTATCCTGTGTGATATGCCTGCTGTCCTTGGTGACACTTTAGGCATTTCTAGTCACCAACAAAATGGCTCTGCACTGTGTCCCTACATTTCATCTTCCCTTATCCTTTGGAAACACCCAGATTGGGAGGGGGGGTGACATCACACACAGGGGAGCAGATTCTGCCCACTTTACTGCAGCTGTAAGCCAGGTTATTTCTACAGTAGGATTTCTGTACGATTTTAGCAGCTGCTCCCCCCAGTGTTTAAGAGTGGAAAATATCAAACTTTTTTTTTTTTTATATTTTGCTCAATTAAAAACAAATAATAATATTTAAACAAAACATTAAACATTAATACTTTGCATTTTTTCAGTTATTGATTTTTTTTTTTTTGACAACACCTTCCCTTTAAGTAAAAGCCTTTTTCAAACACTGTATTCACAATTAGGAAAATTCAGAAAATTTTAAATTTCCTTATTTAGTCTTATAAAAGATAAAGCTTGGACAAAAGTTGGGCATTTCGCTGCTCCACTTTTTTGACAGCTGTGTAAGACATCCTGCTTCAGAATGTTTGAAGCATGTAAACTTTGACATTTTCCACTGCAGCCGCAAGTTTTGCTAATATATTTAAATTAAATTTTGAGGAGAAATACGTTTTTTTTCCTAGTGATTTCAATGTGTACATCAAATTGTTGGCATGAACCATGGGTGATATTTTTATTTTTTGTATGGGCTCTGTTGAGGACATTTTTTTTGAATCTTAGTTGTCATTTACTGTCAAGTACACAGCTGGGGGGTTCCATAGATATCCCACTGCTGCCACCAATTTGTCACTGGTTAGTCAAGGGGATCCCGCATTTTTCTGGAAACCCCCCCACGAGGGCTGGGGATATGCTAAAATCTCTAATAAGGGCAGAAGCAGCACTCAAATGAAATGGAAGAGCATGGCTAAAATGCCTGTACACAACTCTGACTACCAGGTCATTGCTGGGAACAATGTTGTCAAAGTATTAAGCCACTTTTACAGACTGATAACCAAACATACAAAACTGAAGATAAAATGGAATTTACTAGAAAAAAAATGTTAAGAAACTTTCTTTCCTGTATAATAACTTGTATATAAGGCAAAATAAAAAAGAGGAAAAAAAACGCCTACTCCGTGCCTTAGGCTGTAGTCGCACATAGTGTTGTTGCACTGTTTTTGCACTTTCTCATTGCTTTCAATGTTGAAAAAATTATGCAAAAAAATGCAAAAAAAAATGGTGAACAAAATGGCATGTTGCTTCTTTCAAAAACATAGCAGTTTTCTACTTCTGTCAGGAAAAACAAACAATTGTGTGATAGATTTATGAAATCTCCAAGGTTTTGCTGATACTATAAAAATCAGCTCTTTATTTGTATATAATACTAAGCCCTTTGGCTGGGTTCTGGATATGGGGAGATAAAAGGGAGAGTGTGGGCGCAGATCTCAGTGTAGATGTTAGAGTTCATTTCACACATATAAAATATATTGCTCACCTTTCTCAGGTCTTTATAAGGCTTATAGTAAGACTTCAGTAGTTCTTGTGTAAATCTGGTCTGCATCTTGGCCACGGAGTATCAGACATCACACAGGGCGGGTCTGTCAAGAGCAATCAGTTTCATAGAGAAATCCCAGTTTGTTGGCCTGGCGCTCCCAGAATTATTTCAAGATCCTTATTCTTTCAGAATTTTTATTGAATTCAAAGGTATAAAACAATATCCATCTGTTGGTCCAAACATTGATGTGGACCAACAGACGGATATTCTTTTATACCTTACAGCTCAATAAAAATTCTGATAGAATAAAGATTTTGAAATAATTCTGGGAGCGTCAGGCCAACAAACTGAGATTTCTCTATGGAACTGATTGACTGTTTATTTGTATGAAACTCATGAAAAATTACTACAAAAAAATGCAACTTGTGAACATAGCCCTCTTAGCAGGGTCGTCTCTCATCGCATTTTCCTGTCGCCTATGACTACAGTTGATGACATAGTAGAGGACGAAATAAAACTACACTCGCTGGTAATTTTAACATTTTAATACCTTATCTGGGCAAGTGGTGTGTGTGATATGGTCAGACACATCCTGCTTAATTTATGTAGTAGGAAATCTGAACCTCACTAAGCCTATGTAGATAATACAAGAACTGCCAAAAAATGAAGAGGGACTGCATTGCACCTTTATGAAACTTAAAGGAGGGCCTCATACACATTCTGTTAAAATTGTTAGATAGATACTGGGACTCATAGATTCTGAATGCAAGTGTTGCCAAAAATTAGAAGGTGGTACTGCAATACACCCTGGAAGACACATATAGGAGGGCCTCAGAATTAATTTCCCATTATTAAGAGTGGGACTCATAGACTAATAAATTTTATGCATGATATGCAAGGGCTGCGTAAAATTAGAAGAAGGGACTCAAATACAACCTGGAAGACATGTAGAGGAAGGACTCAGATTTTTTTTCCTCCTTACTAAGAGTGTGACTCCTTGACTAGTAAGGCCTATGCACTATGTTCTAAGGCTGCCAAAAATTGAAAGGAGGTACTCCAATATACCCTGGAAGACACGTATTGGAAGGACTCCTAGATAGAGATGAGCGAACCGGTCGCGGTTCGGCTCGAGGTTGGTTCGCCGAACGGACCTCCCGTTCGAGTTCGGTTCGTCGAACGTTCGACGAACCGAACTCGAACTGCATAGGAAACAATGGCAGGCAATCACAAACACAGAAAAACACCTAGAAAACACCCTCAAAGGTGTCCAAAAGGTCACAAACAACTCACAACACATGGGAAAGTGACAAGGACATATACTCATGCGAAAACAAAAGAGCTGGACAAGGAAAAAGAGGAGGACACACAGATATATGAGTATATGCAAGGAAACATCGATTCCATTAATGTGCAACTTGAGCCCTGCTCATTCTTGGCTTCCAATCTTGATAAATTGCCTGAGCTCGCCACGTACGTCTTGGGGATCTTGTCGTGTCCTGCAGCCAGCGTTCTCTCGGAACCTGTCTTCAGTGCTGCTGTGGGTCTGCTGGCAGATAAGCACACGTGTCTGTCCACTGACAATGTGGACATGGCTCTCAGAGGACTTTTCTTCCCCTGGGTCAGCCAGGGGACGGGAAAGGCACGCGTATTTTTGAGAGTGCTTCATGCAAAGCATCTTTTTCTTTTTCAAAAGGGGGCTCAACCGATGCCAGTCAAGTGGGGTGTGTGTGGCCCAGTTAGTGGAAACGAGGGAGACTGTGGTTGGAGTCCCCTCGCTGTGTCTCTAAAAGAACCAAGATGAACAAGTCATGGCTCTCAGAGGACTTTTCTTCCCCTGGGTCAGCCAGGGGACGGGAAAGGCACGCGTATTTTTGAGAGTGCTTCATGCAAAGCATCTTTTTCTTTTTCAAAAGGGAGCTCAACCGATGCCAGTCAAGTGGGGTGTGTGTGGCCCAGTGAGTGGCAACGAGGGAGACTGTGGTTGGAGTCCCCTCGCTGTGTCTCTAAAAGAACCAAGATGAACAAGTCATGGCTCTCAGAGGACTTTTCTTCCCCTGGGTCAGCCAGGGGACGGGAAAGGCACGCGTATTTTTGAGAGTGCTTCATGCAAAGCATCTTTTTCTTTTTCAAAAGGGAGCTCAACCGATGCCAGTCAAGTGGGGTGTGTGTGGCCCAGTGAGTGGAAACGAGGGAGACTGTGGTTGGAGTCCCCTCGCTGTGTCTCTAAAAGAACCAAGATGAACAAGTCATGGCTCTCAGAGGACTTTTCTTCCCCTGGGTCAGACAGGGGACGGGAAAGGCACGCGTATTTTTGAGAGTGCTTCATGCAAAGCATCTTTTTCTTTTTCAAAAGGGAGCTCAACCGATGCCAGTCAAGTGGGGTGTGTGTGGCCCAGTGAGTGGAAACGAGGGAGACTGTGGTTGGAGTCCCCTCGCTGTGTTATACATGCTTTTAGAAGGGCATGACATGGCTTGGAGGTTGACTTTCATAAAATGCAAACTGTTGGCTACCAAAATGCTGCCTTTCCAACAACTGTGGTTATAGGCAATGAGGAACATACTGATGAAGATGAGACGCAGATACCCGATTGGGATGACAACTTAAATATTCGGTCAGGGCAAGAAGAGGCTCGGTCTGAGGGGGAGGGGAGTGCAAACACAACAATTGATGATGAAGTTCTAGATCCCACCTACTGTCAACCCCCAGTCAGGCACTCGAGGAGGTCAACAGAGGCGGTGGAGGAGGATGCAACCGACGACGAAATTACCTTGCGCCTTCCTGGACAGAGTCGGAGCACTGGTAGCACGTCTACAACTGCATCCTCAGCCACCACTCTGCCTATGAGCATTATTCGGGGTGCATCAACAGGTCGCATGGCCTCTAAGCCTTGCCTAGCCTGTTCCTTTTTTGACATAGAAAAAGATCGCCCAAATCATGTGATATGTAAAATTTGTCATGATTCTCTTAGTAGAGGTCAAAACCTCAGCAGTTTGACAACTTCTTCCATGAATCGTCACATGAATAAATATCATAGGTCCCGGTGGGAAGCTCACTGTGCTGCAATGCGGCCTAGCGGAGCGAACCATCCACCGCCCGCCCCTTCCAGTGCATCCGCGCGCTCTTCATCTTCTAGGACTGTGGGGACAGCTGTCACACCTGTTTTTCCACGCAAAACTTCCACCACTGTAACCGCAACAGGCAGTTTGCTTGGTAGGTCGTCAGTTGGTTTGGAAGGGGAAACAAGTGAGTGTGTACAGCTCTCTCAGACATCGATAGCACCTACGTTGGATGAAGGCAACATCATGTCTCCGCCTGCACTTTCCTCACAAACCTGCATTTTTCCAGGGACACCCTACTCAACACCGTCTACACACAGCAGCCAGATCTCTGTCCCTCAGATGTGGTCAAATAAAAGGCCACTTCCTCCGACCCATGACAAAGCTAAGAGGTTGACTCTATCCCTCTGTAAGCTGTTGGCTACCGAAATGCTGCCTTTCCGCCTAGTGGACACACAGGATTTTAGAGACCTTATGTCTGTCGCTGTGCCCCAGTACCAGATGCCTAGTCGCCACTACTTCTCTAAGAAAGGTGTGCCCGCGCTACACCAGCATGTCGCACACAACATCACCGCTTCCTTGAGAAACTCTGTGTGTGAACGGGTGCATTTCACCACCGATACTTGGACCAGTAAGCATGGACAGGGACGTTACATGTCGCTGACTGGGCACTGGGTAACTATGTTGATAGATGGTGAAGGGTCTGCTGCACAAGTCTTGCCGTCCCCACGACTTGTGTGTCAATCCTCTGTCTGTCCAAGTTCCGCCACTGCTTCTGCATCCTCCACCTCATCTGGGTCCTCCACCTCCGCCCCAAGCCTGCCTGGTCAGGCCACCAGCGTTCTCACTGCGCAGAAGGAATCACGCACCCCTCATTACTATGCTGGCAGCAGAGCGCAACGGCATCAGGCGGTCTTTAGCTTGACATGTCTTGGGAATAAGAGTCACACAGCTGAGGAGTTGTGGTCAGCTCTGCGGTCCGAGTTTAATAAATGGTTGTCTCCACTCAACCTGCAGCCTGGTAAGGCCGTGTGCGACAATGCTGCAAACCTGGGTGCGGCCCTTCGCCTGGGCAAGGTGACACACGTGCCTTGTATGGCTCACGTGTTGAACCTTGTTGTCCAGCAATTTTTAACACACTATCCCGGCCTAGATGGCCTTCTGACCAGGGCACGTAAACTGTCTGCAGTGCTCACTTCCGCCGTTCAACCGCCGCAGCTGAGCGACTTGCATCGCTCCAGAAGTCTTTCGGCCTGCCGGTTCATCGCCTGAAATGCGATGTGGCGACACGCTGGAATTCAACTCTCCACATGTTACAGCGACTGTGGCAGCACCGGCGAGCCCTGGTGCAATACGTCATGATGTATAGCCTGGGCCAACGAGATGCAGAAGTGGGGCAGATCACCCTGATGGAGTGATCTCAGATCAAGGACCTATGCACCGTTCTGCACAGTTTCGACATGGCGACGAATATGTTTAGCGCTGACAATGCCATTATCAGCATGACGATTACAGTCATTTACATGCTGGAGCACACGCTAAACACTATTCGGAGTCAGGGGGTGGGACAACAGGAAGGGGAGGAACTACAGGAGGATTCATATGCGCAAGACACAACAACATCACCAAGGTCCAGACGTTCATCATCACCAACGCGGCAGGCATGGGACCATGGGGGACAGGGATCAACAAGGGCGCATGGTAGCAGGCGAGATGTTGAGGAAGGTGCAGGAGGACATGAAGATATGGAGGACGAACTGTCCATGGACATTGAAGACTCAGCGGATGAGGGAGACCTTGGTCAAAATTCAGTTGAAAGAGGTTGGGGGGAGATGTCAGAGGAAGAAAGAACGGTTAGCACCTCTATGCCACAAACACAGCGTGGACTTGGTCCGCATGGCTGCGCAAGACACATGAGTGCTTTCTTGTTGCACTACCTCCAACATGACCCTCGGATTGTCAAAATTAGAAGTGATGATGACTACTGGCTTGCCACACTATTAGATCCCCGGGACAAGTCCAAATTTTGTGACATAATTCCACCCATAGAAAGGGACGCACGTATGCTGGAGTATCAGCATAAGCTGTTACTCGATCTTAGCTCGGCTTTTACACCAAACAACCGTGCAGGTGAAGGGAGTGATTCTCCCAGTTGTAACTTGACAAACATGGGACGGCATCGTCATCTTCAACAGTCTACCCGTACCAGTAGGACCGTATCTGGTGCTGGTAACAGCAATTTTATGGAATATTTTCATAATTTTTTTAGACCCTCCTTTGCAAGGCCACCAGAGACAACAAGTCTGACACATAGTCAACGGATGGAGAGGATGATACAGGAGTATCTCCAAATGAACATCGATGCAATGACTTTGCAAATGGAGCCTTGCTCCTTTTGGGCTTCAAATCTAGAAAAATTGACAGAGCTCTCCAGTTACGCCTTGGAGATTTTGTCGTGTGCAGCTGCCAGCGTTGTCTCTGAACGTGTCTTCTTCAGTGCTGCTGGGTGTGTGCTGACAGATAAGCGCACGCGTCTGTCCAGTGACAATGTGGACACACTGACGTTCATCAAAATGAACAAGTCATGGATCCAGAAGGAATTTACTACCCCTGTGTCAGCCTGGGGAGAGTAAATGCTTGTGGATTTGGAATGTGCTTGATGCAAATCAAAACATCCTGTTTGCAACTAGGGCACAAGTGCTGCCACTGATGGGGTGTCTGTGTGCCCAATGTTGGGAAAAAAGGTAGACTCCGCTTGGAGTAACCCTTGCTTGATGTGTTTTTTAAAAATGATACAAGATGAACAGATCTGAAGGCAAGATGAAGGCAACATCATGTCTCCGCCTGCACTTTTCTCACAAACCTGCATTTTTCCAGGGACACCCTACTCAACACCGTCTACAGACAGCAGCCAGATCTCTTTCCCTCAGATGTGGTCAAATAAAAGGCCACTTACTGCGACCCATGACAAAGCTAAGTGGTTGACTCTATCCCTCTGTAAGCTGTTGGCTACCGAAATGCTGCCTTTACGCGTAGTGGACACACAGGATTTTACAGACCTTATGTCTGTCGCTGTGCCCCAGTACCACATGCCCAATCACCACTGCTTCTCCAAGAAAAGCATGCCCGCGCTACACCAGCATGTCGCACACAACATCACCACTTCCTTGAGAAAATCTGTGTGCGACAGGGTGCATTTCAACACAGATACTTGGACCAGTAAGCATAGACAGGGTCATTACATGTCACTGACTGGGCACTGGCAAACTATGGTGAGAGATGGAGAAGGGTCTGCTGTACAAGTCTTGCCGTCCCCACGAGTTGTTTCAATCCTTGTTCTGTATGTAGAAGTTAATACACTGCTTCTGCCTCTTCAACCTCGTGTGGGTCCTCTACCTTGGCGCAAACCCTGTGTGGTCAGGCCACCCTTCCTTGCAACTGCGCACAAGGACTACCACACACCTCCTTACTATGCTGGCAGCAGAGCTCAATGCCATCAGGCGGTCAAAGCTTTACTTTGAAATGTATGGGAAATGTGAGTCACACCGCTATTACAGAGAATAGTAGTCAGGCAGGGTCAAAACATTAATTGAGGAACAGGAACAGAATGGGACGGCCAGGAAAGAATCAGAAAACAAGCAGAGTTGAAATGCGTATCGGCCAACAAGGTACATAAACAGCAAGCAGGAAAAGTAGTCAGGTAACAAGCACACAAAATCATAAAACTGAACTGGGGGTAAAATTAACCAGAGGTTCATAGCTATGTCTGGCAGTGGTCTGCAGACAGGATGGGCATAAAAAAGGGTGTGGTGTCTTCCCATTGGTTGTAGCTGAATGATGGTATTTCATCTGTGAGATACCCACCAGCTACATTCAGCCAGAGATTCTGCATCTGTCAAGGTAATGCAGCCCAGTGGGTGAGCATAACCTGCGTCCACCTGCGCCGCTGGCATCGACTACTCTCACATCATCAGCACTATTCATGAAAGGAACACGTTGTCACCTGGCAACCGGAGTACAAATTGACGGAGCGGACTACGTTGGTGACTTAACAGCCGTGTGCGGCAATGATGCAAACCTGGCTGCGGGCCATCCTCAGGGCAATGTGACACACGTGCCTTTTAGGGCTCACGTGTTGAACCGAATTCGCCAGCAATTTTTAAAACACCATCACGGCCTACATGGCCTTGTGCAGTGGGCACGCTCGCTATGTGCTCACTTCCATCGTGCGCACACAGCAGCTCAACAACTTTCATCACTCCGGAAGTCTTAGGGTCTGGCAGTTAAACGCCGTAAATGCGATGTTTCGACACGCAGGAATTGGAATCTGCACATGTTGCAGCGTGTGTGGCAGCACCGCAGAGCCCTGCTGAAATACGGTAAGACATATAGCCTGGGATAACTTGATCCAGAGGTGGTGCAGATCACGCTGCTGGAGTGGTGTCAGATCAAGGACCTATGCACCCTGCTACACAGTTTTGAAATGTCGACGAAGATGTTTAGCACTGGCAATGTCATTCTCAGCGTGACAATTCTGGTCATCTACATGATGGAGCACACTGTAATTATTATTCTGAGTCAGGTGTTGGGACAAGAGGAAGGGGAGGAAGTACAGGAGGAGTCATATGCGGAAGGGATAACAAGATCTACGAGGTCCAGATGGTCAGCGGCACCTATGCGGCATTCATGGTGAGGGAGAGGGATTAACAAGGGCGCATAGTATCAGCAAAAAGTGTTGATGAAAGTGCAGGAGCCCATGAAGAAATGGAGGACGAACTGGCGATGGGCATGGAAGACTCAGCAGATGAGTGAGAGCTTGCTCACATTTCGGTTGTGCGAGGTTGTGGGTAGAGGGCAGAGGAAGGATGCACGATTCTCACCTCTCTGCCACCAACACACCAAGGACTTGGTCCTCCTGGATGCACAAGACACATGAGCGCCTTCTTGCTGCACTACCTACATGACCCTCGGATTGTATGAATTTGAACTAATCCTGAATACTGGGTTGCCACACTGTTAGATCGCCGGTACAAGACAAAATTTGGCGAACTAATTCCTGCCATAGAAATAGACGCACGTATACAGGAGTATCTGCAGAATGTGGTACGCAATCTTAGATCTACTTGTCCACTAAACACCAGTGCTGCACAGAGTGAATCTCAACGCTTTGTCATGGATAGGAGGAAATGGTCTTTTACTTGTCCACATCGGAGGGACCGAGGGATGGCTGCTGTGCTGAGATGGCGTTGAGTACGGTGTCCCTGCACAGTTGCACTTTTGGTCATATCCCAAAATGAGTTGAAAAAGGACAGATGCTGTTGGAAAGGGGAACAGGTGTGTTGGAAAGGGGAAAAAAGTTTTGGTCCGTGGATTTGGTGGTTAAGCAACTGTAACATTTGCTGAAGAAACAACATCTGTTACAGTGGGACTGGCAGATTTGGATAAAGTGGTATATAATCTGTGACCGCTATATAACGAAAATTAATAAGAAAAGAAAGAGAAAGGTATATATCCCCATCAGCAGTCAGTGTCCACCGTGCTCCCAGTTGGAAAAGGAGAGGTTGGCAACTTGAAGGTTTGGTGGAGGATACAGAGCTGTGTGGCTATGAAACTAATAGTAGCCTGAACCGAGTTAGACGCCATTCGGATCTGGAGACTGTGAGCCCTGTTAGCGTCACAGGGTCCACATGCCCACCCAGCCCAGGAACTCCCTGTTAACAACACAGGGGCCATTGAGTACGCTGACCGTGTGCGTAGGGGCCACACCTGTGGACAGCAGGCGCATCAGCAGCAGCAGGCCTGTTAATGCCACTGGGCTGCACAAGCAGGACTGTTAGGACAGGAGCTGGTCTTAACCGTTCTGCGTTACCAACTGTGGTGGTGGCCTGCATCCACCACCCGATCCCTGCCTAGCTCTGGCCTAAAGCCGCAATGGGTTCAACACATGGAGGTGTGCTCTTTCGGAGCATAATAGAAGACTGCGCACCTCCTTGTTGGCTCCAGCCCCTTTTATAACCTGGGTCCGCCCCAAACCAGGGTGAACCACAATGCACCTCCTGGAGACAAAAGTAGAGTGACACGTCATGAGTGGCATAACTAGCGTCCTATTTGGAAACGCAACTTCAATGATGACCTCATGGCTGCCATGACCCAAACACCTCACCAGTCATCGTCTGAGCATCAATAATGCGGTGACAAGTCATAGGTGTGGGCCTCTGCAAGCCATTTGGGAGGACACCTGATGCCCTGTGGTCTATATGGGACCCCCACATCAGGGCCAGGGCCAAAGAGTTCATTACCGGACCTAGTCTCTGATGCAGGAAGTGCCTGAGCATGCTCAGTAGCATGAAATACAGTCTCTGAAAAAAGACTATCAGCTTTAGCATGGTGTCTATGCCCAAAACAGGACTTAGACCCGGCACGGAATGCAAGCACCTGTGCAAAGAGGCTTTTCACACTTAGTGTGGGAGCATGCGCTGTATCCCGAAATGAAAACTTAGCGTCAGGAATGGCACAGTCAGGCTGAGCATACTCACTAGGCGAAACACTGTAATTATGCTGCAGCTGGGGTACATCGGCACACGCATGCGCACTAGCTGCCTCTCCACACTTAGACGTGGAGGGGAAATTTGTCTTGGAGATGCTGTCTATGAACAGAAGGAAAAGCTAAAGGAAGCCTGACTTTCTATCCCTCCGAATTATGAAATGCAGCAATGAATTCCATGAGTTTGCTATAACATTAGCGTAGCAAAATGTGCATGAGGGTGTGATGTAGAGGTGCTAGAAATAGCTTGTCACCAGTGGGGCACTAATGGAATACAACAGCCAGTTCTATGATGCCACAAAATGGCAGTATTTTGTGCTATCATTATAGCTTATTAAAAACAGAGCACGAGGTTGTCATGCAGAGGTGCTGCACATAGATTTGCAGTAGTGTGAATTGACAAAAGTACAATAGCCACGTTTAGGATACAACTAGGTACAGTGAGTGTTTGCTAGTAAAATTGCTTAGTTTAAAAAAGTTGTAGTGTGCAATGCAGGCAGACGTGCTATGCAAATGTCTTTGCACTAGTGGGACTATAGCAAAGTCCAATAGCCACGTATAGGATGCCACTAGGTACACTGAGTGTGTGCTAGTATAATGGCTTCGTTATAATTTGTTGGAGTGTGCAACGCAGGCAGATGCGCTCTGCAAATGTCTTGGCACTAGTGGGACTATAGCAAAGTCCAATAGCCACGTATAGGATGCCACTAGGTACACTGACTGTTTGCTAGTATAATGGCTGAGTTTAAAAAAGTTAGAGTGTGCAATGCAGGCAGACGTGCTGCAAATAACGTTCCAATACTGTGAATTGACAAAAGTACAATAGCCACGTTTAGGATGCCACTAGGTACACTGACTGTTTGCTAGTATAATGGCTGAGTTTAAAAAAGTTAGAGTGTGCAATGCAGGCAGACGTGCTGCAAATAACGTTCCAATACTGTGAATTGACAAAAGTACAATAGCCACGTATAGGATGCCACTAGGTACACTGACTGTTTGCTAGTATAATGGCTGAGTTTAAAAAAGTTAGAGTGTGCAATGCAGGCAGACGTGCTGCAAATAACGTTCCAATACTGTGAATTGACAAAAGTACAATAGCCACGTTTAGGATGCCACTAGGTACACTGACTGTTTGCTAGTATAATGGCTGAGTTTAAAAAAGTTAGAGTGTGCAATGCAGGCAGACGTGCTGCAAATAACGTTCCAATACTGTGAATTGACAAAAGTACAATAGCCACGTTTAGGATACAACTAGGTACAGTGAGTGTTTGCTAGTATAATGGCTGAGTTTAAAAAAGTTAGAGTGTGCAATGCAGGCAGACGTGCTGCAAATAACGTTCCAATACTGTGAATTGACAAAAGTACAATAGCCACGTTTAGGATGCCACTAGGTACAGTGAGTGTTTGCTAGTATAATGGCTGAGTTTAAAAAAGTTAGAGTGTGCAATGCAGGCAGACGTGCTGCAAATAACGTTCCAATACTGTGAATTGACAAAAGTACAATAGCCACGTTTAGGATGCCACTAGGTACACTGACTGTTTGCTAGTATAATGGCTGAGTTTAAAAAAGTTAGAGTGTGCAATGCAGGCAGACGTGCTGCAAATAACGTTCCAATACTGTGAATTGACAAAAGTACAATAGCCACGTTTAGGATGCCACTAGGTACACTGACTGTTTGCTAGTATAATGGCTTCGTTATAATTAGTTGGAGTGTGCAACGCAGGCAGATGCGCTCTGCAAATGTCTTGGCACTAGTGGGACTATAGCAAAGTCCAATAGCCACGTATAGGATGCCACTAGGTACACTGAGTGTTTGCTAGTATAATGGCTTCGTTATAATTAGTTGGAGTGTGCAACGCAGGCAGATGCGCTCTGCAAATGTCTTGGCCCTAGTGGGACTATAGCAAAGTCCAATAGCCACGTATAGGATGCCACTAGGTACACTGAGTGTTTGCTAGTATAATGGCTTAGTTATAATGAGTTGGAGTGTGCAACGCAGGCAGATGCGCTCTGCAAATGTCTTGGCACTAGTGGGACTATAGCAAAGTCCAATAGCCACGTATAGGATGCCACTAGGTACACTGAGTGTTTGCTAGTATAATGGCTTAGTTATAATGAGTTGGAGTGTGCAACGCAGGCAGATGCGCTCTGCAAATGTCTTGGCACTAGTGGGACTATAGCAAAGTCCAATAGCCACGTATAGGATGCCACTAGGTACACTGAGTGTTTGCTAGTATAATGGCTTCGTTATAATTTGTTGGAGTGTGCAACGCAGGCAGATGCGCTCTGCAAATGTCTTGGCACTAGTGGGACTATAGCAAAGTCCAATAGCCACGTATAGGATGCCACTAGGTACACTGAGTGTTTGCTAGTATAATGGCTTCGTTATAATTAGTTGGAGTGTGCAACGCAGGCAGATGCGCTCTGCAAATGTCTTGGCACTAGTGGGACTATAGCAAAGTCCAATAGCCACGTATAGGATGCCACTAGGTACACTGAGTGTTTGCTAGTATAATGGCTTCGTTATAATTAGTTGGAGTGTGCAACGCAGGCAGATGCGCTCTGCAAATGTCTTGGCCCTAGTGGGACTATAGCAAAGTCCAATAGCCACGTATAGGATGCCACTAGGTACACTGAGTGTTTGCTAGTATAATGGCTTCGTTATAATTTGTTGGAGTGTGCAACGCAGGCAGATGCGCTCTGCAAATGTCTTGGCCCTAGTGGGACTATAGCAAAGTCCAATAGCCACGTATAGGATGCCACTAGGTACACTGAGTGTTTGCTAGTATAATGGCTGAGTTTAAAAAACTTGGAGTGTGCAATGCAGGCAGATGTGCTCTGCTAATGTCTTTGCACTAGTGGGACTATAGCAAAGTCCAATAGCCACGTATAGGATGCCACTAGGTACACTGAGTGTTTGCTAGTAAAATTGCTTAGTTTAAAAAACTTGGAGTGTGCAATGCAGGCAGATGTGCTCTGCAAATGTCTTTGCACTAGTGGGACTATAGCAAAGTCCAATAGCCACAGATAGGATGCCACTAGGTACACTGAGTGTTTGCTAGTATAATGGCTTACTTAGAATGAGTTGGAGTGTGCAGAGGACAAGAGGGTACAGTGGCAGGATTGTGGTGCTCTGGGTAGAGGAATGGAAGCCTGCCTTTCTATTCCCTCCTAATGGTGAAATGCAGGGAGGAAATCCCTGACCTGGGCTACACAGACGCTGTTGCTGTTTGCAGGACCTGTCACCTATGGCTCTCTGACCCTGCCGGTACGAGCCCTTAAAAGGACTGCTAGAATGTGCTCTCCCTAAGCTGTCTAACGCTGTGTATGCAGCGCATACAGCTGTATCGGCGATAGGACAAAGGACGGAACTGCGACAGTGATGTCTGACACCAAAGACGCAGAAGGCAGATAATGGCGATCGTGAAGAAAATGTCCGGTTTTATAATGCAGGGACATGTGACATGCAGATCCTATCACACATGCCGTTGCTTCTCTGCCTCAAAGTCCACTTAGGTGTGTGTGTGTCTGTGATTGGCTGACATGCTGGCCAGCCCCACAAGACGCGCGCGCTTAGGGAAGGAAGACAAGAAAAAAAAAAAAAAAATGGCGATCGCCATTATAGAAACAGCAGTGATCTGAAGGCGCTGTTCACGCACACTATACACTGAAATGTGATAATAGTTTGATTCACAGAGTGACTTACACTATTACAGCAGAAACCAAGCTAAGATTTAGCTGTTTTTTGGCTGCTAGAACCGTTCTCGAACGTTTCTAGAACTATCGAGCTTTTGCAAAAAGCTCGAGTTCTAGTTCGATCTAGAACATGCCCCAAAATCACTCGAGCCTAGAACTGGAGAACCACGAACCACGAACCGCGCTCAACTCTACTCCTAGACAGGTAAAGCCTACGCACTAAGAGCAAGGGCTGAAAAATATTTACCCCCAGAGGCATAAATAAATATATATATAGATTTTTTGAAACAAGCTATCTCCACCCACACCAGGCTCTGCCTATAAACAGTAAAAAGCTGAAAGCTGCTAAACACAGCAGGGGGCATGCCAGACATGTGACTTTATGCCTGCTGATTACACCAATGATAATTTACAGGTGCTTACACAAACTTAGCAGGTAAACAACAGTACACTGTGATAGGAAATGCATAGCTGGATTCTTTGGCTTAACTCTCAGGGCTGCCACCAGTAATTTCAGGGCCCCATATTGGCAAAATGTTTGAGCACTCTTGAGACTCCGCACAGGCTCCACCCCAGCTCTATCTCCACCCAACAAACTTTCCATGGTCCCTATAACCCGTTGTTCTGCATACTCATTGCTAGAGATAAGCCAGCCTCTAGAGGCTCGAGTTCAGTTCGTCGAACGGAGGCCGCATTCGAGTTCGGTTTGGCAAGCCGTTCGACGAACCTCTCGAACCCCTTTGAAAACAATGGGAGGCAATCACAAACACATAAAAACACATTATAAATGTACACATACAGTTAATAAACATTGCCATTACACTTACCGGTCCCCACGACGCGTCCTGCACTCTGTCTCCTGCCGCTGTTCCTTCCGATAATTGCTGCGTCCTCCCGGTAACCAGCACTGATGATAGGACCTTCCGTGACGTCAAAATAGCCATGGGACCAGTCACGTGTCTATTATCTCATTGGCTACAGACTGGTCACATGACTATGACGTCATGCTAGGTCCTGTCAGTGCATCTCTCCGGTAAGTGATGCTCGTTTGAGCATGTCTTTTTACCGGCGAGATGCTCTGGCACATGATGGGCTTCCCCGTCCATGCATGTCGGCACTCTTTACAGAGTCAACCCACATGCAGGGACTAGCTGATACAGCCGGTAAATAGCGGCACCGGGAATCACGTGATCGGAGCACTGTTGCTATGGTAACCCATCTGTCAGTGGTGACATCACCGCTTACAGCCAGCAGCCTCTGATCACTCACGGAGTGAAAAGACTGCACGGAAATCAGCAGCGTCTTCCTCCCATGCAGTGCTGTCTGATGTAGCAGAGCTGCATGGGTTGAAGGGGAAAGAAGACAGAAGAGCAGGATCATGGAGGGCTGACAGGGAGTAATAAACACGGAGTCTCTAAGTGTCTGTGTATTTATTTCTATTAAAGAATTTTTTCTCTGTGTGGTGTTTTTAACCCTTTATTGGAGATTCTTAATGCCCGGGTCAAACTTGCCTGACATTAAGAATCTCTGGCTTAATACAAGCTAGTAAAACAAAGCTAGTATTAACTCATCATTATCCAGCAAGCCATCTGGCTTTAGGCAGCTGGAAGAGTTGGATACAGCGCCAGATGATGGCGCTTCTATGAAAGCGCCATTTTCTGAGGTGGCTGCGGACTGAAATTCGCAGCAGAGGTGACCAGAAAGCTCGAGCTAACCTGTGCTGCGGATTCCAATCCTCAGCTGCCTAGTTGTACCTGGCTGGACACAAAAATGGGGCGAAGGCCACGTCGTTTTTGTTTGTTTTTTAATATTTTATAAAATTCATGAAATAATTAAAAAAAAGGCTTCCCTATATTTTTAGTTCCCAGCCGGGTACAAATAGGCAGCTGGGGGTTGGGGGCAGCCGTACCTGTCTGCCGTACCTGGCTAGCATACAAAAATATGGCAAAACCCACGTCATTTTTTTTTTTTTAGTTTTTTGGCAAAAAAAATAAAAAATGCTTCCCTGGATTTTCCATTGCCAGTGAAGGTAACACCATACAGTGGTGGTTAGCAGCCAGTAGCTGCTTGGATTACCCTTATCTAGCAATACAAAAAATGCAGCAGGAGCCCAAATATTTTTTTTTTAATTATTTATTTAAATAACTAAAAAAAAAAAAATGGGCTTCCCTGTATTTTGATTGCCTGACATCACAGTACTGTAAAAATAAATCATTAAAAAAATGATATCGCGCTCCGCGGTATTTTTGATTCTCAGCGCAGATCAAGCAGACAGCTACAGGTTGCCACCCCCATCTGCCTGGCGTTACCTTGACTGGCAATCAAAATACGGGGAAGCCCATTAATTTTTTCTATTTAAAAAAATAGTTTAATTACGGAGGGTCCCCCCATTTTTGATAGCCAGCTAGGGTAAAGCAGACGGCTGTAGCCTGAAAACCACAGCTGGCAGCTTTACCGTGGTTGGGGATCCAATGTGGAGGTCACAACAGGCTCTTTTTATAATTATTTTATAAATAATAATAATTACAAAAAAAAAGTAGGGTCCCCCCCAAATTGGATCATCAGCCAAGGTAAAGAGGACAGCTGTGGTCTGGTATTCTCAGGGTGGGAAGGTCCATAGTTATTGGCCCTTCACAGCCTAAAAATAACAGGCTGCAGGCGACCCAGAAGTGGCGCATCACCCCAGCTCATCCCGTGCCCTGGTGCAGTGGCAAACGAGGTAATAAATGGGGTTGATACTAGTTGTAAGGTCACCTGACATCATGCCCAGCAGTTTGTGATGTCATGGTGTCTATCAGATACCCGACATCACAAACTGTCAGTACTAACAAAAAAAATAGACAAAATAATATTTATTTGAAAAAACACTCCCCAAAACATTTCCTCTTTCACCAATTTATTGTAAGGAAAAAAAATAATGGGGTCCCACGACGACTCTGGACCGTCTAGAATATGGGGTGACACGCTCAGGGAATGTATCCCCCATTTTCTAGGAGTGCAGACCCTCCATGTGAGGAGTGTGTGTGCAGTGAATCTGCACCCACTCTCCCCGGGTCCACAACAGCAGAGTCCATGTCGTAACTGTTGCTATCAAAGCTGCAATGCCCTGCTCATGAGGTAAGGGCATGCCTAATCAGGAGAACTATTCTACATTTCCAAATATTGGTATTTGCTGATATTATTGCTATTCCACCTACTGTATATTGGGGATAGGATTTTGGAGATGGAATACTCCTTTAAGTCCAGTTATCCAGCTGAATGAATACTAAACAACAGAGCTCGATATTTAGACATGTTTTCTTGTGGCGTATAACGGACTCTCATGTTTGGTAGTCATTCAGCAGGGCAACTATAAAATCAAATACCTCCATTTGGAAATGTAGTATAGCTCTCCTGATCAACTATGTTCCTTACCTCATGAGCAGGGCATTGCAGTAGCTTACAGATGCATGGTTACCGCCACTCACTGTGTCTGAACACAGGAAGCTGAGCTGACAGCCGCTCTGTGCATGCGGCAGCGTCTATTGTGAAGGAGGTGGCCGTGGGGATCAACACTGCATTGGTACCGTAGGACACCGGGGAACTCCGGTGGGGTTATAGGGGGTGACCTGGCAGGGCCTGGGGAGGAGTTTTCTGTCACATGTGTCATAGCATATGCGACAGAAATCAGAGGAGTAGGGTGAATGCTGCCGGCACGCTGCTGTGCGTGCGGCCATCTTGGATTTCCGGGAGAGGGTCAGGGGGGGAACTATGGCAACACTGGGGGACCGGAGGGGACCGAGGAGGAGATTTATCTCCCATCTGAGATGTTTGTTCATGCCAGATGGGAGATCAATAATTTTTTACCGGCGCTACTGGTGATCACGTGAGTGGGAACCGGAAAAACTGGCCTGAATCATGATCTCCAGGGTCTCAGCTACCCCCTGAAACCCCGGAGATTTTCTGAAACTGGGGGGTGCTATTCACTTATTTATGCCACCTGTTTATAAATGGCAGATCAGAATAAGGCTACATTCACATGACCAATCCGTTTTTGTGGTCCTCAAAAAACGGTCCGTTTTTTCACGGGTGGATCCGCATGGCATCCGTTTACGTTCCGTATACGGTCTGTATGTCATCCATTTGTTATCCGTGTGCCTTCTGTTTTTTTCTGTACTGCAAAAAAACTGAAGGAGGGAAAATAAATAAATTTACCCAGGATCCATAGCTTCAACCTACATGAGGCGGTCACGAGTTCACTCCAGTGCCATTTTCTACTGCTTTTCACAGTGTAGAGCACTCTGGTGATTTTCTTGCGCTTGTACACTTCATATCAGTCTTTTCTGTCATTATAATGGCAGAAAGACACATAATGTCCCACTCTCCTGCATTTTGTAATTTTGCACCGTTTGGTGCCTTTCATGTGGCACTAAGTGGTGCTTAGCCTTGTATTTAGCAAAAAAAATAAATAAATTTAAAAAAAAAATGACGTGGGGTTCCCCCTATTTTTGTAGCCAGCTAGGGTAAAGCAGACGGCTGCAGCCTGCAGACCACAGTTGGCAGCTTCACCTTGGCTGGTAATCCAAAACTGAGGGCACCCCACGATTTTATTTTAAATTAAATAAATAATTAAAAAAAAAAAAAACTTGTGGGGGTCCCCCCAAAATTGGATCACCAGCCAAGGTAAAGCGGACAGCTGGGGTCTGATATTCTCAGACTAGGGAGGTCCATGGTTATTGGACTCTCCCCAGCCTAAAAATACCAGGCTGCAGCCGCCCCAGAAGTGGCGCATCCATTAGATGCGCCAATCCTGGTACTTCGCTCCAGCTCATCCCGTTGCCCTGGTGCGGTGGCAAACAGGGTAATATATGGGGTTAATACCAGATGTGTAATGTCACCTGGCATCAAGCCCTGGGGTTCGTGATGTCAGGCGTCTATCAGATACCCGACATCCCCAACCCCGTCAGTAATAAAAAAAAATAGATGACAAACATTTTTATTTGAAAAAACACTCCCCAAAACATTCCCTCTTTCACCAATTTATTAGAAAGAAAAACAAATCCAGGCCTGGTATAATCCAAGGGGTTCCCATGACGATCCATACCATATTCAATGTCCCAGTCAATGAAGAACAGAATGTTCCATATTGACTGGGAGAGCAATGCAGTGACCTGAGCTAACATCAATAGGTCAGCTCAGGTCATTGCAGGGCATGACGAGTGCTGCTGTCAGGAGGATAGCAGGTACATTACCTGCGGTGATCTCTGCACTCCTGATAGCAGCGCTGTCACTGAGTTCAATGACCACCACCTTCACAAACCAAGTATCGCTGGAGCCTGTGACGTCACCGCTAGTGACAGTCTCGGGCCGGCAGCGAGAGGAGATCTGACAAGCGGCAGCCATGGAGGACAGTGACAGCGCTAATGTCGGGAGGGCAGGACTTCATCACCGCAGGTAAGGCTAGGTTCACATTTACGTTGTTTTGCATCAGTCACATGCGTTTCTTGACGCTTGTGACTGATGCATTGTACAACGGATGACAAGAATAGAATTCAATGTCGGACTCCGTTGTAAAAGAGAGAACGATTAGCTGATCGCTCTCATTAGCCGGCCGGCTTTTGAGAACGAACATATGATCTCCCGGCGTCCGGCTAATGAGAGCGATCAGCTGATCATTCATAATAGCCGGCCGCCGAGAATGTGTGCAGACGGCGGAGTGCGGGATGGGTGGAGCCGAGCGGGGCCATGTGTGTGGGCGGCGGAGTGCAAGGTGGGTGGAGCAAAGCGGGGCCATGTGTGCGGGTGGTGGAGTGAGAGGTGGGTGGAGCCGAGCGGGACCATGTGTGCGGGCGGCGGAGTGCGAGGTGGGTGGAGCCGAGCAGGGCCATGTGGCGCTGAGGACGTCAGTGCTGGGGACTGCATGGCTGCAGACAACTGAATGTGAGTGTGAGTGTGTGTGTGTACATGCCGAGTGCAGAAGGGGGCGGAGCTGAGCGGGGAAGGGTCGGCTCCCTGCACACGTAGCCAGGGTAAATATTGGGTTACTAAGCAAAGCGCTTTGATTGGATACCCAATATTTACCTTGGTTACCAGCTTACCGCAGGCTGCCAGCGATTGCTCCCTGCACGCTGTAGCTGTAAACAGCCATGCTTTTGGTGTTTGAACCGTTCTTGAACGTAATTTGAACTGTTGAGCTTTTAGCAAAAAGCTCGAGTTCGTGTTTGATCTCGAGCATCCCCCAAAATCACTCGAACATGAAATTGGCGAACCTCGAACATCGCTCAACTCTACTCATTGCTGCCTTGCTGTTGAATGGGAGACATGAAAGAAGCAGCCGCCATGGATATTCAACAGAATGTTAGCATGGCTGCCCATGCCAAATGTCTGCTTGAAGATCCGCCATGTGAACTGACCCTAATAATTATCCCATATGTTGTGTATAGGGGATAAGAATTACGTTACTAGAATATCACTTTTTAGACAGGCAACTGTACCTTATTGCAGGCAGGCAGACAGGCAGCAGTCAGTAGGCTTGAATTTGTTGTAATATTACTTAGTAGCTTGACAGCAGACAGCAGATAGAGACTTCAAACTGCAAGAGCATAGAGGGGGGTCACAAGAAGAGTAGCAGGTGGGTGAACGGGACATCGAATGGGCAAATTGGAGGTTAGATGGGATGGGCTCCTGCATATACAGTATTTTTCAGACTGTAAGATTCACCAGACCATAAGACGCAGCTATGTTTTAGAGGAGGAAAATATGTACAAATTTGAAGCAAAAAATGTGATCATAACTAGAGTTGAGCGCGGTTCGTGGTTCGTGGTTCTCCAGTTCTAGGCTCGAGTGATTTTGGGGCATGTTCTAGATCGAACTAGAACTCGAGCTTTTTGCAAAAGCTCGATAGTTCTAGAAACGTTCGAGAACGGTTCTAGCAGCCAAAAAACAGCTAAATCTTAGCTTGGTTTCTGCTGTAATAGTGTAAGTCACTCTGTGAATCAAACTATTATCACATTTCAGTGTATAGTGTGCGTGAACAGCGCCTTCAGATCACTGCTGTTTCTATAATGGCGATCGCCATTTTTTTTTTTTTTTTTCTTGTCTTCCTTCCCTAAGCGCGCGCGTCTTGTGGGGCTGGCCAGCATGTCAGCCAATCACAGACACACACACACCTAAGTGGACTTTGAGGCAGAGAAGCAACGGCATGTGTGATAGGATCTGCATGTCACATGTCCCTGCATTATAAAACCGGACATTTTCTTCACGATCGCCATTATCTGCCTTCTGCGTCTTTGGTGTCAGACATCACTGTCGCAGTTCCGTCCTTTGTCCTATCGCCGATACAGCTGTATGCGCTGCATACACAGCGTTAGACAGCTTAGGGAGAGCACATTCTAGCAGTCCTTTTAAGGGCTCGTACCGGCAGGGTCAGAGAGCCATAGGTGACAGGTCCTGCAAACAGCAACAGCGTCTGTGTAGCCCAGGTCAGGGATTTCCTCCCTGCATTTCACCATTAGGAGGGAATAGAAAGGCAGGCTTCCATTCCTCTACCCAGAGCACCACAATCCTGCCACTGTACCCTCTTGTCCTCTGCACACTCCAACTCATTCTAAGTAAGCCATTATACTAGCAAACACTCAGTGTACCTAGTGGCATCCTATCTGTGGCTATTGGACTTTGCTATAGTCCCACTAGTGCAAAGACATTTGCAGAGCACATCTGCCTGCATTGCACACTCCAAGTTTTTTAAACTAAGCAATTTTACTAGCAAACACTCAGTGTACCTAGTGGCATCCTATACGTGGCTATTGGACTTTGCTATAGTCCCACTAGTGCAAAGACATTAGCAGAGCACATTTGCCTGCATTGCACACTCCAAGTTTTTTAAACTCAGCCATTATACTAGCAAACACTCAGTGTACCTAGTGGCATCCTATACGTGGCTATTGGACTTTGCTATAGTCCCACTAGGGCCAAGACATTTGCAGAGCGCATCTGCCTGCGTTGCACACTCCAACAAATTATAACGAAGCCATTATACTAGCAAACACTCAGTGTACCTAGTGGCATCCTATACGTGGCTATTGGACTTTGCTATAGTCCCACTAGTGCCAAGACATTTGCAGCACGTCTGCCTGCGTTGCACACTCCAACGAATTATAACTAAGCCATTATACTAGCACACACTCAGTGTACCTAGTGGCATCCTATACGTGGCTATTGGACTTTGCTATAGTCCCACTAGTGCAAAGACATTAGCAGAGCACATCTGCCTGCATTGCACACTCCAAGTTTTTTAAACTCAGCCATTATACTAGCAAACACTCAGTGTACCTAGTGGCATCCTATACGTGGCTATTGGACTTTGCTATAGTCCCACTAGTGCCAAGACATTTGCAGAGCGCATCTGCCTGCGTTGCACACTCCAACTAATTATAACGAAGCCATTATACTAGAAAACACTCAGTGTACCTAGTGGCATCCTATACGTGGCTATTGGACTTTGCTATAGTCCCACTAGTGCCAAGACATTTGCAGAGCGCATCTGCCTGCGTTGCACACTCCAACAAATTATAACGAAGCCATTATACTAGCAAACACTCAGTGTACCTAGTGGCATCCTATACGTGGCTATTGGACTTTGCTATAGTCCCACTAGTGCCAAGACATTTGCAGAGCGCATCTGCCTGCGTTGCACACTCCAACAAATTATAACGAAGCCATTATACTAGCACACACTCAGTGTACCTAGTGGCATCCTATACGTGGCTATTGGACTTTGCTATAGTCCCACTAGTGCCAAGACATTTGCAGAGCACATCTGCCTGCATTGCACACTCCAAGTTTTTTAAACTCAGCCATTATACTAGCAAACAGTCAGTGTACCTAGTGGCATCCTAAACGTGGCTATTGTACTTTTGTCAATTCACAGTATTGGAACGTTATTTGCAGCACGTCTGCCTGCATTGCACACTCTAACTTTTTTAAACTCAGCCATTATACTACCAAACAGTGAGTGTACCTAGTGGCATCCTATACGTGGCTATTGTACTTTTGTCAATTCACAGTATTGGAACGTTATTTGCAGCACGTCTGCCTGCATTGCACACTCTAACTTTTTTAAACTCAGCCATTATACTAGCAAACAGTCAGTGTACCTAGTGGCATCCTAAACGTGGCTATTGTACTTTTGTCAATTCACAGTATTGGAACGTTATTTGCAGCACGTCTGCCTGCATTGCACACTCTAACTTTTTTAAACTCAGCCATTATACTAGCAAACACTCACTGTACCTAGTTGTATCCTAAACGTGGCTATTGTACTTTTGTCAATTCACAGTATTGGAACGTTATTTGCAGCACGTCTGCCTGCATTGCACACTCTAACTTTTTTAAACTCAGCCATTATACTAGCAAACACTCACTGTACCTAGTTGTATCCTAAACGTGGCTATTGTACTTTTGTCAATTCACAGTATTGGAACGTTATTTGCAGCACGTCTGCCTGCATTGCACACTCTAACTTTTTTAAACTCAGCCATTATACTACCAAACAGTCAGTGTACCTAGTGGCATCCTAAACGTGGCTATTGTACTTTTGTCAATTCACAGTATTGGAACGTTATTTGCAGCACGTCTGCCTGCATTGCACACTCTAACTTTTTTAAACTCAGCCATTATACTACCAAACAGTCAGTGTACCTAGTGGCATCCTAAACGTGGCTATTGTACTTTTGTCAATTCACAGTATTGGAACGTTATTTGCAGCACGTCTGCCTGCATTGCACACTCTAACTTTTTTAAACTCAGCCATTATACTAGCAAACAGTCAGTGTACCTAGTGGCATCCTAAACGTGGCTATTGTACTTTTGTCAATTCACAGTATTGGAACGTTATTTGCAGCACGTCTGCCTGCATTGCACACTCTAACTTTTTTAAACTCAGCCATTATACTAGCAAACAGTCAGTGTACCTAGTGGCATCCTAAACGTGGCTATTGTACTTTTGTCAATTCACAGTATTGGAACGTTATTTGCAGCACGTCTGCCTGCATTGCACACTCTAACTTTTTTAAACTCAGCCATTATACTACCAAACAGTCAGTGTACCTAGTGGCATCCTAAACGTGGCTATTGTACTTTTGTCAATTCACAGTATTGGAACGTTATTTGCAGCACGTCTGCCTGCATTGCACACTCTAACTTTTTTAAACTCAGCCATTATACTAGCAAACAGTCAGTGTACCTAGTGGCATCCTAAACGTGGCTATTGTACTTTTGTCAATTCACAGTATTGGAACGTTATTTGCAGCACGTCTGCCTGCATTGCACACTCTAACTTTTTTAAACTCAGCCATTATACTAGCAAACAGTCAGTGTACCTAGTGGCATCCTAAACGTGGCTATTGTACTTTTGTCAATTCACAGTATTGGAACGTTATTTGCAGCACGTCTGCCTGCATTGCACACTCTAACTTTTTTAAACTCAGCCATTATACTACCAAACAGTCAGTGTACCTAGTGGCATCCTAAACGTGGCTATTGTACTTTTGTCAATTCACAGTATTGGAACGTTATTTGCAGCACGTCTGCCTGCATTGCACACTCTAACTTTTTTAAACTCAGCCATTATACTACCAAACAGTCAGTGTACCTAGTGGCATCCTAAACGTGGCTATTGTACTTTTGTCAATTCACAGTATTGGAACGTTATTTGCAGCACGTCTGCCTGCATTGCACACTCTAACTTTTTTAAACTCAGCCATTATACTAGCAAACAGTCAGTGTACCTAGTGGCATCCTAAACGTGGCTATTGTACTTTTGTCAATTCACAGTATTGGAACGTTATTTGCAGCACGTCTGCCTGCATTGCACACTCTAACTTTTTTAAACTCAGCCATTATACTAGCAAACAGTCAGTGTACCTAGTGGCATCCTAAACGTGGCTATTGTACTTTTGTCAATTCACAGTATTGGAACGTTATTTGCAGCACGTCTGCCTGCATTGCACACTCTAACTTTTTTAAACTCAGCCATTATACTAGCAAACAGTCAGTGTACCTAGTGGCATCCTATACGTGGCTATTTGACTTTGCTATAGTCCCACTAGTGCCAAGACATTTGCAGAGCGCATCTGCCTGCGTTGCACACTCCAACTAATTATAACGAAGCCATTATACTAGCAAACACTCACTGTACCTAGTTGTATCCTAAACGTGGCTATTGTACTTTTGTCAATTCACAGTATTGGAACGTTATTTGCAGCACGTCTGCCTGCATTGCACACTCTAACTTTTTTAAACTCAGCCATTATACTACCAAACAGTCAGTGTACCTAGTGGCATCCTATACGTGGCTATTTGACTTTGCTATAGTCCCACTAGTGCCAAGACATTTGCAGAGCGCATCTGCCTGCGTTGCACACTCCAACTAATTATAACGAAGCCATTATACTAGCAAACACTCACTGTACCTAGTTGTATCCTAAACGTGGCTATTGTACTTTTGTCAATTCACAGTATTGGAACGTTATTTGCAGCACGTCTGCCTGCATTGCACACTCTATCTTTTTTAAACTCATCCATTATACTAGCAAACAGTCAGTGTACCTAGTGGCATCCTATACGTGGCTATTGGACTTTGCTATAGTCCCACTAGTGCCAAGACATTTGCAGAGCGCATCTGCCTGCGTTGCACACTCCAACAAATTATAACGAAGCCATTATACTAGCACACACTCAGTGTACCTAGTGGCATCCTATACGTGGCTATTGGACTTTGCTATAGTCCCACTAGTGCAAAGACATTTGCATAGCACGTCTGCCTGCATTGCACACTACAACTTTTTTAAACTAAGCAATTTTACTAGCAAACACTCACTGTACCTAGTTGTATCCTAAACGTGGCTATTGTACTTTTGTCAATTCACACTACTGCAAATCTATGTGCAGCACCTCTGCATGACAACCTCGTGCTCTGTTTTTAATAAGCTATAATGATAGCACAAAATACTGCCATTTTGTGGCATCATAGAACTGGCTGTTGTATTCCATTAGTGCCCCACTGGTGACAAGCTATTTCTAGCACCTCTACATCACACCCTCATGCACATTTTGCTACGCTAATGTTATAGCAAACTCATGGAATTCATTGCTGCATTTCATAATTCGGAGGGATAGAAAGTCAGGCTTCCTTTAGCTTTTCCTTCTGTTCATAGACAGCATCTCCAAGACAAATTTCCCCTCCACGTCTAAGTGTGGAGAGGCAGCTAGTGCGCATGCGTGTGCCGATGTACCCCAGCTGCAGCATAATTACAGTGTTTCGCCTAGTGAGTATGCTCAGCCTGACTGTGCCATTCCTGACGCTAAGTTTTCATTTCGGGATACAGCGCATGCTCCCACACTAAGTGTGAAAAGCCTCTTTGCACAGGTGCTTGCATTCCGTGCCGGGTCTAAGTCCTGTTTTGGGCATAGACACCATGCTAAAGCTGATAGTCTTTTTTCAGAGACTGTATTTCATGCTACTGAGCATGCTCAGGCACTTCCTGCATCAGAGACTAGGTCCGGTAATGAACTCTTTGGCCCTGGCCCTGATGTGGGGGTCCCATATAGACCACAGGGCATCAGGTGTCCTCCCAAATGGCTTGCAGAGGCCCACACCTATGACTTGTCACCGCATTATTGATGCTCAGACGATGACTGGTGAGGTGTTTGGGTCATGGCAGCCATGAGGTCATCATTGAAGTTGCGTTTCCAAATAGGACGCTAGTTATGCCACTCATGACGTGTCACTCTACTTTTGTCTCCAGGAGGTGCATTGTGGTTCACCCTGGTTTGGGGCGGACCCAGGTTATAAAAGGGGCTGGAGCCAACAAGGAGGTGCGCAGTCTTCTATTATGCTCCGAAAGAGCACACCTCCATGTGTTGAACCCATTGCGGCTTTAGGCCAGAGCTAGGCAGGGATCGGGTGGTGGATGCAGGCCACCACCACAGTTGGTAACGCAGAACGGTTAAGACCAGCTCCTGTCCTAACAGTCCTGCTTGTGCAGCCCAGTGGCATTAACAGGCCTGCTGCTGCTGATGCGCCTGCTGTCCACAGGTGTGGCCCCTACGCACACGGTCAGCGTACTCAATGGCCCCTGTGTTGTTAACAGGGAGTTCCTGGGCTGGGTGGGCATGTGGACCCTGTGACGCTAACAGGGCTCACAGTCTCCAGATCCGAATGGCGTCTAACTCGGTTCAGGCTACTATTAGTTTCATAGCCACACAGCTCTGTATCCTCCACCAAACCTTCAAGTTGCCAACCTCTCCTTTTCCAACTGGGAGCACGGTGGACACTGACTGCTGATGGGGATATATACCTTTCTCTTTCTTTTCTTATTAATTTTCGTTATATAGCGGTCACAGATTATATACCACTTTATCCAAATCTGCCAGTCCCACTGTAACAGATGTTGTTTCTTCAGCAAATGTTACAGTTGCTTAACCACCAAATCCACGGACCAAAACTTTTTTCCCCTTTCCAACACACCTGTTCCCCTTTCCAACAGCATCTGTCCTTTTTCAACTCATTTTGGGATATGACCAAAAGTGCAACTGTGCAGGGACACCGTACTCAACGCCATCTCAGCACAGCAGCCATCCCTCGGTCCCTCCGATGTGGACAAGTAAAAGACCATTTCCTCCTATCCATGACAAAGCGTTGAGATTCACTCTGTGCAGCACTGGTGTTTAGTGGACAAGTAGATCTAAGATTGCGTACCACATTCTGCAGATACTCCTGTATACGTGCGTCTATTTCTATGGCAGGAATTAGTTCGCCAAATTTTGTCTTGTACCGGCGATCTAACAGTGTGGCAACCCAGTATTCAGGATTAGTTCAAATTCATACAATCCGAGGGTCATGTAGGTAGTGCAGCAAGAAGGCGCTCATGTGTCTTGTGCATCCAGGAGGACCAAGTCCTTGGTGTGTTGGTGGCAGAGAGGTGAGAATCGTGCATCCTTCCTCTGCCCTCTACCCACAACCTCGCACAACCGAAATGTGAGCAAGCTCTCACTCATCTGCTGAGTCTTCCATGCCCATCGCCAGTTCGTCCTCCATTTCTTCATGGGCTCCTGCACTTTCATCAACACTTTTTGCTGATACTATGCGCCCTTGTTAATCCCTCTCCCTCACCATGAATGCCGCATAGGTGCCGCTGACCATCTGGACCTCGTAGATCTTGTTATCCCTTCCGCATATGACTCCTCCTGTACTTCCTCCCCTTCCTCTTGTCCCAACACCTGACTCAGAATAATAATTACAGTGTGCTCCATCATGTAGATGACCAGAATTGTCACGCTGAGAATGACATTGCCAGTGCTAAACATCTTCGTCGACATTTCAAAACTGTGTAGCAGGGTGCATAGGTCCTTGATCTGACACCACTCCAGCAGCGTGATCTGCACCACCTCTGGATCAAGTTATCCCAGGCTATATGTCTTACCGTATTTCAGCAGGGCTCTGCGGTGCTGCCACACACGCTGCAACATGTGCAGATTCCAATTCCTGCGTGTCGAAACATCGCATTTACGGCGTTTAACTGCCAGACCCTAAGACTTCCGGAGTGATGAAAGTTGTTGAGCTGCTGTGTGCGCACGATGGAAGTGAGCACATAGCGAGCGTGCCCACTGCACAAGGCCATGTAGGCCGTGATGGTGTTTTAAAAATTGCTGGCGAATTCGGTTCAACACGTGAGCCCTAAAAGGCACGTGTGTCACATTGCCCTGAGGATGGCCCGCAGCCAGGTTTGCATCATTGCCGCACACGGCTGTTAAGTCACCAACGTAGTCCGCTCCGTCAATTTGTACTCCGGTTGCCAGGTGACAACGTGTTCCTTTCATGAATAGTGCTGATGATGTGAGAGTAGTCGATGCCAGCGGCGCAGGTGGACGCAGGTTATGCTCACCCACTGGGCTGCATTACCTTGACAGATGCAGAATCTCTGGCTGAATGTAGCTGGTGGGTATCTCACAGATGAAATACCATCATTCAGCTACAACCAATGGGAAGACACCACACCCTTTTTTATGCCCATCCTGTCTGCAGACCACTGCCAGACATAGCTATGAACCTCTGGTTAATTTTACCCCCAGTTCAGTTTTATGATTTTGTGTGCTTGTTACCTGACTACTTTTCCTGCTTGCTGTTTATGTACCTTGTTGGCCGATACGCATTTCAACTCTGCTTGTTTTCTGATTCTTTCCTGGCCGTCCCATTCTGTTCCTGTTCCTCAATTAATGTTTTGACCCTGCCTGACTACTATTCTCTGTAATAGCGGTGTGACTCACATTTCCCATACATTTCAAAGTAAAGCTTTGACCGCCTGATGGCATTGAGCTCTGCTGCCAGCATAGTAAGGAGGTGTGTGGTAGTCCTTGTGCGCAGTTGCAAGGAAGGGTGGCCTGACCACACAGGGTTTGCGCCAAGGTAGAGGACCCACACGAGGTTGAAGAGGCAGAAGCAGTGTATTAACTTCTACATACAGAACAAGGATTGAAACAACTCGTGGGGACGGCAAGACTTGTACAGCAGACCCTTCTCCATCTCTCACCATAGTTTGCCAGTGCCCAGTCAGTGACATGTAATGACCCTGTCTATGCTTACTGGTCCAAGTATCTGTGTTGAAATGCACCCTGTCGCACACAGATTTTCTCAAGGAAGTGGTGATGTTGTGTGCGACATGCTGGTGTAGCGCGGGCATGCTTTTCTTGGAGAAGCAGTGGTGATTGGGAATGTGGTACTGGGGCACAGCGACAGACATAAGGTCTGTAAAATCCTGTGTGTCCACTACGCGTAAAGGCAGCATTTCGGTAGCCAACAGCTTACAGAGGGATAGAGTCAACCACTTAGCTTTGTCATGGGTCGCAGTAAGTGGCCTTTTATTTGACCACATCTGAGGGAAAGAGATCTGGCTGCTGTCTGTAGACGGTGTTGAGTAGGGTGTCCCTGGAAAAATGCAGGTTTGTGAGAAAAGTGCAGGCGGAGACATGATGTTGCCTTCATCTTGCCTTCAGATCTGTTCATCTTGTATCATTTTTAAAAAACACATCAAGCAAGGGTTACTCCAAGCGGAGTCTACCTTTTTTCCCAACATTGGGCACACAGACACCCCATCAGTGGCAGCACTTGTGCCCTAGTTGCAAACAGGATGTTTTGATTTGCATCAAGCACATTCCAAATCCACAAGCATTTACTCTCCCCAGGATGACACAGGGGTAGTAAATTCCTTCTGGATCCATGACTTGTTCATTTTGATGAACGTCAGTGTGTCCACATTGTCACTGGACAGACGCGTGCGCTTATCTGTCAGCACACACCCAGCAGCACTGAAGAAGACACGTTCAGAGACAACGCTGGCAGCTGCACACGACAAAATCTCCAAGGCGTAACTGGAGAGCTCTGTCAATTTTTCTAGATTTGAAGCCCAAAAGGAGCAAGGCTCCATTTGCAAAGTCATTGCATCGATGTTCATTTGGAGATACTCCTGTATCATCCTCTCCATCCGTTGACTATGTGTCAGACTTGTTGTCTCTGGTGGCCTTGCAAAGGAGGGTCTAAAAAAATTATGAAAATATTCCATAAAATTGCTGTTACCAGCACCAGATACGGTCCTACTGGTACGGGTAGACTGTTGAAGATGACGATGCCGTCCCATGTTTGTCAAGTTACAACTGGGAGAATCACTCCCTTCACCTGCACGGTTGTTTGGTGTAAAAGCCGAGCTAAGATCGAGTAACAGCTTATGCTGATACTCCAGCATACGTGCGTCCCTTTCTATGGGTGGAATTATGTCACAAAATTTGGACTTGTCCCGGGGATCTAATAGTGTGGCAAGCCAGTAGTCATCATCACTTCTAATTTTGACAATCCGAGGGTCATGTTGGAGGTAGTGCAACAAGAAGGCACTCATGTGTCTTGCGCAGCCATGCGGACCAAGTCCACGCTGTGTTTGTGGCATAGAGGTGCTAACCGTTCTTTCTTCCTCTGACATCTCCCCCCCAACCTCTTTCAACTGAATTTTGACCAAGGTCTCCCTCATCCGCTGAGTCTTCCATGTCCATGGACAGTTCGTCCTCCATATCTTCATGTCCTCCTGCACCTTCCTCAACATCTCGCCTGCTACCATGCGCCCTTGTTGATCCCTGTCCCCCATGGTCCCATGCCTGCCGCGTTGGTGATGATGAACGTCTGGACCTTGGTGATGTTGTTGTGTCTTGCGCATATGAATCCTCCTGTAGTTCCTCCCCTTCCTGTTGTCCCACCCCCTGACTCCGAATAGTGTTTAGCGTGTGCTCCAGCATGTAAATGACTGTAATCGTCATGCTGATAATGGCATTGTCAGCGCTAAACATATTCGTCGCCATGTCGAAACTGTGCAGAACGGTGCATAGGTCCTTGATCTGAGATCACTCCATCAGGGTGATCTGCCCCACTTCTGCATCTCGTTGGCCCAGGCTATACATCATGACGTATTGCACCAGGGCTCGCCGGTGCTGCCACAGTCGCTGTAACATGTGGAGAGTTGAATTCCAGCGTGTCGCCACATCGCATTTCAGGCGATGAACCGGCAGGCCGAAAGACTTCTGGAGCGATGCAAGTCGCTCAGCTGCGGCGGTTGAACGGCGGAAGTGAGCACTGCAGACAGTTTACGTGCCCTGGTCAGAAGGCCATCTAGGCCGGGATAGTGTGTTAAAAATTGCTGGACAACAAGGTTCAACACGTGAGCCATACAAGGCACGTGTGTCACCTTGCCCAGGCGAAGGGCCGCACCCAGGTTTGCAGCATTGTCGCACACGGCCTTACCAGGCTGCAGGTTGAGTGGAGACAACCATTTATTAAACTCGGACCGCAGAGCTGACCACAACTCCTCAGCTGTGTGACTCTTATTCCCAAGACATGTCAAGCTAAAGACCGCCTGATGCCGTTGCGCTCTGCTGCCAGCATAGTAATGAGGGGTGCGTGATTCCTTCTGCGCAGTGAGAACGCTGGTGGCCTGACCAGGCAGGCTTGGGGCGGAGGTGGAGGACCCAGATGAGGTGGAGGATGCAGAAGCAGTGGCGGAACTTGGACAGACAGAGGATTGACACACAAGTCGTGGAGACGGCAAGACTTGTGCAGCAGACCCTTCACCATCTATCAACATAGTTACCCTGTGCCCAGTCAGCGACATGTAACGTCCCTGTCCATGCTTACTGGTCCAAGTATCGGTGGTGAAATGCACCCGTTCACACACAGAGTTTCTCAAGGAAGCGGTGATGTTGTGTGCGACATGCTGGTGTAGCGCGGGCACACCTTTCTTAGAGAAGTAGTGGCGACTAGGCATCTGGTACTGGGGCACAGCGACAGACATAAGGTCTCTAAAATCCTGTGTGTCAACTAGGCGGCAAGGCAGCATTTCGGTAGCCAACAGCTTACAGAGGGATAGAGTCAACCTCTTAGCTTTGTCATGGGTCGGAGGAAGTGGCCTTTTATTTGACCACATCTGAGGGACAGAGATCTGGCTGCTGTGTGTAGACGGTGTTGAGTAGGGTGTCCCTGGAAAAATGCAGGTTTGTGAGGAAAGTGCAGGCGGAGACATGATGTTGCCTTCATCCAACGTAGGTGCTATCGATGTCTGAGAGAGCTGTACACACTCACTTGTTTCCCCTTCCAAACCAACTGACGACCTACCAAGCAAACTGCCTGTTGCGGTTACAGTGGTGGAAGTTTTGCGTGGAAAAACAGGTGTGACAGCTGTCCCCACAGTCCTAGAAGATGAAGAGCGCGCGGATGCACTGGAAGGGGCGGGCGGTGGATGGTTCGCTCCGCTAGGCCGCATTGCAGCACAGTGAGCTTCCCACCGGGACCTATGATATTTATTCATGTGACGATTCATGGAAGAAGTTGTCAAACTGCTGAGGTTTTGACCTCTACTAAGAGAATCATGACAAATTTTACATATCACATGATTTGGGCGATCTTTTTCTATGTCAAAAAAGGAACAGGCTAGGCAAGGCTTAGAGGCCATGCGACCTGTTGATGCACCCCGAATAATGCTCATAGGCAGAGTGGTGGCTGAGGATGCAGTTGTAGACGTGCTACCAGTGCTCCGACTCTGTCCAGGAAGGCGCAAGGTAATTTCGTCGTCGGTTGCATCCTCCTCCACCGCCTCTGTTGACCTCCTCGAGTGCCTGACTGGGGGTTGACAGTAGGTGGGATCTAGAACTTCATCATCAATTGTTGTGTTTGCACTCCCCTCCCCCTCAGACCGAGCCTCTTCTTGCCCTGACCGAATATTTAAGTTGTCATCCCAATCGGGTATCTGCGTCTCATCTTCATCAGTATGTTCCTCATTGCCTATAACCACAGTTGTTGGAAAGGCAGCATTTTGGTAGCCAACAGTTTGCATTTTATGAAAGTCAACCTCCAAGCCATGTCATGCCCTTCTAAAAGCATGTATAACACAGCGAGGGGACTCCAACCACAGTCTCCCTCGTTTCCACTCACTGGGCCACACACACCCCACTTGACTGGCATCGGTTGAGCTCCCTTTTGAAAAAGAAAAAGATGCATTGCATGAAGCACTCTCAAAAATACGCGTGCCTTTCCCGTCCCCTGGCTGACCCAGGGGAAGAAAAGTCCTCTGAGAGCCATGACTTGTTCATCTTGGTTCTTTTAGAGACACAGCGAGGGGACTCCAACCACAGTCTCCCTCGTTTCCACTCACTGGGCCACACACACCCCACTTGACTGGCATCGGTTGAGCTCCCTTTTGAAAAAGAAAAAGATGCTTTGCATGAAGCACTCTCAAAAATACGCGTGCCTTTCCCGTCCCCTGGCTGACCCAGGGGAAGAAAAGTCCTCTGAGAGCCATGACTTGTTCATCTTGGTTCTTTTAGAGACACAGCGAGGGGACTCCAACCACAGTCTCCCTCGTTGCCACTCACTGGGCCACACACACCCCACTTGACTGGCATCGGTTGAGCTCCCTTTTGAAAAAGAAAAAGATGCTTTGCATGAAGCACTCTCAAAAATACGCGTGCCTTTCCCGTCCCCTGGCTGACCCAGGGGAAGAAAAGTCCTCTGAGAGCCATGACTTGTTCATCTTGGTTCTTTTAGAGACACAGCGAGGGGACTCCAACCACAGTCTCCCTCGTTTCCACTCACTGGGCCACACACACCCCACTTGACTGGCATCGGTTGAGCTCCCTTTTGAAAAAGAAAAAGATGCTTTGCATGAAGCACTCTCAAAAATACGCGTGCCTTTCCCGTCCCCTGGCTGACCCAGGGGAAGAAAAGTCCTCTGAGAGCCATGACTTGTTCATCTTGGTTCTTTTAGAGACACAGCGAGGGGACTCCAACCACAGTCTCCCTCGTTTCCACTCACTGGGCCACACACACCCCATTTGACTGGCATCGGTTGAGCTCCCTTTTGAAAAAGAAAAAGATGCTTTGCATGAAGCACTCTCAAAAATACGCGTGCCTTTCCCGTCCCCTGGCTGACCCAGGGGAAGAAAAGTCCTCTGAGAGCCATGACTTGTTCATCTTGGTTCTTTTAGAGACACAGCGAGGGGACTCCAACCACAGTCTCCCTCGTTGCCACTCACTGGGCCACACACACCCCACTTGACTGGCATCGGTTGAGCTCCCTTTTGAAAAAGAAAAAGATGCTTTGCATGAAGCACTCTCAAAAATACGCGTGCCTTTCCCGTCCCCTGGCTGACCCAGGGGAAGAAAAGTCCTCTGAGAGCCATGACTTGTTCATCTTGGTTCTTTTAGAGACACAGCGAGGGGACTCCAACCACAGTCTCCCTCGTTGCCACTCACTGGGCCACACACACCCCACTTGACTGGCATCGGTTGAGCTCCCTTTTGAAAAAGAAAAAGATGCTTTGCATGAAGCACTCTCAAAAATACGCGTGCCTTTCCCGTCCCCTGGCTGACCCAGGGGAAGAAAAGTCCTCTGAGAGCCATGACTTGTTCATCTTGGTTCTTTTAGAGACACAGCGAGGGGACTCCAACCACAGTCTCCCTCGTTGCCACTCACTGGGCCACACACACCCCACTTGACTGGCATCGGTTGAGCTCCCTTTTGAAAAAGAAAAAGATGCTTTGCATGAAGCACTCTCAAAAATACGCGTGCCTTTCCCGTCCCCTGGCTGACCCAGGGGAAGAAAAGTCCTCTGAGAGCCATGACTTGTTCATCTTGGTTCTTTTAGAGACACAGCGAGGGGACTCCAACCACAGTCTCCCTCGTTTCCACTCACTGGGCCACACACACCCCACTTGACTGGCATCGGTTGAGCTCCCTTTTGAAAAAGAAAAAGATGCTTTGCATGAAGCACTCTCAAAAATACGCGTGCCTTTCCCGTCCCCTGGCTGACCCAGGGGAAGAAAAGTCCTCTGAGAGCCATGACTTGTTCATCTTGGTTCTTTTAGAGACACAGCGAGGGGACTCCAACCACAGTCTCCCTCGTTTCCACTCACTGGGCCACACACACCCCACTTGACTGGCATCGGTTGAGCTCCCTTTTGAAAAAGAAAAAGATGCTTTGCATGAAGCACTCTCAAAAATACGCGTGCCTTTCCCGTCCCCTGGCTGACCCAGGGGAAGAAAAGTCCTCTGAGAGCCATGACTTGTTCATCTTGGTTCTTTTAGAGACACAGCGAGGGGACTCCAACCACAGTCTCCCTCGTTGCCACTCACTGGGCCACACACACCCCACTTGACTGGCATCGGTTGAGCTCCCTTTTGAAAAAGAAAAAGATGCTTTGCATGAAGCACTCTCAAAAATACGCGTGCCTTTCCCGTCCCCTGGCTGACCCAGGGGAAGAAAAGTCCTCTGAGAGCCATGACTTGTTCATCTTGGTTCTTTTAGAGACACAGCGAGGGGACTCCAACCACAGTCTCCCTCGTTGCCACTCACTGGGCCACACACACCCCACTTGACTGGCATCGGTTGAGCTCCCTTTTGAAAAAGAAAAAGATGCTTTGCATGAAGCACTCTCAAAAATTTGCGTGCCTTTCCCGTCCCCTGGCTGACCCAGGGGAAGAAAAGTCCTCTGAGAGCCATGACTTGTTCATCTTGGTTCTTTTAGAGACACAGCGAGGGGACTCCAACCACAGTCTCCCTCGTTGCCACTCACTGGGCCACACACACCCCACTTGACTGGCATCGGTTGAGCTCCATTTTGAAAAAGAAAAAGATGATTTGCATGAAGCACTCTCAAAAATACGCGTGCCTTTCCCGTCCCCTGGCTGACCCAGGGGAAGAAAAGTCCTCTGAGAGCCATGTCCACATTGTCAGTGGACAGACACGTGTGCTTATCTGCCAGCAGACCCACAGCAGCACTGAAGACAGGTTCCGAGAGAACGCTGGCTGCAGGACACGACAAGATCCCCAAGACGTACGTGGCGAGCTCAGGCAATTTATCAAGATTGGAAGCCAAGAATGAGCAGGGCTCAAGTTGCACATTAATGGAATCGATGTTTCCTTGCATATACTCATATATCTGTGTGTCCTCCTCTTTTTCCTTGTCCAGCTCTTTTGTTTTCGCATGAGTATATGTCCTTGTCACTTTCCCATGTGTTGTGAGTTGTTTGTGACCTTTTGGACACCTTTGAGGGTGTTTTCTAGGTGTTTTTCTGTGTTTGTGATTGCCTGCCATTGTTTCCTATGCAGTTCGAGTTCGGTTCGTCGAACGTTCGACGAACCGAACTCGAACGGGAGGTCCGTTCGGCGAACCAACCTCGAGCCGAACCGCGACCGGTTCGCTCATCTCTAATCATAACCCACTGTTATGGGGGGATCATCTGATGACACTGTATATGGGGTAATGTTCCCCAATACTGTACTAATGTCCCTCATACTGGGCCCCTTCCAGGAATATATGTCCTCCATCCTGGTGTATATGTCCCTCATTCTGATATACTGTTGTGCTCAAACGTTTACATACCCCAGCAGATTTTTTGCTTACTTGGCCTTTCTTTCAGAGAATATGAATGATAACACAAAATCTTTTTTTCCACTCATGGTTAGTGGTTGGGTCAAGCCATTTATTGTCAAAATACTGTGTTTTCTCTTTTTAAATCATAATGACAACCAAAAACATCCAAATGACCCTGATTAAAAGTTCACATACCCCAGTTATTAATACTGTGTATTGCCCCCTCTAACATCAATGACAGCCTGAAGTCATTTGTGGTAATTGTGGATGAGGCTCTTTATTTTCTCAGATGGTAAAGCTGCCCATTCTTCTTGGCAAAAAGCCTCTATTTCCTGTAAATTCCTGGGCTTTCTTGTATGAACTGCATGCTTGAGTTCTCCCCAGTCTTGCTCAATTACATTGAGGTTAGGAGACTGAGATGGCCACTCCAGAACCTTCACTTTGTTCTGCTGTAGCCATTGACAAGTTGACTTGGCCTTGTGTTTTGGATTGTTGTCATGTGGGAACGACCAAGTACACCCCATGCATATCTTAAGGACTGATGAGTGCAAATTTGCCTCCAGTATTTGCTGATAACATGCTACATTCATCTTTCCTTCAACTTTGACCAAGTTTCCTGTGCCTTTGTAGCTCACACATCCCCACATCATCAGCAATCCACCTCAGTGCTTTACAGTAGGAATGGTGTTACTTTTATCATAGGCCTTGCTGACACATCTCCAAATCTAACGTTTATGGTTGTGGACAAAAAGTTCAATTTTGATCTCATCACTGCAAATTACCTTGTTCCAGAAGTTTGGAGGCTTGTCTCTGTGCTGTTTGGTGTATTGTAGGTGAGCTATTTGTGGCATTTGCACAGTAATGGCTTTCTTTATGCAACTCAACCATGCAGCCCATTTTTCTTCAAGTGCCTCCTTATTGTGCATTTTGAAACAGCCATAACACTAGTTTTCATGGAGTCCTGTATTTGAGCTGATGTTATTAATTTTTTTTGGCCTACCTGATAATGGTTTGGTTCTTACAGAGCCCCTGATTTTCCATTTGTTGATCACAGTTTGAACACTGCTGACTGGCATTATCAATTCCTTGGATATCTTTTTGTATCCATTTCCTGTTTTATACAGTTCAACTATCTTTTCCCGTAGATCCGTTTACAATTCTTTTGCTTTCCCCATGACTCACAATCCAGAAATGTTAGTGGCTGGATGAAAGATGAAAGAGTCTGTCTGAATCCCAGAAACTCCTTCAGCTTTTATGCACACACACACTGATTACAGCAAACAAGTCACAGGTGAGGATATTACCTTTATTAGCCAGTCAAACCCATTTGTGTCAACTTCTATGCATGTTTTCAGGCCAAAATCACCCGGGTATGTGAACTTTTGATCAGGGTCATTTTGGTGTTTCTGGTTGTCCTTATGATTTAAAAACAGAAAACACAGTAGTTTGACAATAAATGGCTTCACCCAACTACTAACCATGAGTGGAAAAACTGTTGTGTTATCATTCTAAAAGTGGCTTTACACGCTAGTAGTGCTACGAGATCGCTAAAACGATCTCGTTGGGGTCACGGAATTTGTGACGCACATCCAGCGATGTTGCAGCGTGTAAAGCGGCCTTAAATCTCTGAAAAAAGACAAGAAAACAAAATATCTGCTGGAGTATGTAAAATTTTGAGAACAACTGTATATGTTTCCCATCCTGGTGTATATGATCCTCATCCTAGTAAATACAGTATGTCTCCCATCCTGATATATATGTTCCCCATTCTGGTATATATGTCCCCTATCATGGGCCCATCCTGGTATATATGCCTCCCGTTATGACACTTTTTTTTAACACAAATAAAAAATAAACAATTCTACTCACTTTCCCTCTGCTCCACCAGTGCGTGGCATCCTCTTCTGATGCCAGCAACTGACTTTGGCGTGAAATCAACGTGCAATACATGATGTCACTGCCATGCAGTCTCTCTCACTGTCCCACACCAAAATCAGCTGCTGGCTAATCAAAACAGGATATTCACTGCTGGCCACACCCATATTCCCGCTCACCACGTGGCGCCAGCTTTAGTGCTGAAAAGTAGGAAGAATTATGGATGTGGTGAGCTTTGAATATTCATTTTCTTTAGTAGCAGATACACATGTTTGCCACAGTCTCTGGCTTCCTGTAGCGGCGACCTTGTTTGTGCCGCTTGTGACTTGCTCCACCTCTGCCACCACCCTTCCTCCCACAGTGAGCCAGGTACATTTGGACTATAATAGTAATAATAATAAATAAATAATATATTTATTTTTTTTTCCCTCTAAATATTGTATTTCTATAACTGTTACTTGTTTGTATATGATCCTCCTGAATTGTAAAGCGCTACGGAATATGTTGGCGCTATAGAAATAAAGATTATTATTATTATTATAATAGGCACCACCTCACTTTTTCCTTAAATTTTTTGGGAAAAAAGTATGTCTTATAGTCCAAAAAATACAATAATATGCCGCAAGGGCCCAGTTTGTGCTTAGGAACAGAGGGCGAGTCAGCAGTATCTGACGCTACTGATGTTAGAAATGACTAGCCCCCTCTGCTGCAGCCATTTAATGTAAGTAGCTGCGGCTGTGATTTGGAACCCAGGGATTAATAAAGCAAAGTAAAGAAATTCCTAGACCCCAGCATGACACGCAGTCTGCCAGGCCATTTGTACAGTGGCTCTGCCTCAAAGCAGGCTGCACAGTGTGTCTGCCCCAGTCAGGACCCCCTCTTTGCTTCTGCTTACCAGGGCTTATATACCAGTTATGGCAGTAATGCCCTAATGGTAGCCCTGTTAAACTTTACAGCATGTTGTCCCAATCTGCTTACTCTAGCCCACTGATTTCTATACAGCAATTCACTGTTCACATTCCCCCCACACCTGATATCTTATATTTTGAAGAGGGGTGCTGTTATAAATCTTGCAAAATCACCAGCTTGCAGCTTTCACTTCAGGTCTGCTAATCTTGTCTCTCTGCCCTTGCTGGTTGGAATATACATCACATCAATCACCTAAGTAACAACAGGATGATGTTACCTCTGACTGCAACATCATTAACAGGAGTCAGTGCTTTGCTGTGTCTATCTTCAACAGCACCATAAAGTTTAATTTTTTACAAAACGGAATTTCAGTCACATCAATGACATTTGTATCTTATCAGCCCTTAGTCCCCTAACCTACAGCACCCAGTGCAGATATTTCACGAGAGCAACATCCTCCAGTTGATTTATTGGAAAAGATAAATAGTTCGCTTTTGAGCCTTTGCACTTGGTGTGATGGGGTCCTTCTCCATATCACACAATCAACAGAGCAAGAGATGGATGAACAATCCAATAAGCATTTATTCCTAGCAAATCAAATGGTCCATAAGATAATCCACAAAACAGAGGGAAAAATTAGTCAAGCAATAAATGTCCAGGTCTCTCTGAGAAGTCTCAGCTTCTCCCAGAGGATCAATCTTTCTCTCTTCAAGTTCTCAAACAGACTGACACTTACCCCCAGGTAAGCAGAGAGTTTACAGTAGGTGGATTCCACGCCCACCTCCCCCCACACCTAGGGATAGAAGCGCTTCAAGAAGCTATAACCTTGTACTATAGGGGTACACAAACAGTACAAATAATGGACAGTGAGCCAAGTTTAAAATAGGAATCTGCACAACATGATACACCTCCCCCAATATTCCACCATCACAACCTCTCCCTCCTTCTGAATAAGTGAGTATGCCATGAGGTCTACACAGACTTCTGGCCATCTCACTTACGTGCATGTTGCTCAGCTGTGGATAGTTTATGGTTCTTCTTGCTGGGACAGTCCATCAGGATTCTGGTGTTGGCTTCCACGCTTGTATTGGATGGAGCAGCTGTAGATAGTCCCTTGAACAGCGGTAGGGTTGGAAGGACAAGCTTCCCTTTGTGTCCTCCTTCACTCAAACTGTGTTTCCTGCACCCACAAATCGGCATTGTAGATTTCCCTCATCATTTCCTAGGAGAATATCTGCAGGTAGGCTGCTCATCACCCCAACCACACATTGCTTGTCCTCAAAGCCAAAGTCCATATCTACAGTCGCCTTTGAGATATTCCTCCTTTGTCCTTCAGCCAATTCAATAGCAATCCCTGGTCCATGATGTATTGCCTCTCGCCAAACAACTCGGGGATTAGCTCTTATGAAAAATGTCCCAAAGTCACAAAATCCAATGAATCTCTATCCATCCAGCACAACCCCCTGAAAGTGTTTGCTTTGATGGTAAGAGGAACTTGGGGCTGTGGTTCGCATTCCATAAACCCCTAGTAGCCGACCACGAGTGTATGAATCATTAGGCAACTAAACTTGAAGGGGTGAGAATGCTTCCCCCATTGTTTTCGGCTGTAGAGAATGAACAGGTCGATTTGGTGCAAGGTCATTCCTCAATCGACCAACAAAGCAAGTGTTTTGAAAATGCCCAGGCTGTCCACATTGATAAAATCATCTCTGTGTTGTACTCCTTCCAGTTTGCATTCTGGAGAAGGCAGTAGGAGAACCTGGTGACAAAGGACGGAGGCCATACACTCCAACAGGGACATCTATGGTGCAGGGGTCAGTAGTACACTCCGGTGGAGGTGATAGTAACTCTTCCTCAGGTGGGATGGACTGCACAAAATGCACCGGACAAGATGTAGGTGCGTGGGGATCCCTCCGAATCCTTGCAGGACAACTGGATTGCAGGTGCACAGGTTACCTGCACCCATAACATCTCCTCTCTGTGATTCCCCCAGGGCGTGGTCGGAATTGTTAGTGCCCAAAATTGTGAGACATAGATGTCATCGGCCTGCAGCTGGGTGGAGGGGCAGATATAACTGGAGAGGGCCAAGGCGCAGGAGGATCAGACTGTGGCTTATTGTCCATAAGCCTCTTCCATTGCGGTCAGATAGTAAGGGCCTCATCAGCCAGGGCTGGAGCTCTATCCAAGGTGCACGGCATGTGCTCTCTGACCCATTCCCGTATTTCTGAAGGACACTTTTAAAGAAATTGTTCTATAAGAAATACCTGTATAACGTCTTCCACAGTAAAGGCATCTTCCTCTTCCAGCCATCTCCAACATGCCTCGGACATCTTATGGGCATACATCCTAAACGATCCCCCTGTGGTGCATGGGAGGTCTCGGAACTGTGCCCTATGTGAGTCTGGAGTGACAGCATGGTAATCCAGGATAGTCCACTTTACAATGTTGTAATCCCTGTTCTGCTGTGGATCAATGATGCGATAAGCTTCTGCCAGGCTTCCGTTCAGGAGTCCCACTAATAAAGGCATCCAGACAGTGTGGGGCACTTCTATCACAGCACACTGCTGCTCAAAGTCCTTGAAGAACCCTTGCAAATCTCCAGAAGCCTCATCAAATGGCTTGAAGTCTGCCCGACTGATCCGCACAGGCTCCTAGATCGCTGGGTTTACACTCCAACTCACATTACTCCCTCTGTCGGACTCCATTGCTTCTTGTCTACTCTGTGCTTGGCGAGCAGCCTGCTCCTTATATTCCTGAGATACACGGGGGCCAATAGCTGCCATCTCTTCTTCGAACCACACCACCCACTGGCTTTTTGGGGCTGGGCTCCCCGTCCCCAGTGTTTGTCCATCATACATCTGGGAGGAGGTAGACTGGCTTGCACCCACCAGTAGATTAATTAAGGCTTCTTTACTCAGTCCCTGGTAGATCAGGCCCAGATCTCTGGTTCTCTCCTTTAGACTGGATGCAGTCCAGTTTCTGTACTCACTCTGTGGGTTGATCTCCATTAAGCAGTGCTCTGTTGCTCCCACTGCTGCTACCAGTTGTGACGGGGTCCTTCTCCCATATCACACAATCAACAGAGCAAGAGGTGGGTGAACAATCCAATAAGCATTTATTCCAAGCAAATCAAATGGTCCATAAGATAATCCACAAAAAAGAGGGTAAAATTAGTCTAGCGATAAATGTCCCCATCTCTCTGAGAAGTCTCAGCTTCTCTCTTCAAGTTCTCAAACAGACTGACACTTCCCCCCAGGTAAGCAGAGAGTTTACAGTAGGTGGATTCCACGCCCATCTGCCCACACACCTAGGGATAGAAGCACTTCAAGAAGCTATAACCTTACACTAAAGGGGGTGATTACCTACAGACAATACAATGTACACACAAGCAGTACTAATAATGGACAGTGAGCCAAACTTAAAATAGGAATCTGCACAACATGATACACCTCCCCCAATATTCCACCATCACACTTGGGTAATATGAAACAAAGGCTATGTTCACACAGTGCATCTTTTATTGCGTTTTTAGTGAGATTTTGAGGTCACAAAGATGCAGCAAAATTCTTGGCTTTCCTTCCCCCAGCAAAGTCTATGAGATTTATATTTTGCTGTCTACACGGGACATCTTTTTTTTGTCTGCATCTTGGCTGCATTTTTGAAGGTGCAGCATGTCAATCCTTTTTGTGTTTTTCCAGCAGTTTTGAGCCCTTCCAGTCAATAGATTTGACTTAAAAAATGCATTGGGAAAAACCCAGTAAAAACGTGTCAAAGAAGCTTGCGTTTTTTGATGCATTTTTGCTACGGGTGTGTTTTTTGTGCATTTTTGGGGCCAAAAACGCTGCATCTTTGTGGTTAGAAAAGATGCACTGTGTGAACATAGTCATAAGCAGATAACTTAAACAACTAGCAGTGTTGCTGGCTCTGAAAGCCGGGTATCTGCGTCTCATCTTCATCAGTATGTTCCTCATTGCCTATAACCACAGTTGTTGGAAAGGCAGCATTTTGGTAGCCAACAGTTTGCATTTTATGAAAGTCAACCTCCAAGCCATGTCATGCCCTTCTAAAAGCATGTATAACACAGCGAGGGGACTCCAACCACAGTCTCCCTCGTTTCCACTCACTGGGCCACACACACCCCACTTGACTGGCATCGGTTGAGCTCCCTTTTGAAAAAGAAAAAGATGCTTTGCATGAAGCACTCTCAAAAATACGCGTGCCTTTCCCGTCCCCTGGCTGACCCAGGGGAAGAAAAGTCCTCTGAGAGCCATGACTTGTTCATCTTGGTTCTTTTAGAGACACAGCGAGGGGACTCCAACCACAGTCTCCCTCGTTGCCACTCACTGGGCCACACACACCCCACTTGACTGGCATCGGTTGAGCTCCCTTTTGAAAAAGAAAAAGATGCTTTGCATGAAGCACTCTCAAAAATACGCGTGCCTTTCCCGTCCCCTGGCTGACCCAGGGGAAGAAAAGTCCTCTGAGAGCCATGACTTGTTCATCTTGGTTCTTTTAGAGACACAGCGAGGGGACTCCAACCACAGTCTCCCTCGTTTCCACTCACTGGGCCACACACACCCCACTTGACTGGCATCGGTTGAGCTCCCTTTTGAAAAAGAAAAAGATGCTTTGCATGAAGCACTCTCAAAAATACGCGTGCCTTTCCCGTCCCCTGGCTGACCCAGGGGAAGAAAAGTCCTCTGAGAGCCATGACTTGTTCATCTTGGTTCTTTTAGAGACACAGCGAGGGGACTCCAACCACAGTCTCCCTCGTTGCCACTCACTGGGCCACACACACCCCACTTGACTGGCATCGGTTGAGCTCCCTTTTGAAAAAGAAAAAGATGCTTTGCATGAAGCACTCTCAAAAATACGCGTGCCTTTCCCGTCCCCTGGCTGACCCAGGGGAAGAAAAGTCCTCTGAGAGCCATGACTTGTTCATCTTGGTTCTTTTAGAGACACAGCGAGGGGACTCCAACCACAGTCTCCCTCGTTTCCACTCACTGGGCCACACACACCCCACTTGACTGGCATCGGTTGAGCTCCCTTTTGAAAAAGAAAAAGATGCTTTGCATGAAGCACTCTCAAAAATACGCGTGCCTTTCCCGTCCCCTGGCTGACCCAGGGGAAGAAAAGTCCTCTGAGAGCCATGACTTGTTCATCTTGGTTCTTTTAGAGACACAGCGAGGGGACTCCAACCACAGTCTCCCTCGTTTCCACTCACTGGGCCACACACACCCCATTTGACTGGCATCGGTTGAGCTCCCTTTTGAAAAAGAAAAAGATGCTTTGCATGAAGCACTCTCAAAAATACGCGTGCCTTTCCCGTCCCCTGGCTGACCCAGGGGAAGAAAAGTCCTCTGAGAGCCATGACTTGTTCATCTTGGTTCTTTTAGAGACACAGCGAGGGGACTCCAACCACAGTCTCCCTCGTTGCCACTCACTGGGCCACACACACCCCACTTGACTGGCATCGGTTGAGCTCCCTTTTGAAAAAGAAAAAGATGCTTTGCATGAAGCACTCCCAAAAATACGCGTGCCTTTCCCGTCCCCTGGCTGACCCAGGGGAAGAAAAGTCCTCTGAGAGCCATGACTTGTTCATCTTGGTTCTTTTAGAGACACAGCGAGGGGACTCCAACCACAGTCTCCCTCGTTGCCACTCACTGGGCCACACACACCCCACTTGACTGGCATCGGTTGAGCTCCCTTTTGAAAAAGAAAAAGATGCTTTGCATGAAGCACTCTCAAAAATACGCGTGCCTTTCCCGTCCCCTGGCTGACCCAGGGGAAGAAAAGTCCTCTGAGAGCCATGACTTGTTCATCTTGGTTCTTTTAGAGACACAGCGAGGGGACTCCAACCACAGTCTCCCTCGTTGCCACTCACTGGGCCACACACACCCCACTTGACTGGCATCGGTTGAGCTCCCTTTTGAAAAAGAAAAAGATGCTTTGCATGAAGCACTCTCAAAAATACGCGTGCCTTTCCCGTCCCCTGGCTGACCCAGGGGAAGAAAAGTCCTCTGAGAGCCATGACTTGTTCATCTTGGTTCTTTTAGAGACACAGCGAGGGGACTCCAACCACAGTCTCCCTCGTTTCCACTCACTGGGCCACACACACCCCACTTGACTGGCATCGGTTGAGCTCCCTTTTGAAAAAGAAAAAGATGCTTTGCATGAAGCACTCTCAAAAATACGCGTGCCTTTCCCGTCCCCTGGCTGACCCAGGGGAAGAAAAGTCCTCTGAGAGCCATGACTTGTTCATCTTGGTTCTTTTAGAGACACAGCGAGGGGACTCCAACCACAGTCTCCCTCGTTTCCACTCACTGGGCCACACACACCCCACTTGACTGGCATCGGTTGAGCTCCCTTTTGAAAAAGAAAAAGATGCTTTGCATGAAGCACTCTCAAAAATACGCGTGCCTTTCCCGTCCCCTGGCTGACCCAGGGGAAGAAAAGTCCTCTGAGAGCCATGACTTGTTCATCTTGGTTCTTTTAGAGACACAGCGAGGGGACTCCAACCACAGTCTCCCTCGTTGCCACTCACTGGGCCACACACACCCCACTTGACTGGCATCGGTTGAGCTCCCTTTTGAAAAAGAAAAAGATGCTTTGCATGAAGCACTCTCAAAAATACGCGTGCCTTTCCCGTCCCCTGGCTGACCCAGGGGAAGAAAAGTCCTCTGAGAGCCATGACTTGTTCATCTTGGTTCTTTTAGAGACACAGCGAGGGGACTCCAACCACAGTCTCCCTCGTTGCCACTCACTGGGCCACACACACCCCACTTGACTGGCATCGGTTGAGCTCCCTTTTGAAAAAGAAAAAGATGCTTTGCATGAAGCACTCTCAAAAATTTGCGTGCCTTTCCCGTCCCCTGGCTGACCCAGGGGAAGAAAAGTCCTCTGAGAGCCATGACTTGTTCATCTTGGTTCTTTTAGAGACACAGCGAGGGGACTCCAACCACAGTCTCCCTCGTTGCCACTCACTGGGCCACACACACCCCACTTGACTGGCATCGGTTGAGCTCCATTTTGAAAAAGAAAAAGATGATTTGCATGAAGCACTCTCAAAAATACGCGTGCCTTTCCCGTCCCCTGGCTGACCCAGGGGAAGAAAAGTCCTCTGAGAGCCATGTCCACATTGTCAGTGGACAGACACGTGTGCTTATCTGCCAGCAGACCCACAGCAGCACTGAAGACAGGTTCCGAGAGAACGCTGGCTGCAGGACACGACAAGATCCCCAAGACGTACGTGGCGAGCTCAGGCAATTTATCAAGATTGGAAGCCAAGAATGAGCAGGGCTCAAGTTGCACATTAATGGAATCGATGTTTCCTTGCATATACTCATATATCTGTGTGTCCTCCTCTTTTTCCTTGTCCAGCTCTTTTGTTTTCGCATGAGTATATGTCCTTGTCACTTTCCCATGTGTTGTGAGTTGTTTGTGACCTTTTGGACACCTTTGAGGGTGTTTTCTAGGTGTTTTTCTGTGTTTGTGATTGCCTGCCATTGTTTCCTATGCAGTTCGAGTTCGGTTCGTCGAACGTTCGACGAACCGAACTCGAACGGGAGGTCCGTTCGGCGAACCAACCTCGAGCCGAACCGCGACCGGTTCGCTCATCTCTAATCATAACCCACTGTTATGGGGGGATCATCTGATGACACTGTATATGGGGTAATGTTCCCCAATACTGTACTAATGTCCCTCATACTGGGCCCCTTCCAGGAATATATGTCCTCCATCCTGGTGTATATGTCCCTCATTCTGATATACTGTTGTGCTCAAACGTTTACATACCCCAGCAGATTTTTTGCTTACTTGGCCTTTCTTTCAGAGAATATGAATGATAACACAAAATCTTTTTTTCCACTCATGGTTAGTGGTTGGGTCAAGCCATTTATTGTCAAAATACTGTGTTTTCTCTTTTTAAATCATAATGACAACCAAAAACATCCAAATGACCCTGATTAAAAGTTCACATACCCCAGTTATTAATACTGTGTATTGCCCCCTCTAACATCAATGACAGCCTGAAGTCATTTGTGGTAATTGTGGATGAGGCTCTTTATTTTCTCAGATGGTAAAGCTGCCCATTCTTCTTGGCAAAAAGCCTCTATTTCCTGTAAATTCCTGGGCTTTCTTGTATGAACTGCATGCTTGAGTTCTCCCCAGTCTTGCTCAATTACATTGAGGTTAGGAGACTGAGATGGCCACTCCAGAACCTTCACTTTGTTCTGCTGTAGCCATTGACAAGTTGACTTGGCCTTGTGTTTTGGATTGTTGTCATGTGGGAACGACCAAGTACACCCCATGCATATCTTAAGGACTGATGAGTGCAAATTTGCCTCCAGTATTTGCTGATAACATGCTACATTCATCTTTCCTTCAACTTTGACCAAGTTTCCTGTGCCTTTGTAGCTCACACATCCCCACATCATCAGCAATCCACCTCAGTGCTTTACAGTAGGAATGGTGTTACTTTTATCATAGGCCTTGCTGACACATCTCCAAATCTAACGTTTATGGTTGTGGACAAAAAGTTCAATTTTGATCTCATCACTGCAAATTACCTTGTTCCAGAAGTTTGGAGGCTTGTCTCTGTGCTGTTTGGTGTATTGTAGGTGAGCTATTTGTGGCATTTGCACAGTAATGGCTTTCTTTATGCAACTCAACCATGCAGCCCATTTTTCTTCAAGTGCCTCCTTATTGTGCATTTTGAAACAGCCATAACACTAGTTTTCATGGAGTCCTGTATTTGAGCTGATGTTATTAATTTTTTTTGGCCTACCTGATAATGGTTTGGTTCTTACAGAGCCCCTGATTTTCCATTTGTTGATCACAGTTTGAACACTGCTGACTGGCATTATCAATTCCTTGGATATCTTTTTGTATCCATTTCCTGTTTTATACAGTTCAACTATCTTTTCCCGTAGATCCGTTTACAATTCTTTTGCTTTCCCCATGACTCACAATCCAGAAATGTTAGTGGCTGGATGAAAGATGAAAGAGTCTGTCTGAATCCCAGAAACTCCTTCAGCTTTTATGCACACACACACTGATTACAGCAAACAAGTCACAGGTGAGGATATTACCTTTATTAGCCAGTCAAACCCATTTGTGTCAACTTCTATGCATGTTTTCAGGCCAAAATCACCCGGGTATGTGAACTTTTGATCAGGGTCATTTTGGTGTTTCTGGTTGTCCTTATGATTTAAAAACAGAAAACACAGTAGTTTGACAATAAATGGCTTCACCCAACTACTAACCATGAGTGGAAAAACTGTTGTGTTATCATTCTAAAAGTGGCTTTACACGCTAGTAGTGCTACGAGATCGCTAAAACGATCTCGTTGGGGTCACGGAATTTGTGACGCACATCCAGCGATGTTGCAGCGTGTAAAGCGGCCTTAAATCTCTGAAAAAAGACAAGAAAACAAAATATCTGCTGGAGTATGTAAAATTTTGAGAACAACTGTATATGTTTCCCATCCTGGTGTATATGATCCTCATCCTAGTAAATACAGTATGTCTCCCATCCTGATATATATGTTCCCCATTCTGGTATATATGTCCCCTATCATGGGCCCATCCTGGTATATATGCCTCCCGTTATGACACTTTTTTTTAACACAAATAAAAAATAAACAATTCTACTCACTTTCCCTCTGCTCCACCAGTGCGTGGCATCCTCTTCTGATGCCAGCAACTGACTTTGGCGTGAAATCAACGTGCAATACATGATGTCACTGCCATGCAGTCTCTCTCACTGTCCCACACCAAAATCAGCTGCTGGCTAATCAAAACAGGATATTCACTGCTGGCCACACCCATATTCCCGCTCACCACGTGGCGCCAGCTTTAGTGCTGAAAAGTAGGAAGAATTATGGATGTGGTGAGCTTTGAATATTCATTTTCTTTAGTAGCAGATACACATGTTTGCCACAGTCTCTGGCTTCCTGTAGCGGCGACCTTGTTTGTGCCGCTTGTGACTTGCTCCACCTCTGCCACCACCCTTCCTCCCACAGTGAGCCAGGTACATTTGGACTATAATAGTAATAATAATAAATAAATAATATATTTATTTTTTTTTCCCTCTAAATATTGTATTTCTATAACTGTTACTTGTTTGTATATGATCCTCCTGAATTGTAAAGCGCTACGGAATATGTTGGCGCTATAGAAATAAAGATTATTATTATTATTATAATAGGCACCACCTCACTTTTTCCTTAAATTTTTTGGGAAAAAAGTATGTCTTATAGTCCAAAAAATACAATAATATGCCGCAAGGGCCCAGTTTGTGCTTAGGAACAGAGGGCGAGTCAGCAGTATCTGACGCTACTGATGTTAGAAATGACTAGCCCCCTCTGCTGCAGCCATTTAATGTAAGTAGCTGCGGCTGTGATTTGGAACCCAGGGATTAATAAAGCAAAGTAAAGAAATTCCTAGACCCCAGCATGACACGCAGTCTGCCAGGCCATTTGTACAGTGGCTCTGCCTCAAAGCAGGCTGCACAGTGTGTCTGCCCCAGTCAGGACCCCCTCTTTGCTTCTGCTTACCAGGGCTTATATACCAGTTATGGCAGTAATGCCCTAATGGTAGCCCTGTTAAACTTTACAGCATGTTGTCCCAATCTGCTTACTCTAGCCCACTGATTTCTATACAGCAATTCACTGTTCACATTCCCCCCACACCTGATATCTTATATTTTGAAGAGGGGTGCTGTTATAAATCTTGCAAAATCACCAGCTTGCAGCTTTCACTTCAGGTCTGCTAATCTTGTCTCTCTGCCCTTGCTGGTTGGAATATACATCACATCAATCACCTAAGTAACAACAGGATGATGTTACCTCTGACTGCAACATCATTAACAGGAGTCAGTGCTTTGCTGTGTCTATCTTCAACAGCACCATAAAGTTTAATTTTTTACAAAACGGAATTTCAGTCACATCAATGACATTTGTATCTTATCAGCCCTTAGTCCCCTAACCTACAGCACCCAGTGCAGATATTTCACGAGAGCAACATCCTCCAGTTGATTTATTGGAAAAGATAAATAGTTCGCTTTTGAGCCTTTGCACTTGGTGTGATGGGGTCCTTCTCCATATCACACAATCAACAGAGCAAGAGATGGATGAACAATCCAATAAGCATTTATTCCTAGCAAATCAAATGGTCCATAAGATAATCCACAAAACAGAGGGAAAAATTAGTCAAGCAATAAATGTCCAGGTCTCTCTGAGAAGTCTCAGCTTCTCCCAGAGGATCAATCTTTCTCTCTTCAAGTTCTCAAACAGACTGACACTTACCCCCAGGTAAGCAGAGAGTTTACAGTAGGTGGATTCCACGCCCACCTCCCCCCACACCTAGGGATAGAAGCGCTTCAAGAAGCTATAACCTTGTACTATAGGGGTACACAAACAGTACAAATAATGGACAGTGAGCCAAGTTTAAAATAGGAATCTGCACAACATGATACACCTCCCCCAATATTCCACCATCACAACCTCTCCCTCCTTCTGAATAAGTGAGTATGCCATGAGGTCTACACAGACTTCTGGCCATCTCACTTACGTGCATGTTGCTCAGCTGTGGATAGTTTATGGTTCTTCTTGCTGGGACAGTCCATCAGGATTCTGGTGTTGGCTTCCACGCTTGTATTGGATGGAGCAGCTGTAGATAGTCCCTTGAACAGCGGTAGGGTTGGAAGGACAAGCTTCCCTTTGTGTCCTCCTTCACTCAAACTGTGTTTCCTGCACCCACAAATCGGCATTGTAGATTTCCCTCATCATTTCCTAGGAGAATATCTGCAGGTAGGCTGCTCATCACCCCAACCACACATTGCTTGTCCTCAAAGCCAAAGTCCATATCTACAGTCGCCTTTGAGATATTCCTCCTTTGTCCTTTAGCCAATTCAATAGCAATCCCTGGTCCATGATGTATTGCCTCTCGCCAAACAACTCGGGGATTAGCTCTTATGAAAAATGTCCCAAAGTCACAAAATCCAATGAATCTCTATCCATCCAGCACAACCCCCTGAAAGTGTTTGCTTTGATGGTAAGAGGAACTTGGGGCTGTGGTTCGCATTCCATAAACCCCTAGTAGCCGACCACGAGTGTATGAATCATTAGGCAACTAAACTTGAAGGGGTGAGAATGCTTCCCCCATTGTTTTCGGCTGTAGAGAATGAACAGGTCGATTTGGTGCAAGGTCATTCCTCAATCGACCAACAAAGCAAGTGTTTTGAAAATGCCCAGGCTGTCCACATTGATAAAATCATCTCTGTGTTGTACTCCTTCCAGTTTGCATTCTGGAGAAGGCAGTAGGAGAACCTGGTGACAAAGGACGGAGGCCATACACTCCAACAGGGACATCTATGGTGCAGGGGTCAGTAGTACACTCCGGTGGAGGTGATAGTAACTCTTCCTCAGGTGGGATGGACTGCACAAAATGCACCGGACAAGATGTAGGTGCGTGGGGATCCCTCCGAATCCTTGCAGGACAACTGGATTGCAGGTGCACAGGTTACCTGCACCCATAACATCTCCTCTCTGTGATTCCCCCAGGGCGTGGTCGGAATTGTTAGTGCCCAAAATTGTGAGACATAGATGTCATCGGCCTGCAGCTGGGTGGAGGGGCAGATATAACTGGAGAGGGCCAAGGCGCAGGAGGATCAGACTGTGGCTTATTGTCCATAAGCCTCTTCCATTGCGGTCAGATAGTAAGGGCCTCATCAGCCAGGGCTGGAGCTCTATCCAAGGTGCACGGCATGCGCTCTCTGACCCATTCCCGTATTTCTGAAGGACACTTTTAAAGAAATTGTTCTATAAGAAATACCTGTATAACGTCTTCCACAGTAAAGGCATCTTCCTCTTCCAGCCATCTCCAACATGCCTCGGACATCTTATGGGCATACATCCTAAACGATCCCCCTGTGGTGCATGGGAGGTCTCGGAACTGTGCCCTATGTGAGTCTGGAGTGACAGCATGGTAATCCAGGATAGTCCACTTTACAATGTTGTAATCCCTGTTCTGCTGTGGATCAATGATGCGATAAGCTTCTGCCAGGCTTCCGTTCAGGAGTCCCACTAATAAAGGCATCCAGACAGTGTGGGGCACTTCTATCACAGCACACTGCTGCTCAAAGTCCTTGAAGAACCCTTGCAAATCTCCAGAAGCCTCATCAAATGGCTTGAAGTCTGCCCGACTGATCCGCACAGGCTCCTAGATCGCTGGGTTTACACTCCAACTCACATTACTCCCTCTGTCGGACTCCATTGCTTCTTGTCTACTCTGTGCTTGGCGAGCAGCCTGCTCCTTATATTCCTGAGATACACGGGGGCCAATAGCTGCCATCTCTTCTTCGAACCACACCACCCACTGGCTTTTTGGGGCTGGGCTCCCCGTCCCCAGTGTTTGTCCATCATACATCTGGGAGGAGGTAGACTGGCTTGCACCCACCAGTAGATTAATTAAGGCTTCTTTACTCAGTCCCTGGTAGATCAGGCCCAGATCTCTGGTTCTCTCCTTTAGACTGGATGCAGTCCAGTTTCTGTACTCACTCTGTGGGTTGATCTCCATTAAGCAGTGCTCTGTTGCTCCCACTGCTGCTACCAGTTGTGACGGGGTCCTTCTCCCATATCACACAATCAACAGAGCAAGAGGTGGGTGAACAATCCAATAAGCATTTATTCCAAGCAAATCAAATGGTCCATAAGATAATCCACAAAAAAGAGGGTAAAATTAGTCTAGCGATAAATGTCCCCATCTCTCTGAGAAGTCTCAGCTTCTCTCTTCAAGTTCTCAAACAGACTGACACTTCCCCCCAGGTAAGCAGAGAGTTTACAGTAGGTGGATTCCACGCCCATCTGCCCACACACCTAGGGATAGAAGCACTTCAAGAAGCTATAACCTTACACTAAAGGGGGTGATTACCTACAGACAATACAATGTACACACAAGCAGTACTAATAATGGACAGTGAGCCAAACTTAAAATAGGAATCTGCACAACATGATACACCTCCCCCAATATTCCACCATCACACTTGGGTAATATGAAACAAAGGCTATGTTCACACAGTGCATCTTTTATTGCGTTTTTAGTGAGATTTTGAGGTCACAAAGATGCAGCAAAATTCTTGGCTTTCCTTCCCCCAGCAAAGTCTATGAGATTTATATTTTGCTGTCTACACGGGACATCTTTTTTTTGTCTGCATCTTGGCTGCATTTTTGAAGGTGCAGCATGTCAATCCTTTTTGTGTTTTTCCAGCAGTTTTGAGCCCTTCCAGTCAATAGATTTGACTTAAAAAATGCATTGGGAAAAACCCAGTAAAAACGTGTCAAAGAAGCTTGCGTTTTTTGATGCATTTTTGCTACGGGTGTGTTTTTTGTGCATTTTTGGGGCCAAAAACGCTGCATCTTTGTGGTTAGAAAAGATGCACTGTGTGAACATAGTCATAAGCAGATAACTTAAACAACTAGCAGTGTTGCTGGCTCTGAAAGCCATGTTGATGGGGATCTGGCAGTGACAGCAGCAATCAGGGCCACAATAAGGAGGGAATGGTGGACATTAAGCTCATGACAATTTCCATAATGAGGCAACTGTCAGTGAAGTCATGAATGATTATGATGATAAGAAATATGGGATGGACAAGAGCTAGGAATTAAATAGAGGTGCAGGGGAGATGATGTCATCAAGATGTAGATTGTTGGCCTCAGCGACAGTTGGAAGAAACATGCAGCTAATAGGATTCTCCAGGGCAAAATCTGATTTTTCTGTGGTAGGCTGAGAAGCAGGTTAAACTGCACTTGCTGTTGGTAAAGGTGACTCAATAGCTCCTAAAAGCTCTGGTTGTGGTGGTGGCGAGTCGTACATGTGTGCATATTAGGTGTGGGAGTTTTTTTTGCAAATTGTCGATAGATGAATCTTAGGCAGTCTTCAGACTCTGAGTAAAAAACACAAGTCGTGTACATACATGCTCACATAGACTAGGAACTATGGTCTCCATGAGCTCTCCATGATATCTCTTGTTCTATTGGGAAAAACAAGCCTGCAAGCAATCTAAGCAAGCCTAAAGTGGTCCTCCTACCTTTTTTCTTCACAATCTTATTTCTGTCAGCAAGGCTGCAACTTCTGCATTAATTGGTTGGTATCATCATCATCATTCATCATCATCATCATCATTCATCCATCATCATTCATCATCATCATTCATAATTCATCATCATTAATCATCATAATAATCATCATTCATCATCATTCATTGATTGATCATCATCATTCATCATCATCATTTATCATCATCCATCATCATTCATCATCATCATTCATCATCATATTCATCATCCATTCATCATCCATCACTACTGCTTGTTATATTCCAAGTAATCTTCCTCATTTGCCATGGCATCGCCAGATATTAGTGATGAGCGAGTACTAAAAAGCTCGGGTGCTCGAAGCTCGGGCCGAGCCTCCCAAGATACTCGTGTACTCGGGCCGAGCAACGAGCCCAATGTTATCCTATGGGAGACCCGAGTATTTTTGTGAAATGACCCCCCGGCAGCATGGAGAAACCCTAAAAATGGCACAAAAGTCTCAGAAGAGTGCTCAAATGACATGGCAACAGCATGGGGAAGACCCCTTGAAGCATTTATCACTCAAAAGTCACAGCTGTGAACAATTTTGTCCGCGTTTAACGCCATTTTTACGGACTCACCAGAAAACCTTCCAAAATGACCCCAAAATGATTTTTCATGGCAGAAATGTTAAGGGCACATACCCAATAGTGAGATAGAGCTGGTGTATGTTACTTTTTGAGATTAATACATGAAAGATTTTACGTGAAAACATTGTGTGGCACTCCGATGTCCCTGAGAAGAGACGTACATGAAGGCCTCTTGAGTCTAATGTGCCCATTTTGAGGAAGTGAGTCTTTGTAGTATTTTCCTTTGCCAGGGCAGCCAAAAATTGGGAGGCTCCACATTGTCCCTGGATAGAGACGTGCATGATGGCCTGTAAACCTGAAGTGCCCATTGTAAGGAAGTGGGTCTATTTCAGTATAGCCCTTTGCCAGGGCAGCCAAAAATTGGGAGGCTCCACATTGTCCCTGGATAGAGACGTGCATGATGGCCTGTAAACCTGAAGTGCCCATTGTAAGGAAGTGGGTCTATTTCAGTATAGCCCTTTGCCAGGGCAGCCAAAAATTGGGAGGCTCCACATTGTCCCTGGATAGAGACGTGCATGATGGCCTGTAAACCTGAAGTGCCCATTGTAAGGAAGTGGGTCTATTTCAGTATAGCCCTTTGCCAGGGCAGCCAAAAATTGGGAGGCTCCACATTGTCCCTGGATAGAGACGTGCATGATGGCCTGTAAACCAGAAGTGCCCATTGTAAGGAAGTGGGTCTATTTCAGTATAGCCCTTTGCCAGGGCAGCCAAAAATTGGGAGGCTCCACATTGTCCCTGGATAGAGACGTGCATGATGGCCTGTAAACCTGAAGTGCCCATTGTAAGGAAGTGGGTCTATTTCAGTATAGCCCTTTGCCAGGGCAGCCAAAAATTGGGAGGCTCCATATTGTCCCTGGATAGAGACGTGCATGATGGCCTGTAAACCTGAAGTGCCCATTGTAAGGAAGTGGGTCTATTTCAGTATAGCCCTTTGCCAGGGCAGCCAAAAATTGGGAGGCTCCACATTGTCCCTGGATAGAGACGTGCATGATGGCCTGTAAACCAGAAGTGCCCATTGTAAGGAAGTGGGTCTATTTCAGTATAGCCCTTTGCCAGGGCAGCCAAAAATTGGGAGGCTCCACATTGTCCCTGGATAGAGACGTGCATGATGGCCTGTAAACCTGAAGTGCCCATTGTAAGGAAGTGGGTCTATTTCAGTATAGCCCTTTGCCAGGGCAGCCAAAAATTGGGAGGCTCCACATTGTCCCTGGATAGAGACGTGCATGATGGCCTGTAAACCTGAAGTGCCCATTGTAAGGAAGTGGGTCTATTTCAGTATAGCCCTTTGCCAGGGCAGCCAAAAATTGGGAGGCTCCACATTGTCCCTGGATAGAGACGTGCATGATGGCCTGTAAACCAGAAGTGCCCATTGTAAGGAAGTGGGTCTATTTCAGTATAGCCCTTTGCCAGGGCAGCCAAGAATTGGGAGGCTCCACGTTGTCCCTGGATAGAGACGTGCATGAGGGCCTCAAAACATTAAGTGTCCATTTTAAGGAAGTGGGTGTATTATAGTATAGCCCTTAGGCAGGGCAGCCAAAAATTGGGAGGCTCCACGTTGTCCCTGGGTAGAGACGTGCATGATGGCCTCAAAACATTAAGTGTCCATTTTAAGGAAGTGGGTGTATTATAGTATAGCCCTTAGGCAGGGCAGCCAAAAATTGGGAGGCTCCACGTTGTCCCTGGATAGAGACGTGCATGAGTGCCTCAAAACATTGTGTCCATTTTAAGGAAGTGGGTGTATTATAGTATAGCCCTTAGGCAGGGCAGCCAAAAATTGGGAGGCTCCATGTTGTCCCTGGGTAGAGACGTGCATGAGGGCCTCAAAACATTGTTCCCATTGCAAAGGAGCGGGTCTCCTGTCGTTGTAATGTCCATTCTGCAAAGAATGGGCGAAAAAATTTACCACTGGGGGTATACCTGAAACAAAGGCCTAAGTATTGCAATTTGTAACGGTCATCATCATGGTGGCGCATGAGGAGAAGGAGGAGCAGTCCAGCGATTATCCAAAGTACAGAAGTGTGTACCCATGGGTGAGTGGAGGTACATGGCAAACTTTAAATTCCGCTCTCATTTGCTGGTGGTGTGGTGAAGTCTGGCCCAATCCAACCTTTGTTCATCTTGATCAGAGTCAGCCTGTCAGCATTTTCAGTTGACAGGCGGGTGCGTTTATCTGTAATGATTCCACCTGCGGCACTAAAAACACGCTCTGACAAAACGCTAGCAGCAGGGCAGGCCAGGACTTCCAAGGCGTAGAGAGCCAATTCATGCCACGTGTCCAGCTTGGATACCCAATAATTGTAAGGCACAGAGGAATGTCGGAGTACAGTTGTTCGATCTGCAAGGTACTCCTTCAGCATCTGGGCAAACTTAGGATTTCTTGTGGCACTACCCCGCACCTCAGGGGCTGTGGTACGTGAGGGGCTGAGAAAACTGTCCCACATCTTAAAGACTGTTCCCCTACCTCTGGCGGATTGGACTTGTGCCTCTCTCGGCTGTACGCCTCGGTTGTCCACTGATTCCTGACCTATGCCGCTAGCGTTTTGTGAGGGGAATGCTTTGCCTACTTCCGTGAGTATGGCCTTCCGGAACTGCTGCATTTTGGTTGACCTCTCCTCCACGGGAATAAGAGACAAAAAGTTCTCCTTGTAGCGTGGGTCTAACAGTGTTACCAACCAGTAATGATTGTCGGCCAAGATGTTCTTAACGCGAGGGTCACGAGACAGGCAGCTTACCATAAAGTCAGCCATGTGCGCCAGACTCTTAACAGCCAGGACTTCAGTAGCCTGACCAACAAGATGACTGAACATGCTGTCCTCCTCCTCCTCCTCCTCCTCCTCCTCCTCATCTACCCTGTCCTCTGGCCAGCCACGCTGAACCGAGGATATGACTGGTGTGCATGTCATATCCTCAATTTGGCCGGAGAGTTGCCCCATGTCTTCATCCTCCTCCTCGTCATAGTCCTCCACTGCACGTTGTGATGAGACGAGGCTGGGCTGTGTGTTATCATCACCCACACCCACTACTGTTTCTTGCTGCAACTCATCGCGCTCCGCCTGCAATGCATCATGTTTGTTTTTCAGCAGAGACCGTTTTAGAAGGCAGAGTAGCGGTATGGTGACGCTACTAATGGCGTCATCACCACTCACCATCTTGGTGGAGTCCTCAAAGTTTTGGAGGATGGTACATAGGTCTGACATCCATCTCCACTCCTCAGGTGTTATGTGTGGAGTTTGACCCATTTCCCGACGGCTTAGGTGATGCAGGTACTCAACAACTGCCCTCTTCTGCTCACATATCCTGACCAACATGTGCAGAGTTGAATTCCAACGCGTGGGGACATCACACACCAGTCTGTGAGCCGGAAGATGCAAACGGCGCTGAAAGCCGGCAAGGCCGGCTGAAGCAGTAGGTGACTTTCGAAAATGTGCAGACAGGCGGCGAACTTTTACCAGCAGATCAGACAGCTCTGGGTATGACTTTATAAACCGCTGAACCACGAGGTTGAGCACATGGGCCACGCATGGAACATGTGTCAGCTGGCCTCGCCTCAAAGCCGCCACCAGGTTCCGGCCATTGTCACACACGACCTTTCCTGGCTTTAGGTTCAGAGGTGTGAGCCATTGATCTGCCTGCTGTTTCAGAGCTGTCCACAGCTCTTCTGCATTGTGGGGTTTGTCACCTATGCAGATTAGCTTCAGCACAGCCTGTTGCCGCTTCGCCGAGGCAGTGCTGCAGTGCTTCCAGCTTGTGACTGGTGTGGAGGGCACAGTGGATGAGGATGCGCAGGAGGAGGAGGAGGCTGAAGAGCATGACATTCCGGAGCTGTAGAGTGTGGGTGAAACACTGACTGAGGTAGGGCCTGCAAACCTTGGTGTGGGAAGGACGTGTTCCGTCCCTCGCTCAGACTGGGTCCCAGCTTCCACAATATTAACCCAGTGTGCCGTCAACGAGATGTAGCGGCCTTGCCCACAAGCACTTGTCCACGTGTCTGTGGTTAGGTGGACGTTGGGTGAAACAGCGTTGTTCAGGGCACGTGTGATGTTTTGTGACACGTGGTTATGCAACGCGGGGACAGCACACCGGGAGAAATAGTGGCGGCTGGGGACCGAGTAACGTGGGACAGCTGCCGCCATCAGGTCACGGAATGCTTCTGTCTCCACCAGCCTAAAAGGCAACATTTCCAGCGCAAGCAGTCGCGAAATGTTAGCATTTAGAACTGTGGCATGTGGGGTGTTGGCAGTGTATTTGCGCCTGCATTCAAAGGTTTGCTGAATGGATAACTGAACACTGCGCTGGGACAAGGACGTGCTTGATGATGGTGTTCTTTCTGCGTAGGCAACTGCAGGTGCAGGAGTGGAGGAGGCTTGTTCGCAGGCAGCATGGACAGAGGATTGGCTCGCATGCACAACCAGCGAAGACGTAGCAGTGACATCAGCAAGCACTGCTCCTCGACTCTGTTGTACTTCCCACAAAGTCGGGTGCTTGGCTGACATGTGCCTGATCATGCTGGTGGTGGTCAGGCTGCTAGTTTTGGTACCCCTGCTGATGCTGGCACGGCAGGTGTTGCAAATGGCCTTTTTTGAATCATCTGGATCCAACTTAAAAAACTGCCAGACTCGGGAAGACCTAACATTTGTACAGGCACCTTGTGTCGTCGTGTTGTTCCGGGGAACGGTTGCCTGACTTCTGCCTGGGGCCACCACCCTGCTTCTTACTGCCTGTTGTGATGCTACGCCTCCCTCCCCCTGTGCACTGCTGTCCTCGCTCTGCATATCCTCCTGCCAGGTTGGGTCAGTTACTGGATCATCCACCACGTCGTCTTCCTCTTCCGCACCCTGCTCCTCCTCCTGACTTCCTGACAATTGTGTCTCATCATCGTCCACCACTTGTTGGGACACGTTGCCAACTTCGTGAGAACGTGGCTGCTCAAATATTTGGCTATCTGTACAGACGATCTCCTCATGACCCACTTCAATATGAGCTGGCGAGAGGCCAGAATGTGTGAATGGAAACGTGAACAGCTCTTCCGAGTGTCCAAGTGTGGGATCATTAATGTCCGAGGAGGACGTGTACTCAGCCTGGTGGTAGGAAGGAGGATCAGGTTCAGAAATGTGCGGTGCAGTATCACGGCTACTGACACTTGACCGTGTGGAAGACAGAGTGTTTGTGGTGGTGCCAATCTGACTGGAAGCATTATCTGCTATCCAACTAACAACCTGTTGACACTGGTCTTGGTTCAAGAGCGGTGTACTGCTGCGGTCCCCAAGAATTTGGGACAGGACGTGCGAGCGACTAGATGTGGCCCTTTGTTGTGGCGAAATTAGAGCTTGCCCACGACCTCGGCCTCTGCCTGCACCACCATCACGTCCACTTCCTTGTTCCTTGCCAATGCCCTTGCGCATTTTGCAATGCTGTGCACTGCTGACGTGTATATTCACTACTTGTGCGTTATATCAAAGTTTGTGGAAATTGCACACAAGTGCACCTGTACGCTGCCACCAACAGGCACACACGTGCGGTTTTAAAAACCAAGCACGGACGCAATAAGAACCTAACAGGTTTTTTTGGGGAGCGACAATTACAGACAAGTCAGACACTATCTGGACTGTATTACACTGTGTACACCAGCCCCAGATATGATGAAGGCTGGTATACGGTCACCACTACCCTGCCTGCCTGCCTGCCTGTATACTGGTACAATAGTCCTGACAAGGACTCTTTTGGTCACTAGCCTGTATTCAGACCTGGCTATACCCTGCCTGTATATAGCAACAATAGTCCTGAGAAGGACTCTGCTACTGTACTCCGACCTGGCTATACCCTGCCTGCCTGTATACAACTAGAATAGTCCTGAGAAGGACTTTTGGTCACACTGTTTGCAGCCCTGCAACTGAAAAAGCTATAAAGGGCCGCAAAGCTTTCCCTGAATCAGCGACACTCTCCCTGCACTGACAGTCTGGATAGCTGTGAGCACAGCACAGCGCGCCGGCCGATATAAAGGCTCGGTCACGCTGTGCAGGCCGGCCAATCACTGCAATTCCACAACTAACAGGGCTGTGGCATTGCAGTGGTCTGCCAGCCAATCCCTGCATGAGGGCTGGCTCTCAAAAGAGCGCCAACATGCAGAAATGAAGACCACGAGTACAGCACGAGTATCGCGAGATTACTCGGTCCCCGCCGAGCAGCCCGAGTACAGCGATACTCGTGCGAGTACCGAGTAGTGACAAGCATGCTCGCTCATCACTACCAGATATCCATCCTTGATTGTGAATGTTGACGAAACAAGCAAACACTTCCAATCATCCACTTGTGTGCTAACTAGAGATGAGCGAACCGGTCCCGGTTCGGCTCGAGGCCGGTTCGCCGAACGGGGGTCCCGTTCGAGTTCGGTTCGTCGAACGTTCGACGAACCGAACTCGAACGTATAGGCTATAATGGGAGGCAATCACAAACACATAAAAATGCATTATAAATGTACACAAACAGTTAATAAACATTGCCATAACACTTACCGGTCCTCGCGATCCCTTCTGCACTCTGTCTCCTGCCGCTATTCCATCCGATGATCGCTGAATCCTCCCGGTGACCTGCACTGCCAGCAGAGAAGCAGGACCTATCGTGACGTCAAAATAGCCATGTGACCAGTCACGTGGCTATTATCTCATTGGCTACAGACTGGTCACATGACTATGACACGTCATGTAGGACCTGCGAGTGCATCTCTCCGGTACACGGTGCACATATGTGTATCGCCGTGTACCGGCGACATGCTCTAGCACACGGTCGACTCCCCGTTCCGTTAGGGACCGGCTGACACAGCCGGTCATTAACGGAGATCACCATTGCCATAGCAACGCAGTTAGCGGTGACGTCACCGCTAACCGCGGCTCCGGGAGCACCGTTGCTATGGTAACGCGTCTGTCAGCGTTACCGCTAGCAGCCAGCAGTGATCACTCACGGAGTGAAGGCTGCACGCTGCTTCCCGATTGTAGTGAGCATTGTAGTTAGGATGGAGGTTCCCCAGCCCCAAGTGATGCCCCTCACTACAATCGTCACTACTACTACACTAGAAAGAAAGAAGACAGAAGAGCAGGATCGTGGAGGGCTGACAGGGGTAATAAAGATGGAGTCTCTAATGTGTCTGTGTATTTATTTCTATTAAAGTATTTTTTCTCTGTGTGGTGTCTTTTTTTTTAACCCTTTATTGGAGATTCTTAATGGCCGGGTCAAACGTGCCTGACATTAAGAATCTCTGGCTTAATACTGGCTGGTAAAACAAAGCCAGTATTAACTCATGATTACCCAACAAGCCACCCGGCTCCAGGGCTGTTGGAAGAGTTGGATACAGCGCCAGATGATGGCGCTTCTATGAGAGCGCCATTTTCTGGGACGGCTGCGGACTGAAATCCGCAGCAGAGGCGCCCACAAACCTCGGGCTAACCTGTGCTGCGGATTCCAATCCCCAGCTGCCTAGTTGTACCCGGCTGGACACAAAAATAGGGCGAAGCCCTCGTCATTTGTTTTTTAATTATTTCATGAAATAAGTGAAATAATTAAAAAAAACGGGCTTCCCTATATTTTTGGTTCCCAGCCGGGTACAAATAGGCAACTGGGGGTTGGAGGCAGCCCGTGGCTGCCAGCTGTACCTGGCTAGCATACAAAAATATGGCGAAGCCCACGTCATTTTTTTGGTGGGCAAAAAACTTCTGCATACAGTCCTGGATGGAGTACATTGCTGAGCCTTGTAGTTCTGCAGCTGCTGTCTGCTCTTCTCCATACAGACAGACAGCAGCTGCAGAACTACAAGGCTCAGCATACTCCATCCAGGACTGTATGCAGAAGTTTTTTGCCCCCTGAAAAAATTATGTGGCTTCGCCATATTTTTGTATGCTAGCCAGGTACAGCAGGCAGGTACGGCTGCCCCCAACCCCCAGTTGCCTATTTGTACCCGGCTGGGAACCAAAAATAAAGGGAAGCCCTTTTTTTATTATTTCATGAATTTCATGAAATAATTAGAAAACAAATGACGTAGGCTTTGCCCCATTTTTGTGTCCAGCCAGGTACAACTAGGCAGCTGGGATTGGAATCCGCACCACCGGTTGGCCTGAGCTTTCTGGGCCCCACTGCTGCGAATTGCAGTCTGCAGCCACCTCAGAAAATGGCATTTTCATAGAAGCGCCATCTTCTGGCGCTGTATCCAACTCTTCCAGCACCTGCCTGCTATACCTGGCTAGCATACAAAAATATGGCGAAGCTCACGTCCTTTTTTTGTAGCTTTTTGGCAAAAAAAAAAAAAAAATGCTTCCCTGGATTTTCCATTGCCAGTGAAGGTAACACCAAGCAGTGGGGGTTAGCAGCCAGTAGCTGCTTGGATTACCCTTAGCTAGCAATACAAAAAATGCAGTGGGAGCTAACATATATTTTTTTTAATTATTTATTTAAATAACTAAAAATAAAATGGGCTTCCCTGTATTTTGATTGCTGGACATCACAGTGCTGTAAAAATAAATCTTTAAAAAAATGACGTAGCGCTCCGCGGTATTTTTGATTCTCAGCTCAGATAAAGCAGACAGCTATGGGTTGCCACCCCCATCTGCCTGCCGTTACCTTGGTTGGCAATCAAAATACAGGGAAGCCCATTAATTTTTTCTATTTAAAAAATAGTTAAAAAAAAAAAAATACGTTGGGTCCCCCCATTTTTGATAGCCAGCTAGGGTAAAGCAGACGGCTGTAGCCTGAAAACCACAGCTGGCAGCTTTACCGTGGTTGGGGATCCAATGTGGAGGTCCCCTCAGGCTCTTTTTTATAATTATTTTATAAATATTAATAATTACACAATAAAAGTAGGGGACCCCCCAAATTGGATCACCAGCCAAGGTAAAGCGGACAGCTGTGGTCTGGTATTCTCAGGGTGGGAAGGTCCATAGTTATTGGGCCTTCACAGCCTAAAAATAGCAGGCCGCAGGCACCCCAGACGTGGCGCATCCACTAGATGCGCCAATCCTGGCGCTTCATCCCAGCTCATCCCGTGCCCTGGTGCAGTGGCAAACGGGGTAATAAATCGGGTTGATACTAGCTGTAAAGTCACCTGAGATCAAGCCCAGCAGTTTGTGATGTCATGGCGTCTATTAGATACCCAACATCATAAACTGTCAGTACTAACAAAAACAAAAAATCGACAAAAGAAATTTATTTGAAAAAACAGTCCCCAAAACATTTCCTCTTTCACCAATTTATTGTAAGAAAAAAAATAAAGGGGTCCCACGACGACTCTGGACCGTCTAGAATATGGGGGGGAGACACTCAGGGAACGTATCCCCCATTTTCTAGGAGTGCGGACCCTTCATGTGAGGAGTGTGGGTGCAATGAATCTGCACTCACTCTCCCCGGGTCCACAGCAGCAGAGTCCATGTCGTAATGGTTGCTACCAAAGCTGCAATGCCCTGCTCATGAGGTAAGGGCATGCCTAATCAGGAGAACTACTGTAGAGGAAGCTCTGCTCACTGGTATATAGGTGCTCAGAGGTAATAATAGATAAAATTAGTGAGTAACCTCGGCACTCTATATCTCCCAGACTAAGTCAGTAAGTCACAACGGATAGTAATGCAAAATCACTCTTTATTGGTCCGTATTAAGAAAATTTTTTTTTCATAAGCATATATGTTTTTGTCCAAAACAAGTTACAAATGACGTTTCGGCCTGAGCCTTCGTCAGATTGGACTTATCTGCATGTAATCATGAAAAATGACAATAATCAGTATCACATAAGAGTGAGAGAACAATAACATAAACTCGAACAATGTAGAGGTACAATTGGGATGCAGCAAAAAAATTGCAACACAGCAAGAAATGAAACACATGATACAAATGTCATAATACAGTACAAGGACAATATAGTAATGACAAATATGGGGTCAGAGTAGACTTAGACAGCTCTGGTACGAAAGAGATGTCAATCATAAAGTAACATGTGCAGTAGGTGTAGAGCTACACTATGCATGGCAGAGCTAATGGGTAGACCGACCATAGAAAAAGTAGAGAAAAAGTGGAGAAAAAGTGGAGAATAAGTGGAACATAAGAGGAGAAAAAGTGGAGAAAAAGTGGAGAAAAAAGTGGAGAAAAAGTGGAGAAAAAGTGGAGAAAAAGTGGAGAAAAAGTGGAGATTAAGAGGAGAAAAAGTGGAGAAAAAAGTGGAGAAAAAGTGGAGAAAAAGTGGAGCATAAGTGGAGAAAAAGTGGAGAAAAAGTGGAGAAAAAGTGGAGAAAAAGTGGAGAAAAAGTGGAGCATAAGAGGAGAAAAAGTGGAGCATAAGAGGAGAAAAAGTGGAGAAAAAAGTGGAGAAAAAGTGGAGAAAAAGTGGAGCATAAGAGGAGAAAAAGTGGAGAAAAAGTGGAGAAAAAGTGGAGCATAAGAGGAGAAAAAGTGGAGAAAAAGTGGAGAAAAAGTGGAGCATAAGAGGAGAAAAAGTGGAGATTAAGAGGAGAAAAAGTGGAGAAAAAGTGGAGCATAAGAGGAGAAAAAGTGGAGAAAAAGTGGAGAAAAAGTGGAGAAAAAGTGGAGAAAAAGTGGAGCATAAGAGGAGAAAAAGTGGAGAAAAAGTGGAGAAAAAGTGGAGAAAAAGTGGAGAAAAAGTGGAGCATAAGAGGAGAAAAAGTGGAGAAAAAAGTGGAGAAAAAGTGGAGAAAAAGTGGAGATTAAGAGGAGAAAAAGTGGAGCATAAGAGGAGAAAAAGTGGAGAAAAAAGTGGAGAAAAAGTGGAGAAAGTGGAGAAAAAAATGGAGAAAAAGTGGAGAAAAAGTGGAGAAAAAGTGGAGAATAAGAGGAGAAAAAGTGGAGAAAAAGTGGAGAAAAAGTGGAGCATAAGAGGAGAAAAAGTGGAGATTAAGAGGAGAAAAAGTGGAGAAAAAGTGGAGAAAAAGTGGAGAAAAAGTGGAGCATAAGAGGAGAAAAAGTGGAGAAAAAGTGGAGAAAAAGTGGAGAATAAGAGGAGAAAAAGTGGAGAAAAAGTGGAGAAAAAGTGGAGAATAAGAGGAGAAAAAGTGGAGAATAAGTGGAGAAAAAAATGGAGAAAAAGTGGAGAAAAAGTGGAGAAAAAGTGGAGCATAAGAGGAGAAAAAGTGGAGAAAAAGTGGAGAAAAAGTGGAGAAAAAGTGGAGCATAAGAGGAGAAAAAGTGGAGAAAAAAGTGGAGAAAAAGTGGAGAAAAAGTGGAGAAAAAGTGGAGAAAAAGTGGAGCATAAGAGGAGAAAAAGTGGAGAAAAAAGTGGAGAAAACGTGGAGAAAAAGTGGAGAAAAAGTGGAGAAAAAGTGGAGCATAAGAGGAGAAAAAGTGGAGATTAAGGAGAAAAAGTGGAGAAAAAGTGGAGAAAAAGTGGAGAAAAAGTGGAGAAAAAGTGGAGCATAAGAGGAGAAAAAGTGGAGAAAAAAGTGGAGAAAAAGTGGAGAAAAAGTGGAGAAAAAGTGGAGATTAAGAGGAGAAAAAGTGGAGCATAAGAGGAGAAAAAGTGGAGAAAAAAGTGGAGAAAAAGTGGAGAAAGTGGAGAAAAAAATGGAGAAAAAGTGGAGAAAAAGTGGAGAAAAAGTGGAGAATAAGAGGAGAAAAAGTGGAGAAAAAAGTGGAGAAAAAGTGGAGAAAGTGGAGAAAAAAATGGAGAAAAAGTGGAGAAAAAGTGGAGAAAAAGTGGAGAATAAGAGGAGAAAAAGTGGAGAAAAAGTGGAGAAAAAGTGGAGAATAAGAGGAGAAAAAGTGGAGAATAAGTGGAGAAAAAAATGGAGAAAAAGTGGAGAAAAAGTGGAGAAAAAGTGGAGCATAAGAGGAGAAAAAGTGGAGAAAAAGTGGAGAAAAAGTGGAGAAAAAGTGGAGCATAAGAGGAGAAAAAGTGGAGAAAAAAGTGGAGAAAAAGTGGAGAAAAAGTGGAGCATAAGAGGAGAAAAAGTGGAGAAAAAGTGGAGAAAAAGTGGAGCATAAGAGGAGAAAAAGTGGAGAAAAAGTGGAGAAAAAGTGGAGAAAAAGTGGAGCATAAGAGGAGAAAAAGTGGAGAAAAAGTGGAGAAAAAAGTGGAGAAAAAGTGGAGAAAAAGTGGAGAAAAAGTGGAGAAAAAGTGGAGATTAAGAGGAGAAAAAGTGGAGAAAAAGTGGAGAAAAAGTGGAGCATAAGAGGAGAAAAAGTGGAGAAAAAAGTGGAGAAAAAGTGGAGAAAACGTGGAGAAAAAGTGGAGAAAAAGTGGAGAAAAAGTGGAGAAAAAGTGGAGAAAAAGTAGAGCATAAGAGGAGAAAAAGTGGAGAAAAAAGTGGAGAAAACGTGGAGAAAAAGTGGAGAAAAAGTGGAGAAAAAGTGGAGCATAAGAGGAGAAAAAGTGGAGATTAAGAGGAGAAAAAGTGGAGAAAAAGTGGAGAAAAAGTGGAGAAAAAGTGGAGAAAAAGTGGAGCATAAGAGGAGAAAAAGTGGAGAAAAAAGTGGAGAAAAAGTGGAGAAAAAGTGGAGAAAAAGTGGAGATTAAGAGGAGAAAAAGTGGAGCATAAGAGGAGAAAAAGTGGAGAAAAAAGTGGAGAAAAAGTGGAGAAAGTGGAGAAAAAAATGGAGAAAAAGTGGAGAAAAAGTGGAGAAAAAGTGGAGAATAAGAGGAGAAAAAGTGGAGAAAAAGTGGAGAAAAAGTGGAGAATAAGAGGAGAAAAAGTGGAGAATAAGTGGAGAAAAAAATGGAGAAAAAGTGGAGAAAAAGTGGAGAGAAAGTGGAGAAAAAAATGGAGAAAAAGTGGAACACCCTTTGGTACCTTTCATGTGGCACTAAGGGGTGCTTAGCTTTGTATTTAGCCAAAAAAATGAAAAAAAAATGACATAGGGTTCCCCCTAGTTTTGTAGCCAGCTAGGGTAAAGCAGACGGCTGCAGCCTGCAGACCACAGCTGGCAACCTCACCTTGGCTGGTAATCCAAAACTGAGGGCACCCCACGCTGTTATTTTAAATTAAATAAATAATTAAAAAAAAAAACACGTAGGGGTCCCCCAAAATTGGATCACCAGCCAAGGTAAAGCAGACAGCTGGGGCCTGATATTCTCAGACTAGGGAGGTCCATGGTTATTGGAATCTCCCCAGCCTAAAAATAGCAGGCCGCAGCCGCCCCAGAAGTGGCGCATCCATTAGATGCGCCAATCCTGGTGCTTCGCCCCAGCTCATCCTGCGCCCTGGTGCGGTGGCAAACGGGGTAATATTTGGGGTTAATACCAGATGTGTAATGTCACCTGGCATCAAGCCCTGGGGTTGGTGAGGTCAGGCGTCTATCAGATACCCGACATCACCAACCCAGTCAGTAATAAAAAAAAAATAGACGACAAACACATTTTTATTTGAAAAAACACTCCCCAAAACATTCCCTCTTTAACCAATTTATTAGATTGAAAAACAAATCCAGGTCTGGTGTAATCCAAGGGGTTGCCATGACGATGCACACTGTCTCAGTCAATGAAGAGCAGGATGTTCCCCATTGGCTGGGAGAGCAGTGCAGTGACCTGAGCTAACATCAATGGGTCAGCCCAGGTCACTGCAGGGGGGTGACAAGTGCTGCTGTCAGTGAGGTACATTACCTGCGCTGATCTCCAGCACACTGACAGCCCCTGTCACTGAGGTCAATGACCGGCGCCTTCACATCAAGTATCACGAGAGGTCCGTGACGTCACCGCCAGTGTCAGTCTCGGGTCGGAAGCGATAGGTGATGTGACAAGCGGCGGCCATGGAGGACAGTGACAGCGCTGAGGTCGGGATGGCGGGACTTCATCACCGCAGGTAAGCCGAGCGAGCGAGCGAGCGAGCGGGCGGGGGGGGGGGGGGGGTGGATGTGTGTGTGTGTGTGTGTTTGTGTATGTGTATGTATGTGTACATGCCGCGGGCAGGAGGGGGTGGAGCGAGCTGAGCGGGAAAGTGTGGGCTTCCTGCACGTAACTAAGATAAACATCGGGTTACTAACCAAAGCGCTTTGCTTGGATACCCGATGTTTATCTTGGTTACCAGCTTGTGGCAGGCTGCCAGCGATGGCTCCTGCTCACTGTAGCTGTAAAAAGCCCTGCTTTTTGCTGCTAGAACCGTTCTCGAACGTATCTAGAACTATCGAGCTTTTAGCAAAAAGCTCGAGTTCTAGTTCGATCTCGAACAGCCCAAAAATCACTCGAGCCTAGAACTGGAGAACCACGAACCGCGCTCAACTCTAGTGCTAACTAAATTCCCATCTGGTCAAGCTAATAGTGGGGCAATTGCTGTCATACCACGTAGTGAAGTCAGAAGCATTTTAAGAAATTATAGTGTACTCAGCCTAGCTGGCAGATACTCAGCCACTATTATTACCACCCACAGCTCCATGATCTCATGCACAGGAAAATGTGGGCACTCACAGGACTTTTCTTTGAGCTCAAAAGTGCATTACATTGTAGACACCTGGAGTAGTCAATGTTAGCAGTTCAATACATTAGCTTTAAGCCTAATGAGTGGATGTTTTGAGTGACAGTAATTGTGTCGCCAGGGGTTAAGGGGATACCCAGAACCGAACCAAGGGGTCGCTTCTGGAAAGGGGATCACGGTGTCGTGACCCGGTCTGTGATCCCTGGTTCCGCAATAAAAAGGGGGGTTATGTTCGTGACGCCACCCGTGGAATGTGATCAGAGATGACCACCGCCGCTGCAGAACCTCTGAGGTGATGGATGGCAGCTTGAGATGGGACGGCTCCCCATGGGTAGAGCCTTCTCCCCGAGGCAGTGTGATAATCTATGGGGAGGTGCAGGAAACGAGCACAATAAACAAGCAGACTCACGGTTTTGCAGTTTTTTTGTCTTTTATTGATGATGGTATTCAGCAGAGTACTATCCATGGAGTCTGTGAAGGGTTCAGGGTTTCTCCCACCCAGCCAGGCCATTTTGGCTCCCTTTTCTGCACTGTGCTTGTGTTGCCCTGCTGCTGTGTAAACTAGGCAGACGGCCCTGTTCTCCTCCCGGGTACTGACCTGACAGGCAACTCGACTCCTTACTTGTATTTTCCTGAACTCTGCAGTGTTGCTGTGTCTTTGGTACAGATGAAGAATGTGGAATCTTCACTTCTCCGGTGTTGGCTGTGTGATGTATAATCTGCACAGCCTCGGATCCGGCATCCGTTCTGTGTGCTCCACTAGGGTGAGTTCAGCAATACTCTGTCTCCCAGGTATGTTCCTCTGTGTTATCTGTCTCCTCTCCTCAGACCCTCGGCTTAGGCCTGGAATTTGTTAGCGGACCCTGTGGTGAGCTTGAGCCAGCTCCAACCTACAGATCCTCCTTTCTCAGTCCTCTCAGGAACTGCACTGAACAGACTGCACTGACTGAACAAACAAATTGAACTGACCACTTCCTCTCCACACCAGAATATACAGGGAAGCAGCTTGGTCTCCCCCTTCTGGCCAGGAGGTGCTAGTGTTGTGTGGGGAGTTAACCCTTTGTGTTGTTTCTGTGGCATATGAACCCTGGGGTGCTACATAATGAACTACCTCAACCAGGGCAAGGGGTGAAACCTACACGAATTGGAGCACTTGGTGATGTGAATCATTTGGAGATAAGATCATCCTGATTGGATAGACCTTGTCGTGGTGAGATGGATTTAACACTGTTTTGATCAAAATCATGTCAACTAAGCACCGTATGTAATGTACATTATATTGTTACTAGTTATTTATTTATTTACTTACTGCTGGGTATTTGATCTTTGTTTCATTCTTGATTTGTCTGTTAATGGCCACAATGTGGACATGCTCCTACACATAACACTAAAGCCTGCTTTACACGGTACGATCTATCGTGCAATTTCACGATCGATCGTACCCGCCCCCGTCGTTTGTGCGTCACTGGCAATTAATTGCCCGTGGCACACAAAGTCATTAACCTCCATCAAACGCACTTACCTGCTGTGCGACGTCGCTGTGGGCGGCGAACATCTTCTTCCTAAAGAGGGAGGGACGTTCGGCGTCACAGCGACGTCACACAGCGGCCAGCCAATAGAAGCAGAGGGGCGGAGATGAGGGGGACGTAAATATCCCGCCCACCTTCTTCCTTCCGCATAGCCGGCGGGTGCCGCGGGACAGAGGTAAGTTGTTGTTCATCGTTCCCGGGGTGTCCCACGGAGCGGCGTGTGCTACCCCGGGAACGATGAGCAACCGGCGCCATTTTAATTAAACGAGATTATGAAACCAAGCGATGAGTACACGACTCATGATTTGTGAGCAATACTGCATCGCTCGGAAGTGTCACACAGCTCGACGTCGCAAGCGATGCCGGATGTGCTTCACAAAAACCGTGACCCCGACGATCTATCGCACGATAGATCGTCTCGTGTAAAGCACCCTTAATACCAACATGTGTGCTGGTACCTTTTATTTGCAAGATTTGCTTTAGTTTCTTGTACTTTGTACAAATAAGGCTGCTTTCACACTACGTCTTTTTAACATGCGTCAGGAACGTTTTTTTGCTGCAAAAGCGGATCCTGCTTTTACAGCAAAAAACGCATGCTAACGCATGTGTTATTTTGCAGGATCCTGTCACTGGATGTTTAGGGGCGGGCATTGGAGTCATGTGATTGGGAGTGAGGGGAACTAAACGTGCCAGACTGGGAGCCGGCATCTGACAGCTGCAGACGCTCGTAACCAAGGTAAACATCGGCCTTGGATACCCGATATTTATCTTGGTTACAAGTGTCTGCAGCTGCTAGGAGCCGGGCTGCCTGCACACGTAACCAACGTAAACATCGGGTAACTAAGAGAAGTGGTTACCCGATATTTACCTTGGTTACGAGTGTCCGCAGCTCTCAGGTGGGAGAGAGAGGGAGGAGAGGAAGGGGGAAAGACAGAGATAGAGAGGGTGAGGGAGGGAGGAGGAGAGAGAGACGGATCACGCGAGACTGGTTCTGGGCATGCTCAGTACTTTCTGGGCATGCTCAGTACAAAAGCAGGATCCTGTTACAACGCAACTCAACGCTATCTGCTAGGCAGGATCCGGCGCTCATTGAAATGCATTGCAGCTCGCGGCGCAATGTGAAGGATCCTGTGAGATGCGCTATTTTGACAAAGGTAAAAAACGCTACAAGTAGCGTTTTTGAAACATGTTAAAATAACGCAAAAGTACGGATCCTGTGTCTAACGCACGCAAACGCATGCGACCGCAGGTGGACGCGAGTCCATTGCAAATGCATTGAAGTGAAAACGCATTTGCACTGGATCCGTTTTTCCGCTAAAAAAACGTTATGGACGGATGTTAAATAAACGTAGTGTGAAACCAGCCTAAGCATGTGGTTCCCCCTTTTTGGGTTGTGCATTTTGTTTATGTGTACAGATGCAAAGCGGTCAGGCTTTGGTCTTGCTCTGTCCCATCCATTGATGGTTTCCTACTGACATCTGGTGAGAAATTCATGTCAGTAGCACCTTTAGAAATATATTTACTTAGATAATTAGTGATGTATTCAATATGTATTTCTCCCTCTGTATTTTGAGCCCTACCGTTGCAGTTTTGGGAAACCTGAAAGTTCTTACTCCATGCAGCATGATGTGAAGGAGGGGGGCCCAGGAAGAGGGGGAGCAGTGGCAGAATGTAGATGTTGAATGGAACATTGAGTTATCCCAAACAGAGGTAAAGGATAATGCTGACAGACAGATTGAAAATGACGATGCCAATGCTAGCCATGATGACCACATCTAGCAGTGTGTGCAAAAAGCGATAGGGTATGTGCGCACTAGGCGTTTTTTTCACGCTGCGTTTTTATGTGCGTTTTTGTCTAAAAAACGCACCCGCGGCTAAAACGCGGCAAAAACGCATGCGTTTTTGCCGCGATTTGGTGTGTTTTTTGCTGCGTTTTTGCTCACTGCGTTTTTAATCAGTGCACAATGCCATTAAAGATTGTTGATGAAAAAAAAAAAAAAAAAAGGTCTGATGTCATTTCCTTCTTCAAAATGTTCATTGTATGCAGGAGAGCAGACAGCTGCAGAACTAGTGTATGCAGGGGAGAGCAGACAGCAGCTGCAGAACTACAAGTCTCAGCATCCTCCATTCACTAGTGTATGCAGGAGAGCAGACAGCAGCTGCAGAACTACAAGTCTCAGCATCCTCCATTCACTAGTGTATGCAGGAGAGCAGACAGCAGCTGCAGAACTACAAGTCTCAGCATCCTCCATTCACTAGTGTATGCAGGAGAGCAGACAGCAGCTGCAGAACTACAAGTCTCAGCATCCTCCATTCACTAGTGTATGCAGGAGAGCAGACAGCAGCTGCAGAACTACAAGTCTCAGCATCCTCCATTCACTAGTGTATGCAGGAGAGCAGACAGAAGCTGCAGAACTACAAGGCTCAGCATCCTCCATCCAGGACTGTATGCAGTTTTTTGCCCAAAAAGAAAAAAAAATGACATGGGCTTCGCCATATTTTTGTATGCTAGCCGGGTACAGCAGGCAGGTATGGGCTGCCCCCAACCCCCAGCTGCCTATTTGTACCCGGCTGGGAACCAAAAATATAGAGAAGCCCTTTTTTTTTAATTATTTCATGAAATAATTAAAAAAAAAAAAAATGACGTGGGCTTCGCCTAATTTTTGAGTCTAGCCGGGTACAACTAGGCAGCTGGGGATTGGAATCCACAGTGCAGGGTGCCCATGCTTTCTGGGCACCCCCACTGCGAATTGCAGTCCGCAGCCACCCCAGAAAATGGCGCTTTCATAGAAGCGCCATCTTCTGGCACTGTATCCAACTCTTCCAGCTGCCCTGAAGCCGGGTGGCTAGCCGGGTAATAATGGAGTTAGGGCTAGCTGTATATTATCAGCTAGCCCTAAGCCCGAAATTCATGGTGTCACGCCAATATTAGACATGGCCACTATGAATTTCTAGTAATGATAAAAAAAACCACAACACACAGAAAAATATTTTTATTAGAAATAAAACACAACACAATTAGTGACTCCATCTTTATTGAAATAAACCCCCCTCCGCAGTAATCCTGGGTCAGGGTCCCGCGCCGTCCAATCAGGATCCAATATCATCTGATCGGTTTGCTGGAAGGCAAAGCGATCAGATGATGTGTCAGGATCAAGTGCCTGAATCCCATCACACATCAGCTGATTGTATAAAAGCCGATTATACAATCAGCTGATGCATCGGTAGGGAAAAAAAAAAAAAATAATACTCACTTATGTGCTGTGCTGATTACCGGCAGCTCATGGAGCGATCGATTGGACAGGAGTCTGATCCCGTCCGATCGCAGCTGCCGGTAATCAGCTGATGAAGTCCCCTAACGGCAGGATCAGCTGATAGCCGGCCGGGCGCAAAAAAGCCGGCGAGACTACGATCAGCTGATGCGTCAGGTGACTGCATCAGGTGATCCACCGCCAGGTCCTGCAAGCAAGGTCCTGCCCCGGGGAGACTGCACACAGCCAGAGCGGCGGTACCGGGAGGAGATGGGAGCGGGCATGGCACCGGGACCCTGCAGACAGGTGAGTATATATGACATTTTTTTTTTTTCTACTGTTCACTTTGGTTTTCGCCGCTGCCTCCACCTCCCGCCCAGACATGGCGCCGCACGGAGCTGACATGCACAGGACGGGAGGTGGAGGCAGCGGTGACGGTACCGGGAGGATTCATGCTTCTGTGTTTACCAACAGAAGGAATCCTCTTCCTGTACACGTCACTGCAGTACCCACCCCTTGCGTTTATAGCTGCGTTTTTAGTCCTAGAAACACGGCTATATGCGTTTTTCATTGCGTTTTTAACATCTCATTGAATTCAATGAGTGAAAAACGCAGTGAAAAACGCAGAAATAATTGACATGCTGCGTTTTTGTGGTCACCACAAAAACGCAGCTAAAAAAAAACGCTGTGTGCGGACAGCACTTATGAAAACCCATTGACATTGCTGGGGAAGCAATGTCACTGCGTTTTCAGCACAAAAACGCGGTAAAAAACGCCGCTAAAAACGCGGCAAAAACGCCTAGTGCGCACAAGGCCTTAATGGGGCCCTCGGTTGTGCTGAGAAGCATGGGAGTCTGTATGCTGAAATACTTGCAAGATGACAGGTCTAGAATTACTGTCTAGCAAAGAGATGACTACTGCATTGAATAGCTGTATTATTAGATTATTGCTATAAAAGCAAAGCGGTGGAATATTATTGCCGAAATATATTCCGAAATATACACATATTGGCACATTACCAGTATAGGCTGTGTTCCTTTCTCAGAAAATTTACCTCTGATCTAACGTCCAATAAATACATGATAAGCCTGTGCCAGCACTCAGTTTAGAACATGTAGCTAACGCAGCAGCAGTGACTACATTGTATTTGACATGATGAATCAGATGTTTTATCTGCTGTTGCACCATCCTTACATACTTCAGCATATAGAGCTGAAATGAGAATCACACCTGGACTATCTTTTTTTCTGATGGATACTTTGTGCCCCTATCCCATGGACTTCTGAATAAGTGGCAGTGGCAGGAGCGAGCCCAGTATGCTATAGGTATACTCTCATGTCCATTCCAACCTCCACATTGCCATAGAGGTTAATCAATGCGGCAGTGTCCCCATCAAAAAGGACACTGCAAAGAAAACATGTTGAACCGTAGTAATTTCACTGTATAAGGTATTGATACCCCCAATTATTTACCCTGGCTTGCACTGATTGTTCTCTGTATTTTACATTATGGGCCACACAAGTTTCTACTATGAATGGATAGGAATTTTTTTTCATTTTGATTTTCTTCGTTAACTTCACTTATGTAATGTGTATTATCTTAATCTCCATAAGCATCATTCGAGGCATTTGCTGTGTCTCTTATGAAACATTCTTCTTTAGAATCTTTATATCTTTTTGCACTCTTATTAAACTTATTTAATAAATAACCTATGGTTCTCTTCCTTTTCCCTGGAATTTAATATATTATTTTCAGGCTGTGGTTGTTTTATGGATATGAAGAGAGGAGTATTGCTTGATATAGACACTAGAACAGAGATCTCAAACACGTGGCCTGCGGGCCGTATGCGGCCCCTGAGGATGCTTGTTGCGGCCCGCAGACCCCCTGATGATCGCGGCCCTATGCTGGGGGCCAACGTTGGCAGGACTTCACTACAGTTGACTCATTTGCAGTCCTGTGCAGAGGAGCTGTCTGCACTATACTGATGGTATACTCTACTCTATGACGTCAACTCCTTGCATCTGATTGACGGGTGGCAGCCCTTGGTACAGCGCAGACATATCCTCTGTGCGTTACCGCAAATGAGTCAACTGTAGTGAAGTCCTGCTGGCGCCGACCCCCAGCATAGTGCCGCGATCGTCACGTGCTGCAACAAGCAGGTAAGGTATGTGGTCATGATCATGACCCGCTGTGTCCTGGACACAGCGTGTCCTGACCTGCTGGGGTCCAAGTCTCCTCTGCAGGAGGCCGCAGCGGCCCATGCCCACAATCAGTGTTTGGGGCGCCGCGGTCTCCTCACTGTGTTCTCCCTAGGGAGGATGCATGCAGCTTCGCAGCAAAGAACTGACATGCTGTGGCCTCTGAAAGCCACACTGCAGGTCAGTGTTTGCTGTGGGCTGCACACGCACAGTGGGTATGGTATTTTTAGAAATCCCATCCACTATGCTTGTATTGTACATCAGTGTTTTGGTCACAGCTGAAACACGCTGCCTCCAAAACACTGCTAACACTGATCAAGGGCATGTAGCCTTGGAACGAAGGAAAGGTAAGGATAATTTTTTTTTTGCCTAAAGGATGGGCAGAATACTACAGGGCACAATACTACAGGGTACAAGGATGGGCAGAATACTAAAGGGCACAATACTACAGGGCGCAAGGATGGGCACAATACTACAGGAGACAATACTACAAGGATGGGCACAATATTACAGGGCACAATACTACAAGGATGAGCCCAATACTACTGGGCACAATACTACAAGGATGGGCACAATACTACTGGGCACAAGGATGGGCAAAATACTACAGTGCACAATACCACAAGGGTGGGCGCAATACCACTAGGCACAAAAAAACAAGGATGGGCACAATACTACTGGACACAAGCATGGGCACAATACTACAGTGGACAATACAACAAGGATGGGCAAAATACTACTAGGCACAATACCACAAGGATGGGCACAATACTACTGGGCACAATACTACAAGGATGAGCACCTTACCCCAGGGCACACGGATGGGGACATTACTACAAGATGTTGGCTAAGATTATTATATGCTGCCAACTGTGAAAAAATATTACAAAAAGGTGATAAAATGTAAAAAAAAATTCAAAATAAAGCATGAATTTTTTTGCCAATAAAATTGATTTTTTTATATATAAACTTAACTAGACAAAAATGTGCAGGTCAGTTATAATAAACAAGAAAAACAATTTTCAAAAAAGTGATCCAAAAGGTGTATAGAAAAAAAACATGAAATCATTAAAATATATCATTTTGTCCTGCAAAGAATGCGGCCCCTCTCAATTTTTTTTTTATATGCGGCCCATACACCCAGCTGAGTTTGAGACCCCTGCACTAGAAGGACTGAGTTTGTGATATATACTGTACCATTGAAGTGGTCTAAAAACCATATTGCTAATTTACAAAAATGTAATGGCTTGACCATTATGTAGATTGCAATTACCAGATGATTTAAGGGCTTGTGCACTGAAGTAAAGTTATCAACTATCCACAGCCTTTAGGATAACTTTATCAATGGAGATCCAACAGCAATCAGCATAACAATCAACTTTTATTCCCGTTAGAATGGAGCAGTAGTGCATATGCTCGACTACTGCACTAGTTATTACCTATGGGACTGGCTAGTGCCACACACGCCTTTTCCAACAGCCGTATAGGGAATTAATGGTGCAAAGGTTGGGCTTCTGACCTCTATTTTGTAAAGGTATGGAAGTTTCTGGTTGCAGATAAAATTCCTCAATTTGAGAGTTCCTTAGGTAGGACACCCATTGATCAGTAAGTTGTCACTTACCCGATGGATAGGTGATAACTTGGTTTTACTGGACAGCCTCTTTAATATTCTAAATATTCTGATTTAATTGTCATGCTCAATTTTTCCCAGGTCATTTCCATTAATTTAACCCAAGAACCCAAAACCATTCCTTAAATACTTAAAGCCGATCTCTCACCATATTTCACAATATGAACTAGATACAGTACATTATTAAATAGATTTCTCAGACCTGATGGTGTATTTCCTTTGAAAATCCATTTCCAAATGGCTGCATAATCCATTTTACCCCTTGATGTTAAACGGGAATATGAGTCTAGCCAGAACTGTATTTATAAAAGACTCAGTTTATTATTAGGATCAGCTATAGATTTTAACAGCAAGAACATCCTACCACATCCTCCTCATCAGTAATAAGAAATCTATTTAACAAAATCTGGTGCCATATTTGCTTAATAAAGCAGCTCTTTCATTTGCCTTAGGTGCATGTAGCAGCAGAGGAAGTGGAAAATGTCACGATTCCTTTGTGCAGGGCATCCTGCACACAGGTGATGCTCTGCCGTGCCTTACTGAACTACAGAGCCGTAAGTGACATGTGCAGAGCATCTTGCATTTGGAGATGCTCTGCTGTGTTTCTTTGAACACTAGCTAACCGTTTTTTTGACAGCACAGAACTCCATGCAGATTCTGGGAGGTTCTTTCACTCAGGTGTTACACCTTCTTGGTAATTGCTCTGTTTCATTACTGAGCATGCTCTCCCAGAACCTCACCAGGTGTACTCTCTGGTTCTGCAGTTGTGCTCTTGGCTTGTGCTTGTGTACTGAGCTACGTTTCTTGACCCTGGACAATTCATTGACTCCTCTCTGCCCACTTCCTGTGTTTGTCTTTACCTTCTAGCTTCTGACCTCGGATGGTTACCTGACTACGTCTCTGTCTGCTCCCTGAATCTATATGTACGCTCCTGGAACTCTCACCCTCGGACTGTGACTTGACTGCATTTCTGCTTACTCCCTGTGTGCTGTCGTGCCTTCCTGTTTCCTGATCCCAGGATACCTGAATACCCTTCCGTCTGTACTATCCATAAGTAGTGACTAGCATCACAGAAGAGATCTGGATTTAAACTTTAGTTTCCCCTCTTTGGCCCATCCTTCTTCTACTGATATTACTCTTCTGGTGCTAATTTCATGAGATTATGCTGCAGATGCCATTCTTACTATAGTCATATTTAGACAAGGACAGATTGGATAAGGTTCTTGTTCTTTGGACACTGGGTGGTCCAAACAGTCAAGTTGTCCATATATTAATTAGTTTCAATCTCAGTAGAAGAAAAAAATAATGATTTTGGATTGTGGAATGAAGGGGAGCACTAATTGTGGCAACTTCTGCAGGAAAAGGCTCTAAAATTCAACATGCCAGAACTTTTACCCTTATTTATCTGTGTAGGTAAAGTCAAGAGGTACAGATACACATTAGAATTGACCAGTCCAGTAAAATCAGTGGGTTTAGACGAGTTCGTTATTGACAATTTTTTAATTAAAATGAGAATGCCTTGGATCTCAGCAAATGTATTGACACAAAGATTTTACTAGAACTGTCAGACGAGTAAATTGTTTCCTCTATGTCTTACTTGCATGACTATGTTTTCCACTTATCCCAATTTCTGAATTGAACATCCAACTTCTAAGACCTATGCATTGGATAGGAACAACTAAGCATTAGGAGCTTAAAGACTGTCCTCAATTCTACTCTTCTGAACAAAAAATGTGTATGATTTGCTTTCTCATCTCCTGTAATTTGGCAGACATTCAGGCTTGCTTTTACAAACTTAAGTATCAAGTATGCTCCTTTTGGTGTATACACCTTTTGATGTATTTATAAAGAGAAATGTCTGAAATAGAAAATTCCAAATGTGCAAGTGCAAACCACTTTTTCTTACAGTCTTCTATTATCACGCTAAAAAGTTAATATGCAGTACGCGTACGTCTTTTATTTTGATGGAATGATGAGCGTCGGCACTTGAAAACTAGTAAGTAGTGCACCTGTTTTACTTTAAGTATCTATTTGAACAGTGTTATCACATGAAATTATTTTTTTTTCATTAATTATTTTGTTTACCTAATAGCTAACTTGATAAGATTGGTATTTAGTCTTGTTTTGGCAACACTAAATTAGGCTTAACTCCTTAATTACATTGAGGGTACAATCACCTTTTTAAATTCCTTCAATTATAGGGAAACAGCTGTTAAAATATAATTAAAAATTTACATGGATCATTTAGGGTCTTGGAGTGTTTCCATTTAATATCAAAACGTTGGCATACACATATTTTTCATATGTTTTGGAAAGAATTAGGCAATTGTAGATATTGTTCTCTAAACACTTTTCCATTAAGATCTGAATGACAGAACGAACATTAGTAAAATGGATTAAAGGGCATTCAGTATTTTTACTGTGTGTGACTCTAACATTATATTTCAACCTCACAGACCTCAGGGTATAGTCATAAGAGCTTCTTTTTTCCTCTCACATGAGATAAGATGCCTTCCAACATTATTCTCCAAAGATTATTCACCAAAATGTCTAGAGTAGCTTGATTAATACGCCCTGATAAAGAGAAGTAAGCTCTGAGGTTTAAGCTGGAGAGAGTATCTCAATCATTAAAATACAGCTATTATGTCATATAGGTTACTAGATTGATGGTAGTGTCATGTATCTTCAATGTCATTGATTTAGACTTTCATTTATTTATTATACTATATTATTTGGTCAGAAAAATGAAACCTTTGTGATTGCATACTGTATTCACAACAGGTAGGTTTATATTCAATGTTATTGTCCAAAATTAGTAATAAACGCATTTTTATGCAAATAAGGCAAGTGTGTGGCATATTTATAAATTATAGGAAATTTAAATTTCCTTTTTCTTGCTGCTAAAAAGGATTTTCTAACATACTGATTTATTTGTGTTAAAAAAGTAGTTTCAAGAGTACATTTGTCCAGGTCAGTAGAGATGAGCCTTTCAATTTGAGGTGAATCCTGTTCAGTAAAGTAGAAACTCATCAGGTGTTAACATGCTGCAGTTTTTTAGTGTTTTTTTTTAAATGCTTTGAATAAAGATTTTTTTGTTTTACTCATCGCTCCTTGGAAGATGCCGTTCCTTCAATCTTCCATTTCTACTTTGAATAAAAATTTGGAATTTACTAGAATGATGCAAAATGGTCAAACCTGAAAGCGGTTAATAAGTAAAGAAATTTATGTTCATCTAGTTCCTCAACTTTCTTAGCAGCCAACTGCCCAGTCCTCCACTGGTTCATTTCTTCTCTATGACTGGTCTTCTCTAATATTTTCACTCTACATCATCTCTGTCACTGAGAAGGCCTCAGCTGACGTTGCAAAGTGACGGCATGACATTGCATGAAGCCAAGTGGGCACCAAAGGAACCTAAAAGTAAAGAGAATTGAAGAAAGATGAGAAAAATGCAGCCGAATGGAGGAATAGATACAATCTATGACTGAGGTGAGGTGAATATAATATGGTTTAATTACTCTGTTTATTATGTTATAGGGTATAGAGAGACCTCAGGACATATTAATTGTTTTTTATCAGCAATTTTATCTACATCTAATAAATTTAATGAAAATTGAGTCCACAATTTGGAATGTTAGCAAGTTTAGCTACTTGAAATGAATCTGATTCACTCATCTCTACAATTTGCTGAAGAAAAGATCACAAACCTGACACATGGGAGCCACAATGCTTCACTGAAGTTCAATGGAATTATGAGGCCCTTCCAGTGCCAATTTCGTAAATGCCTTTTCGACACTCCTAAGGATGCTCTGGCTTTTTATTCTCCTCCTTATTCTTTGGGCGAGGCCATGATCCAAGCCATATGAATGGATCACAGAATTTATGAGAGACATGGTGTTCATTGAAGTCCTCCTGAACATGTCCATTTATCTGAAGTGGATCCAATGGAAGTGGGAGCTGTCAGTTCTTGTGATGTAGAAAGGAAAAGTGGATGCAATCCCCAACTCTGTCTCTACTGTGGTCTGATGGACTTTTTAATGGACTGTCCAACTCACCCTCAAGCAAGCAAGCCATCAGGTAAACACCTAAGGGGTACTTTGCACGCTGCAACATCGCAAGCCGATGCTGCAATGCCGAGCGCGATAGTCCCCGCCCCGTCCAGCTGCGATATCCTTGTGATAGCTGCCGTAGCGAACATTATCGCTACGGCAGCTTCACATGGACTCACCTGTCCTGAGACGTCACTCTGGCCGGCGACCCTCCTCCTTATTAAGGGGGCGGGTCGTACGGCGTCACTGCGACGTCACACGGCAGGCGGCCAATAGGAGCGGAGGGGCGGAGATGAGCGGGATGTAAACATCCCGCCCACCTCCTTCCTTCCGCATATCCTACGGAAGCCGCGGTGACGCCGGTAGATGTTCCTCACTCCTGCGGCTTCACACACAGCGATGTGTGCTGCCGCAGGAACGAGGAACAACATCGGACCGTCGCGTCAGCGTAATTATGGATTACGCCGACTCTATACTGATGATACGATAACGACGCTTTTGCGCTCGTTAATTGTATCATCTAGGCTTTACACACTATGATGTTGCCTGCGATGCCGGATGTGCGTCACTTTTTAATTTGACCCCACCGACATCGCACCTGCGATGTCGTAGTGTGCAAAGCCTGCCTAAGTCTGATTGAATGTCAAAGACGTCACTCAGACTTCGAGGTATGCTTTGTCTCCTCCAATAAAGTACTGCTTAGAGTGGATCTACTTTTCAAGAACTAAGGGGTACTTTACACGTTGCAACATCGCTACCACTATATCGTTGGGGTCACATCATCAGTGACGCACATCCGGCACCAGTAGCGACATCGCAATGTGTAAATCCTAGATGGAACAATGAACGAGCACAGAAGCGTACAATCTCGCTGATCTGTGTAACATCGTTCATTTCCATAATGTCGGGTCGACCGCAGGTACGATGTTGTTTGTCGTTCCTGCAGCTCCACACATCGCTGTGTGTAAATCCGCAGGAGTGACAAACATCTCCTTACCTGCGTCCCGACGGCAATGCGGAAGGGAGAAGGTGGGCGGGATGTTATGTCCCGCTCATTCCGTCCCTCCTCTTCTATTGGCCGGCCGATTAGTGACGTCACGGTGACGTCGCTGTGACGCCGAACGCACCTCCCTCCTGAAGGAGGGATAGTTCGGCAGTCACAGCGACGTTACAGAGCAGGTATGTGCATGTGAAGCTGCCATAGCGATAATGTTCGCTACGGCAGCAATCACCACATATCGCATGTACGACGGGGGCGGGTACTATCGCGCTGGACATCACTAGCCGATGCTAGCGATGACGCAGCATGTAAAGTACCCCTAAGTGTTACCAACATTGGCTTTTTTGACTTCCAGTCTGCTGGTAACTTTATTGATGGATGGAGAGAGGGATGGATGGATGGAGAGAGGGATGGATGGATGGAGAGAGGGATGGAGAGAGGGATGGATGGATAGAGAGAGGGATGGAGAGAGGGATGGAGAGAGGGATGGATGGATGGAGGGAGGGATGGATGGATGGATGGATGGAGAGAGGGATGGGGAGAGGGATGGATGAATGGATGAATGCAGAGAGATGGATGGATGGATGGATGAATGGATGGAGAGAGGAATGCAGAAGGGGATGGATGGATTGATGGATGGAGAGAGGGATGACTGGATGAAGAGAGGGATGGATCGATGGAGAGAGGGATGGATGGAGAGAGGGATGCATGGATGGATAGAGAGAGATGGATGGATGGATGAATGGAGAGAGGGATGGATGGATGAATGGAGAGAGGGATGGATGCATGGATGGAAAGAGGGATGGATGGATGGATGGAGAGAGGGATAGATGGATGGAAAGAGGGATGGATGGATGGAGAGAGGAATGGATGGATGGAGAGAGGAATGGATGGATGGAGAGAGGGAGGGATGGATGGAGAGAGGGATGGATGGAGAGATGGATGGATGGAGAGAGGGATGGATGGATGGATGGATGGAGAGAGAGAGGGATGGATGCATGGAGAGAGGGATGGATGCATGGATGGATGGAGAGAGGGATGGATGGATAGAGGGATGGAGAGAGAGATGAAGAGAGGGATGGATGGAGAGGGGGATAGATGGATGGAGAGAGGGATGGATGGATAAAAAAGGATAGATAGATAGACAGACAGACCGATGTCAAACACATATATTATGTCCCACCTCCCTGCATATTCTAAGCTGGCACCCTTTTGTGACTTTTATGTGGCACTAAAGGGTGCTTAGCCTTGTATTTAACCAAAAAAATGATTAATTAAAAAAAAAGCAATGTGGGGTCCCTCATTTTTTATAGCAAGTTAGGGTAAAGCAGATGGCTTCAGCCTGGGGCCACAGCTGGGAGCTTTACCTTGGTTGGAGATGCAATTTGGAGGGCCCCCAGGCTCTTTTTTATAATTATTTATAAATAAATTATTAAAAAAAAGTGAGGTTCCCCCAATTAGTTCACCAGCCAAGGTAAAGCGGACAGCTGTGGTCTCGTATTCTCAGGGTGTGGGAAGGTCCATAGTTATTGGCCCTTCCCAGCCTAAAAATAGGAGGCCACAGCTGCCCCAGAAGTGGCGCATCCATTGGATGTACCAATTCTGGCGCTTCGTCCCAGCCCATCCTATTGCCCTGGTGCGTTCGCAAATGAGGTAATAAATGGGGTTGATACCATATGTGTAATGTGAGCTGACATCAAGCCCAGCAGTTTGTGATGTCATGGCGTCTATCAGATACCCGATATCACGAACTGTCAGTAATAAAAATAGAAAAAAAATAGACGACAAAAAAAAATAATTTATTTGAAAAATCACTCCCCAACACATTCCCTCTTTCACCAATTTATTGTAAAGAAAGAAAATCCCCTGTAATCCATTTTGATACTCTGGACCTTCTAGAATATGGGGGGCACGCTCAGGGAACATATCCCCCATTTTCTAGGAGTGCAGACCCTGTGAGGAGTGTGGGTGCAAATAATCTGCACCTATCCTCCCCGGGTCACAGCAGCAGTGTCCGTGCAGCCAGCACAGCTCTCACTGAACACAGGAAGCTGAGCTCAGCTGACAGCCACTCTCTGCGCATGCGCGCAGCATTTATTGTGAAGGAGGAGGGAGCGCGGGGGATCAACGCTGCAAAAAAGGTAAAGACACCGGGGAACACCGGGAAACATCGGGGGTGGTATAAGGGGGTGACTTAGCTGAACCCTGGGAGGAGTTTTCTGTCGCATGTGTCATGGCACATGCGACAGAAATCAGAGGAGAGGGTGAATGCGGGTGGCGCGTTGGTGCGCACCGTGCCATCTTGGATGAATCTGGAGGGGGCAGAAATGCAGTGAGGCACCATCTAGAGGCTGTGCCCATACTGTTTCTGTTTTTCCCATCCATTTCAGCCTCTTCGTCAGTCACTACAGGTCACAGACAGGTCCAACATGAAATTATTCTGGTTTCCCATAGACTTACATTGGGGGTTCGAATATTCGCGAATACTCGAATACCAGTGAGTTTTTCGCTATATATATTCGGCGAAATGAATAATAGGGTATTCGATCATCCCTAATGAGTACCAGACATACAATTATTGATGAGGTTTTTGAAGAAAAAGTTAAGTTCTGAGATAGATGGACTTTTAATACATACACTTCAGAGATATTTTTATAAAGTAAACACAAGCTAAACCTACAAATGAAATGGGTAAGACAGAGAACAAACTACAGTAAGCCTGTAATACTTTATAGAAATATTTTTCAGAAACCTAGCTCAAATATTAAATTATTGACTTGTACTCCACTCCATTCAAGTTAGCAATCAACAAAGCTGCGAAGCTAGGTGATACCTTGTCTGTCAGGTCTAAGACAGAAAACGTGAAGGTTCATTTTGTGGTAAGCTGTTTTCTTACTAGGGATACATTTGATATATGTTCTAGAAAAAAGAGGGAAAATGAATAAAGCACTCCAATGTCACTAATAATAATAATAATCATCAACTTGAACATATTGTTAAGAACTTGATATTAACAATAACATAGTAAAACATTTTTACTCTGTCTCTGCATTTGAAATGTAATCTAAGAAATAATGTAACATATAAAAAAGTGGAAAAGAGAATAGTGACTTTAAATTTTCTTGCCTTTTTTTTACATTCCAATAAACGATGTGTGCATTTTTTTAATCTCTACACTTACTTGATTAGTAATGGGGGTGTCTGATAGGTGTCTCTTCATTACTAACCCCTGCTCTTGATGCCAGGTGATATTAACCCCAAAAGTATTATTCACATTGCCACATCATCCGTCGCCAGGGCAATCATGAAGAGCCTGGCAAAACACCACTTCTGGGGTGGCTGTGGGCTGGTCTTTTTAGGCATGGAAGGGCAAAATAAACATTGACTCTCCCTGCCTGATAATACCCACCCCCAGATGTCAGCTTTACCTTGGCTGGTTGTGAAAAATAGGGGGGACCCCATTCCATTTTTTTAAAATGATTTATTTAAATAGTTTTAAAAAACATTGTGGGATGCTCACTCTTTTTGATAACCAGTCAAGGAAAAGCTGACAACTGAGGGTTGCAGCCCGCAGCTGTTTGCTTTACCTGTGCTGATTATCAAAAATAGGTGGGAAACCAAGACATTTTTCTTTCTTTACTGTTCAGAGCAGTATACAAGACACTTCTATGCAGAATACACAAACTTTATTAACATATGAACAGTACCAAACTCAGACCTCAGACACAGACTTTTTTAAAAGCACGTGTTTGAGTCTGAGACCCGAACACCCAGTGTCCAGTTCGAATACCAAATTTTACAGTTCAGGTTTGCTCATCTCTACATATAAGCTCATCCAGGGCATCTTTTAGTCTGGTGTCCTGAGTAACCATCCTCTAGATCTTTGGCAAAAATTTAGGGATTAACAAACAAATATTCCAATATCCCCAAAAAATTGTTATTGAAAATTCTTGTTAAAAATCATGAAGATGTGCATCTTGAAAAAATAAAGAAAACTCTGAAATGTTTCGGAGCAAGAGTGATCCTTACTCTTAGCTAGCTAGATCTATAAAGCATTACAAGGCAAAAAATACTTTGCAAAAAAGTCTCTTTTTTAAATTAGGCAGGTAATGAGACAATCTTTTGTACACTGATCAAATAAAGCATGAAATGGAGTCTTTAATATCAATAATATCTTCACTCTGTGGGTTTTTCCAGCGTTTGTTCTTTCTGTAACTCAGAACCCAGCAAAACCTTTTATTTTACAGATTCTCAAAAAACATACAATAAATATGTGTTGTATATGTGTTGGATGTACAGAAAGGTACAATATGGTCCCATACATATATATAAGCTATACATATTTTTAACACTTTGAGTAGAAGAGCAATTCCCATTAAATTGGATTTTCAGGTGTCTGTGACACCTTTAGTACCTTAAGTGTTAAAAAGACAACTGGAGAATATTTGATTTTTTTTTTAACATTTTTTTTAAATTTAAATATAGCTGGAAAATTCCCCAGCTAGTTGGGCTTAAACATTGCAGATGAGTGAATAAGGATATTTTACATTGGTTACAGCACTGTCCTTTTTTATTTTTGTTGTTATTTTGGATGCTAAATCAGGAGCTGTTTTTTTTTTCATAACACAATTTTTTTCCTCATTAAAAAGTTGGAAATATATAAACTACATAGCAAATATCACTGTAGGCTTTGTAGGTATTATGGATTGTACTCCTAATTATTTATTGTCTTGAAATACATAAAAATTTAAATTTTACCTACCGTATGTAATGCTGTAGTTAATTTGTGAGTTAATACTGTACATTGTGCAGAATATCATGAACTTTGACCAGAAATAGAACAGTGGTGCTGATTTACTACTTTGAACGTACATAAAAGTAGACCCACCAAGCAATTTACCAGTTTGTACGGGTGAAAGGGGCACATGTTTCTTCTTGTAGTATAGAAAGGAAATAGATGTGGCACATCTCTGATGTCAGCATAGCCATCACCCCTCTCACAGATGATGTAGATTTTAATTGCACAGAGGGATGAATCTTCTCTTGCCAGTTTCTACGTGACATTGAGATAGATGAAGCCATTTGTTGGCATTATTAGAGCCAGCTGTGTGCTTGGCTCCAACTACTGTAGATCTTGCATCACATGCATAATCTTTACTTTCAGATGGGATCACAAGTTTGAACCATATGGTAAATCATTTTATTATGTCAAAAGCCACTTGAAACAGCTTAAATAGAAAAGTCCTTCAGAAGTGTCTTTTTATGTGCTACCACATTATGTGCATAAGAAAGGTGTACAGATTAAACATTTTACAGAAGGAGAAAAATGTCAAAGCTATTTATATTACTATAATATGTGATCTAACCAACTTGGGAATTTTCTTTGAAATATAGAAAAGAAAAATAAAAAATGTTTTCACCTGCTGAAATTAGATTCTCATACCGTCATGGGGAAAAGAAACTGTATCACCATTATTGTTATTATTTATTGGGGCATCATTAACAATTGTCTGATCCTCACCAATTTATATATAGACATAACCACAAGTGACAACATGATACATATTTCAATACGAATTCATATTTTGCCCCCCCCCAAAAAAAAACAAATCTCAACATTTAAGTAGTGGCTAAAAAGAAATAAAGTACACCAGTAATCGCTTCCATACATCTGAATGGAATTATGCAAGTCCCATTACTAGTGATGGGCAGACCCGGACTGTAAAAGTCTGTATCCACGCGGCTTCAAAGGTATCTGGGTGCCGGACCCGGGCTCAGGATTCCGGATATTGATCCGGATACAGCACTCAGGAAACTAAAAAAAAAAAAATAAAGGAAAAATAAAGAAAATAAGAATGAAGCAAGCGCTTCACACTTACCAAGGCTCTGTCGTGTATGTATGTTGCTCCAGCTCCTGCAGTCTCTCCTTCACTTCCTTGGCTGCTCATCATTGCTTATCCGTATGCACTGATTTCCCCACCCACCAGCCGTCCTGGTATTTGTGATTGGTTGCAGTCAGATGCACCCCCATCCTATGTGACAGCGTCTGACTTTGACCAATCACAGGCGCCAAGACAACCGGTGGGCGGGGAAAGCAGTGCAACTGTCTGCGGGTCAGTATCATGGTATAAAAACAAATAAATAAATAATACAATTGGCGTAGAGTCCCATCATATTATGATAACCATCACAGATAAAGCCTACAGCTATGGGATGCAGCCCCCAGCCATGCGCCTATCTTAGCTGTGTATCAAACTAAGAGGAACCGCACATGGCTTTTTTTTGTTTTTTATTTTAATTATTTAAATAAATAATTAAAAAAACGGAGTGCAATTCCCCTTAATTTTGATACTCAGCCATGATAAACCCCAACAGCTGGGGGCTGGTATTCTCAGCATGGGGAGTCCCATAGTTATTGGGACCCCCCAGGCTGAGAATAGCATCCTACAGATGTCCCGGAATTGTGATATCCATTAGATGCGACAATCCCAAGGATTTACCTGGGTCTTCCCAATTGCCCTGGTATGGTGGCAATCGGGATAATAGAGGTTAATGACAGTGCACAACTATCATCAAGCCCAGAATTAGTGATGGGTAGGAGTCTATAAGACCGCCCCATCAGTAATCCTATAAGTAAAAAGATGTAAACACAAAAACAGAGAAAAATCCTTTATTTGAAATAAAATACAGCACCCTCTTTTACAAACCCCAAAAAGACCCTTGAAGTTCTGCCGTAATCCACACAACATCCCACGACGGTGCTGGCTCAGCTATGAGGCTCGAGAAACTGAAAACATGTCCAATCTCTACAGGCTCCTGGAAACACTGGCAGCAGTGACATCACTCACTTCATCGGAGGTCATCGGCCTCACTGATAATCGGCCTCATCAGAGGTCATAGCTGGACCTGAAGCACTCTGGATTAAAGTGTGGGACATGCCCCGCACCCAGCCAGCCTTTTAACACTGTCTGTGCTGGCCGGTCGTCGGGAATTGTGAGGCATCCCTAAACCCCCTGCCCCCAGCAGACACTGTCACTATTAAAGTGCAGGGCCATACCTCGCACCCCGCCAGCTCTTTAACACTGACAGTACCGACCTCCAAACACAAAGTATTGTCACCACTAGAGTTGAGCGCGGTTCGTGGTTCGTGGTTCTCCAGTTCTAGGCTCGAGTGATTTTGGGGCATGTTCTAGATCGAACTAGAACTCGAGCTTTTTGCAAAAGCTCGATAGTTCTAGAAACGTTCGAGAACGGTTCTAGCAGCAAAAAAACAGCTAAATCCTAGCTTGGTTTCTGCTGTAATAGTGTAAGTCACTCTGTGAATCACACTATTATGACATTTCAGTGTATAGTGTGCGTGAACAGCGCCTTCAGATCACTGCTGTTTCTATAATGGCGATCGCCATTTTTTTTTTTTTTTCTTGTCTTCCTTCCCTAAGCGCGCGCGTCTTGTGGGGCGGGCCAGCATGTCAGCCAATCCCAGACACACACACAGCTAAGTGGACTTTTAGCCAGAGAAGCAACGGCATGTGTGATAGGATGTCCATGTCACATGTCCCTGCATTATAAAAACGGACATTTTCCTCCAGGACGCCATTATCTCTTCTGCGTCTTTGGTGTCAGACATCAATGTCGCAGCTCCGTCTTGAGTCCTATCGCTGATACAGCTGTATGCGCTCCATACACAGCGCTGGACAGCATAGGGATAGCACTTTCTAGCAGTCCTTTTAAGGGCTCAAACCGGCAGGGTCAGAGTTAAGGTGACAGGTCCTGAAAACAGCGCCAGCGTCTGTGTAGCCAAGGTCAGGGATTTCCTCCCTGCATTTCCCTATTAGGAGGGATAGAAAGGCAGGCTTCCATTCCTCTACCCAGAGCCCCAAAATCCTGGCACTGTACCCTCCTGTCCTCTGCACACTCCAACTCATGATAACTAAGCCATTATACTAGCAAACACTCAGTGTACCTAGTGGCATCCTATACGTGGCTATTGGACTTTGCTATAGTCACACTAGTGCAAAGACATTTGCAGAGCGCGTCTGCCTGCATTGCACACTCCAACTCATGATAACTAAGCCATTATACTAGCAAACACTCAGTGTACCTAGTGGCATCCTATACGTGGCTATTGGACTTTGCTATAGTCACACTAGTGCAAAGACATTTGCAGCACCTCTACCTGCATTGCACACTCCAACTCATGATAACTAAGCCATTATACTAGCAAACACTCAGTGTACCTAGTGGCATCCTATACGTGGCTACTGGACTTTGCTATAGTCACACTAGTGCAAAGACATTTGCAGCACCTCTACCTGCATTGCACACTCCAACTCATGATAACTAAGCCATTATACTAGCAAACACTCAGTGTACCTAGTGGCATCCTATACGTGGCTATTGGACTTTGCTATAGTCAAACTAGTGCAAAGACATTTGCAGAGCACGTCTGCCTGCATTGCACACTCCAACTCATTATAACTAAGCCATTATACTAGCAAACACTCAGTGTACCTAGTGGCATCCTATACGTGGCTATTGGACTTTGCTATAGTCACACTAGTGCAAAGACATTTGCAGCACCTCTACCTGCATTGCACACTCCAACTCATTATAACTAAGCCATTATACTAGCAAACACTCAGTGTACCTAGTGGCATCCTATACGTGGCTATTGGACTTTGCTATAGTCACACTAGTGCAAAGACATTTGCAGAGCGCGTCTGCCTGCATTGCACACTCCAACTCATTATAACTAAGCCATTATACTAGCAAACACTCAGTGTACCTAGTGGCATCCTATACGTGGCTATTGGACTTTGCTATAGTCACACTAGTGCAAAGACATTTGCAGCACCTCTACCTGCATTGCACACTCCAACTCATTATAACTAAGCCATTATACTAGCAAACACTCAGTGTACCTAGTGGCATCCTATACGTGGCTATTGGACTTTGCTATAGTCACACTAGTGCAAAGACATTTGCAGAGCGCGTCTGCCTGCATTGCACACTCCAACTCATGATAACTAAGCCATTATACTAGCAAACACTCAGTGTACCTAGTGGCATCCTAAACGTGGCTATTGGACTTTGCTATAGTCACACTAGTGCAAAGACATTTGCAGCACCTCTACCTGCATTGCACACTCCAACTCATTATAACTAAGCCATTATACTAGCAAACACTCAGTGTACCTAGTGGCATCCTATACGTGGCTATTGGACTTTGCTATAGTCACACTAGTGCAAAGACATTTGCAGCACCTCTACCTGCATTGCACACTCCAACTCATGATAACTAAGCCATTATACTAGCAAACACTCAGTGTACCTAGTGGCATCCTATACGTGGCTATTGGACTTTGCTATAGTCACACTAGTGCAAAGACATTTGCAGAGCGCGTCTGCCTGCATTGCACACTCCAACTCATTATAACTAAGCCATTATACTAGCAAACACTCAGTGTACCTAGTGGCATCCTATACGTGGCTATTGGACTTTGCTATAGTCACACTAGTGCAAAGACATTTGCAGAGCGCGTCTGCCTGCATTGCACACTCCAACTCATGATAACTAAGCCATTATACTAGCAAACACTCAGTGTACCTAGTGGCATCCTATACGTGGCTATTGGACTTTGCTATAGTCACACTAGTGCAAAGACATTTGCAGCACCTCTACCTGCATTGCACACTCCAACTCATTATAACTAAGCCATTATACTAGCAAACACTCAGTGTACCTAGTGGCATCCTATACGTGGCTATTGGACTTTGCTATAGTCACACTAGTGCAAAGACATTTGCAGCACCTCTACCTGCATTGCACACTCCAACTCATGATAACTAAGCCATTATACTAGCAAACACTCAGTGTACCTAGTGGCATCCTATACGTGGCTATTGGACTTTGCTATAGTCACACTAGTGCAAAGACATTTGCAGAGCGCGTCTACCTGCATTGCACACTCCAGCTCATGATAACTAAGCCATTATACTAGCAAACACTCAGTGTACCTAGTGGCATCCTATACGTGGCTATTGGACTTTGCTATAGTCACACTAGTGCAAAGACATTTGCAGCACCTCTACCTGCATTGCACACTCCAACTCATTATAACTAAGCCATTATACTAGTATTTTTGCTGCCAGTTTAAGGGCTGTAGTTGCATTGTCAGGGATATTTATTCTTTATTATTCTGCTGTTAATAAAGTTAGACCACCACTGCAATCTACACCACCTCTCAATTTTTACTACCACATTTTCAGTGCACAATCTTGTCGCAATCAACATGAGTGGCAAAAAAACAGATGCTGGTGGAAAGGGGAAGAGGCGTGGTGGAAAAGGCAAAAAAGGTTTTGTCCGTGGGGAAGGTGGCAAAGCTCCATTATCATCTGCTGAAGATAGACCATCTACCAGCAAAAGTAAGATGTCTACTACTTACCGTGGACAATCCGATGTGCTCCCTTTTTTACGGACACGAACAACAGGAACAAAGGTAGATGATGGCCAAAAAAGGAAAATGCTTGAATGGATCTCAAGTGGTCCAACAAGTGCCCTCTCAGCCATTTCAAGTACCGCATCCAAAAAACACCAGTCCTCTGAGTTGTCATCCCAATCAAACTTGCTTTCTCCCAGCTCTGAAGTCTCCATCAGCCCTGCACAGTATGGTGGAACTGAGATGGCTGAGTCTGCAGAGCTGTTCAGTCACACTATAGCCTGGGAATCAGAGGTCTGCTCCCAAGCTACAGTGAGTACAGAACAGGAAATGGTCTGCAGTGATGCCCAGAACCTTTGTGACTCTGATTCAGGCCGTGAGGACCAAGTTTCTGAGCATAATGTTGACCCTTTGTCACAAACTGTAACACCTGTGGTTATAGACAATGAGGAACATACTGATGAAGATGAGACGCAGATACCCGATTGGGATGACAACTTAAATATTCGGTCAGGGCAAGAAGAGGCTCGGTCTGAGGGGGAGGGGAGTGCAAACACAACAATTGATGATGAAGTTCTAGATCCCACCTACTGTCAACCCACAGTCAGGCACTCGAGGAGGTCAACAGAGGTGGTGGAGGAGGATGCAACTGATGACGAAGTTACCTTGCGCCTTCCTGGACACAGTCAGAGTACTGGTAGCACGTCTACAACTGCATCCTCAGCCACCACTCTGCCTCTGAGCATTATTCGGGGTGGATCAACAGGTCGCATGGCCTCTAAGCCTTGCCTAGCCTGGTCCTTTTTTGACATAAAAAAAGATTGCCCAAATTATGTGATCTGTAAAATTTGTCATGGTTCTCTTAGTAGAGGTCAAAACCTCAGCAGTTTGACAACTTCTTCCATGAATCGTCACATGAATAAATATCATATGGCCCGGTGGGAAGCTCACCGTGCTGCAATGCGGCCTAGCGGAGCGAACCATCCACCGCCTGCCCCTTCCAGTGCATCCGCGCGCTCGTCATCTTCTAGGACTGTGGGGACAGCTGTCACACCTGTTTTTCCACCCACAACTTCCACCACTGTAACCGCAACAGGCAGTTTGCTTGGTAGGTCGTCAGTTGGTTTGGAAGGGGAAACAAGTGAGTGTGTACAGCTCTCTCAGACATCGATAGCACCAACGTTGGATGAAGGCAACATCATGACTCCGCCTGCACTTTCCTCACAAACCTGCATTTTTCCAGGGACTCAACACCGTCTACACACAGCAGCCAGATCTCTGTCCCTCAGATGTGGTCAAATAAAAGGCCACTTCCTGCGACCCATGACAAAGCTAAGAGGTTGACTCTATCCCTCTGTAAGCTCTTGGGTACCGAAATGCTGCCTTTCCGCCTAGTGGACACACAGGATTTTAGAGACCTTATGTCTGTCGCTGTGCCCCAGTACCAGATGCCTAGTCGCCACTACTTCTCTAAGAAAGGTGTGCCCGCGCTACACCAGCATGTCGCACACAACATCACCGCATCCTTGAGAAACTCTGTGTGTCAACGGGTGCATTTCACCACCGATACTTGGACCAGTAAGCATGGACAGGGACGTTACATGTCGCTGACTGGGCACTGGGTAACTATGGTGATAGATGGTGAAGGGTCTGCTGCACAAGTCTTGCCGTCCCCACGACTTGTGTGTCAATCCTCTGTCTGTCCAAGTTCCGCCACTGCTTCTGCATCCTCCACCTCATCTGGGTCCTCCACCTCCGCCCCAAGCCTGCCTGGTCAGGCCAACAGCGTTCTCACTGCGCAGAAGGAATCACGCACCCCTCATTACTATGCTGGCAGCAGAGCACAACGGCATCAGGCGGTCTTTTGCTTGACATGTCTTGGGAATAAGAGTCACACAGCTGAGGAGTTGTGGTCAGCTCTGCGGTCCGAGTTTAATAAATGGTTGTCTCCACTCAACCTGCAGCCTGGTAAGGCCGTGTGCGACAATGCTGCAAACCTGGGTGCGGCCCTTCGCCTGGGCAAGGTGACACACGTACCTTGTATGGCTCACGTGTTGAACCTTGTCGTGCAGCAATTTTTAACACACTATCCCGGCCTAGATGGCCTTCTGACCAGGGCACGAAAACTGTCTGCTCACTTCCGCCGTTCAAGCGCCGCAGCTGAGCGACTTGCATCGCTCCAGAAGTCTTTCGGCCTGCCGGTTCATCGTCTGAAATGCGATGTGGCGACACGCTGGAATTCGACTCTCCACATGTTACAGCGACTGTGGCAGCACCGCCGATCCCTGGTGCAATACGTCATGACGTATAGCCTGGGCCAACGAGATGCAGAGGTGGGGCAGATCACCCTGATGGAGTGGTCTCAGATCAAGGACCTATGCACCCTTCTGCACAGTTTCGACATAGCGACGAATATGTTTAGCGCTGACAATGCCATTATCAGCATGACGATTCCAGTCATTTACATGCTGGAGCAGACGCTAAACACTATTCGGAGTCAGGGGGTGGGACAACAGGAAGGGGAGGAACTACAGGAGGATTCACATGCGCAAGACACAACAACATCACCAAGGTCCAGACGTTCATCATCACCAAGGCGCCAGGCATGGGACCATGGGGGACAGGGATCAACAAGGGCGCATGGTAGCAGGCGAGATGTTGAGGAAGGTGCAGGAGGACATGAAGAAATGGAGGACGAAGTGTCCATGGACATGGAAGACTCAGCAGATGAGGGAGACCTTGGTCAAATTTCAGTTGAAAGAGGTTGGGGGGAGATGTCAGAGGAAGAAAGAACGGTTAGCACCTCTATGCCACAAACACAGCGTGGACTTGGTCCGCATGGCTGCGCAAGACACATGAGTGCCTTCTTGTTGCACTACCTCCAACATGACCCTCGTATTGTCAAAATTAGAAGTGATGATGACTACTGGCTTGCCACACTATTAGATCCCCGGTACAAGTCCAAATTTTGTGACATAATTTCAGCCATAGAAAGGGACGCACGTATGCAGGAGTATCAGCAGAAGCTGTTACTCGATCTTAGATCGGCTTTTCCACCAAACAACCGTGCAGGTGCAGGGAGTGAATCTCCCAGTTGTAACTTTACAAACATGGGACGGTCTCGTCATCTTCAACAGTCTACCCGTACCAGTAGGACCGTATCTGGTGCTGGTAACAGCAATTTTATGGAATCTTTTCATAATTTTTTTAGACCCTCCTTTGCAAGGCCACCAGAGACAACAATATGGGGAGATAAGGTATGCACACCAGTGACTATGGAAGGGGAATACATGGAATAGCAGAAACTGCTGTGTGAATACTGACATGAAAAATTCAATAGCTATTTGTAAGAATGAAATGTGAAAAATGGAACCTGCATTACTGCCATGAATATATGAATAAAGAGAAATTTAGCTACTGAATTGATCAATGCAGAAGAGCCCCAACACTACGCCAAAGTATTTCTCTACGTTGGGGTCCCTAGCTTGTGTGTGTCCTCTCATGCAGTTAAAAAACTTACCGTGTATGGGACGCTGAGACCCAGGCTATATATGCGTATAATGTGGATTGGCAATAGGTGTGTATGGGGAGGGTTCACAAACGAAAAACTACTAACATTAAGGAATAACGTTTGGAACTCCATTCTATGTCTGAACTGGGTGCAAAAAACCTAAAAAACATCACTATGGGGAGATAAGGTATGCACACCAGTGACTATGGAAGGGGAATACATGGAATAGCAGAAACTGCTGTGTGAATACTGACATGAAAAATTCAATAGCTATTTGTAAGAATGAAATGTGAAAAATGGAACCTGCATTACTGTCATGAATATATGAATAAAGAGAAATTTAGCTACTGAATTGATCAATGCAGAAGAGCCCCAACACTACGCCAAAGTATTTCTCTACGTTGGGGTCCCTAGCTTGTGTGTGTCCTCTCATGCAGTTAAAAAACTTACCGTGTATGGGACGCTGAGACCCAGGCTATATATGCGTATAATGTGGATTGGCAATAGGTGTGTATGGGGAGGGTTCACAAACGAAAAACTACTAACATTAAGGAATAACGTTTGGAACTCCATTCTATGTCTGAACTGGGTGCAAAAAACCTAAAAAACATCACTATGGGGAGATAAGGTATGCACACCAGTGACTATGGAAGGGGAATACATGGAATAGCAGAAACTGCTGTGTGAATACTGACATGAAAAATTCAATAGCTATTTGTAAGAATGAAATGTGAAAAATGGAACCTGCATTACTGCCATGAATATATGAATAAAGAGAAATTTAGCTACTGAATTGATCAATGCAGAAGAGCCCCAACACTACGCCAAAGTATTTCTCTACGTTGGGGTCCCTAGCTTGTGTGTGTCCTCTCATGCAGTTAAAAAACTTACCGTGTATGGGACGCTGAGACCCAGGCTATATATGCGTATAATGTGGATTGGCAATAGGTGTGTATGGGGAGGGTTCACAAACGAAAAACTACTAACATTAAGGAATAACGTTTGGAACTCCATTCTATGTCTGAACTGGGTGCAAAAAACCTAAAAAACATCACTATGGGGAGATAAGGTATGCACACCAGTGACTATGGAAGGGGAATACATGGAATAGCAGAAACTGCTGTGTGAATACTGACATGAAAAATTCAATAGCTATTTGTAAGAATGAAATGTGAAAAATGGAACCTGCATTACTGCCATGAATATATGAATAAAGAGAAATTTAGCTACTGAATTGATCAATGCAGAAGAGCCCCAACACTACGCCAAAGTATTTCTCTACGTTGGGGTCCCTAGCTTGTGTGTGTCCTCTCATGCAGTTAAAAAACTTACCGTGTATGGGACGCTGAGACCCAGGCTATATATGCGTATAATGTGGATTGGCAATAGGTGTGTATGGGGAGGGTTCACAAACGAAAAACTACTAACATTAAGGAATAACGTTTGGAACTCCATTCTATGTCTGAACTGGGTGCAAAAAACCTAAAAAACATCACTATGGGGAGATAAGGTATGCACACCAGTGACTATGGAAGGGGAATACATGGAATAGCAGAAACTGCTGTGTGAATACTGACATGAAAAATTCAATAGCTATTTGTAAGAATGAAATGTGAAAAATGGAACCTGCATTACTGCCATGAATATATGAATAAAGAGAAATTTAGCTACTGAATTGATCAATGCAGAAGAGCCCCAACACTACGCCAAAGTATTTCTCTACGTTGGGGTCCCTAGCTTGTGTGTGTCCTCTCATGCAGTTAAAAAACTTACCGTGTATGGGACGCTGAGACCCAGGCTATATATGCGTATAATGTGGATTGGCAATAGGTGTGTATGGGGAGGGTTCACAAACGAAAAACTACTAACATTAAGGAATAACGTTTGGAACTCCATTCTATGTCTGAACTGGGTGCAAAAAACCTAAAAAACATCACTATGGGGAGATAAGGTATGCACACCAGTGACTATGGAAGGGGAATACATGGAATAGCAGAAACTGCTGTGTGAATACTGACATGAAAAATTCAATAGCTATTTGTAAGAATGAAATGTGAAAAATGGAACCTGCATTACTGCCATGAATATATGAATAAAGAGAAATTTAGCTACTGAATTGATCAATGCAGAAGAGCCCCAACACTACGCCAAAGTATTTCTCTACGTTGGGGTCCCTAGCTTGTGTGTGTCCTCTCATGCAGTTAAAAAACTTACCGTGTATGGGACGCTGAGACCCAGGCTATATATGCGTATAATGTGGATTGGCAATAGGTGTGTATGGGGAGGGTTCACAAACGAAAAACTACTAACATTAAGGAATAACGTTTGGAACTCCATTCTATGTCTGAACTGGGTGCAAAAAACCTAAAAAACATCACTATGGGGAGATAAGGTATGCACACCAGTGACTATGGAAGGGGAATACATGGAATAGCAGAAACTGCTGTGTGAATACTGACATGAAAAATTCAATAGCTATTTGTATGAATGAAATGTGAAAAATGGAACCTGCATTACTGCCATGAATATATGAATAAAGAGAAATTTAGCTACTGAATTGATCAATGCAGAAGAGCCCCAACACTACGCCAAAGTATTTCTCTACGTTGGGGTCCCTAGCTTGTGTGTGTCCTCTCATGCAGTTAAAAAACTTACCGTGTATGGGACGCTGAGACCCAGGCTATATATGCGTATAATGTGGATTGGCAATAGGTGTGTATGGGGAGGGTTCACAAACGAAAAACTACTAACATTAAGGAATAACGTTTGGAACTCCATTCTATGTCTGAACTGGGTGCAAAAAACCTAAAAAACATCACTATGGGGAGATAAGGTATGCACACCAGTGACTATGGAAGGGGAATACATGGAATAGCAGAAACTGCTGTGTGAATACTGACATGAAAAATTCAATAGCTATTTGTAAGAATGAAATGTGAAAAATGGAACCTGCATTACTGCCATGAATATATGAATAAAGAGAAATTTAGCTACTGAATTGATCAATGCAGAAGAGCCCCAACACTACGCCAAAGTATTTCTCTACGTTGGGGTCCCTAGCTTGTGTGTGTCCTCTCATGCAGTTAAAAAACTTACCGTGTATGGGACGCTGAGACCCAGGCTATATATGCGTATAATGTGGATTGGCAATAGGTGTGTATGGGGAGGGTTCACAAACGAAAAACTACTAACATTAAGGAATAACGTTTGGAACTCCATTCTATGTCTGAACTGGGTGCAAAAAACCTAAAAAACATCACTATGGGGAGATAAGGTATGCACACCAGTGACTATGGAAGGGGAATACATGGAATAGCAGAAACTGCTGTGTGAATACTGACATGAAAAGCGTCCCATACACGGTAAGTTTTTTAACTTGCACCCAGTTCAGACATAGAATGGAGTTCCAAACGTTATTCCTTAATGTTAGTAGTTTTTCGTTTGTGAACCTTCCCCATACACACCTATTGCCAATCCACATTATACGCATATATAGCCTGGGTCTCAGCGTCCCATACACGGTAAGTTTTTTAACTGCATGAGAGGACACACACAAGCTAGGGACCCCAACGTAGAGAAATACTTTGGCGTAGTGTTGGGGCTCTTCTGCATTGATCAATTCAGTAGCTAAATTTCTCTTTATTCATATATTCATGGCAGTAATGCAGGTACCATTTTTCACATTTCATTCTTACAAATAGCTATTGAATTTTTCATGTCAGTATTCACACAGCAGTTTCTGCTATTCCATGTATTCCCCTTCCATAGTCACTGGTGTGCATACCTTATCTCCCCATAGTGATGTTTTTTAGGTTTTTTGCACCCAGTTCAGACATAGAATGGAGTTCCAAACGTTATTCCTTAATGTTAGTAGTTTTTCGTTTGTGAACCCTCCCCATACACACCTATTGCCAATCCACATTATACGCATATATAGCCTGGGTCTCAGCGTCCCATACACGGTAAGTTTTTTAACTGCATGAGAGGACACACACAAGCTAGGGACCCCAACGTAGAGAAATACTTTGGCGTAGTGTTGGGGCTCTTCTGCATTGATCAATTCAGTAGCTAAATTTCTCTTTATTCATATATTCATGGCAGTAATGCAGGTTCCATTTTTCACATTTCATTCTTACAAATAGCTATTGAATTTTTCATGTCAGTATTCACACAGCAGTTTCTGCTATTCCATGTATTCCCCTTCCATAGTCACTGGTGTGCATACCTTATCTCCCCATAGTGATGTTTTTTAGGTTTTTTGCACCCAGTTCAGACATAGAATGGAGTTCCAAACGTTATTCCTTAATGTTAGTAGTTTTTCGTTTGTGAACCCTCCCCATACACACCTATTGCCAATCCACATTATACGCATATATAGCCTGGGTCTCAGCGTCCCATACACGGTAAGTTTTTTAACTGCATGAGAGGACACACACAAGCTAGGGACCCCAACGTAGAGAAATACTTTGGCGTAGTGTTGGGGCTCTTCTGCATTGATCAATTCAGTAGCTAAATTTCTCTTTATTCATATATTCATGGCAGTAATGCAGGTTCCATTTTTCACATTTCATTCTTACAAATAGCTATTGAATTTTTCATGTCAGTATTCACACAGCAGTTTCTGCTATTCCATGTATTCCCCTTCCATAGTCACTGGTGTGCATACCTTATCTCCCCATAGTGATGTTTTTTAGGTTTTTTGCACCCAGTTCAGACATAGAATGGAGTTCCAAACGTTATTCCTTAATGTTAGTAGTTTTTCGTTTGTGAACCCTCCCCATACACACCTATTGCCAATCCACATTATACGCATATATAGCCTGGGTCTCAGCGTCCCATACACGGTAAGTTTTTTAACTGCATGAGAGGACACACACAAGCTAGGGACCCCAACGTAGAGAAATACTTTGGCGTAGTGTTGGGGCTCTTCTGCATTGATCAATTCAGTAGCTAAATTTCTCTTTATTCATATATTCATGGCAGTAATGCAGGTTCCATTTTTCACATTTCATTCTTACAAATAGCTATTGAATTTTTCATGTCAGTATTCACACAGCAGTTTCTGCTATTCCATGTATTCCCCTTCCATAGTCACTGGTGTGCATACCTTATCTCCCCATAGTGATGTTTTTTAGGTTTTTTGCACCCAGTTCAGACATAGAATGGAGTTCCAAACGTTATTCCTTAATGTTAGTAGTTTTTCGTTTGTGAACCCTCCCCATACACACCTATTGCCAATCCACATTATACGCATATATAGCCTGGGTCTCAGCGTCCCATACACGGTAAGTTTTTTAACTGCATGAGAGGACACACACAAGCTAGGGACCCCAACGTAGAGAAATACTTTGGCGTAGTGTTGGGGCTCTTCTGCATTGATCAATTCAGTAGCTAAATTTCTCTTTATTCATATATTCATGGCAGTAATGCAGGTTCCATTTTTCACATTTCATTCTTACAAATAGCTATTGAATTTTTCATGTCAGTATTCACACAGCAGTTTCTGCTATTCCATGTATTCCCCTTCCATAGTCACTGGTGTGCATACCTTATCTCCCCATAGTGATGTTTTTTAGGTTTTTTGCACCCAGTTCAGACATAGAATGGAGTTCCAAACGTTATTCCTTAATGTTAGTAGTTTTTCGTTTGTGAACCCTCCCCATACACACCTATTGCCAATCCACATTATACGCATATATAGCCTGGGTCTCAGCGTCCCATACACGGTAAGTTTTTTAACTGCATGAGAGGACACACACAAGCTAGGGACCCCAACGTAGAGAAATACTTTGGCGTAGTGTTGGGGCTCTTCTGCATTGATCAATTCAGTAGCTAAATTTCTCTTTATTCATATATTCATGGCAGTAATGCAGGTTCCATTTTTCACATTTCATTCTTACAAATAGCTATTGAATTTTTCATGTCAGTATTCACACAGCAGTTTCTGCTATTCCATGTATTCCCCTTCCATAGTCACTGGTGTGCATACCTTATCTCCCCATAGTGATGTTTTTTAGGTTTTTTGCACCCAGTTCAGACATAGAATGGAGTTCCAAACGTTATTCCTTAATGTTAGTAGTTTTTCGTTTGTGAACCCTCCCCATACACACCTATTGCCAATCCACATTATACGCATATATAGCCTGGGTCTCAGCGTCCCATACACGGTAAGTTTTTTAACTGCATGAGAGGACACACACAAGCTAGGGACCCCAACGTAGAGAAATACTTTGGCGTAGTGTTGGGGCTCTTCTGCATTGATCAATTCAGTAGCTAAATTTCTCTTTATTCATATATTCATGGCAGTAATGCAGGTTCCATTTTTCACATTTCATTCTTACAAATAGCTATTGAATTTTTCATGTCAGTATTCACACAGCAGTTTCTGCTATTCCATGTATTCCCCTTCCATAGTCACTGGTGTGCATACCTTATCTCCCCATAGTGATGTTTTTTAGGTTTTTTGCACCCAGTTCAGACATAGAATGGAGTTCCAAACGTTATTCCTTAATGTTAGTAGTTTTTCGTTTGTGAACCCTCCCCATACACACCTATTGCCAATCCACATTATACGCATATATAGCCTGGGTCTCAGCATCCCATACACGGTAAGTTTTTTAACTGCATGAGAGGACACACACAAGCTAGGGACCCCAACGTAGAGAAATACTTTGGCGTAGTGTTGGGGCTCTTCTGCATTGATCAATTCAGTAGCTAAATTTCTCTTTATTCATATATTCATGGCAGTAATGCAGGTTCCATTTTTCACATTTCATTCTTACAAATAGCTATTGAATTTTTCATGTCAGTATTCACACAGCAGTTTCTGCTATTCCATGTATTCCCCTTCCATAGTCACTGGTGTGCATACCTTATCTCCCCATAGTGATGTTTTTTAGGTTTTTTGCACCCAGTTCAGACATAGAATGGAGTTCCAAACGTTATTCCTTAATGTTAGTAGTTTTTCGTTTGTGAACCCTCCCCATACACACCTATTGCCAATCCACATTATACGCATATATAGCCTGGGTCTCAGCGTCCCATACACGGTAAGTTTTTTAACTGCATGAGAGGACACACACAAGCTAGGGACCCCAACGTAGAGAAATACTTTGGCGTAGTGTTGGGGCTCTTCTGCATTGATCAATTCAGTAGCTAAATTTCTCTTTATTCATATATTCATGGCAGTAATGCAGGTTCCATTTTTCACATTTCATTCTTACAAATAGCTATTGAATTTTTCATGTCAGTATTCACACAGCAGTTTCTGCTATTCCATGTATTCCCCTTCCATAGTCACTGGTGTGCATACCTTATCTCCCCATAGTGATGTTTTTTAGGTTTTTTGCACCCAGTTCAGACATAGAATGGAGTTCCAAACGTTATTCCTTAATGTTAGTAGTTTTTCGTTTGTGAACCCTCCCCATACACACCTATTGCCAATCCACATTATACGCATATATAGCCTGGGTCTCAGCGTCCCATACACGGTAAGTTTTTTAACTGCATGAGAGGACACACACAAGCTAGGGACCCCAACGTAGAGAAATACTTTGGCGTAGTGTTGGGGCTCTTCTGCATTGATCAATTCAGTAGCTAAATTTCTCTTTATTCATATATTCATGGCAGTAATGCAGGTTCCATTTTTCACATTTCATTCTTACAAATAGCTATTGAATTTTTCATGTCAGTATTCACACAGCAGTTTCTGCTATTCCATGTATTCCCCTTCCATAGTCACTGGTGTGCATACCTTATCTCCCCATAGTGATGTTTTTTAGGTTTTTTGCACCCAGTTCAGACATAGAATGGAGTTCCAAACGTTATTCCTTAATACTGTCACGGCCAGGTGTACGGGCAGGCCCAGGAGGTGGATCCACTGGACCGAACTCCTAGATGGTAGGAAAGAGTCCGGCAGCTGGAACACTAGAAACAGCAGAACAGTCCTTGCACACGGGAATAGCGGAGAAGTCCCTGGGACCACGGAGTTATGGGTGGTGGTCCGGGTGACGCAGCTCAGGTTGGGAAGCCGAGATGATGTCAGGCGGGGTCCGGAACCTTGGGAGCAAGATGACGGGTCACCGCAGGGATCCGAGATGGTGCGGACTGTCAGGATGGCAGAAGGACAGCGTTCGGGGTTCAGGATACGGCAGACTGGATGGCGAGGCAAGCACGGCTCTACAAAGAGAGATAGGTGAGTACATGCACTGAAACACCAGGAGACCTGACTCCTAGCTTAGGGAACACGAAGATCAGGCCCCGCCCCCTTGGACAATACACCCCTCTATACCCTGTACCTGATTAGCCTCATTACCTGTTAATGGACGCTGGCCCTTTAAGAAAGGGTCAGTGACCGCGCGCGCGCCCTAATGCGCATGCGCGCAGCCCGGGTGCCAGAAGCCAGGGAAGGAGGCTGAGGAGAGGACGCAGGGGAGCCGGCCAGGGCCTGGGAAGCCGTCGGGCGCCGCGATCGGGGACCAGGGGGCCTGGGAAGGACGGGGACCGGAGGCTGGAGAGCGGGGAGCGTGGCAGGTGAGCCGGGGAGCGGGGCTGAGGACCCGGGGAGCGGAGCAGAGGACCCGGGGAGGGAAGCCAAGGACCCGGGGAGCGTGACAGTACCCCCCCCCCACGCCCCCCTCCCCGCAACCGGGACATGAAGGCACGGATCAGAGGAGTGCCCACGTTCTCCCTGGGCTCCCAGGACCTATCCTCAGGACCATACCCCTCCCAGTCCACCAGGAAGAACTGACGACCTCGAACGGTCTTCATGGCCACGATATCCCTTACCGCATAGATGTCGTCATCGGCAATAGGTGGAGGAGCCGGACTGGCAGCAGCGGAGAAGGGACCAAGGACGACCGGCTTGAGCAGGGAGACGTGGAAAGAGTTGGGAATCCTCATCGTGGCCGGGAGCTGTAGCTTGTAGGAGACCTCATTGATCTTGCTGAGGACCTTAAACGGCCCGATGTAGCGAGGACCCAGCTTGTAGGAAGGTATCTTCAATCGGATGTACTGGGAAGCAAGCCAGACCAGGTCACCAGGAGAGAAACACGGAGGGTCCAGACGCCTCTTGTCAGCGTGTTTCTTCATCCGCTGGGAAGCGCGTCCAAGGGACGCCTTGACAGAGTCCCAAATGGTAGCGAAGTCACGGGCTACAGTATCAGCCGCAGGGACATCCGAAGAAGGGGATATAGGCAATGGAACGGAGGGCTGAAGTCCGTAAACGACATGGAAGGGAGATTTGGAGGACGACTCACTGATATGGTGGTTATGTGAGAATTCAGCCCAAGGCAGAAGCGTGGACCAGTCGTCGTGATGGGCGTTGACATAGTGACGTAAGAAGGATGTCAAGATTTGATTGACCCTCTCCACTTGGCCATTAGACTGAGGATGGTAAGCAGAAGAAAAGTCCAGAGTCACTCCCAGATGCTTGCAGAGCGCCCTCCAGAAGCGGGAGGTGAACTGAGTTCCTCTGTCGGACACGATGTGGGATGGAAAGCCATGCAAGCGGAAGATGTGATGTATATAGGCTTCCGCGAGTTCCTGAGCAGAGGGCAGTCCGGCCATAGGGACGAAGTGAGCCATTTTGGAGAACCGGTCCACCACGACCCATATGACTGTGTGTCCGGAGGATAATGGCAAGTCCGTAATAAAATCCATCGCTATGTGTTGCCACGGAACTGAGGGTATAGGCAGAGGCAGAAGACGGCCATAGGGCAGGTGTTTGGGCGTCTTGTTCCTGGCACAAGAGGAGCAGGCAGAGACATAAGCAACGACGTCCGTGCGAAGGGATGGCCACCAGTAATGGCGTACAATCGCACCCCATGTTCTCTTCTGGCCTGCATGACCGGCTGTTTTGGAGGCATGACCCCAGTGTAACACTTTTTGCCTGTCAGTCTCAGAGACATAGGTCTTCCCGGGCGGTATCTGGGCCAGAGTGACAGGGGCCACCGGAATAATCTTGCTAGGAGGGATGATAGGTTGGGTAGTCTCTTCCTCCTGCTCCATGGGCACGAAAGACCTAGACAAGGCATCAGCACGTACATTCTTGTCCGCGGGTCTGAAATGGAGCTGGAAGTCAAACCTGGCAAAGAATAAGGACCACCTGGCTTGCCGTGGGTTCAGTCGCTGAGCGGACCGCAGGTATTCCAGGTTCTTGTGGTCCGTGTAGATAATCACGGGGTACACTGCTCCTTCCAGGAGGTAGCGCCACTCCTCCAGAGCCAGTTTGACCGCCAATAGTTCTCGGTCACCGATGGTGTAATTACGTTCCGGCGCGGAGAAGCTCTTGGAGAAGAAACCGCAAGTCACCATCTTGCCGGAGGAGGATTTCTGCATGAGCACTGCTCCAGCCCCCGAGGAGGAGGCATCCACTTCCAAGGTGAACTGGCGGTTTAACTCCGGACGGTGGAGTACAGGAGCGGAGGCAAATGCTCGCTTCAGGGAGCAAAACGCGGCGTCGGCCGCAGGTGACCAGTCCTTTGGATTAGCCTCCTTTTTGGTCAAAGCGGAGAGAGGAGCAGTCAGGGCAGAGAAGTGAGGGATAAACTGGCGGTAGTAGTTGGCGAATCCCAGGAACCGTTGGATTGCCTTCAGTCCAGAAGGAGGAGGCCAGTTGAGTATGGAGGAGACCTTCTTTGGATCCATCTGCAGTCCAGTGCCCGAGATGATGTATCCCAGGAAAGGGAGAGAAGACTGCTCAAAGACGCACTTCTCATATTTGGCGTAAAGACGATTCTCCCTCAGTCTTTGCAGAACCAGCTGTACGTTCTCTCTATGGGTCTGGAGGTCCGGAGAGAAGATAAGGATGTCATCCAGATAAACTACGACACAGACGTAGAGGAGGTCCCGGAATATGTCGTTCACCAATTCTTGGAAGACTGCTGGTGCGTTACACAGGCCGAAGGGCATCACGCAGTATTCATAGTGCCCATCGCGAGTATTAAACGCGGTCTTCCATTCGTCCCCAGAGCGGATACGAACTAGGTTGTAGGCACCCCGAAGATCCAGCTTGGTGAACACACGGGCTCCTCTGAGCCGGTCGAACAATTCGGGGATGAGCGGCAGAGGGTACTTGTTTTTGACGGTGATCTGATTTAGACCCCGGTAGTCGATGCATGGGCGTAGGTCACCCTCTTTCTTCTTCACGAAGAAGAAGCCTGCTCCCGCAGGAGAGGAGGATCTCCGGATGAATCCTTTTGCCAGGCTCTCTGTGATGTAGGTAGACATGGCCCTGGTTTCGGCCGGAGACAACGGATATATCCGTCCTCGAGGTGGTGTTGTTCCTGGGAGCAGGTCGATGGCACAATCGTAGGGACGGTGTGGCGGAAGTACCTCAGACTCCTTCTTGTCAAAAACGTCTGCGAAGGACCAATAGGCCGAGGGCAGTTCCGGTAGGTTCTCTGGAACCGGAGGTCGTCGGATAGGTTGTATGGACTTCAGACACTTCTCATGACAAGCAGAACCCCATCGGGTGATTTCGCCAGTACCCCAGCTGACTGATGGTTCGTGTGTCCGCAACCAGGGAAGTCCCAGCAGGATCTGGTGGGACATGTGTGGAAGGACGTAGAGAGTGATGTTCTCGGTGTGCAGGGCACCGATACGCAGTTCGACCGGTCTGGTGACCCAGGAGATGGTATCAGAGAGGGGTCTCCCATCCACAGAGGCAATCACTAGGGGCTTCTCGAGTAGAGTAACAGGCAGCTGGTACTTGTCCACCGTGGCCTGCTGGATGAAATTGCCTGCTGCTCCAGAGTCGAGGTATGCCTCAGCCGTGAAGCGCGTCTCTCCCGTTGACACTTGCACAGTCCACATAACCGGGTCTGAGAGAGTCCCAGCACCTAGGGTGGCCTCTCCTACCAACCCTAGGCTTTGGAGTTTCCCGGCCTTTCCGGACAGGAGCGTAGGAGGTGAGTGTCCTCTCCGCAGTAAAAGCAGAGGCCCTTGGCGAGCCGCTCTGCTCGACGTTGTTCAGATTGCCGTACTCGGTCGATCTGCATGGGCTCGTGGACGGGAATCCCAGCTGTTGATGACTGCGATACGGAGGGCTTCTGTGGAGGAGGGGAATGTCGTACCGGACGTCTCTCCCGAGACAGCTCTTTGGAGCGCTCCTGAAAACGAATGTCCACTCGAGTTGCTAGGGCAATCAGGGCATCTAGGGTGGAGGGCACGTCACGACCCGCCAACTCATCTTTGATGCGACTCGAGAGTCCTTCCCAGAAGGCGGCTGTTAGGGCATCATTATTCCACCCGAGTTCAGAAGCCAACGTGCGGAAACGGATGGCGTATTGGCCCACCGTCAGTGTTCCTTGACGTAAGCGGAGGAGGGATGAAGCAGACGCAGAGGCGCGTCCCGGCTCGTCAAAGGTGCTGCGGAAGGCCTGCAGGAACTCTTGAAGATCCTTGGTCATAGGGTCCTCCTTCTCCCACAACGGGTTCATCCACGCCAGTGCCTCGCCCTCCAGGTGAGACATGATGAAGGCGACCTTGGCTTGGTCGGAGGCAAACAGATGTGGCAGCTGCGTGAAGTGGAGGGAGCATTGGTTTATAAACCCCCTGCAAGTCTTGGGATCTCCGGCGTACCGGGGTGGTGAGGCCAAACGCAGTCTGGAAGCATCCGAAGAAGCGGCCACGGGAGCGGGGGACGTGGCTTGACTAGTGGCGGCTTGGGATGTTGTAGACGTGACTGCCGCTTGTAGCATGGTCAGGCGGGTGTCCACGGAAGTCATGAAGTTCAGCATGCGGGTCTGGACTTCACGCTGGCGTTGGAGTTCCTCTTGCAAGGCCGCTAGTGCTGCAGCGGGATCCATGGCCTGATCTTACTGTCACGGCCAGGTGTACGGGCAGGCCCAGGAGGTGGATCCACTGGACCGAACTCCTAGATGGTAGGAAAGAGTCCGGCAGCTGGAACACTAGAAACAGCAGAACAGTCCTTGCACACGAGAATAGCGGAGAAGTCCCTGGGACCACGGAGTTATGGGTGGTGGTCCGGGTGACGCAGCTCAGGTTCGGAAGCCGAGATGATGTCAGGCGGGGTCCGGAACCTTGGGAGCAAGATGACGGGTCACCGCAGGGATCCGAGATGGTGCGGACTGTCAGGATGGCAGAAGGACAGCGTTCGGGGTTCAGGATACGGCAGACTGGATGGCGAGGCAAGCACGGCTCTACAAAGAGAGATAGGTGAGTACATGCACTGAAACACCAGGAGACCTGACTCCTAGCTTAGGGAACACGAAGATCAGGCCCCGCCCCCTTGGACAATACACCCCTTTATACCCTGTACCTGATTAGCCTCATTACCTGCTAATGGACGCTGGCCCTTTAAGAAAGGGTCAGTGACCGCGCGCGCGCCCTAATGCGCATGCGCGCAGCCGTCGGGCGCCGCGATCGGGGACCAGGGGGCCTGGGAAGGACGGGGACCGGAGGCTGGAGAGCGGGGAGCGTGGCAGGTGAGCCGGGGAGCGGGGCTGAGGACCCGGGGAGCGGAGCAGAGGACCCGGGGAGGGAAGCCAAGGACCCGGGGAGCGTGACAAATACCAGAGACAACAAGTCTGACACATAGTCAACGGCTGGAGAGGATGATACAGGAGTATCTCCAAATGAACATCGATGCCATGACTTTGCAAATGGAGCCTTGCTCCTTTTGGGCTTCAAATCTAGAAAAATGGCCAGAGCTCTCCAGTTACGCCTTGGAGATTTTGTCGTGTCCAGCTGCCAGCGTTGTCTCTGAACGTGTCTTCAGTGCTGCTGGGTGTGTGCTGACAGATAAGCGCACGCGTCTGTCCAGTGACAATGTGGACAGACTGACGTTCATCAAAATGAACAAGTCATGGATCCAGAAGGAATTTACTACCCCTGTGTCATCCTGGGGAGAGTAAATGCTTGTGGATTTGGAATGTGCTTGATGCAAATCAAAACATCCTGTTTGCAACTAGGGCACAAGTGCTGCCACTGAATGGGTGGGTGTGTGTGTGGCACAATTTTTGGAAAAAAGGGAGACTCCGCTTGGAGTAACCCTTGCTTGATGTGTTTTTAAAAGAAGCCAAGATGAACAGAGCTGGGATCAGGAAAGACTTTGCTACCTACCCCGGTGTCATCCTGGGGACGGGTAAGAATGACGTATTTTTGAATGTGCTTGATGCAAATCTAGCTGTGAAGTGTACAACTGGGGCATAACTGCTGCCACTGAAGGGGTGGGTGTGTGTGGGGCCCAATTTTTGAAAAAAGGGAGACTCCGCTTGGAGTAACCCTTGCTTACATTGTTTTTAAAAGAAGCCAAGATGAACAAGTCATGGTTCAGCAAAGACTTTATCTACCTACCCCGGTGTCATGCTGGGGACGGTTAAGAATAGCGTATTTTTGAATGTGCTTGATGCAAATCTAGCTGTGAAGTGTACAACTGGGGCACAACTGCTGCCACTGAAGGGGTGGGTGTGTGTGGGGCCCAATTTTTGGAAAAAAGGGAAACTCCGCTTGGAGTAACCCTTGCTTGCTGTGTTTTTAAAAGAAGCCAAGATGAACAGAGCTGGGATCAGGAAAGACTTTGCTACCTACCCCGGTGTCATCCTGGGGACGGATAAGAATGACGTATTTTTGAATGTGCTTGATGCAAATCTAGCTGTGAAGTGTACAACTGGGGCACAACTGCTGCCACTGAAGGGGTGGGTGTGTGTGGGGCCCAATTTTTGGAAAAAAGGGAGACTCCGCTTGGAGTAACCCTTGCTTACATTGTTTTTAAAAGAAGCCAAGATGAACAAGTCATGGTTCAGCAAAGACTTTATCTACCTACCCCGGTGTCATCCTGGGGACGGATAAGAATGAGGTATTTTTGAATGTCCTTGATGCAAATCTAGCTGTGAAGTGTACAACTGGGGCACAACTGCTGCCACTGAAGGGGTGGGTGTGTGTGGGGCCCAATTTTTGGAAAAAAGGGAGACTCCGCTTGGAGTAACCCTTGCTTACATTGTTTTTAAAAGAAGCCAAGATGAACAAGTCATGGTTCAGCAAAGACTTTATCTACCTACCCCGGTGTCATGCTGGGGACGGTTAAGAATAGCGTATTTTTGAATGTGCTTGATGCAAATCTAGCTGTGAAGTGTACAACTGGGGCACAACTGCTGCCACTGAAGGGGTGGGTGTGTGTGGGGCCCAATTTTTGGAAAAAAGGGAGACTCCGCTTGGAGTAACCCTTGCTTACATTGTTTTTAAAAGAAGCCAAGATGAACAAGTCATGGTTCAGCAAAGACTTTATCTACCTACCCCGGTGTCATGCTGGGGACGGTTAAGAATAGCGTATTTTTGAATGTGCTTGATGCAAATCTAGCTGTGAAGTGTACAACTGGGGCACAACTGCTGCCACTGAAGGGGTGGGTGTGTGTGGGGCCAAATTTTTGGAAAAAAGGGAGACTCCGCTTGGAGTAACCCTTGCTTACATTGTTTTCAAAAGAAGCCAAGATGAACAAGTCATGGTTCAGCAAAGACTTTATCTACCTACCCCGGTGTCATGCTGGGGACGGTTAAGAATAGCGTATTTTTGAATGTGCTTGATGCAAATCTAGCTGTGAAATGTACAACTGGGGCACAACTGCTGCCACTGAAGGGGTGGGTGTGTGTGGGGCCCAATTTTTGGAAAAAAAAGGGAGACTCCGCTTGGAGTAACCCTTGCTTGATGTGTTTTTAAAAGAAGCCAAGATGAACAGAGCTGGGATCAGGAAAGACTTTGCTACCTACTCCGGTGTCATCCTGGGGACGGATAAGAATGGCGTATTTTTGAATGTGCTTGATGCAAATCTAGCTGTGAAGTGTACAACTGGGGCACAACTGCTGCCACTGAAGGGGTGGGTGTGTGTGGGGCCCAATTTTTGGAAAAAAGGGAGACTGCGCTTGGAGTAACCCTTGCTTGATGTGTTTTTAAAAGAAGCCAAGATGAACAGAGCTGGGATCAGGAAAGACTTTGCTACCTACCCCGGTGTCATCCTGGGGACGGATAAGAATGACGTATTTTTGAATGTGCTTGATGCAAATCTAGCTGTGAAGTGTACAACTGGGGCACAACTGCTGCCACTGAAGGGGTGGGTGTGTGTGGGGCCCAATTTTTGGAAAAAAGGGAGACTCCGCTTGGAGTAACCCTTGCTTGCTGTGTTTTTAAAAGAAGCCAAGATGAACAGAGCTGGGATCAGGAAAGACTTTGCTACCTACCCCGGTGTCATCCTGGGGACGGATAAGAATGACGTATTTTTGAATGTGCTTGATGCAAATCTAGCTGTGAAGTGTACAACTGGGGCACAACTGCTGCCACTGAAGGGGTGGGTGTGTGTGGGGCCCAATTTTTGGAAAAAAGGGAGACTCCGCTTGGAGTAACCCTTGCTTGATGTGTTTTTAAAAGAAGCCAAGATGAACAGAGCTGGGATCAGGAAAGACTTTGCTACCTACCCCGGTGTCATCCTGGGGACGGATAAGAATGGCGTATTTTTGAATGTGCTTGATGCAAATCTAGCTGTGAAGTGTACAACTGGGGCACAACTGCTGCCACTGAAGGGGTGGGTGTGTGTGGGGCCCAATTTTTGGAAAAAAGGGAGACTCCGCTTGGAGTAACCCTTGCTTGCTGTGTTTTTAAAAGAAGCCAAGATGAACAGAGCTGGGATCAGGAAAGACTTTGCTACCTACCCCGGTGTCATCCTGGGGACGGATAAGAATGACGTATTTTTGAATGTGCTTGATGCAAATCTAGCTGTGAAGTGTACAACTGGGGCACAACTGCTGCCACTGAAGGGGTGGGTGTGTGTGGGGCCCAATTTTTGGAAAAAAGGGAGACTCCGCTTGGAGTAACCCTTGCTTGATGTGTTTTTCAAAGAAGCCAAGATGAACAGAGCTAAGATCAGGAAAGACTTTGCTACCTACCCCGGTGTCATCCTGGGGACGGATAAGAATGGCGTATTTTTGAATGTGCTTGATGCAAATCTAGCTGTGAAGTGTACAACTGGGGCACAACTGCTGCCACTGAAGGGGTGGGTGTGTGTGGGGCCCAATTTTTGGAAAAAAGGGAGACTCCGCTTGGAGTAACCCTTGCTTGCTGTGTTTTTAAAAGAAGCCAAGATGAACAGAGCTGGGATCAGGAAAGACTTTGCTACCTACCCCGGTGTCATCCTGGGGACGGATAAGAATGACGTATTTTTGAATGTGCTTGATGCAAATCTAGCTGTGAAGTGTTCAACTGGGGCACAACTGCTGCCACTGAAGGGGTGGGTGTGTGTGGGGCCAAATTTTTGGAAAAAAGGGAGACAACGCTTGGATTAACCCTTGCTTGCTGTGTTTTTAAAAGAAGCCAAGATGAACAGAGCTGGGATCAGGAAAGACTTTGCTACCTACCCCGGTGTCATCCTGGGGACGGATAAGAATGACGTATTTTTGAATGTGCTTGATGCAAATCTAGCTGTGAAGTGTACAACTGGGGCACAACTGCTGCCACTGAAGGGGTGGGTGTGTGTGGGGGCCCAATTTTTGGCAAAAAGGGAGACTCCGCTTGGAGTCACCTTGCGGTGTTTTACATGACTTTAGAAGGGCGTGCCATGCCTATATCTGTGTGTCCTCCTCTTTTTCCTTATCCAGCTGTTTTGTTTTCGCATGAGTATATGTCCTTGTCACTTTCCCATGTGTTTGTGTTGTGTTGTGAGTTGTTTGTCACCTTTTGGACACCTTTGAGGGTGTTTTTCAGGTGTTTTTCTGTGTTTGTGATTGCCTGCCTTTGTTTCCTATTGGCTCGAGTTTGGTTCGTCGAACGTTCGACGAACCGAACTCGAACGGGACCTCCGTTCGGCGAACCGACCTCGAGCCGAACCGGGACTGGTTCGCTCATCTCTAGTCACCACTGATCGCTGTGGCTCATTTTTTTCTCTAGAGCTCACAGTGGGCAGTTACGTTCCACGACTGAGTGCTGTGAGGTTCAGATGTAGCAGATATGAATTGTCGTGGGACCTCGTGTGGATTACGTCGGACTTGCAGAAGTGTTTCTTTCTCTTTTCTTCCAAATAAAGGATATTTTCGGTGTTTGTATTTATTTACTTTCACTTACAGTTAAGTGATGGGGGTGTCTCATAGATGCCTGCCATTACTAATCTAGAGTTTAAGGGCAGCTGTGGGCTGTTATTAACCTTTTACATTCCCCTGATTGCCACCGCACCAGGGAAATTGTGATGAGTTTGGTAAAGTACCAGGATTGTCGTATCTAATGAATGTGACAATTCTGGGTGGCTGCAGGCTACTATTTTCAGACTGGGGGCCTCAATAACCATGGGCCTCCCCATCATGAGAACACCAGCCCCCAACTGTCGACTTTATCTTAGCTGGGTGTCAAAATTGGGGGACATTGGACCACATGCCATTTTTTCAATGATTTATTTAAAAAAAATTAAAAAATTTGCATGAGGTCTCTCGTATTTTGTTATTTTGATACACAGCCAAGATAAGCACATAGCTCGGAGCTTCAGCCTGTAGTCATCTGCTTTATCTGTGCTGGGCATCAGTATATGGGGAACACTACTGTTTTTTTTGTATGTTATTTTTTGTACACTCCATTTGGGAAATCAGACAGTAGGCGTCATTCCAATCAATCACAGATGCTGTCACACAGGTTGGGGGTGCAGTCTGACTGCATCAATCAAGGACGCCGGTACTGCCGGTGGACAGTGGAAGCAGTGAACGTGTATAAGGCTTAATGAGTGGACCAGGAAGCAATGTGACAACTGCACGGGAGACTTAGTAAGTATACCTGTCCTGCTTATTCCTTATTTTCTTTGTTTTGCAGCCCCTTAGCCCTTACTAACACCAGCCTCCCTTGCCCTTACTAACACCAGCCTCCCCAGCCCTTATTAACACATACGTTTTGCCTCCCATTGAATTCATACGTTTTGACTCCCATTGCTGTTCATCGAGCTGTTCAGCGAACATGATCCGAACCTTGACAGGTTCGCTCATCTCTAGTCAAAATGTTTGTAATGTTGAAGTAATTGAATGAACGCAGAATGATATGAGTAGTATCTGATGACCCATGGTTTATTTTTTGTAGGTATTTATGATAGCATTTACTTTGTATTACGCTGCTTTCACACATCCGGTTATTGCTGTGCGGCACAATCCAGCTCTTTGCAGAAAAAACGCAACCCTTTTTTTTGCTGTCGGTTGCGTTTTTTCCGCATAGACTTTCATTAGTGCCGGATTGTGCCACATGGCCTTGCGTTCGGTCCGTTTTTTGCCAGATGCGGCATATTTAGCCCATGCGGCGGCCGGATGGAACGTTGCCTGACACATTTTTTTGTCCGGCGAAAAAAAACGCATTGCGACGCATCTAGCCGATGCGGCGCTTTTTCCAATGCATGCCTATGGACATCGGATGTGGCGCGATGCGGCAAAAATTGCATCCGGCTGTCGCATGCGTTTTTTTGCACTGCGCATGCTCAGTAGCGTGCCGCAACCGTCAAAGACCGGATGGGCCACATGTAAAAACGTATGCAAAGGATGCGTTTTTTTCGGCGCATCCATTGCATAGGTTTTAGAGCCGGATTTAGCTGCACTGCTAAAACCGGATGTGTGAAAGCAGCCTTACCCTGCTTTTCTTGCATCAGTGACTGGGCTGGTTTCTTTATTTGCTGTCTGTCATTGTCTATCAACAATGAAGATAAGTGAAACTAAACAAATAGTCTTTACAATTCAATCCAATTTTCTTGCATAATTTTAGAATCTAATTAATAATTACCTAACACGCAGAAGATTCAATGAGATATATATCTTTGGGTGTTACGTGATTTTGGGGAATAAGGGGTACTTCTCACATAGCGAGATCGCTAGCGAGATCGCTGCTGAGTCACAGGTTTTGTGACATACCAGTGACCTCATCAGTGATCTCGCTGTGTGTGACACTAAGCAGCGACCTGGCCCCTGCTGTAAAATCGCTGATCGTTACACACTGTTCTGGTTCATTTTTTGCTCGTTGGTCTCCCGCTGTGCAGCACAAATCGGTGTGTTTGACGGCGGGAGACCAACGAGCACCAACTCTGTATAAGCAGCGTACGTTGGTAACCAGGGTAAATATTGGGTAACTAAGCAAAGCGATTTGCTTGGTTACCCGATATTTACCCTGTTTACCAGCGTACACCGCTTACAGGCTGCCAGCGCTGGCTCCCTGCACACGTAGCCAGAGTAAATATCGGGTAACAAAGCAAAGCGCTTTACTTAGTAACCTGATGTGTACCCTAGCTACGTATACAGGGAGCCAGCACTGGGAGCCAGCTAATACCTATACACATTGTCAGTCAATAATTTAATGTATAAATGGGTAACTCAAGCATCCTGGACAGATAAAGATATTCTCATAGTTAGGTTCTTAACCACAGTGGAATATAGCCTATTTAAGATTGAGAAAAACAAGAGACCTCATAACCAATGCAATGCTGTATAACCATCAGAGACAACCTCAAGTGAGGGGCTCTGTGGAAAACACCTACTCCATGAAATACATGAAATGACAGGAGAAGCGGAGTATATATGGTGCAAGGATATAACAAAGTTTATTAAGGTGCATCATAAAAAGATACACAAACAATCGGGGCCATGATTAAAAAGGGTTAAAACCACATGGAAGGGAACTGTTCTATGGGGCTCAGAATGCCTAGTGCAAACACAGATTATAGAATCATGAAAATCATGGAATGACTCATGGGAATATAATAATATTCAATACAAAACAGTCATAATTCATTAAAATACCTCAGAATTAGATATTATTATAAATAATAACCCAACGTTGGTAACCTTTTAAAGTGCATGTGCTGAATCACAAATAACGGTAGCTATCATGAAAATGGTAATAGGGCAATTGTCCTGGTAGAAAAAGCATGATTAAGGACACAAAGAGCACCCAGAAGGATAGTACCACCCAACCTGCCCTAAAGCCATCCTTCAACGTACGTTTCACTTGATACAATTCACAGTGGCTCCAGCTTCATCAGGAAAAGGCGAGTAGCCAGAGTAAATATCGGGTAACAAAGCAAAGTGCTTTACTTAGTAACCTGATGTTTACCCTAGCTACGTATACAGAGAGCCAGCACTGGGAGCCAGCTAATACCCATACACATTGTCAGTCAATAATTTAATGTATAAATGGGTAACTCAAGCATCCTGGACAGATAAAGATATTCTCATAGTGAGTTAGGTTCTTAACCACAGCAGAATATAGCCTATTTATGATTGAGTAGTGTAAAATAGGTGCCAGTTAATAAAGTCTTCAGCTGACAGCTACATCACATGGCAATGACAGAGCCATTTTATTGAAGACCATCCAGGAACTGAATCGGTGCACATGCCGCCCACTGCGATGATGGTGCCTAGTTGACATTTCAAACACAGGAGTTTCACTGAAAAAGGAATTACCTGCCATTCACAGACCGGAGGCAGGCAGAGGGGAATCACAGACAGGGAGGAGAAGACCCAGTGTACAGTCCAGCCCCTGTGCACCGAAATCAAATTTGCAGAAAATTTCAAATTGAGATTAAAGAAGAACAACAAAACTAATTTCTTCACCAATATCAATTTAATCTGTGTTACAGAAACATTAAAACCAGGTCTTTACTGTACATTATAACATTGTGCTGACAGGTTCTCCATAAGAGTGAGTATGGTAGGTAGAAGCAAATAAATATCCTAACTTGGATTTGGATACTATGACTTATTATGGATCTTTGTTTTACAAATCTAGTTATCTTAGCATCAATATGAGCAACAAAGCGATTTTCATTAAAAAATATATACTGTACTAGCGTATAAATGATTGTCCTATGAATAAGGCATTAAGCTTTATAATATAGTGCGGTTTCACTTGGACATTGTGATGCCACTTTGATTTATTTTCACTAAATATTAAATGTTTGCTATTTGGGTTTATGTTGACTTATGATACCCATGCCTTGTCATTTCATCATGAATTGTCTGTTATATTTTTCTTTCTTTCTCAGTCAGATATGTTATTGTCAGAATATATCATCTGTGCAAATGTCACAGGAAGATGCCTTTCAGTACATGCTTTATTTTATAAACTCTCTTCTAGTGGTATTGACTGTAGTATATAATATTAATGGATGACAGAAGGTGCTGAGGTCTGAGAACTTGGGAGTTGACAGATTATCTTGTGATGTATTACAATTAGACATGCTTCAATGTCTTTCATTTATTCATATAGTGAAAACAACTTCTAGACCAGACTGCATGATTTATTAAGGCCACTGGCCATCTTTAAACTCAGAGATTGAGTATGCACATTAAATTCTTCTTAACATAGTTACATAGGTTGAAAAAAGACCTAGGTCCATCTACTTCAACCTTCCTCCACCAATTCTACATTTTGTCATTAAGTCATTCATAACTGACAATGTTATAAGGGTAAGTCTACACTAATCATCAGTAATCATCTTTTGGAATGGATATGTCACGGGCGGGGAGGACGCCGTCGCTGCTGCGCTCTCGCTAACGCTTGGGTCCGGCGCTGCTGCGGCTGCTGCTACTGCTCGGTGTCTCGAGCGGTGGGCCGGATCCGGGGACTCGAGCGGCGCTCCTCGCCCGTGAGTGAAAGGGGTGGTTGGTTTGGGGGATTTAGTCCGTGACGCCACCCACGGGTCGTGGTGAAGATGGGCACCACCGCTGCTGGTGACGGGGATCCCGGGAGCGATGGTAGGGAGCAGCTGGGATGTTGTTTTCCCCCTCCGTGGGTAGGGGTCGGTGGTCCCGGGGCCCGATGATGATGTCATGGGGAGGCAGGGTTGGCGAGGTGCAGGGTTGCAGGGACAGCGCGGCGCAGTGCCGGATGGCACGGGTGTACTCACTCAGCAAGAAAGGTACAAAGTCCTCGGTAAACCAAATGGCTGGATGGACGGGTCCCGCAGCCGGCTGCAGTGTTACTCTCCGGACAGGTGATGGCGGCTGTCTTTCCCTGCACCTTGATGTTCTCCTTCTGACTACTATGGATTCCCAACGGTAGTCCGCTCCTCGGTGTATGGGTACCGGAGAAGCCTGTTTGCCCACAGGCGCTGGCCCTTGGGTCTCTAGCCTTAGGCGGTAGCTGTATACCCTCACAGTGTGGGCGGTTGCCTTCAATTGGGACTTTTGCTGTTATGAAACCCCTGGGGTTCCAGTCACATTCGGATCTGACTATTGATGGCGGCTCCAAGCCTGGTCGGGGTCCGATGGCCCTGCCTGTGTGTGCTGGCTTCACTTCGCTCCCCGGTTGGTACCGGCGGGCCGTCGCCCGACCCCGGTCCTACGGTTCCGCGTTGCTCCACCACTCCTGCAGACGGCCACCACTGTCTGCCAACCTTGCTGTCAGTGCCTGGGCCACAAACTCAGACACCCAAGTGCTTGCTCCTCTCACTTCAAACTCCAACCTCTATCTCCTCCACTCCTCACTTCTAACTGACACTTTTCCCGCCTCCAGGCCTGTGAACTCCTCGGTGGGTGGGGCCAACTGCTTGGCTTCATCCCACCTGGTGTGGACATCAGACACTGGAGGGAGGCAACAAGGGTTTTTGTTTGGCTGGTGTCCCTGTCTAATAGGGGTGGAGGGTGTTTGTGTGTTATCTGTGACGACCTGGCTAGGCCAGGGCGCCACAGATACAGTAGCAATCCATTGGCAAAAAGGTTGTGCAACACACAACTTGTTGTTACATTTTGAAAAAATAGATTTTTGTATGATCTTGGGTTTTTTATATCATGGGAGTCTATGGAAAACGGATTTGTTACCTGATTGCTATTTAGCCATCATTTTTCTTCCGTTTGTAAAGGATATATTTTTTTGCTTACTGGATCAGTTTCAAATAGAAGATAAATAGCAATCAGCTCTATGCAGTTCATGCATAGAGCAGAGAGTGAGCCAGAAGAGTGCTATACACTGGAAAGAGCAGTGGTAGGTGAGTATATTATCACACTCTCACTATATTACATGCACATATACAGACATTCATTGAATAAAAAACTTGAAATTCTATGGAAGTGTTTATTTAACAATTGACAATTATTTCATTTCCAATTAACCCAAAAAGTAAGTAGCAAGAAATGTTATAATTGTAGCTACATGAAATATGTTATCATGACTTGCTATGGGACATGACACGTTTTTGGTGACATTTTGATGCTCCATGTTTTAATTGCATCAAAAATGCAGCACCCTACAGCTCTAGTAAAGTGGATGGGATTTATAGAAATGCAATGCCCACTGTGCTCTTTTTTAATCAGCAGACGACTGATCTGCAATGTGTTTAAATCTGTAAAATGTAAATTTCTCTTGTGAGTATGCTGAACTGTATGTATAGACTTTCAATTAATAGCATAACAAAATAATCATTTTTGTGAGGCTAAGGCTACTTTCACACTTCAGTTGTTTCAAATCCGTCAGGTCAGTCGTTGCGACGGAACAACGGATCCGTCGTTTTTCAGCTGTTAGGCTTGGTTCACATTTCCGTTGTTTTAAAGCCGTCAGGTCCGTCATTGCGAGTGAGCGACGGATTCGTCATTTTTTAGATGTCAACTGATGCAACGGATGTGTTATTTCACAGGATTCCGTTCACAGGAATCCTGTGAAAAAACTGATCTATTGCATCTGTTACATCCGCTGTGCGTCCGTTTTTTGACGCATCCGGCATGATCCATTTTTGTTTGGGACAGCCTAGTGTGTGTGCAAAACATGCTGGGCATGCTCAGTAGAGCATGATGGAATCCAGCGCTGGATTCCGTTGTAAGACGGATTACGACGGAATCCAGCACCGTAGACAAACATTACAAGCTTGACGGATTGCGACAGACTCCTGCACAGTGCGTTAATTTTGACGACCCAAAAATAGTTACATTCTGTGTTGTTTCCGCTCGGTGGTCAGTCCAAAAACGACTGATGCGCTGCGCAGCGGATGCAACGGAAGGTCACCAGTCGCAATCCGCCACCCATACAAGTCTATGTCTGGAATCCTGTGAAATAACTGATCCGTCGTGTCCGTTACATCCGTTATGCATCCGTTTTACGATGGATCCATCATGATCCGTTTGTTTTTGGGACAGCCCAATGGGAGTGCCAGACATTTTGGTGACCTATTACTGTGTTTTCATAGTCCATCTGTGACAGTTTATAAAGAAAGGGGCAGAATAAATGTTCTTTTAGCTAAAATTGTGTGTGGAATATTATTATCAAGACAATCTGGAGCCTTGCAATGTGATTGTTTATGTGACGCCCTGGACCCCAGGGATCACAGGTAATTACATCAACCACATACACACACCCCCGCACCCTGTGAGGTCACACACATGTCACCCGAAAGGGAGACCTGATGCCTCCCCCAGGGCAAGTAGAGCACATCAGGTGGGCAGAGTAAGGCGGAAAGACATGCCCATCGAGGAGACTACTGTCCTGGGGCAGTAAGTTCAAGGAGATTAGTTTGTACAGTGACAGTGAGTGGTAGTGGAGCAACTGTCAAGTAGCCTGGGCCCCTTGGAGAACGTCAGCCAGGCAGACGGTGGTGGCCATCTGCAGGAGTACCGGTACAGCAACCGGCGGAATCGTACGGACCGGGACTGGGTTGGAGCCCGCCGGTCCCGAACCGGGGAGTCAAACGTGTACCGGAGCACCAAAAGGAGGGTACTCAGACATCGTCCTAGCTTAGAAGCCACTGAGTATAGGCAAATTGACTGATTGCTGGCTGGACCTCAGGGGTTCATCCACAACCAAAGTCCCGAAAGAAGGCAAAAACCCACTGAGACCGGGTGAGCGCCAATGCCAATGGCCAACACCCGACGGGCCAGTGCCTCCGGGCAACTGAGGGCTCCTCCTGCAGCTCAACGCTGGGGAGCGGGCTACCACTGCTCAGGCAGGGGGGAGCCAAAACACAAAATCTAGAGGTGCACGGGAAAAGGGGCCACCATCAACCCCGCAGGGGGACATCAGCAGCCAGCCGCGAGAACCGACCAGACCCAAACTTTGGTTTACCAGTGACTCAGTGTGAATTAATTGTGAGTACACCAGTGCTATCCGGGCACGACACACTACACCGCGGCACGGTGCCCTGCACCCCGACAACAGCATCAAATAACCCTTACAGTTCCCCCACCAGGCCCCGGGACACACCGCCCCTACCCACGGAGGGGCTAACATCTCGGCCTCGGCCGCAACACCGATCCAGGACGAGCCCGCCATCACTTCAGCCGCAGCGGTGGTGCGTCTCCCGTCACCACGACCCGTGGGTGGCGTCACGACCCGTTACACGACCACCAACCCCCCCACACCGCCTCCCCGTTTTAACAAGAGCGACGTGGCCCCCGGTCCGGAGGCGCTCGTGCCACCGACAACCCGAGCCCGGACCTCGAGCGGCTTGGCCCGAGCAAGCAGAGGAAGCGGCCAGGCCCCTCTCTGGGCGGTACATTTACATACTGGGCATGCTTAGTAGAACATGAAGGAATCCAGCACTGGATTCCATCGTGAGACGGATTATGGCGGAATCCTGCACCATAGACAACTATTATACCTCATGATGAATTGTGACGGAATCCTGCGCAGTGCGTTTTTTTGCCGTTCCAAAAAACGTTACATGTCAGTTCCTTAAACCCGACGATCAGTCATTCCGTGACTGATCCGTCGCGTGGCGGATGCAATCCAAGGCCATCAGTCGCAATCAGTCGTTAATACAAATCTATGGGGAAATATCTGAATACTGCAAAATATGTTGCAGGATACCGTCTTTTCTCAGGGCAATGGATTGTGACCGATTGAAAAAGACTGAAGTGTGAAAGTAGCCTAACATAAAAGTGGAGTATATCCTTAAATAGCACTTCCATCTATGCGTTGCAGGTGCAAAGTAACAATCTTAATCATAATGTAAAAGAAAATATCACACATACGTTTTTAGTGCACTTCTGTGGTAGAAATGCACTAAAACCTTGTAATTTACACATGACTGTATCAATAAAGTCTTCTTAATGTCAAATACCAGGAATAATAAAAGCAGCTTTATTTAAAGCATGACTAACCAAGTGTCACACTAGGTACAGAAAAGTAAAACGCAAACAATGAAAGTGAAGGGAAATCCTGTGTCTAAGGAAGGGGGATATAGTGACCCCTGACTAAGACTACCACTGGGCCCTGACTTTCCTCACCACCTTAGATAGGTTCTGCACCTATGCGCCGAGCCAGTTACCTAACCCTAACTGACCCTGAAGTAGGTCCTAGGTAGGAAGCGGATGGGATGAGCTTTAGTCAACCCCACTGTCTCTAAAGAAGACACAGGGAAACAGACAGGGGAAAGTGAAAAATAAACTTATCTCCAGATGATTTAAGGAAAGGAACTGCAACAACCACAAAGTTTTTCCATGTGTATGCAAGTCGATTGATTGCACTGAAGCTTGTTAAGGGTATAAGAGTTATCACCAGCACAGAATAATAGGAAGTGAAGATATATAAAGACAACAATAGAACTGCTGATGAAAAGCTCTTTAAAGGCTGAGGAACTCCACAGGGTCCTAAAGGGAAAGGGATGAAAACCATGCAGAAATAATAGAAGGTCAGGGATCAGTTTGGGCCACCAAATGCTGTGACCTCCTATAGCTTAATGCCACAGGACTGTCTGCTACCCATGACACTCACACCCATGACACCAAGAAGAGATGAAAGCCACAGTGTTAAAAATTATATAAAAATGTATGTAAAAATACACACAAAAAAAGCAATAAAAAAATGCAAGTAACCTAATTTACCTCATAATACCAGTATAATATATATATATATATATATATATTTATATATATATATATATATATATATATACTAGCTGTAGTACCCGGGCGTTGCCCAGGTTAGTAACTGTCTCTCTTCGAGTTTCTGTCTGTCTCTGTCTGTATCAGTTTCTCTGTCTGTCTCTCTCTGTCTGTCAGTCTCGTTCCAGGTCTGTCTCTTTCCCCAGCTGTCTCTGTCCCCGGCTGTCTCTGTGGCCAGCTGTCTCTGTGCCCGGCTGTCTCTGTGCCTGGCTGTCTCTTTCCAGGGCTGTCTCTTTGCCCAGTCTGTCTCTTTCCAGGGCTGCGTCTTTGCCCATCTGCCTCTTTGCCCATCTGTCTCTTTGTGCGTCTGTCTCTTTCCAGGTCTGTCTCTTTTCAGGTCTGTCTCTTTTCCCGGTCTGTCTCTTTCCGGGGCTGTCTCTTTCCGGGACTGTCCCTTTGCCCGGCTGTCTCTTTGCCCAGCTGTCTCTTTCCATGGCTGTCTCTCTCAATGGCTGTCACTTTCCAGGGCTGTCTCTTTGCCCGTCTGTCTCTTTGTCCTTCTGTCTATGTGCCCGTCTGTCTATGTGCCCGTCTGTCTATGTGCCCATCTGTCTCTTTGCCCATCTGTCTCTTTCCAGGACTGTCTCTTTCCAGGGTTGTCTCTTGCCAGGGCTGTCTCTTTGCCCAGCTGTCTCTTTTCCCGGCTGTCTCTTTGCCCGGCTGTCTCTTTGCTCTTCTGTCTTTTTGCCCATCTGTCTCTTTCCAGGGCTGTCTCTTTACTCTTCTGTGTCTTTGCTCTTCTGTCTCTTTGCCCGTCTGTCTCTTTCCAGGGCTGTCTCTGTCTGTCTGTCTCTCTCTCTCCATCTCACCACTGACATCATATTACCATTTTGTTCCTATAGCAACCACTGACAGCTGCTATTGTGGCACCCTGGACAAGCCAGGGGCCACAGAGCACAACACCCACACACCCCACACTGACCGAAGTCAGATACAAAACCCTTGTTGCCTTCCTCCAGGGGCTGATGTCCACACCAGGGGGTGGGCCAGGCGGTTGGTCCCGCCCACCGAGGAGTTCACAGTCCTGGAGGCGGGAAAAAACGAGACAGATTAGTTTTGGAGGTGAAAGTGGAAGGGAGGAAAGTAGTAGTGGAGCAACTAACTGACAGCGTCCGGGTGTGTGGCCCGGGCGGTACAGCAAGGTTGGCAGACGGTGGTGACCGTCTGCAGGAGTGGCTGATTGGAGTCTACCGTAAGGACCGTGGACGGGCGGTGACCCGGCGGTACCGGATCGGTACGCAAAGCCAGCACCATCTGGCATGGGCTTACGGACCCCGGCAAGGCTAGGAGTCGCCGTGAATTTGCCGAATTTGTTTGTGAAGGGAAACTCCTGGGTTTCCCAACAGCCAAGTCCCGACAGAAGGCAACAGTCCAACCAAGAGAGGGAGACACCGCCACCACCAAGGCAACCATTTCTCAAGGCCAGAGCCTGCGGGCAAAAGGGGCTCCTCCAGCCCATATCCAAGCTGGGGAGCGGGTTACCGGTGGGAACCCATTGGAACCATCTACCGTACATACAGTTAGGTCCAGAAATATTTGGACAGTGACACAATTTTCGCGAGTTGGGCTCTGCATGCCACCACATTGGATTTGAAATGAAACCTCTACAACAGAATTCAAGTGCAGATTGTAATGTTTAATTTGAAGGTTTGAACAAAAATATCTGATAGAAATTGTAGGAATTGTACACATTTCTTTACAAACACTCCACATTTTAGGAGGTCAAAAGTAATAGGACAAATAAACCAAACCCAAACAAAATATTTTTATTTTCAATATTTTGTTGCGAATCCTTTGGAGGCAATCACTGCCTTAAGTCTGGAACCCATGGACATCACCAAACGCTGGGTTTCCTCCTTCTTAATGCTTTGCCAGGCCTTTACAGCCGCAGCCTTCAGGTCTTGCTTGTTTGTGGGTCTTTCCGTCTTAAGTCTGGATTTGAGCAAGTGAAATGCATGCTCAATTGGGTTAAGATCTGGTGATTCACTTGGCCATTGCAGAATGTTCCACTTTTTTGCACTCATGAACTCCTGGGTAGCTTTGGCTGTATGCTTGGGGTCATTGTCCATTTGTACTATGAAGCGCCGTCCTATCAACTTTGCGGCATTTGGCTGAATCTGGGCTGAAAGTATATCCCTGTACACTTCAGAATTCATCCGGCTACTCTTGTCTGCTGTTATGTCATCAATAAACACAAGTGACCCAGTGCCATTGAAAGCCATGCATGCCCATGCCATCACGTTGCCTCCACCATGTTTTACAGAGGATGTGGTGTGCCTTGAATCATGTGCCGTTCCCTTTCTTCTTCAAACTTTTTTCTTCCCATCATTCTGGTACAGGTTGATCTTTGTCTCATCTGTCCATAGAATACTTTTCCAGAACTGAGCTGGCTTCATGAGGTGTTTTTCAGCAAATTTAACTCTGGCCTGTCTATTTTTGGAATTGATGAATGATTTGCATCTAGATGTGAAGCCTTGGTATTTACTTTCATGGAGTCTTCTCTTTACTGTTTACTTAGAGACAGATACACCTACTTCACTGAGAGTGTTCTGGACTTCAGTTGATGTTGTGAACGGGTTCTTCTTCACCAAAGAAAGTATGCGGCGATCATCCACCACTGTTGTCATCCGTGGACGCCCAGGCCTTTTTGAGTTCCCAAGCTCACCAGTCAATTCCTTTTTTCTCAGAATGTACCTGACTGTTGATTTTGCTACTCCAAGCATGTCTGCTATCTCTCTGATGGATTTTTTCTTTTTTTCATCCTCAGGATGTTCTGCTTCACCTCAATTGAGAGTTCCTTAGACCGCATGTTGTCTGGTCACAGCAACAGCTTCCAAATGCAAAACCACACACCTGTAATCAACCCCAGACCTTTTAACTACTTCATTGATTACAGGTTAACGACGGAGACGCCTTCAGAGTTAATTGCAGCCCTTAGAGTCCCTTGTCCAATTACTTTTGGTCCCTTGAAAAAGAGGAGGCTATGCATTACAGAGCTATGATTCCTAAACCCTTTCTCCAATTTGGATGTGAAAACTCTCATATTGCAGCTGGGAGTGTGCACTTTCAGCCCATATTATATATATAAATGTATTTCTGAACATGTTTTTGTAAACAGCTAAAATAACAAAACTCGTGTCACTGTCCAAATATTTCTGGCCCTGACTGTAGGTGCAGGGAAAGGCAGTCACCACCAACCTGCCGGGAGAAACAACACCGCAGCCGCCTGTGGGACCCGTCCATCCAGCCGTTTGTTTTACCAAGAACTGTGTCCTCATCATTGGCTGAGTGAGTACCACCGTGCAGTGCGGCACAGCGCTGCCCCCGCGACCCTGCACCTCACCAGGCCCCGTAACCTGCCTGCCATCCATCCCTACCCCATCACCGGGCCCCGGGACAACCAACCCCCTACCTACGGAGGGGAGAACTAACAACAAAGCTGCTCCCTGTCACCACTCCCGGGATCCCCATCCAGAGCAGCGGTGGTGTCACCAATATCACCACAACCGTGGGTGGCGTCACGGACAATAATCAAAACCCCCACAATCAAAATCCCCTTTTCACTCACGGGCGAGGAGCGCCGCTCGAGTCCCCGGGATCCGGCTCACCGCTCGAGCCACCACAGAGCAGCGGCATCAGCAGCCGGACCCGAGCAGTGGGAGATCGCAGCGTCCCCTCCTCCGCCCGCGACAACTATTAATGACCTTTAGCTCCCACCTCCAGTCATTTAAATGGAGACATTTTTTTTTAGTGTAACTGTAAAGCACGGGGTTACATTTTCCTGTCAAAACATATTCTATGACATTCCCTGAGTCACATGGAACGTCTGTGCAAAATTTCGTGATTGTAAATGCGACGGTGCGAATTCCTTTAGCGGACATACATACACACATACACACATACACTGAAGAGAAGGAGCAGCTTTTGCATTTTGATGCCATATTTTAAAAGAGTAGTTTGTGGCTACCATTTCCACAACTTCAAGGTACCAGAACAGCAAAAATCTGTAAAACGTAATCCTCAGGAAATGTCACACAGGAAATTAATTTACAATATTAAGTGTGCAGGGGAAATTGCAAAGAGAACATTACAAATATAACAAACTATGAAGAAAAAAGACATGGATCGCACATCCCAGAAATACAATGATCTAAAGCCGCTAGGCAAAAAATTAAATAAAAGAACATAAGGTTCTTTGTTACCATTCTGATCAGATTGTATTAAACCCACTGCCACGTCATGGCGAACCTCTGAGTGGGTCCCTATTCTAAACCTTATAGTGTGGTGCTGTGGACTAACCGCTGTCGCAGCGACAAAGCGCCAGCAGGGCAGGTGACCTGGTGCCTCACAGCGCCCATGCTGCAAGGCGAAGCCGCCATGGCTCCAGGTCCTACCACCCTACTGACACAAAACCACCACGACAGCGGCCACCACACAGCACCATCACACTGTGAGAGGAGCTGCGCACTCACCTCCCATTGGCTCCCATATGTGAATTAGGAGCAACAAAGGCTGACCCCTCTTGCAGTCTCCTGCTGATTAAAATCACCGGTGCCGAATAAGGGGGAGTACAGATCCAAGAAAAAAGCAGAGGGGGATAGAAAATTATGTAACAAACTATGAAGAAAAAGACATGGATCGCCCATCCCAAAATACAATGATCTAAAGCCGCTTGGCAAAAAATTAAATATTAGAACATGATGTTCTTTCTTACCATTATGATCGTATTGTATTAAACCCACTGCTACGTCATGGCGAACCTCTCAGTGGATCTCTATTCTAAACCTTATAGTATGGTGCTGTGCACTAACCGCTGCTGCAGCGACAAAGCACCAGCAGGGGAGGTGACCTGGTGCCTCACAGAGCCCATGCTGCAACGTGTTAGGGCACAGTGCCAAAACTATAAGGTTTAGAATAGGGATCTGTGGCGCCCCTGACCTGGTCAGGCACCACTGAGTACTGCACCCATGCTGGGGACAGTACAATACAGGTAATCCAGAAGGCTGACTGGGGTGTGGTACACAGGCGCATAGTGATCAGGTCTCACACATGTACCCATGAGAGGACCCCTGGGGATCCCAGGAGGGGGAAAAGCCTTCACCTTCACTGGAATAGTGGAGGGGGCCAAAAGCCTCCATCTCCTCTCAAGGGGTGTGGTAAGAGAATCTGGTTGCTAGGTGGCGTAGGCAGGCACAAAAGGGAAAAGAGAAGGAGGAGTAAACAGTCTAGAGTCTGCAGCAGAGTGTGGAGGAGTGAGGAGCAGGAAAGTGAAGCTCAGACAGGAGCAGCAGTGAAGGTCCCAGATGTCAGCCGGTTCAGAGCAGAGTCCAGGGAGCTCCGAGGAGAGCTGACCCCTTCCCCTGGGCTGCTGTAGTCTGACAGCGTCCGCGCAGTGGCTACCGACGGGGGAGAACGGTCAACTAGGAGTGCTACCTGAAATCCATCTTCAGCTAGAGAGAGGGCAACGGAGTGGGAAGTAAGGAGACTGCTAGAGAGTACCAGGCCCAAACGGGCGGCAGATCCCGAAGCGGAGATAGATCCAGCTTTCTTTTGCTAAACCTGCCGGTGTGGGGCTCTCAAAGCCCACGCCACAACACCACAAAAGCCGCAGCCACGTAGCCACAGTTAGGGCCCATAGGTCACAGGAGGCAAGCAGCTGGAGTGGCCTGGTCCAGGCGACAAGCAAACGGCAAACGAAGGGGAGAGAGGCTGCAGCATCTTCCCTGGGTGACCCCCATAGGGACTCAAAGTCGGGGTTACCCCAAACCACCAAGGGCTAAGGAAGGCGAGTTAGTAGTCACCCTCACAAGTCAGCCTGAAGGACACCTGGTTCCCACTTGGTTCATCCCAGCTACGCCCGGGTCACTCACCCTGCCATCAACTGTGAGTAAAAACCCTGAAAGACATCCTGCCTGTGTTGAGTCATTCTGCGCCTTGTAGTTCTACGCATCTACACAGGGCCCTGGGGCTTGCCTCACTCTCAGGAGGCTACTACAACTGGCTGCACCCACCATCAGCCCCAGGCATCCCTTAACCTGCAGTGGCGGTCCCCCACTGACCGCAAATCTGAGAGTGGCGTCACGACAAACTACAAAGAAGGTTTCCTACCTGTGACCAGACAGATCCATCTACGTGGAGTCCCTGAAGGTAATGCACCGACACAGCGTTTGCGGGGCTCCACATCTGGCGTCACGAACAGGATAAGGACTAGACCTGTTGAGACAGGTGACCATGTGCCTGGGCGGTCCGCTTGAAAAATTGGAAGCGCCGCCATATTGCCACCATGAAAAGCGCGCTGAAAAACAACAGCAGCCCGCGCTGGAAGAAGTTACCGCCCACGAAGAGGTGTGGCTACCCAGAGATCCCCTGCAGAGTTCTGACCTCGCTTGTGAAGAGAGCGAAAGCGTTCAGAGACGTCGGGACAGAAAGGGAGCCAGAAGCCTGCTGCTGGGAGAGGAGCTGCTGAAAGAGGCAGAGCGGAAACTGAACAGCTTGCTACTAGAGGCAACGACGAGTCCACTGCTGGGAAATCGTGCAGAAGACGGCGCAGAAGAAATGGCGTCTGACCGCAGAAACCCAGAACCGGGCTCCGCTGCCTGGTGGTATCGGGAGCTGGCCCAGTTCTGCGACCGACTGGAGACCCGGGTCGTGGAGCAGATCAGAGAAGAACGCATGGAACTTCTGGAGATGGCTGCCGCGGTTCAGGCCTATGAGAGGGGAACCGCACGACGAGTGCCAGACCGGACGGCGACGACTCAGACCCCGATGCTGCCACCGATGGGTGAGTCCAGTGTTACCCCTGCCGGCCCGGATGCCCCGACCCCTGCTGCCACGCCCGCGGTCCCTGAAGAGGCGCCCGGCGCGGCGACGCTGAGCCAGGCCGCAGCCACGCCAGGTGCGGCCCGCCAAGCCCAGGCCGCCGCAGCGATGCCCTGCTCGGCCCGTCAAGCCCCGACCGCCGCAGCGATGCCCTGCTCGGCCCGCCAAGCCCCGGCCGCCGCAGCGATGCCCTGCTCGGCCCGTCAAGCCCCGGCCGCCGCAGCGATGCCCTGCTCGGCCCGCCAAGCCCCGGCCGCCGCAGCGATGCCCTGCTCGGCCCACCAAGACCCGGTCCCTGCAGCGACGCCCAGCCCAGCCTGCACAGATCCCATCGCAGCTGCGACGCCGATCCAGGCCGCCGCCATACAGGGCGTGGCCCGCCAAGACCAGGCCGCCGCCATACAGGGCGCGGCCCGCCAAGACCAGGCCGCCGCCATACAGGGCGCGGCCCGCCAAGAGATTGCATCACCACTTACCCCGGCCTGCAAGGCCAGAGCAGACACCGCTCCCCAGTCCAAAGAGGTCCCTGCTGGAAAGCCCACGCTGGGGGAGGACCCCGCATACTGGCAGCTGAAGGCTGACATGGAGGTCAAGTTTCCACAATGGTTGGTGGACCAGTATATGCTCCCTCCGCACACCCCCAAGAGGATTCCGGCAACCCCTGCAGCAACCACGCCAAAGAGTCCCCCGCCTGGGCCTGTTGAAGGAAGTTCATCCCCAGCACCGCCACCAAAGGAGTGCCAAGAAGAACTAAGGGGGAGAGGAGGCCAGGAAACTGAGGAGCTGACTCAGGAGCCATCAGCAGTGGATCCATGCCCAGAGCCGGAGATGTTGCCATATTCTCGCTGGGATGAAGAGGAAGATTTATCTAGCAACCTCACCTGGGAGCCTGCCAGCAGTGAAGCAGCCACCCAGCAGAATCCAGCCCGCAAGACACAGCGCCGCAGCAGAACCCAGTTTTCCCCTGCACCGCCATCCCCAGAGCAGAGAGAAGTCACGGCCAGAGACCTACAAGAAAAACGGTTCCTGAGAAGAGCCAAAGCACAGGTCAGAGGACCCCTTTGCAGAGGAGTAGTGGAGGACTTCAGCCTGAAGTCAGGATATGGGTTCATCGTAGCACCTGGTATAAAAGAAGGTATTTTTGTCAATCGGAGAGACGTCAGAGCTAATCTGCCCAGAGGACATCCTGGAAGGAACCTGCGTACAGGAGACTCCGTACAGTTTACTATGCATCGAGGCGAAAGAGGCTGGTACGCGCTAGATGTAGTGCCATGTCCCAAAGAAGAAGAAAGAAAAGACAAAGGACCTAATGATGAGACCACTACAGATGAGGAAAAAGGTCAAGAAACCAACAGGTGCCGCAGCCCTACAGGCCCAAGCCCTGGTGAAGAGGAGTCTGCATAAGTTCAAGTAAAGTACAGCAAGTTTTGACCAGTTGAAAAGTTTGTTTTGCAACGTTTTAAAGTTCAAGAATGTGCCCACAAAAACTATTGTGAGAAATAAACCTTAAGGCTATGAACTGGCTATAGCCACAAACTCTCGCAGTGTAAATAGTTACACCAGAGGGCACCACCACCACCAGAGTCAGCCTGTTTAGGGGCTTGGCTCGTCTGCAACCAGGGGGCACGTCCGTATATAGGGCCTTGGCTCACCTGCAACCAGAGAGCATGCCTGTTTATGGGGCCTGGCTCTCCACCACAAAGAGGGTATCTGGTCAGCACCAACTGTGGAGGCCGCCTCTACATCCTGCCAGAAGAGGCTGAAGGCGCGGCTCCACCAGGCCAGGTATGCCCTGAAAACCACCAGCCCATGGAAGCCGCCTCTACATCCTGCCAGAAGTGGCTGAAGGCGCGGCCAACGTGAGAGGGTTTTGGGTGGGTTAACGGACTTGTGGGTGGAGGGTGGTGATGTATGGTACCTGGTGCTTTTACAAATGTTTTACATGTTTTAATGTTTTATGCATTTTAAAATGTTGTCTTGCAGCCCGAGGACGTGCTGGTGATAACTAAGGGGGAATGTGGCGCCCCTGACCTGGTCAGGCACCACTGAGTACTGCACCCATGCTGGGGACAGTACAATACAGGTAATCCAGAAGGCTGACTGGGGTGTGGTACACAGGCGCATAGTGATCAGGTCTCACACATGTACCCATGAGAGGACCCCTGGGGATCCCAGGAGGGGGAAAAGCCTTCACCTTCACTGGAATAGTGGAGGGGGCCAAAAGCCTCCATCTCCTCTCAAGGGGTGTGGTAAGAGAATCTGGTTGCTAGGTGGCGTAGGCAGGCACAAAAGGGAAAAGAGAAGGAGGAGTAAACAGTCTAGAGTCTGCAGCAGAGTGTGGAGGAGTGAGGAGCAGGAAAGTGAAGCTCAGACAGGAGCAGCAGTGAAGGTCCCAGATGTGAGCCGGTTCAGAGCAGAGTCCAGGGAGCTCCGAGGAGAGCTGACCCCTTCCCCTGGGCTGCTGTAGTCTGACAGCATCCGCGCAGTGGCTACCGACGGGGGAGAACGGTCAACTAGGAGTGCTACCCGAAATCCATCTTCAGCTAGAGAGAGGGCAACGGAGTGGGAAGTAAGGAGACTGCTAGAGAGTACCAGGCCCAAACGGGCGGCAGATCCCGAAGCGGAGATAGATCCAGCTTTCTTTTGCTAAACCTGCCGGTGTGGGACTCTCAAAGCCCACGCCACAACACCACAAAAGCCGCAGCCACGTAGCCACAGTTAGGGCCCATAGGTCACAGGAGGCAAGCAGCTGGAGTGGCCTGGTCCAGGCGACAAGCAAACGGCAAACGAAGGGGAGAGAGGCTGCAGCATCTTCCCTGGGTGACCCCCATAGGGACTCAAAGTCGGGGTTACCCCAAACCACCAAGGGCTAAGGAAGGCGAGTTAGTAGTCACCCTCACAAGTCAGCCTGAAGGACACCTGGTTCCCACTTGGTTCATCCCAGCTACGCCCGGGTCACTCACCCTGCCATCAACTGTGAGTAAAAACCCTGAAAGACATCCTGCCTGTGTTGAGTCATTCTGCGCCTTGTAGTTCTACGCATCTACACAGGGCCCTGGGGCTTGCCTCACTCTCAGGAGGCTACTACAACTGGCTGCACCCACCATCAGCCCCAGGCATCCCTTAACCTGCAGTGGCGGTCCCCCACTGACCGCAAATCTGAGAGTGGCGTCACGACAAACTACAAAGAAGGTTTCCTACCTGTGACCAGACAGATCCATCTACGTGGAGTCCCTGAAGGTAATGCACTGACACAGCGTTTGCGGGGCTCCACAGATCCACTCAGAGGTTCGCCGTGACGTGGCAGTGGGCTTAATACAATCTAATCAGAATGGTAACAAATAACCTCATGTTCTATTATTTAATTTTTTGCCTAATGGCTTTAGATCATTGTATTTTTGGGATGTGCGATTCATGTCTTCTTCTTCATAGTGTGAAAATTACAAATATGCCTTTTCACTGCGCAATACATAATGCCCAGCCTTTTCTTTTGGAAAAAAGGCACAACATAAATTGTTAATTAGTTTGACCAATATTTAAAGGGAATCTATCGGCAGGCGTTTACAATGTAATCTTTGGACAGCATGGGGTAGGGGTTAAATCATATACTTCAATGATGTGGGCTGTTTACTTGCTCAGAAGGTTTTCTCATTAGAAAATTACCATTGTGTTATGCACGTACAGTACAGACAAAAAGTTTGGACACACCTTGTCATTCAAAGAGTTTTCTTTATTTTTATGACTCTAAAAATTGTAGATTCACATTGAAGACATCAAAACTATGAATGAAAACATGTGGAATGAAATACTTAAAAAAGTGTGAAACAACTGCAAATATGTCTTATATTCTAGGTTCTTCAAAGTAGCGACCTTTTGCTTTGATTACTGCTTTGCACACTCTTGGCATTCTCTTAATGAGCTTCAAGAGGTAGTCACCGGAAATGGTCTTCCAACAGTCTTGAAGGAGTTCCCATAGATGCTTAGCACTTGTTGGCCCTTTTGCCTTCACTCTGCGGTCCAGCTCACCCCAAAGAATCTCGATTGGGTTCAGGTCTGGTGACTGTGGAGGCCAGGTCATCTGGCGTAGCATCCCATCACTCTCCTTCTTAGTCAAATAGCCCTTACACAGCCTAGAGGTGTGTTTGGGGTCATTGTCCTTTTGAAAAATAAATGATGGTCCAACTAAAAGCAAACCGGATGGAATAGCATGCCGCTGCAAGATGCTGTGGTAGCCATGCTGGTTTAGTATGCCTTCAATTTTGAATAAATCCCCAACAGTGTCACCAGCAAAGCACCCCCACAACATCACACCTCCTCCTCCATGCTTCACGGTGGGAACCAGACATGTAGAGTCCATCCGTTTACCTTTTATACAAAGACACAGTGGTTGGATCCAAAGATCTCAAATTTGGACTCATCAGACCAAAGCACGGATTTCCACTGGTCTAATGTCTATTCCTTGTGTTCTTCAGCCCATCCAAGTCTCTTCTGCTTGTTGCCTGTCCTTAGCAGTGGTTTCCTAGCAGCTATTTTACCATGAAGGCCTGCTGCTCATAGTTTCCTATTAACAGTTGTTCTAGAGATGAGAAGGTGTGTCCAAACTTTTGGTCTGTACTATACCTTTCTTACACATGGGTAAGTGTTGAAATAAGGTCTACAACACAACACCAGACCGCACACCCTATTAGTTCCTGTTCATTCTAGAAGATCACTAACTGCACAACTAAAAACACCAACTGGGACCTAGCTACCTAAACGGCCGTTGAATAGTTTCTCATACCTCCTAAGGAACCAGAGAGGAGGGCACTAGGCACAGCTTACCAAGAGAGGAAATCTGTACAGAGATAGATGGGGACCAAAAGTTAGAAAACTCTAAGTATGTGCACAAAGGGGAAAAAGTAGAATAATACATGAAATCAAGGGAAACCTCCCACCAACCTGAGGACAGAGGAAAGTTGTTGGGAAGGTAAATGAGCAAACAGAGCACTAACACAACTGGTCTCTGCCTAGCAGGCAAAATTGATTTGTTGCAGGAGTGGAACTGTGATGCACCTAGATACTGTATATAGCCAGCAAAGAAGGCTGATGCAATGAGAGTTCAAATAGCCCCACCCAAACAGAGATAGGATAAAGCAAATAGGAAAGTGAGAAATACCTGACTAGAAGCAAAGCAGGGAAAGAAAAGCAAATATAACACTGTTCTACATATTTTCAAAAGTTGTCAGGGGCAGTTATGAAATGAGCTATTTCTTAATGATTTTGACCTCCTGAATTGGAACCTGACAATGACATTTTTAGTTGACTCTTGTTTTTATATCAAAGAGTTTCCTTTTGCTTTTACATAGAATTAATACATAACAGTTTCAGTACTTTGAAATATTTTTGCAAATGTAAATACTGTATTTTTTGGACTATAAGACGCACTGGACCATAAGACGCACCCTGGTTTTAGAGGAGGAAAATAGGAAAATAAAATTTTAGCAAAAAATGTGGTCATGACACACTGTTATGGGGCGAGTATCTGCTGCTGATACTATTATGGGGGTAATGTCCCTAAATTCACTACTAAGGTACCCCATCTTGTATATATATATATATATGTCCCTCATCCTGGTATAAAAAACTATAGTCAGCTCACCCCTCTTCACTCTCAGACTCCAACCGATACAGGGAACGCCCAGGCCCGGGCGGAAAGACAACTTCAAGAAAGGCAGATATCCAGCATCAAGGAGAGCAGTATATTAAAACTTGCTTTTATTTAGACGAGTAAAAACAGAATGTAGTCCAGTAAGCACAGAGGCACAAGTTTTAAGCGTGTAAACCAACGCGTTTCGACCAGAGCGTCTTATGTCATGCCATGAATAAGACGCTCTGGTCGAAACGCGTTGGTTTACACGCTTAAAACTTGTGCCTCTGTGCTTACTGGACTACATTCTGTTTTTACTCGTTCAAATAAAAGCAAGTTTTAATATACTGCTCTCCTTGATGCTGGATATCTGCCTTTCTTGAAGTCATCCTGGTATACTGCCATCCTGCTATATACTGTCATCCTGGTATATGCCCTTATCCTGCTATATACCCCCATCCTGTTATGTACTGCCATCCTGGTATATACCCCCATCCTGCTATATACTTCCATCTTGGTATATGCCCTCATCCTGCTATATACCGCCATCCTGGTATATACCCCCATCTTGCTACATTGCGCCATCCTGATATAGCCCCCATCCTGATACATGGCACCATCCTGATATATATCCTCATCCTGCTATATACCCCCATCCTGCTATATACTGCCATCCTGGTATATACCCCCATCCTGCTATACACTGCCATCCTGGTATATGCCCTCATCCTGCTATATACCCCCATCCTGCTATATACACCATCCTGGTATATACCCCCATCCTGCTATACACTGCCATCCTGGTATATGCCCTCATCCTGCTATATACCCCCATCCTGCTATATACACCATCCTGCTATATACTCCATCCTGCTATATACTCCCATCCTGCTATATACCCCATCATGCTATATATCCCCATCCTGGTATTTACTTCCATCCTGGTACATGCCCTCATCCTGCAATATACCCCCATCCTCCAATATATCCCCATCCTGCTATATACCCCCATCCTGATATATACTGCCATCCTGGTATATGCCCTCATCCTGGTATATACCCCCATCATGCAATATACCCCCATCCTGCAATATACACCATCCTACTATATACCCCATCTTGGTATATGGCCTGCATCCTGGGGCACACAAAAAAATAAACGTTTATACTCACCTTTCCTCACTACAGCAGCATCGCCTGTCTTCCTGTCTGTGTCAGCAGCAGTGCCTCTGACCTGTGTGGAGCTGTCATCGTTCCCCTGCAGCATCGCAATGTCCTCCTGTCTGCCGCCGGCTGATATGTTTAGTGAGCGGTGAGCACAGCAATGACGTCATCGCTATGCGCACCGCTAGTCTCCACATACAGCAGCGGCCAGCAGACATGAGGACATCGCGATGCTGCATTCAACGTTGACGGGTGAGCATACTTATTCACTGTGCCTCGCACTGATGATGATATGTGGGGAGCAGTGAATACAGCCGCACATGATCACTCCAGGCTGTAGTTGGCAGGGGTGATCAAGCGGGCCAGCTCTTTACTATGCGCGCATCCCCCGTCCATCATCGCGCACAAAATCCTGCCCACCTGTCAGCGCCGGCTTCAGCGCTGAGAGATGGTGGGCAGGAGGATGCAGCATATGAAATGAGTGGGCGCACGTGGTCACAGCAGGCTGCTACAGGCTGCTCGTGCCACCGATGACACGCTCCACCGCAGCACCCTCATTCCCCGCAGCCATGACCTACATTCAGACTATAAGATGCACCCCCCACATTCCCCCATATTTTGTTATGTCATTTTTCTAAAATGTATTAAGAGGAAACATAGCAACAGTTCAAATAACTAAAAGATGTCTATATGCTATTGCAAATTATAAACAGTTGCAAAAATTGTACTACAAAAATTGGTCCTCATTCAGTGACAACTTTATATTGCTTGTCTCTTTTACTCCTGCATCGGATCATTGCTTACAATTGTCCAACAGTAATCTGCAAGCATAGATGGATTATTCAGTTCACTTTGTTTTATAAATTGTGTTCAGTTAAAGGTTGCAGACAAAAAATCTAGGCCATGAGAAGAAGATGCTTAATAACACCAAGCATCCTCTTCTTCCTCACTTGACTCTTCTGAAAATGTTTCAGGTGCTTTTGGAACTGGCAGTTCTTCTGCTTGTGGTACTGGGCGTATTGCAGATGGAATCTTCGGATACTTTAACTCTAGAACTACTGAGGTAGTCATTTTGACTACTTTGCACCATGTATTTCTATATAGGTGTCACAAGTCCAGTAGTTCTAGTGTTAAAGTCCACTTATTCTTGCTTGAATCTCCTTTCATAATGGGGGGCACCATGCAGAAATAGCATTTAGTTGTGTGATCGGTTTTCTCACATCCATATCATTGGAAATGCAAAGTGCATAGATTGCCCCTTCTCATGCAATCACTGGGTAAGGTGTGAGAAACATCTATTGCAACATATACAGTATGTGGAGTCCAACTCTTGTCCTGATCTCCTATTTTACATCCAAAATACAGGTTTTAGGCTTTCCTTATTATGGTAGTCAAGTTTCGCCTTTGTGATGCATGAGTGACTTCTCCACATATGTAGCAAAAACAAACTGCTTTGTTAATGCAAGAACGAGGCATAACTGAAAAAAACATATAGAAACATATCAATATGCTAACAAACTAAGCTAAGAAATCCTAAAACATTATACCTTACACAGAGAGCATTTGTAAAAGTAGGCGATACAACTGTAATTAGGATTATGTCATCGGAGCTGAGTTGCCATTTTTGATTGGTCACCCTAAGATAATAGCATAGTGAATGCTCAATAGACTTAATAGATTATGTAAAAGATGAGCTACTAACAATGCAACAATGATGATAAAATAATAGACCCAATTTTCTATAACATGAAATCTGTCAAGTAATTACAATCTCCTCTGAATCTTGAAAATTAGAGTAAATCAGCAAATTTAAACATCATATTAAAGTTCAGCACCACAAAATTAGTTGAGTTCAACTGTTTTTGTCTCTGAACCAATTTAGCTGTACATCTGTTTGAGAGAATCATCACCAGCTGGCCATAGACTGACCAGGCTGTGGCTCAGCAGGGCAGGAAACCAACCACGCTGCAAGACGTCCCCGGTTGAGTCCCAAAACTTAGGCATGACATATTGCCTGGTCTTATATACATTCGACTAATAGTACAACTCCACACATTCCTGGGATTAGCAACACCCTGTCAATAGACTATGGTCATAAGGATCCTGGTGTGGTCAGGATTAATTTTCTCAGCTATGCTGCATGCTAAATCTAAATACTCTTATTGTCTCAGAACCACTGCACCCAGTAAACTAACTGATTCCTGGTTGGATTTAGGATTGTTGGATCTTTGCCTACATCATGCTGCTCTCAGATGAGTTGTGACCTTGGGGGATTTCGGATCAGAAAGTCACAGCATTTAGTTGATCACAGATCCTCTTAAGTGGCCACTCTTAAGGTCCAGTCACACTAAGCAACTTACCAGCGATCCCAACAACGATAGGGATCTCTGGTAAGTTGCTAGGAGGTTGCTGGTGAGATGTCACACTGCGACGCTCCAGCGATCCCACCAGCAACCTGACCTGGCAGGGATCGCTGGAGCGTCGCTACACAAGTTGCTGGTGAGCTCACCAGCAACCAGTGACAAGCCCCCAGCACCGCATGGAAAATGCTGCGCTTGGTAACTAAGGTAAATATCGGGTAACCAACCCGATATTTACCTTGGTTACCACCGCACGGAGCTACACGTGCAGAGAGCAGGGAGCAGCGCACACTGAGCTCTGGCTCTCTGCTCTCCTAGTTACAGCACACATCGGGTTAATTACCCGATGTGTGCTGCAGCTAAATGTGCACAGAGCAGGGAGCAGCGCACAATGCTTAGCGCTGGCTCCTTGCTCTCCTAGTTACAGCACACATCGGGTTAATTAACCCGATGTGTGCTGCAGCTAAATGTGCACAGAGCAGGGAGCAGCGCACAATGCTTAGCGCTGGCTCCTTGCTCTCCTAGTTACAGCACACATCGGGTTAATTAACCCGATGTGTGCTGCAGCTACATGTGCACAGAGCAGGAGCCGGCACTGACAGTGAGAGTGGCGGAGGCTGGTAACAAAGGTAAATATCGGGTAACCAAGGACAGGGCTTCTTGGTTACCCGATGTTTACATTGGTTACCAGCCTCCGCAGAAGCCGGCTCCTGCTGCCTGCACATTTAGTTGTTGCTTTCTCGCTGTCACACACAGCGATCTGTGCTTCACAGCGGGACAGCAACAACTAAAAAATGGCCCAGGACATTCAGCAACAACCAACGACCTCACAGCAGGGGCCAGGTTGTTGCTGGATGTCACACACAGCAACATCGCTAGCAACGTCACAAAAGTTGTTTGTTAGTAGCGATGTTGCTAGCGATGTTGCTTAGTGTGACGGGGCCTTTAGTTTATCGTGAGTAGGAGCTTATTTAATTCTATTAAGTGCTGAAGGGGTTAATGGTACTTTCTATCCTGCTGTGATTGACATATAGTTGTTAATCTCAGCTGCAGCCACTCCCTTCCATTATATAAACATACTTATTACACTCTCCTATGCTGTATATAGTTCATTCTAAACTGACTGGTGAAGAAGCTGTCTTTAGAGAAAGCTGCCGCGATCCTTCCTGTGAATGCGGTGGAGTCCTTCTGTGGTGAAGTATTGGATGTTTGTTGAATCTGGATCCCTTGTTTGTTCTCTTTCAATAGTGCTATGTTTATATTAGTACCAAGACTAGTGTTTTGCTAACCTGCACACTAGTGAAGACTAGTGCAGGGTCAGTCAGGAATTCAGCTTGTGATCATGCACAAGGGGAAGGACCCCTCTAGGGATGTTAGGGAGCTCAGGGATGAGCTACAGGTGAGTAAGGTGGTGGCCTCTCTATTGTTAGGGCCTTCCTTTACATCTTCCCTGGTTTACCTCTCCTCTTTTGCTGCATGCCGAGTGTTCCCTTACTCTGGCATGACATTATAGCCTCTCCACACTTCTTCAGGATATATATATATATATATATATATATATATGTATATATATATATATATATATATATATATGGCTCCTGTCACGGCTTTTGCTGATCAGCTGCAGAGTCTGTCTCTTGTTCTGACAGATATGCGGTCTGAGTATTTGCAACAGCAGTCCTTGGGTCAGTTGCTTTCAGCAGCCAACCAGGCTAAACTAGAACCTAAGGTTGCTCTTTTGGATGAGTTTTCTCTGTGACATGATAAGTTCATGGTTTTCTGTGAGGCTTGTAAACGTTATTTCAAGCTTCCACATTTTTTAGGGGTGAGGAACAATGGGTATGATATATTATTTTCTTCCTGCAAGGTGATCCACATTCTTGGTCCTTTTCCCTTCCTACTGACTCACAGTCAATCGGTTCTGTAAATGCTTTTTTTTTGTGACTCTGGGCCTCGTCTATGATGATTCTGGCAATATGGTGTTAAGTCCCGCCCTTGTGCACTTAGGAACCCATACAGTTAAGGGGACCCCTCCTCAGTCTTGGACTAAGGTGTTATTCCGTAAGACAAGGGGGGGGGTGTTGTTTGGTTATGCAGGATTTATGCTGATTTTGTACATCATGAAATGCGGTAGTATGCGCAATCTAATCCTGAAAAATGTATGCTCCAACAATCAAATATTGTTGCTTTGCTCTCAAGCTCTACTATGTGCCCAAATAGGAGTTTTCAACATCATATGAGATATTTACACAAGGACGCCAGCAGACAAGAGGCAGTGCCCCCTCTCTCGTCTCATGCTCAAATTGCTGTTGTGGGTGATCGAATGGGATGTGCAAACAATTCACCCCAATTTGAATTAATTGAATTATAAGCTTTCAAATTCTTAAAATTACAAGTGGTTTTACAACCCCATTTCTAAAAACGTTGAAACACCATTGTATTATGGTCAATACAAAGGAACGGCACATGACTTATTCCTTCCAAAAACAATACTAAGGACCAGGGGGCATTCACTGCGAGTGGAAGAAAGGCGATTCCAGCAGCTAAATAAAAAAGGGTTCTTTACAGTTAGAGCAGTCAGACTGTGGAATGTCCTACCGCAAGACGTAGTAATGGCAGACACATAACTCTTAAAAAAGGGCTGGATGATTTCCTCAGTACACAACATAGTCAGTTATAAATGACAATGACAAAATATATATTTGGGGGAGGAAGGTTGAATTAGAAGGACCTAGGTCTTTTTTCAACCTTTGTAACTAAGTAACTATGTAACCATATGAAACATAAAAAAAACAATAATTTGTAATTCTCTTATAGCCACAATTTATTAAGAACATAGAAAACAGATCATAAGTTGAAAGGTAGAAATGTTTCTACTTCACTTGAAATATTAATTAATTTAGAAACTGAAAGCAGCAAAACATCTAAAAAAAAGTTAAGGCAGGGTTGACAAAAGGTTAGAAAAGTAAGTCGTATCAATGAAATACAGCTAAATGTCAATTTTCATCTAAATCAGATGAGTAAATATATGAAAAGAGCATGTTAGAAAGGGTAAGTCTCTTAGAGGCATAGATGATCAGTGTTATGGGGGAACCGGCAGATTAGGACCAGGGGGTATATATCCCAATCACCAGTCGGGGCCCACCATGCTCCAGATGGCAATGGAGCTGCTGGCACCCTGTGGGTTAGGCGGAGACTATAGAGCTGATGACTCAGAGATAAGCCAGGAGACCTGGGAACCGGTCATGTGTGTAGTGACACGTCAGACCGAACGACAACCCAGTTAACGTTTCGGTGGAATTGGCGCAACCCCGACCACGTGTGCAGGGAACACGTCAGGCCGGATTGTGACCAGGTAGCGTTGACCGAGAAGACTGCTGCGACAGCGCCCTGTTGGCCACATGTGTCAGACACAACAGGCCGAGCGGTTCTTCGATTAGCGTTTCTGGTCCCTACTCGAATGGCCACATGTGTAGAGGACACGTCAGGCTAAGGGATCAAACCAGTAGCATTGACTGGGAAGCCAAGGAGGATAGAGGATAATAGGTTCACACACCCAATCCTGGAACACCCTGTTAACTCCGCAGGGGTCCTGAGGTATGCTGTCCATGCGCGTAGGAGGCACAACCGAACAGGTGGCGCAACAGGTGCGTTGTCCGTGTGCGTAGGAGGCACAACTGGACAGGTGATGCAGCAGCCACAGCCCAGTTAACGCCACTGGACTGCTATGGCACAACAGGAATGGTAGCAAGGAAGCACGGGGCCTGACCCTCTTGTGCTGAGCCACGAATCTTGGCGTGACAGGCACCGTTCGCCTAGCCCTATCTACCATTTCCAACAAGGCTTATGCCACTATGAGTTCTAAGTGAATATGAGTGAAGACTGCGCACCTCCATGTTGTCTCCATCCCCTTTTATAACCTAGATCCGCCCCAAACCCAGAGTGGAACCACCAAGGTCCAATAGCAGAGTGCCAAATCATCAGCGACGTCACCAGCGGCCTATCCGGAACTGTCATGTCATTGATGACCTCATGGCAGCCACGCCCAAACACTTCACCAGTCATTGTCTGACGACCAATGGTGAGGTGCCAGATTATAGGGGCTTGCCTCTGCGAGCCAGTCCGGAGTGGCCACGTTATGAGGACACCTGACACCCTCTGCCCTATCAGGGCCTGCCACCTCACGGACATGCTCAGTGAGGTCCTTACCGGACCTAGCCTCTGATGCACAAAGTGCCTGAGCATGCTCAGTAGCCTGAACAACAGAAATCAGACTATCTGCCCGAGCATGCTCAGTAGGCACATCCCAGAACTTAGACACAGCACGAAGTCCAAATACCTGTGCAAAGAGGCTGTTAGGATTAATTGTGGGAGCATGCTCAGTAGCCTGAACTGAGTACTTAGGGCGGGTTTGCACACTACGACATCGCAGGTGCGATGTCGGTGGGGTCAAATCGAAAGTGACGCACATGCGTCACTTGCGATGTCGTAGTGTGTAAATCCTAGATGATACGATGAACGAGTGCAAAAGCGTCGTTATCATATCATCGGTGCAGGCTCTGACATTTTCATAATGCCGGTGCCGCGACAGGTACGATGTTGCTCCACGTTCCTGCGGCAGCACATATCGCTGTGTGAGAAGCCGCAGGAGCGAGGAACATCTCCTTACCTGCCGCCAGCGGCTATACAGAAGGAAGGAGGTGGGCGGGATGTTTACATCCTGCTCATCTCCGCCCCTCCGCCGCCATTGGCCGCCTGCTGTGTGACGTTGCTGTGACGCCGCACGACCCGCCCCCTTAGGAAGGAGGCGGGTCGCCGGCCAAAGCGACGGTCGCAGGGCAGGTGAGTGCATGTGAAGCTGGCGTAGCGATAATTATCGCTACGTCAGCTCTCACAAGATATCGTACCTGCGACAGGGGCGGGGACTATCGCGTGCGACATCGCAGCATCGGCTTGCGATGTCGCAACGTGCAAAGCCCGCCTTAGTCTCAGAAATGACACAATCAGGCTGAGCATGCTCACTAGGCAAAACACCGGGCTTAGACTCTTGCTGGGGTAAATCGGCGCGCGCACATGCACACTAGCTGCCTCTCCACACTTAGACGTGGTGGAAGGAGCAGCCAACTGGACGACCCGAGGCACGGCCAAGAACGGCAGCTGGCGCCTGGGCACAACAGAAACCGCAGCAGGCTGCTTTCGGCTATGGCGGCGTCAGTTCGTAACAATCAGAGGTTCATTAATCTGTGAAAAAAGCATATACAAATTGAACAATTTCAGACAAATGTTTCTCAATGTAAAGTTGAAATGACTTTGAATATCTCACCATCTAGAGAACATAATATCATCAAAATATTCAGATTTGCAATGGACAAGACTGATGGTCAGTATTAGATATTCGTGATCTATGAACCTTCAGGTGGGGTACTGCATTAAACTCAAGCATAATTTGTCATATAAATACACACAACATAGCTCAAGATACTTCCAAAATGTATCATTTGTAACACAGTTTGCTGTACAAATGCAAGTTGCAGCTCAATCATGCAAAGAATAAGACAAATATCAGCTTAATCAAGTAACGCCAGAGCTCATTTAAAACTTACTGAGGTAAAATGGAAAATAGTTCTGTGGTGAGATGAATCAAACTTTGTAATTTTTTATAGAAACCATGTCCACTTTCTCCTGCTGACTCAAAAGGAGAGGGACCATTTAGCTTGGTATAAGCACATGTAGCGCCCCTGAACCCTTCAGGGCACTACTAAAGTACTGCATCCTGACAAAGATGCAGGGCCTACCCCCAGGACCTGGAAGCTCAGTGCCGGTACCAACAAAATCCATAATATCCTCAGTTTCCTCTCCCAATTGTGGGTGACTGTTTAGTTGGGGACCCAATGGATGGCCACCTAGGGGGTGGAACCGATCCAGTCCACTAGCCAACAACCCGGGGGGCAGGAAAGAAACAGTGGGTCAGTCAGTAGTGACAGGAGTAGGAGACGGACGTCGTGTAGCAGTGACCTGACTGGTACAGGAGAGTGGTTGCCAGGGAGGGTACGACGAGGTACCCCTGGAACCAAAGCACCGACGGGGCACAGGGCCCTAGGTTATGTGAACGCTTCAAGCTGCCTGAAAAAATACCTGCACAGTGAGGGGACCATCCAGTACCTCCCTGACCCAAGAGTCTGGGGGCACCAGCAGTAACGATAGAGCCATGGACCGGAACAGAACACCTACCCTACAGGGTTCACACTGCTCGCTGTACAGACCAGAGCCTGATAACAAACAGGATGGGATCCCCAGACGCTCCAAGCCATGGGGTTCCACAAAACGACTGAGAGGTGCAGGGGAAAGAAGCCACCAGGTTACCACACCAGCACTGGGACTACAGGGACCAAGGGTCTGAACCAGCCGTCTAGCATTACTATCGCTGTGAGTAAACCCGAGTTGCACTGCATTCCCATCTTGTGGTCTCCGTTCTTTCCATGACGTACTCCATTATCTACACCTTAGAGCTCAGCTCTACTTGCGGAGGGCTTAACATCCAAGCTGCCATCACCACCAGCCCCAGCAGCCATAAACTGTACAGCGGCAGCTCCAACTACCTAGCCATGACCTGCAAGTGGTGTCATGACATAAACTCTTTCATGTCCCCTGTATATAACCCCTTTTAAAGCGACCCCTAGGGTCATGGAACCGGGCAATAACCATCACACACCCATGACACAGCATCCCCGTACAAATACGGCCCGGGACCGAGTACCCCATAGCCCTGGGGCTGGTCACACACATTTCAAAAGCCTGAATGTCTGATGATATGGGGTTACATTAATGCCTGTGACATGAGCAGGTTCTACATCTTGAAAGGCACAATCCATGCTGAGTATTTCAGAGGGTTTAGAACAACAAATTCTCCCACCCAGAATTTTTATTTCAGGGAGGGCCTTGCATATCTTTGCAAGACAATGCTAATCCACATATTTCATTCACCAGAGCATCATGGCTTCATAGAAGAACAGCAGGTGATGATCTGGCCTGTCTGCAGTCCAAACCTTTCACCAAATAGAAAACATTTGGCGCATTCTGAAACTAAAAACCTGACAAAGAAGACCCAAGTCTCTTGAATCGCTCAGATCCTACATCCCACAAGAATGGGACAATATTCCTCTCTCTAAACTCAAGCACCACCTGCTGTGTGGCTTGAGGGATCCTCCGGACCCGGGGGTCACGCGAACACGCCAAATGAAAAGGGGGACGTATTTGTACGGCCTTGGCCGTATTCAGTTCGTGACACCACCCACGGTGTGTGGTGAAGTGTGACACCCCCACTGAGGTTGTGGGACACCCGAGGGAGATGTAGTGGCAGCTGGATGTTAACCCCTCCGTGGGTAGGGATTGTTGCCCCGGGACCCAGTGTCTCTGTGCAGGGTATGGCGATGGCAAGGGCCTGCGCGCCCGGACATACCAGGGGATGTTTGGTTACTCACAATTAAATGAATCACAAGAGTCTTTTGGTAAACCAAGGTGCTGGTGGCCGGCCGCCGCGGCCAGTTGTACTCCGGTCCCCCACCCGGACTGGTGGTCCCCGTCTTTTCCCTCTGCACTGTGTTTGCTTGTGTTAGACTTCCCGATATGGAACACGGGAGTCCGCTCCCGGCTTGTTGTGTACCTGGGGATCTATGGGCCCTGGCAGTTGCCCTATCCCTCTCTCTGTGGGTGGTTGTCTGCTTTTGGGACTTTGGTTGCTACAGGACCTATAATCCTGCCCTCAATCGGTTGATTAGCTAGGCCGTTGGTTCCAGTCCTGGCTTCAGGGTCCGAGTACCCCCTCTGTGCACAGTTTCCGGGTCGGGTCTCTGGTGTCGGTACCGGTGGGCTCCAACCCTGTCCCGGTCCACCTCGGATCTCCGGCTGGTGTCTTCCCGTTGAGTGCCAACGGAGACCACAGTCTGCCACCTAGCCAAGGTACCAGGGCTTCAACCCTGGAACCGTTCAACTTGAGCTTCTTCTCTGCTAGAGCTACACCTAGCTCCAGCCTCCACTCCTCTCAACTTGAACTACAAACTTCATCTATCTATTTTCCCGCCCCGGGCTATCTAGACCCCAAGGTGGGCGTTCCCTAACCGCCTGCTCCTGCCCACTGGTGTGCCTATCTTGCCTTGAGGGGGGTGACTAGGGTTTCAGGTCGGCTGTATGTGACCCTGTGGGGGATGGTGTTGTGCGGGGGCCTATTATGTGACTACCTGGTTTTGCCAGGGTGTCACATACACAGCAGTAGACGTGACCATGTCCCAACTAATGTTTAGATTTGTTGTTGCCATCAATTTCATACTTTCAAAGGAAATGGAAAAATCTCTAACGTTCAACTTCTGATATGTGTTTTATGTTCTGTTCTAAATACAATATGGCTTTAAGAAATTTGCTAACCACTTCATGCTTATTTGAATTACATTTTACACAGTGTTACAAATTTTTGGGAATTGGGGTTGTAAACTTTCATCAAATTTCAGATATTTTCATTCAAACCATGCGACACATATTAACCTAAATTTACCACTAACATACATTATGTGTCATGAAAATAACAATCTCAGGCTCAATGAGCTATGGTGAAGCATTCTAGAGTTAGTACCACAGAAAAGACCAAATAGTGGCTGCATAGCTGAATAAGATGTAATGTATATCTTTTACTTCCTTCTCTCTCAAGTTTAGGCTATAATTTATGTTAAATTCAACTGTTTGTCTCTGGGGGGGTATACTTTTCACTGCATGAAGTTAGCTTGCATCAACTTGATGCAATTATGTATATTAATGTGTGTTAATACCTATCTCCATCACAGGGTATTTATACTTCTGGGTATTCCCTTAAACTTTGTGTCGCTTGATGAAAAGAGGCGAAACGCCTTTTGGGGCTTAGGCTATTCTTTACATTAGCTTAGTGGGATACCTTAATTATGCTTGCTCGTTAGTTTTAATTCATTTGGTAGAACCACAACATTTTTAACATAAACATGATACGCCAATGTTTTTTGTTTGATTACGGTAATTAAAAAATAACGTGATCTTAAATATTTTTAGTATTACTGTTTTGTAACCTTTCGCCTACTTCTCCAATAATGTAAATTTGCACAAATTTGCAGTCAACCACCAAGCTGACACTTAAGCGGGGTTTACACGCTACGATATCATTAACGTATTATCGTCGGGGTCACAGTGTTTGTGACGCACATCCGGCAACGTCAACGACATCGCAGCATGTGACACGTACGAGCGACCTTAGTCGATTGCAAAAATGGCCAAAATCGTTCGCCACGGATAGGTCGTCCTGAATCAAAAAATCGTTACTTGCATATTAGCGATGTTGTTTGTCGTTCCTGCGGCAGCACACATCGCTATGTGTGACACCGCAGGAGCGACGAACATCTCCTTACCTGCCTCCACCGGCAATGCGGAAGGAAGGAGGTGGGCGGGATGTTACGTCCCGCTCATCTCCGCCCCTCCGCTTCTATTGGCCGGCCGCTTAGTGATGCTGCAGTGACGTTGCTATGACACCGAACGCACCTCCCTCTTGAGGGAGGGATTGTTCGGCGGTCATAGCAACGTCGCTGCACAGGTATGTGTGTGTGACGCTGCCGTAGCGATAATGTTCACTACGGCAGGGATCACACAATATCGCACGTATGACGGGGGTGGGTGCTATCGCTCTCGACATCGCTAGCTGATGCTAGCGATGTTGCAGCATGTAAACCCCGCTTTACACTCCGTATGCTTTATATGATCTATATTTTTAATTAAATAGGCCAAATGTAAAGTATGAACTGGTCTACTGATGCAGCATTTTTCTTTAATGCAGATCTGAATTTAAAGTGATTGATTTTGTCAATGAAGTATACAAAAAAAAAAGACTAACAAAACAGCGAAACAAAGCAAGTAATTAAAAAAGCCTGCTATTCCATTATGATGCCTCTGCAAGGAATATCCTATCTATTAAGGCAAGGGAATTCTGTTGTCTGTGTAATTAGATAAGATTTGCTGTTAGTTACACAAGTAGGGTAGTGATTATATAAAATCCAGTATCACAGTATCCTCTGTTTTTTCAAAAGCTGATAATAATTGATGAATGACCAAATTGTGAGACCCTGACAGCCCTGCTGCCTGCCCTTTGCACTGTGACAGATCAAGCCTTACAAGTGTGAAATAGCCAATTACTATAATACTTATTGAAAGAAAAAGGCCAGTGAGCATATTGGTACTATGGGACCCGGTGCCGTGTAAGTGGTAAAAAAGCTAAGATAAAGTTCTTTTGTGAGCAGCTGATCCCATGGTGGTTTGACAGTGCTATTGACCTGTTCAACATGAGAATAAGGAGTATTTCCCCATGTCACTGCCAGTGTCCTCCTTTTTATTGACTGAAGGTTTATGATGCATGATATAATCTTGTAACACAGATCCTAATTTACTGAAATAAATCCTGCTTTTAACAAGCAGTTAAATAGGTAATAGCGAAAGCCGGAGCCGTAGATTTTTACAAAAGCCTTAAACTATATTTTGGTTTGAATGAAAAGTCATACCGTGTGCAGGGCGCTAATACTTCCCAGCCATTTACTATTGACAGAACAATTTATCTTTATAAAAGACAGTGAAAAATTCCAATCTATTCACTGACATCACATTATCAGCAGTAATATATGGCTGCATCTAAATATAAGGTAGAGATCCGACACAGTTGAGAAGCTTCTTGTAATTTTCCTATAAATGTACTATGCCCTGGACAATAAGAAAATTATGGGATTTTATTATAATGCAACTGGATGACCTATTTTATAGAAAACGTAAAGTTTAGCTATGGATACAGCATAATGTTTGCTTTAGGGTAACTATGTTCTTTTTACAGTAGTAGTAAAATGAAAAGGATTACATTTGTATTTGGCAATGCAGAAAAAAAAAATAGAAATTAAATTATTATTTCAACAGAAACTAATATTAAATAGGCAACTGTACTTTCTTTTATGATTTGGTGACCATATGATTTGGAATATTGGAAAAGGGAATAAGTAGTTAATGTGAAATTGAATAACAGAAAATAAACTGTACTTTCTTTTATGACTTGGTGACCAGAAGATTCGGAAAATCGGCAAAGGGAACAAGAAATTAATGGGAAATTGTAAAATTTAAAATAAAAAAATAGTAAAAGTCTGAGGCTAAAGCATTAATGACAGTGATTGATGGGACTTATGACTTTCGTAATACACAATACAAGATCATTTTTCAAAGTATATTGTAACAATGTAAAATTGGAACAATTGTTCAATTACTTTTTTCAGTTTTTTTAAAACAATTTCAAATAATGTGCAATTGGGGCAGGAAAGACAAAAAAAAAGTGCAATAGGGTCTTAACTATGTGTAAGTAGGAGAATAAGAGAGGAAGATACACTCACCTGATGGAGTTGTGAGAAGAATAACTCCTGTAGATGCATGAAATAAGAGGATGCATAGTATGCAGAGAACAAAGGATAGAAGACAATGGATGTGATCTACTCTGCCAGCAATGCAATGGAGTCGAGACCAGGGAGTACCAGGGAGTAAAGAACATGCGGTTTATTAAAGTCTATACATTTTGAAACCCACTGGTTTCTTCATCAGGGTAAATCTTCATGCAGAAAAGAGAACACAAATACTTAATAGAAAAGACATTCAAAACAGTGTACCAAAAAGGTACATGAGGATATCGGATAACTCATGGTTTGTCTGTTCAATAACCTTTATTTAAACAAACAGTCATCTAATATCCTCATGTGCCTTTTTGGTACACTTTTTTAAACAGCACCAACAAAAAAACAAAAGCAAGATAATTTACAAAGGTTTTCCTCAAAAAAATCTTTATTAACAATAAATGTTTATATATAAAACAATCGAATGGACCACCCAGGATCACTCCTGGATGAAACACGGTAGCTGCGAAATGCGCGTCAGTGTTTGTGGGGGCCGCCGCACCGATACATATTGTTACTGGTAATATGATATGTGGATTATATATTATATTCTGCTTGTTCTATATATATAGTAATTCACACCTGATAGGTTTTAAATACATATATAACAGTATATAGAGTGCGGATTTTACCGTCAGCCTTATATTTGGTAATACTATTTATACTGTTTACCTTGGTATATGGTGGTGTGATGTTTTCACCATAGGTGCCGAGTCCCTCATGTGAATTTATTCCATCCGTCACTTGGGTGGTCCATTCAATTGTTTTATATTTAAACATTTATTGATAATAAAGATTTTTTGAGGAAAACCTTTGTATTTATCTTGCTTTTGTTTTTTTGTTGGTGTTATTATATGATGTAGCAAGTTTTCCATAACTGTTGTGGTATTAGTGTTACACTTTTTTAAATGCCTGCATCCATTGTCTCCTATCCTTTGATCTTATTGGAATAATGCACTCATGATAAATAGGTATTTCTGCACTACTTAGGATTATACTAACAGCAGTCACCCATCACAGTAGTTTTGAGCAATCAAAGAATAAATTTGGCTCTTTCAAATATTAAAGGGAACCTGTCATCAGAAATTTTGCACTAAACCTAAAAGATCCCCCCCCCTTCATTTCCTGGGCTGCATTCTAGCAAGGTTCCTATACTTTTTGTGCCCCCTTTCTGACCAAAATAAAGACTTTATAAAATGGTACCTTTTTGTATTCAGATCTTGATAATGGTGCACGGGGGCGGGCTCTCTGGTGTCCGTTAGTCTGCCTCCTGTCGCTTTAGGACGTCCCCCATCGCGCAATTTCAACGAGGTGACGTGAGGTAAGCTGGCCAGCGCTTGCGCAGAACGGTGGAGGCGGCGGTGAAAGCGCGAGCACGAGATTATGGGTGGGTACTTGCTGATGAAAATCACAGCGCCGCCCATAATCTCGCGCCTGCGCAACACGTCACCAGCGGTCACACTGTGCACATTGCAGAGTCCCACGAGAGTGGCACGGCGCATGTGCGAGATTATGGGCGGTGCTGTGATTTTCATCAGCAAGTACCCGCCCATAATCTCGTGCTCGCGCTTTCACCGCCGCCTCCACCGTTCTGCACAAGCGCTGGCCAGCTTACCTCACGTCACCTCTTTGAAATTGCGTGATGGGGTACGTCCTAAAGCGACAGGAGGCAGACTAACGGACAACAGAGAGCCCGCCCCCGTGTACCATTATCAAGATCTGAATACAAAAAGGTACCACTTTATAAAGTCTTTATTTTGGTGAGAAAGGGGGCACAAAAAGTATAGGAACCTTGCTAGATTGCAGCCCAGGAGCTGCAGAGGGGGAATCTTTTAGGTTTAGTGCAAAATTTCTGATGACAGGTTCCCATTAATCTACTCTTAAATGGAGAACAGTAAACTGAAAAAAGTACTTGTCAAACATGACAGCTGAGCAAATTGATTGGTGGGAGATTAAGTTTGAATCGAGTTTCCTGAAATATGTGGCTCCACAGGAATTCGAACAAGCATTTCACACACTGCAGAAGACTCAGCAAGAATGCTAATGAAAACATGCGTGGCCTTACAGGGTTCCCCATATTGCCCTACAACAGTCATTTCACATGGTGTAGGCCAGCCAATCAATGCAGGCTATCATAGCCAATATGAAAAATATGAGCATTGGCTCAGGATCATAATTTTATACCTGTACTGTTAAGGACTAGAACTCAGAGCACAAAATCTAGAGGTATAAATAGGACTAATATGATTGAAGTGTACTAGTTCAATGCTGATGTACCTCATTGAAATCTGTGAATACTAATTCCAAGATTAAAGTGCCTTATAGGGACCTTCTGTAGCTATAAAATCAGTGTGATTGTGAATTAATTAATTTGAGCTATATTGCAGTAACAGCATCTTAATAGCTGATTTTTTTTTCTTCATTGTTTCACACAATGCAAGCAAGGAAGGGTAGAACTAAACTCTTCATTTCTAATTTTTAAACTCATACCAAAATCTGAATTCAAAACTTTTTGTGTGTCACTGAAAGTGTGATTTCTGAATTTTGAGAAACGTAAGACAAATATTTGGTTTGATTTTTTTCTTTGGCTTTCCTGTGTGAATACCTGTGTATTTATTCCTTCCAGCAACCTGAGACTTTCAGTCATAGTGATGACTGAAATTCTGGGGCTGTCGGGAGAAATAAATATAATTTCCTCCCGGCAGTGGGGCTATCAGTGTGGGCTGGGGCGGCTTCAGAATGCTATTAACCTGCAGATTAACCGCATATCTGCAATTTAATAGCGTTTAATTCAGTACACTATGTTAAGAAGTGACTGACAGTTTGAATTGAATAACTTGTATTGGACAGGACGTGAAAATATAAATGAAGGAATATGTAGAGTAAAGGGTGCTTTACATGGTGCGACATCACTACCGATATATCGTTGGGGTCACATCATTAGTGACGCACATCCGGCGGCGTTAGCGACATCGCAGCATGTGACACCAATGAGCGACGATCAACGAACGTAAAAATGTGAAAAATCATTGCTCGTTGACACATCGTTCATTTCCTTAATATCGTTGCTGCTGCAGGTACGATGTTGTTCATCGTTCCTGCGGCAGCACACATCGCTATGTGTGACACCGCAGGAATGACGAACATCTCCTTACCTGCGTCCACCAGCAATGAGGAAGGAAGGAGGTGGGCGGCATGTACCGGCCGCTCATCTCCGCCCCTCCTCTTCTATTGGACGGCCGTTTTGTGACGTAGCTGTGACGCCGAACGCACCTCCCCCTTCAAGGAGGGATTGTTCGGCATCAACAGCGATGTCGCTAAGAAGGTATGTGCGTGTGATGCTGCCGTAGCGATAATGTTCGCTACGGCAGCGATCACCACATATCACACCAACGACGGGGGTAGGTGCTATCGCTCGCGACATCGCTAGCAATCGCTAGAGATATCGCGGCGTGTAAAGCACCCTTAAGAATGATCAAGTGCTTTTACATTGAGCTACTGTTACTTATATTGTGTTGTTGATGAAATAGAAGTTGGGTGTAGCTAGAAAAACTTGGTGTGGCATTCAGGTGGGCACGGCTTTAAAACCTGCATGGTTTTCCAATACAAACAGGGAACTTCTTTTAAAAAATTGGATTCTCACCCCTGTATTAACCCTATCGTAATATGTATTAACAGTAGCACTGAGTTAACATACTTAATTGTGCTCCACATAAAGTGATGATAATTAACCTAAAATAATAATAAACAGAATTAAGTTCAGCCGCTTGATGCATTACTCCACAACAGTCCCAGTCTCTCATGTGGCCACTTGGAATAATTAATTGCCCACTCCTGGGTTGAGTGAAGCCACTCCCCAGATGAGCCCTTAACCAATTGACTGTATTTACTTCATGTGATCAGTTATAAGAGATTTATTTTTCTTAGCTTAACTGCAAATAAATACAGTTTTCAATGTGGAATTTTAACTGTAAATATATATCTAGTGCCAATGTTGTGTTTTGTGGGATTCTAAAGAATAAAATGCCAGCCATAATGTACTGAGCGAAGGCTGCAAATATTGTATTGTCATTAAATCCTAACACCTGCTTTTATTTTCTTGTGGGTAAAGTAATGCTATTAGAAGGCTCTGCATCCTCCTTTTCATCCATCAATTAACAGAAATGCCGGATGGAAACTGATGCAGGAACTGATCCCTTATTTGCAGTCAGATTGTTCCCACCTGTCCGGTGCAGACAGTTTCTGACGCCTGTCAAGATGTTACACAATGATGTTCTAAAAATGAAATAGTTTGTATGAGAGAATAAAAGAAGAATATATGATGGTTATTACTAGAAATGAGCAAATCAGGAAAAATATTAATTTGCCTCTTTACACGGATTTTCCTGGGAAATTTGATTCACACAGAAGTTATTCTCCGAGAATTAAATATCTTTTATTATTCTCTGGGGTCTCTCTAGGTCCCAGAGCATAATAAATATAAAATATAAAAAAAATACATATATTCACCTAACTGCGCACCCAGTCTCTGGCCCCTCTGTTCTTCACCATCACCCATACAGTCCTTATCGTATCTTCTGATTGCTGCTAATGCTGAATTTCCTGATTGGTTCTGTAAGAGTGCATGGGGTCAAGATATTTTGACGTGGTGACCTTTCAGTGATAAGAACATGTGACGATGCCTGTCGGGGTGACATTGACGATGAGGAGCAGAGGGGCCAGAGAGGTGAGCAATAAGGTGATTATAAGAATTTGTTAATCTTTTATGATCGCTAATTTGCTGATTCCATCTGGATGGTGAGTGCTTATATTTGTAATAGTTAAGTAAAATTCAATTCCACTCTATTTTCTCTTATCTCTAGTTAATTGTTCAGGTTCCACATTTTTTTTTTAAATGTAAATAATTAGCAGAAATAATTAGGAAACACGTTTTTTTGCGTATTTGCATAGATTGTGTCCTCCAGTGACTTAACTTGAAACTCATGGGCTCGAATGCAAAAGCTCTAATGGAGCCCCCCAATTATTGCAAGTTTTTAATAACATTGGTCTTTTATATAGGCCAATGGGAGTTTTTCGGGCATCCTGCATTAAAGGGCCATTACAACCCCTGCACTTATAGTAGCTACGCATATGGTATCCTCCTAGTATAAAGTTACCGTAATTTTTGAACTATAAGACGCACTCTTTTACTCCCAAATGTTGGGGGAAAGTTGGTGGTGCGTCTTATAGTCTGAATGTAGGGCTATGAGGAATGAGGGTGCTGCGGTGGAGTGAGTCTTCGGCGACATGCGCAGACTGTTGCAGCACCTACCGTGACCATGTGGGCCCACTCATTTCATATGCATGCATCCTCCTGCCCATCATCTCTCAGCGTTGAAGCCGGCGCTGACAGGTGGGCAGGATGATGTGCGGATGAGCCGGCCCGTGTGATCACCCCTGGCAACTACAGCCTGGAGTGATCACGTGGAGCTATATTCACTGCCCCCAAGTGAATCATTATCAGCGCGGGGGGCAGTGAATAACTACAGTATACTCACCGGTCACTGTTCCCTGCATCATCACGATGTCCTCCTGTTTGCCAGCCAGCTGATCTGTGTAGAGAACGGTGAGCACAGCGATGACGTCATCGCTGTGTGCGCTCTCCACACACATCAGCTGCCACAGACAGGAGGACATCGCGATGCTGCAGGGGAACGGCTCCACACAGGTCAGCGGCGCTGCTGCTGACACAGAGAAAAAGATGATCGATGCTGCAGGGAGTGAGGAAAGGTGAGTATAAATGTTTATTGTTTTCTGTGCCATAGGATACAGGTCATATAGCAGGATAAGGTATATAGCAGGATGAGGGCAAATAACAGGATGGGGGTATATTATGAGCAGGATGGTAGCATTTAGCAGGATGGGGGTATATTATGAGCAGGATGGGGTATTTATCAGGATGGGGGTATATTATGAGCAGGATGGGGGTATATAGCAGGACAGGGGTATATAGCAGGATGGGGGTATATAGCAGGATGGGGGTATATAGCAGGATGGGGGTATTTAGCAGGATGGGGGTATATAGCAGAATGGGGTATATAGCAGGATAGGGGTATTTATCAGGATGGGGGTATATATCAGGATGGGGTATATATCAGGATGGGGGTATATAGCAGGATGGGGGAATATAGCAGGATAGGGGTATTTATCAGGATGGTGTATATATCAGGATGGGGGTATATAACAGGATGGGGCTATATCAGGATGGGGGTATTTATCAGGATGGGACTATTTATCAGGATGGCAGCTATACCAGGATGAGGGACATATATACAAGGATGGGGATCATATACAAGGCAGGAAGATCATTACCAGGATGGGGTACCTTAGTAGAGAATTTGGGGACATTACCCCCATACAGTGTCAGCAGCAGATCCTCGCCCCATAACAGTGTGTCATGACCACATTTTTTACTTAAAAATTTTTTTTCCTATTTTCCTCCTCTGAAACCAGGGTGCGTCTTATGGTCCAGTGCGTCTTATAGTCTGAAAAATACGGTAGGTTATTATTTGTAAGACACAGATATAGGCCAAAAACTATTGTAACTAGACATAATCTATCTTTGGGCTGTTTTGCTTATTTTTTTTATATTTTTTCCAGTTGAAATTACATGAAAAATTTTAATTTGTTAAAATTGTAAAGTTTCAAGAAATACAGAAAGTGCGAGGGACTGCATGGTTCTTCACTAATATATTTCCTATTTATCATGAAATGAAATCATGCAGTGAATCCTTGTTCAATCAAATGAATATAAAAGAGTCCTCCACCTTATAGGCAATTATTGAGACCCAACATGTGAGCCTCTTTAGTTTGCCTATTTTGTCCACTACAGTTGTAATGTCCATAGTATGCAAACTGCAGTTTTGTTTCTTCAGCCAAAAATGCACCCTCTGATAGAAAAACGCATCTCTGGCCGAAAACGCATCAAAAAAGCATGCATTTTTTACATGTTTTCAGTGTATTTTTGCTGCATTTTGGTGCGTTTTTGCCCCTGCGTTTTTTCACTATATTCAATGGAAAAACACAAGGAAAAATACAAAAAAGTGACATGCTGCTTTTTTTTCTGCACCCAAAACTGCAGGCAAAAAATAAGCAACGTGCACACAGCCTTTCTGAATTCTCATAGACTTTGCTGGGGAAGGAAATGCATTCAGTTTAGTGCCACAAGCTGCACCCAAAACTGCACCAAAAACTGTACTGTGCGCACAGGGGCTTACAGTGGTTTCCCAGAGCAAAATCAACTGTTTGCTGAGGTTTCAGGAGCTAGACTGGGAGCAATCAAATAGCATTTAATGAACATAGAAAGGTCAGATTTTGGCAAGACAAAAGTTTTGTCGCCTTGTCATATAATGCACACAACCCTAGTTAGCATCCTCACCTGTGCTCACTAAATGATCGGTTAATCAGTGGGTGTGTATAAAAAGAAACCCAGCACCCCAGACCTTCACTTGAACTGCAACTTGACCTTTGACAACATCCCTGTGACGGGTTCCTTCTCCCATATCACACGATCAACAGAGCGAGAGATGGCTGTGTGACGCCCTGGCCTATCAGGTCGTCACAAGGGTGCCGTGCAATCTGCCCTTCTGCATGGTACCCGCTCCTCCATGGTTACGGGTCCTGTCCCTTTGATGTTGCTAAGAACAGGTATACACAAATCCTGAGGAACACTCTGCACCACACCCACCAAACACCCGTTGGGCAGCCTGAGGGGAATAGGGCCGCCCAGATGTAGGGATGGTAGAAGGAGGGCCAGAAGTGTCTGTTGTAGTCAGAGAGTTTCAGTGAGCAGTGACAGGAAGAGGTCATGCTGTGGAGCTGGGCTCCTGTATCCCGTCCAAGGTGCCAGACGTTGGCCTGGCCTGGAAGGAGCTGGAACCCCGGTCGCAGGGGGTAGTGGCAAGGGGCATGGTACTGCTACGGAGGGCAGTTCAGCGGCCTTGTGCTACAACCGGGCAGGGGCCAGGGCACGAAGGGGTACGCTGATCCTAGGCTGGGAAGTAGAATCATGCAGCCCAGTAATTCACCCAACGAGGACGGAATCTTCATGAACCGCTCTCCACCTGCTCCACAAATTGGGGTACTAGTGCACCGAGGGGGATAGGACTTCCAAAACTGTCCAGAAAATCCCAAGCGTGAACCCTGAGAGAAAGCTCACGCTGCTAGCCATGCAGGTGAGCAGGACCCGAGTAGTTTTAGGCGAAAGGGATCCACCAAGTGTAAACACAGTGCCAAGGGACAAGGCTTCAGACCAACCAGCAACACCAAAAGGGCACGGACCCAGTGTGTTCGGACTAAAGCTGCAGGGCGTTCAAGACTTTGGTTTACCCGGTGTCAGTGTCTGCATCTCTGGACTGTGTGAGTACGTTGTGCCCCTTTGCTTCCAACGGGTCCCCAGCCTGCAATCACTGAGCCCCGGGACACCTTCCCCTGCCCATGGAGGGGTTAACATCACCAGCTGCCATCCCATTGCTCCCGGTCGCTCTCCCTCTCTCCTAAACGCAGCAGCGGTGATATCCCATTTTGCCACGACCCGTGGGAGGCATCACGAACACTACCCAATCCACCCTTTCTTCCCCTTTTTCATTTTCGAGCGGCCCCGGCTCGGGTCCGGAGACCCCTCGAGTCACTGTGGATCCGGATCCGAGCAGACCGTCGGCTGTCGTGGGGTGGCACAGCTGTACAATCCAATAAGCATTTATTCCAAGCAAATCAAGATGGTCCATAACATAATATAATAATAATAATAATAGAGGGTAAAATAGTGTAGCAACACGAATATAGTCCAGAAAGCGATAAATAAATGTCCAGTTCTCTCTGAGAAGCCGCAGCTTCTCCCATAGGATCAATCCTTCTCTCTTGAAGTTCTCAAACAGACTGCCAAATTCCCCAGGTAAGCAAAGAGTTTACAGTAGGTGGATCTCACGCCCCTTCTCCTGACTTAGGAACAAAAGCATGGCAGGGAAGGGATTAAACCTGCAAACAGGACAATGTGCACACAAGGAATACAGAATGGACAGTGAACCACGCCTAAACATTAACCCACACAAAATGGTACATAACCCACAATATTCCACCATCACAATGCCAAAAATCCACCCTGCGACCAAAGCCTTGATTATCAAGTGGCTAAAGACCAGATCCACTGCAAGGGTGGCTGGCACCTTTAATGTGTCTCAGCGTCAAGTACAAAGAATTAGAAAAAAAGATTTGAAGAGTCCGCAAGACAACTGCTCAGGAGGAACATTTGTTGGTTAGAAAATCCAAAGCCAGCCCCTCTTCCACTGCTGCAGAGCTCCAAAAGGCCTGGTCACCTCAAGTCCTTGTGTCAACTAGAACAGTTTGTAGGATTCTGTTTTGAAATGGCCTCCATGGTCGAATCAGTGCCCACATGCCAGCACTAAACAAAAGGCAATTATAAAACTGTGTGGCATTTGCCAAGTCCCACAGCCTGCTAAACAGACGGACACTGGAAAAGTGGCAGAAGGTGGATTTCTTTGATGACTCTTCAGTTGAATTACACCACAGCTGCCGCAAATACTGAAGGAGACCTACTGGAGCCCTTATGGATTCAGAAAACAGTTAAGTTTGGTGGTGGAAAGATCATGGTCTGGGGTTACATTCAGTATGGGGGTGTGCAAAACATTTGCAAGGTGGAAGGCAATATCAATAGCTTAACATATCAGGAAGTATTAGCTACCTCTTACATTCCCAAACATAAAAGAGGTCAAATTCTGCAGCAGGATGGTGCTCCATCTCATACATCCATCTCTACAATAAAATTCCTCCTGGCAAAGAAGATCAAGGTGCTCAAGGACTGGCCAGCCCAGTCACTAGACATGAACATAATTGAGCATGTTTGGGGTAGGATGAAAGAGGAAGCTTGGAAGACAAAACCAAAGAATCTAGATGAACTCTGAGAGGCATGTAAGACTTCATTCTTTGCTATTCCTAAGGACTTCATCAATAAATTGTATGAATCATTGTTGAACCGCATGGATGCAGTCCTTCAAGCTCATGGAAGTCATACACAATATTAAATATGGCTCTAATATCACCACAACTTCATTCATCAATGTTATGCAACATATCTTTGTATTATAAGTTAATTATTTGTATGAATTTCACATTACTTTCTTTGGGCGACAAAACTTTTGTCTTGCCAGAATCTGACCTTTCTGTGTTTATTAAATGATCAATATTTCAGCTTTGCAGCAACTTTATTTTCATAACCTAAACCAAATTTGGAAGAGTTTCAGCTTTCAAAAGAGTAATTTATAAAACCAATGGATGAATTTAAAGTCAGGTTATAAGCTTTAATTTACATAACATGGATAAGTGAAAGAACATTTGTCAGGGACTGTATGTAGAGTAGTTATGGTGTGATAATATCCTCAATGATTATTGTATTTTCTGGTGTCCCATGCCACTACAGTCCTCTTCTGAGTCATGTGGCTAATATCCAATTCTCCGGATCACACAGGGCTCTACATGTAAGCCAGAAGTTTTAAGCCTACGGAGCCATCAGCAAGCAGGAGAAGGTGGCACTGAACAAGGAATAGAGCAGGAGTGAGCATCTGTCACTTCCTGTATGGCAGAAAACTCTTTTGCCTGTAGTCATAGATTTTAGAGGCTGTCAGTCATTCTAGCGAATAGATCTGGAGTGACAGAGGATTTAGAGGTACAATAAGGGGTACTTCTCACATAGCGAGATCGCTAGTCATCGTTTTTGTGACATACAAGTGACCTCATCAGCGATCTCGCTATGTGTGACACTAAGCGGCGACCTGGCCCCTGCTGTGAAATCGCTGATCGTTACACACTGTGCTGGTTCATTTTTTGCTCATTGCTCTCCCACTGTGAAGCACACATTGCTGTGTTTCATAGTGAGAGAGCAACGATCTGAATGTGCAGGGCGCAGGGAGCCGGCTTCTGGAAGCTGCGGACGCTGGTAACCAGGGTACCCATCGGATAACCAAGCAAAGCACTTTGCTTGGTTACCCGATATTTACCTTGGTTACTAGCGTACGCCGCTCTCAGGCTGCCAGTGCTGGCTCTCTGCTCCCTGCACACGTAGCCAGAGTACACATCGAGTAACTAAGCAAAGCGCTTTGCTTAGTAACCCCATGTGTAGCCTTGCTACGAGTGCAAGGAGCCAGCGCTAACCAGTGTGCGCTGGTAACCAGGTAAATATCGGGTAACCAAGCAAAGCATTTTGCTTAGTTACCTGATATTTACCTTGGTTACCAAGCGCAGCATCGTTTCCACGAGTCGCTGCTGGCTGGTGGCTGGTCACTGGTCGCTGGTGAGATCTGCCTCACATTGACAGCTCACCAGCGACCATGTTGCAATGCACCAGCGATTCTGACCAGGTCATATCGTGGTCGGAATCGCTGCTACGTCATTTAGTGAGACGGTACCCTAAGGGCGGCTTTGCACGTTGCGACATTGCACGTGCGATGTCGGTGGGGTCAAATCGAAAGTGACGCACATCCGGCGTCGCAGTCGATATCGCAACATGTAAAACCTTTTTGATACGATGAACGAGCGCAAAAGCGTCGTTATCGTATCATCGCTGCAGCCTCCGACATTTCCATAATGCCGGTGCAGCGACAGGTGCGATGTTGTTCCTCGCTCCTGCGGCAGCACACATCGCTGTGTATGAAGCCGCTGGAGCGAGGAACATCTCCTTACATGCCACCAGCTGCAATACGGAAGGACGGAGGTGGGCGGGATGTTTACATCCTGCTGATCTCCGCCCCTCCGCTTCCATTGGCCGCCTGCAGTGTGACGTCACTGTGACGCCGCACGACCCGCCCCCTAAGGAAGGAGGCGGGTCGCCGGCCAGAGGGACGTCGCACGGCAGGTGAGTGCATGTGAAGCTGCCGTAGCGATAATAATCACTACGGCAGCTTTCACTAGATATTGCACGTGCGACGGGGGCGGGGACTATCGCTGCAGCATCGGTAACACATTGTTACTGATGTCGCAGCGTGCAAAGCCCGCCTAACTCTTCAGTCTCATGTGCAAATCAATTCAAACTCTGAGTCCTCAGTAATGAAGGAATGGTCTCACCCTGTAAAGATATTGCTAGGCTTATCTTTGAAAATGTTACATGCCTATAAAAAATTTTTTAAGGTGAAATGCTGCTGACAGATTCCATTTAAGTTAACTAGTTAAGCTGCCAATTGATTGAATATTGCCTATACAATATTAAAGGGAAACAATCACCTGGATTTTCGTAAATAAGCAAAAGTCAGTGCTATATTGGCACTATCAGGCTAATTCTTCATATACCTGTAGTGGTCAGCTCGGATATTTAAGTTTTGAAATACAAAAAAGTAAAGTTTATAAAATTAGCTGCTTGTTGAGTAACAGCAGCAAAGGAGCAGATAATATAGTCATAGTTATCCCCTTCCCCTGTTATAATTAGCATAAGTATTATACAAATGATTCACTTTGTCTGTTGCAGAACCTGTGTGAGGTCATACCCATGTGACCTGGTATCCAGCTTTGTTGGCTGAGGCCCCACCCCTTCTGGTCACATTGGTATGACCTCACACAGGTCCTGCAACAAAGTGAACAGTTTCTATAATACTTATCTAATTCTAACAGGGGGAAGGATAACTATGAACATATTATCTGCACCTCAGCTGATGTCACTCAACAAGCAGCTAATTTTATAAACTTTACTTTTTTGGATTTCAAAACCTAAACATCTGAGCTGACCACTAAAGGTATGTATAGAATCAGCCTGATAGTGCCAGTATAGCACTGGCTTTAGGTTATATACAAAAATCCTGTTGATTGGTTTCACTTTAAGTTACTAAAATTTATATGAAATTAGTACACAAATCAAACTTAAATTCAAACCTATGAGTCCGTAAAGAAAAATGGATTGCATCCTGTTGTGAATGTCATCCGAGTGGGTGCTGGTGTGGAGCTTCTGGTGGCCAGGAATAGTAATGAAGCTGAGTCTGAATTTGTGACTCAAACAGGTGATGGAATTAATTAGGAATCCAGGAAGTTCTATTGCAGATCAGCCTAGTGTATTTAGGAGAGCAGTTTCTGCCTGGCGGCTGCCGGGGGTGACTGTTTCCTGCTGCTTCTGAAGATGGCTGGGAGTTTTCCCTTCAGTTTCTCCCATTTATTCTGTGCCTGAATCTACTCCGGATAAGTTTACTAGTTTCTGTGCTTAATTGCTGGAATTGCACTTAAGGGTGTTTCTGCTTATTCCATTTTGTTCAGTGTTTTGATTTCTTGTTTGTGACTATCTGTCTCTCTGCTTTTTGCGAGCAGGGCAGTTCTTCCAGCAAGAAAGGGAGCTTGCTCCCTGTTCATGTTTGGATTATTTGCACTTTAGAATATTATTTGTTCTGTGATTTTGTCAGCTCACTGGAGGTCTCTGTCGGCCGACTGAAGCAATAGTGAGTAAAGTACCATTTCTGCAATCCATGGTGTCGCCTTCTTCTTCCCGCACCCTGTCAGTCCTGCAGCATACCACCAGTAGTACTACAACTCCCATCCACTCCGCTCCTGCCTCTGAAGTCCACTCATTCCCTACCACAGACTCTCTTAACGGTTGCCCCGGGGTTACCTGCTCCACCTGTGGGGAACAGAAACACCTCAGCTGCCAAAACACCATCCCCGGGAGTACCATCCAGCAGACGTGGCCCCATGGCCGCAATCCACAGGATTACTGAGATTAGTTACTTACATTCTTGCCGTCGATACATACAATAAGTTCAATCAGTTACAGATGGTTTAGAAGAGACCCACTATTAGGCTTAATACTCAAGGTGCTTGTGGAATAAACAGTCCTTGAGATCAGAGGTGACCTAAATGATATCTCTACAACTCTCTTCATGCCGGACCAGATCAAGTGATCCATAAAGCCCAGATCATTTTTAATTTAGTTTTGGTGTTTCTCTTTAGGTAAATACTCCTTTTTACGTTCTATTACCAATTAATTATATTTACCTGTATAAATTCTGAATTGTCAGAAGAGCTGCTGGCCAATCCAAGTATTACAATGTGATCCTCCAGCAGTAATATGGCAGTATGACTGAATCAATGATGCCTGCACAGAGGGACGTGCAGGATTCTGGATGGGGGAAGAGGTAGAATAATAATTTCCATTAACACACATTCCAATCACTGACACTGGTGAAGAGAGGTGGGAGGGGGAAGGGAGTGAATAATAATTTTTCATTAACGGGCGACCCAATCACTAATGCCAACAAAAAATATAAGGCATCCTCTGAAAATAAGCCTTAGTGTATTTTTTGCAGACAAAAATAATATAAGACCCTGTCTTTTTTTCTGGGAGACACGGTAGTAAAGGATGTGACATCAACAATCATTTGGATAATGACCAATGCCACATGTCTTAAGGTGTAGAAAGTCAACTTTGTTAATTTTAATTTATTTTTTTGCATATTTATGTCCACTGAATGGAGTAGCTCTCTAGATGTTCAAAAAAGAAAGTCTTTCGTAGATCTCTGCCAATCGGAGTTTTGCTGGATAAAGCTTAGAGTAGGAAATTTGCAGACTGTGTAGAAGGCATTTTACATCCAAAAATTGCACTCTTCGCTTTGAGACTTCAATTGAGTAGTCTCGAAAGAAGGACATTTTTAGACCATTGAATGAGATGTCCCCCTTATTGTCGGATGCTTTCAGGATAGCTTCTCTTTCTTTGTAATGATGCAGCTTAAAATAGGACTGGATGCTGAGGAGTGAATAGTGAAATATTCAGGTCTGAATTATTCGTTTAGAATATTCGTACTATTTGTGTATTTGTCATGAATAGTGAATTTAATGCAAGTCAATGAGAAACTTGAATAATTTTCAGACGGACCCTTCCAGGATAACCTACCAAAACTTGGTTTCGGATTACCGACCAAGAAAGAAGTGATTCAAAACCATTTGCTATGAAATCTCATTTTATCATCAATAAATTAATATCATTACAATTCAAACAAGAGAGCCACCTGGGGGGCACATGGTTCCAGAATATCTACACATCATTTCTATCTTGTGCAAAGTTATGTGGTTGTAAGATGTCATAAAGAACAGTCCACAATATCATCTCTATCTATACTATTTCAGTGTGACAAGTACTAAGGTAGGAAGGGTTTGATAACCCACTTTCATCCTGGACAAATGATATAAGGTAGCAGGTCGCCCACTACTTGTGAATCCTCAGCACAAGCTGATATTTTTAGCCATTAAGACCAACACCACCATCATACGTGCTATAGCACCTCCCATTAATCACAGGTGAATCATCCCACCATGTCACACTGATCTAGCAGCAAAATATCTGTCATCCGACTAAACAAATATAGGACTGTCTATATTACATAACATAACACGGCAAATTACCGCTAATAATCATTATTGAGCACTCAGAAAATGAAAGTTACTTACATTATACAGGTTTATCTGGCCATGCGTCCCTCCACCCCTGACGTACGTTTCGCCGCTCGCTTTATCAAAAGGGGCGTGTGGTAGAATAATAATTTCCATTAACACACATTCCAATCACTGACACTGGTGAAGAGAGGTGGGAGGGAGAAGGGAGTGAATAATATTTTTTCATTAACGGGCGACCCAATCACTAATGCCAACAAAAAATATAAGGCATCCTCTGAAAATAAGCCTTAGTGTATCTTTTGCAGACAAAAAAAATATAAGACCCTGTCTTTTTTTCTGGGAGACACGGTAGTAAAGGATGTGACATCAACAATCATTTGGATAATGACCAATGCCACATGTCTTAAGGTGTAGAAAGTCAACTTTGTTAATTTTAATTTATTTTTTTGCATATTTATGTCCACTGAATGGAGTAGCTCTCTAGATGTTCAAAAAAGAAAGTCTTTCGTAGATCTCTGCCAATCTGAGTTTTGCTGGATAAAGCTTAGAGTAGGAAATTTGCAGACTGTGTAGAAGGCATTTTACATCCAAAAATTGCACTCTTCACTTTGAGACTTCAATTGAGTAGTCTCGAAAGAAGGACATTTTTAGACCATTGAATGAGATATCCCCCTTATTGTCGGATGCTTTCAGGATAGCTTCTCTTTCTTTGTAATGATGCAGCTTAAAATAGGACTGGATGCTGAGGAGTGAATAGTGAAATATTCAGGTCTGAATTATTCGTTTAGAATATTTCGTACTATTTGGGTATTTGTCATGAATAGTGAATTTAATGCAAGTCAATGAGAAACTTGAATAATTTTCAGACGGACCCTTCCAGGATGTCTGGCAGGGCTGTAATAATGCTGAAATTAATAGAAAAGTGCTGAAATTGAATGGGAACAAAATTGGAAAGATGCATGGATTCATCTCTGTAACACAGGTCGCTTCTGGGTACAAAGTTGTCAGAGTATTATGCCACCTTGACATGACATCCCCCGCCTTTTTACCTTGATTGGTTATCAAAAATAGAGGCTCCCACACAGCGTTTTTCTTTTTAAATTATTTAAATAAGTAGTAAAAAAATTACTTGAGCTCCTGCTTATTTCCATTGCAGATATAGCAGACAGATTGGGACAGCCACCCCAGTTTGTCTGAGTTTTTTTTTTTACTTACAGAGCTGGTAGTGGGGTGGTCTCATAGACACCTCGGCTTGATGGCAGATGTAATTTTTAAGAAATCCCAGCTGACATAAACCCCCACATATTACCCCAATTGCCACCGTAACAGAATAATCGGATGAGTTGGGTAAAGCGCAACAATTAGTTCATCTAATGGATGAGCCAATTGTAGGGCGGCTGTGGGTTGCTATTTTTAGGCTGGGGAGGACCCAATAACTATGGACATTCCTAGCCTCAGAATACCATTGCCCAGCTGCCTCCTTTACCTGTGCTGGTTATCACAAATAAGTAGGGCATCACAAATAAGCATGTCATTTTTTTTGGTTCTTTTTTTCATTGCCCCTACCAATCACATTAATTCCAGTAGCAAAGATGACTACAGCATTACTGTGATTGGCAGACTAAAAACTAAAGCGGCGAATACCAAAATACTTGATGAATGCCGAATATCCCGAATACCTTAATATTTATGCGAGTAATGAATAGTGCCAAATATTTTTGCTTATCACTAATTCTGTTACAAACATCAAGCACAGATTTTTTTTAAAATGCTAAGTAGTATTATTTCGTTCTGTTAAATTCAAGGATGCCATCTTCCCTAAAATTATTCCTCCTGTGTCTATTCTCCAAATTGTCTGCTTTAAACAATAGAGCAAGATCTTCTGATTGTGTCTGCGAGTGTCACAGGCCAGCCTGGGTATTTTATCCTACACATCCCTGATTTTTCCCTCCGCTGCTGCAGTGAGATTGGTTACTGCCCTATAAAGTGGTTGTCCTCCTGCAAAGAATGCAGTGTGTAGAAAAAATGAGATGACATTTTGGTGTGTGTGAAGACTACAGCTAAGTCAATTTAGAGATTTATATATTGGGGATTTTATTACATGCAAACAAGTAGTGAAATCATTTTCTTATTGTTTATTTTTCTTACTGGTTGAAAGAGTGATTTGTTTAGTGTCGGCACCTGCAAATCACCATGTGTGAGATGAAGCACAACAAAGTGCTTGAAACTCCTTGAAATAATTATATTCAAGTCATTTTAGGATTTGTATGTGAAATTAGTTTACATTTACTTCAGATGTTGCAATTTTTTGGAAAGAAACACAATGTTAAATATTTGCTTTTTTAATAATAAATTTCTATTGTGAGAGTTGAATATTATATCAGTAATACATTTTAAAAAAGACTTTTCCTGACCTTTGACCTTATCAACAGTACATTCCTGTACATAATAAAAGAAATATTGATGTAATTGTTTTTACCTACTTATATTTTATCCACTCCACCAAAATTATTGGCACCTTATGTATTACAATTTCTATCACTCAACTGGACATTTCATTTTAATTAGCTCTGTTGGCAAGTAATTTAATCCCACTATGACGCCCACATATCTAAAAGAAATAAAAAGCCCAGTTTAACCACTTCACAACCGAGGATGTACCAGTATGTCCTAAATCGTGTCGGGGTACCCACCGCCAGCTGCTGTGGTGAGTTGGCGGCGATCCCTGCACATGTCTGCTGATTTGAACAGCAGACATGTGCGGCTAACAGGCGCATGTGGATCTGTGATCTACCCGCGCCTGCTAACCCCTTAGATCACACTGTCAAAATGTGATAGCGTGATGTACATGGCTGTGTCAGGGAAATCGCCTTTCCCCGCTGCTATCGAAAGCCCTGTGATGTGATCATGGGGAGCTGATGGTTGCAATGGTGGTGATGGGTCATGTGATGACTCCTGTCACTATCATGACATGGTTCCTGTTAGAGCCAACAGAGCAGCAGCTCTAATAGGAACGCTGCATTTCTGCTGATCAGAGTTGTGCAGCTCTGATCAACAAAAATGAACAAGTGATCAGACTTCTGAGCCTTATAGTCCCCTAGGGGGACTACTAGAAAGTAAAAAAAGTTTTAAAAAATTAAAAAAAATAAAAAACCTCATATGGCAAGGTTGGTGGAAAAATAAAAAAGTTACAGCTCTCGGAAAAAGGGGGGCAAAAACCGAAAAATAGAAAATCGCCTGGGGTGAAAGGGTTAAAGTTAAAAAAAATCATTGTATTAGGTGTCAGTAATTTCAGGAGACTATAAAATGTAATAAAATTATTTTATCTACATTTGTGTTACTATTTGCAGGATTGTACAGTTGATAAGGTCTATAGTTGTGAATGGTCCTCTTTATTGCTAGTTCTTTAACATCATCATGAGTAGAGTTGAGCGCGGTTCGTGGTTCGTGGTTCTCCAGTTCGCGGCTCGAGTGATTTTTGGGCTGTTCGAGATCGAACTAGAACTCGAGCTTTTTGCTAAAAGCTCGATAGTTCTAGATACGTTCGAGAACGGTTCTAGCAGCAAAAAGCAGGGCTTTTTACAGCTACAGTGAGCAGGAGCCATCGCTGGCAGCCTGCCACAAGCTGGTAACCAAGATAAACATCGGGTATCCAAGCAAAGCGCTTTGGTTAGTAACCCAATGTTTATCTTAGTTACGTGCAGGAAGCCCACACTTTCCCGCTCAGCTCGCTCCACCCCCTCCTGCCCGCGGCATGTACACATACATACACATACACAAACACACACACACACACATCCACATCCCCCCCCCCCCGCCCGCCCGCCCGCCCGCTCGCTCGCTCGCTCGCTCGCTCGGCTTACCTGCGGTGATGAAGTCCCGCCATCCCGACCTCAGCGCTGTCACTTTCCTCCATGGCCGCCGCTTGTCACATCACCTATCGCTTCCGACCCGAGACTGACTAGCGGTGACGTCACGGACCTCTCGCGATACTTGGTGTGAAGGCGCCGGGCGGTCATTGAGCTCAGTGACAGGGGCTGTCAGTGTGCTGGAGATCAGCGCAGGTAATGTACCTCGCTGACAGCAGCACTTGTCATCCCCCTGCAGTGACCTGGGCTGACCCATTGATGTTAGCTCAGGTCACTGCACTGCTCTCCCAGCCAATGGGGAACATCCTGCTCTTCATTGACTGGGACAGTGTGGATCGTCATGGCAACCCCTTGGATTACACCAGACCTGGATTTGTTTTTCAATCTAATAAATTGGTTAAAGAGGGAATGTTTTGGGGAGTGTTTTTTCAAATAAAAATGTGTTTGTCGTGTATTTTTTTTTTATTACTGACTGGGTTGGTGATGTCGGGTATCTGATAGACGCCTGACCTCACCAACCCCAGGGCTTGATGCCAGGTGACATTACACATCTGGTATTAACCCCAAATATTACCCCGTTTGCCACCGCACCAGGGCGCGGGATGAGCTGGGGCGAAGCACCAGGATTGGCGCATCTAATGGATGCGCCACTTCTGGGGCGGCTGCGGCCTGCTATTTTTAGGCTGGGGAGATTCCAATAACCATGGACCTCCCTAGTCTGAGAATATCAGGCCCCAGCTGTCTGCTTTACCTTGGCTGGTGATCCAATTTTGGGGGACCCCTACGTGTTTTTTTTTTCAATTATTTATTTAATTTAAAATAACAGCGTGGGGTGCCCTCAGTTTTGGATTACCAGCCAAGGTGAGGTTGCCAGCTGTGGTCTGCAGGCTGCAGCCGTCTGCTTTACCCTAGCTGGCTACAAAACTAGGGGGAACCCTATGTCATTTTTTTTTCATTTTTTTGGCTAAATACAAAGCTAAGCACCCCTTAGTGCCACATGAAAGGTACCAAAGGGTGTTCCACTTTTTCTCCATTTTTTTCTCCACTTTCTCTCCACTTTTTCTCCACTTTTTCTCCATTTTTTTCTCCACTTATTCTCCACTTTTTCTCCTCTTATTCTCCACTTTTTCTCCACTTTTTCTCCACTTTTTCTCCTCTTATTCTCCACTTTTTCTCCTCTTATGCTCCACTTTTTCTCCACTTTTTCTCCACTTTTTCTCCTCTTAATCTCCTCTTAATCTCCACTTTTTCTCCACTTTTTCTCCACTTTTTCTCCACTTTTTCTCCACTTTTTTCTCCACTTTTTCTCCACTTTTTCTCCTCTTATGCTCCACTTTTTCTCCACTTTTTCTCCACTTTTTCTCCTCTTATGCTCCACTTTTTCTCCACTTTTTCTCCACTTTTTCTCCACTTTTTCTCCACTTTTTTCTCCACTTTTTCTCCACTTTTTCTCCTCTTATGCTCCACTTTTTCTCCACTTTTTCTCCACTTTTTCTCCACGTTTTCTCCACGTTTTCTCCACGTTTTCTCCACTTTTTTCTCCACTTTTTCTCCTCTTATGCTCCACTTTTTCTCCACTTTTTCTCCTCTTAATCTCCACTTTTTCTCCACTTTTTCTCCACTTTTTCTCCACTTTTTCTCCACTTTTTCTCCACTTTTTCTCCACTTTTTTCTCCACTTTTTCTCCACTTTTTCTCCTCTTATGCTCCACTTTTTCTCCACTTTTTCTCCTCTTATGCTCCACTTTTTCTCCACTTTTTCTCCACTTTTTCTCCTCTTATGCTCCACTTTTTCTCCACTTTTTCTCCACTTTTTTCTCCACTTTTTCTCCTCTTATGCTCCACTTTTTCTCCACTTTTTCTCCTCTTATGCTCCACTTTTTCTCCACTTTTTCTCCACTTTTTCTCCATTTTTTTCTCCACTTATTCTCCACTTTTTCTCCTCCTATTCTCCACTTTTTCTCCACTTTTTCTCCACTTTTTCTCCTCTTATTCTCCACTTTTTCTCCACTTTTTCTCCACTTTTTCTCCATTTTTTTCTCCACTTTCTCCACTTTTTCTCCACTTTTTCTCCACTTTTTCTCCACTTTTTCTCCACGTTTTCTCCACTTTTTTCTCCACTTTTTCTCCTCTTATGCTCCACTTTTTCTCCACTTTTTCTCCACTTTTTCTCCTTTTAATCTCCACTTTTTCTCCACTTTTTCTCCACTTTTTCTCCACATTTTCTCCACTTTTTCTCCACTTTTTTCTCCACTTTTTCTCCACTTTTTCTCCTCTTATGCTCCACTTTTTCTCCACTTTTTCTCCACTTTTTTCTCCACTTTTTCTCCTCTTATGCTCCACTTTTTCTCCACTTTTTCTCCACTTTTTCTCCTCTTATTCTCCACTTTTTCTCCACTTTTTCTCCACTTTTTCTCCTCTTATTCTCCACTTTTTCTCCACTTTTTCTCCACTTTTTCTCCATTTTTTTCTCCACTTTCTCCACTTTTTCTCCACTTTTTCTCCACTTTTTCTCCTCTTATTCTCCACTTTTTCTCCACTTTTTCTCCACTTTTTCTCCATTTTTTTCTCCACTTTCTCCACTTTTTCTCCACTTTTTCTCCACTTTTTCTCCACTTTTTCTCCACGTTTTCTCCACGTTTTCTCCACTTTTTTCTCCACTTTTTCTCCTCTTATGCTCCACTTTTTCTCCACTTTTTCTCCACTTTTTCTCCTCTTAATCTCCACTTTTTCTCCACTTTTTCTCCACTTTTTCTCCACTTTTTCTCCACTTTTTTCTCCACTTTTTCTCCACTTTTTCTCCTCTTATGCTCCACTTTTTCTCCACTTTTTCTCCACTTTTTTCTCCACTTTTTCTCCTCTTATGCTCCACTTTTTCTCCACTTTTTCTCCACTTTTTCTCCTCTTATTCTCCACTTTTTCTCCACTTTTTCTCCACTTTTTCTCCTCTTATTCTCCACTTTTTCTCCACTTTTTCTCCACTTTTTCTCCATTTTTTTCTCCACTTTCTCCACTTTTTCTCCACTTTTTCTCCACTTTTTCTCCTCTTATTCTCCACTTTTTCTCCACTTTTTCTCCACTTTTTCTCCATTTTTTTCTCCACTTTCTCCACTTTTTCTCCACTTTTTCTCCACTTTTTCTCCACTTTTTCTCCACGTTTTCTCCACGTTTTCTCCACTTTTTTCTCCACTTTTTCTCCTCTTATGCTCCACTTTTTCTCCACTTTTTCTCCACTTTTTCTCCTCTTAATCTCCACTTTTTCTCCACTTTTTCTCCACTTTTTCTCCACTTTTTCTCCACTTTTTCTCCACTTTTTCTCCTCTTATGCTCCACTTTTTCTCCACTTTTTCTCCTCTTAATCTCCACTTTTTCTCCTCTTATGCTCCACTTTTTCTCCACTTTTTCTCCACTTTTTCTCCTCTTATGCTCCACTTTTTCTCCACTTTTTCTCCACTTTTTCTCCTCTTATGCTCCACTTTTTCTCCACTTTTTTCTCCACTTTTTCTCCTCTTATGCTCCACTTTTTCTCCACTTTTTCTCCACTTTTTCTCCACTTATGCTCCACTTTTTCTCCACTTTTTCTCCACTTTTTTCTCCACTTTTTCTCCTCTTAATCTCCACTTTTTCTCCACTTTTTCTCCACTTTTTCTCCACTTTTTCTCCACTTTTTTCTCCACTTTTTCTCCACTTTTTCTCCTCTTATGTTCCACTTATTCTCCACTTTTTCTCCACTTTTTCTCTACTTTTTCTATGGTCGGTCTACCCATTAGCTCTGCCATGCATAGTGTAGCTCTACACCTACTGCACATGTTACTTTATGATTGACATCTCTTTCGTACCAGAGCTGTCTAAGTCTACTCTGACCCCATATTTGTCATTACTATATTGTCCTTGTACTGTATTATGACATTTGTATCATGTGTTTCATTTCTTGCTGTGTTGCAATTTTTTTGCTGCATCCCAATTGTACCTCTACATTGTTCGAGTTTATGTTATTGTTCTCTCACTCTTATGTGATACTGATTATTGTCATTTTTCATGATTACATGCAGATAAGTCCAATCTGACGAAGGCTCAGGCCGAAACGTCATTTGTAACTTGTCTTGGACAAAAACATATATGCTTATGAAAAAAAAATTTTCTTAATACGGACCAATAAAGAGTGATTTTGCATTACTATCCGTTGTGACTTACTGACTTAGTCTGGGAGATATAGAGTGCCGAGGTTACTCACTAATTTTATCTATTATTACCTCTGAGCACCTATATACCAGTGAGCAGAGCTTCCTCTACAGTAGTTCTCCTGATTAGGCATGCCCTTACCTCATGAGCAGGGCATTGCAGCTTTGGTAGCAACCATTACGACATGGACTCTGCTGCTGTGGACCCGGGGAGAGTGAGTGCAGATTCATTGCACCCACACTCCTCACATGAAGGGTCCGCACTCCTAGAAAATGGGGGATACGTTCCCTGAGTGTCTCCCCCCCATATTCTAGACGGTCCAGAGTTGTCGTGGGACCCCTTTATTTTTTTTCTTACAATAAATTGGTGAAAGAGGAAATGTTTTGGGGACTGTTTTTTCAAATAAATTTCTTTTGTCGATTTTTTGTTTTTGTTAGTACTGACAGTTTATGATGTTGGGTATCTAATAGACGCCATGACATCACAAACTGCTGGGCTTGATCTCAGGTGACTTTACAGCTAGTATCAACCCGATTTATTACCCCGTTTGCCACTGCACCAGGGCACGGGATGAGCTGGGGTGAAGCGCCAGGATTGGCGCATCTAGTGGATGCGCCACGTCTGGGGTGCCTGCGGCCTGCTATTTTTAGGCTGTGAAGGCCCAATAACTATGGACCTTCCCACCCTGAGAATACCAGACCACAGCTGTCCGCTTTACCTTGGCTGGTGATCCAATTTGGGGGGTCCCCTACTTTTATTGTGTAATTATTAATATTTATAAAATAATTATAAAAAAGAGCCTGAGGGGACCTCCACATTGGATCCCCAACCACGGTAAAGCTGCCAGCTGTGGTTTTCAGGCTACAGCCGTCTGCTTTACCCTAGCTGGCTATCAAAAATGGGGGGACCCAACGTAATTTTTTTTTTTTAACTATTTTTTAAATAGAAAAAATTAATGGGCTTCCCTGTATTTTGATTGCCAACCAAGGTAACGGCAGGCAGATGGGGGTGGCAACCCATAGCTGTCTGCTTTATCTGCGCTGAGAATCAAAAATACCGCGGAGCGCTACGTCATTTTTTTAAAGATTTATTTTTACAGCACTGTGATGTCCAGCAATCAAAATACAGGGAAGCCCATTTTATTTTTAGTTATTTAAATAAATAATTAAAAAAAATATATGTTAGCTCCCACTGCATTTTTTGTATTGCTAGCTAAGGGTAATCCAAGCAGCTACTGGCTGCTAACCCCCACTGCTTGGTGTTACCTTCACTGGCAATGGAAAATCCAGGGAAGCATTTTTTTTTTTTTTTGCCAAAAAGCTACAAAAAAAGGACGTGAGCTTCGCCATATTTTTGTATGCTAGCCAGGTATAGCAGGCAGGTGCTGGAAGAGTTGGATACAGCGCCAGAAGATGGCGCTTCTATGAAAATGCCATTTTCTGAGGTGGCTGCAGACTGCAATTCGCAGCAGTGGGGCCCAGAAAGCTCAGGCCAACCGGTGGTGCGGATTCCAATCCCAGCTGCCTAGTTGTACCTGACTGGACACAAAAATGGGGCAAAGCCTACGTCATTTGTTTTCTAATTATTTCATGAAATTCATGAAATAATAAAAAAAGGGCTTCCCTTTATTTTTGGTTCCCAGCCGGGTACAAATAGGCAACTGGGGGTTGGGGGCAGCCGTACCTGCCTGCTGTACCTGGCTAGCATACAAAAATATGGCGAAGCCACATAATTTTTTCAGGGGGCAAAAAACTTCTGCATACAGTCCTGGATGGAGTATGCTGAGCCTTGTAGTTCTGCAGCTGCTGTCTGTCTGTATGGAGAAGAGCAGACAGCAGCTGCAGAACTACAAGGCTCAGCATACTCCATCCAGGACTGCATGCAGAAGTTTTTTGCCCACCAAAAAAATGACGTGGGCTTCGCCATATTTTTGTATGCTAGCCAGGTACAGCTGGCAGCCACGGGCTGCCTCCAACCCCCAGTTGCCTATTTGTACCCGGCTGGGAACCAAAAATATAGGGAAGCCCGTTTTTTTTTAATTATTTCACTTATTTCATGAAATAATTAAAAAACAAATGACGTGGGCTTCGCCCTATTTTTGTGTCCAGCCGGGTACAACTAGGCAGCTGGGGATTGGAATCCGCAGCACAGGTTAGCCCGAGGTTTGTGGGCGCCTCTGCTGCGGATTTCAGTCCGCAGCCGTCCCAGAAAATGGCGCTCTCATAGAAGCGCCATCATCTGGCGCTGTATCCAACTCTTCCAACAGCCCTGGAGCCGGGTGGCTTGTTGGGTAATCATGAGTTAATACTGGCTTTGTTTTACCAGCCAGTATTAAGCCAGAGATTCTTAATGTCAGGCACGTTTGACCCGGCCATTAAGAATCTCCAATAAAGGGTTAAAAAAAGACACCACACAGAGAAAAAATACTTTAATAGAAATAAATACACAGACACATTAGAGACTCCATCTTTATTACCCCCTGTCAGCCCTCCACGATCCTGCTCTTCTATCTGCTTTCTTTCTAGTGTAGTAGTAGTGACGATTGTAGTGAGGGGCATCACTTGGGGCTGGGGAACCTCCATCCTAACTACAATGCTCACTACAATCGGGAAGCAGCGTGCAGCCTTCACTCCGTGAGTGATCACTGCTGGCTGCTAGCGGTAACAGCGGTAACGCTGACAGACGCGTTACCATAGCAACGGTGCTCCCGGAGCCGCGGTTAGCGGTGACGTCACCGCTAACTGCGTTGCTATGGCAACGGTGATCTCCGTTAATGACCGGCTGTGTCAGCCGGTCCCTAACGGAACGGGGAGTCGACCGTGTGCTAGAGCATGTCGCCGGTACACGGCGATACACATATGTGCACCGTGTACCGGAGAGATGCACTCGCAGGTCCTACATGACGTGTCATAGTCATGTGACCAGTCTGTAGCCAATGAGATAATAGCCACGTGACTGGTCACATGGTTATTTTGACGTCACGATAGGTCCTGCTTCTCTGCTGGCAGTGCAGGTCACCGGGAGGATTCAGCGATCATCGGATGGAATAGCGGCAGGAGACAGAGTGCAGAAGGGATCGCGGGGACCGGTAAGTGTTATGGCAATGTTTATTAACTGTTTGTGTACATTTATAATGCATTTTTATGTGTTTGTGATTGCCTCCCATTATAGCCTATTGGTTCTAGTTCGGTTCGTCGAACGTTCGACGAACCGAACTCGAACGGGACCCCCGTTCGGCGAACCGGCCTCGAGCCGAACCGGGACCGGTTCGCTCATCTCTAATCATGAGACTTTTTTCTGTATACCCTGAGTTACTGAGTGAACACACTAAACTAATTATAAGAAGTCAAAAAATGTACTTGATGGTGATATTTTTTGACATTTTCCTCCTGCTTCAACAAATAATTGAAAATTGTAGAAATGCATTGACGTGTCAAAACAGGACAGAGAGAAAGAAAAACAGTCTTTCTTGAAGCAATCAGTATTCTATACAGAATATACTCTGTGAGGCCTCTGCCACACATACGTGACAAAACGTAACGTTTTTGTCACGTACGTGTTAAAAGGGTGGTTTTGTCCCCGTGTGCCGTGTTTATGGCACATACTTGTTCTCCGTGTGTTATACATAATAACACACTGAGAACGGAAAGCCCCGCCTTACCTGCATCATCCGGCGCTGTCTGTGGTGCTAAATGACAGCGTCTGGCCAAAGCCACGCCCCGCTGACGCTGCTTCCGGCCCCCAGTGAAGAAGAAGCGTTGTTCAAATTCACTGGGGGATGGATGCAGGGGACAGCCGCGGCAGAGACTGCAGGTATGGTGGAGGTGAGTATATGTTTTTATTATTTTTACACTGACACGTGTCTTTCTCCGGCATGTGTCACATGGGCCCGCACCCACACTACATCCATGTGGTACGGGTGCGGCCGTATGACACCCGTGCTGCCGGAGCAACACGCACATGTCAGCGTTTTTAAAAAACGGACACACGTAAGTACGGAACGGACACACGTTCCGTTCCTGAATACTTACGTGTGTCCATAACAATAACAATACATAGGACCACGTGGGCCCGTGTCTCCGGTACGTGAAAAAAAAAGGCACACACATACCGGAGGCACGTGAGTGTGGCAGAGGCCTTAGTGGTGAAGGCATAGCAATACTATATTGGAAGGCAGCTAAGAGAGTCTGCACGTGCATGCTCCATCAGGAGAATCGGAATTGCAGCACAATGATTCCTATGGCAATCACTGGATAAATAGAGACCGGAGGGGCATCCTTAGGGAAGTTATATGTGCAAAATGAGGAAAATGTAACAATGTTTTCTATTGGCACAAATTATTAATAATATATACAATGTCCTTTATTGTAAGGCACATCAAGGATTTGGGAATAACCGTGCATGTATTTTTGGCTAAAAAACAAAACATTTGTGCATTACACATTTTGGACAGTTTGGTATTTGCAGTCTCTATGTATGTGCATGGCTGACTAGAAATTGAGTCACATGGATTTAAAGGGAATCTGTCACCAGGTTTTTGCATCTTCATCTGAAAGCAGCATTATGTAGAGACAGAGACCCTGATAACAATGATGTGCCACTTAATTTACTGGGTGCAGCAGGTGTGACACAATCAGATTTCTTGGATGTAAAACTGAGCTCAGAAAACCTACCCCGCCCACACCACAGCTTTCTGTGTACATTATACATTGGAAGGGAGCTGCTTCATAGAGTGGGACCTGGTCATACAAGGGCTGACGTGCCTTATAGTCCAGACAGTGATAATCTCCTAGTGAGGAAACCTTCATAGTATGGAAATAACACACAGCCTAATAATTGACACATTATTGTCTCACTCCCTAGCTCATACTGTCTTCAGATTACATAGTAAAACCTGACAGCTTCACTTTAAGCAAGAAAATAAAAAAAAAGACCCCAAAAGACAATGATAATAGACCAGTATAAAGTTTCCAATGATTCTTCTCCTTCAATTAGGATCAATACTAAAGTTTCAACTAAAAAAGAAAATTTGCCAAATAAATGCCCCAATAAAAATGCAGTATGAATTGAGCTTCATGATTTTAATTATAAAAGGATCGGCCCGATGTTATAATGAATACAGACTTGGCAATTGCTTAATTAGAAGAGTGACAAATACCGTCTGGATGCCGTTTATGACTTTTTATGTTGAGAATAGAAGCTTCTTAAAAAGGTCACCCAAGAATACTGGACTTTTTAAATTGGGACCATCGTGGTGCTTAAAGGGATAACTTTCTTTTTTTCTTTTTTAATTAAAATGAAATAAATAAATACTGACCTTTAAAAACCCACCAGTACCAGATACCTTTGGCACATGAGGAAGTCTGATGACCTACGAGGGACAATGGAAGCAGTATGGTGGAAGAGCAGGGATGTAATGTATTTTTTGATTTTAGCACTCCCATGGAGCCTTTTAAAAGAGTTTCTTGACAATAATCAACCCCAGAGTTTTGTATAGTACATACAGTGTAAATTCCAGCTAACCACCATTATAATAGACCACTGTAGTGATGTTTTTAATTTTTTAGTTAAGTGATTTTTAAAAGTAAATAATGTGGAGCACTTCAGAAAATGTTATAAAACATCATGTCAGACAAGCTTTAGGTCTCCATCATACCAACCTCCATCCAACCTCAAACTAGGTTTTTCAGATGCCATTTGGCACTTTATATGTTATCAGTTTTATGCAATACTATGGCTAAAATCTGAAAGCTTAGAACAAAGAAGAGAAACATTTCTTTAACAAGAAAACAAGCGCATTTTTGTGAATATATGATTTTGTGTGCACATTATTTTACTACTGACAAGCAGCCCATTTTGTAGCAATGCTAATAATGTCATTTATTAAGCAAGTTCAAGATATTGTAATTAAATATTCCTCCCTCATTTAAATTTATGTCTAAAGTTAAAAAACAAACCATAAACCTTATTATTTAAATGGATTTAAGTAGTTTTGTAAATCAACGGTGCATGCTGCTTTTATGTTATCCTAAATCAACAGAATAAAACCTTATTTATATGGATAAGTTTACTTTTGTTTGCATTTCTATGAGAATGTACAACAATTGATTTTGCCAAAGAGAAGATGTAGCACTGAAAATATGCTTGAATTTTAATAAGTATTTGTATAAAAGAAGGTAAAAACAATGTATTTTGTTGCAATGTAATGACCAAATTTACCATATTGTAGGTAACTGTATAGTTCACAGGGTTTTCCAGCACTTTAATATTGTTCTTCAGTATACAGTGGGGAAAATAAGTATTTGATACACTGATGATTTTGCAAGTTTTGCCACCTACAAAGAATGGAGCGGACTGTAATTTTTATTGTTGGCACACTTGAACTGTGAAATGCTTCTTACGAAGCCACCCCTTAGTTGCCCTGGATGTGTGTTTCTGGTCATTGTCATGCTGGAAGACCCAGCCATGACACATCTTCAATGCTCTTACTGAGGGAAGGAGGTTGTTGGCCAAAATATCATTATACATTACCCAATCCATCCTTTCTTCAATAAAGTGCAGTTGTCCAGTCCCCTTTGCTGAAGCATCCCCAAAGCATGATGTTTCCACCCCAATGTTTCACGGCTGAGATGGTGTTCTCGGGGTTGTTTTCATCCTTCTTTTTCCTTCAAACATAGTGAGTTCATACCAAAAAATTATATTTTGGTCATATGTGATCATATGAGCTTCTCCCATGCCTCCTCTGAATCATCCAGATGATCATTGGTGAACTTTAAATGGGCTTAGACATGTGCTGGCATTACCAGGTGGATTTTTCGTGCCCTGCAAGATTTTAATCCATGACGGCGTAGTGTTACTAATGATAATATATATAATCTTCAAGACTGTGATCTCAGGTCCACCCGTGTAGTTCTGGGCTGATTCCTGACCTTTGTCAAAATCATCCTTACCCCAGAAAGTGAGATTTGCATGGAACCCCAGACAAACAGTCATCTTGTGTTCATTCCATTTTCTAATAATTGCACTAACAGTTGTTGCCTACTCACCAAGTTGCCCTCAGGCCAGCTTTGTGCAGGTCTATAATGTTGTCCCTCTTGGCCTTAGACAGCTCTGTTCTTGGTCATGGTGGAGAGGTTTCAGTGTGATTTCTTGATTTTGTGGACAGGTGTCTGTTATATAGGTAACAAGTTGAAACAGGTGCAAATAATAAAAGAGTGCATAGTAGGAAGACTTCTTAAAGAAAAAATAGCAGGTCTGTGAGAGCCAGAATTCTTCTCGGTTAGTAGGTGATAAAATACTTATTTCATGCAATAAAATGCAAATAAATTATTTAAAAATTATACATTGTGATTTTCTCTATTTTTTATTTTCTCTGAGAAGTGTACCTTTGATAAAAATTACAGACCTGTCCATTCTTCGCAGGTGGTAAAACTTGCAAAATTGACAGTGTATTAAATATTTATTTTTCTTACTGTAGTTAACTAATTTCAGATCATTTGGGGTCTGACATCTGACACCCCCAAGTTCACCACATTTGATGCCAAACCATTAAGATTGCACTTTTTGTTAAAGATATGTAGCCACCATAATTTATTGAAATAAGTCATCATTGCCAGTTTTGAGCACATAGTGCAAAACATTTTTTCAAAACAACATTATTCATCTTCCGTAACCTAAAATTCAGGTATGTCTTCCACCTAATGTTTAATGAAAATATTTTTTAATGACCAGCATCTGGGGTTCATTGGAGCTCTGCATGAGTCTCAGAACCAAATTAAAACATTTTTCTGAAAACAAAATTCATCATGTTCCTTGCATAAAATTTATACTGTTATGATCTGGAACCATGGAAGTTCACAATAGATCATTGGCAAAAAAAGGTGACAAGAGCATTGGCAACTAATCTGGCCGCCATCCCCTTACTAACCATCAACACTAAAAGTAGCTGAGGGGTGAACTAACATCCTATGCACCGCGAACCCAGCCGGGGAACTAGCTATCCTAAAGGAAGGAAGGATGAATAACTCTCTGCCTCAGAAATAGACCGCAAAGGCATAGCAAGCCCCCCACATTCAAAGACTACGGTGATATAGGAAAACACAATACACAGATGGATGAAAGGATTAGCAAAGGTGAGGCCCCATTGACTAAATAGGAAAGGATAGGAAAGGGGCTGATGGGGGCCAGAGAAAAACACTACAAAAATCCAAACACCTGATAGTACAAAAAGTCCTCAGATCGCACGATCTGAACTTCGTCCTATATCAGGTGCTCTTGTCAAACCAATGAACAGAAAACAGGAACAATTACAAATTCAAGAAGCAACAAACACATGGACTTTTAGGAGCAATACTCCAAACATTAACTATTGTGCGGTTTCTGCCACTACCACTACCACTGCTCAGCCATGCCAGTCAGATATCTCCTGGTTGCCCATAGGAGGAGCAGTCAATAGTATATAAGGTGAGACCATTTTAGATACCTATTTTTCAACAAGGTGCATGCTCTGTTACTATCACATCCAGAGTTTTGCTGTTTCTCCTTATAAACTCTTGGTTATTGGAATTTGCCATCTTCTATAATCAGTGCAGTGGTACCTACTCTTTCATTTTTTACTTTTATTTTATAATATGAGACAGGGCTAGTACAGGCCCACCAGCAGCTATAATAGTCATTTTTAAGATAAGTGCTTTATTCCTTTTTATAGAAATACTAGCTGTAGTATCCGGGTGTTGCCCGAGATAGTAACTGTCTCTCTGTCAGTCACTGTCAGTCTCTGTCTGTTTGTCTATGTCTATGTCTGTCTGTCTGTGTGTGTCTGTCTATCTGTCTATGTCTTTTTCTGTCTGCCTCTGTGTATCTGTCTCTGTGTGTCTGTCTTGGTGTGTATGTCTCTGTGGGTCTGTCTCTGTCTGTCTGTCTGTCTCTGTGTGTCCATCTCTCTGTCTGTCTCTTTACCTGTCTATCTCTGTGTGTCTGTCTGTCTCTTTCCGTGTCTGTCTTTTTCCCTGTCTGTGTGTTTCTCTCTATCCATGTGTGTCTTTGTCTCTGTCCATGTCTGTCTGTGTCTATCTCTCTGTCTGTCTGTGTTTTTCTCTCTGTCTGTCGCTCTCTATCTCTGTGTCTGTCTCTATCTATCTCTGTGTCTGTCTGTCTCTCGGTCATGCTGCCAGCAGGGGGAGCTGGAGTCCTGCAGGGAAAGACACTACACAGAGCTGAATGAGCAAGGAGGGGAACTCCCAGTGTGTTCTAATGCAGTGTCTGCTAGCATCAGCCGGACAGCTGAAGCTGTGGAGCTTGTGGGGGATGATCAGATGGATCCGGGTCATACACAGTAGGGGAAGCAGGAAGACCGGAGGAACTAGCAATGGAGGAGTCGAGATCAGGCCGAGGTCGGTACCATAGGAAACAATCGAATAGGCAGGTAGGAGAGGGGGAAACAACCAGGGCTATTGTGGGAAGGAAGGATGTGGGACAGAGGAATGGCAGAACGACTCGGGGATAGAACACAGACAGAGGCTTAGGGCACAGAGAGAGAACGGATCAGGATCACACTTACAGGGCCCAGCACTCATAGGCAAAGCAGCACTAAGCTTATAGCCGGCGCTGGTTCACTGGAAATGTCAGCTTTTAAGGCATCCAGGCTCCGGTAGTGAGGCCCAGGAGAAGGCTCCACCCCCTAGCCATGTAGACGGGGAGGCGAACCATGACACTCTCTTTCTCTGTGTCTGTCTGTCTCTCGCTATCTAGGTCTGTCTCTCTCTATCTCTGTGTTTGTTCTGTCAGTCTCATTCCCTGCCTGTCTCTTTCCCCATCTGTCTCTTTCTTGGTCTGTCTCTTTCTTGGTCTGTCTCTTTCCCAGTCTGTCTCTTTCCCCATCTGTCTTTTCCATTTCTGTCTCTTTCCCCGTCTGTCTCTTTCCCTGTCTGTCTCATTCCTTGTCTGTCTCTTTCCCTGTCTGTCTCTTTCCCCGTCTGTCTTTTTCCCCATCTGTCTTTTTCCCCATCTGTCTTTCCCCGTCTGTCTCTTTCCAGGTCTGTCTCTTTCCAGATCTGTTTCTTTCCCCGTCTGTCTCGTTCCCTGTCTGTCTCATTCCCCATCTGTCTATTTACCCGTCTGTTTCTTTCCAGGTCTGTCACTTTCCGGGTCTGTCTCTTTCCCTGTTTCTGTTTCTTTCCCTGTCTCTCTCTTTCCCTGTCTTTGTCTCTTTCCCTGTCTTTGTCTCTTTCCCTGTCTTTGTCTCTTTCCTTGTCTCTGTCTCTTTCCTTGTCTCTTTCCCTGTCTGTCTCTGTCTCTTTCACTGTCTCTCTCTCTGTCTTTTTCCCTGTCTGTGTCTCTGTCTGCTTCTTTCTCTTTGACTGTCTGTCTCTCTGTCTCTTTCCCTGTCTCTTTCCCTGTCTCTCTGTCTGTCTGTCTCTTTCTGTCTCTGTCTCTTTCCCTGTCTGCCTCTTACTCTGTCTGTGTCATTGTCTGTCTGTCTCTGTCTGTCTCTTTCTGCCTCTCTCTATCCGTCTCCCCACCGACATCTTATTACCTTACACATAAGCTTCTTATACTAACAATTTATTTTGTTTCTATAGCATCCACTCACAGCAGCTATTAATAACCTATAGCTCGCAGCTCCATTGACTTTAATGGAGGCAGTTCTTTTGGAGAGTAACTGTAAAGTGCGGGGTTCAATTTTTTCCTTGAAAATATAGTCTATGACGTTCCCTGAGTCACATGAGTCATCTGTGCAAAATTTCGTGATTGTAAATGCGACGGTGCGGATTCCTTTAGCAGACATACATACATACACTCAGCTTTATATATTAGATTTAATAATTTATGAACACTGGAGTGATAAGCAGAAAAAGTAAAAAAAAAAAAAAATGATATTATTCTCACAGCCAGAATTCACCTATGTTTAAAAATATATATTCATTAGAAAATTAACGGATATAAACATTATCAATAGACATGTTAAAGTAAAGAAAGAATGACATGTAAAAATTTTAATCGGGTACTCAACATTGTTATAAGCCAGACCACTCATTCTAATTTAGACAAAATCTGCTGTTGAATTGGTAGGTCATATAATAGTCTGAGCTGTTAAAGCAGGTTTTTCTTACTAAGCGTATAGTTCGCAATGTCATTTACTGTATATAAAGACAAAGGGAATAGAACCTAGAATAAATTAAGCAATGCTCTTTAGACTGTCTTTTTTAATGAACCCTTCAGTAATTGCCCTGAAATGAAGCTCATTCCTTCATTAGCCATGATGTAACCTCCCTCAGCAGGTCACGCTTTAATAGTTATTTGTCTGAGGCTTTGCTAAAGGTGAACTTAAACCAAAGTAACTTTCCTATACTTCTCTCTGATCTGTAACCTCATGTATTTGATTGCTTTGTTATATTACCATTCTTCTTGAGATAAGATGTCCTTTACATTTCATGTTGGGCACACAAGAAAAAAATCTGTAAGAAAAACTAAGACCATATATGTCTAAATAACATTTTCATGAAACTGTTCTGGAAATCGTTAAGCACTCTACTTACTTTTTGACAATCCCTTTTTGTTATGATGTTTCAAAGAAAATAAAGAGAGTGGAGTGTGTCAAGTGTCTCAATGTCAGGACTTTGAGTGATGATCTCTAATTTGGAAGTGATCCATGTAGCAACTGTTCAATTCAGTGCCACAAAGAAAACAAAATATTACACATTGCCCATTATAATTGTTGTCCCATCATAGACAACTGTGTTCAAAAAGGCTGCCTCTAGCACCACTGGCAAACATCTTTGGTGTGCTGCAGAATTGTTATATTGCATGGTGATCCTTCATATAAATTGCCATCCTTGTAAGAGTAGACAATGAGTCTGCCAGATATGTAGCCATTCCCGCAGAATTCTATATTCTAAAGAAGGGTTGTCCAACCTTTTGACATCTATGGGTCACATCGGAAGAACAGATAAACAGATATCTTGAGCTGCACATTTAATACATAAACACTGAAAAACGCTGATGAGCACAACAAAGGTCTGTGTATAACTTTCATGATTTCTGTAACTACGGATAAACAAAAATTTCTGGGCCTGTGCTAAATACATCACATAAAATACAGTGGTACTGTGCTGTAAATAGCACATAGGACACACTAACACTATGAAGTATACATCCTTTATGTATATCAGTTAGGAGTAATGAAACTGCTCTATATACATCACATAGGAGACATGAGACTGCTATATACATCACATTGGAGACTTAAAGGGATATTCCAATCACCAAAATCCTATCCCAATGTATAGAAAGTGTAATGATAATAATAATATAGCAAAAACTTCCAATTAAAAATGTGGTAGTTCTGATATAGCCATATGATCACCTAGCTACCAGCAGCTGCAGTTGTACTTTAGCGCAGGTATCCAGTCAATACTGTTTTCTAGTTCTGATATAGCCATGTGTCTTACCTCTATGCAGGGCCTTGCAGCTTAGGTATCCATGGTAACAACCCCGAACAACTAAGTCACTATATGATTGGAAGTAGCCATAGATACCTAAGCGGTAATGCCCTACACATGACGTAAGAGACATGGCTTTATCAGGGAACAGTAGTACATTTCTAATTGGAGGTATTTGCTAAAATTATTATTACACCTTTTTAATTTATGAAGGAGGCACTCTAAAACTCAAAAAGCCTATGTGGACAATGAAGAACTAATAAAAATTAGAAAGAAGATCTCCGATACACAATGTATTATCCATAAAGGAAGGCTTCATACACATTCTGTTAAAATTCTTAGGTAGTGGAACTCCTAGACTCATAAAGCCTATGCACTGAGTGCAAGGGCTGCCAAAAATTAGAAGGAGCGACCACAATACACCCTGTAAATCATGTAGAAGAGTGCCTCAGAGAACATTTTTCCCATTTTGAAAGAATGGGCTCCTAGAACTTTGTAAAGCTTATGCATTAGGTTTAAGGGCTGAAACATATTTGCAACTGGGGGAATACATCTATACAGTCATTTGAAAACGTTTGGGCACCCCTATTAATGTTAACCTTTTTTCTTTATAACAATTTGGGTTTTTGCAACAGCTATTTCAGTTTCATATATCTAATAACTGATGGACTAATATTTATGGTTTGAAATGAGGTTTAGTGTACTAACAGAAAATGTGCAATCCGCATTTAAACAAAATTTGACTGGTGCAAAAGTTTGGGCACCTCAACATAAAAGAGACATTAATATTTTGAAGATACTCCTTTTTCAAAAATAACAGCCTCTAGTCGCTTCCTGTAGTTTTTAATAAGTTCCTGGATCCTAGATGAAGGTATGTTTGACCATTCCTGTTTACAAAACAATTCCAGTTCAGTTAAGTTTGATGGTCGCCGAGCATGGACAGCACGCTTCAAATAATCCCACAGATTTTCAATGATATTCAGGTCTGGGGACTGGGATGGCCATTCCAGAACATTGTAATTGTTCCTCTGCATGAATGCCTGAGTAGATTTGGAGCAGTGTTTTGGATCATTGTCTTGCTGAAATATCCATCCCCTGCGTAACTTCAACTTCGTCACTGATTCTTGCACATTATTGTCAAGAATCTGCTGATACTGAGTTGAATCCATGCGACCCTCAACTTTAACAAGCTTCCCGGTGCCAGCATTGGCCACACAGCCCTAAAGCATGATGGAACCTCCACCAAATTTTACTGTGGGTAGCAAGTGCTTTTCTTGGAATGCCGTGTTTTTTTGCCTCCATGCATAACGCCTTTTTGTATGAACAAACAACTCAATCTTTCTTTCATCAGTCCACAGGACCTTCTTCCAAAATGTAACTGGCTTGTTCAAATGTGCTTTTGCATAACTCAGGCAACTCAGTTTGTGGCGTGCTTGCAGGAACGAATTCTTTCGCATCACTCTCCCATACAGTGCGCTGTATTGTTGACTGATGCACATTGACAACATCTGCAGCAAGATGATGCTGCAGGTCTTTGGAGGTGGTCTGTGGATTGTCCTTGACTGTTCTCACCATTCTTCTTCTCTGCCTTTCTGATATTTTTCTTGGCCTGCCACTTCTGGGCTTAACAAGAACTGTACCTGTGTTCTTCCATTTCCTTACTATGTTCCTCACAGTGGAAACTGACAGTTTAAATCTCTGAAACAACTTTTTGTATCCTTCCCCTGAACAACTATGTTGAATAATCTTTGTTACGGACTGTCCGTAATTACTCCGTTTTGCGGGACTGCTGCCTTCCACGTTACTTTTATGCTGACAAAGGGGTTGTGACTGTCACAACCTTATCAGGTGAGCTTCCCTTCTCACATTCACCTCACACTGTTATACCGGGTAAGACCCTATTTGCGCCTTTTCTTCCCACAGCCTCCTTGCTTTCTGAATAATCTTTGTTTTCAGATCATTTGAGAGTTGTTTTGAGGAGCCCATGATGCCACTCTTCATAGGAGATTCAAATAGGGGAACAACTTGCAAGTGGCCACCTTAAATACCTTTTCTCATGATTGGATACACCTGCCTATGAAGTTCAAAGCTCAATGAGGTTACAAAACCAATTTAGTGCTTTAGTAAGTCAGTAAAAAGTAGTTAGGAGTGTTCAAATCAAGAAATTGTTAAGGGTGCCCATACTTTTGGACCGGTCAAATTTTGTTTAAATGCGGATTGCACATTTTCTGCTAGTACAATAAACCTCATTTCAATCCAGAAATATTACTCAGTCCATCAGTTATTAGATATATGAAACTGAAATAGCTGTTGCAAAAACCCAAATTGTTATAAAGAAAAAAGGTTAACATTAATAGGGGTGCCCACACTTTTTCATATGACTGTATATGGAAGGGAATTGTAGAGGTAGGCCTCATACACATCCTGCAAAAATTATGAAAGATTGCAATATACACACCTTGGAAAAATTAAGGGAAAAGTTCACATTTGACCCCTTGAGGGCTACTAGTGAGGGCTGCCTGTTTACCCTTTAAAATTTGGAGAGAAGGCCACCTGATGCTCCTCTAAAAATTTCAATCAAGGGCTCCCTGATGACCCACTAAAAATTTTGAGCGAGGGCCGCATGATAACCCTGTTGGTATGGTTAAGGAGAAGGAGGAAAGAGAAAAAGAAGAAACCATGAACCATATACTTTTTTTTGGTGGAAAGGAGTGCATGGGAATCCACCAGAAAACAAGGAACATTTCAATGAGCTTTACATTCCACTACTGTCAACTGGTGAGATTGAGAAGCCTTGGCCAATCCAGGCCTTGTTCAATTTGATGAGTAAGCCTGTCAGCACTATCAGTTATTATGCCTCCAGTGACACTAAAAGCCTGCTCTGATAAAATGCTAGCAGCAGGGCAATCCAACACCTTCAATGTGTACTGGGACAGTTCATGCCATGTGCCCAGCTTGGATACCCAATAGATGTATGGAACAGAGGAGTCATGGAGTCACGGTTGGCTTCCTAATCCACCACCATCTTCCAAAACTGTTCTTTCCTTGTCAGACTACCCCACACATAAGGGCCTGAGTGTTGGAAAGGTCTGATAAACTTGCCCAGTCCTTTGATAGTGTTCCCCTGCCTCTGTTGGACCTGGTGTGTTTTTCCTTTGTGGTTCCTCCTTGGTTGCCCAAGGATCTTTAACCTCTGGTGGCACCATTGTCAGATAGATATTTTTGTACTAATGGTTCGACTAGGGCCTTCTGCTATTCCACAATTGTACTAGCCCTCTCCACTTTAGAAAAGAGAGATGAAAAGTTCTTCTTGTAGCGTTGGTTGAAAAGTGTGAACATTGAGTAACCATTGTTGGCCAAATTGCATATAACACGAGGGTCAGGGGAATCAAAGGGATTTAATGTCAGCCATGTGTGCCAGATTCCCAACAGGCAAGACTTCCCTGTCCCCACCAAAAGGACGACTCTTCATATTCTCCTCCTCTCTCTCTGCTTTGATCTCATCTTCAGCCTATCCACGCTGAACAGATGATGAAGCTGGTGGAAGTAGTATTCTCAGGCAACAATCTCCTCTTCCTCCTCCTCAGCCTCTTCCTCCTCCATCACCCTGCATACTTTCTTCCTCCAGCTCCACCTGATCCAATTGCAAAGCTTCCTCGTTAATTGTGAGCAGAGAGCATTTGAGTAGACAAAGAAGTTGGATGGTTACACTGATTATGGCATCATCACCACTCTTTGATTCCTCAAAGTTTTGTACAACCTCACAGATATCAGACATTCATGCCCAATGATCGATTCTTATGTGTGGACAAGAAATCTGTGGAGAGAAAAGCGCATATAGGGTCTTACCCCAGTATATAAGGGGTGGGAGGAGGGTGAAACTACTCACCAGATGTCGTTGTGAGAATCACAACAACTGTATTCACATGTAGAATCTGATCCAAGGCTGCAGCCACCCAATTGGCAGATAACAGAGAGCAAAAGAGAAGGGTGTTTGATACTGCACCAAAGGATCACAGGAACAGATGTTTAGATTAATGCATCTTTATTTCATCCAGGTCTACGCGTTTCCGGAGCCACTGCCCCCTTCCTCAGGACCGTCAGGAAAGACAAAACATCAAAATCTCTTTGATTTTTGATGTTTTGTCTTTCCTGACGGTCCTGTGATCCTTTGGCGCAGTATCAAACACCCTTCTCTTTTGCTCTCTGCGATTCTTATGTGTGGAATTTGACCAGAATACCAATGGGCATGTTGTAGCTGGTATTCAGCTACTGCTCACTGCTGTTAACAAAGTCTTATCATACATGTGTCGCGGGCGGAGAAGGGGACCCTGCGCTCTCCCACTGCTCGGGTCCGGCCGCTGCTGCTGCGGCTACTGCTCGGTGGTGGCTTGAGCGGTGGGCCGGATCCCGGGGATTCGAGCGGCGTTCCTCGCCCGTGAGTGAAAAGGGTGGGGATTGATTGTGGGGATTTGAGATTGTCCGTGACGCCACCCATGGTTGTGGTGAGGTTGTGACACCACCGCTGCTCTGGATGGGGATCCCGGGAGCGATGACAGGGAGCAGCCTGGGTGTTAGTTCTCCCCTCCGTGGGTAGGGGGTTGGTTGTCCCGGGGCCCGATGATGAGGTAGGGATGGATGGCGGGCGGGTTACGGAGCCTGGTGAGGTGCAGGGTCACGGGGACAGCGCTGTGCCGCACGGCACGGTGGTACTCACTCAGCCAATGATGAGGACACAGTTCTCGGTAAAACACATGGCTGGATGGACGGGTCCCACAGACGGCTGCGGTGTTGTTTCTTCCGGCAGGTTGATGGTGACTGCCTTTCCCTGCACCTATGTAGTGTAACGGTTCCAATGGGTTCCCACCGGTAACCTGCTCCCCAGCTTGAATGGGTGCTGAAGGAGCCCCTGTTGCCCGCAGGCTCTGGCCCTGGGAACTTTAGCCTTGGCGGTGACTGTGTTTCCCTCTCTCCGTTGGACGGTTGCCTTCTGTCGGGACTTGGCTGCTGGGAAACCCAGGAGGTTCCCTTCGCTAATGGATTTGGCAAATTCACGGCGACTCCTAGCCTTGCCGGGGTCCGTAAGCCCCTGCCGGATGGTGCTGGCTTCTCTTTGCATACCGATCCGGTACCGCCGGGCCACCGCCCATCCACGATCCTTACGGTTAGCTCCAATAGGCCATTCCTGCAGACGGTCACCACCGTCTGCCAACCTAGCTGATCCGTCCGGGCCACACACCCGGACCAACTTCAGTCTGCTCTACTACCACTTTCCTTCCTTCCACTTTCCACTCTCAAACTGATCTGCCTATTTTTCCCGCCTCCAGGACTGTGTACTCCTTGGTGGGCGGGACCAACCGCCTGGCCCACCCCCTGGTGTGGACATCAGCCCCTGGAGGGAGGCAACAAGGTTTTTTGTCTGACTTTGGTGTGCCTGACCGGGAGTGTGGGGTGTGTGTAGGTGTTGTTCTCTGCGGCCCCTGGCTTGTCCAGGGCGCCACATTCCTCCTTAGTAAAATGCAGACCGTCCGCGGGCTGCCCGTTCATCACCGGTTTTATTTTCACAAACTGAAAAAGATAAACGGTAAACATATTACAAGCATAATAACATCTTCCCACATCGGGAGGTACTCTTATTTAAAACGTTGCTAACGGTTACGGCTTCCGCTCTCTCCCACCCAAGGAACCTGGCCCTGATGCTGCCCCTAAGCAAACAGGCAGCACCCCTTGACCCCAGTCCAGCACAAGTTACCCGAGCGGGTTCTGTCCTTTTCAGGGGACCCACGTCCATGGGGAACCCCTGAAACCCCCAGAGGATCGCCACCGGTTCCGATGGTGGCTGGGCCCCAGCCTGCTCCACTGTGGGCCCTTCCTCCAATCTGCCTCTCCGGAGGCGGCAACGGTGAAAGCCACAAACATAATTATTTACAAGCCACAAGTTCGTGGTTGCCCTGCTAGTTCTCAGGTTTGTCCATAAGAAGTCCCTTACGCAAAACTTGAAAGCAGTCCCCACGGGGACAACGGTGTCGGCAACGACTGGTCTCAATCATGGTTAGTCAATCAGGTAAATCTTCGGTTAATCATTCACTTATCATTCTTTTAAACGGTACTTTTAACACTGGTGGTCCCAACGGGGGACAATTGCAACGGGACTCCGCTGCCATCACTCTGATTCCTCTGAGTCGGCTGGGGGAGGAGGTGCGGTGGATACTCGTGCCTCCTGGCTGCCCCTCAGCTTCGCATCCAATGCGAACCACCCCCTCTCCCCACAGTGCCGGGTTTACCGCACCAGGTCTCCGGGCATCAGATTGTGGCCGGGATGCTCCTCCAGCAGGTGGGCATTAACATCCCGCCGGGCTATAAAAACCTCGACCTCCAGGCCCGGTTCATAGATGAAACCATAGCCCCGGCGGACATCAAACCGCCTCACCTGCCCTTCATACAGGGGGCCCCGGACACGGAAGGTCGCTTGACGGAGGCTCTCTTTCTCCCGGATCGTACGGGCCACCAACTCCGCCTTCTTCCTCTCTCTCTCGGCAATCTTCGGGCTCAGCGGTGTCGGTTCCCTGTCCCAATACGGAGCTGCTGCGAGTTCCAGCGCACGGGTCAGGCCCCGCGAGACCTTCTGGACACTGCCCACCACTAGTGATCTGGGTGGAAGGTCCCGCGGTGACTTGGCCTGGGGTGCTGCCTTGCAGCGGCAACCCGGCGCAACCTCAGCCGAGGTGTGGGGGATGGGCACAGGGGTCCTCCTCCGCCGGGCCTCCTGCACGGAGCGGCCTGTCGGCTCCGGCTCAGGAAGTTTTTCGGGGGATGCCTCTGGCTCAGGCTTCTGCACCTTCCAGGGTAGCACTTCCGGTCGGTCACGGGCTCCGGTTACAGGTCAATCCGCCTGGGCGGACATGCAGGGTACCGCTACCGGTTGCGGGGGTAGCGGGCCTAGTGGTGGGGCCGCAGCGGCCAGTATGGGTAGCGGGGGAGGTAGCAAGGTGAGCGGGCGTGTACCGGGTCCCTTGGTCTCGATGACCGACCCACTAGGGGTACAGGGGCGTGGGTCACTCACCTTCCCTTGTGAAGCTCCCTCTTCCTCGCGTCTCCGCACGGTCGCTACAACCTCCGCCATGTCGGCCTCCCACTCCTCCAAGAGGAGCTGCATCTTGACCTGCAGCCGTTGTTGGAGCTACGCGGTCTGGATATCCACCCACGCGGTGGTAGCAGGCACGGGGGCTACGGTGCTACGGGACGGCATGAACACCTTTCTGGCAGCCTCTTCCAGGAACCAGCAACAAGATGGCCGCAGGGTCCTGGCGTCCCTGCTTTTATAGCCGCGGGCTACATGCGGCCAGACGCCATCAGTCCCCCTTAGTCTCTTTCCGGCACCCCCTCTACAGGGGCGGGGTTTTGGCCTTCGCGCCTCCCCTACTCGAGGAGACGCTCGAGCGGGAACTTTTCTCGCCCAAGATGACAGCTTCTCAAATTTTCTGCCAGACACCTCCGGCGGTAACAAGGTGCACCTCTACCAGACGGCAGAGCAGTAGGATCCTGTTCGTGACGCCAAGTTGTCGTGGGCGGAGGAGGGGACGCTGCGCTCTCCCACTGCTCGGGTCCGGCCGCTGCTGCTGCGGCTACTGCTCAGTGGTGGCTCGAGCGGTGGGCCGGATCCCAGGGACTCGAGCGGCGTTCCTCACCCGTGAGTTAAAAGGGTGGGGATTGATTGTGGGGATTTGAGATTGTCCGTGACGCCACCCACGGTTGTGGTGAGGTTGTGACACCACCGCTGCTCTGGACGGGGATCCCGGGAGCGATGACAGGGAGCAGCCTGGGTGTTAGTTCTCCCCTCCGTGGGTAGGGGGTTGGTTGTCCCGGGGCCCGGTGATGAGGTAGGGATGGATGGCGGGCGGGTTACGAGGCCTGGTGAGGTGCAGGGTCGCGGGGACAGCGCTGTGCCGCACGGCACGGTGGTACTCACTCAGCCAATGATGAGGACACAGTTCTCAGTAAAACACACGGCTGGATGGACGGGTCCCACAGACGGCTGCGGTGTTGTTTCTCCCGGCAGGTTGATGGTGACTGCTTTTCCCTGCACCTATGTAGTGTAACGGTTCCAATGGGTTCCCACCGGTAACCCGCTCCCCAGCTTGGATGGGTGCTGAAGGAGCCCCTTTTGCCCGCAGGCTCTGGCCCTGGGAACTTTAGCCTTGACGGTGACTGTGTTTCCCTCTCTTGTTTGGACGGTTGCCTTCTGTCGGGACTTGGCTGCTGGGAAACCCAGGAGGTTCCCTTCGCTAACGGATTTGGCAAATTCACGGCGACTCCTAGCCTTGCCGGGGTCCGTAAGCCCCTGCCGGATGGTGCTTGCTTCTCTTTGCGTACCGGTCCGGTACCGGCGGGCCACCGCCCGTCCACGGTCCTTACGGTTAGCTCCAATAGGCCACTCCTGCAGACGGTCACCACCGTCTGCCAACCTTGCTGATCCGTCCGGGCCACACACCCGGACCAACTTCAGTCTGCTCTACTACCACTTTCCTTCCTTCCACTTTCCACTCTCAAACTGATCTGCCTACTTTTCCCGCCTCCAGGACTGTGTACTCCTCGGTGGGTGGGACCAACCGCCTGGCCCACCCCCTGGTGTGGACATCAGCCCCTGGAGGGAGGCAACAAGGTTTTTTGTCTGACTTTGGTGTGCCTGACCGGGAGTGTTGGGTGTGTGTAGGTGTTCTTCTCTGTGGCCCCTGGCTTGTCCAGGGCGCCACACATGTAATGTGGAGTTCCTGTGTGTGGTCACATCAAACCTCAAGTGGGCTGACATTTGCAAGCACTGCTACTGCACTACCAGTCCAGCAGCAGCTGAAACTGACTTGCAGAACAGGTTGCAAACATGGAGTACATTCATTAGTAGCTCAGGGAAATCTAGGTGGGTTTTCAGAAAATGCTGAAACTACCAGGCATGGTAAAAGTGTTAGGTTGCAAAACTTCAGAGCTGGCACCAGGTTGCTGCCATTATTGCACACAACCATGTTTGGTTGTATTTTCAATGGCAAGAGCCACAGATCTGTGTAGTCTGTTACTGTCACACAGTTTGGCTCAAAACTTTCCCAAATGTCATGGTGGCATTGGGCTGGGTGCAGACTGCAGATTCTGACACTTCGCCCAATGGTTTCTCTTCCATCTGGGATCAACACAGGCAGACTTAAGTGTCGATATACTGTGTGCCGCTTCATAGGCAGGCTAGCAAGAGTTAATCGCTGCTAGTCTGCTTATTGCTTTAATTACATGTTGTGGGGAGAACTATCTCATCTGCTCCCCTCCTATTTCTGCTGATGGAATCCTCCTACCCATGCCAGCTATAGTTTATTCTTTGCTGGTCTGTGAGGTGTGGTATCCCTGACTCTCTGGTGAAAGTTTTGCTTAAGTTTTGCTTATTGCTTGGAGTGGTTGTGGAGTTTACTTCTGTTGTTTTGTACTTATTTCCTGCTCTTGTTTTTCCACCTGAATCTCCTATTGTCTTTACCTTTCTGTGTGAGTGCTGAGTGACAGAGTTTTATTTTTCCCTTGCCTTTCTCTTCCTGTGGGTTTCTATACACTCTTGTCTCTTGTCCCGTCCTTCCCTTTAGGAGGGGGATGGGAATCAGATCAGAACTAGTCTATAGCAGAGCCAGGAAGGAGAATCAGATATTTCCACCATTAGAAGTATTACTCAGATTAGGGACAGCGTAGGGTCCCCTAGCTTAAGGGACAGTTTATTAGCCCTGGTTCCCTTATCCCAAAATCATCATGACAGTTAAAGCTTTCCACAACCCTGCTGTGTTCTGCTGTGTGTCACCTAAACAAATTAGTTTCAGCAAAGCCTGTTGCCGCTTCACCAAAGCAGTGCTTCCAGATACTGACTAATATGTAGCATGTGCTATGAGATCACAATTCAGAGATGGAGGAGGAGGGGCACATGAACTAGTGTAGGAGGAAACCATGATGGAACTAGGGCCTATTATTCTATGTGAAGTAAATGAGAGAACCACTAGTTAAAATAAAATTATGGAGTAGTAGCGATACAGCACTCCAAATAATTCTTTTAATTAATGTATACAAGATCTAGAGTGAACAATAATAAAATGCAAAAAATAAATATGAATCTTAGCACAAACATCAATATTGAGAGAATATACATACAGTTGAAACCAGAAGTTTACATACACTATCTAAAAAGTCATATGTATGTTTCTCTCTCTATCTGACATGAAATCAGAATAAACTTTTCAATTAGGATTAGCAAAATTATTTATATTTTCCAAATGCCAGAATAATGAGAGAGATAAAATGTTTTAAGGCATTTTTATTACTTTCTACAAAGTCAAAAGTTTACATCCATTTCATTAGTATTTGGTACCATTGCCCTTAAACTGTATGACTTGGGTAAATTGTTCTGTATAACCTTTCATAAGCTTCTCACAATAGTTGGAAGGAATTTGGGCCCATTCTTCCTGACAGAACTGGTGTAACTGAGCCATATTTGTAGGTCACCTTGCTCGCTCCGGCCTTTTCAACTTTGCTTATAAGTTTTCAATAGAATTGAGATTAGTGCTTTATGATGGCCACTCCAAAACATTGACTTTGTGTTCCGTAAGCCACTTTGTAGCCAGTTTGGCAATATCCTTCAGGTCATTGTCCATTTTGAAGTCCCATTTCTGTCCAAGCTTTAAGTTACTGGCTGATGTTTTGAGATGTTGCTTCTGCATTACCACATAACCTCTTTCGCCATGATGTCATCTATTTTGTGAAGTGCTCCAGTCCTTCTCGCAGAAAAATAACCTCACAACAAGATGCTGCCACCTCAGTGTTTCATAGTTGGGCTTCAAAGCTTCTCCCTTTTTCCTCCAAACGTAACGATGATCATTATCGCCAGTTTCGTCAGACCACATGATATGTCTCTAAAAATTAAAGTCTTTATTCCTGTGTGTATTTGCAAACATTAATCTGGCTTTTTTATGTTTCTTTTGGAGTAATGGCTTTTTCCCAGCAGAGTGGTCTTTCAGCCTATATAGATACAATACTCATATCACTGTGGAAAATGACACAATCTTACCAGTTTTCGCCAGCATCTTCACAAGGTCTTTTGCTTTTATTCTTGGGATGAAATACACATGTCTGACCAAAGCACGTAAGTCTCTGAAGAATTATTTGAACAGATGAACGAGGCACCTTCAGCTATCTAGAAATTGCATCCAGGGATGAAGCAGACTTGTGTTTGTCCACAATTATCTTCCTGAGATCTTGGCTGATTTCTTTTGACTTTCCTATGATGCTACACAAGGAAGCAGTGTGTTTCAGGTGTGCATTGAAATACATCCACAGGTGTGTATCTAATTAATGCGGATGTTGGCAATAAACTTATCAGAAGCTTCCAAAGACATGATATCATCATATGGTCTGTACCATATTGTTTAAAGGCATAGTATTCTTAGTCTATGTAAACTTTTGACTTTGCAGAAAGTAATAAAAATGCCTTTAAACATTCTTTCTCTCTCATTATTCTGGCATTTGGCAAATTAAACTAATTTTGTTAATCATAATTGACCTAAAATGGGACAGATTTTTTCTGATTTTATGTTGGATAGTGAGAAAAACACTTAATATGTATATTTTTAGATAGTGTATGTAAACTTCTGGTTTCAACTGTAGATAAAAAATGTATATAAAAAAAACAAACAAGAAAAATCACTTCTGATGATATCAAGTAGAAAAAAAAATCACCTAAACAAGTGAGCAATTAGATAGTGATGACTACTGAAAACCGTTCACTAAAATTAAGACAGCAATGAGCTGATTTGCTTCTCTCACAGTTGCATCAAATCGGTGCAAACACTGCCACTCACTGGAATGGACAGGAGTGTCCACTGGCTGTAAGTAGCTGGCGGGGTTCTGTGTTGGTCTGATTAATCAAAATCCTTGAGTGGCTGTTGCAGTGAAGCTAAGTGGTGCTCGAGCTTGCACCAAACTTGCTGTGTGGTGCGGCAGGTGGTGGTACGCGATACAGGATGGAGCACCCCGGCTGGCAGTGTCCTGGCTGTTTTGAAGTTGCATACTCGTGGATGTCTGATGTCACAAGGCCAATCGGTGAGTGCTGCAGGCTCCCATGGGGTGAAACAATGTGTTTCAAAGGACTATGTGTCCTTCTTCATCAGGGAGTGATGAAGGACACATATTCCTTTGAAACATGTTGGTTTTTGCACCCAATGGGAGCCAATAGTACTCATCAACTGACCTTATGACGTCACACACCCGTGAGTACACAATTCCAATACAGTCGGGGCACCATCGGCTAGGGTGCTTCATCCCGTATCGCATACCACCGCCAACCACACCACACGGCTAGTGTGGGGCAAGCTCGAGCAGCACCTAGCTTCTCCTATATACCCTATTTAAGTCTAGTATTTAGCAGCCACGTATGTCTCCAGCATGTGGTTTGCCTAAGAAGTCAGGTGGCTTTGAAACGCATTGACAATAAGCTACAATATTCAATATTGTCTCCTGGGAATTCTTTAGGATATTCTTGAGATCACAGAAAGTCCACCTATTTCCTTCTGGCATATCTCTGAATTTTAATCCCTGGACCGCAGCCGCTGATAAGGTGATCTTAATTCTTGGTTGTGTGGCACCCAACGTTACCAGGTGAGCACCTTCCTGCACCTTTATGTCCCTCTCCATCGGATAAGATGCTATGCACTTTCTGTTAACCAGCATAGGTCCGAATTTCAATATTTTGATAAACTATGATTTATGCAACTGTGTTTAGCTACTGTAAGGGTATGTGCAAATGATCCAGACATGCCATATTCTAGACGCAGTGTTGTTTCCCTTGCAAAAATGTGACCATGTGCACAAACCATAAGAGGGTAATATTTTTACAGGGCTATACATTCTCTTGTACTTGGTAGTCAGTCTGCATCTTTACATCACTAATACAATATGAAGATGATTGTTTGTGTTTGGAAGCAAAATAACCTTAAAAATATACAAAACTGAATAAGACTCTTTCAAAATCACTAAAATAATTGTTCAATTTCTTCTGAAGCTAGCGCAGCATCATATGTGTTTTCAGTTCAGCGGTCAGCCATCGGTTTGCCATCCATGTAATTTATAGAAACCTATTGAGATAATTTGTAGAAGTAAAAATTATTTTGTGAAATGGTCAAGCATGAAGAAATCCAATGAAAGTCTGACAACTAAAATTATGTCTGTGAGAAACATTTTACAAGGAAAACTTTAACACAGGGGAAGCAAATCCACAAATGGATCTCAAAATATATATTTTTGATTTTGAAAAGAACATAAAAATTCATTTTCACTCTTTTAAAAAAATGCCTTTTGTGATAAATTAATTCCGATTGCTTCTACAGCATAACCATATTTCACAGCACTTTACAGATATCATCATCACTATCCCTATTGGGGCTCATAGTCTAAATTCCATATCAGTATGTCTTTGGAGTGTGGGAGGAAATCGGATACCTACAGGAACTGTGCGCAAACTCAAGGTGAACATACAAACTACCTGCAGATTTCCTCCTTGTTGGGATTTGAATTCAGATAGAGTAGTGTTCAAAATAATAGCAGACCAATATGACTAAACAGATTACCACATGTAGAACAATTTACCAGTTGGTGGAGTAAATTCTTAGAAAACCACCAGACTCGGCATTCATGATCTGCAGGTTTTTGAGTCTGTGTATTTGAATAATTAATTGAAAGGTGTGTGGGGGGGGTGTTCATAAAAATATCAGTGTGGAGTTAAATTGGTGAAGACAATCATTCTGTGAAGAAACAGGTGTGGATCAAGTGGCCCTTATTTATGGGTGAAGCCGGCACATGTTGTACATGTAATTCTCTTTGAAAGCCTGAGAAATATGAGTAATTCAAGACATTGCTCAGAAGAACAGCATATTTTGATTAAAAAGTTGATTGGAGAGGGTAAAACTATAAAGAAGTGAAGACAATGATCGGCTGTTCAGCTAAAATGATCTCCAATGCTTTAAAATGGAAAGCAAAAACAGAGAGATGTGGAAGAAAATGGAAAACGACCATTCGAATGGATCAAGGAATAGCAAGAATGGCAACGTTTCAGCCCATGATCAGCTCCAGGATGATCAAAGACAGTCTCAAGTTACTGTGCGTACTGTGACAGTTAGAAGATGCCTGTATGAAGCTAATCTATTAACAAGAAGTCCCCACAAAGTCCCACTGGTAAAGAAAAGACATATGCTTAAGTGAATACAATTTGCCAAAGAACACATCAACTAGCCTAAAGAGAAATGGAGAAAAATTTTGTGGACTGATGAAAGTAAAATTGTTCTTTTTAGGTCCAAGAGCTGCAGATTGTCAGACGACCCCTAAACTCTGAATTCAAGCCACAGTACACTCTGAAAACCATGATGCATGGTGGTGTAAGCATCATGATATGGGCATGTTTCTCTTACTAAGGTGCCGGGCCTATTTACCGCATACCAAGGATCATGGACCAGTTTACATATATCAAAATACTTGAAGAGGTCATGTTGCCTTATACTGAAGAGGAAATGCCCTTGAAATGGGTGTTTCAACTAGTCAATTGACCCTAAACACACCAGTAAATGAGAAAAATCTTGGTTTCAGTCCAATAAAATTGAGGTTGTGGAGTGGCCAGCTCGATCCCCGGACCTGAATCTGATAAAACACTTGTGGGGTGATAAAATTTTTTCCAGTGAATCAGCTCAATAGGTATTGTTACTTTTTAGTGCCTGCTAAAAATTTCCCAGTGAACCATCTAACTAGGTATTGTTACTTCTGTGGGCGTAGCGTTGCAAAACATTTGTTTCAAAGGGGAAGGGTACATAAAATATTAGTGATAAATCACAAGGTCGTGATGGAAGGGGGAATAGGTGGGGTGTTTGGGGTGTATGTGGGGGACATTCTAATATTAGTCAAAGCTCTACTGAGCAAACACCGGCTCGTCTTATCCCAAGAGAACTGAGAACAACTTCTGTTACTGTATGGGCTACTTCACTCCAGTTCTTTGGCAGCCGCACACCGCTTCAACTAAATGAGGGCCAGAAACAGCATGTGCTAGACTGGATGGCAAACGCTGCCTCAAGTGTCTTCTTATATACTTGCACCTCAACATAAAAATAGTTAAGTCCTCAGAGGTGCCACTAAAATTACCCTTGTTTCCCCCTGCATCGCAACTCTCCAACCAGCCAACTAACTGTAGAAAACTACACATGGGCAAGTCTTCAGAGCTGTTCACACATTCTATCCCATGGGTATCAGAGGTCTGCTCCAAAGATTAACAGACTGAAGAGGAGGAAAGCATCTGCACTGATGCCCAAAATCTTTGTCAGTTGGATCTGGGCCCCACACAAAGTCGTGTCCGAGCAGGATCCAGACCCTTGTCAACAGACGTTGACCCCTGGGGTGGAGGTGATGATGTTGAGACTCGGGTACCTGAGGCACATGTGTACTGTACTGTGATGTCAACTCAGGAGGAGGAGGAGGGTGACTGTCAGGGTGAGGAGTGGGAAAACATTGATGATGACAATGAAGTTAGAGATCCCACTTGGTGTGAACTTAGAGGCACACAGCTGAGTAGCTCAGCAGAAGAGGTGGACGAGGAAGACATGGTGCTTCCTGCACAGACACGGAGTGATGAAACTAAGACAACTACTACATCCTCAGCAACAATGATGGATGTGTCCTTCAGCAGTGGCAGATTTACATTTTGTATAGGTGGCAAGGGTTGCTTAGCCTGGACCTTTTTTGTGACCGAAATGGATGGCCCAACTCACATTCTCAGCAAACTTTGTAAAGGAAAGACTCAGTAGAGGAAGAAATACAAATAAATTGTCTACCACATGCATGAACTGTCACATGTTCAACCAACATGAATTAGTCTGGGAATTTAAATGCACTAAAATGCGCCCTAGTGGGCATCCCCAACAACTGATGCCCCATCAACTGCACTTGATGCTTCTTCCTCCTCCATCACTCTCAAAACTGTTCTCACCTAGGTATACCCCTGCAGAAACTCTAGTTCTTTACCAACTATAGTTGGGGTGAGTGAGAGCACGTTAGTTGTTACGGAAGTGGACATGCCTGTGGATTTTGACAAATCTCACAGACCTGGCACACCACATTTTGAAATCCACAATAACATCTCTGCCTGCACTTCCCTCACAGTCCACCAGTTTGTTGTGTACAACTTACTCTACCCTCTCTCAGCACATCAGCCAGCACTTGGCCCACAGTTCTGGTCACGTAAAAGATTATTTTCTCCTACAAATGTCAAAGCTAAGAGTTTGAGCTTCACCATATATAATGTGTTGGCCACAGAAATTCTGCCTTTCTGCCTGGTAGATACATAAGCTTTCCGAAAGCCTATGGCCATGGTAGTCCTCTAGTACCAGTTGCCCAGTCGCCATTACTACTTCTCTAATAAAGCTGTGCCTGCCGCAGAGAACATTACCTTTTCCTTGAAAACATTTTGCCTCCCAAGGTGCTTTTCATCACTGACACCTAAACGAGCAAGCATGGTCAGGGGCATTACATCTTGCTGACTGGTCACTGGGTTACTCTGGTGGCTTTTGCGGGCAGGCTGGCAAGGGGCTGCTTCTCAAGTCTTGAAATCCCGAAGGCTTGCTGGACAAAACTCTTAATCTACCGCTTCCTCCACCTCTTCTATGGCCTCCACATGTGCCCTCTACCTCTCCCTTAATGTAACACGTGTTCCAACAGTGCAGAGAGAATTTCCCCCCCTTTCATACAGCTCAGCCAGGGCTCAACGCAATCAGGCAGTGCTGACATTAATATGCATTGGAAAATGCAGTTACACAGCTGCAGAGTTGTGGACCACTATCAAGGCCAAGTTTGATCAGTGGCTGTCTCCATGGAACCTGGAGCCAGAGAAGGTAATTTGCGATAATAGTGCAAACCTGGTGGTGAGCCTACGTCTGGGCGATATCACACATGTGCCTTGCATGGCTCACATCCTCAAACTGGTTGTACAGCAATTTCTAAGCCACTATCCCGGCCTGGATGCACTGCTGCAGAAGGCATGGCTGCTGTGTACTCATATTTAAAAATGGAAATCCTAGGCCACAACCTGTGTGTTGTATGGACCACACCTGACTGCAGTGCAAAGACACTTCTGGAGGGGGTGGCAATTCTGTCTGCCTTAAATGTTTTGAAATATGAAGACTCCAAGATGGGTCTCCAAGTTATGTCTTGTATGTACTGGCAGCTGTGTGTAAGTACCAACCCTACAGCTGTCTCTTAATAACTTCAACATTTGTGCCAAAACAATTGGGCTGAAAAGTAAAACATATTTTTGGCTGTTATGAATGCTTTTTGACCCCCCCTAAAGGTGTTTTCTCTGGCTTAAGTTTGGGCTCATGATGAATCCAGTAAGGGTTGATAACGTTCAATGAACCATTCGGCGAACATCGGGAAGTTCACCAAAAATTGGCGAACCAAACTTTGAAAGGTTCACTCCTCTCTAATCATGATATTCAATCTAATCATCATATTCAATTGTATTACTGTTTCTAAATAAGATAATATAGTGTTTAACAAAGATTCATGTACCACTGTAGGCCTCTAATTTCATGCAGAGATCTAAAGAGTTTTTTTCTGACTCCAAAAAATTTTTTTAATTATAATTTTTTTGTTCATTTCAGCATGTCTTTGGCTTCCTTATTTACCCATCAGTTCCCCAAGATCAGACTGAGTAGTGCAAATGGAAGCTGGTACACACAAGCACCGACAAGCATTCTATTGAAAACAGCCAATGTTTGTCCAAAAAAATCAGTTTGGACCAGGTAATGTTTTGACTGATGGAAGTTTAGGAGGCTCATTAAAGTCATGTTCGGGGTCAAGGTAGTGGCAATTCCTATGTGCTATCATCTTAGGTGTCAGAATTTTTTTTTCACATTGCCTGAGGACCAGGGATATATCTGGGGATGGGGTGGGCAAGTGGGGCATGTGCACTGGTCGCAGCCAGCAAGGGCATCGTTGTTCCAACTGATGCAGTGATCCAAGGTGACTCCCCAGAGAATCATTTTTGCCACCCCCCTAAGTGGGAACGAACCACTCTCTAAGCCGGCTGCCAAGCTTACAGCTGGCTCAGAGAATTTGCAGGGTGCCAGCTCTCTGTGATCAATTGTGCTCATGAGTGTAATTGAAACCCTGACCACCATCACTTCCATGTTAGGGCGACATCAGCAGCATGATCAGGTCAGCTGTCAAGCATGGGAGCCCTATGCTATCCCTATTTTCAGGGATATCCCTATTGGTAGAGTGGCCTGAGTCTCCTTCCTGGTCCTGCTCCTGACCAGTCCTGATATAATTCTCCCTACCCTTCCCAGAGGGAGGACATGACAGGAGTGTGTAGCAACCACAGAAAAGGGCAGACAAGAGAAAAAACAAAACTCTGCCACACAGCTCGCACACACAGGGTAAGACAATAAAAGATTCAAGAGGAAAACCAAGAGCAGGAAGTAAGTACAAAACAACAGGGGTATACGCCACAATCGCACGAAGCAAAAACACCACTAAACAAAACTTTCACCAGAGAGAATCTGGGACACCACACCTCACAGACCAACACAGAATAAACTCTAGCTGGCATGGAAAACACCAATAAATGGCCAAAATAATATATTAGCTAACTCTGAAGTAAGAACAATAACCTATAAAGAACAGAGTGAATAGCAAAAAGGTAGAATCAAATAATATCTTTATTGAAAATAATTAATCAGCAAAGTAAAAAACACTAACAAACAAAAAAAGAAAAAGGGGATATGCCATGAAAATTATTTCCATCCATAAGCAACCCAAAGGCACAATTGTATCACCAATACATAATGGATAAATATATATATATATTTTGACCACTAGGGGTCCTCAATATAAGGTTAGATATTGCACTCCTCTTCAGTCAGTATATAAAGCAATAATCAGATATGTGGGACAAATCCACCTGTGCAAATAAGGCAAGAAGTAGATAAAATGCACTATATGGGCTGTGTTTCAATAACAAGCTAGAAAAGTATAAATGGCACTGCCAATATATAATATATTGCACCAACCCAAAGATGATAAATAGCAGCAGAAAGATAATAATTATTGCACTGACCCAGAGCACCGAAAACCAGCGGTTTTAGCAGCAACAGGACAAGAAATATTGCATTAGCCCGAGGTTCAAAGATGCAGCCATAAAAGCATGAAGAGGCCAGGTGATACAAAGGCAGCCATACGAACCAGTGTCAGGCTGCCAGAATAAAGTGCATGGAGCTTGGAGAAAATAAATACCCTAACGCGCGTTTCGCCAGGGGCTTCTTCGTGAGGGTGAATATGAAGTGTATGTACTGGGTTTTTATAGTACTCACCATGCAGTAAAGTTAGCGCTGGCGTCCGTGACCCCAAACCGGAAGTTCATGATGCGGCGTCCAACGTCACTTCCCCCCGCTCTCAATGGAGAGGGGAGGGAGGTGAGTGTCAGGACGCGTTGTCATGGCAACCGGTACGTGAGTAACAAGGCTCAGCGCACACTGCCGGATGTAACGGTGAACAATGATTCATTGCGTCCCTCCAGAAGGAGGGAGACAAGGAACCAGGTATCACCAAGACAACCATGTAAACAGACAAAGATCACTTAAAGGAGGTTTAAAGAGGTGGAGTCAAGCACTTTAAAAGGAAGACAATATACCAAGGAAAACATAACATTTAGATATCAGTGCATAATATATGTGACAAATACATGTGAAAAATAATAACATAAAAATGATAATAAAGGGAGGTTTATATAAAGATATGGAAAGATGTTAAAAAATATACATACACACACACATATACACACATATATGTATACATACACACACATATATATACACACACGTATACATACATACTTATAAAACCAAGTGTGTGAATAAATAGTGGATAAATGGTGCAATAATGATATATAGTGATAGTGTATAAATAATGAATTATTGTAATAGAAAAATATATCTTTAGTTTAAAATATATATTGAAAACCAACCAATATAAATTGAACAACTGGTGTGTGCATAATTATATATGCAAAAATTCAATAGTGAACAATGCTAATGTATCAATATAAAGTGTATAAATATATGTGCATACATATGTATACACACATCTGTATTTAAGGAAAATATATAACGTGTAAAAATCGATACTATCCTAAATATTAGTGAAAAATGTGTCTATCCATACCTAAAGTAAAACAGAAAAAATCCCATAATTTTTCTGATTGGGTAAATAGGATCATATATCTATTCATATAAAAAAAACCAAAAAACAAAAAAACGAAACATATATTGACATTGCTCCAAGAGTAGTTCTTCCTTTATTTCTCTCTTCTTTCTCATTCTTGGAAGAGTGCCTGGTCCTCCAACCGACAAATATTCCTCCTTGGAAAAAGATTTTTCTAAAGGAAAAAAAGGTGAAATTGAATCCCAAAAACATTTTTTTAAAAAAATATATTAAAAAATCTTTAAAAGATATATAAAAAATAGTAAAAAATATAAAAACACACCCCTATAAGTGGTTTACAAAAACGGGGCAAAGCTGAGTACTTCATTGAGGCCATTAGGTTGAACACTATCAATAATCATAATCCATCTTGATTCCAATTGTGATAACCTTTTCTTCATGTCGCCACCACGTTGATCCATAGGGATACAGTCAATCCCAAAAGCTTTCAAAAGATTTCCATTACATGCATGTGCTAATTTAAAATGCCTTGCCAAAGGTTTGAGAACTGAAATATCTGATATGTCAACAGCATGATTAATATCTCTGACATGTTCCCGTATGCGGACTTTGAGAGGTCGAGAAGTCAAACTCACATATACCTTATTGCATGGACAATGTGCGAAATAAACCACATGTGTGGTATTGCATGTTATATGCCTTGTGATCTTAAATTCCCGAAGGCCGTCCGTTGATGTAAACATAGTATTTTTTTCCATATTGGGACACGCAATGCACATACCGCATGGAAGGAAACCCCATTTGGGCCCTTTGGACCCAAATGTCAAAAAAGGTTTGGGTCCTGCATAATTGCTATGGGTCATAAAATCCTTGAGGTTACTCGACCTCCTATATGTGATGGTAGGTCTATTTTTAATATATTTTGACAGAGTATTATCAGCTTGAATAATAGGCCAAAATTTATTGATAGCATTCGACACTTCCTTCCATCCACAATTAAAGGTGGAAATAAACCTCACCTCTTGTGTCGATTTCTCTCGTTGTCTAGGGCATAAAAGTTCTTCTCTTCTGCTCTTGACCGCCTGTTGATATCCTCTTTTTATGCATCTTCCAGAGTATCCCCTTTCAGAAAAACGAGTGGCCAGCTCCGCAGCTTGTCTATGGAAAGTAGACCCGGAGGAACAAATCCGGCGTGTTCTCAAAAATTGACCTGTTGGGATATTCCGTATAAGTGCCTGTGGGTGAGAGGAAGACGCATGCAATAACGAATTTACTGCTGTGCTCTTTCTGAACACTTCCGTTTGTAAAATCCCATAGTCGTCCTTGTCCACACGTACATCCAAAAAATCAATGGTAGTTTGACTGTAGTGGGAAGTCAGCTTCACATTAATTTGATTATTATTAAGTTGTCCTATAAAGGTCAACAGATCGTCTTCACTGCCTTGCCAAATCATGAATATATCATCGATATATCTTGTCCACATAAGGATACATTCAGCCAACTGTGTTGGATGGGACTGGAAAACTTCCCTTTCCCACAGCCCAAGGAACAAATTTGCGTATGAGGGCGCAAAAGCTGCCCCCATAGCTGTTCCCTGGAGCTGTAGGTAGGGAATATCCTTGAACAAAAAGAAATTATGTCTGAGGGAGAAGTCAAGCAATGAAATCAGAAATGACTTAAAGGAGGATTCCATATTTGTGGTGTTCAAAAAGAACTGGACTGCTCCAATTCCATCATCATGACGAATTGACGTGTACAAGGATTCTACGTCCAGTACCACCAGCCACATGCTATTATCTATATGGATATTGGAAACTTTGTTAAAAAATTCATTTGTATCCTTCAAAAAAGAAGGTAAAGTTTCTACCAAGGGCTTTAGATGGAAGTCCAAGAACTTACCCATAGTTTCACACAGACTGCCATTGCCAGAAACGATAGGCCGACCAGGAGGTGTTTTTGAATTCTTATGAATTTTAGGCATTAAATACAGACACGCTGTCCGTGGACACTTGGGTAAAAGTCCTTCCTTGGTCTCCACATTGATTATTCCATCTTGAAGGGCAGTATCCAAAATTTCGTGTAGTTCAATCTGAAAGGCAGAAGTGGGATTAAAAGTAAGCCTCCTATAGCAGTTCCCATCTTTTAGTTGTCTGAAGGCCTCTTTTTCTTTTTTTTTTTTTATATGGATAGATATATGATCCTATTTACCCAATCAGAAAAATTATGGGATTTTTTCTGTTTTACTTTAGGTATGGATAGACACATTTTTCACTAATATTTAGGATAGTATCGATTTTTACACGTTATATATTTTCCTTAAATACAGATGTGTGTATACATATGTATGCACATATATTTATACACTTTTTATTGATATATTAGCATTGTTCACTATTGAATTTTTGCATATACAATTATGCACACACCAGTTGTTCACTTTATATTGGTTGGTTTTCAATATATATTTTAAACTAAAGATATATTTTTCTATTACAATTAATTCATTATTTATACACTATCACTATATATCATCATTGCACCATTTATCCACTATTTATTCACACACTTGGTTTTATAAGTATGTATGTATACGTGTGTGTATATATGTGTGTGTGTGTGTGTGTGTGTGTGTGTGTGTGTGTATGTATACATATATGTGTGTATATGTGTGTGTGTATGTATATTTTTTAACATCTTTCCATATCTTTATATAAACCTCCCTTTATTATCATTTTTATGTTATTATTTTTCACATGTATTTGTCACATATATTATGCACTGATATCTAAATGTTATGTTTTCCTTGGTATATTGTCTTCCTTTTAAAGTGCTTGACTCCACCTCTTTAAACCTCCTTTAAGTGATCTTTGTCTGTTTACATGGTTGTCTTGGTGATACCTGGTTCCTTGTCTCCCTCCTTCTGTAGGGACGCAATGAATCATTGTTCACCGTTACATCCGGCAGTGTGCGCTGAGTCTTGTTACTCATGTACCGGTTGCCATGACAACACGTCCTTACACTCACCTCCCTCCCCTCTCCATTGAGAGCGGGGGGAAGTGACGTTGGACGCCGTGTCATGAACTTCCGGTTTGGGGTCACGGACGCCAGCGCTAACTTTACTGCATGGTGAGTACTATAAAAACCCAGTACATACACCCCATATTCACCCTCACGAAGAAGCCCCTGGCGAAACGCGCGTTAGGGTATTTATTTTCTCCAAGCTCCATGCACTTTATTCTGGCAGCCTGACACTGGTTCGTATGGCTGCCTTTGTATCCCCTGGCCTCTTCATGCTTTTATGGCTGCATCTTTGAACCTCGGGCTAATGCAATATTACTTGTCCTGTTGCTGCTAAAACCGCTGGTTTTCGGTGCTCTGGGTCAGTGCAATAATTATTATCTTTCTGCTGCTATTTATCATCTTTGGGTTGGTGCAATATATTATATATTGGCAGTGCCATTTATACTTTTCTAGCTTGTTATTGAAACACAGCCCATATAGTGCATTTTATCTACTTCTTGCCTTATTTGCACAGGTGGATTTGTCCCACATATCTGATTATTGCTTTATATACTGACTGAAGAGGAGTGCAATATCTAACCTTATATTGAGGACCCCTAGTGGTCAAAATATATATATATATATATATTTATCCATTATGTATTGGTGATACAATTGTGCCTTTGGGTTGCTTATGGATGGAAATAATTTTCATGGCATATCCCCTTTTTCTTTTTTTGTTTGTTAGTGTTTTTTACTTTGCTGATTAATTATTTTCAATAAAGATATTATTTGATTCTACCTTTTTGCTATTCACTCTGTTCTTTATAGGTTATTGTTCTAGCTGGCATGGGTAGAAGGTGTCCAACATTATAAATAGAAGGGGACCAGATGTGGTAGGTCTCCCCAAAATATGTGATTAAAGGAGCAAGCAGACTAGCAGAGATTAACTCTTGCTAGCCTACCTATGAGTCAGCATGTAGCAGGTTGATCCCTGAGTCTGCCTCTGTTGATCCTATATACCAGATAAACCATCGGGCACGGTGTCAGAAATTGCAATCTGAACAGTGTCCAGTGCTGCCCCCAATGAAAGTTGATGAAGTTTTTGCAAAACTCCGTGTGACAAATGACCCTGGGAGTCAGACTGCATTGCCCTTGATGCACGTTTTGGCAGAGATGGGCTTTCATCAGGAATGGAAAAATTCTAAAAGTGTGCAGTGCACGCTATGAGAATTTAGAAGCCTGCAGTCACCTAGCTTTGATATGATACCTGGACAAAGCCTTTTTAATTAAACAATTAAGCACTGTTGCATGCCCAATTTTAAAAGCGTTTAATGTACTCATTTTTAGAATTCAACTTTGCTGGGTCTAGCAGTCATTACATGGCTACTCCACTCATATGAGACTTTCATTCTTACAATCATGTGGCAAATGGTTTTTCTTCCTGCTTCTCTCAGTTTTTTCACTGACCATTGTTAGATTTAGGAAGAGCAACTCATTGGCAAGTGACTGTATGTGTGGAAATCACATATGAATGAGAGGTCACATGATGACTACTCAAACCGCTTGGGGACCGACATACTAAACTCTTGCTTCAGGTGCTGGAAAGCCTTAATACACCTCTGTAGATGACTAATCTATTGCAGTGGATAGTTGTGATGATGATAAAAAATCCATTTATTTCCTGGCAAACATTGGCTAGCAACTATGTAACTCTATCAGCACATAAAACAATCTAACTTGCTCATGTGGGAAAAGTAAACTGAGTAGGAAGATGAATAATACTCAAGCTGCCATCCTTTTCCTTGTGATACTCTTTTGGTAACCAATCAGTACCTGCAAGTAGTGAAATGTCACTGTAATAAACCACATCATCATCCTAATCTACTGGCAGGGGCGGAATGATCAAGGTAGCAGTGGTTGCGACTGCAACCAGACTCGGGGGGCTTGCCGACCACAGAACTTGCTCCAGCTGCAATGCATTGCTGCACAGAGACCCATTGGGTTCCTGCACTGTGATACAAGCTGACATCAGCTGAATAGTGGCCGGCAGCTGACATCGGCATTCCCGTGACTGAATGCAATGCATGACTGTGACGTCATGTGTTACTATAGCATGGACATCAATGTCAGCTAATAACGAGCTGATTAGAGAGGAGGACGTCACACAATATGGGAGCTGGGGAGGATGAGTACAATGTTTTTTTTCTTGCATTTGAGACAGAACACAGACATATATACCAGGATGGGGACATATATACCAGGAGTGGGCCAGAATTTGGACATATATACCAGGAGGGGGACACATAAACCAGGATGAAGACATATTCACCAGGAGTGGCTCAGAATGGGAACATATATGACAGGAGTAGCCCAGGATGGGGACATATATACCAGGAGTGGCCCAGGGTGGGGACATATATACCAGGAGTGGCCAAGGATGGCCACATATATACTAGGATGGGGACATATATACTAGGAAGTGGAAAAATAAACCAGCATGGGGACATATAAATCAGGATTGGGACATACTGTAGGTACAAGGAGGGGAACAGGATGGGGACATATATATCAGGAGTGGCCCAGGATGAGGGCATATATACCAAAAGGTTCTCAGAATGGGAACATATGTACCAGGAGGAGCCCAGGATGGGGACTTAGATACCAGGAAGGGGACATATCTACCAGGATGGGGACACATATACAAGGGTAGGAAAATATATACTAAGATGAGGACATGACATGCACAGCAGGAAGGGGCCCAGGATGCAGACAGATATACCAGGAAGGGGCCCAGGATAAAGACATGTATAACCGGGATGGGGACATATATACCAGGAAAGGGTCTAGGATAGTGAAATATATAGCATAATGGGATATATGTATATATGTATATATATATATATATATATATATATATATATATATATATATATATACACAGTATATACCATGAAGGGGCCCAGGAAAAGGACATAAATACCAGGATGTGGATATATACCAGATTAGGGTACATACATACCAAGAAGGGACCTGGGATATGGACATACATACCAGGATGGGAACATTTATACAAGGATGGGGCCCATGATAAGGACATATATCTATCAGGAGGGAGTCATATATACCAGGATTGGGCCTAATATAGGGCCATATATACCAGTATGGGGCCTAGGATGGGGGACATATTTGAGAGTATGGAAACCTATATACCAGGATGGGGGACATATTTACCAGAATGGGGGGCCATGTATACCAGGATGGGGGACATATTTTCCTGGATGGGGGGGACATAAATACCAGGATGAGGACCTTTACCAGGAAGGAGCTCAGGATGGGCTACATTTGAACAAGTTGGAGGACATTACTATATAATGAGGGGAGGGCAACTCATATGTCTTTATAGGATTTATAACACTATAAGGGCCCATATATCTGACTAACATTTGTGGGGGGGTTTAAAAGTCCAAATTTTGCCCCTCAAACTCTAGTTATGCCACTTGTCCATCTGGACATTCAGACAGGAAATGGTTAAGCTACAAACCAGATACTTTTAAACATTATATTTCCTTGTTAGGAAGCTAATGAATAAAACAGGTGGAAAATGCACACATATTACCTGTGACATTAATTGAATTTATCATTCCAATTATGTACAATTTTTGTGCTAATGTTCTATTTGTTTTCATATACATCTAATTACTATGAAGAAATATATTTCTCTTTGTTCTAGCAGGTGTTCTATATATACAGATAAGTATTGATTGACAGCACATGAGCAGGAAAGCTAGCATTGCTCGTCCCGGGTTATTTAATTCACTGCTGACATTTGTTTTTCATTGATATGTTGTACTTTAGCTATTGAGTCATTTTCCATATGTAGAAGCATTCTTTTTGTTTACACACTATAATATTGTTAAGGGGACATTTGAGGTTTAATATTTTTCTTCCTGGATCCATTAGAGATGAAATAACATTCTGTTCTGCATAGTAAGTGCTAGAAATAAAATGAAAATCTATATCCTTTTGGTTTCTTGGTTAGATTACCATGTGCACCTGTTTATTTCTACACTTTTTCTTAGGTATTATACATCTTTCATACATTTTTAAACTTTGCTGTCATGGCTTAGTTTAGTTTGGATAAATATGAAGATATTTAAAAGTTATACTCATCAGGTGTACAAAGACTCTCAATTAGGAATGAGTGAACCTAAACTATAGAGTTCAGGGTTTGTACCACACACAGGGTGTTCTGGGCTGGAACTCGAACACAGGCTTAAAAAAATAGTCTGTGTCCGAGTTTGGTGTTCAGTTGCTGTTCGTACGTTAATAAAATTGTTAAAAGATTGCAGCGCAGGTAAAACAGACAACTGCCTGCTGCAACCCTCAGTTATCTGCTTTACTTTGGCTGGTTATCAAAAATAAAGGGGATTCCATGTCATTTTTTTAAAAATTATTTAAATAAACCATTTTTAAAAACTGTGTGGGCTCTGCCCTTTTTTGATGACCAGCTGAGGTAAAGCAGATAACTGGTGGCTGAAATTATCAGGGTGGGAAGACCAATAGTTATTTGTAGAGATGAGCGAACCTGAGGCTTGAGGTTTGGGTTTGGAAACTGACTTAAAAAAACAAGGCTCGGTTTCGAGATTCGAGCAAGTAATGAGTACGAACTACTCAAGTGAGCAGAGCTGTGATTGGGTATGAGTGATACACAGCCCTGTGTGAGTCATGTGCAGTGTTTGATCGTCTCACATTTGGGGTAAAATCAGCATGATCAGATGTAGTGTATACACACAAACCCAACAAAAAAAATTTAAACCCCGCTCATCCTGCCCCGGAAGTGTTTTGCTTATGAGCCATTAGCAAACCACTTCCGGGGAAGGGTGGGCGAGGTTTATGAGCAAACCTCGAGCCTCGGGCTTACTGATCTCTAGGTATTTGGCCCCTCCCAGCCTTAAAATAACAGCCCGCAGCCACCTCAGAAGTGGCGCATCCATTAGATGCTCCAATTATGGCACTGAACCTTGCGTTTCCCAATTGCCCGAGTGCAGTGGAAATTGGGGTAATACTTTTGAGGTTGTCAGCTGTGAATTGACAGCTGGAATCAATCCCAGGGGTTAGCAATGGATATGAATCTATCAGACACACCTGTTACTAACCCAGCAAGTATAAAGTTAAAAAATACACAGACACAGGCATGCGGTCATGTGACTGGATGTATGCAATTTGCATACTTGTGATCATGTGTTGACTAAACTCACTCAGTTTCCTTCTCTCAGTAGAACAGTATTGAGATAAGGGGGTTGAGACTAGTTACCGCTTGACTTCAAGAAAGCATATCACATATATGCAGTCATATCACTGCTTACCCACATGGTGAATATATAGCAATAAAGATAGTGTTCTGGACATGAAGGTCAGGGGTTCTCTCATCCGCTGACCATCCTGTTAGAAAGACTGCATGGGCCGGTACTCATCCCATTGAATACCCGTTCTCCTTTCCCATGGGCAGAATAAAACTCAGACAACACAGTGTGAGGTTATCATGCTAGAGTAAGACTTGCCAGGTGTTAGAACCTCTGCGACTTTGGGGTATCCCGGGCCACAACCCCAGCCAGCAGCACCCCACTTTTTGTGGGCACCCACTGAGAGGAGATAGCGGCAAGGTTAGGAAGCCGACCAAGCATAGCGAAGTATATCGTCAGGTGACCGAATAGTACCAACCTGGGTTCTCCAAGTGAACATGTGGACTCAGTGTTGTTTAGTCAAGCAGTTCTGTAATCCAACAGCTGGAACCATGGTCCCTAGGCTGAAATCCTGTAGAATCACCAATGATAGCAGGAGGGCCATTTTTACAGCGCTCAGCACCCATTTCAGGGCATTATGTCAACCAGGACTGTGAAGATAATGATGACTGCGCCCTCATTATTTGCTATCTATTGTCCTCAAGATGACACAGACTAGTTCACTGAAGGGGGTGATACAACTCACAATCATCAGGCATGCCAAAAATTAGCATACAAAAATGGCACCAGACAGTTCCATGTGAAACAATGACCCATGTTCCTTGACTCACTAATCAAAGGAACAATACGTCTGGCATAAAAACGAATAGTTCAACCACACACAATTGATTAAATATTCCTTATTGACACAGAGTCATTACACCTGTTACCTCAGAAAATGCTGCTTACCTGCAGATAAAGGATTAATATGCTGGTAAACAGTGTAACAATGCTGCTTGTTTACCTCACTGAAAATAAGGCGACTAGATTAAAAATGAACTTTTAGTTTCTTAAAATATTCATAGCCAATTACATTTTCCCCATTTTTTCATGTCATACTGTCACACATGGAGTTGAAGATGTCCGTATATAACGCGTAACACACACGATCAGACCAACAGGTGTCTGACTCACTACCAACAAACACCACAAAAGGGGGAAACACTGGTGTCACGATACAATGGAGGTGCCTGTCACTAGGGAGAGGGGTGAAGGGGCACCTCCTGCACTCACCTGTCGGTGAGCAGGATACCTGGGTCCTTCAGCTGGCCCTAAACTCACCCTGTCTAGTGAGTAGGCCGACATGTACACTAGGCTCTCCACTAAACTAATAAACATGGAGGGAAAGGAAAGAGAGATGGAGGAATAAACCGAAGGGTGCAAAACACCAAACTTCACAGTAGAAGATGGACTCTAAAGTAACAGTGAATGGACACAGGGCAAAACAAGAGCAATTCCTTCCATCAGGCTGGCCAAAGTAGAAATGATTTTAACAGTAGCAAGGTCTGCTGGGAAGGTTTCAGTATTTAACCTAAATGGGCGTGGAAGCAAAGCAGTCAGTTTCCCAAGTTCGGTGAAAAAAAATGTAATACTGACATTGTTTTTTTCAGAATTGTTTTACGGTGATAAAAATGACCGGGCAGTATGATTCTCCTCATCAATTTGATTAGACCAATAGTAAAAAAATTTTGGGGTTGCAATTTTCCGAGACCCTAAACGTTTTATTTTTTTATCAGTAAAGCTGTGTAATAGCTTTTTTGGGGGGGAGTGAGACAACATTTTTATTGATATCATTTTGGGACAGAAATGACATTTTGATAGTTTGTTACATCATTTTTTCTGGTATTGCTGCTACCAGAAAACCCCTGTAATTTGTGCGTTGTTAAATTTTTTTCCATTTACGGTGTTTACCAATCAGGTTATGATTTTGATACCTTGATAGACTGTACTTTTCTGAAGGCAATGATGCCACATTTTTTTTTAATATTTATTTTTAATGCAAGAAAAGGGGAGTGATTTGAACTCTTATGCATTTTTATTTTTTCATATTTTTTTTAATTACTTTTCATTGTATTTGTAAGTCCAATTAAGGGACTATAACCTGGCATTTAATGTTGCATTCCAGAATGTGGGCAGGTCGCAAATCAGTCAGTGAGCTAGCACTTGCAAGTGCTGCTGCAGCACTACCAGACCGGCGGCATACCTTGACTCGGGGAAATCTGAGTAGGTTTTCAGAAAGTGCTAAACCATTAAGTTAAGCATGTGGGCCAAACATAATACATGTGTCAGCTTTTCAAACTTCAGAGCCAACACAAGGATATAGCAATTATTACACAAAACTGTTCTTGATTGGAGATTCAGCAGAGAAAGCCAAAGATCTATCTGATCTTGTTAAGCCTTTCCATACCTGTGGTGGTGTGCAGGTTTTCACTTAAGGATATCCGTTTCATCAGAGCCTGTTGCAGCCTCTCCAAGGCAATGCTGCAGTGCTTCCAGTTTGCAACTGAATGGGACGACAATTTAGAAATGGAGAAGGAGGGGATGCATTTGTGCCACCCCCGAGCCAGCAGCCGGCGCTGCTCGGATCCGGGCCTTCAGGGGTGGTGGCTCGAGAGTCTCCGGACCCGGGGGTCTCGCGGACACGCCGAATAAATGGCGCGGACGTAGATGTGCGGGCTAGGCCGTAGTAAGTTCATGACGCCACCCACGGTGTGTGGTGAGGTGGGACACCACCGCTGCTGTTATGGGGCACCCGGGAGAGATGTTGTGCAGCAAGTTGTTAACCCCTCCGTGGGCAGGGATGGTGGCCCCAGGACCCAGTGGCTCGGTGCAGGGGATAGCGACCACAGGGAGTGTTGGTGTACTCACTGTTAATAAACCACACAAGTCTCTGGTAAACCAAGGTGATGGTGGCCGGTGCCGCGGCCAGTTGCATTCGGGTCCCCCACCTGGCTGGTGGTCTCTATCCTTTTCCTCTGCACTGTTTGTGTAAGGTGGACTTTCCTAGTTTGAAACTCAGGAGTCCACTCCCGGCTGAATGTGGCCTAAGGAGCCGTGCCCGCAAACGCTGGCCCATGGATCTATGGGCCCTGATAGTGACCTCTTATTCCTATCGGTGGGCTGTTGTCTTCTATGAGGGACTTTGGGTGGGACAGGACCTCTAGTCCTGGCCTCAATCGGTGAATTAACCAATCCGCTTGGTTCCGGGTTCTGGCTTCAGGGTCCGAGTACCCCCCTTTGTTCTACGGTTTCCGGGTTGGTTCCCCGTGTCGGTATCGGCGGGCTACACCCCTGTCCCAGTCCACCTCGGTTATGCCGAGCCGTCTTCCCGTCTCCTGCTGACGGAGACCACCATCTGCTTCCTAGCCAGTGGCACCAGGTCTCCAACCTTGGTACCGTTCAACTTGAACCTTCCTGCTGGAGATACACTTAGCTCCAGCTAACACTCCTCCCCAAACTGAACTTCAGACTACTCTCCACTTCACTCAACTGCCTGTTTTCCCGCCCCGGGCTGTCTGGACTCCTGCGTGGGCGTGTCCCAACCGCCTGGTCACGCCCACTGGTGTGTCTATCTTTCCCTAAGGTGGGGTGACTAGGGTTTCTGGTTGGCTGTATGTTTCCTAGTGAGGGAATGGTGTAATGCGGGGGCCTATTTGTGACTATGTGGTTTTGCCAGGGTGTCACATTCCCCCTTTGTTAAATACAGACCGTCCGCGGGCTGTCCGACCACCACCATTTATTTAACTGGAAAAGATAAAAAGATGAACAGTTTACAAGTATAATAACATATTTACAATCAAGCATATCTTGTTTTCTTCCCTTACGGGAGGCATGTTACTTTAACGTTGCACATATAAAACCGGGATGGGACGGACCGGGTCCTTCTCACTTCACCCACCCAAAACAACCTGCCCCCTGGGGCCACCGCTAAGCACTGGTGCACACCCCTTGCCCAAGTCTAGGGTAGGTCCGGGTGTTGCCCAAACAGGCCTGGTAAAAAGTTCCTTACCCGGCAGTCCTTTTTCAAGGGCCCCACGTGCAGGGGACCCCTGACCCGGAGGGTAGTCACCAGTTTTGCTGGTGACATGGCCTCGGCCGACTCTACCGCAGGCCCGTCCTCCAATCAGCTTCTACAGAGACTGCGGCTTGGTGAGAAGGTTGGTCAGGGTTATTTACAAAACCCAAAAGTTTCTGGGCTGGCTCGCAAGTTCAAACCATTGTCTTTGTTTTAACTAAAATTCGGGAACAACAGACGGTCCCAACGGGGACTTTGCAGGGGAGGTAGCCGGGAACCTCTACCTAAACACTTTAATCTGGTGACGACCTAAGTTGATTGGCATTCATTCACACTCATATTTACACAATGAACAGACACCTCTCACTAGATTGCGGTCTCTCTGTACCTAAGAGGTGGTTGACCCAAGTTAGGGAAGTGTGGACCTTCTAAGCATTCTAGGTTCGCATGGGACCGGTGGGTGAGAGGGAAGTACAGCCCCCTCTTTCCCAATGTCGGGTATGGCTGGCAGAGACCTGTGGGGGCGGGGTATAGGTGCATCCCTGGGCACTGGTGCTGGTGTGTTGCTGATAGGCTCTTGTGATGCGTGAGCTTGACATGGTCCAGGGTGACCAATTCCAACGGCTGGCGGGTGACAATCGGCTTGCAGCGGGGCCTTTTGACTGGTTTCACCCCATCTTCTCAGCGCACAGAGACCACATTCTCTGCACCAGGCCTCTACGGACTCTCGCATCCCGCTCCAGTAGAAGCGCTCCCTAAGCAGCATCTCCAACCTCTTCCAGCCGAAATGTCGGGCCCCTTCATAAGCCTTCAGGACCTTGGGTACGTATGCCTGCGGCACCACCAGCTGGCGGACCTTCTCGTGTGTCTTCAGGTTGATCAATCCCCTGTACAGCTTACCCTGCTGCAAGTAAAGGCGGTCCCTCTCTTTCCATAACCGCTGAGCTTTGGAGGGGGCAGTAGGCTCTAACCTGAAAGCATCTTGAGCAATCATCATTTTGACTAGCCGGACCATGGGTTCCTGATCTTGGGCTTCTCGCCACCCATGGTGGGGTAGCGGCCAAAGTTTGCTTGCTGCTGGCCGACATAGGGCTTTTTGTCCCTTGGCTGATGGAATGCGGGCAGCTCGATTTCCTCCAAACCATCTTCCTCCACCCCTTCATCGGATATTTGCAGCATCCAGGACAAGGCATCCGCGTTGGTGTTCTTGCGGCCGGCCCTGTACTTAATGGTGAAGTCATAGTTGGCTAGCCGGGCCACCCATCATTGTTCCAGGGCCCCCAATCTTGCCATGTCCAGGTGTGTCAAAGGATTGTTGTCCGTATAGGCGGTGAACTTTGCCGATGCCAGGTAATGCTTGAACCTCTCCGTTATCGCCCAGACGAGTGCCAAGAACTTCAACTTGAAAGAGCTGTAATTCTCGGGGTTCCTCTCCATCGGCCGGAGCTTCCTGCTTGCATAGGCAATCACCTTCTCCCTGCCAGCTTGCATCTGGGACAAGACAGCACCCAAGCCCACATTGCTGGCGTCCGTGTAGAGAATGAACGGGAGACCATAGTCGGGATAAGCCAGGATTTCTTCTCCAGTTAGGGCTGACTTCAGTTGCCGGAAGGACTCCTCGTGCTTCTCACCCCAGGCAAATGGGGGGTCCAGGAGTTCTGCCATTCTTGGACTGTCCCACGAGGAAGTCTTGCATGGGTGCGGCCATCTTGGTGTATCCCTTGATGAAGCGACGGTAGTAGCCCACCAGGCCCAAGAACTGCCGCACCTCTTTAACCGAAGTAGGCTGTGGCCAACTCTGGATGGCAGTGATTTTCTCGTGATCCGGGGCCACACCTTCAGCACTCACCACATGCCCGAGGTACTGCACTCTGGGCTTCAACAGATGGCACTTAGAGGGCTTCAATTTCATCCTGTACTTGGAGAGGGCTACAAACACTTCCACAAGGTGTTCTAGATAGGCTTCATATGTCTTGGAATAGACGATCACATCATCCAGGTACAGCAGGACCGTCTCGAAGTTGCGATGTCCCAAGCAGCACTCCATGAGCCTCTGTAAAGTTCCCGGGGCATTACACAGCCCAAAAGCATGCTGTTGAACTCGCAGAGCCCCATCGGGGTAGTGAACACAGTCTTCTCGCGGTCTTCCTCCGAAACCGACACCTGCCAGTAGCCACTAGTGAGGTCAAGACTGGAGAAATAATTAACTGTAATCAGTGCGGCTAACGACTCTTCAATGCGAGGAAGGGGGTATGCATCTTTATGCGTTATCTGATTAATCTTCCGGTAATCCACACACATTCTCATAGTGCTATCCTTCTTCTTTACCAGGACTAACGGAGCTGTCCAGGGACTACAACTATCACGAATGACCCCTGCCTCCTTTATGTTCCTCAACATATCTTTGGCGCACTGGTAGTGTGACGGTGGGATTGGCCTATACTTCTCTTTAATAGGTGGATGTGTGCCGGTGGGAATATGGTGCTGAACCCCCTTAATCCTCCCGAATCTAATGGGTGTTTACTGAATACCTGCTGGTACTCTTGTACTACTCGGTACACCCCCTCCTTGTGATATATAGAGCATAGTCGTTACCTGCAAACCGGTGTCGAGAAGGGCGTAGGTCGGGATACCGTCCACTGCAAGGGAGATGATGGGGCGACCTCCAACGTATCGATCACGCCAGTCAGCTAGGCCTTGAGGGTCTATTCCTGAGGATTGGCCCTTGGCCTCAAGGGCTGCTTGTTTAAAGGCCACCGGCGAGAGTAGTGACCAGTCTTGTTGCACTTGTAGCAGACGGGTGGCCCATACTGGCTCTCATTGTTCCTTCTCCACTGCATCCACAGGACATCCTCCTGGCTGTCGGCGAGCAGTATCTTCTCTGCTGGATTGGCTTTCGATTGGTAGCTGTAAGGCAGCGAGGATCCTAGCAATGTCATCACTCAGGCGCTGGACTTGCGACGACAGGTCCTTCAGGGCCCCGGTCGCTGCTGCGGGAGCTGCCAGGACCAACAAGGGGGCTGCTACTGAGACGGGAGCGGTGTCAGCCGGCCAGGATGGCGGGTCGGGGGCACCAGCATCGACCACCTGTAGTGCTTTAATGGCCCGGTCTTTTAAAACCGCAAAGCTGAAGTCCGCGTGCTCCAGAGACCACAGCCGTAGTTGTTCACAATCTTCGGCGGACCCCAGCCCCTGCAGGAACTGCTCCACCAGCATTTTGTTGCTCTCGGCCTCCGTAATAGGGTCCACCTGCTTCAGGGTGCATAGGGCCGTCTGCAGCCTCAAGGCGTAGTCTTGGATGCTGTCCTGCGGGCACTGTTGGCAGTTATAGAAATGCATTCGCAACTCCGCTTCAGTGCGGGTTTCAAAAGCAACCTGCAGTTTGTCAAAGATGGTGGTTACTGAGACCCGATCAACATCCGCCCAGGTCTCCACTTCCTGCTCAGCGGCGCTGGTCAGCTGCCCGAGTACCACACATGCGTGCTTCTTGCAAGTCATGGCATACAGATCGAGGATAGTACAGATTTTCTTCCTGAACATCTGCAGGGCATCGGGTTTCCCATCGTTCTGGGGCAGCCAGGCAGCACCAGGCACATATGGCAAGGAGATTGGCATTACCTGGGTGACCACCAGGGCCACAGCTCCCCCCTCTCCTGTGACCAGAGCGAGAGACGCCCCATTTCCGTCATTGGCCACATCTGCGGCCGCCGCCACTCCAGCGGCCGGCACCACTCCGTCATCGGGGTTAGGCGCAGACATCTTCCCGCTGCTCCCCCTTGGTCTTTTGCCGGCACTTTTTTCTGCGGCCTGTTAGTTTTGTTTTTTGACTTCCGGCTCGCTTTCCAGCCGCGTTCCCAGGGGGCGGGCCTTTGGTTTTCGCGCCCAAAATGGCGGCAAGATGGCGACTTCTGAAAATTTTGCAATGGATCACAGCTGACTGTCCAATACAAGGTGCACTTCCACAAGGTAAGTAGATGTCTAAGTATCCTGTTTGTGACGCCAAATTTCGGGGTGTGCTGCCCCTGTGCCAGCAGCCTGCGCTGCTCAGATCCGGGCCTTCATGGGTGGTGGCTCGAGGGTCTCCGGACACGCCGAATAAATGAGAGGGGACGTAGATGTACGGGCTAGGCCGTAGTAAGTTTGTGACGCCACCCATGGTGTGTGGTGAGGTGGAACACCACCGCTGCTGTTATGGGGCACCCGAGGGAGATGTTGTGCAGCAAGTTGTTAACCCCTCCGTGGGCAGGGATGGTGGCCCCGGGACCCAGTGGCTCGGTGCAGGGGATAGCGACCACAGGGAGTGTTGATGTATTCACTGTTAATAAACCATACAAGTCTCTGGTAAACCAAGGTGATGGTGGCCGGTGCCGTGGCCGGTTGCATTCGGGTCCCCCACCTGGCTGGTGGTCTCTATCCTTTTCCTCTGCACTGTTTGTGTAATGTGGACTAGTGTGAAACTAAGGAGTCCACTACCGGCTGAATGTGGCCTAAGGAGCCGTACCCGCAGACGCTGGCCCATGGGATCAATGGGCCCTGGCAGTGACCTCTTATTCCTATCGGTGGGCTGTTGTCTTCTATGAGGGACTTTGGGTGGGACAGGACCTCTAGTCCTGGCCTCAATCGGTGAATTAACCAGTCCGCTTGGTTCCGGGTTTTGGCTTCAGGGTCCGAGTACCCCCCTTTGTGCTACGGTTTCCAGGTCGGTTCTCCGTGTCGGTACTGGTATGCTACACCCCTGTCCCAGTCCACCTCGGTTCTGCCAAGCCGTCTTCCCATGTCCTGCTGACAGAGACCACCGTCTGCCTCCTAGCCAGTGGCACCAGGGCTCAACTTGAACGTTCCTGCTGGAGCTACATTTAGCTCCAACCCACACTCCTCTCCAAAGTGAACTTCAGACTACTCTCCCCTTCACTCAACTGCCTGTTTTCCTGCCCCGGACTGTCTGGACCTCTGGGTGGGCGTCGTCCCAACCGCCTGGTCATGCCCACTGGTGTGTCTATCTTTCCCTAAGGGGGGGTTACTAGGGTTTCTAGTTGGCTGTATGTTTCTTAGTGGGGGAACGGTGTAATGCGGGGGCCTATTTGTGACTGTCTGGTTTTGCCAGGGCGTCACACATTAACTGGTGTAGGAGGTGGGGGGAGCACTGATGGAGCTATGGTCTGCAATTCTAGGTGTCAGGAGCACATGTGCTGTTGAAGAGTCCAACTCGGTTCCTACCTCCACAAGGTTCTCCCAGTTTACCATCAGAAAAATGAAGAATCCCTGACCACAAGCACTTGTGCACATGTTGGTGGTTAAGTAGATCTTCCCAGTAACTGCATTGGTCAGGTCACAGGTAATGTTATGAGACATGTGCTTGAGTAAGGAGGGAACGGCACTCTAAAAGAAATAGTGGCGGCTGGGGACTGAGTACCAAGGGACAGCCGCCACCATCCGGTTGCGGAAAGCCTCAGTCTCCACAAGCCTAAATGGCAACATTTCCAAGACAATGAATCTGGAAATGTGTCCGTTTAGTGTTTGAGCCCATGGGTGGGTGGCTGGGTATTTCTGTTGGGGAGAGACAGATGAATGCTGCACGGGCATGGTGTCAAGTAACATCTGACACATGTAAATAGATAATCCAGCCCAAGCTGACTCCACTACATTCCACAGTTCTTTTGCATTCTGAAGTTTTATATGAAAAAAAAAGGATTTTTTTATGTCACTCCACAAATTCTCAATCGGATTGTGTATGGAGATTGGGCTGACCACTTCATAAAATTAATCTTCAATAACATCTAAACTGAAAGAGTAAATCACATCTGTATCAAGCAGGTGAAAGACCAGGATGCAATAACACCAATAAATAAAGGGAAGATATTCCAAACACAAATATATGAAGAATACATGCTCAGATAAAATAAAGATTAAGGACAAGACTAGAAGGTGACAGTATCGTGGTACATATAACATAGCAAGGGAGGGCAGGTGGAGTGCTGCTCTCTAATGTTAGATATGGTCCAGGTAAGTATCTAATGTAATACAATGAATAGGCTGTATAGCGTAGTTCTAACCAAGGACAACACAGTATAATGCAGAATATTAAAGGTACTACTTACCCATTGTTCTCTTTGTGAATACCACGAATATGCAACCTCAATGTGCGTTTCTTTAATGGCTTCCTCAGGAGGGTCGTATTTTGACAAATGGAAACATAAAAAAAACATGGCCTTTGAGTTAAGAAACCAAAGATTTTCATTTCATAAATTAAGTGATTTTCACTAAAATTAAGACCAGGAGATTTTATGTTAATATGAAACTGTTCATCAGTAGCAATGCTGTATAGATGGAGGTTAGGATGTTTCAATTGTTTATGTTCTTGGGAGAAATATAAAAAAGAGTCTATTATGAATTGGCAAGGTACAAATGTAGCAAAGATTGCCATGACAGATAACACATCAACTTGATAACTTGTCTCAGAAGCTCATCTCATTTAAATTTTAAAAAGCATTGTACAAGCCATTGACTGTTGTCGTGTTGTCAAATTACAATATTATTTGTTGCATTAGAACCAATGCTGTGTTATCTGTGTTAAGTTATTATCTTTGTTACATCTATAAAAACTAGTGATGGGTAAGCATGCTTGGCACTTCAGATTTTCGAACAAGCATTGGGGTGCTCGAGACACTCAATACTCGATCGAGTATCCTGCTACTTGGGCGCCATACTCAAGTCACCGCCCAACATATTTTGTCACTAAATATGAGGGGCTTGCCTGCCAATCAAAGTAATGCTGTAGCCATGAGAGCTACTGGTAATACTGTAAATGGCTGGCCGGATAGCATCATCAGGTCTTTATAAGACCTGGTGGCTACATGCTCAGTGCACTGTACCTGAAATTAGTCTAGGGATAGTTTCTGCTGGAGAAAAGACATTGTGTTATAGTGTTAGGCTATGTGCCCACGGGACAATGTACCCGTGGATTTTGCCATAGAAAACTTGCGGATTTATCTGGACTTTCTAGATAAATCCGCAGATTTTAGCAAGTACAGACACTCCACATGTTATCCTATGAGATTTGGGGAGTGTCTATATCAATAGTGCTGTATGTGCGGCTGCGGAATATGCTGCGGATGTCCCGCAGCCGCACGTAACTGCATGTCCATTATTCATGCGGAAATATCTGTGGAATTCCCGCTCCTCCACTATGGAGATACAGGGCGGGAATTCCGCAGGTATTTCTGCACTTGTCCCGCAGGTTTACCACAACAAAAATGCTCGGAACCCACAGCAATGGATAGTTGCAGATTCTGGGGAGCAGCTGCAGGAAACCTGCTGACAAATCCACGGAAATATCCGCGGGTACATTGTCCCGTGGGCACATAGCCTTACAGTACCTGCTGGGGCAACATTAAACCAACAGTAGTTTTCAAGGCTAACTCAAATAGATTCTGCTTAATACTAATAAGACTCTAGAGGGCACTTTACATACAGCGAAAGCTCTAGCGATGTCGATCGTGAAAGCACCCAGCCCCGTAGTTTGTGCGTCATGGGCAAATCGCTGCCCATGGCATACAAAATCGCTAGTACCCGTCACACGGACTTACCTTCCTAGCGACGTCGCTATGGCTGGCGAACAGCCTCTTTTCTATGGGGGCGGTTCGTGTGGCGTCACAGCGACGTCACACGGCAGGTGTCCAATAGAAGCGAAGGGGCGAAGAGCAACTGCATGAAAGACACGCTACCTCGTTGCCGAAGGATGCAGGTATGGTGTTGTTTGTCGTTCCTGGGGTGTCACACGTATCGATGTGTGCTGCCTCTGGAACGACGAACAACCTGCGTCCAAAAGCAGCAACGACATTTGGGAAATGGACGACGTGTCAACAATCAACGATTTGGTATTTTGCATAGTTAGTGGTCGCTCGTACGTGTCACACGCAAACGCCGTCGCTAGTGAAGCCGGATGTTCGTCACGAATTCCGTGACCCCAAAGACATTTCGTTAGTGATGTCGTTGCGTGTAACGGGGCCTTTAGTCTTCTAGTGTGCAATTAGTGTAGAGTAAGGGGTACTTTGCATGTTGCGACATCGATAGCATCGGTTAGCGATGCCGAGCGTGATAGTACCCACCCCCGTCGCACATTCGATATGTGTTGATTGCTGCCATAGCGAACATAATCACTATGGCAGCTTCACACGCACATACCTGGTTGGCGACATCGCTGTGACTGCTGAACAATCCCTCCTTCAAGGGGGAGGTGCGTTCGGTGTCACAGCGACGTCACCGCGACGTCACTAATTGGCCGGCCAATAGAAGCGGAAGGACGTAGATGAGCGGGATATAACATCCCGCCCACCTTCTCCCTTCCGCATTGCCGTGGGGACGTAGGTAATGAGATGTTTGTCGCTCCTGCGGGTTTACACACAGCGATGTGTGGAGATGCAGGAATGACAAACAACATCGTACCTGCGGTCGATTCGACATTATGGAAATGAACGATGTTACACAGATCAGCGAGATTGTACGCTTCTGTGCTCGTTCATTGTTCCATCTAGGATTTACACACTGCGATGTCGCTACCGGCGCCGGATGTGCGTCACTAACGACGTGACCCTGACGATATAGTGGTAGCGATGTCGCAACGTGTAAAGTACCCCTAAGATTCTGGAGTAGAGATAGTGTATAAAGCCCGCTACACACGCTTCAATATATCTCACAATCCGTCGTTGGGGTCAAGTTGTAAGTGACGCACATCCGGCATCGTTTGTGACGTATCTGCGTGTAACAGCTTTATGCGATCAGGATTGAACGCAAAACCGTTGATCGCAAACACATCGTATCATTCTCTAGAAATGAGCGTTTTGTTGCAAGAACCTAGTCAATTGTAACGTGTGACATCCCTCATACGATTTTGGTGTCTGATGCTATGTGCGCAGGTGTGCGCTCTGCACCGCAGCTTAAAAAAGGTCTGCTTCAGAGCGCAGCTGAAAAGCTGCGTTCTGAAGCGCCTCACAATGTCTGTCATGCACTAATCTCTGTCAGTCCGTCACTATCTCTGTCCCTCACTCTCAGTCCATGTCAGTCTATCCGCCTCTCTCATATACTCACCGATCCCCGATCCCTGGCGCTGCACGGCATTCACACTGCTCCGGCGGCTTTTACTGTTTTGAAAAAGCCGGCCGCCCATTAAACAATTTCGTATTCCCTGCTTTCCCCGCCCACCAGCGCCTATGATTGGTTACAGTGAGACACGCCCCCACTCTGAGTGACAGGTGTCACACTGCACCCAATCACAGCAGCCGGTGGGCGTGTCTATACTGTGTAGTGAAATAAATAATTAAATAATTAAAAAAAACGGCGTGCGGTTCCCCCCATTTTTAAAACCAGCCAGATAAAGCCATACGGCTGAAGGCTGGTATTCTCAGGATGGGGAGCTCCACGTTATGGGGAGCCCCCCACCCTAACAATATCAGCCAACAGCCGCCCAGAATTGCCGCATACATTATATGCGACAGTTCTGGGACTGTACCCGGCTCTTCCCGATTTGCCCTGGTGCGTTGGCAAATCGGGGTAATAAGGAGTTATTGGCAGCCTATAGCTGCCAATAAGTCCTAGATTAATCATGTCAGGCGTCTATGAGACACCTTCCATGATTAATCTGTAAGTTACAGTAAATAAACACACACCCGAAAAAATCCTTTATTAGAAATAAAAACACACACATATACCCTGGTTCACCACTTTAATCAGCCCCAAAAAGCCCTCCTTGTCCGGCGTAATCCAGGATGATCCAGCGTCGCTTCCACCGCAGCTGCATGGAGGTGACCGGAGCCGCAGCAGACACAGCCGCTCCGGTCACCTCCACACAGCTAATGAACACAGCCGTGCGATCAGCTGCTGTCACTGAGGTTACCCGCGGCCACCGGTGGATGCAGCGGTGGCCGCGGGTAACCTCAGTGACAGCAGCTGATCGCGCGGCTGTGTTCATTTGCTGTGTGGAGGTGACCGGAGCGGCTGTGTCTGCTGCGGCTCCGGTCACCTCCATGCAGCTGCGCTGGATGCGACGCTGGATCATCCTGGATTACGCCGGACAAGGAGGGCTTTTTGGGGCTGATTAAAGTGGTGAACCAGGGTATATGTGTGTGTGTTTGTATGTTCTCCCCGTGTTTGCGTGGGTTTCCTCCGGGTACTCCGGTTTCCTCCCACATTCCAAAGACATACAGATAGGGACTCTAGATTGTGAGCCCCAATGGGGACAGTGTTGCCAATGTATGTAAAGTGCTATGGAATTAATAGCGCTATATAAATGAATAAAATTATTATTATTATTATTATTTTTATTTCTAATAAAGGATTTTTTCGGGTGTGTGTTTATTTACTGTAACTTACAGATTAATCATGGAAGGTGTCTCATAGACGCCTGACATGATTAATCTAGGACTTATTGGCAGCTATAGGCTGCCAATAACTCCTTATTACCCCGATTTGCCAACGCACCAGGGCAAATCGGGAAGAGCCGGGTACAGTCCCAGAACTGTCGCATATAATGTATGCGGCAATTCTGGGCGGCTGTTGGCTGATATTGTTAGGGTGGGGGGCTCCCCATAACGTGGAGCTCCCCATCCTGAGAATACCAGCCTTCAGCCGTATGGCTTTATCTGGCTGGTTTTAAAAATGGGGGGAACCGCACGCCGTTTTTTTTAATTATTTAATTATTTATTTCACTACACAGTATAGACACGCCCACCGGCTGCTGTGATTGGGTGCAGTGTGACACCTGTCACTCAGAGTGGGGGCGTGTCTCACTGTAACCAATCATAGGCGCTGGTGGGCGGGGAAAGCAGGGAATACGAAATTGTTTAATGGGCGGCCGGCTTTTTCAAAACAGTAAAAGCCGCCGGAGCAGTGTGAATGCCGTGCAGCGCCGGGGATCGGGGATTGGTGAGTATATGAGAGAGGGCTGCTAACTTCAGTTACTCAGGAGATTAGTAGTCACCGGTGAGTCTTCACTGGTGACCGCTAATCAGGACGCGACACAGACAGAGCCGCAGCATCACAATGAAGTCGGGTGAAGTTCACCCGAGTTCATTCTGACAGTGCGGCTCTGTCTGTGTCTGCTGTCATCTGCCATTCAGCTCTGCTACATGGCTGTCTGTGTCTGCTGTTAGCGGTCATGTAGCAGAGCTGAATGGCAGATGACATAGTAAAAACGCATCCCTACACATTACACACGCTTGGCAAGTCAATAAATAAAAAAAAAAAAAAAGGTGCCCAATGCATACGTCACAGAACACATGATCTAAAGGATCGCACACACAATTGACCAATTTAACATAGACTACTAACGCTCGTGTGACAGCAAATGAACGACCAACGTGAAATCTCATAGATCCCGTATGCAACCTGGGCGTGTCACATCGCAAATGCGATTGTACAACTAATTGCAACGTGTAAAGTGGGCTTTAGAGGCATGTGGGAAGGAATTCTAATCTTACAGACTGTGCTGCTGCTATGTAAAAAATCTATTCTGTTCTCTAATAATACCAATTTTAGCTGCATTTAGTGTAGGGAGACTATCTACTGGAGAAGAGACAGTGACTTACAGCGTCACAGTACCCGAAGATGCAACATTAAACTAACAGTTCTTTTGGGAGCTAATTCAAGAGATTTAATTCTATACTAATATCTATACTAATACCGCTCTTAGTCTGCAATTAGTGTAGGGATAGCTTCTGGAATATGGATAGTGTATTACAGGCCTGAAGGCAGGTATTTGAGCTTTACAGACCTTGCTGCTGCTCTTATCTAAAAATCTATTCTATTATCTAACAATACCACTCTTACCTGCATTTAGTGCACATACAACCGAACGTGCTTTTCAGAACTAACTTAAATAAATTTTATTTTGTAATAATACCTCTCTTAGGCCTAAAACACACTTCCGCAAAAAAAAATGTCCGTGTGACACGGTCCGTTTTTCGGGTCCGTGTTCTGTTTTTTTGGGGCGTTTCTCCGATACGTATGGAATCCGTGTGATGGCGTATGCAAGCCGTGTGTACGTGTAAAATGTCCGTGTTTGTGTCTAAAATGCCCGTGTATGTGTATGAGGAATGTCCGTGTGGAATGTCCATTTGTGTGTTGCACAATGTCGTTGATACATGTCGGTTGACAGCAGACAGAGTTGCGCGATGAGAATGAACTCGGGTGAACTTCACCCGACTTCATTGTCATGCCGCGGCTCTGTCTGTGTGCCGCGTACTGATTAGCGGTCACCTGGGAAGGATTCACCAGTGACCGCTAATCCCCCGAGTGACTGAAGTGAGCAGCCCTCTCTCATACTTACCGCTCCCCGATCACCAGCGCGGCGAGGAACAGCTGTGCAGAGAATACGCGGCAACAATTACTTTGAATATGCCGGCCGCTCATTAATCAATCTCGTATTCCCTGCTTTCCCCGCCCACAGATGCCTGTGATTGGCTGCAGTCAGACACGCCCCCCACGCTGAGTGACAGCTGTCTCACTGCACCCAATCACAGCAGCCGGTGGGCGTGTCTATACTGTGCAGTAAAATAAATAAATAAATAATTAAAAAAACCGGCGTGCGGTCCCCCCCAATTTTAATACCAGCCAGATAAAGCCATACGGCTAAAGGCTGGTATTCTCAGGATGGGGAGCCCCACGTTATGGGGAGCCCCCCAGCCTAACAATATCAGTCAGCAACCGCCCAGAATTGCCGCATACATTATATGCGACAGTTCTGGGACTGTACCCGGCTCTTCCCGATTTGCCCTGGTGCGTTGGCAAATCGGGGTAATAAGGAGTTTTTGGCAGCCCATAGCTGCCAATAAGTCCTAGATTAATCATGACAGGCGTCTCCCCGAGATACCTTCCATGATTAATCTGTAAATTACAGTAAATAAACACACACACCCGAACAATCCTTTATTAGAAAAAAAAACCACAAACATATACCCTGGTTCACCACTTTAATAAGCCCGAAAAAGCCCTCTATGTCCGGCGTACTCCAGGATGGTCCAGCGTCGCTTCCAGCTGTGCTGCATGAAGGTGACCGGAGCTGCAGAAGACACAGCCGCTCCTGTCACCTCCACGCAGCTAATGAAGGGAATAGCGCGATCAGCTGAGCTGTCACTGAGGTTACTTGCGGCCAATGCTGAATACAGCTGATCGCGCTATTCCCTTCATTAGCTGCGTGGAGCTGACAGGAGCGGCTGTGTCTTCTGCAGCTCCGGTCACCTTCATGCAGCACAGCTGGAAGCGATGCTAGACCATCCTGGAGTACGGCAGACATGGAGGGCTTTTTCGGGCCTATTAAAGTGGTGAACCAGGGTATATGTTTGCGGGTTTTTTTTCTAATAAAGGATTGTTCGGGTGTGTGTGTTTATTTACTGTAAGTTACAGATTAATCATGGAAGGTATCTCGGAGAGATGCCTGACATGACTAATATAGGACTTATTGGCAGCAATGGGCTTCCAATAACTCCTTATTACCCCGATTTGCCAACGCACCAGGGCAAATCGGGAAGAGCCTGGTACAGTCCCAGAACTGTCGCATATAATGTATGCGGCAATTCTGGGCAGCTGCTGACTGATATTGTTAGGCTGGGGGGCTCCCCATAACGTGGGGCTCCCCATCCTGAGAATACCAGCCTTCAGCCGTATGGCTTTAGCTGGCTGGTATTAAAATTGGGGGGGACCGCAAGCCAGTTTTTTTAATTATTTATTTATTTATTTTACTGCACAGTATAGACACGCCCACCGACTGCTGTGATTGGGTGCAGTGAGACAGCTGTCACTCAGCGTGGGGGGCGTGTCTGACTGCAACCAATCACAGGCGTCTGTGGGTGGGGAAAGCAGGGAATACGAGATTGATTAATGAGCGGCCGGTATATTCAAAGTAATTGTTGCCGCGTATTCTCTGCACAGCTGTTCCTCGCCGTGCTGGTGATCGGGGAGCGGTATGAGCCGGGGAAAGAAAAAACCGAGCGCCAATGTAAGTATGACTGAGAACAGCAGGAAAAAAGGTAAGTATACTGAATTTATTTTAAAAAAAAACAAAAAATAAGATCGCTAGTGTAAAAACGCACACGCACGAAACGTGCTGAACACGGACATACTCCGTGTGCGGTACGTGCAGGCACGGACCCATAGACTAAAGCGGGTCCGTGCCTGCGTGCTGCCGGCCAAAAACGGACATGTCGTCCGTGTAGAAAAGCGCACACACGTACTTACCACACGGTCACACGTTCCGTGTGATTTTACGTGTGTGTGCCATCTACCATTGAATAAGATGGGTCTCCGTGTGTATGTGTCTCCGGTACGTGCAAATATGTACCGCACACGTACAAATTAAACGGATGTGTGTTGCGGGTCTTACTCGGCATTTAGTGTAAGGATAGTTTCTGTAGTAGGGATAGTGTAATAGAATCATTTAGGCAGGGTTTATTGCTTTAAGGTCCTTGGCGCTGTCACGTACAAAAATCAGTTTTTTTAAGGGCTAATTTAAGTACATTCTATTCTATAATAATACCACTGCATAAATAATTTAAAATGTGCAATGCGTACAGTAAGGGGTCGGGAAGTGGACATCTTAAGGGCCATTTACACGCTGCAACCTCGCTAACGATATATCGTCGGGGTCACGGTGGTTGTGACGCACATCCGGCGCCGTTAGCCACATCGCAGTGTGTGACACCAAGGAGCGACATTCAACAATCGCAAAAACGTAAAAAATTGTGGATCGTTGAAACGTCGCTCCTTTACCAAATATCATTGGTGGGGCTTGCCGCTGGTTGTTCCTCGTTTCTGTGGCATCACACATCGCTACGTGTGACACCGCAGGAGCGACGAACATCACCTTACCTGCCGTGCACCGGCAATGAGGAAGGAAGGAGGTGGGCGGTATGTTCCGGCCACTCATCTCCTCCCCTCCTCTGCTATTGGGCGGCCGCTTAGTGACGCCGCAGTGACATCGCTATGACGCCGAACGCACATCACCCCTTGAAGGAGGGCCTGTTCGGCGGTCACAGCGGCGTCGCTGAAAAGGTATGTGCGTGTGATGCTGCCGTAGCGATAATGTTTGCTGCGGCAGCGATCACCAAATGTCGCATGAACGACGGGGGCGGGTGCTATTGTTCGTGATTGCAATCGCTAGCGATGTCGCAGCGTGTAAAGCACCCTTTACTGTTGGAAGTGCAAGCAGAGGCCGTGGCTGTGGGCAAGGACAAACTAAGCCTGCTGCAGTACAATACCAAACACACCATCATCTCGACCTAGCTTCATGTACAACTTTGCAGGGTTGCAATGCACAGGACACCCCCATTGAAGCCAGAACAGTGTAAGCAGGTTGTGGGTTAGATAGCAAATACTGCTTCCAGTCTGTTTCTCAGCACCACCCTGTCTTTCACACGGTCAATTTTTACTAGCCAAGGGTGTGGACCATATAATGCATGAATTCAGTAAAGGAAATAGTTTATAGTGACAGTCCTAGTGACATTGCTTAACTCTTGGATATACAATTAATGAAAAATCCCTGAGGGATGTAGCAATCAAGCAGCAGCCGTTTTATCCATTTGAACATCAGATTTGTGCCTGGATTGCATAACTAGTTCAGGCGAGCCTTTCCACACTGGAGTCACTACTTCATTCCATGTGGACCGATTCACCCATTGGAGCACCTCTGTGTTTATTTCTTTTCCTCCGGAAAGGGTTGGAGAGGTTCCCCCCACATGGTTCATGAATTCTCATTGGAAAAGATCTCCAGTCTCCAATGAGATAAAAAAAGTTTGTAAACCCCTGCTTCAATCTATTTGAAGCCTTGGGGCTGCCTGATGCCCTGAGCCAGCACAGGAGGAACTGCTGCCCACTTTAGCTAGAACAAAATTGAAGCAGGTTGCCTGAAGGTCCTAGTTGTGCCAATTGTACCTTGAGTAGTGGCCTCTAGGAATAGTTCTTGCTGGCTAAGGCCCCTGACACACATCCGTGCCACCGGTAGTGTTTGGTACGTTTTTGCACGTACCAGCGGCACAGAGACACGTACACCAATGCTAACCTATGGTAGCAGGCACACACACACGTAAAACCACACGGAACGTGTGTCCGTGTCCGTTTGTACGTGTGTGCGTTTTCCAACACGCTGACATGTCCGTTTTTCTCCGGCAGCACGGGTGTCACACGGCCCGCACCTGTACCACACGGATGTAGTGTGGATGCGTCCCATGTGACATGCGCCGGAGAAAACTCACGTGTCAGAGAAAAAAATAACAAATCTTTACTCACCTTCTCCAGCGCTCCTGTCTCTGCTGCTGCTGTCACTTGCTGCCGACCGCCGCTCATTATGCTCATTTAATATTCCCTTCACTGCGGCCGGCAGCAGCGGGGAGTCGGCGGGGCTTGAGACCAAAGATCAGTACCTTGGACAGCTGGAAGAACCATGTGAGTATGCAAATTACCGGTTCTCCGTGTGTTATCGCGGATAGCACACGGAGAACACATGTGGATTGCACGTACCGGAGACACGTACTTACGTACACGCAACACGCAGGAACCACAGAATACCATTCCTTCTAAGGCCTCCGACACACATCCGTTAAAAACTTGCATGTTTTGTTCGTTTCCGTATATATCGGAGACACGGACAAACGTGCACCAATGTTAATCTATGTTTGTGGTCAAACTTGCGTTTTTCATTATGTCCGTGTGTCCGTCTCCGTGATCCGTATGTGTTTCCGTTTTTCACGGCAGCATGTCAGTTTCCTTTAAGGAACACGCACACACGGACACCATGAAAGTCAAAGGGTCTGTGCGCACAAGTACGTGACACGGATGCATCTCCGTATGCTTCGTGTACGTTTTGTGCTTTTTTGTAGCGATGTTGGTCATTCTTTCTTTTCCTGTGTATGTTGGTCAATCTCCCTCAGTCCGTCGCTCAGTCTCTTTCTGTCTGTCTCTCTCTCTGTCTTGTCTGTCCCTCTCTCTGTCTGTCGGTCAGTCTCCCCCCTCTCTCATACTTACCGATTCCGGATCACCGGTGCAGCGCTGCACGGCTGTTAAATAAACTCCGATGGCTTTTACTATTTCGAAAAAGCCAATCAACCTCGTATTCCCTGCTTTCCCCACCCACCGGTGCCTATGATTAGTTGCAGTGAGACACGCCCCCACGCTGAGTGACAGCTGTCTCACTGCAACCAATCACAGCCACCGGTGGGAGGGTCTATACTGTGCAGTAAAAAAAAAAAAAATAATTAAAAAAAAAACGACGTGCGATCCCCCCCCATTTTGATACCAGCCAGGGTAAAGTCACACGGCTGAAGGCTGGTATTCTCAGGATGGGGAGCTCCACGTTATCGGGAGCCCCCTCGTGATTCCTTCACGGGTGACCGCTAATCAGTATGCGACACACAGACAGAGCCGCGGTATGACAATGAAGTCGGGTGAAGGTCACCTGAGTTCATTCTCTACGCGCGACACTGTCTGCTGTCAGCGAGTAAGCATCAATGAGATTTTACATCACACACGTACCATTTCACACAGACAAAACACACTCATATGACAGTTATGTATCTCGCGTGCACACGGACATGCCAAACGCACACACGCGGCTAGCATTCGCTGTTCACACGGATGCCACACGTACCATAAAAACTGACATAAAAACGGATCACGGACCTGAAAAACGGCCCGTATTACACGTGCGTGATTTTAACGGATGTGTGTCGGAGGCCTAAATTTAATGTTTTCTGAGGCCCTACTCTACGTTTATTTCAGGGTGTCTTAATATCCCTCCTTTAAATTTCGATAGACCTTGCACTTAGTGCATAGGCTTCACTAGTCGAGAAGTCACACTTCTTATAAATGGTAAAACGTTGTGAAATCTCATGCACACAATTCCATTTTTCCTCACTGAAATGAAAAAAAGCTGCTTTTTTGAAAGAAGCATATCAATGCTTTCAGAGTTTTTGCAGCATTTTTGCCAACATTGAAAGCAATGACTAAAGGCCACTTTACACGCTGCGACATTGCTCAAGCGATCTCGTTGGGGTGACGGAATTTGTGACGCACATCCGGTCGCTTTAGCGATGCTGTTGCGTGTGACACCTATGAGCGATTTTGCATCGTTGCAAAAATTTGCAAAATCGCTCATCAGTGACATGGGGTTCCATTCTCAAATATCGTTGCTGCAACAGTAACGAAGTTGTTCCTCGTTCCTGCGGCAGCACACATCGGTACGTGTGACACCGCAGGAACTAGGAACCTCTCCTTATCTGCCTCCCGCCCGCAATGCAGAAGGAAGGAGGTGGGCGGGATGTTTGTCCCACTCATCTCCGCCCCTCCACTTCTATTGGGCGGTGGTTTAGTGACGCCGCTGTGACGTCGCTGTGACGCAGAACGACCCGCCCCCTTAGAAAGGAGGCGTTTCGCCGGTCACAGCGATGTCGCAGGACAGGTAAGTAGTGTGACGGGACAAAAAGAAAGATTGGTATCCGCTCACCTGTAGCCAAAGGAGGGGTCACCGTATCCAGGACTCGTGCAAGGGAAAGGGTATACTGGCAATCCAGATTGTAGACAGAGGGTAATCCAGCAACAAAGTCCAAGGGATATTAAAATCCAAAAATTTTATTAAATCAAATTAAAATCCATATAAAAAAAAAAAAAAAGGTCCAAACAGGGTATAAACAACTGTCAGAGAGGATGCATTTCGAACCCAATGGCTCTTAGTCAGTCTCAGAGACCTTTTTTTATATGGATTTTAATTTGATTTAATAAAATTTTTGGATTTTAATATCCCTTGGACTTTGTTGCTGGATTACCCTCTGTCTACAAAGTAGTGTTATGGGTCTGGGCGATGTTGTGCGCCACGGGCAGCGATTTGCCCATGTGGTACAACCGATGGGGGCGGGTACCCATGCTAGCGTGTAAAGCGGCCTTAAGTACAAAAACACAGCAACGATACTATGTGTGAACATAGCCTGAAGTCGAGGAGGCATTTTTTTGTCCTCTTTTTCTTATGTTGCCTTATATACAAGTCATTATCCAGGAAAGAATGTTTCTTAACATTTTTTCCAGTGAAATCCATTTTAGATTTGGTTTTGTATGTTTTATGGTCAGTCTGTAAAAGTGGCGTAATACTATGACAAAATTGTTTTAGGCCCCCTTCACACGTCCGTGTCTCCGGTACGTGTTTGGTCCGTTTCCTCACATGCCGGAGACACAGGCACACGTAGACCCATTAAAATCAATGGGTCTGCGCTCACGTCCGTGTTTTGCCATGGACCATGTGTCCATGTGGAACATACGTGTGCCCGTGTGCTCCACACGTAGGACATGTCCGTTTTTCTCAGGTATCACTGGTGTCACATGGACCGCACACGGACCGCACACGTACCACACGGATATGATCCGTGTGACACGCACTGGAGAAAACACTCGTGCCTGTGAAATAAAAAGAATTTCTATACTCACCTTCTCCAGCCCTGCTGCCACTGCTGACACTTGCTTCCGACCCCTGCTCATTATTTTCATGCAGGAAGCAGCAGCAGCAGCGGGGAGTTGGCAGGGCGGGAGACCGCAGATCAGCACCACGGACAGCAATGCCAGGGACAGGTAAGCAGAAAGTTTCTGTTCTCCATGTCTTATCACAGATAGCACACAGAGAACACACATGTGCCATAAACACCTTTCACACGTCCGTGAAAAACGCGCATGATTTTCACAGATGTGTGAAGGAGGCCTTAAGCAGTGTCCTTGGAGTCAGAGATGTGTCCAGGCATCTTTCCCATGCTGTTCACATTCCATGTCAGCGGTATTTGCTTGCATTTCAGTGATTCCCAGGCCTCACCCAGACCTCCCGTGGTTGTGTATGACGGTGTAATAGATAGGTTTTAGATGCCGATCTCAAAGTGTTGGATATGTCTAGTCAATGCATATCCTTGCCAAGTTTTTGAGTCAAAAAATAAGTATTTTAAAAATTGATCCCAAACTGGGATTAGAGTGTGTTGTGTACGTTTATTGCTGGCTGTATTGCCATTCCTCATGCCAATTTTACTTAAGCCTCACACTTTCTACATCTCTTTTTCCTTTTTGAGTAACACAATTTAAGGCCTGCGACACACATCTGTGCCGCCGGCACGTGTTTGTCATTTTATACACGTACAGGCGGCACGGAGACACGTTAAGCAATGCTACCCTATTGTAGCAGGCACACACACTTAAAACCACACAGAACGTGTGTCCGTGTGCGTTTGTACGTGTGTGCGTTTTTCAAAGCGCTGACATGTCAGTGTTTTCTCCCGCAGCACGGGTGTCACACGGCCCGCACCCGTACCACACGGGTGTAGTGTGGATGCGGTCCCGTGTGACACGCGCCAGAGAAAACACACGTGTCAGTGAAAAAAAAAAAACATTTACTCACCTTCTCCAGCCCTCCTGTCTCTGCCGCTGCTGCCTCTTGCTGCCGACCGCCGCTCATTATTCTCATTTAATATTCACTTCACTGCCTAGCAGCAGCAGCAGCGGGGAGACGGGAGGGCTGGAGACCGAGGATCAGCACCACGGACAGCAGCGCGGACAGCAGGAAGGACCAGGTGAGTATGTTAATTACCGGTTCTATGTGTGCTATCGCGGATAGCACACGTAGAACACACGTGTCCTGCACGTACCAGAGACACGTACTTACCTGCACGCAACACGCAGGGGAAATACGTGTCTCTCGGCACGTGCGTGATTTTCACGTGAATGTGGCAGAGGCCTAAGAGTGTTTTCAAAATTGATCCCAAACTGGAGTCAGAGTGTCTTCTGTATGTTTGTTGCTGGCTGTATTGCTATTCCTCCTGGTCGACTATGTGAGCCGAACACCTGGGACCACAGTAATTCTCTTGGGGTAACCCCACTGCCTACTCCCCCATGCCATATCCTGGTCAATCCTTTGGCCAGAATGCAGGTGCGTATGCCTCCCACCCTGATAGTGTCTTTGCACACCCGCATACGCCATCAACAGCCATGTCCACTTCCTTGTCCCAGTGCAAGCATCCAGCTATTTTTACCCCTGGCCTTGGAGCGCACACGTTAATATGCTGCCACCCACCAAAAGGCCAAAACAACAATTTCCTGATTGCTTTCCTTGCAAATGTTAATGCTTAAGGCTGCTTTACACGCAGCGACATCGCTAGTGATGTTGCTCGTGAAAGCACCCGCCCCCTTTGTTTGTGCATGACGGGCAAATCGCCAATATCGCTAGTATCTGTCACACATACTTACCAGCCTAACGCCGTCGCTGTGGCCGGCGAACTGCCTCTTTTCTAAGGGGGCTGTTTGTGCGACGTCACAGCACCGTCCCATGGCAGGTGTCCAACTGAAGCGGAGGGGCTGAGAGAGCAGCCGCAGGAAATTCACGCCCACCTCGTTGCTGGAAGATACAGGTACGGTGTTGTTCGTAGTTCCTGGAGTGTCTCACGTAGTGATGTGTGCTGCCTCAGGAACGACGAACAACCTGCGTCCAGCACCATCAACGATATTTGGGATTTGAACGACGTGTCAATGATCAACGATTAGGTGAGTATTTTTGATCGTTAGCGGTCGCTCGTACGTGTCACACGCAATGATGTCGCTAACAAGGCCGAATATGTGTCACGAATTCCGTGACCCCAACGACATCTCGTTAGCGATGTCGTTGTGTGTAAAGCCCCCTTTAGGCTTGTGGACACTGATGATTTCTGCAACCTGATGACTATGACCATCCTTTGATACTTGATCTCTATCCCTCACTATGTCTGCAGGTGTGGCATCCTCAACTTACACAATCTTGTGTCCCATAACATCACATGTCCCTCATAGTCATTTTCACTAGGCCTCTCACTGACTGCAGATCCTTTACCAGTTTACCTATTGATACCGCCATTAGCTGGCTCTATAATTTAATATGTGCCAGCAGTGTGATAAAGGATGGGGAAGTGGATATGCTGTTGATGGTGCATGCACAGGTCAAAATAGTCAGGCAGGTGAAACTGTGTCTGTTGCATGAGCATGTCACACTCTGGCCTTGTTAATCAAACCTGACCCACAGGCAGATTTTATATGGTCCATGAGGCTTTTCTATATGGAGTAATATGTGTGCCCACTATTCTCTCTGGAGGGCCATGTTGGGACTATTATTCTGTTTGAAGGGCTATGTGGGGCCCATTGTTCTGTTACTAGGACTATGTGGGGCCCATTATTTTGTTTGGAGGGCTATGTGGGGCCCATTATTCTGTATGAAGGACTACGAAGTCCTGCAACTAGGTTGGCTGGCGACTTTGTCCAATGTTTTAATTTTGGCCCTCTGAACATTTAAGTTTGACATCCTTGCCCTATACTATGTCATCTACTATAGTCATAGGTGATGGGGAAATATGGTGAACGGTGCCAAGCTATCAAAGCTATGTTCAGGTGGTGCATTTTTGGCAGCATTTTTAATGAGTTTGATGCAAGTTAAAAGTTGATTTTACATTCCCACCAAAAGCAATGTGATTTCATAAAGCTTATTCACACAATTGTTTATTTTGCCTTACTGAAAAGGGAAACTGCTGTATTATTGCAAGAAAGCTAAGGCTCTCACTTTTGTTGATGCTTTTTTTATGCAGTTTGATCACAAAACTGCAAGCAAATCCTTATGCGGCAAAGTCAATGAGAATCCTGAAGTGTAGTGAACAAGTTGAGTTTTTTCCCTTATGGATATGATGCAGAAAATATTCTTCAGCTTGTCAATTCTTGCAGCATTTTTTCTTGCGTTTCACCATTGAAATCAATAAAACAATGCATGCAAAAAAGCATCTAAAAATACATAAAAATGTGTGTTTTTGCTCTGTTTTTTCTGCCAAGAGATGCAATGTGCACACATACCTTAAAGTGAATACAGCAAAAAGGGGTGGAGTAGGTAGTTTTTCTCTCTAGTTAAATTTGCCTTAAAAGCATGTCATTAAATAGGAAAGAATGTTTCCCAACATTTTTATCATTAAAATGTATATTATCATCAGTTTTGTACATTATTTTGTCAGTCTGTTAAAGGGGTGTAATACTCTGATAACAATGTTTTCAGCAGCACCTTACGAGTCAGAGATGTGTCCAGGGATTTTCCCCATGCTGTTCCCATTGCATTTCAGTGGTAATGTCTATTATGCTGGATACTCGAAATGAGCACCAGAGCAATAGAAATTGCTTGGGTTGAGTAACGAGCACCCGAGCATTTTAGTGCTTGCCCATCACTATTCGGTATGTCTTATTGTCAGTCCATCAAAGTAGCTTAATACTCTGAAAACATTGCTACTAGCAGTGACCTGTGAGTCGGAGATGTGTCCAGGTGTCTTCCCAATGTTGTTCCCATTCAATTTGTGCACTTTTTCCATCATTTTGAGCTATTTTACTGCCCCCCCCCAGACGTTGTGGGAGTTCTTCTGGAAAAATTCTTGAATTTTCCATTGACTTCCATTATACTCATTACTTGAGATGCGCACCCAAGCATTCCAATTTACTGTATTCGAGTATCGAGCAACCGAGAATTTTATTTCTCTCTCACCACTAATACTATCCAATGACTTTGGCTGACAATACACATAATACAAATATTCATTTTTTATATATTTATCAAACAGACTAAACAAGCTAATTGGCAATCATGTAAAATATTTCACTAATGCTTTTGGATTGAGCTTGCAGAACATAAAATTTATCCACAGAGTACATAAACTTACCTTATAATTCTTATCAAGGGTATATTTTGAACAGACGGCAAAGTGTTTAAAATCAGAAACTCGGTTTATTTTTATGTAAATATAGAACATATGTTACTTGTTTTCCTTGGAAATCATACAGTGGATATTAACAGTTGGGAGAAATAAAGGACACATAACTTGACATTTTGGGGAATTTGAGAAAGCTAGCCATGCACGGATTTGCTATTAAATAGACTCTCATGGTAGTAGCTACTTTGGTGAATAATACATGTATATCATGTTTATTTACAATCTGAAAACAATTGAATGACATTGAACTATATAAAATAAAAACATTCAATTCTATAAAATCTCTCCATCTCTCTATCTCTCTGAGAAACCCATCACTGGTGTAGAATAGATTTTTATGTGATAGATAATAAGCTGATGCAAAGAAGGGTATATTTCCCATGTTTTTGAGAAAAGCATCTATTTTTGAGTAATCTCATTGGACTCAATCACATGCAAGGCACTAATTATATATAACAGATATCTCTGTGCCGTAAGTGAGTACTTTTCTGTACTTGTTAATAAATAAATTAAAATTAAATAACATGGGGCCCCGCCTATTTTTGAGAACCAGCAAAGGTAAAGCAGACAGCTTGGGGCTGATATTATCAGTCTTGGAAGGCCCATGAATATTGGCCCCCTACTCAGCCTAAAAATACCAGCCCACAGCTGCTCTAGAATTGATGCATCAGTTAGATGCACCAATTATAGCACTTTTTCCAGGTCTTCCCAAGTGCCCTGGGGCAGCAGTAATATTTTTTGAGGTTGACTATCTAGCAGCCACCTGGTAGTCGGAAATACATCAATGCGTCCTCCCCATGCTATTCCGATTCCATTAGAGCACTGTTTGCATTTATTTCATCAAGTGTCCTGCCCCCCTCCAGCCTCTCTGTTAGGGTTGTCCTTAAAAATACTCGTTTCACTTTGATTTCCATTGTACTCTACTGTAGTTGAGCACTTCTGAGTGTCCGACCTGCTTGATTTGAGTACCGAGCACTCGATCATTTTAGTTCTCACTCATCAGTAGACTTAATAAAATTAAACATTACCAAAAAAATAATATGGCCAACAAAAATATACACCAATTGATATAATCTTTATTCATTATTATTATTATTATTCAAAAAAGCAGTCCATAAATTTGGTAGAATTATACAAAAGAAGCCATTAAAATTGTACAAGATAAATAGTGCATGCCTATATTATATTACATTGGAAACAACATCTGACCACCTGTCATTCATTGCACTAAGGTAAGTGACTATGAAAATTAGTAGGGTGAACCCTAAAAATACAAATAATCGACCTTATGGTCTATGAAATAATGAGCCCCCTATATCAGATATAAAAATTGTACACAAGTCACCTAGAAATGAAGATAGTAAGGGTAAGGCAAGCAAAACAATCAGAATTACAAAATAGTAATCAGAACATCTCCAGTCACCACAGGGTACTGCACCTTATTTAAGATGCGGTATTCACCTCGAGTAAGGAGGGGGTTAATCACCGGTGTTCCACATTCACACTTTACATTCAGCTTAGGAGCCTTCTCACTGGGTAGCTGGACTAGGGTAGGCCAACATGAAGCTTAGGACTTCCCGGTCACTAGGACAACCACCTGGGGGGCGGGTTCCACTTGGGATAGAAGTAGGAGCACTTCACACAATCTTCAGTGAGTCGTCTACCTGGGACTTCAGTTCTGGCAACACGACACCACCACCTTCTTCCTTTTTCTTCTTTCACGGGGCCTGTTGCTTGGAGCGGAACTCTCAGACCGGGTTTCTCACCACTGGAGGGGCAACTCTTAGAAAGGACATTTTCCAAACACTGGTGGCTTCATGCAACTTATCCGAGGGCACATCACAGCAGGTGATTGGTACTACCCAGGCGCGCGGCATAGCAGTGAGTAAAACAACCTGAAACCGCAGCAGCCGACTCGGACTCTTATTACTGGGGCCCTGGCGCCAATGGCCTCCGCCACTACTACTACAGCCCTCTTTATCCTCCCCATGGCCCGCTCCATCTGTGGGGAGTGAAACCATCTCTGCTGCTACTACCATCCGCCCCCGAGAACAGCGATAGCAGCGGCGGCTAATCACTGGCCGCGTACCACAGGTAGCAGCATGACAACAACCCCCCTCCTATTCCCCCTTTTATTGTGGACACCTCGGGGCATGAAACCGGGCAGGCCACCACGACTTCCCACCTCCACACCGGCCCGGTGACGGTAACAGGTACGAGACCAGACCTGAACCCCCTGCCCCCTGGGTTTCACATATATACTAAAGATAAGGTGTGCATAGCTTTTTTCACTCTGAGAGCCGCATTGACATCCTTTTCTTTATTAACTGGCTGCTGTCGCGGGCGGCGGGGCGCTGCGCTCGTTAACGCTCGGGTCCGCCGCTGCGGCTGCTGCTCGGTGGCTCGAGCGGTGGGCTGGATCCGGGGACTCGAGCGGCGCTCCTCGCCCGTGAGTGAAAGGGGCAGTTTGGTTTGGGGATTTGGTCCGTGAAGCCACCCACGAGTTGTGGTGAGGTTGGGCACCATCACTGCTGGTAACAGGGATCCCGGAAGCGATGGCAGGGAGCAGCTGGGATGTTGTTCTCCCCCTCCGTGGGTAGGGGTTGGTGGTCCCGGGGCCCAATGAGGTGACGGGGAGGCAGGGCTGGTAAGGTGCAGGACCGCGGGGACTGCGCAGCGCGGTGCCGGAAGGCACGGTTGTACTCACTCAGCCACGAATGTACGCAAAGTCTCTGGTAAACCAAACGGCTGGATGGACGGGTCCCGCAGCCGGCCGCTGTGGCTCCTTCCGGACGGTTGCTGGTGGCTGCCTTTCCCTGCACCTTTTCTGGATGTTCGGTCCCGATGGCTTCCCACCGGTAACCCGCTCCCCAGCGTGTGTATGTGCCGGAGGAGCCCTTTTTGCCCACAGGCTCTGGCCCTTGGAACTCTAGCTTTGGCGGTAGCTGTATTTCCTTTTGTCGGTTGGACGGTTGCCTTTAATCGGGTCTTGGCTGCTAGGAAACCCCTGGGGTTCTGGTCACTGATGGATTTGACCTTTTTAACGGCGACTCCAAGCCTGGTCGGGGTCCACAGGCCCTGCCGGTTTGTGCTGGCTTCTCTTCGCTCCCCGGTTCGGTACCGGCGGGCCACCGCCCGTCCCCGGTCCTACGGTTCCGCATTGATCTGCCTCTCCTGCAGACTGCCACCACCGTCTGCCAACCTTGCTCTAAGTGCCCGGGCCACGTACCCGGACACTGTCAGTTTTCTCCTCCGCTACTCCTTCACTTTCCTCCTCCAACTCTCACAACTCAACTGTCACCGTTACTGACTTCCTTTTCCCGCCTCCAGGACTGTGAACTCCTAAGTGGGTGGGGCCAACCGCCTGGCTCCACCCCACCTGGTGTTGACATCAGCCCCTGGAGGGAGGCAACAAGGATTATTGTGTCTGACTGATGTACCTATCTCGGGGTGGGGGTGTCGTGTTGTAGTACCTGTGACGACCTGGCTAGTCCAGGGCGCCACACTGCAATAAAACCTTAGTTGATTTGTGTCATACTAATGGCTGACATTCTTACACCAGTGCTGGCTAAATGATGACATTTTCATACATACTCACATTCAGAATTGTCATTTATTTCCTAGCTGCTCAGGTCCTATTCTAATTAGTTGCACACCCACCACTCACATACTAGACACATACAGCACACACATTAATCACATATTAGTCACATATCAGACAGATTTAGCAAAACAATGCTCACATATCAGACACGTGCAGCACAGACAGAGACAGTATACATACACCCACTGGCAGACTCAGACAGTAAAGGACCCCTGTGCAAGAACAGTAAATGGGCCCTTTTCAGTCAAAAAACAATTCCACCTGCATTAAAGGTAGAAATCAGCCTCCATACCTCTTGGGCCAGGTAAATATGTCTGCACATGGCATATACGGCTCATCATATATCAGACACATGCAACTCACACACTGCTCACATATTAGACCCATGCAGCATACACAGATCACATATCAGAAACATATCAGAAACATGCAATACACCCACTACTCACAGACACCATCATCGTATCATACACATACAGCACACAAAACATTCATATCAGACACATGAAGTATACACCACTCACATATCAGACACATGAAGTACACATAACAGAAATAAACAACATACACACCACTCCAAGCCAAAGTCAACATACACACTGCTCATGTATCAGACACTTGCAGCTTACACACTACATACATATGACATACATGCAGGTCACACATGGTTCACATAGCAGACATGTACTTTACACACAATCCATGCATCACACATACTGAATTCACATCGGTCAGATATCAGACGCATACAGTGCACATGTCATATATCTTAATAATAAGTACATTGGACAGATGTTAATAAAATGATATAGCGAAAGAATTAGAGGAATCACTTAAAGGGAATCTGTCAGCAGGTTTTTGCTATGTAAGCTGAAGACACCATGCTGCAAAAGTTAACACAGATAAATTAGGAATGCCTGTCTTAAAAGGATCTGTTTATTTGTTTATTTTCTATGTTTGTTTAAGCAGTAGGACTTCTCATTACTCATCATGTGCACAGCAGTCCGACACACCCCCTCCTCTGATTGGCACCTCACTGTCAATGTACAATCTCTACTGAAAGCCTGGTGTGAGTGGGACAGCTCTGTCAGCTCTGCTACATGGCTAAATTTAAAAATTCTGATTGTGTCAGAATGGCTGCAGCCATTAGTTTACTAAGTGATACATCATTGGATTCAGGATCTCTTTGCCTACATTATGCTGCTCTCTGATGAGGTAGCAAAACCCTGGTGACAGATTCCCATTAAGGCCCATTTACCCTGAACAATAATAAGGAATGTGTGCCGCTATGAATGCTCACGTAAAAACCATCGGCCAATCTAAATAGGCAGTCCATACTCAATAAATGCGCTTTCATAAGGTGATTTAGTTTTTAAAAAGGTTGTCTGGTCTCTGAAGAAAATGAATACAAAAATACATACACCTGCACTATGAGTATCAAGAGTATGAGTATCATGGCAGTATGTGTATTGTACACTGTAAAGATTCAGCAGTCTGTAATTATAGAGTGTCTGCAGACAATTCTTGTGAAACCAGACAAACCATTTAATTTTACTTAAATCATCATTCTAAACTAAACATCATTCGTGATCAGCCATGTGATGAGCTGCGGATACCATGATGTTCTATATGCACAGAATAATCACATTAACTATCATTCTGTTCAAATGGATATGTGGTCTGCATTTTTAAACAGGTCATTAAATGAAAACTGATTGGTTGCATGCAACCGATTGAAGGTAATAGCCATGGTCACACAGTGCAAATGGGCACTAAGGCTGCGTGCCCACAATCAGTGTTCATAGCGTTTTGGATGCAGCATGTTTTCGCTATGTCCAAAACACTGAGTTGTACAGTACAAACAATTCTTTGCTGCAGAGTCGCAAGCTTCGTCCATAGGGAGAACACAAGGGAGAGACCGCAGCACCCCGAACCCTGATTATGGGCACAGACATCTGTGGTCTCCTGCGTTCTCCTGTGAAGCAGACTCACAGCCCTGCAAGTTAGGAGTCGGACCCGCCTGGTCCAGGACACAACGGGTCCTGATCATGGGCGTATACCCTCAGACACATTGTAAAACTTATCTGCTTTCTTTTTTTAGGTTGGTACATACTGTACATCTTTCCATGTGAAATAGCAGGTCTACAGTATCGCCATGGGCCACCATGTTGACTGATGAGGTCTGCCCACTTATGGGAGCTGAGGGAACTATAATGGTGCTTTGCTTGTCCTTTTCAATGTGCACTTTCTGTTACTACCAGGAAGAGTACTCCTTTGGTAATGCAGACTTCTGTCATGGAGTCTTTACCAATGTAATAACCAATGACTTCTCTCTTCTGCAAGTAAGGAAAGTGCTCATGGGTTCCTATACAGCTCAGTATCGGCTGCCTCCAAGAATAGTTCACACGGTGACAAAAGTGCTGTGTGATCAGCTATGTTTCCCATCAGAAAGGAATAACTCCGGCACACTGTATGTTTCCCAAAGAGAAAAAGATGGACACAAAAAAGTTGATTTCAAATCCTTTTTCTTTTATTCGATGTGAAAAAGTGAAAAAGTGCTGTACAAAACAAATGGTCCGCCAGGAACAACGTTTCGGCCAAGAGGCCTTCCTCAGGTTGGACAGACTAGAATGGACAGGAATCACTGGAGATCAGCAAGCAGAATGTATATATGTGCTTGACACCTGCACAAAGAGTATGCGTAATCACGAACAGCGTATAAGTTGTGACATGAAGGAACTGCACTTGTAGGGAAGTGGTAGTGTCATCACACGGTACTATTAGTCGGGGAAGGTTCAAATGAAATCCGCACATATGGTTTGAACATGAGTCCCTGTGTGTTATAGTAGGAGGCCGCACACGGAAAGGTAGGTTGTCTAGAGGCTGTAGAAATGAGACCTCCAGTGACGTAAAAGATCTAGCACGATATGGCACTGTATATAGTATACGGGTGGTGGTTCAAAGAGAGGCTGGGGGATCCTGAGAGGGGATTTACCAGAACTCAGAGCCAGAAGGGGGCGCTGTAAGGTCCAGGAATAAATGGAAAGTCAGAAGCGTCTAGGGATTAGCTTAGGAAAGGGTCCAGGGAATCTGGCTGTCAAAATCCAGGAAACTGGCAGGCCTGTGCCTCTGGTGCAATGTGTGCTGACCGCGCGTCCTGTGTGTCAGATTCCCTGGACCCTTTCCTAAGCTAATCCCTAGACGCTTCTGACTTTCCATTTATTCCTGGACCTTACAGCGCCCCATTCTGGCTCTGAGTTCTGGTAAATCCCCTCTCAGGATCCCCCAGCCTCTCTTTGAACCACCACCCGTATACTATATACAGTGCCATATCGTGCTAGATCTTTTACGTCACTGGAGGTCTCATTTCTACAGCCTCTAGACAACCTACCTTTCCGTGTGCGGCCTCCTACTATAACACACAGGGACTCATGTTCAAACCATGTGTGCGGATTTCATTTGAACCTTCTCTGACTAATAGTACCGTGTGATGACACTACCACTTCCCTACAAGTGCAGTTCCTTCATGTCACAACTTATACGCTGTTCGTGATTACGCATACTCTTTGTGCAGGTGTCAAGCACATATATACATTCTGCTTGCTGATCTCCAGTGATTCCTGTCCATTCTAGTCTGTCCGACCTGAGGAAGGCCTCTTGGCCGAAACGTTGTTCCTGGCGGACCATTTGTTTTGTACAGCACTTTTTCACATCGAATAAAAGAAAAAGGATTTGAAATCAACTTTTTTGTGTCCATCTTTTTCTCTTTGGGAAACATACAGTGTGCCGGAGTTATTCCTTTCTGTATTGCTTTTTCTCCTGAGCACCTGTGCAAGGTGATGCGAGGTCTTACTCTCTTTTTTATGTTTCCCATCAGCACTGCACAGCAGTCCGGGGTATGTTGTCCACTGCTTGTTCTCCCCTAGCATTGACTTTGTGGTGGTGAAACATCCTAATGCATGATTATTTTACAACTAGACTTGAGCATATCTGCTGAATTTCACATTCACCAGATCTGCTTCTAAATTGGCTGGCAAATTATATTTGCATTACATTTATTCAATGCAAATCGAATTTTCCTTCTCTGAGGTCTCTCCAAACCAAAGAACAGAATAACTTAGTGCTAAAAGGAAAAGTTATACCGCATTCCAACCCAACAGTCACTCTTACGGCTGTTTTGCTCCTATGGAGCTCAATAAATCTCATGACATCATGATGTTGTCGGCTTAAGCATCTGATGATGTCACTTGAGGCCTAGTCAGTGCCGGAGGCACCGAAGACCACAGAAGAGTCAAAAGAGCCAGACATTGCCCTGTAATATGTGAGTGTTTCATATATTATAATATATTTCATAAATTTCATATATTATTTTACACTTTCCCTGTCCTAGAATGTAATTGGCAAAATAAAATCTATTTTGTTGGATTTAAGGTAATCAAATTGCAAAAACAAATGTATTCTAGTAAATCAATATCTTTTGTAAGATTCAAAGGGAAATCAATTCACTTCAAACTGATCCCCTACCTCTAGCTTCATGTTAATGTCTTAATATTCTTTTCATTGGGACATGGGGCAATATTATCTTCTCCTATGAGCATGCCTGATTGTTCTATATTTTCTTAAATCTTTGAAAAAAAAAAATCCTACAAATAATTCATGTGCAAAATAAACAATAAATGTAAACTACAATTAAAATCTGATTCATTTACATTAGAACATGATAATGCCCATTTTCCAGAGCGAGCATCTATAAATATATTACGGAATGACTACATCAGCGTAATTTAGTGAAAAGCCCGAGTCCTATTCAGCAAACCCTGATCTGAATCTCTCTGGTGTTTACTGACAAAGAGCTAACCTTTTCACTGCGCAGGCAGCTGTTGATTTGTAAGCGGGGCTCATTTTTTGTTTAATGAGTTGTGTGTCGTGAAGTGGAACTCACTTTCCCTCAGGACTGTCTGCTGTCACTTCTATTAATTTATTTGATACAGCAAACAATGTTTTGGATAACGTATATAACCTGCCAGAGGAGCGCGGTTTACATGAGCATTGCCTAATGCTGGAACAACCTATTGACATTGAGGTCTTGGATTCAGATCTTGAGTACTACAACTGATCGAACTAATGACATTTACCATCTGTTTGTCTGTAAAACTACTTGGATGTACGATGAGAACAGAAAAGAAGGGCCAGAGCTACATATTGTACAAATTCTAGTTTTTTGTTACCGTCTCTTTCAAACATCATAGTTGCTATGACAACTGTAGCTAAATTACCCATTTGGGAAAATACTTGTACCCAGCACTCTATTACCTGTCATTCAATAATTTCATGTTCATAATAACTGGAAATCAATGGCTTTCCTCAGAGACAGCTTGTTGAAAGGGCAGGTGTACCGTGGCAGTATACAACTAATATTTGTTTCTGTTTGATGCAGCTTCAAATATAAACTATACGGATGTTTTAAAGTGGATAAAACATAAATAAAACTTTAAAGTTCAACAACCTCAAGATAGCTGCTGTAACTTTTTCCGCTACTATAAGGACAATGAACTCTGATAATAGTTTACTATGATCATTATTAGGCTAAGTTCACACAATCTTGTAAAATCTCATCCTATTTTCATCCCCTCCAAAAATTACCTATTTTTTCACTTGTATTCCATCTGTATGAATCCGTAAGGCATGATTTTTTAAACATCAGCCGTTTTTAACATTATCAAGACAAAATACAGGGTGTTATGTTAAGAATTGAATTGTATCCATAAATTTGGATGCTACATGGGTGATTGGTATGTGATCCTATTTTTTTTTGCCTACCTACAGACATGAATGGGTGAGTCTCATGCGATATATATGGCCAGTGTCACACTTGCGAGAGACTCGTGTGAGTCTCGCTTTGTATCACACGGCACTGTCACACACTCACCGGACAGGAATATCTCAGCTGCATAGAAATACATGCAGCCGACCCGCTCCTGTCAGCAGAGTGTGCGGCCGTGCCGGGTGATACGAAGGGAGACTCACGCGAGTCTCTCACAAGTGTGACTCCGGCATATGGAAGATATTAATGTATGCTGGAACAAATCTGAACAGCCCAACAGAATAAGTGTAGTCCTAAGTGACATCACACGGGCAGCACTCATATAGAAAATACTATTGTGTAGAAATAGCCTTACTATAAGCATTAGATTTAGTAAAGGGTTGTCCAACTTTGGGGACAATAGTTTTCTTTAATTAAATGCATTTATTTGGTACCAAAAATCATTTTTGAAATTTGGTTTTATTAAAAATTTTGCAAGTTTCAGTGTGGTCTTTAATGTGGTCTGTAGCAATAAAACAGCTAAGATGATCTAAAAAAAAAGACAGATAAAAAGTGGGCTGGTTGACATACTCACGGTTAACTCATTCTACAGCCAACAATAATATATATAATATAATACAAGAAAAAAGTAGAAAGAAAGGTGGACCCGCAGAAGTGTGTGGATCCGCAGAAGCGTCGTAAAGAGATGCGAAACGGCTGTCCTCCAACATGCCTTGTTTTTCCCCCTCTCCCATGCCTTCACTTTTCACCAAATGCCGGAATAAAAGGGTTTTTTGACACTATCATCCCGGTGAGTGCCTTTCGTTCTACTTTTTTCTTGTTTCAGCAAGTGTTTTTCCTGTGAAATGAGCACCATGGTTTGCATTCCTCTCTCAGTTGTCAGTACTGAACCCAATGGACTGATTTGGTGTATATTTATTCATATGGCAGACCACTAACCGCTGAGTGTGGATAGTGCCCAGTATTTCCTTCTTCTAATCATCACTGTATATAATATAATATGAAGACTATAGAAGGCAAACATTGCAAAATTTTAAAAATGGTCAGTTTCATGGATGTTCAAATACGGAGACTCTAGAAGGCAAACATTGCAAAATTTTATTGAAAATAAAATTGTAAAAATGATCAGTTTCAGGATATTCAACTGGCCAAATCATGGCAAATGTAGTTTTTATATTTTAATTTCCCATTTCTATTGCACAGTTAGCTTGTAACTGTTAGATTCTAATTTATGATAAGCCAAACAAGGAGTTACCAAAGACCAATTTCTGTACCATGTTCTTTTTCCCCTGCATGAGGTTAACCAATCATAAGCAGGAGGTGTCATGTAGGGGTAAAAATAACATGCCCCCAGAAGGTCAGAAGACAATGCATTTTTCTGTGAAACATGCAATGATAGAGAGCCCTCCTCTCAGCTTTGAATTCTGCAGCTACTATGTAGAGTAAGGGCATGTGCGCAGGTTGCGTCCAGTACCTTGCAGAAATGAACGCATCCTCTGGCAGAATTTGTAATTGCCAAATTTGGTTTTGACCACATAAACGCAGGAAATACGCATGCATTTTTATAGCGTTTTTGCCGCGTTTTGACCGCGTTTAACATGCTTTTTCTGTGCTTAAATTGAGATGCGTTTTCAATACAAATACACACATAAGTAAAGTTTGAACATTCAAACATTTGGAAAAAAATGAAAAAAAAAAAAAAAGATTACCTTTAAATCATACACTATAATGATAATTTACCGAAAATGTTTATTGAGATTTAATAATTATGTTCCAAATAAAGTAAAAGTATTGTTTCACTCAATTTTTAAAGTCGGAATGGATGTGAGGGCAAATGGAAACCTCTTGACCTCACTATAATGGCAAAAACACATGCTTTGATTTTGTCAAAAAAGCATGTAAAACGCTAGAAAATTTCTTTTAGGATGCGTTTTGAGAATTCTCATTGACTTCAATGTTAGTATATGCTGCAAAAATTGCAAAACCAATTGACATGATGCTTCTTCAAACGCAGAGATTTTGACAAATTTTAGGCAACTAAAATGCTGCGTTTTTAAAATCCCTATTTTCCAAAGACTTTGCCTGGAAATCAAAAAGCATGCATTTTGGCATTAAAACGCTGCAGTTCAAAACACTGCGGAAACGCATGAAAAAACGCAATGTGCGCACATGGCCTAAAGCAGAACTAAAGGGTGCTTTACACGAGACGAGCTATTGTGCAATGCATCGTCGGGGTCATGGTTTTCCTGACGCACATTCGGCATCGTTCACGACGCCATCTCGTGTGACACCTCCGAGCGATGCAGTATCGCTCACAAATCATGAGTCGTGTACTCGTCGCTCAGTTTCAAAAAATTGTTTAATTAAAATGGTGCCGGTTGTTCATCGTACCCGGGGCAGCACATAACGCTGCGTGTGATCCCCGGGAACGATGAACACAGCTTACCTGCGTCCCACGGCTCCCGGCGACTATGCAGAAGGAAGGAGGTGGGCGGGATGTTTACGTCCCGCTCATCTCCGCCCCTCCGCTACTATTGGCTGGCTGCTGTGTGACGTCGCTGTGATGCCGAATGTCCCTTCCCCTTCAGGAAGAGGATGTTCGCCGCCCACAGCGAGGTCGCTCAGCAGGTAAGTACGTGTGACGGGGGTTTCACGACTTTGTGCGACACAGGCAGCGATTTGCCCGTGACGCACAAACGACGGGGGCAGATACGATCGATCGTGAAATCGCACAATCGATCATCTCATGTAAAGCAGGCATAAGGGTCATTACAAACACCAGCCACTTTCATCTCTCAGCAGTCAGTAATTTAGAGGAACAGTACAGAAGAGCTGATGGTGCTGTGAGAATAGAGCTGTATCTGTAACAGGTGTTTGTGACAAGACATGACAAGGTGTGCCCTTACCCCTCACACTGACTGGCTGGAGATGAAAGCAGCTGTAGTTGTTTCTAATGACACTCAAATTTGCTGTAGTCCATTACATTTTAGTATATTTAGAGAACAATAAAAAGAGCTGCAAAAATGTACAAAAACTGCAAAAAAAGTCCCAGTAAATATCTCTTTATCAGACTTTCAGCGAAGCTAGCTCTAAATAGGAGCAGAAAGTCCACAAAGTGCTTTGCAATAGACAAAATAAAATAATGAGATTCAGGCCACTCAACACTATCACAGTCTGAATGGTTAAAAAAAACCTCACAGACCACTGGCTTTTGCATTAATGTTTTGACCACCCAGATCTTCTAAAGCAGACAGCATCCATTATGATATACAGTATGTTGGATTATCAGTTTTCACTTACTGGATGGTTTTAACGTCATAGTTGTTCTTCTCCAAGTAAACAGCGTGATTCTCTATAAATCAGAGGAGGCAAATCATTTTTTTTCTAACACGCAATTAAAATTATAACCTTATAAACTAGCATAGGATAGTCAATATGTCAATATTATTAAAGTTTGGAAAAAAAACCCATACACTCACTGCCCTGCATGACTTAAGGCTGCTTTACATGGTACGACCGATTGTGCGATTTCACAATCGATCGTACCCGCCCCCGTCCTTTTTGCGTCACGGGCAAATCGCTGCCCGTGGCGCACAAAGTCGGTAACCCCCCGTCACACATACTTACCTCTCGTGCGACCACGCTGTGGGCGGTAAACGTCCACTTCCTGGAAAAGGGAGGGACGTTCGGCGTCACAGCGACGTCACACGGCCGCCGGCCAATAGAAGCAGAAGGGCGGAGATGAGCAGGATGTAAACATCCCGCCCACCTCCTTCCTTCCACATAGAGCCGGCGGCTGACTCGGGAGGCAGGTACGCGATGTTCATCGCTCCCGTGGTGTCACACGGAGCGACGTGTGATGCCACGGGAACGACGAACAACCGGCGCCCGATTTCAGAACCGATATTATGGAACTTAGCGACCAGTACACGTCTCACGATTTGTGAGCAATACTGCGTCGCTAGGAGGTGTCACACAGGCCAGCATCCCCAGCGATGCCGGATGTGCATCACAAAAACCGTGACCCCGACGATCTATCGCACGATAGATTGTCTAGTGTAAAGCAGCCTTTAGGGTTTTGAGCTTTCAGTTTATAGTTCTTCACTGTGGGCAGAGTTTAGGGATTCCAGATGTTTTTACTTGATTCATTATTTGTATCTTTTTGAAAGGTCACAAAACTTAACACAAATACAATTCAGTTCCCCAGGTTCGATTTTTGCATTATTTTTTGGTAACATGCAACTTTTAATTCAAAATAGCATTTTTTATTTTGTTCAAAATTCATGAACTGCATGTGCCATTTTTATGAATTGGATACTATTTTTAATACAATTAAAAACTGATACAAAAAAATAGTGAATTCCACAAGACAAGAATGGAAAAATTACTTAGGCTACTTTCACACTTGCGTTAAACGGCTTCCGTTGCTATCCGCAGCCTTGAGTAATTACGGTAACTGTTGCAGGAAACCGTTATATTCCTCATAGACGTCTATTAGCTACGGATAGCAACGGATGGTCTTGCATTGCATCCGCTGCACGATGCAGCGTCGTTATTTTGACGCTGCATCGGGTGGAAGGAACGCTGCATGTAGCGTTTTTTGTGTCATTAAAATAGCGCACCTTGACGGATTCCGTTGGAATCTGCCACAGTGTCTAATGATTGTCTATGGTGGCGGTTTCCGCCGCTATGCGCTAAGCGGCCTAATCCGCTGAAGGATTTTCTCACGTTCTACTGCGCATGCTCAGCATGTCCAGCAGAATGATCAAAATAATTTAAAATTACTCCTGGTCTCTCTCCCCCCTCTCTTATACCCACTGATCACGAGCGCGGCGCTGCACAGTTGTCACAAAGCTCCAGCGGCTTTTCCTCTTATGAAAAAGCCGGCCGCTCATTATTCCATCTAGTATTCACTGCTTCCCCCACTCACCTGCGCCTATGATTGGTTGCAGTCAGACCCGTCCCCACGCTGAGTGAGAGCTGTCTCACTGAACCAATCACAGGCGCTGGTGGGCGGGTCTATATCGTGCAGTACAATAAATAAATAAGTAATTAAAAAAAACGCCCAATTTCCCCCCCAATTTTGATACCAGCCAAGGTAAAGCCACACGGCTGAAGGCTGGTATTCTCAGGATGGGGAGCCCCACATTATGGGGAGCCACCCAGCCTAAAAATATCAGCCAGCAGCCGCCCGGAATTGCCGCATCCATTAGATGCGACAATCCCGGGACTCTACCCGGCTCATCCTGAATTGCCCTGGTGCGATGTCAATTGAGGTAATAAGGAGTTATGGCAGCAGCCCATAGCTGCCACTAAGTCCTAGGTTAATCATGGCAGGCGTCTATGAGACACATTCCATGATTAACCTGTAAGTAAAAGTAAATAAACACATACACCCGAAAAAATTCTTTACTTGGAACAAAGACAAAAAACCCACCCTCTTTCACTACTTTATTAAAATCCCAAAATACCCCTCCACACGAGGTCCCGCTATGCATCCAGCTCTGCTACATGAAGCTGACAGGAGTGGCAGTAGAACACCGCCGCTCATGTGAGCTCCACGCAGCAACTGAAGTGAATCGCACTGTCAGCGGCGACATCACTGAGGTAATGCCAGTGTGTGTGTGCAGCGATGATGGGTACGGTAGTGCATGCGTGTGTGGGGATGATTGGTGCGGTAATGCCGGTGTGTGTGCGGTGATGATGAGGGCTCTAGTGTCGGGATGTGAGCGGGGAAGATGAGGGCTGTAGTGTCGGGATATCTGCGGGGATGATGAGGGCTGTAGTGTCGGGATGTGTGTGGGGATGATGAGGGCTGTAGTGTCGGGATGTGTGCAGGAATGATGAGGGCTGTAGTGTCGGAATGTGTGCGGTGATGATGTGGGCGGTAATGTCAAGATGTGTGCGGTGATGTAGGCGGTAATGTCGGGATATGTGCAAGGATGATGAGGGCTGTAGTGTCGAGATAGGTGCGGGGATGATGAGGGCTGTAGTGTCGGGATGTGTGCGGAGATGATGAGGGCTGTAGTGTCGGGATGTGTGCGGGGATGATGAGGGCTGTAGTGTCGGGATGTGTGCGGTGATGATGTGGGCGGTAATGTCAGGATGTGTGCGGTGATGTAGGCGTGGTAATGTCGGGATGTGTGCGGTGATGATGTGGGCGGTAATGTCGGGATGTGTGCGGTGATGTAGGCTGTAGTGACGGGATGTGTGCGGTGATATAGGTGGTAATGTCGGGATGTGGGCGGTGAAGATGAATGCTCTCTCTCTCAGCTAAAGAAAACTTAACGCAACACGTTATTTCACTGGAATCCGTGGCCTTTATTATCACACTTTTTGCACGGCATCCGTCACATGCGTTACACAACGCATTGTGAAGGATGCTGTTCAACAAAACTGTGAAAGTAGCCTTATATATAAAAAAAAACACAAACCTCATGTGTTTACATCAAAATTTAGGGCCCAAATAACTTTTTGGTTTTTTTTGTTACTACACCTTTTTTTCCAAGTTGTATTTGTTGACTTTGGTGGCAGCCTGTAGCCATCCGCTTTATCTGCGCTGAGAATCAAATATACGAAGCGCTACGTAATTTTTTATAATTATTTACTTATGCTTATACAGCTATATATTGTGTACAATATATATATATATATATATATATATATATATATACAAAATTAAGAGCCTACTGCGAAATGTTTAGTTTTTCTAATTTTTCTCTTTTTTTTCTGTTTATTATTCTTAATTTTTATCTTTTCAGGTTACTCCAACAGACAAATCACAGGCACCCATTCTCTGTGCTGGGTCTGTGATTGCCTGATATCACAGTACGGTAAAAATATGTAAATCATATGTAAATTAAAAAAATGACAAAGTGTTCCACAGTATTTTTTTATTCTCAGCGCAGATAAAGCAGATGGCTATGGGCTGCCACCCCTATCTGCCTGGTTTTACCTTGTCTGGCAATCAAAATACAGGGAGGCCATTAATTTTTTTGTTTTTTTTTTAATTATTTAAAAAATTAATTTAAAAAAAAATGTATGGGCTCCCACCAGTGAGGTAAAACAAGGCAGCTGGGGGCTAAGATTCTCTGCAACCCACAGCCGTCCCTGGAAATGGCGCATTTTTATTTAGCACCACTTCTAGGTGGCTCATCCAGCAGCCCTGATCGCGGTGGCACGCTGGCTAATAAAGGGGTTAATACCAGCTTTGTATTCGCAGCTGGTACTAAGCCCGAAATTCATGGTGTCACGCCAAGTTAGACATAGCCACCATGAATTTCTAGTCAACAGCAAAAAAACACAACACAGAGAAAAATGTTTTTATTAGAAATAAAACAAAAAAAACATTTAGAAACTCCATCTGTATTATATAAAAATCCTTATTTCAACGTAGTCCACAGGTAGAGCAATGTCAGCTCTGCTTCATCACTCTGTACAGACAGCGTCTATACAGAGTGAGAAGCAGGCTGACAGTGAGGCCGGAGTTCCACTTGCATATGACTCAAGCAGTCTCACATCGGCATCACCCCGCATGGACTGACTCTCCGGACACGAGCGCCTCAGCGGCATGGAAATACATGGAGCCGACCGCTTCTGTCAGGAGAGTGTGTGGCCGTACCGGGTGATGCCGATGCGACACTCGCACAGTGACAGTCAAAGTTCAGTTAACAGGACCTTCGATGACATCATAGCCATATGACCAGTCTGTAAGACAATGTCTGTACAACAATCACACCAGACTGGTAACATGGCTAGGACGTCATGGAAGGTTCTTTTAGACAGTAATGCTTACTGGGGGGCCCAGCAATGATCAGACATGATAGCAGAAGCAGAAACAGAGTTTGCAGGACGTGTTGTGGAACCTGTAAGTATGATGCTAATTTTTTTTAATAATGTGCTTTTTTACAGCCCCTGGACCCAAACTGGACTCAAACTGTAAAATGAACTTCCCAGGAAAGCGGGATTGTGTACATGATCACTATGTGATCAGTACGAACCCTGATCTTTACAGTTGGGATCGCCCATAACTACTGCCTGGCAATAAACAGCTTTTGCCTCCAAGTAAAACTGCAACGTTGAGTATAGATTGTTATCTACTTCACACCTTTCTATTGTGTAAGTTGCGGTTTTTGTTATGATATGAAAAAGCAACATTTCAGATCACAGTTATAAAAAGTGGTGGTTGCTATTGCTTTGGAATTACTAGTCATATAATGTTTAGATACTACAGATATAGAATTTCTTAAACTAATGCACAAGAAAGATATCACAATGCAGAAAGTTAACGACTAACATAAGAATAACTACTGAAGTTGGATAGTTTGGTGTAGCATTACAGTTTTTTGCACCAGGAAATATTGCTATATAAGGATATAATTTTAAGTGTACCCAGTAAATATATGGCTCAGATGAATAAAATTAAAATTTACCACAATGTTAAAATGCATGGGATTTGTCAGAGTGGATGCTGCTGATTAGAAGTATTGTGCACGTCTAGAAACACTTTCCCTTGCCAACACCTCAGTGGTGAGACAACCAAATGACTGTTCGCTTGTTGGCTTATGAGCTGCTTCTTAGGCCAGGTGCAGGCACAAGAGATGGAAGCTCATTTGTCACTTTGTTCCAGATTACCGTTTTTGGCAATCTCTATATAGACTACTTCCTTAGTGAAACAAAATCTCTCGCATTTCAATTTGTTACAGTTCTTCTGAACTGCAATTAAAGGTTTTTCCAAATTTAGTTTGCTTGTTAAATTTTTGTACTGTTACTTATTCTTCACGTTATCTTACACTTAACCCTTATTATCACCATGACATTCTCAACATGTAAAATGCACAGGTTGTTCCAGTTTTTAGCAAAGCATGGTTCATATAAACATAGGAATAGCATTACTGACTTGTACAGAAGAGATGACAATTAAATAACAATATTCAAAATGGAAAATGTATTCTACATTGATGGGGAAAACTATATTAAAGTGATATACCCAAAATTAATGTGTAGTTAAATGGTTGTCCCACGAACAAAACTTATTTTAATCAATAGATCTTGCAATAATATCTAAAATTAGATCTGATTAAAAAAAAGTTCCTGTGCAGAGATAATTTTATCTATGTGTCCCTGCTATGTACTGTGTAATGGCCGTGCCTGACCGTACAGGGACATGGTCTGATCATACCACATCTCCTGGGCCAAGGAAGACACAAATGAATTTACGGATATTATTGCATGGGATCATTGCAAATTTTTTTTTTGTAAGTTAAAAAATTTACCTGTCTGTTTGTAAGCAATGGTAAGAAAGAAAAAAAAGTATTCAGCTCACCTGTCATCCAAGACCTCAATGTCCAGGGGGTGCACATGGTCCACTGGTCATTCCAAGCCAGTTAGGTAGGACTGAAGAAGAACAAAGGTATGGACCCAGCATCAGTATTCAGATAAAATGGAAAAAATCCTTTATTCATACCAGTTTAAAAATGTTTCTATGCTGAAACAGCAGGCTGAAAACACATTACATAGGTAACCTTAACGCATTTCGGACTGCAAATTAAAAGCAAAAGAGTCCTTAGTGATAAGGCTTATGACTAAGGACTCTTTTGCTTTTAATTTCCAGTCCAAAACGTGTTAAGGTTACCTATATAATGTTTTGTTAGCCTGCTGTTTCAGCAAAGAAATTTTTTTAAACTGGTATAACTAAAGGATTTTTTCTATTTTATCTGAATACTGGTGCTGGGTCCATACGTTTGTTGTTCTTCATTCCTGTTTTTAAGCAATATTTTACGTTAAAGAAAGAATAATTTGTGATCTCAAGTTGTCCAGTCTGTATATTCTCATTTGTGTCCTTCATATGATGTTATGCCACTTCATATGCTGATGGAGAGATGTGATTCCTTGTCAATTGGTGCCAGGATATCTATGGATTATAGCACAACTGGAGAATTAGACAGGAATCGCACATCCCAAAATCATACTTTGATCTAATGCCACTAGGCAAAAATTAAATGCCTGAACATGATGTTCTTGGTTTAACATTCGAATCAGACTGTGTGAAGTCCACTGCCACCCACGTCAGTGGGTTCCTAATCTCTGCCTTAAAGGTGCGGTGCCATGTACCAACCACTGCAGTAGCGACAATGCACCACCAGGGCAGGTGACCTGGTGCCTCCCAACACCCATGCTTCAAGGCACCTGAAACTGAGCTGCGGAAGGGGGGTGTCAAACACATACAGCCATGTAAAAAGACAGAACAGGCCTTACCAAGGTCTACCAAAGACGATGAGTGGACATGCATGCTCAGCATAATATCCAGAAGAGGTTGTCGTTTCAAAATAGATGTATCAGTGTTGCCAGCATTGCTGCAGAGGTTAGAGGGGAGGAGAATCAGCCTGTGAGTGCTCAGACCATATTCTGCACACTGCATCAAATTTGTCTGGTCTGTATGGCTGTCATACCAGAAGGAAGCTTTTTCTAAAGATGATACAAGAAGGCCAGCAAACAGTTTGCTGAAGACAAACAGACTAAGGACATGGATTACTGGAACCATATCCTATAGTCTGATGATATACTATATGGAACCTTCTCTCCATATAGTATATCATCAGACTACAGGACATGGTTCCAGTAATCCATGTCCTTGGTCTGTTTGTTTCATGTAATTATTCACACAACAGTTTCTGCTTTTCATGTATTCCCCTTACATAGTCACTGGTGTGCATACCTTCTCTCCATATAGTGTAGATTTTTTTAGGTTTTTGCACCCAGTTCAGACTCAGAATTGGTGTTCCAGACGTTATTTCTTGATTGATTTGTAGTCTTTTGTTTGTGAACCCGGCCCCACCACACCTATTGCCAGTCCACATTATACGCATATATAGCCTGGGTCTCAGCTTCCCATACACGGTAAGTTTTTTAACTGCATGAGAGGACACACACAAGCTAGGGACCCCAACGTAGAAAAATACTTTGGCGTAGTGTTGGGGCTCTATTGCATTGCTCAATTCAATAGCTAAATTTCTCTTTATTCATATGTTCATGGCAGTAATGCAGATTCCATTTTCATATTTTCATTCTTACATATAGCTATTGGATTTTTCATGTCAGTATTCACACAGCAGTTTCTGCTTTTCATATATTCCCCTTGCATAGTCACTGGTGTGCATACCTTCTCTCCATATAGTGTAGATTTTTTAGGTTTTTGCACCCAGTTCAGACTGAGAATTGGTGTTCCAGACGTTATTTCTTGATTGATCTATAGTCTGATGAGACCAAGATAAACTTATTTGGTTCATATTGTGTCAAGCGTGTTTGGCAGCAACCAGATGAGGAGGGAAACGCCAAATGTGTTTTGCCTACATTTAAGCATGGTGGTGCATGTCATGATTTGGGGCTGCATAAGTGCTGCCGGCTGTCGGTGGATAAAATCCATTGAGGGAACCATGAACTTTGTACTGTGAAAAATTAAAAGAGAGAATGATCAACTTCCTTTGGAAACAGGGCCACAGGGGGGTATTCTTACATGATAATGACCCCAGGCATACCTCTAAGATGACCTAAGACGACCACAGCCTTGCTTAAAAAAACAAAATAAGAGTAAAGGTGCTAAACTGGAAAAGCATGTATCCAGACCTAAAACCTATTGAGCATGTGTGAGGCATCCTCAAAAGGAAAGTGGAGGAGTGCAAGGTCTCTAACATCCACCAGCTCCTTGATGTCATCATGGAGGAGTGGAAGACGATTCCAGTGACAACTTGTGAAGCTCTAGTGAACGCCATGCCCAAGAGAGTTAAGGCAGTACTTGAAAATAATAGTGGCCGCACGAAATATTGACACTTTGTGCACAATTTGTCCATTTTCACTTAAGGGTTTACTCACTTTTGTTGCCAGCAGTTTTGATATTAATGGCTGTGTGTTGACTTATGTAGAGGGCACACTAAATGTATATATTTGTACACTGACTACTTTACATTGCATCAAAGTGTCATAGCTTCAGTGTTGTCCCATGGAAAGATATAAGAAAATATTTTAAAAAATGTTTTGTGATATACAGTACTGTAATTGGAGAATATGCATATTTATTGGAATAAATGATGACCTGCTCCTAGTAGTTAAATATTTAAAAGGATTTTCCCACAAAGTTAATTTTAATCATTAGATCATAAAATAATAATAATTTTCACAATTGGATGTGATTAGAAAGATAATCTTGTGCTGAGATAATCTTAGAAATGTGCCCCTGCTATGTACTGTGCAATAGCTAGTCATCAAGTGAGGTAGTCTTACTGGCTAGAACCCTGTGTAGAATTGTGATCCTGCCCATGCAGGGGAACAAAATAGTCTCTAATAGAGTTAGTACTCCTTATATTCCCTATATTCACTAAGATCAGGTAGCTTAGCAGATGGATATTGTTCAATGCTTCTGGTTTAATGGAAGTTACATTTGTAATGGCTAATTATTCTGGTGATAGCATATCTGTTGTCAAATCTTCAGCTACAGCATCAAATTTCGCTAAGGCCTGCAACACACATCCGTGCCTCTGGTACATATTTGGTACGTTTTTGCACGTATCGGAGACACGGAGACCCATGTTATTCTATGGGTGATGGAACACACGCGTAAAATCACACGGAACGTGTGTCCGTGTCGCAAGTACGTGTGTGCGGTTTTCTACACGGACGACATGTCTGTTTTTGGCCGGCAGCATGCAGGCACAAACCCGCTATAGTCTATGGCTCCAAGCCTGCACGGACCGCACACAGAGTATGACCGTGTTCAGCACGTTTCGTCCATGTGCGTTTTTAAACCAGCGATCTTTTTTTTTTTTCGTTTTTATTAAAGTCAGTCTACTTACCATTTTTTCTGCTGTTCTCAGTAATACTTACATTGGCGCTCGGTCTTTTTCTTCCCCCGGCTCATACTTACCAATCCCCGATCACTAGCGCGGCGAGGAACAGCTGTGCTGAAAATACGCGGCTTCAGTCCATTTTGAAAATGCCGGCCGCTCATTAATCAATCTATTATTCCCTGCTTCCCCCACCCACAGGCGCCTATGATTGGTTGCAGTGAGACACGCCCCCACACGCTGAGTGACAGCTGTCTCACTGCACCCAGTCACAGCAGCTAGTGGGCGGGTCTATACTGTGCAATGAAATAATTAAATAATTTAAAAAAACGGCGTGCGGTCCCCCCCAATTTTTATTCCAGCCAGCCAAGATAAAGCCATATGGCTGAAGGCTGGTATTCTCAGGATGGGGAGCCCCTCGTTATGGGGAGCCCCCCAGCCTAACAATATCAGCCAGCAGCCGCCCAGAATTGCCGCATACAATAGATGCGACTGTTCTGGGACTCTACCCGGCTCTTCCCGATTTGCCCTGGTATGTTGGCAATCGGGGTAATAAGGAGTTATTGGCAGCCCATAGCTGCCAATAAGTCCAAGATTAATCATTGCAGACATCTATGAGACACCCCCAATGATTAACCGGCAAGTTAAAGTTAATAAACACACACAGTGAAAAAATCCTTTATTTGAAATAATAAACAATAACAAATACCCTCGTTCACCAATTTATTAAGCCTCAAATACCCATCCATGTCCGGCGTAATCCACGGAGGTCCCGCGTCGCTTCCAGCTCAGCTACATAAAGGTGACAGGAGCGGCAGAAGAACACCGCCGCTCCTGACAGCTCCACGCAGCAACTAAGGTGAGCCGCGTGATCAGCTGTGCTGTCACTCAGGTTACTCGCGGCCACCGCTGGATTCTCCAACTGTGACAGCAAGTTGCCTGAGTGACAGCGATGAAGTCACAGGTGAGCTGCGGTCTTGGGGGGGATCCAGCTAGCCGCGGGTAACCTGAGTGATGGCAGCGCTAATCGTGCTGTTCACTTCAGTCACTCAGGGGATTAGCGGTCACCGGTGAGTCCTTCACGGGTGACTGCTAATCAGTATGCGACACAGACAGAGCCGCGGTATGACAATGAAGTCGGGTGAAGTTCACCCGAGTTCATTCTCATCGAGCAACTCTGTCTCCTGTCAGCCGACATGTATGAACGACATTTTACATCACACACACGGACATTCCACATGGACATTCCACACGGACATTCCACGTACACATACATGGACATTTTACACGCACACACGGACATTTTACACGCACACACGGATAGCATACGCCATCACACGGATGACAAACGTACCGGAGAAACACCCATAAAAAACGGAACACGGACCCGAAAAACGGACCGTGTCACACGTACGTTTTTTATGCGGAAGTGTGTTTTCGGCCTAATACAGGTTTTCATTCAGTTGTGTCATTTGTTGTCAGTAAGTTACATGGATGGATAGGGTGATCACTTGCGGAACAGAACACTAATTCTCTATTTCTAATAGAAGTACCATCCAAAGTTGATATGACACGTATAAACAGTGTTACTGCCACAAGAATGGATGACCATCCAGAACTTTGCAAATATCACTCAAAAAATTAATGGTCAATCAGGTTCAGCATAGACCACAGGTGAATTCTAAATTGATCCTCATGCATGAAATTTCACTAGTTCTCATGAACTTAGAGGTAATAACAGAATTGGTTGAGGCATAATTTTTGGAAAGTTTTTTAATTTTAAAATGCATTAAAAGTCTGTGTAATTTGTTGTTACATACACAAAGAGGCTTTGCAGTACTGCAATTCACGGCTAGTTGGATTTTTGGGACAATTTGATGAAGCTGGCAAATTCAAATTACAAATCATTCAAACATCTCTAGTAACAATAGACACTCTAAGGCGGGCTTTGCACGCTGCGACATCGGTAACAATGTGTTACCGATGCTGCAGCGATAGTTCCGCCCCCGTCGCACGTGCAATATCTAGTGAAAGCTGATTATTATCGCTCCGGCTGTTTCACACGCACATACCTGCCGTGCGACGTCCCTCTGGCTGGCGACCCGCCTCCTTCCTAAAGGGGCGGGTCATGCGGCGTCACAGCGACGTCACACGGCAGGCGGCCAATTGAAGTGGAGGGGCGGAGATGAGCAGGATGTAAACATCCCGCCCACCTCCGTCCTTCTCATTGCAGCTGGCGGCAGGTAAGGTGAAGTTCCTCGCTCCTGCGGCTTCACACACAGCGATGTGTGCTGCTGCAGGAGCGAGGAACAACATCGTACCTGTCGCTGCACCGGCATTATGGAAATGTCGGAGGCTGCAGCGATGATACGATAACGACGCTTTTGCGCTCGTTCATCGTATCAAAAAGGATTTGCACGTTGCGATATCGACTGCGACGCCGGATGTGCGTCACTTTCGATTTGACCCCATCGACATCGCACGTGCAATGTCGCAACGTGCAAAGCCGCCCTAAGTGTTCCCACAAAATAACAGCTTTAATAATATTACATTGCTGAACAAATGATGAGATGTTATAGATTTTTTACTATGGCAGCACAAAAATTTAATATTTTGTGAAAAACAGTTTTCATTCTGCATAAGGAGTAAAACAAAAGAAAAACTATGTATGTCTTATCATATTAATAACAATTAATAAAATATAGTTAAAGGGTTATTTCCATCTCCAAAATTCGATCCTAATATGTAGTAGGCATAATAATAAGAATTTTAACATATCTGAAAACCTTTGTCACTTGCCTTATGTGCAGGGCATTACAGTAGCTTAGGTATCCAAGGTTATGGCCTCGCATATAAGGACAGTTAGTTGCTAATGGTTGTAACCTTGCATTCGAAGTGATACATAAGTGGAGTTAAGGCCTTATGGGTGACTACATGGTAATTTGTTTCTTGCTAGATGTTCAAAATGTATTTTCTTTATTTTAGAAATGTGCCTCAGGCTCTGTTAACCTGTAGCACTAATTCTGTGATTATTCTGCTTCATTTTCCATCATATTTTCTACAGATGTCTGCGCCAAAACATACAATCATACACCTTCACTGATTATTACAGTTTTGCCTTTTTTTTTTTTTCTTTCTTCATTTTCATTTCTTTTTTGTTTTTTTTGGCTCATCATAAAAGGCAATAAAGAAAAACAAATCACCAAAAAGACACACAGTTTAATAGCAACCTTAAGCGCACAGTGGATGTGAGTTTTCATACAATCACATCCATTTTGCATGGATAGCTACAGGAAAAAGAAGAAAAAAGTGCCAAAAAATGCAGTATTTATGCTATGTGTGAACTTAGGGGGAAATTACTAATACATGTTTGCTTGATTTCTGATTTATGGCAATAATAAGCCTTGCTTTTCTCTATTTACTTTTATGAAATTCTGAAAACAACATGATTTTGTAATTATGGAAGTCAGCAACTCTTCATTCCCACCAATGTTGGTAGGCCACACAGCCAGCCTGGTGCCTGTGAGTCAAGGGGGCCTGGCATTGGGATCATCGCCCAGCATCATGCTTTCAATTGTATCAGCATCGCGGATGTCAATACAGTGGAAAGTAGTGATGAAAGAGGGAGTGCATTGCTCCCTTCTCCACTACTCTCTTGCTCTATCTGTGCTCTCATGTCTAAGCACAGGCATGATGACTCACTACTGCACTCCCGCTATGCCAAAATGTGCAGAGCTGCAGACCTCTTGCCAAGGAGACCAGAGCAGAGGGGGAAAGATGACAGGTGAGTATTTTATTTGTTAAGTCAGTGACTACAATGGTAGTCAAAGGCCATAATATGATATGGATGACTATGAGGGTTTATTATGTGATATGGAAGACTATACGGTGCATTATACTATATGCAGTACAAAGGGGCATGCATTATATTATATGGAGGACTATGGGGTGCATTATACTGTAAGGAGTACTATGAGCAGTGCATTATAATGTATGGTGGACTATTGGGGTGTACTATTATATATGGAGGACTATGGGGTGCTTTATGATATATGAAGGACTCTTTGGGTATATTATACTATTTGGAGGACTATGGGAGTGCAGCATAATATATGGAGGACATTGTGGATAATTGTTCCTTTTTATGTCCTGATAAAGGAGATGGATATCTCTGAAATGCATAGACCTGTATAACAATAAAGGAATAGTTTACTAAATATTATCATGGTGTATTAGCGCGGCATATACTCGATTTCTTCTTCCATATTTAATACGTTCTACACTTCGGGGCTGCTGCTGATACCATCATTACATGTGCTTAAAGGGCTTGTGACTCTCACAACCTGAATAGGTGAGTGCATTCTACCCCTTGTGGAAATTGACTATCCCCTGGATAAGACCCTATTGCACTTTTTTTCCACAGCATTATTACTTGGATTTGGAGAACTATGGGAGTGCATCATAATATATGGAGGACAATGTGGATGCAATTTACTATATAGAGGACTATGGGGTGCATTATAATATATGGAGGACTATGAGGGTGCATTATAATACATGGAGGATTATGATATGCATTATAATAAATGAAGGACTATGGGGGTGCAGTATAATATATGGAGGACTATGGATGGTGCATTATATTATATGGAGGACTATGGGGTGATTTCTTTATGGAGTGTGCATTATAATATATATATTAGTATGGGGTGTACATTATGCTATATGGATGACTAAAGGGCATGCATTATATGGAGGACCTTAGTGGTGCATTATAATATATGGAAGACTATAGGGTACATTATTTTATATGGATGACAGTGGGGGTTTGCATTATAAGTGCATTATGGGTGGTGTATTATAATATATGAAGGACTATGGGGGGTGTATTATAATACATGGAGGACTATAGGGTACATTTTATTATATGGAGCACAGTGGAGGGGTGTATTATATGTGGTGTATTATAATTATATAGAGGACTATCGGGAGTGTATGATAATAAATGGAGGACTATGGGGTGCATAATTCTACATGGAGGACAGACTATGGGATGCATTATAATATATGGAGGACTAAGGGGTGGATAATACTATATGGAGGAGTATACTGACAAGCAAAAGGGAAACAATGTCTTGAACTTTTGAATTTCAAGCTCAATATCTCACCATACACTATAGCTTCAAATGTGAGACTTCCATCATTTTATAGACAATCACCTCTGTTGTCTCATACAGAAGTTTGACATGCAACTATTTAGAATATGATTAGTCATGCAGATTCTTGTCATATTATTATTATTACTATTATTATTTATTATTATAGCGCCATTTATTCCATGGCACTTTACAAGTGAAAGAGGGTATACGTACAACAATCATTAACAGTACATAACAGACTGGTATAGGAGGAGAGAGGACCCTGCCCGTGAGGGCTCACAGTCTACAGGGCATTGTATCCCTGCATTGTTACCGTATTGCTCCTGGTGATTTAACAATCTTTTTCTTACTGTATACTACAAATTACAAGGTGTTCTCACATTCCGTAATAGCTCAGTGTGTTATTAGGTTGACTACCAAATGAAAGGTTAATGGTTCAAATTGAGGAGCTGTCATGAAGATTTCACATGAAAAGAGAAGCAGCATCATCCAGCTCATCCATACCATCTCTCGGCAAAGACATTATTTTTCCAGCACTCTTAATAGTAGGAATCCAGAGTTGAGATTAAAACATCATGTTTATTATGTGATTTAAAATAGAAAAATTATCAAACCAAGCAATAGACACAGTTTACGCATTTTGAGCACTCAGGCTCTTAATCATGGCCAAAGTCTTTAAAAGTGAGGTCACACAGTCAGAGAATAGTACACAGTACTGCACTCTTAACATGAAGTAGAAAGTTTTTCTACTGCTTCTATTACTTTATCTTCAAGGACATTTATAAAAGATAAAGTGTAATTCAATTTCTTACAGAATTCATAGTTGACAATTTACACTCAATTTGCCAGGCAGATTCCATTAATAACTGTGGCTTTTTATTTCCCGCTCTTCAGATTGCACAGTTATAAACAATGTGAACACTTTCTCGACGGAACCTTTCCATTTTTAACTAATGTACAAATTGAGTCTGCAGATATAAAGGCAGATATTATTCATTAGTTCACTCTTTTCTTTATTTTCTTACAAGTATTTATCAGCAACTGCTATATTATGTCTCTTGTAAGAAGATGCCACATATATTAGCCCATTGCGACAATGTACGTCTGTGCATAAGTGATGACATTCCACAAGCCTATGGAAATGTTTGGAGCATAAATTTCTAATTTCGACCATACCGTCTCTAATCAAGCGGATATTTTATTTAACCATCTGTAAACAAGTATTTGTCATGTGATATACTTTAACCTGATCCCCTTCCTTGTATGGAGAAGAAATATATCTTGATCTTCAGAGTAATTGAAACATTGATCAGTTTGAATGTTATTCCATGCATGAAAGGCAGAAAAATCAATATTATCTGTAATACAGATGTTGTAGGGTTTGTACAAATTACTCAAATATCAACTTAGAACTCATATGGTCAACCACTGTTACTTCCCAGGTTAATTAAATTTGTGAACGTATCTCAAGAAAGTAAAGTCAATGATATAAAAGGTAAGCAATGTTTGGAGAATGTAAACATTTGCCTTCTAATTTATTTCCGTTCTTCTTTGGGGAGTTTTGGGAGCACAAGAAGCCGTTTGTCATGGCAACCTTATCTAGTACTAGCAGTATTTTTGGAATAGCTAATTTATCATGGAAAGTATGTGTCAGATGTCGCTGCCTGTCTATTTGTATTGATAAAGGAGAATTTGATATGTTTGCTCCAAGTCCAAGGATCTATACAAAAGGGATTGTGTTGCCCATGTGCAGATAAGCTGCTGTACAGCACCTCTGGTTATTCTGTATATTAGTGGAAATGAAACAGTCAATATTTTAATTGAGATTGTTGAAGCTAATTTGTCTATTTGACTATGTTATCTTGTAGAATCATTTTTAAGTTTCCAGTCTTTGGATAACATTCATTTGTCTTTTAGGTTGCGTAATAGCATCTAACACATAACACATATGTGAAATACACAGATAACTAAGGGCTAATTCAATATCATGCATTTGCTTTTGCATAGGCATTTATAATTTTTTTTTATTTAATACGAAATCCAAAATTTTACAGTATATGATATGCATTTTTCATTCTACTCATTACCTTTGCAACACCATACAGTTATAAAGCCATAAGTTCGAAAAACATTTATCTTGTTCTACTGATGGCTTCAAAACTGCATGGTGTCACAAAGGTGAGAGTACAACAAAAAGACATGATGCCTACAGTGAAACATGGTGGTAGCAGTTTTCTTATGTGGTGCTACATGACAGCTGCTGCTGTCATGGGGCTACATTTCATAGATGGGATCATGAATTCACAGATGTGCTGGTCTATGTTGAAAGAGAAGATACAATTATCACTCTCTGCCATTGTTAGATTGTGCACTTTGCCAAAATGACATTGATCCACAAGGCCACCGTTGTATTTCAGAAAAAAATGTGATTTAGTGACCAAGTTGTCACAAGGTGTGATGGGATCACTAGGAGAAGGGGAGCCTAAACTGACAATCAGGCAAGGGGAACCCTTGATGACCTGGATCCTAAAGATTTGTCTGAAAGTGACAATGTTTGGGCTGCCTCCCTAGCTTTAGCTCCTGAACAACACTAGTCTAATGGCCACCCTCCCTCCACCCAGGAGACAGGACAGGAGTGATTAAACCCATACAAATAAACAGACGGGCAAAAAAACAAAACTCGAACTCACAGCAATCACTCACAGAGGTAAAGACAATATGTGCTCAGGAGGAAACTAAAGGAAGTGAGGAAATAATCAGAGTATTTCCACAACACACCATACAGCACACAGATGTTCACCAGTAACTGGATAGCAAAGCATAAGGACCAGGATCGCAAAAGCTATCATCGCCATGGAAGACCAGGCTCCACCATCTTAAAAAGGGAGGAGGCAACTGTGATAGGTCTAGTGCAACATTTGCCTTAAGCAGTAATTCACAGTCTATCAGCAATTAACTCCTGCATGCCTGATTGCTAACAAGAGCACAACAGGTCGACATTTGAGTCAGTCTGTGCAACTCAAAAGCAGCACCATGTGGAGTGTCTGACTCTGCTGTCTGAACAGCGTCAGAAGTAGTCCTGGCACTCGGCGAGTTTTGAACCAGACACTGTGTGACATAAGTATGTCTCCTGATCCAATCTCAGTCAAACACCTAAGGGGCATCTGAAGAGACAAGTTGAACATTATTTTTCATCCAGCTTCCAGGCTTAAAGAGGTTGTCTGGTCTATGTGATTGTAGACTCATGAATCCTTCCAGCATATGCACTGTGCATTGCAAAAATTTGACCTTTTCTGAGCAGGTAACAGCAATCATGTGACTGTGAAAATGTTATATGCATACTCTCAGCCAGAACCCGACTAGTTGGCTTGGACTCGCACAAAAACATGTATTGAGCAAGGCCGGGGCACAACTTTGCTCCATACACTTGTGTTGTGTGAGACTGTGCCCACTAATCCTGCTCTGGCTGGGAGAATGTCAAAAGATCTTGTAGTATGTCGCTAACTTAATCATTCCAATCTTAAAAGACTTGATGCTGTCCTTAAAAATTCTGAAAGTTATACAAAATACTAATTATTGATGTGGGTTGTATTCATTTTTGATCATTTTGACAAAAACTGAAGATGTTTGCATGTAAATCCTTACTTTCATGATATGAGTTGGAAACTAAAGGCCCCGTTACATGCTACAATATATCGGGCGATATGTCGTCGGGGTCACGGATTCTGTGACGCACATCCGGCATCGTTTGACATATCGTAGCGTGTGACAGCTACGAGCGACTGTTAACGAGCAAAAATACTCACCTTATCATTGCTCGTTGACACGACGTTCATTTTCAAAATATCAGTCACATTCCTGGATGCAGGTTGTTCGTCATTCCTGAGGCAGCACACATCGCTTCGTGTGACACCTCGGGAACGACGAACACAGCTTACATGCGTCCTGCTGGCAATGAGGAAGGAAGGAGGTGGACAGGAAGGAGGTGGGCGGGATGTTACGTCCCGCTAATCTCCGCCCCTCCGCTTCTATTGGGCGGCCGTTGTGTGACGTCGCTGTGACGCCGAACGTTCCTCCCCCTTCAGGAAGAGGATGTTCACCGCCCACAGCGAGGTCATTCCGGAGGTAAGTACGTGTGACAGGGGTGACCGACTTTGTGCTACACGGGCAACAAATTGCCCATGATGCACAAACGATGGGGGTGGGTGGGATCGCACATGCGATCACACGATAAATCAATGCGTGTAATGGGGTCTTTAGTCTTGTGAAAAGTTGGGAAATTGTTCTTTTGTGCAGTGAAATTTTGATAAAAATCTTACTTTTTAAAAGGGTGTACTCATTTATGTTGAGCACTGTGTGTTTATGTACACTGATGAGCAAAAGGATGACAATGTTTTGAACTTTTGACTTTCAGGCTCCATATCTCACCATCCACTACAGCATTAAATGTGAGACTACCTTCATTTAAAAGACAATAATTTTGGCTTTCTCAAACATAAAAATGACTTGCAAATATTTTGTATATGATTAGTTATGCAGATTCTTGTCATGTTGTTGCATTGTTACAATTTTGCTCCTAAAACTTTAAATTTAAATGTGTATTATTTTGTTAGTATTTTGTAAATCCACCTTCGGCTTTCAACACTGCCTGAATCCTTCTGGGCATGCTCTAGATTAGATTCTAGCATGTCTCAGCCGAAATCTGATACATACTTGTCGACTCATGTGGTTATTTACACAGCTTTTTCTTCAACTCTACCCACAAATATTCGATTGGGATGAGGGCTATGGACTGAAAGAGCTAATCCAACACCTCTATTTCATTGTCATTGTACTATTACTTTGACAATCTCGAGGTATGCTTCTGGCTGTTTTCCTGCTTGAACACAATATCGTCCTTTTCATACCCATAGTACTTAAGTGTCGAAGTATTTCATCTTGTAGGATACTCACATACAGCTCAGCATTGAGCTTGTTTGTTTCCAGCACCAATTATACAGAGGGTGCACAACATAATATTAAAACATCACGTGTAACTAAAGAAAATTTAAGAAGCAAATCAAAATTTAAAAGAATATATAGTATACCAGTCTACACATTTCAAGCATTTAGGCTCTTAATCATGACATGTTCAGTCTACAATTCACAGAAAAGCATATCTAAGAACTAGCAGGAAGTGATGAGAAACCATTCAAGGAAGGAGGAAGACCCTATCTTAAGTGGATTACTGAATAACAAAACCCTAGAAAGGAGCAATGTGAGAGAAACACTCAAGTCATAGTTCCCACATTATACACATTTGTATTACATCATCATGCTATATCGTAAGTTGGGGTTGGAAATGCTAGATGATTAACCTGTTTATCAAACGTTACAACAGAATCTCACATTTTGCATCTCATAGGAACTAGACAGCATATTAGAAGAGGGATTTACTCTGGGACACATTACCAAAAAGAAATTGGACATACCACACCATTACGCCCCATAGTAGCTGGCATAAACTCTCTATTGGATCACCTTAGGTATCAGTATAGTGATATCACTGTATCCATACATTCCTCACAATAAAGTTTTACATGCATTGGAATTTAATTTAAGGAGGAATGTCTCATCTCAGGATGTTATCAATTATATACTGGTGGTTGCAAAATCTTTACTCGGCAACAATTACTTTCCATATGATTGCCTGATGGGGCAAAATTTTCCCCATATTTAGACAACTTCTACAGTATATGGCTTGGTGGGAAGAAACAATATTATATTCTGCCTTCAATCCATTCTCACCAGCCATACCTTGATATGGAAGATTTGTGGACACCGGTCAGAATTAAAAAACTTGGCCTGGTCATGAAGGTGAAACCTGGCTGGGGGTGTGAAGGGGTTAAAACAGAGTAGATGGGTGTTTAATTATACTAAAAGCTCTGTTGGGGTGCTCTTAAAAAAAAATTTGTGTGGCCACTCTGCAACCTTGCTCAGTGGGGGTACTCTTAAAAAAGGCTGTGAGGGGGGAGATTTAATAAATGTTTTTTTGTGATCACTATGCACTAGGTTCTGTGGTGGTATTTTTACCAAAAGAGTCTGTGGGGGCAATTGTAATACAGGGCCTGTGTAGCCACTCTGCACCAGGCTCTGTGAGGATACTCTTAGAAAAGGGTCTATGGGGGTAATCATAAAAAGAGTCTGTGAAGGTACTCATAACAAAGGGTCTGTTTAGTCACTCTTCACCAGGCTTTGTGGGGGTGCTCTTAAAAAATGGTGTGTGTGGCCACTCTGCACCAGGCCCTTTAGGGGTACTTTTAAAAAAGGGTCTGTGGGGGTATTTTTAATAAAGGCTCTGTGGGAGTACAGTGGAACCTTGGTTAACGAGAACAATCCGTTCTGGGAGTGTGCTTGTTAACCAAGTTATTCGTTCAGCAAATCAAAATTTCCCATAGGAAATCATTGCAATGCAGACAATTCGTTCCACAACTTGTTAAATGTCCCATCCTGGTGCCCTATTGTGCCATTCCACACACGTACAAATACGTACAAACACACACAAACACGCAAAAACACACGCACAAACAAACACAAACACACACGCACAAACACAGAATATGCTGACCTTATCTTCTGTTCCCTTGCCGGTCTCCTGGAACTTGTAGTTCGCCTGTACAAGACGTGTATCGGGTAACCAAGGCGACCGGTGACGTACCTTCCACACTCAGTGTGCTGACGTCAAAGGCAGGAGCTGCTTGCCTCTGATTGGCCAGCAGGATGCCTTTGAGTAGCGCCTGACAGGGGAAAATCCTCCCTCATCGCAATGGTTACCGGGTGCACATCCTGTGGAGGGAGGACCTTCCCCTGTCAGCCGCTACTCAAAGGCAGCGCGTTGGCCAATCAGAGGCAAGCGGCTCCTGCCTTTGACGTGAGCACACTGGGAGCTGAAGGTCCAGCATCGGTCTTCTTGGTTACCCGATACATGCAAGTTCCAGGAAGCTGGCGAGGGAACAGAAGGTAAGGTGAGCATAATATGTGTGTGCGATCGTGTGTGTTTGTTTGTGTGTGTTTGTGCGTGCTTGTGTGTGTTTGTGTGGACTGCAAGAGCAGGTTAGAGCGCGGTATATGTGCGGAACCGGAAGTGTGGGCGGTGAGTATTTTGCTTGTACAGCAAGGCTTTCTCGTAAACCAAGTTACAAATTTACAGAAAGCCTTGCTCGTTAGGCGAAATACTCGCTAATTGGGTTACTCGTTAAGCGAGGTTCCACTGTACTCTTAAAAAGAGTCTTTGAGGAAGTGAAATGCCCCTACAGAGGCTGTTTTCAGAGTTCAACAACAGAGCCAAAATTGAAAGAGCGCCGCCACAGAGCTTGTTTTCACAGTTGCCCCCTAGAGCCAAAATTTCAGCTCCTTTAGTATACACTACAGCTGCTGCAGCTAAAAATGTCATAGTTGGATTTGAGATCAAGCTGGTGGTCCACTCAAAGCTTGGAAGAGTTCCCTCACAGAGCAACAATTTTTATAATGCCCCTACAGAACCTATTTTCCCAGTTCACCCACACAGCAAGCCCACTGAGCAACAATGTTAAAAATGCCTCTACAGAGCCTGCTTTCAGAGTTCACCCAAACATCCAAAATTGGAAGAGTTTCCCCACAAAGCAATAATGTTAAATATTCCCCAACAGAGTTTTCAATTTTCAGAGTTCACTCACACAGCCAAATTCCAAAGTAAGGATGAGAAAAGAATCAATTAGAGGACATGACTATGGTGGTGGTGAAGCTGCTGCAGGGAGAGGATGTGGTTGATGTCTTCTTGTTATGTGCCCAAATGAAACACGTTCCTCTGGTGGACCCATGTGACAGGATGCTCTGTGTCGTTTCTTAGGCTCGAGTACTGTTGCAAGAATCATGCGGCCCGAACAAGTAGAGGCAGTTTTAGATTGGATGGATGAGAGTGCCCCCAGTTCCTTTGCATTGCCTTCCACCCGGTCCACTTTGCACCTGAGGCCCTTGGGCATCTGTTTTTACATCTCACCCCCTAGCAAATCAGGCAAGTAGTATGAGCTACAAGTCATGCAGCAGTCACTTCTGATTTTTGATGTCTTGGCTGGCTGGGGTTTTGTGGGCCATTCCAACCTGATGCCCTACCACTTGTTCAGTTTGAGTATGAGTATGTGAGAGGGCTAGTGTACACAGTTAGCGGACCACCGCAGCACATCTCTGATGATGATGACGAAACTCAATTGTCAACTGCTGTGGCTTTCTGCAGTGTGCAGACCAACAAGGAGGGTGGGTTTGAGGAGTGTCTGGAAGATAATGTGGGGGAAGATGAAGTCCTAGAGCCCACATGGAGTCAAGGCCATCCGAGTGAAGTGCCCAGTTTAGAGGAAGAGGTGACGGCCACACTGCCCCAGCTGCACAGCAAAAGAGAGAGCAGGGTCCAAAACCACAGAAGCCAGCCCCTAGCAGGTACGTTGGCTCCTACTGACCACCGCACCAATGTACTGAGCACACCAAAGGCAGCTCAATACAATTCTAGGGCATGTCATTTCTTCAGGCAATCTGCTGACAAGAGATAGACAGTTTGCATGCTGTGCCATCAGAGTCTGAAGGCAGGCAAAAATTTTCTTAAGCTGAAAACCACATGCATGACGAGGCATCTGAATGCAAAGCATGAGCTGCGGTGGCGGTGGAGTACACTTCCTGAAAAACCAGGAAAGGTCTGAGGTTCCTGCTGCTACCTCTTCTGCTGCGGTCTCAGTCTCATCCTCCTGCTATCAAACAACAGGATCACTTGGTTTCTCACAGATAGGAAGTGTCAGCATTGTCATTTAGCATATCCAGACCATCCCATGAAAGTGTTTAGCTGACCATCCATCAAACACTGTCGATAAAGAAGAAGTAACCCCCCTACTCACCCATGAATCCTGGATGGCAGCATTTCCAAATTCCTGGCCTTTGAATTGCTACCATTCTGGCTGGTGTAGACTGAGACTTTAAAAAAACATATGGCTGTTCTGAAACTAATCTGTTTGAGGAAAACATCCCACACTGTGCAGGACCAGTGAGTGGTTGCTGCAGCTTAACTTCAAGCTCGACCTGGTGGTGTGCGATAATAGGTGAAATTTTGTAGTAGCTCTGGGCTTAACTGGTTTGATGCAGATCCTTCGCCTGGAGCTTGTGCTGAATTTGGAAGCGCAGGGGTTCCTGAAAAATTGCCCTGAGACATAAGAGCTGCTGCAGAAAGTGCATGCCGTTTGTGTGCACTTTCAGCATTCTTACTCTGCTGCTGCTCGCCTGTCTGTGCTGCAGCATAATTTCTGCCTTCCTATTCACCATCTCAAATGCGTTGTAACCACAAGGTTGACCTCCACCTTGCATATGATGGAGAAACTGTGCAAGCAACAGCAGGCAATAGTGGAGTTTCAGCTGCAGCACGCAGTGGTCAGTCACTCTGTGGAAAACCATTTCATGACCAATGAGTGGGCCTCCATGTGGGACATGTGTGCCATGTTATGCTGCTTCAAGTACTCCACGAATATGGCCAGCAGTAATGACTCCATCATCAGTGTTAGTATCCCACTTATTGGCCTCCTTGAAAAAATGCTTCAGGCAATTTTGGATGAGGAGGTGGCACAGGAAGAACAGGAGGAGTAACAGGGACCATTCACACTATTATCAGGATAGTTGTCCATACATGGCTCGGAGAGTGGGTTCGTGTACCAACAGAGGCCAGGTATTCAACTGTCCAGCTGGGGATAGTTTTGTAGGATGAGGAGGAGGAGAAGGAGGATCCATGTTCACATCAGGATGGCACCCAAGAAAGCTCACAGGCATCACTGGAGCATGGCTTGGGGGATAAAGACAATACACCGCCTGCCAAGGACGGCTTGTCATTGCCTCTGGGAAGCCTGGCACATATGAGCAAATATATGCTGCAGTGCCTGTGCAACGACCATCGAGTTGCCAGGATTTTTACAAGTGCTGATTATTGGGTGACAACTCTATTGAATTCCAGCTACAAGAATATAAAATAAAGGTAGTCTAGTGTTCGAAGATGTAGTGGATGATAAGAAATGAAGCTGAAAGTCAAAAGTTCGAAACGTCACCCTTTTGCTTGTCAGTATATATACAGTACAGACCAAATGTTTGGACACACCTTCTCATCTCTAGAACAACTATTAAGAGAAGACTGTGCAGCAGGCCTTCATGGTAAAATAGCTGCTAGGAAACCACTGCTAAGGACAGGCAACACGCAGAGGAGACGTTTTGGGCTAAAGAACACAAGGAATGGACATTAGACCAGTGGAAATCTGTGTTTTGGTCTGATGAGTCCAAATATGAGATCTTTGGATCCAACCACCGTGTCTTTGTAGAAAAGGTGCACGGATGGCCTCTACATGCCTGGTTCCCACCGTGAAGTATGGAGGTGGAGGTGTGATGGTGTGGGGGTGCTTTGCTGCTGACACTATTGGGGATTTATTCAAAATTGAAGACATACAGAACCAGTATGCCTACCAAAGCATCTTGCAGCGGTGTGCTATTCCATCCGGTTTGTGTTTAGTTGGACCATAATTTAATTTTCAGCAGGACAAAGGCCCCAAACACACCTCCAGGCTGTGTAAGAGCTATTTGACTAAGAAGGAGAGTGATGGGGTGCTACGCCAGATGACCTGGTCTCCACAGTCACCAGACCTGAACCCAATCGAGATGGTTTGAGGTGAACTGGACCGCAGAGTGAAGGCAAAAGGGCCCACAAGTGCTAAGCATCTCTGGGAACTCCTTCAAGACTGTTGGAAAACCATTTCTGGTGACTACCTCTTGAAGCTCATCAAGAGAATGCCAAGAGTTTGCAAAGTAGTAATGAAAGCAAAAGGTGGCTACTTTGAAGAACCTAGAATATAATACATATTTTCAGTTGTTTCACACTTTTTTAAGTATCTCATTCAACATGTTTTAATTCATAGTTTTGATGCCTACACTGTGAATCTACAATTTTTAGAGTCATGAAGATAAAGAAAACTCTTTGAATGAGAAGGTGTGTCCAAACTTTTGGTCTGTACTGTATGTGTGTATATATATATATATATATATATATATATATATATATATATAAAATATACAGTTAGGTCCAGAAATATTTGGACAGTGACACAAGTTTTGTTATTTTAGCTGTTTACAAAAACATGTTCAGAAATACAATTATATATATAATATGGGCTGAAAGTGCACACTCCCAGCTGCAATATGAGAGTTTTCACATCCAAATCGGAGAAAGGGTTTAGGAATCATAGCTCTGTAATGCATAGCCTCCTCTTTTTCAAGGGACCAAAAGTAATTGGACAAGGGACTCTAAGGGCTGCAATTAACTCTGTAGGCGTCTCCCTCATTAACCTGTAATCAATGAAGTAGTTAAAAGGTCTGGGGTTGATTACAGGTGTGTGGTTTTGCATTTGGAAGCTGTTGCTGTGACCAGATAACATGCGGTCTAAGGAACTCTCAATTGAGGTGAAGCAGAACATCCTGAGGCTGAAAAAAAAGAAAAAATCCATCAGAGAGATAGCAGACATGCTTGGAGTAGCAAAATCAACAGTCGGGTACATTCTGAGAAAAAAGGAATTAACTGGTTAGCTTGGGAACGCAAAAAGGCCTGGGCGCCACGGATGACAACAGTGGTGGATGATCGCTGCATACTTTCTTTTGTGAAGAAGAACCCGTTCACAACATCAACTGAAGTCCAGAACACTCTCAGTGAAGTAGGTGTATCTGTCTCTAAGTCAACAGTAAAGAGAAGACTCCATGAAAGTAAATACAAAGGGTTCACATCTAGATGCAAACCATTCATCAATGCCAAAAATAGACAGGCCAGAGTTAAATTTGCTGAAAAACACCTCATGAAGGCAGCTCAGTTCTGGAAAAGTATTCTATGGACAGATGAGACAAAGATCAACCTGTACCAGAATGATGGGAAGAAAAAAGTTTGGAGAAGAAAGGGAACGGCACATGATCCAAGGCACACCACATCCTCTGTAAAACATGGTGGAGGCAACGTGATGGTATGGGCATGCATGGCTTTCAATGGCACTGGGTCACTTGTGTTATTGATGGCATAACAGCAGACAAGAGTAGCCGGATGAATTCTGAAGTGTACCGGGATATACTTTCAGCCCAGATTCAGCCAAATGCCGCAAAGTTGATCGGACGGCGCTTCATAGTACAGATGGACAATGACCCCAAGCATACAGCCAAAGCTACCCAGGAGTTCATGAGTGCAAAAAAGTGGAACATTCTGCAATGGCCAAGTCAATCACCAGATCTTAACCCAATTGAGCATGCATTTCACTTGCTCAAATCAAGACTTAAGACGGAAAGACCCACAAACAAGCAAGACCTGAAGACTGCGGCTGTAAAGGCCTGGCAAAGCATTAACAAGGAGGAAACCCAGCGTTTTGTGATGTCCATGAGTTCCAGACTTAAGGCAGTGATTGCCTCCAAAGGATTCGCAACAAAATATTGAAAATAAAAATATTTTGTTTGGGTTTGGTTTATTTGTCCAATTACTTTTGACCTCCTAAAATGTGGAGTGTTTGTAAAGAAATGTGTACAATTCCTACAATTTCTATCAGATATTTTTGTTCAAACCTTCAAATTAAACGTTACAATCTGCACTTGAATTCTGTTGTAGAGGTTTCATTTCAAATCCAATGTGGTGGCATGCAGAGCCCAACTCGCGAAAATTGTGTCACTGTCCAAATATTTCTGGACCTAACTGTATATATATATATATATATATATATAAATAATTTTTCTGCTGAAATTAGAAAGCATTTCTAATTTTCCTCTTTGCAATTAGTACGCCAAAATGAAGTATCTTGTACACAGAATTCTGTAATCCTTTTAAGTACCTGTACAATATAGTAACATCTGGTGTAGGCTCCAGACAGTACGTTTAGTACAGCATGTTGAGACTTGGGCTCTGCCCAGACAATGAGCTGGGTCAGCATCACACAGACCTAAGCACCTCTTAGACAGCTGGCATAGTAACAAAATACCAGCCAATCTTGAGTAAAGACACATTTAATAACATTAATTTCCTACTGTAGCAGACGGCGAGGAAACAAAAGCCCGGTTGATTGGACAGCAGTGGGACGTTAAGCTAATGATGTCTTGGCAATATACAGAATATGTTCAAAATGGAAGTGATATTTAAAGTAAACCATTGCTGCTATGGGATTACTTTAGGATGGGCACATTAGATTTACATTATTAGAGAACATTTTGCAGACAAGGATTTTAAGCACATTGTGGTACTGAAAATCTCAAATAGTCATAGTTTATACTATCACTATATGCAGATGATATCATACTTTCATGTTGATGGTTTATTCAATTTTCTCTTACAGAGAAGTAGAAAAGCATGTTTATTAAAGCAATCACAAATCTACATTACTAAAACCCAACACAACTTGAAAACTCTTAGCTAAAAATTCAATTATGTATACATTTTAGCATATAATATCCATACATCAACTATTCTTGGTGCTGGTGGTGGCCAGATGTTAACAGTTGCAGAGCTGAACCGCAAAGGCCCATCCAGTGGCATAATTAGAGTTCGATAGGCCCCGATGCAAAACTTGGAGCTAGTGTCCCCTCCTGTGCATGTTGGTCAAATGTATCGGCTCTTGTAGCATTCTAAATCCTATAAAGACATGCAAGTTGCCCTCCCCCATTATGAAAAAATATCCCCCACTGTGATCAAATATACCCACTCCTGGACTCCTTCCTGGTAAATATTGTATGTCCCCAAACCTGATACAGTCATATGAAAATGTTTGGGCACCCCTATTAATGTTAACCTTTTTCTTTATAACAATTTTTGTTTTTGCAACAGCTATTTCAGTTTCATATATCTAATAACTGATGGACTGAGTAATATTTCTGGATTGAAATGAGGTTTATTGTACTAACAGAAAATGTGCAATCCGCATTTAAACAAAATTTGACCGGTGCAAAAGTATGGGCACCTCAACATAAAAGTGACATTAATATTTTGTAGATAGTCCTTTTGCAAAAATCACAGCCTCTAGTCGCTTCCTGTAGCTTTTAATGAGTTCCTGGATCCTGGATGAAGGTATATTTGACCATTCCTGTTTACAAAACAATTCCAATTCAGTTAAGTTTGATAGTCGCCGAGCATGGACAGCACGCTTCAAATCATCCCACAGATTTTCAATGATATTCAGGTCTGGGGACTGGGATGGCCATTCCAGAACATTGTAATTGTTCCTCTGCATGAATGCCTGAGTAGATTTGGAGCGGTGTTTTAGATCATTGTCTTGCTGAACTATCCATCCCCTGCGTAACTTCAACTTCATCACTGATTCTTGCACATTATTGTCAAGAATCTGCTGATAATGAGTTGAATCCATGCGACCCTCAACTTTAACAAGATTCCCAGTGCCGGCATTGGCCACACAGCCCCAAAGTATGATGAAACCTTCACCAAATTTTACTGTGGGTAACAAGTGCTTTTATTGGAATGCCGTGTTTTTTTGCCTCCATGCATAACGCCTTTTTGTATGACCAAACAACTCAATCTTTGTTTCATCAGTCCACAGGACCATCTTCCAAAATGTATCTGGCTTGTACAAATGTGCTTTTGCATACCTCAGGCGACTCTGATTGTGGCGTGCTTGCAGAAACGGCTTCTTTTGCATCACTCTCCCATACAGCTTCTCCTTGTGTAACGTGCGCTGTATTGTTGACCGATGCACATTGACATCATCTGCAGCAAGATGATGCTGCAGATCTTTGGAGGTGGTCTATGGATTGTCCTTGACTGTTCTCACCATTCTTCTTCTCTGCCTTTCTGATATTTTTCTTGGCCTGCCACTTCTGGGCTTAACAAGAACTGTACCTTTATTCTTCCATTTCCTTACTATGTTCCTCACAGTAGAAACTGACAGTTTAAATCTCTGAGACAATTTTTTGTATCCTTCCCCTGAACAACTATGTTGAATAATCTTTGTTTTCAGATCATTTGAGAGTTGTTTTGAGGAGCCCATGATGCCACTCTTCATAGGAGATTCAAATAGGAGAACAACTTGCAAGTGGCAACCTTAAATACCTTTTCTCATGATTGGATACACCTGGCTATGAAGTTCAAAGCTCAATGAGGTTACAAAACCAATTTAGTTATTTAGTAAGTCAGTAAAAAGTAGTTAGGAATGTTCAAATCAAGAAATTGATAAGGGTGCCCATACTTTTGCACCAGTCAAATTTTGTTTAAATGCGGATTGCACATTTTCTGTTAGTACAATAAACCTCATTTCAATCCAGAAATATTACTCAGTTCATCAGTTATTAGAGATATGAAACTAAAATAGCTGTTGCAAAAACCCAAATTGTTATAAAGAAAAAAGGTTAACATTAATAGGGGCGCCCAAACTTTTTCATATGACTGTATATATGCCCCTCATTGTGCGAAATATGTCCCCCATCCTGGTATATATGTTCCCATACTGGTATATATGTCTCTAATCCTGGTATATATGCCCCCCCATCCTGGTATATATGTCCCCCTTCCTGATATATATGTTCCCATACTGGTATATATATCCCCCATCCTGGTAAATATGTCAACCATCCTAGGTCCCATACTGGTATATATGACCCATCCTGGTATACATGTTCTTATCCTGGGTACCTTTATGGTATATGTCACGAACCACCGAGAGGGTCACTCAGAAATCCCCCGTGCTGGCCACCAATGTCACGATCGGGGGGTAACAAGTGGGGGGTCACCCCTCCTTTATACCTCCCGACCGACAGACAGAGCACGTGACACGCTCTCTAGCACCCCTCTTATAGTCAGGCCAATTATGGAATTACCCGAAAATAAGCAAGGAGGCCGCTATTCTCCTGTGCTGATGATTGAAGGGTCCCCGGTGAGAGCAGGGTATATATTCCTCCGACCTCCGCGGATGAAATATATAAGAACCTCCTCGCCTCTCATTGGCCGCCCCACAATGATCCTTGGCACACACTCGCTGCCACCAACCGATTTACGGTAACTATTAGCCGAACACACAGGCGTGGGGTTCAAGATCGAGATAACAGAACAGCCCAAGATTAATTATATAATTTAATCGGCCTAAGCCACACTAGAAACTACAATATATACAATAGGGGATCTACAGAATATACATAAGTCAGAGTACAGTTACAAGCAAGATATGGATTACAAACAGGTTTACAATTCCATCAGTTACCTTGTGCGTCTGGCCACAGGGTGGCGCTGTAGACCAGGTTTCCAGGATCTTTCCCACAGATGTTTCCTACACGTGACCCCCGGCGAAAGAACGCTGGAAAATGGCCGAATTGGGGTTATCAACCTGGGCAAATCCAGGTCCCCTCCTACCTTCATGACCTCACAGGGAAGCACTGCCACTCCCCCCGCTTTGAGTCAGAATTATCCAGAAAGGGGATATTGGCCATAACTTTGCCTGGGAGCGTCGTAGGCAGACGTCAATGCTCTCATTGTGACAGTTATGAATTTAGCTGCAAAACGAGAGGACTCATGACCTGTCTGCAAGTTCCCCACCGGCCGATATCACGCCTGGGGTACTTCCCAAGGTCCCACTCCCATAAAAAAGGTGTACCGCATGCGGAAACACCATTTTTATGGTTGCCACATTTATCGGAAATATGGCTCACGAGATATTAACCATATTTTACTGGAGTCGTTCTGTCTGGATACCTCCATAGCCTTATAATGAGATACAAACTCTTGTTACAGGGTCACGGCAGGGGGGGCATCCTGTGTCCACTGTTCCCAGGTCATCTAATCTCCATATCACAGGAGATGGCCATGGGATGTGTTGCTAGGATGTGACACCTTCCCAGATGTTGGACATCTGAGACCAAGAAGGGAGGGGCACTGCCATGGAGTGATGAGAGCGATTATGACTGGAAATCATAATTCCTCTTCATATCCCAGGATTTTCCTCACACCTCCCCCCTTTTGAGGGCGCTAGGGGGCAGCACACTCCGGTGTTCCCCCGTGCGCCCGTCCGCGACCTCTCCTTGTCGGGACAGCCCTTCTGCGTTACCGTGGTCACAGCCCCTTTTGTGGCGAATGGTGAAGTTGTATTGCTGGAGCGCCAGGCTCCATCGCAACAACCTGCCATTCATCCCGGAGACGGTGTGTAACCAGCTGAGGGGATTGTGGTCCGTCTCCACGATGAAGTGGCGCCCGTATAGATAGGGTTGCAGACGCTGCAGAGCCCACACTATGGCTAGGCATTCCTTTTCCATCGTGGAATAGGCCACTTCCCTTGGTAACAGCTTCCTGCTCAGATACAAGACTGGGTGCTCTTGGCTCGCAGAGTCCACCTGGCTGAGCACCGCTCCGAGGCCGAAGTCACTGGCGTCGGTCTGTACTACAAACGGCCGCGTGAAGTCGGCTGCCTGTAGCACGGGCGGGCTGGACAGGGCGTCCTTTAGGGCCCGGAAGGCTGTCTCGCAGTCCATTGTCCAATCGACTGCAGAGGGCAGCTTCTTCTTGGTGAGGTCCGTCAAGGGCTTTGCCAGGCTACTATAGCGTGGAACAAACCTCCTATAGTACCTGGCGGTCCCCAAGAAGGACATCACCTGCCTCTTGGTCCTGGGGGTGGGCCAGGATGTGATGGCCTCCACTTTCTCAGGCTCGGGCTTCAGAGTTCTCCCACCTACCCGGTGACCGAGGTACTGGACCTCACTCATGGCCAGCTGACACTTTCCCGGCTTGATGGTCAAACCTGCCTGGTGGATCCGCCTGAGCACCTGTGCTAGATGCTCCAGGTGATCTTCCCAGGTGGGACTGAAGACGGTAATGTCATCCAGGTACGCGGCCGTGTACCCTTCAAGTCCCTTGAGCAGGGTGTTGACCATCCGCTGGAAAGTGGCAGGGGCATTCCTCATCCCGAATGGCATCACCGTGGACTCGTACAGTCCAAATGGGGTAATAAAGGCAGAGCGTTCCCTGGCCTTGCGAGTCAGGGGGATCTGCCAATATCCCCGGCTCAGATCCATGATGGTCAGGTACTGAGCCCCGGTCAACTGATCGAGCAGGTCATCGATGCGTGGCATTGGGTACGCATCGGCGACCGTGACAGCATTGAGCCCCCTGTAGTCCACGCAGAACTGAGTGGTTCGGTCCTTCTTAGGGACGAGGACTACAGGCGAGGCCCAAGCGCTGTTGGATGCCTGGATCACCCCCAGCTTCAGCATCTCGTCAATCTCCTGGCGCATGTGTTGCTGCACCTCCAGGGAGACCCGATATGCTGAACGCCAGATCGGGGGATGATCCCCAGTGTCCACGTGATGGACAGCCAAGTCAGTCCTTCCGGGCTGGTTGCTAAACAACCCCCGGAAGGGGTGTAGGGTGGCCCACAGCTGGGACCGTTGGTCCTCCAAGAGCTGGTTGCCAACCTCCACATCCTCAATGGATCCACCTGCCCTAACCTGGGCTAGCATATCCAAGAGGGTTTCCGCTTCTCCCTCCTCGGGCAGGTTGCACACAGGGAGCGCACACGCCTCCCGCTCATGATGTGCCTTCATCATGTTCACATGGAAGGGCTTCCGCCTTCCACGGGCAGGGTCCAGGGTGACCAGGTACGTTACAGGGTTGAGCTGCTGGTACACGAGGTATGGGCCTTCCCAGGCTGCCTGAAGCTTGTCCTGTGGTACGGGGACCAGTACCCACACCTTTTGACCCACTTGGTAAGTCCTTTCACAAGCGTTCTGGTCGTACCAACGCTTTTGATCGGCCTGAGCTTGAGCCATATTGTCGAGTACCAGTTGCGTCAAGGCCTGCATTTTGTCCCGGAAGCGCATGACAAACTCGATAACCGACAGTCCAGGGGTGGCCAAATCCCCTTCCCACGCCTCTTTCACCAGAGCCAGGGGGCCCCGCACACCTCGCCCGTACAGGAGCTCAAACGGTGAGAATCCCGTTGAGACCTGTGGGACCTCCCGGTAAGCAAATAACAGGTGTGGGAGATACCGCTCCCAGTCACGCCCGTGGGAGTCGACCAACATCTTAAGCATCTGCTTTAAGGTGCCATTGAACCGCTCGCACAGGCCATTAGTCTGTGGATGGTACGGGCTGGCCACTAGATGTCGCACCTGGACTTGCTTACAGAGGGCCTCCATCAGCTGTGACATGAATTGGGTCCCCCGGTCAGTGAGCATTTCCTGGAGAAAACCCACTCAGGAGAAAATCTCCAGCAATGCGGTGGCCACCTTGTCAGCCGAATGGACGACAAGGCCACTGCTTCAGGGTACCGGGTGGCATAGTCCACTACCGTCAGTATGAAGCGTTTCCCGGAGCTGCTGGGGATGGCCAGCGGGCCAACCAGATCCACAGCCACCCTCCTGAAAGGCTCATCGATGATGGGCAGAGATACCAGTGGGGCTTTGGGGCGTGGCCCCGCTTTCCCCACTCTCTGACAGGTTTCACACGAACGGCAGTAGGCAGCCACATCGGCCCCCATTTTTGGCCAGTAGAAATGCTGGTTTAACCTGGCCTTGGTCTTACCGATCCCTAGGTGTCCGGCCATCGGAATCTCATGTGCGATCCGCAACAACTCCATCCGGAACGGATAGGGTACCACCAACTGTCGGTCCCTGGGCCACGCCTCCAGTGAACCCTGCTGGACCGTGACCCGGTACAGCCGTCCTTGGTCCCAGACCACTCGCTCTGGGTCCGAGTCCGAGGGGGGCTGTGCCGCCTGCTCCTTAAGAGCTTTCAGGCGGTCGTCAGCTTCTAACGCTGCCTGAAACCCCTGACTAGATGTGGCCAGAATCGACGAGACTGTCACATCTTCGGTCAGTACCCCGGGACCTGTGTCCTGGCCTCCGCCTGACTCGGCTGCCACTTGGTCAGAAGGGGAAGAGCTATCGGACGTCCGGGAGGCCCCTTGGCTTCCAGCACTCCCACTGCGGGTGACAGCGGCCACAGCCGCTGCGACTGTGGGTCGTGCCTGCTCCTCCTCCGTTCCTGACCAAGTCGCCGGTTCAGGCAGACCTACCTGGCTTCCTGACACCCCGGTTGTGGGGGAACCATGCACCGAGATCTTACCTGGGAGCACTTCCGCTCCTGGACCGGCCCCAATCTCACCTGCCTGTTCCCCCCCTGCAGCAACAGAACCCCGCTGTGAAATCTCTGGGGACCCCACATTTGCTGTGGTAGCCCCCACCCCACACACTGGTTCTCCCCCTGCAGCACCCTCTCTGCTCTCTGTTATCCCTGCAGAGGGCAACAGATCCCAGCTCACTGGCTGATCACATGTAGAGGCATTGTCACACCTTTCTCCAACACCCTCCCCTCCTGTCACAGCTGCAGCTGTGTGTGTGTCTATGGTGTCTGTGCAAGCAGAAAAATCAGAGTTCACTCCCTCCTCCCTTACATCATTCATAGATAACACATTAACATTGTCCGGAGGCATGTCAGTACTGGCTGAAGGATTTAGCCCTTGGGGGGCCCAAACTGGGAGGTTATCTGCCCCAAATCTGTCCCAAGTAGCACATTCGCGGGGATCCAATCAGTTACCCCCACCTCCCTCACCCCTCATCCTGCGCCCCAGTCCCTATAAACGCTGGCGATGGGCAGCGCCGGGTCAATGCCTCCAATTCCGGAGACAGCGAGGGTTTTTCCAGGTACCAAGTCTTGGGGGGGACACCATCTCAGGCCGCACCAGAGTCACCTCCGAGGCGCTGTCTCGCAGTCCTATGGTCGTAGACCGGCCGACGGTGACAGGTTGGAAGCTGTTCAGGGACCTACCACCACCCCCACCCACACAATACACCTTGGGCGGCCCTTGGGACAGGGACGGGGCCGGGGCCTTAAGACGCTGAGGGCACATGGCCTTGAAGTGTCCAGGTTGGTTGCACTGGTGGCACCGTCTTGGTTCTGCCATGGGCCTGGAGAGGGGAGTTGAGGGGGACACCCCCTGCAGTCTAGGGGCAGATGGGGCAGTCGCAGAATTCATCTTACCCCCTCTCCAGGTGCTGCTGGTGGCCGCTCTCCTGGCCTCAGGAGCCTGATTGTTGGTGTAGTCATCGGCCAGGGCAGCTGTAGCCGTGGACCCCTTTGGCTTCTGGTCTCGGATGAACTGACGGAGATCCTCAGGGCAGTTCCACAAAAGTTGCTCCGTGATGAATAAGTCTAGGATCTCCGGTCCGGTGGAAAGCTGCAGGCCTTGGGTCCAGTGGTCGGCAGCTCGGGCAAGTGCCCGCCGGTGGTCAGCCCAGGAGTCCTTTGGTCCCTTCTGCAAGGTCCGGAACTTCTTGCGGTAGGACTCCGGAGTGAGGTTGTACTGTTGGATCAGGGCCCGCTTGATGGTGTCGTAGCCCTGATCTGTCTCAGCAGGCAAGTCCCCAAGGATATCCAGGGCCTTACCCCTTAAACGGGGGGTCAGGTATTTGGCCCACTGGTCCTTGTCCAGATGGTGCTGCAGTCAAGTCTGTTCAAAAGCAGTCAGGAAAGAGTCCAAGTCTCCATCCTTCTCCAGCACAGGAAAGTCCTCAATACGGACCTTTGGAAGTTTGGTGTTTTGAAGGTCACGTGTGGCTGATGAGGGCCGAAGCTGAGCTAGCTGCAGCTGGTGGTCACGCTCTGCCTGTTGCCGTTGCTCTTCACGCACTGCTTGCCGCTCCTCAGCTTCACGTACTGCCTGCCGCTCCGCAGCCTCAGCCTCACACGCTGCCCTGCGCTCTGCCCTGCGCTCTCCCAGGAGTTTCTTGTAACCCTCCCGGTCTCCAGCCTGGAGTAGGGCCATAGCCATTTGAAGAAGGCTATCGGAGCCTCCCAGGCTCGGTGGAGTGGCACGTGGTGATCTGCGGCCCGCTGCGGAGCCTGGTGATTCACTGTCCATTGCAGAGCGGAGGGCTGGCATCTGGCTCGTTGAGGTCCCTTGGGTGAGCTCCTCCTCATCGTGTCCATAATTGCCAGGTTGTGCGCTGTCCTCTGCAGAACGGTTCTCTGGCGTCAGGCTCCTGGAGGACTCGTAGTCAACCTCCTCATTTTTGTCCACAGCACCGTCCTCTACCTCTTCGGCTCCTGCCTTCGCATTGGCCAGTTGCATAGCTCTGCTCCTGGTGCCATCAGCCATTCTTGCAGACTTTGGTCACTGACACAGAACTGACACCTGATGCCTCCACACACCTACAGTAACTCCATTCTGACACTCTAGTGTTGAGCTAGTCTGAAGACCCCAGCAGCCACAGCTGCTGCAGGCAGTCTTTAGTGTCTGGGAGTATGGGTCTCACACTCACACACACTATTATCTCGATCCCACCGCTTGCCACCAATATGTCACGAACCACCGGGAGGGTCACTCAGAAATCCCACCACTGCCACCAATATGTCATGAACCACCGGGGGGGTCACTCAGAAATTCCCCGTGCTGGCCACCAATGTCACGATCGGGGGTAACAAGTGGGGGTTACCCCTACTTTATACATCCCGACCGACAGACAGAGCATGTGACGCGCTCTCTAGCACCCCTCTTATAGTCAGGCCAATTATGGAATTGCCCGAAAATAAGCAAGGAGGCTGCTATTCTCCTGTGCCGATGATTGAAGGGTCCCCGGTGAGAGCAGGGTATATATTCCTCTGACCTCCGCGGACGAAATATATAAGAACCTCCTCGCCTCTCACTGGCTGCCCCACAATGATCCTTGGCACACACTCGCTGCCACCAACTGATTTACGGTAACTATTAGCCGAACACACAGGCGTGGGGTTCAAGATCGAGATAACAGAACAGCCCAAGATTAATTATATAATTTAATCGGCCTAAGCCACACTAGAAACTACAATATATACAATAGGGGATCTACAGAACATACATAGGTCAGAGTACAGTTACAAGCAAGATATGGATTACAAACAGGTTTACAATTCCATCAGTTACCTTGTGCGTCTGGCCACAGGGGGGCGCTGTAGACCAGGTGTCCAGGATCTTTCCCACAGATGTTTCCTACACGTGACCCCCGGCGAAAGAACGCTGGAAAATGGCCGAATTGGGGTTATCAACCTGGGCAAATCCAGGTCCCCTCCTACCTTCGTGACCTCACAGGGAAGCACTGCCACTCCCTCCGCTTTGAGTCAGAATTATCCAGAAAGGGGATATTGGCCATAACTTTGCCTGGGAGCGTCGTAGGCAGACGTCAATGCTCTCATTGTGACAGTTATGAATTTAGCTGCAAAACGAGAGGACTCATGACCTGTCTGCCAGTTCCCCACCGGCCGATATCACGCCTGGGGTACTTCCCAAGGTCCCACTCCCATAAAAAAGGTGTGCCAGCATCATCCGCATGCGGAAACACCATTTTTATGGTTGCCACATTTATCGGAAATATGGCTCACGAGATATTAACCATATTTTACTGGAGTCGTTCTGTCTGGATACCTCCATAGCCTTATAATGAGATACAAACTCTTGTTATAGGGTCACGGCAGGGGGGGCATCCTGTGTCCACTGTTCCCAGGTCATCTAATCTCCATATCACAGGAGATGGCCATGGGATGTGTTGCTAGGATGTGACACCTTCCCAGATGTTGGACATCTGAGACCAAGAAGGGAGGGGCACTGCCATGGAGTGATGAGAGCGATTATAAATGGAAATCATAATTCCTTTTCATATCCCAGGATTTTCCTCACAGTATACATGTCCTTTATCATGGTAAATATGTCCCTTTCCTGGTTATATGTCTCCATCCTAGGCTCCATCCTGGTATATACAGTATGTCCCCATAATGGTATACATGTCCTTTTTCTGGGTCTCTTCCTGGTATATATATATCTCCATCCTGCTATACATGTCCTTATCCTAGGCCCTTCCTTGGATACAAGTCCTTATCCTAGGCTCCTATTTGGTATATATGCCCCATCATGGTATGCATGCTCAATTCTAGTGTATATGTCCAAATTCTGGTATATATGTCACCATCCTGGGCCACTTCTGGCATATATGTTCCCATTCTGGGCATCTCCAGGTATATATGTCCCCATCCTGTGTTATATGTCCCCTTTCTGGTATATATGTCCCCATGCTGGTTTATATGTCCCCATCCTGGTATATATGTTCATATCCCGGCGCTTGGGTCGGCTCAGTCACCCTTGCAACCCCTGTGACTGCACTCGTTCCGCCCCTGGCCCCATCACAAACTAGTAGCCACTACCGGGTGCGATCCACTACCATTTGAATCTTCAGGTTCAGTCACCAATATCTATCTATCCATCCATCCATCCATCCATCCATCCACCCACCCATCCCCCTCTCTCTCTCTCTCTCTCTCTCTCTCTTTCTCTATACTTATACTTATTTATTTTTAAAATAGAGCAATTTCCCACAATTAGGCACAGATATTTCTGGTCTTAGGCAAGTTTTATAACCAAAGAATGGATTGTGGAGTATATAAAATGAAAAACACACTAACATACTCATAACATGCAAATTATATAACCACTGAATTTACCGTTTTGAGATATACATTGAATTGTCAAGAAAACTGTGTTTTCTTTATGACATTTCTTATATTCTTTTGATCACACTTTAGAAAATTCACAAAAATGTTTGTCATAACCTTTAGAAAGGGAACCACAACAGAATAATGGTTTCTTACATTTATTAGAGATCTAACAATACCATATACCCAACTCTATGTGTGAGTAAAATTTTTCATTATGATAGTCACATTTTCTGTAATCTGTTGACTTAAAATAAGATCTTCTGGTCCCCCTTGTTTGACAATACAGAGGATAGGTATTAAGTTGTGGTTATGGATCAACCTTTTTTATTACAAAGACATTTAAATGTCTTCCATTGGCATGATCACAAAGGCAAAGCAAACTGCTGCAGGCTGGTATTATCAGGCTGGGAAGGTGCATGGTTGTTTGGCCCCTCCCCAGCCTAAAGCTAGCGACCCACAACCGCCCCAGATTTGACACATTCATTAGTTGTGCCAATTCTTGTCCCAGCTCTTCCCGATTGCCCTGGTGCAGTGGCAATTGGTGTAATATTTTGGTAGGTTGTCAGGTGTGAATTATCACCTTGCATCAAGTCCAGTGGTTAGTGATGGTAAAGTGTCTATCAGACACCTCCATTTTAACTCTGTAAGTGTAAAGTAAAAAGCAAACAAACAAACAAACACACACACACACACACAAGAAAACATAGATTATGCGAATAAAGACTCCCCAACACTATTCCTTGTTCACCAATTATTCTTTTTTAAAAAAGCTATGAAGATCCAACATAATCCATGATGTAGTGGTCCCACAATGTAAATCAGTACTCCAACCTATGGAGCCTGAGTTACTGACGTCAGCTACTGGGTCTGGCGCTGACTGGGAGTGACATAGGGAGTCTCGTTCTGATATTGAGGCTTCCTAAGTTGGAGTATGGATTCTGGAAACATCGTGGGACCACTACACCAATGATTATGTTGCATCTTCATGGCTTATTTTTTTATAAATTGGTAAACATGGCATAGTGTGGGATAGTCTTTATTCATATAATCTTTTTTTCTAGTGTATGTGATTTTACACTTACTGGGTTAGTAATAGGAGAGTTTGCTAGACCCCTCTCCATTTATACCCACTGGACTTGATGCCAGCTAACAATTTACAGCTGACATCAACTCTCAAAAATATTATCCCAATTGTCACCGCACCAGGGCAATCGAAAAGAGTCGGGGCGAAGTACCAGAATTGGTACAACTAATAGGTGCACAAATTTTTGCATGGCTGTGGACTGGTATTTTTAGGCTGGAAAGAATCCAAATAACTATGTTCCTTCCCAGCCTGATAATACCAGTTAAACACTGTCTACTTTACCTTGTCTGGTTATCAAAAATAGGGGGGGACCCCACACTGTTTCTAAAAATTATTTATTATGTTAAACCAGGCTACAAACATCCTTTAGTGCCACATGAAAGGTACTAAAGGTTGCAAGTGCATATCCTTGTCTACATGACTGCTCTAATCAATGCTCTCCCTCCAACATCAACTCTCCCTGAACTGCAGTGTGCTAAGCATCACATCGCTAGGTCTCATATAAGACCCGATGATGTGATGTAGCTTGCTAATCACAGTAATGCCAATAGCCAACATGGCTACGGTTGGCAGGCAATCCCTGCATGTTTACTGCCTGAAAAACAACCGCAAAACATGCAGGGCGAGGACTTCTGCATTGTGCTCTAGCACCCATGATACTCAGCCTAGTAATGAGAAGACCCAACCATCCGGATGACTGATCAAGCATCATCCATACTCTTTACAGGATTGTTCATTGTCATTCACAATTGTACACTCCAGATAGCAGGCACATATCTTCCAAATTGTTACATTTTCACTTTGCATTAACAGACACAGTTCAACTTCCCACTGGGTTGCTTCACTTCCAACTGTGTCAGTGAGTCCTAGAGCAACCCAGTTCAGTCTTAAAGTATACACCATGACAGTTGCCTTCTCTTTTGGCAGTCCCATGTCTGGTCCCCTCAGGGGTCCCATAATGACCAGAGTGAAGTTATGTCTATTGGAACACCACTATTTGAGTTGACTATGCCACACACAAGTTGAAAGTAACCTGGTACCTTGATGGTTAAGAGCCTCCTCACTAGAGTCCCGCACCAGTAGAAGTTACCCAATAATTTGATGGTTAAGGGGCATGATCTAAGGAATAAATCCTCTGGCACCTATGACCTGGAGCGACTCCATCTGAGGATCGGCCTCTAGTTACAATGCTTTTCACACTCTGTCTCAGGCCTCTATTGAAAATCATACTCTCTCTTCTTCAGTTACCTCTGCACAAACCACCCACTGTATACAACCTTCAAAACCGACTAACTTCTACGTCTGTGTCATTTGCTCACTAAGCCTTTATTTATGCTTTCTGGAATATACCATCCTTTTCCTGTTAGCCGACCCCTTACAGGGAGGGCTAGTACCAATGCTTAACTGTTTATGTGCCTGCAGTCTGTTGCTTGACAGACTTAACCTTTTACCTATATTTCTTAATTTTGACAAAGGTTCCAGACCCTAATTTGGCTGTTAGAGGTATGGCTTGTTCCCTATCATCCTTAGTAAAGTCCAGGTGATTCAAATTTCACAGATTTATAAAAACCCAGCCTCCTCTAACCTTGTGCCAAAAACTGCAGTCATGGGTTTTTCTAAGCAGCTGATAGCACTCTGAAAATTAAAATGGGTAAGACCACAAAGCAGAAGAAGGCTTTAAGAAGATATCAAAGTGTTTTCAAGTTGCCCTTTCCTCAGTTCGAAATACAATTAAAAAATGGCAGTTAACAGAAACATAGAGGTCAAGATATGATCTGGAAGACAAAGCAAAATCTCTGTTAAAGCTGCCCATAGGATTGATAGAAAGGCAAATAAGAACGTCGCTCCTTTCCTTAATGTTGCTGCTGCCACAGGTACGATGTTGTTCGTCGCTCCTGCGGCACCACACATCGCTGTGTGTGACACTGCAGGAGCGACGAACAACTCCTTACCTGCGTTCACCGGCAATGCGGAAGGAAGGAGGTGGGCGGGATGTTATGTCCCGCTCATCTCCGCCCCTCCGCTTCTATTGGGCGGCCGCTTAGTGACGCCGCAGTGACGTCACTATGATGCCGAACGCACCTCCCCCTTGAGGGAGGGATTGTTCGGTGGTCACAGCGACGTTGCTGACAAGGCATGTGCGTGTGACAGTGCCATAGCGATAATGTTCGCTACGGCTGTGATCACCACATATCGTTACAATGACGGGGGCGGTTGCTCTCACATGCGACATCGCTAGCAATCGCTAGCGATGTTGCAGCATGTAAAGTACCCTTAAGTCTAACAATTACCTCTATATAGAAATTTTGACCAACATATTTTAGTAATGTTCCCCATCTTGTTGTAATGTGCCCATCCTTGTCCCCTTGTAGTAATGTTCCCCATCCTAGTCCCCATCCTACAGTAATGTGCTCATCCTTGTACCCATCCTAAAATAATGTTCCCCATCCTTTTCCCTATCTTGTAGTAATGTGCCTCATGCTTGTCACCATGTTATAGTAATGTGCCCATCCTAATCCCCATCCTATAGTAATGTCCCGAGCCTTGTCCCCATCTTATCGTAATGTGGCCATCCTGTACTACTGTGTTCATCCTGGTCCCCATCCTATAGTAATGTCCCCAATCTATAGTAATGTGTCCATCCTTGTCCCCCATCTTATAGTAATGTTCTCCATCCTTGTCCCCTTGTAGCAATATCCCCATTCTATAGTAATGTGCCCAACTTGTCCCCATCCTATAGTAATGTCCCCAGCCTTATCCCTATTCTACAGTAATGTTTTCCATACTTGTCCCCTTGTAGTAATGTCCCTATCCTGTAGTAATGTCCCCATCCTATAGTAATGTGCCCACCTTGTCCCCATCCTATAGTAATGTCCACCGCCTTGTCCCCATTCTATAGTAATAATGTCCCCATCCAATAGTATTGTGCCCATGCTTGTAATGTCCCCATCCTTTAGTAGTGTCCCAATCCTATAGTAAGTCCCCAGCCTTATCCCCATCCCATAGTAATGCGCGCACTTTGTCCCCATCGTGTAGTAATGGGTGGGGGGGGCAGCGGCGGCGGATGAAAGGGGGCAGTGGCTGTAACTTACCGATCACTCTCCTCCGCTTCCACAGATGCCAGAGTGAAGGTGAGGGAGTGGTCTCTGGCCCCAGATCCACAGTGATTGGAGAGATCAGTCACAAGGCTGGTCTCTCCAATCAGAGCTGGGGGCGGGTGAAACACGTCACCCAGCTCTAGCCAATGATCGGTGCTATAGCTGCACTGATCTTAGCTGGATTTTAATGTTTTAGCCATTTACAATGGCTAAAACATTACAGTGGCTGTGATTGGCTGAGCGGCATTTGTCAGCCAATCACAGCCTCCGTAGGTCCAGGGAAGAGACACCACCTACCTGAGGTCCTGCAGAGGTCCCCTCTTCCCCGAATCTAAGGTACTTGCAAAGCGATCGCAGCCACCATGGCCGCAATTTCGCCATGACGTACTGGGTACATCATGGGTCCTTAAGTACCAGGGAGCCATGACGTACCCAGTACGTCATAGGTCACTAAGGAGTTAAGCTATCCGTCACATACACACACAAAAAAACCCCCACCATTCTTCTCACCTGTCCCGCGTTCTGTCCACTGCCTCACCTCTGCTTCGTGCGGCCCCCAGGCCCATGCCCCCGGTGACTATCGTGGCAGGGGCCGCAGCCTCTCAGCGATTTATGTCAGATGATTGTATTGCCGGCACAAGAGAGCACAGCACTCGCATTACATTCATCTGACATAAAGCACAGACAGTGTCTGCGGCCCCTGCCACGATAGTGAACAGGGGCACGGGCATGGGGGCCGCACAATGCCACCTGAGGGGCCGCATGCGGTCCGCGGGCAGCGTGTTTGAGACCCCTGGTCTAGAATATGGCGGGACATGCTCAGGGAACGTATCCCCCATTTTCTAGGAGTGCAGACCCTCCATGTGAGGAGTGTGGGTGCAATGAATCTGCACCCACTTTCCCAGGGTCCACAGCAGCAGAGTCCATGTTGGAACTGTTGCTACCAAAGCTGCAATGCCCTGCTCATGAGGTAAGGGCATGCCTAATCAGGAGAACTATTCTACATTTCCAAATATTGGTATTTGCTGATATTATTGCTATTCCACCTACAATATATTGGGGATAGGATCTTGGAGATGGAATACCCCTTTAAGTCCAGTTATCCAGCTGAATGAATACTAAACAACAGAGCTCGTTATTTAGATATGTTTTCTTGTGGCGTATAACGGACTCTCATATTTGGTAGTCGTTTAGCAGAGCAACTATAAAATCAAATACCTCCATTTGGAAATGTAGTATAGCTCTCCTGATAGCAGGGCATTGCAGTAGCTTACAGATGCATGGTTCCCGCACTCACTGTTTCTGAACACAGGAAGCTGAGCTGACAGCCGCTCTGTGCATGCAGCAGCATCTATTGTGAAAGAGGGGGCCGCGGGGGATGAACGCTGCACAGGTACCATGGGACACCGGGGAACACCGGTGGAGTTATAGGGGGTGATCTGGCAGGGCTCGAACACCCCCCAAAATCACTCAAACATGAAATTGGCGAACCTCGAGCCTCGAACATCACTCATCTCTAATTACAATATATCACATTACATTACAATTCACATAAGACAATATGTAGGAAAGACGCCAGACATTATTTAGTCTACACTACAAGACAATACATTGACGCGATTGGTGTTTTCAGGGGCAGGAATGCGATATATTGTCCACCACTCTCGAGTGTTCATTCTGAGTTGGTACTTCCAGTCTTAGGGTCCTGGAGGACTCTATGCTTGTAGTGACTTCTGAGTCTAATCGCGGCCAGAGGTTCCATCCCAAACATCGGATTGAAGGTATAGCATAGAGAACCGGACAGCAGGCAGGGAGCAGCCCGGGCAGAAAGAAAGGGGAGTGGGCTACGATTTTTACATAAGATTAAAATAAAAAAAAACATACCTTAAAGCGCCCCTTACTGTCTACCTCCATTACTATGTGTTTCCTATTGACTGTCTGCTTCTCCGCATTGCCATTACACTCCTTGAGCAGGTCTGGTGCAGTCACTGTACATACAAGCATGTGTAGTAACCTAGCGAGGCCTGTTTATGGCCTGAAGTCTAGGCCTAGATAAAACACCAGGCAAGAAATGCAATGAGGCAAGAGCCAACCAGGTGATCATCGAGGTAAGAATTTTATTTTCTTTTTACATCTTACATTTATATTAGTGGGGAGTCTGGGGAGACCCCAGAGCATAATAGGGAACATTTAATTCACGGGGAATAACTTTACTGTAAATCGAATTCACTGGTAAAATCCTCGTTATTTGGCAAATTTAAATTTTGTCAGATCCACTCATCTTTCCATCTTTATTTAGGGTGAATTTGCATATTATATTTATTACAGAGATGTTTGCAACTGAAAATCTGTTCTATTGATCTAAATGGGGTTGTTTTACAACAAATCTGCAATTTGAAAATATATACAAAAAAATTGTAATTTCCTCTTTTGGTGTCATATTTCACATTTTTTTAATGCATCCTGCAATTTATTTTTTTTTTTTTAAAAAAGGCTACTGTAGATTATGAATACATTTTAAGATAGTTCAGACATTTTGACATCCCATGCTGTTTAATTCCTTGATCTGATTTCATACCTTGGAATTAGCACATCTGACAATTTCCTCAGTCTCTCGCGGCAGCAACCCTTCAAAGGCAAGTGCTTTCTGCATTTTCCGTATGCATTTTATCTGGGTGAATATGAGTTCATTTTGAAACTGAAGATCTTCTAAAAACTGAAGTGGCATTTGTGCCACCCATTTAATAAATGATTGTTCTATGAAAAAATGCAGCTCATAGAAGTACAATTTCCACACGATCACATGCATATTAATGAAAATATTTGTCAATATTTCTAGGGTCACAAGAAGTCTTTGGGTTTTTGAAAAACATGTAAAGCTCATGAATGATATCCATGTGACGTCCACATGATATGGACCAGAATTAACTGCATTCAAGAAATTAAAGATTGTAATGTGTTAAAGATGTGCAAAGATGATAGATAGAAAGATAATATATAGATAAAGATAAGATAGTAAATAAGTTTATCTATCTAGCTATCATTTATCTATCTGCCTATCTATTTATCTATCAGCTAAATAAATAAATTATATACTGAAAAAAACTACATGGAATCTTCCTCATTTTTGATAACAAGCAAAGGTAAAGCAGATAGCTGTGGGCTGAAATTATTAGGCTGTGAAGGTCCATGGTTATTGAGCTCTTCCCAGAATAAAAATACCAGCCCTCAGATGCCCCACCAGTGGCGCATCACATTAAATGCATCAATTCTGGCACTTCACTTTGTCTTTTCCTGATAGCTCTGGTGCCTTGGCAATTGGGGTAATGGTTTATGGGATTGATGTCAGCTATGTAGTGTCAGCTGATATTAAGCCCAGGGGTTAGAAATGGAAAGGTGGCTATCAGACACCCACATTACTAAGTCAGTAATCCCCAAATAATACATACACACAAACACACAAATTTATTTTAATATACAGTTAGGTCCAGAAATATTTGGACAGTGACACAATTTTCGCGAGTTGGGCTCTGCATGCCACCACATTGGATTTGAAATGAAACCTCTACAACAGAATTCAAGTGCAGATTGTAACGTTTAATTTGAAGGCTTGAACAAAAATATCTGATAGAAATTGTAGGAATTGTACACATTTCTTTACAAACACTCCACATTTTAGGAGGTCAAAAGTAATTGGACAAATAAACCAAACCCAAACAAAATATTTTTATTTTCAATATTTTGTTGCGAATCCTTTGGAGGCAATCACTGCCTTAAGTCTGGAACCCATGGACATCACCAAACGCTAGGGTTTCCTCCTTCTTAATGCTTTGCCAGGCCTTTACAGCCGCAGCCTTCAGGTCTTGCTTGTTTGTGGGTCTTTCCGTCTTAAGTCTGGATTTGAGCAAGTGAAATGCATGCTCAATTGGGTTAAGATCTGGTGATTGACTTGGCCATTGCAGAATGTTCCACTTTTTTGCACTCATGAACTCCTGGATAGCTTTGGCTGTATGCTTGGGGTCATTGTCCATCTGTACTATGGAGCGCCGTCCGATCAACTTTGCGGCATTTGGCTGAATCTGGGCTGAAAGTATATCCCGGTAGACTTCAGAATTCATCCGGCTACTCTTGTCTGCTGTTATGTCATCAGTAAACACAAGTGACCCAGTGCCATTGAAAGCCATGCATGCCCATGCCATCACGTTGCCTCCACCATGTTTTACAGAGGATGTGGTGTGCCTTGGATCATGTGCCGTTCCCTTTCTTCTCCAAACTTTTTTCTTCCCATCATTCTGGTACAGGTTGATCTTTGTCTCATCTGTCCATAGAATACTTTTCCAGAACTGAGCTGGCTTCATGAGGTGTTTTTCAGCAAATTTAACTCTGGCCTGTCTATTTTTGGAATTGATGAATGGTTTGCATCTAGATGTGAACCCTTTGTATTTACTTTCATGGAGTCTTCTCTTTACTGTTGACTTAGAAACAGATACACCTACTTCACTGAGAGTGTTCTGGACTTCAGTTGATGTTGTGAACGGGTTCTTCTTCACCAAAGAAAGTATGCGGCGATCATCCACCACTGTTGTCATCCGTGGACGTCCAGGCCTTTTTGAGTTCCCAAGCTCACCAGTCAATTCCTTTTTTTTCAGAATGTACCCGACTGTTGATTTTGCTACTCCAAGCATGTCTGCTATCTCTCTGATGGATTTTTTCTTTTTTTTCAGCCTCAGGATGTTCTGCTTCACCTCAATTGAGAGTTCCTTAGACCGCCTGTTGTCTGGTCACAGCAACAGCTTCCAAATGCAAAACCACACACCTGTAATCAACCCCAGACCTTTTAACTACTTCATTGATTACAGGTTAACGAGGGAGACGCCTTCAGAGTTAATTGCAGCCCTTAGAGTCCCTTGTCCAATTACTTTTGGTCCCTTGAAAAAGAGGAGGCTATGCATTACAGAGCTATGATTCCTAAACCCTTTCTCCGATTTGGATGTGAAAACTCTCATATTGCAACTGGGAGTGTGCACTTTCAGCCCATATTATATATATATAATTATATTTCTGAACATGTTTTTGTAAACAGCTAAAATAACAAAACTTGTGTCACTGTCCAAATATTTCTGGCCCTGACTGTACACTCACCAAAACTTTCTCTCATTTACCATTTAATTTAAAAAAATAAATAAATAAAAGCCCATTCAGCTCCGCCATAGTCCAGGGAATCTGCCGTAGTCCAACACGATAGGTGAAAAGAGACACAAACATACAAACACAGAGAAATAAAACAAGACACTTACCCTCACTCACCACTTTATTCAAAAGAAAAGAAAAATTTCCAGCTGATCCCATGGAGTCCAGCGTTTCCGACGCACAAGTCTATGGAGCATCATTCTGACGCTCCATAGACTCGCTTACAGGCAATTCTGCTCAGTCATTTTTTTCAATGATATATTTATTTATTTGGCTAATAGGTGTAAAATCTATTTATCTATCCATATTTGCCCATGTTTAACCCATAAAAAATATTATTGAGCTAGGGTGTTCACCACTGCTCAGTACTCATGGAGCTCAGTCGAGTATCACGGGTGCTCAGATGTGTCATCCATGAAACAACAACCACAAGCACAGGCTTGCTTCAGTGCATGATGTGTGCAGGAATCCCATGGAGAGACAGTCACAGTCTTTGAATGCATAGCACACAGATGACATATACGTACACACCAGTGGCCACGGGTGGTGAAAATGTAAAAGTGCATTTTTTTTAAACAGATGTGTTAAGGGGGCCTTATTCTGGTCTTTCTAAATTTCTTTAAATCTGATCTTCAGTGGTGCTGCTTATCACTTTAACCAAACAGATTTTTGAGCACGAGCCATCCTTGCTACTGCACAATTACCTTAATGCTATTTTTTGTTTCCTTCTAGACCTATTATAGGCAGATGATTACTGATCTTTGAGGCACCAGATCTTAGTGTTGTAAGCTGCTCAGATAAGTATCTGATTTGCTAACAATTATCTCCCATTAAATTAATTTGTGCTGCAAACGTTAGAGAGGTAATGTAACCACTGTGATGTTACATTAAAGAGGTCAATTGTGATTAGTTCCCTTATTGTGGACAGACATTGATTAGATGTGTACTATGTCTTTTAAAGGCTATTGTTCCAAATAATTAAGATAAAAATTAACATCATGCATTTACAGCTGTGCATGAACGTTTGTGAACCCTTCATAATTTGTCATATTTCTCTATAATGTAAATGAAGAGAACCAAATGAAGCAAATGAGTAAAAATAAGTAAAAACATTTCTATTTTGTTTGTCAAGAAATATAGTCCAATATCACGTTTGTGAATTGTAATTGTATGTGAACCTTTGCATTCAATGTATAATTTGACTCCTCTATGCAATAACTGCAGCAAAATGCTTCTTGTTTGTGTTGATTAGTTCTGCACATTGGCTTTGAGGAATTTTAGCCAATGCCTCTGTATAAAAAAAGCTTCAAATCTGCTATGTTGGTGGGCTTTCACCCATTTACCCCTTGCTTCAGGTCCTTCCACAATGTTTCTATAAGATTAAAGTCAGAACCTTGACTAGACTATTTCAAAGCTTTTACTTCTTTAAGCATTCTGCAATGACGTGTGTGCTTTGGGTCATTGCCTTGCTGCATGATTCACGTTCTCTTGAGATTCAGCTCATGGACAGATGTCCTAACCTATTCTTTTCCACATTTGCTGGCTAGTTGGGAATTCATTATGATTGAAAGCCATCCTTACCCAGATGCAGAAAACAGGTTCAAACTATTGTACTACTACCATGTTCCATAGATGGTATTAGATTTGTATGCTGTAATGCAGTATTTTTTTCTCCTCAAATAAACGTAACAAGAATTCAAAAAACGATTGTTCAAAAACCCTTCTGGCTTGTCCAGGTGATGTTTGGCAAACAATAGGTGGGTATAGTGCAATGGCTTTCTCATTGCAGTTCAGCTATGCATACCATTGTTGCTCAATGTCCTCCTCATTAGAGATGAGAAAATCTGTTTGGTTCACATTTGCCAATTTCAGATTTGGTATGAGACTTGACTGGTTTGTTTGGGCTCGGCTTACCGAACAATGTTCGGTAAGTGTTTGTTTGCAGAAAACCCACTTCCAGCCCCATCACAGCCATAACAAGTATTGACATGGCTGTGATTGGCCAGGGAAATCACTGTAAAGGCATCAAAAGGTTAAAGCATGATATACTTACCGATTCTCCCCACAGCTGTTACTGTTCCCATAGCTGTACTTCTGGGTCCACTGATTATCACCCATCTATATTTACTGCTTTTCCTGCCTGATTGGCCTGATTCTCTGATTGGCTGCAGTCAGACCGCGCCTCAGACAGCGTCTGTGATTGTTTGGACTCACGGGCGATTTGTTGCCAGGACAAGTAGATTTAGAGCAGGAAAATGGTGTAAATATTTCAGTACCACATCTGCATCTCTTGGCAAAAAAATGCATAAAAATGGATTTTACACTGCTTCAGTGCAGTTTTCTTCAAACAGGAGCAAATTTGGTGCTGAAATGTCTGCATCAGATTTCAGGACCAAATTTGCATCTTCTGAAAGAAAACTGCACTGAAATGGCATCACAACCGTTTTTCTGTATTTCTTTTGCATAGGAATGCAGATCTGGTACTGAAATTTTTACACCATATGCCTGCACCCAATCTACACCTCCTGGAAAAATAAAAGCATCACTACCACATCATACCCATACCACAGGCGATAGTGATGCATTTTTTGCCAGGAGGTGTAGATTGAGTTCAGGAATCTACATCTCTAGGTAAGAAATGTAGTTTTCTGCCAGGATATGCAGGTTTGTGAACTCAGTGAGAGTTCATTGAGGTCCGCTGAGATCAGGTGGTTACATGCAGTCACAGGTGGAGGGCCTGGGAACCTCCAGGTGTGACCGCAACTAACCTGAGTAACACCACCACTGATCGCTGCATTATACTACTTCATTATATGCACTTGGATACTGGTCCAGGATTTCTAAGCACTGCTATTATCCATTCATGGTCTGGTGAGCTTTTGTTCTTTGTGGTCATGTTCTATGGCTGCAGACTGCTAGTTCAGACATAGCAGTGCTGGAATCTTATTGGGACCATGGGGACTACGTCGGACCTGAGTCTTTTAGGGGGTTAGTAAATTGGTGAAAGAGGGTGTTTTTTTTTAAATTTTATTTTAAAGGATTTTTTTCGGTGTTTGTGTTTATTTACTTTCTCTTACATATTAGTAATGGGGGGTTCTCACAGATGCCTCTAATTACAAATATAGGGCTTAGAGGCAGCTGTGAGATGACATCAACCCCTTATTACCCCGATTGCCACTGCACTTATGGATACAACAATCCTGGATGGCTGCAGGCTGCTATTTTTAGGTTGGGGGGGCCCAATAACCCTGGGTCTCCCCAGCCTGAGAATTGCAGCCCCCAGCTATTGGACTTTATCTTGGCTGGGTATCAAAATTGGGGGGGGCCACACGCTTTTTTTTAAAATGATTTATTTAAATAATTAAAAAAAGCCACATTCAGTTCCTCTTATTTTGATACACAGCCAAAGTGGGTGGGTTTTTTTGTTTTTTTTCTTTTTTAAATAAAGAGATTTTTCTCTATGTTTGTGTTTATTTCTTTTGATGTACATGATTAGTAATGGGGGGGTCTCATAGACCTACTGCCTATTACAAATCTGAGGCTTAATGACAGCTGACAAATCATAGCTGTCATTAACTCCTTATATTGCACCGATTGCCACTACACTAGGGCAATTGGGATGAGCTGGTAAAGCGCCTGAATTACTGCATTTGATGAATACGACAATTCTGAGTGGCTTCAGGCTGCCATTTTTAGGCTAGGTAGGGCCCAATAATCATGGGCCTCCCCAGGCGGAGAATACCAGCCCCCAGCTGTCTTCTTTTTCTTGGCTGGGTATCAAAATTAAGTGGTACCGCATGCCAAATTTTTTAATTATTTATTTAAATAATTTAAATAAAGCCGCATGGAGTCTCTCTTAATTTGATACACTGCAAATATATTAGAAACAGCTGGGTGCTGCAGCTTGTAGCCGTATGCTGTATCTGTGGCAGAAAGACAGTCACTGTGATTACAACTAATCAGAGATGTCTGTATGCCTACAGTCTGACTGCAGCCAATCACAGGCGCTATCACAGATGGTGGATGTGGTAAATGCATGAGATTTAAAAAGCATACCAGGAAGCAGTATTACAGCTGTGCCACGGAGATGGGTAAGTATGTCCTGCCTTAACCATTTTGCTTCCTTTTATAACAGTGATTTCCTTGGCCAATAACAGGCATTCTAATACTTAATATGGCTGTGATGGAGCCAGAAATGCCCACACTGGAAAAGCTGACAGTGAAGACAGTCAAGAAGTGGAACAGGCTACCATGGGAGATGGTGAGCTCTTCCTCAATGGAATTCTTCAAGCGGAAACTGGATAAACATAAAACTGATATAATTTAGGAAGGTCTGCACTCACAGGGGGTTGGACCCGATGGACCTTGAGGTCCCTTCCAACTCTACTATTCTGTGATTCTATCTATGATTCTAGCTTGCTGATTGGCTGCTTTTCAACCTTTTAACAAGCTTTATTCAGATGTCAAACCCTATCAGGAACCAAACATATAGTCAAATGTCTGTGTTCGGGGTTCAGCTCCGGACACAAGATGTCTGGCACAGATCACAAACATTATTTGACTGATGGTACAAGAAGAAATTTCCATTTTCATGAAAACATCCCAGCACCAAGGGATGGCTGTGTGGGGTACTTTAACAAGGAGTGAGAAGTTGAAAAAGATGGCGAGTGCATAGGCAACCGTAACAGCATCCTCTGTGATTCCTTAGTGCCATATAACTATTGGGTTACCAAGCTGGACACGTGGAACAAACTTTTCTTCTATGCCTTGGATGTGCTAGCCTGTCTTGCCTCCAGCATCTTATCTGAGCACTGCAGGTTTTTAATGCCGCCTGGCCATCATAACAGATAGGTGCAGCCGCCTGTAATGGGAAAATGCAGACAGGCTGACTGTTACGGGGGGCTGTCTGATTATAAAAAACAAAGGAATATTAGACAGTCAGGATCCACCGTGCAAAGACTCTGCTGCAGACTATGGCAGAGGATAAGGGGTATCTTGTACCACAAAAGCAGTACTGACACTGATACGTCTCAGTGACACTAGAGCCAATCACGGCGTGTACTGTTAAAGTCACAGCGACTACCGCATTTAGCATTAACGTAAAATACATATGTTAATGAGTGAGGAAGAGTATATAAGTGTGCCGCTGTAAATAGTAATAGCACAAGTGCAGAGTGCAATACCTCTGTTAAACTCGCAGAGGAATATAGTTAGGAAATAAAGCAATTCCTCCCTTACTTGGAGGGTGTGTGGTATGGTCTCTGTTTATGGTCACAGAGACAAAAGCAGTGAGTGTGAAATGGCACCTACCTAGGTCCGTTCTTCTAGTGATGCCAGGAGACGGACAGCAGCGTAAGCCGCACAAAGCTCCTACCTTCGTTCGCTCCACTAGTGTCTGAGGACACGAACCACTAGGTATGGCACCTGCCTACGTCCGCTCCACTAGTGGTGCAAAAGAGGCGGACAGCAGCATAAGCCGCACAAAGCTCCTACCTGCGTTCGCTCCACTAGTGTGCGAGGATACGAACAACTGCCAGACGCAGTATAAGGAACGTTACCCTAGCGGAAACGTCCACCTACGAGTAGAATCACAAGGCCCAGCCTGACCATGTGCCTCAGGCCCCTGCCTATGTCCACTCTAATAAGGTGCAAGGATACGGACCTCAGCCAAAGCTGTAAGGCACAAGAACGCTACCCTGCCGATAGCGCTCACATAGCATAGACAGAGAGATGTCTAGAGGGACGTGCACAGAGCGTCTACTCTCATGCATGAAAAAAGAGGACTGAGCACCGAGCAGTATGCGTCAGGGTCTTATACAGACTCTGTGCCTCATCCAAGATGGAGGACACCAAAGCCAATCCGCTGCCATAATGACAGCAATGACGTCACGCTGGCCTATCACCGAGCAAGGCGTCACAAGCACATGACCAGCGACTAATCGGCTTAGAAGGTGTCAGAGACATGTGACCTCGTGTCAAAAGCACAGCACATGACCAGCGGCCAATCAGCTTAGAAGGTGTCAGAGACATGTGACCTCGTGTCAGTGATGATGTCACTCGCACATGTGCAATGGCTCCAAGATAGGACTTAGTCTCCAGCGCTCGCACATGTGCAGTAGCAAGAAATCCGAACATAGTCTCCAGTGCCACAGCAAAGGGGAAGGAGACACGCAGATACTCGGACGGGAACCGTAACAGTACCTCCCCCTCAAGGGCCCCCCTCCCGGCGGCGCAGGTAATTGGCAACTAAGTCAGGAGCATGGACAGCCTCCTCAGTCTCCCAAGAGCGATGTTCCGGACCGTAGCCCTCCCAATCTATCAAGAAGAACCTGCGCCCTCGAACCATCTTAGAACCAACTATGGCTCATACCTCATAGCTAGAGTGAGAGGAATCAGAGGCAGGAGAGTGCACTTCACGAGCGTGAGGTAAAATAGCTGGCTTTAACAGTGAAATGTGGAATTTATCATGGATCCTAAGATGGACAGGTATCTTCAATTGGTAGACTACAGGATTCACCTGCCGAAGAACCTCATAAGGACCCAGGAAGCGAGGAGCAAATTTGACAGAGCTCACTCTAAGTTTCACGTTTTTTGCAGAGAGCCACACAAAGTCCCCAGGAGAAAAGACAGGAGCTAGGCGACAAAAGCGATCGGACACCGTCTTCATACGATCCTTAGCTGCTTGGATCGACTCTTGAGTCTGATCCCAGACCTCTCTGGCATTAGTTGCCCAGTCAGCCACAAGAGGAGGAGGTGCAGCAGCGGGAAACGGTACCGGTACCTTAGGGTGTTGCCCATTACTGAGTATGAATGGTGTCTGCCCAGTGGCCTCAGCCAGAGAATTGTTAAGGGCAAATTCTGCCCAGGGTAGGAGGGAGGACCAGTTATCGTGGTTCTCAGCAACAAAGTGTCGAAGGTATATAATCATGGATTGATTGGTACGCTCAACCAAACCATTGGTCTCCGGATGGTATGCTGAAGAGAGATTCAACTCAATTTGCAGAAGGCAACAAAGATCTCGCCAGAAACGGGAAGCAAATTGTGGACCTCTATCACAAATGATACGATCTGGCATCCCGTGAAGCCTAAAGACATGCTTGAGGAATAGTTTGGCTAGTATCCTGGAAGATGGGATTCTTGATAACGGTACGAGATGAACCATCCAGGAGAAATGGTCCGTAATGACCCACACAAACGATGTCCCTGTGAACACGGAAGATCACCCACAAAGTCCATGCCTACCACCTCCCATGGTCTATCTGGCACTGGTAAAGGATGCAAGAGCCCAGCCGGTCTCTGCCATAATGGACGGTTGCGAGCACACGAGTAGCAGGAACCGACATATCTCTTGACGTGGCTGGCTAAGTGTGACCACCAATACCACCTCTCGAGTAACTCTCGTGTCCGTCTAATACCAAAATGCCCACCCACCTTTGAGGTGTGGACCCACGACAGTATATCATTCTGTCGATTAGGTGGAACAAAGGTCTTGCCCGGTGGGATTTGGTCTACGGTCACAGGGGACAGCGTATGAAAAACCCTGGAGGGAAGGATAAGACGAGGTTCGTCAATCTCTTCCTGGGTAGAAACCATAGAGCGAGACAGGGCGTCTGCCTTGTTATTCTTACTCCCAGACAGATAGTTGATGGAGAAGTGAAAGCGGGAGAAAAACAAGGACCAGCGAGCTTGGCGAGGATTCAGACGCTGAGCGGTTTGTAAGTACGTCAGATTCTTATGGTCTATATAGACCTGGAAAGGATGTTTCGCTCCTTCTAGCAAGTGACGCCACTCCTCCAAGGCTAATCTCAGGGCGAGCAGTTCCCTATCCCTAATGGTATAGTTTCTCTCTGCCGGTGAAAAGGTTTTAGCAAAAAAGAAACACGGCCTTTTTCTACCTACACCGTTCTTTTGATACAAGACCGCACCAGCACCCACTGAGGATGCATAAACCTCCAAGAGGAAGGGCTTATTCTCATCGGGTCTTTGAAGAAAAGAAGCAGCTGAAAAGTGTCTTTTTACTGCCTCAAAATCCTGGGATATCTCAGTAGACCAGACTTTTGGATTAGCAACTTTCTTAGTCAAGGCCACCAAAGGAGCCACCAAAGTGAAGAAATGGGGTATGAACTGCCTGTAGTAATTTATGAATCCTAAGAAGCGTTGCACAGCCTTCAAGGAACGAGGTTCGGACCATTCCAGGACAGCAGTGAGCTTCGCAGGATCCATAGCCAGGCCCTCTTGTGAGATAATGTAACCCAAAAAAGGCAATGAGGACTGCTCGAATACACACTTTTTGAGTTTGGCAAACAAGGAGTGCTCCCTTAAACGGAAAAGGACACGAACGACATCCTGACGATGAGTCTCCAGATCTGGAGAAAAAATCAGGATGTCGTCCAGATACACCACGACGGAGGATAACAGTAAATCCCTGAACACATCGTTTACGAAGTCCTGAAATACTGCGGGTGCATTACATAAACCAAAAGGCATGACGAGGCATTCATAGTGACCATCTTGGGTGTTAAAAGCGGTCTTCCATTCGTCACCCTCTCGAATTTGTACCAAGTTATATGCACCCCGCAGATCCAACTTCGTAAAAACCCGAGCTCCCCTCAGTCTGTCAAAGAGCTCCGAAATTAAAGGTAATGGGTATTTGTTCTTTATTGTGATTGCATTGAGATCCCTGTAATCTATGCAGGGACGCAAATCACCCTCCTTCTTCCGAACAAAGAAAAACCCAGATCCTGCGGGAGAGACAGACTTACGAATGAACCCCTTCTCTAAACTGTCTCTTATATAGGTCGACATGGCCTCAGACTCTGGTATTGACAGAGGGTAAACCCTTTCCTTAGGTGGAACCGAACCTGGGATAAGGTCTATGGCGCAGTCATACGGCCTATGGGGTGGAAGAACCTCAGCACCCTGTTTGGAGAACACGTCAGCGAAATCCAAATAGGGTGTTGGTAAAGGAGAGAGATCAGTCGATGCAGTCGCAAGGACTTTATGGGGTGAGAAGAAACATCAGGACTGACAGTTCGAACCCCATCTGATGACATTGTCAGACTCCCAATCAATCAATGGAGCATGCTTCCGAAGCCAAGGAACCCCTATTAGTACGTTGTCAAGACCCTCAGGCAAAACGAGAAAAGAAATATCCTCCACATGGTCATGGAACAGAATAATGCGCAAGGATACTGTAATGTAATGGAATCAGGCAACATGGTTCCATTTACAACACGGACAGGAATGGGCGTCTCTAACATAATAGAGGGAATATTATGCTGTTTAACGAAACCAGAGGAAATAAAGATACCGTCAGCCCCAGAATCAATAAAAGCCTTGATAGGCACCGTAGTCCCGGAGAACGAGAGCTGACCTGTAAAACTACTCTCGGAGGGTGCAGAAGGCGTACCTAGTAACCACGCTCCTATAGATACTAGGGTTGGGAGTTTCCCTGGCGGCTGGGACACTTCTTAGCGTAGTGACCCGCACGACGATACACGTAACATATAGGAGGACCAGACTTGCGTAGTCTGGAGGACGTATGACCTAACTCCATAGGAGTGGGAGATGTCTCAGATGCTGAGGAAGATGGTAGTGGACCCTCAACAACTGGAATAGCCCGATGCTTAGGGCGTGAGGAAGAGACCTCGAGTCTACGTTCCTTATGGCGTATGTCGATCCTTGTTGCTACAGTGATTAAGTCCTCCAGAGAAGCAGGGACCTCACGAGTAGCAAGGGCGTCCTTGACATAGCCTGCCAACCCTCTCCAGAAGATAAGAATCAACACCTTTTCTGCCCAATCTAGTTCTGCCACCAGAGTTCTAAAAGCAATGGCATAAGAACTAGTGGATAACGAACCCTGAGATAGATCTAACAGTCTCAGGGACGCATCATGGGTAACCTGCGGACCCATGAATACCGCTTTAAGAGCTTCAAGAAAGTCTTGATGTCTCAGAGTAACCACATCAGAACACTCACATAGGGGAGTCGCCCATTCTAAGGCGGGCTTTGCATGTTGCGACATCGCAAGCCGATTCTGCGATGTCGCACGTGATAGTTCCCGCCCCCGTCGCAGGTACGATATCGTGCGATAGCTGGCGTAGCGAAAATTTTCAGCTATGCCAGCTTCACATGCACTCACCTGCCCTGCGACCGTCACTCTAGCCGACGACCCGCCTCCTTCCTAAGGGGGCGGGTCGTGCGGCGTCATAGCGACGTCACACGGCAGGCGGCCAATAGCGGCGGAGGGGCGGAGATGAGCAGGATGTAAACATCCCGCCCACCTCCTTCTTTCCGCATTGTGGCCGGTGGCAGGTAAGGAGATGTTCCTCGCTCCTGCAGCTTCACACACAGCGATGTGTGGTGCCGCAGGAGCGAGGAACAACATCGTACCTGTCGCTGCACTGGCATTATGGAAATGTCGGAGGGTGCAACGATGATACGATAACGACGCTTTTGCGCTCGTTCATCGTATCATCTAGGATTTACACACTACGACATCGCAAGTGACGCCGGATGTGCGTCACTTTCGATTTGACCCCACCGACATCGCACCTGCGATGTCGTAGTGTGCAAAGCCGCCCTTAGGCTTTGTCCTGAAGTAAGGATATGATAAAGCCTACTCTGGACCTCTCCGTAGAGAAGCGAGAAGAGTTGACTTCTAGGTGTATCTGACACTGACTAATGAAACCACGACATGATCTGGCATCGCCAGAATACCTGTTTGGCAGAGCAAGTCGAGGATCATGTGCAGATGTCACAATGGTCTGAGGTTTATCCTCAATAGTCTTGAGCCGCGACTCAAGTACTTGTATGTAACGGTGTAACTGCTGATATTCTGCCATAACTGCCAGACCCTGGGCTCAGTCCTAATGTTACGGGGGGCTGTCTGATTATAAAAACCAAAGGAATATAAGACAGTCAGGGTCCACCGTGCAAAGACTCTGCTGCAGACTATGGCAGAGGATAAGTGGTATCTTGTACCACGAAAGCAGTACTGACACTGATACGTCTCAGTGACACTAGAGCCAATCACGGCGTGCACTGTTAAAGTCACAGCGACTACCGTATTTAGCATTAACGTAAAATAGATATGTTAATGAGTGAGGAAGAGTATATAAGTGTGCCGCTGTAAATAGTAATAGCACAAGTGCAGAGTGCAATACCTTTGTTAAACTCACAGAGGAATATAGTTAGGAAATAAAGCAATTCCTCCCTTACTTGGAGGGTGTGTGGTATGGTCTCTGTTAATGGTCACAGAGACAAAAGCAGTGAGTGTGAAATGGCACCTACCTAGGTCCGTTCCTCTAGCGGTGCCAGGAGACGGACAGCAGCATAAGCCACACAAAGCTCCTACCTGCATTGGCTCCACTAGTGTGCGAGGACACGAACCACTAGATATGGCACCTGCCTAGGTCCGCTCCACTAGTGGTGCAAAAGAGACGGACAGCAGCATAAGCCGCACAAAGCTCCTACCTGCGTTCGCTCCACTAGTGTGCGAGGATACGAACCACTAGATATGGCACCTGCTTAGGTCTGCTCCACTAGTGGTGCAAAAGAGCGGACAGCAGCATAAGCCGCACAAAGCTCCTACCTGCGTTCACTCCACTAGTGTGCGAGGATACGAACAACTGCCAGACGCAGTATAAGGAACGTTACCCTAGCGGCAACGTCCACCTACGAGTAGAATCACAAGGCCCAGCCTGACCATGTGCCTCAGGCCCCTGCCTATGTCCGCTCCAATAAGGTGCAAGGATATGGACCGCAGCCGAAGCTGTAAGGTACAAGAACGCTACCCTGCCGATAGCGCTCACTTAGCATAGACAGAGAGATGCCTAGAGGGACGTGCACAGAGCGTCTACGCTCATGCATGAACCAAGAGGACTGAGCACTGAGAAGTGTGCGTCAGGGTCTTATATAGACTCTGTGCCTCATCCAAGATGGAGGACACCAGAGCCAATCCGCTGCCAGAACGACAGCAATGACGTCACGCTGGCCTATCACCAAGCAAGGCGTCACAAACACATGACCAGCGACCAATCGGCTTAGAAGGTGTCAGAGACATGTGACCTCGTGTCAGTGATGATGTCACTCGCTGTCACGCTCCCCGGGTCCTCGGCTCCCCTCCCCGGGTCCTCAGCTCCGCTCCCCGGCTCACCTGCCACGCTCCCCTCGTCCCAGCCTCCGGTGCCCGTCCTCCATAGGTCCTCTGGTCGCCGATCCCGGCGTCCGACATCTTCCCAGGCCCTGGCCGGCTCTCCTGCGTCCTCCTCGCAGCCTCCTTCCCTGGCTTCTGGCACCCGGGCCGCGCGCATGCGCATTAGGGCACGCGCGCGGTCACTGACCCTTTCTTAAAGGGCCAGCGTCCAGTAACAGGAAATGAGGTTAGTCAGGTTCAGGGTATAAAGGGGGTTCTTGTCCAAGGGGGCGGGGCCTGATCTTCGTGTTCCCTGAGCTAGGAGTCAGGTCTCCTGGTGTTTATGTGCCTGTACTCACCTATCTCTCTTTGTAGAGCCGTACCTGCCTCGCCACCCAGTCTGCCGTATCCCGAACCCCGCACGCTGTCCGTCTGCCATCCGACAGCACCTGCCATCTCGGATCCCTGCGGTGACCCGTCATCTTGCTCCAGAGGTTCCGGACTCCGCCTGATATCATCTCGGCCTCCGAACCTGAGCTACGTCACCAAGACTACCTTCTGTGTCTCCGTGGTCCCAGGGACTCCTCCGCTGTCTTCACTTGCACGGACTATCCTGCTGCCCTTCAGTGCTTCAGCTGCCGGACTCCCTACCTCCATCTTAGAGTTCGGTCCAGTGGATCCACCTCCTGGGTCTGCCCGACCGCCCGGCCGTGACAGTAAGATCAGGCCATGGATCCCGCTGCTGCACTAATGGCCCTGCAAGAGGAACTCCAACGCCAGCGTGAAGTCCAGACCCGCATGCTGCAATTCATGACCTCCGTGGACACCCGCCTGTACACATTACAAGCATCAATGACGCCTGCGGCACCCAGGTCCCCCGCCAGGCAAGCCATGGCTCCCGTACCAGTGGCAGCCTCTTCAGATGCTTCCCGACTCCGTTTGGCGTCACCTCCTCGGTATGCTGGAGATCCCAAGACCTGCAGGGGCTTCATAAACCAATGTTCCCTTCACTTCACGCAGCTGCCACATCTGTTCGCCTCCGACCAAGCCAAGGTCGCCTTTATAATGTCCCACCTAGAGGGCGAGGCGCTGGCGTGGATGAACCCCTTGTGGGAGAAGGAGGACCCCATGACCAAGGATCTTCAACAGTTCCTACAGGCCTTCCGCAGTACCTTTGACGAGCCAGGACGCGCCTCTGCCTCTGCTTCATCACTCCTCCGCCTACGTCAAGGGACACTGACGGTGGGTCAATACGCCATCCGTTTCCGCACTTTGGCTTCAGAACTCGGGTGGAATAATGAGGCCCTAACAGCCGCCTTCTGGGAAGGACTCTCGAGTCGCATCAAGGATGAGTTGGCGGGTCGGGACGTGCCCTCCACCCTAGATGCACTGATCGCCCTAGCAACTCGTGTGGACATACGTTTTCAGGAGCGCTCCAAAGAGCTATCTCGGGAGAGACGCCCGGTACGGCATTCTCCTCCTCCGCAGAAGTCCTCCGTTCCTCAGTCATCAACAGCTGGGATTCCCGTCCACGAGCCCATGCAGATCGACCGAGTGCGGCAGTCTGAACGACGTCGAGCAGAGCGGCTCGCCCAGGGCCTCTGCTTTTACTGTGGTGAGGACACCCACCTGCTACGCTCCTGTCCAGAGAGGCCGGGAAACTCCAAAGCCTAGGGTTGGTAGGAGAGGCCACCCTAGGTGCTGGGACCCTCTCTGACCCAGTTACATGGACAGTGCAAGTGACCACGGGAGAGACGCGGTTCACGGCTGATGCCTACCTCGATTCCGGGGCAGCAGGCAATTTCATCCAGCAGGCCACGGTGGACAAGTACCGGGTGCCTGTCATGCCACTCGACAAACCCCTAGTGATTGCCTCGGTGGATGGGAGGCCTCTCTCTGATACCATCTCCTTGATCACCAGGCCTGTCGAACTACGCATCGGTGCTCTTCACACCGAGAACATCGCTCTCTACGTTCTCCCACACATGTCCCACCAGATCCTGTTGGGACTCCCATGGTTGCGGACACATGAACCATCGGTTAGCTGGGGTACTGGCGAAGTCACCCGTTGGGGCTCTTCGTGTCATGAGAGGTGCCTAAAGTCCATACCACCCCTCCGACGACCTCCGGTTCCTGAGACCCTAACGGGGCTGCCTTCGGCCTATTGGTCCTTTGCCGATGTCTTTGACAAAAAGGAATCCGAGGTACTGCCGCCACATCGTCCATACGATTGTGCCATTGACCTGCTTCCAGGGACAACCCCACCTAGAGGACGGATATATCCTTTATCTCCAGCCGAAACCAGGGCCATGTCAGATTACATCTCAGAGAGCCTAGCAAGAGGGTTCATTCGGAGATCCTCCTCTCCTGCTGGAGCAGGTTTCTTCTTTGTCAAGAAGAAAGAGGGAGACTTACGCCCATGCATAGACTACCGGGGTCTCAATCAAATCACCGTGAAAAACAAATACCCCCTGCCGCTCATTCCCGAATTATTTGACCGGCTTAGAGGAGCTCGTGTGTTCACCAAGCTGGATCTTCGGGGTGCTTACAATCTGGTACGCATCCGCTCTGGTGACGAATGGAAAACCGCGTTTAATACGCGCGATGGACATTATGAGTACTGCGTGATGCCCTTCGGTCTGTGTAACGCTCCTGCCGTCTTCCAAGAACTGGTGAACGACGTGTTTCGGGACCTTCTCTACATCTGTGTGGTTGTTTATCTAGATGACATCCTCGTCTTCTCTCCGGACCTCCAAACCCACAGAGAAAACATACAGCTGGTCTTACAAAGACTAAGAGAGAATCGCCTGTACGCAAAGTATGAGAAGTGTGTCTTTGAGCAGTCTTCCCTCCCCTTTCTGGGGTACATCATCTCTGATACTGGACTGCAGATGGACCCCAAGAAGGTCTCCGCCATCATCAACTGGCCTCCGCCTTCTGGACTGAAGGCAATCCAACGCTTCCTGGGATTCGCCAACTACTACCGCCAGTTTATCCCGCACTTCTCTGCCTTGACCGCTCCTCTCTCCGCTTTGACCAAAAAGGAGGCTAATCCTAAGGACTGGTCACCTGCGGCAGACGCCGCATTTTGTTCTTTGAAGCGAGCATTCGCCTCCGCCCCTGTACTCCACCGACCGGAGTTAAACCGCCAGTTCACCTTGGAGGTGGATGCCTCCTCCTCAGGAGCCGGAGCAGTGCTCATGCAAAAATCCTCCTCCGGGAAGATGGTGACCTGCGGTTTCTTCTCTAAGAGCTTCTCAGCACCCGAACGTAATTACACCATCGGTGACCGAGAACTACTGGCGGTCAAACTGGCTCTGGAGGAGTGGCGCTACCTCCTGGAAGGAGCAGTGTACCCCGTGATTATCTACACGGACCACAAAAACCTGGAATACCTGCGGTCCGCTCAGCGACTGAACCCACGGCAAGCCAGGTGGTCCTTATTCTTTGCCAGGTTTGACTTCCAGCTCCACTTCCGACCAGCGGACAAGAATGTACGCGCTGATGCCTTGTCTAGGTCTCTCATGCCCATGGAACAGGAGGAAGAGACTATCCAGCCTATCATCTCTCCTAGCAAGATTGTTCCGGTGGCTCCTGTCACTCTGGCCCAGATACCACCGGGGAAGACCTATGTCTCGGAGACCGACAGGCTAACGGTCTTACACTGGGGTCATACCTCAAAAACAGCCGGCCATGCAGGCCAGAAGAGAACATGGGGTGCGATTGTACGCCATTACTGGTGGCCATCTCTTCGCACGGACGTCGCCGCCTTTGTCTCTGCCTGCTCCTCTTGTGCCAGAAACAAGACGCCCAAACACCTCCCACATGGCCGCCTTCTGCCTCTGCCGATACCTTCGATTCCGTGGCAACACATAGCAATGGACTTTATTACGGACTTGCCATTGTCATCCGGGCACACAGTCATATGGGTCGTGGTGGACCGGTTCTCAAAAATGGCCCATTTCGTTCCTATGGCTGGACTGCCCTCTGCTCAGGAACTCGCGGACGCTTTTATACAACACATCTTCCGCTTGCATGGCTTTCCATTACACATCGTATCAGACAGAGGAACTCAGTTCACCTCCCGCTTCTGGAGGGCTCTCTGTAACCATCTGGGAGTGACTCTGGACTTTTCATCTGCATACCATCCTCAGTCTAATGGCCAAGTAGAGAGGGTCAATCAAATCTTGACCTCCTTCTTACGTCACTATGTTAACGCCCATCACGACGACTGGTCCGCTCTTCTACCTTGGGCTGAATTCTCCCACAACCACCACATCAGTGAGTCGTCCTCCAGCTCTCCCTTCCATGTTGTTTACGGACTTCAGCCTTCCATCCCATTGCCTGTATCCCCCTCTTCGGATGTCCCTGCTGCAGATACAGTAGCCCGTGACTTTGCCACCATTTGGGACTCTGTCAAGGTGTCTCTAGGACGTGCTTCCCTGCGGATGAAGAGACACGCAGACAAGAAACGCCTGGATCCTCCGTGTTTCTCTCCTGGAGACCTCGTCTGGCTTTCTTCCCAGTACGTCCGCCTGAAGATACCTTCATACAAGCTGGGTCCTCGCTACATTGGGCCGTTTAAAGTCCTCACCAGGATCAATGAGGTCTCCTACAAGCTGCAGCTCCCGGCCACGATGAGGATACCCAACTCGTTCCACGTCTCCCTGCTCAAGCCGGTGGTCCTTGGTCCCTTCTCCGCTGCTGCCAGTCCAGCTCCTCCACCTATTGCCGATGATGACATCTATGCGGTAAGGGATATCGTGGCCATGAAGACCGTACGAGGTCGGCAGTTCTTCCTGGTGGACTGGGCAGGGTATGGTCCTGAGGATAGGTCCTGGGAGCCCAGGGAGAACGTAGGCACTCCTCTTATCCGTGCCTTCATGTCCCGGTTGCGGGGAGGGGGGCGTGGGGGGGGGGGGTACTGTCACGCTCCCCGGGTCCTCGGCTCCCCTCCCCGGGTCCTCAGCTCCGCTCCCCGGCTCACCTGCCACGCTCCCCTCGTCCCAGCCTCCGGTGCCCGTCCTCCATAGGTCCTCTGGTCGCCGATCCCGGCGTCCGACATCTTCCCAGGCCCTGGCCGGCTCTCCTGCGTCCTCCTCGCAGCCTCCTTCCCTGGCTTCTGGCACCCGGGCCGCGCGCATGCGCATTAGGGCACGCGCGCGGTCACTGACCCTTTCTTAAAGGGCCAGCGTCCAGTAACAGGAAATGAGGTTAGTCAGGTTCAGGGTATAAAGGGGGTTCTTGTCCAAGGGGGCGGGGCCTGATCTTCGTGTTCCCTGAGCTAGGAGTCAGGTCTCCTGGTGTTTATGTGCCTGTACTCACCTATCTCTCTTTGTAGAGCCGTACCTGCCTCGCCACCCAGTCTGCCGTATCCCGAACCCCGCACGCTGTCCGTCTGCCATCCGACAGCACCTGCCATCTCGGATCCCTGCGGTGACCCGTCATCTTGCTCCAGAGGTTCCGGACTCCGCCTGATATCATCTCGGCCTCCGAACCTGAGCTACGTCACCAAGACTACCTTCTGTGTCTCCGTGGTCCCAGGGACTCCTCCGCTGTCTTCACTTGCACGGACTATCCTGCTGCCCTTCAGTGCTTCAGCTGCCGGACTCCCTACCTCCATCTTAGAGTTCGGTCCAGTGGATCCACCTCCTGGGTCTGCCCGACCGCCCGGCCGTGACACTCGCACATGTGCAATGGCTCCAAGATAGGACTTAGGGCGGCTTTGCACACTACGACATCGCAGGTGCGATGTCGGTGGGGTCAAATCGAAAGTGACGCACATCCGGCGTCACTTGCGATGTCGTAGTGTGTAAATCCTAGATGATAGGATGAACGAGCGCAAAAGCGTCGTTATCGTATCATCGGTGCAGGCGCCGACATTTCCATAATGCCAGTGCCGCGACAGGTACGATGTAGTTCCTCGTTCCTGCAGCAGCACATATTGCTGTGTGTGAAGCCGCAGGAACGAGGAACATCTCCTACCTGCCGCCAGCAGCTATGCGGAAGGAAGGAGGTGGACGGGATGTTTACATCATGCTCATCTCCGCCCCTCCGCCGCCATTGGCCGCCTGCCGTGTGACGTCGCTGTGACGCCGCACGACCCGCCCCCTTAGGAAGGAGGCGAGTCGCCGGCCAGAGCGACGGTCGCAGGGCAGGTGAGTGCATGTAAAGCTGGAGTAGCGATAATTATCGCTACGCCAGCTATCTCAAGATATCGTACCTGCGACAGGGGCGGCGACTATCGCGTGTGACATCACAGCATCAGCTTGCGATGTCGCAACGTGCAAAGCCTGCCTTAGTCTCCAGCGCTCTCACATGTGCAGTAGCAAGAAATCCGAACATAGTCTCCAGTGCCACAGCAAAGGGGAAGGAGACACGCAGATACCCGGACGGGATCCGTAACACTGACTCTCATAAAATTGAACAAGGGCTGGATTTCCCCATTATACCAAACAAACTTAGTCACCCAAAATGTTCAGTTTTCTAAGTTGAATTTATGTTCATCCCTTCCCATCCAAATTAAGGTATATGGTTTTTTTTCTATTTCTCAGATTCTACTCCTCTTCTTTCTCCCCCATGTCTTGATGATCATCATGATATATGTATACCCCACAGGGGTAATTTATATTTTTTTTTTGGCTTCACCACTCTAGGAATTCCACTCCTTAATGGTAACAATATTTTATGAGACCCTCCTCTCCATCTCTTCCATTGTGTATCAGAGAACCCCCTTCTTACTTTCTTGATGCTCTGGTACATCGTGGAATACCAGCTTTGGCACATGTGGTCCCTCACCTGAGCTTTGTAACAGTTCCTGTCAACTGCATGATATGCTCCACATATCTCTTCTCTTGCTGGGCGATATCCTATGATTGGTTCTTGTCACACTGTGACTATCATGGTTCCACTAGACAATGAGGAAGTCACGACAATCACCTTCACAAACAAGGTATTTCCTGGACACAGTAACAACCATGGGCCCTGTCACTAGGAAGACGGGAGCGGGGACACCTCCTGCACTCACCTCAGGCTGTACGCTAAGCTACTTAACATCCCTATATGGGTTATTTCACCCCACTTTCAATTGCTGATCACGTACTTTGGCCCTCACTAGCTCTGAACTCAGCCTCACTAGTGAGATGGTCGGCGAGAGCACTAGTCCCACCACTGCAATAATAAAACATGAAGAAAGGAAGACAAATGGGAATAGAAAAAGGACAAACATCAACTTCTGGCTGTTGCCAGACACAAGAAATACAGCCTGCACTGATTCCACTAGCAGGACTACACCAATAGCAAGGGGTCCAGCAACAGCAAGGGTCCAGTGGCAACCAGAGCAACCTTACTCCTCCGTGGCTAGTAAAAGAATTCTCTATAACCAGCATCATGTGAAGGTATATGTGGCTATTTAAAGGTGATGGGTGTCGACACAAACTAGCTACACATGACAAGAAGTAGCAAAAAGCTGCTAGAAAGGAGAACTGACATTAACCCAAGGTGCACCAAAAGGAATGAAAACATATTTGAATTCTAGACTCTCACAATACAAAGTGAGACTCTGGTACCAAATTTGTTGCAAGTCTCCTAGTGATGGGAAATCATCATGACTGTTCTCTGTACAAAATTCTGCAAGGGACATGTTCTGTCTCTTGAGAAGCTGTGGATTTGTATGGTTGTGGATGTAAAAGAAGTCCCCAGGGTTGTGCTGAGTGCACACCCCCACTTCAGGCTCCTTTCCTGGAATAAGTTGCTTCCTCATCAAATGAACAGAAAGGTCTTAAAGATCAATTTTACAGACTCTAAATGAATCTGTGGGTTCTGAGCTCATTTTATTGACACTGTAACAAATGCCCTGAATACAACACATATATACAGAAACAAAAGTTCTAGGCGGCACACAATCCAAGGTGCACGTGTCCAAGGAAGGCATCCACAGTATAACTTGAACAAAGGTTTTTACGCTTTATTCTACCTCATAAGTATACAGGCGTAAATAACGTGTTTCGGCTAATAATGAGACTTTTTCCACATCTACAGATGTGAACGCCATTAGCCAAAAAGCGTTATTTACGCCTGTATACTTATGATGTGGAATAAAGTGTAAAAAATTCCAGAAGATTTGGAGTGTCGGTCCTTTGTTCAAGTTGCAACACACATATAGGGATGAAACAGTGGTGACTTAGCACTTTATTTACTGTTTACATACCATAAATCAGGGGTCCCCAACCTGTGGCTCCTGAGCCACATGTGGCTTGAGAACCCGTGATACGAGGCTTGTGGAAAACAGCTATGAAGAGCAAATCTAAATGGGGGTAAGATTTGAAATTCTGGTTCTCGGTATACTGGGACGTTGTGGTTTCTGTAGGAAAGTTTTAGTTGTCATTATACTAATAATGGGGACTCTGGTGTCCCTACTGTTAAAGGGCAAGAGCTGGATGTGGCTCACGACCCTCTCACAGAGCTGAATGTGTATCATAGTAATTATCCTGGACGAAACGCACGTTGGGTATGGTGGGACCTGGCCCTCACATGTGGCTCTCTGGTCTGGTATTTGCATTTACACTTAGGCACTTGTCCTTTTTCTATATTTTGTTGCTACTTTTGACACACTTGTGTCTGATTTTATATGCATGTATACTTACCTTTGTAACTTGTATAACGATAATTACTATGATACCCTGATCTATTTATTCTAAATATTCATATTTATGTATTTGCACTATTTATTATTATTTTTAATTTTTTATATAACATACCAGCAGAGTTTGCCAGGTGTTCCCCTTGTTTTTTCCTTGTTATGGCTGCAGTTTCATGCATGTTTTTCAACCTTTTTAAATATCTCCTTCAATAAATATATATTTTTAATGCATTTGGCATAACCTTGCACCTCTTCTTTGGTGTATTTTGTTCTTTTTAGCTTGTAGCCGCTATGTATGGGTTGTGTTATACGTTTTTTATATATATATATATATATATATATATATATATATATACAGTGCTGGCCAAAAGTATTGGCACCCCTGCAATTCTGTCAGATAATATTCAGTTTCTTCTTGAAAATGATGGCAATCACAAATTCTTTGGTATTATTATCTTCATTTATTTTGCTTGCAATGAAAAAACACAAAAGAGAATGAAACGAAACTCAAATCATTGATCATTTCACACAAAATTCTAAAAATGGGCCGGACAAAAGTATTGGCACCCTTAGACTAATACTTGGTTGCACAACCTTTAGTCAAAATAACTGCGAACAACCACTTCCGGTAACCATCAATGAGTTTCTTACAATGCTCTCCTGGAATTTTAGACCATTCTTCTTTGGCAAACTGCTCCAGGTCCCTGAGATTTGAAGGGTGCCTTCTCCAAACTGCCATTTTGAGATCTCTCCACAGGTGTTCTATGGGATTCAGGTGTGGACTCATTGCTAGCCACTTTAGTAGTCTCCAATGCTTTCTATCAAACCATTTTCTAGTGCTTTTTGAAGTATGTTTTGGGTCATTGTCCTGCTGGAAGACCCATGACCTCTGAGGAAGACCCAGCTTTCTCACACTGGGCCTACATTATGCTGCAAAATGTGTTGGTAGTCTTCAGACTTCTAATGCCATGCACACGGCAAAGCAGTCCAGTGCCAGAGGCAGCAAAGCAACCCCAAAACATCAGGGAACCTCCGCCATGTTTGACTGTAGGGACCATGTTCTTTTCTTTGAATGCCTCTTTTTTTTCCTGTAAACTCTATTTTGATGGCTTTTCCCAAAAAGCTCTACTTTTGTATCCTCTGACCAGAGAACATTCTTCCAAAACGTTTTAGGCTTTCTCAGGTAAGTTTTGGCAAACACCAGCCTGGCTTTTTTATGTCTCGGGGTAAGAAGTGGGGTCTTCCTGGGTATCCTACCATACAGTCATATTTCATTCAGACGCCGACGGATAGTAAAGGTTAACACTGTTGTACCCTCGTACTGCAGGGCAGCTTGAACTTGTTTGGATGTTAGTCGAGGTTCTTTATCCACCATCCGCACAATCTTGCGTTGAAATCTTTCATTAATTTTTCTTTTCCCTCCACATCTAGGGAGGTTAGCCACAGTGCCATGGACTTTAAACTTCTTGATGACACTGCGCACCGTAGACACAGGAACTTTCAGGTCTTTGGAGATGGACTTACAGCCTTGAGATTGCTCATGCTTCTTCACAATTTGGATTCTCAAGTCCTCAGACAGTTTTTTGGTCTTCTTTCTTTTCTCCATGCTCAATGTGGTACACACAAGGACAAGGTGGAGTCAACTTTAATCCATGTCAACTGGCTGCAAGTGTGATTTAGTTATTGCCAACATCTGTTAGTTGCCACAAGTAAGTTACAGGTGCTGTTAATTACACAAATTAGAGAAGCATCACATGATTTTTCAAACAGTGCCAATACTTTTGTCCACCTCCTTTTTTATGCTTGGTGTGGAATTATATCCAATTTGGCTTTATGACAATTTTTTTTTTTTTTCATTGAAGACAAATTAAATGAAGATAATAATACCAAAGAATTTGTGATTGCAATCATTTTCAAGAAGAAACTGAGTATTATCTGACAGAATTGCAGGGGTGCCAATACTTTTGGCCAGCACTGTAAATGTGGCGCCCCTGACCTGGTCAGGCACCACTGAGTACTGCACCCATGCTGGGGACAGTACAATACAGGTAATCCAGAAGGCTGACCGAGGTGTGACTACACAGGCGCATAGTGATCAGGTCTCACACATGTACCTTTGAGAGGACCCCTGGGGATCCCAGGAGGGGGCAAAGCCTTCACCTCCACTTGAGGAGTGGAGGGGGCGAAGCCTCCATCTCCACTCAAGGGGTGTGGTAGAGAGCCTGGTTGCTAGGTGGCGTAGGCAGGCACAAAGGGAAAAGAGAAGGAGGAGTAAACAGTCTGAAGCAGAGTGTGGAGGAGTGAGGAGCTTGGAAGTGGAGCTCAGACAGGAGCAGCAGAGCAGGTCCCACGAGTGAGCCAGTTTAGTGTGCAGCTCAGGAAGAGCAGAAGCAGACCCTGGAGCTGTTACAGTCTAACAGCGTCCGCGCAGTGACTACCGACGGGGGAGAACGGTCACCTGGTAGTGCTGCCCGAACACCACACACAGCTGGAGAGAGAGCAGTGTAGTGGAAAGTAAGGAGACTGTCAGGGAGTACCAGGCCCAAACGGGCGGCAGATCCCGATGCGGGGATAGATCCACCTTTCCTTGCTAAACCTGCCGGTGTGGGGCCCTTAAAGCCCACGCCACAACACCACAAAAGCCGCAGCCACGTAGCCACAGTTAGGGCCCATAGTTCACAGGAGGCAAGCAGCTGGAGTGATCTGGTCCAGGCGACAAGCAAACGGCAAACAAACGAGGGGAGCAGCTACTTCCCTGGGTGACCCCATAGGGACTAAAAGTCGGGGTTACCACAAACCACAGAAGGGCTAAGGAAGGCGAGTCGGTAGCCACCCTCATCAGTCAGCCTGAAGGATACCTGGTTCCAGCCTGGTTCATCCCAGCTACGCCCGGGTTACTCACCCTGCCATCAACAGTGAGTAAAACCCCTGAAAGACATTCTGCTTGTGTGGAGTTATTCTGCGCCTTGTGGTTCTACACACCTACACAGGGCCCTGGGGCTTGCCTCACTCTCAGGAGGCTATTACAACTGGCTGCACCCACCATCAGCCCCAGGCATCCCTTAACCTGCAGTGGCGGTCCCCACTGACCGCAATTCTGAGAGTGGCGTCACGACAATCCTAAAAGAAGATCTCCTACCTGTGACAAGATCCAGCTGAGTGGAGTCCCTGAAGGTAATGCACCGACACCGCACTGGAGGGGCTTCACATCTGGCGTCACGAACAGGATAAGGACTAGACCTGTTCAGACAGGTGACCATGTGCCTGGGCGGTCCGCTTGAAAAATTGGAAGCGCCGCCATATTGCCACCATGAAAAGCGTGCTGAAAAACAACAGCAGCCCGCGCTGGGAGAAGTTACCGCCCACGAAGAGGTGTGGCTACCCAGAGATCCCCTGCAGAGTTCTGACCTCGCAAGTGATGAGAGCGGAGGCGTTCAGAGACGTCGGGACAGAAAGGGAGCCAGAAGCCTGCTGCTGGAAGAGGCAGAGCAGAAACTGAAGAGCCTGCAACTGGAGGCAGCGACGAGTCCACTGCTGGGAAATCGTGCAGAAGAAGGCGCAGAGGAAATGGCGTCTGAACGCAGAAACCCAGAACCAGGCTCCGCTGCCTGGTGGTATCGGGAGCTTGCCCAGTTCTGCGACCGACTGGAGACCCGGGTCGTGGAGCAGATCAGAGAGGAACGCATGGAGCTTCTGGAGATGGCTGCCGCGGTGAAGGCCTATGAGGAAAAAGCTGCGCGACGAGTGCCAGACCGAGCGGCGACGACTCAGACCCCGATGGTGCCACCGATGGGTGAGTCCAGTGTTGCCCCTGCCAGCGCGAGTGCCCCGACCCCTGCTGCCACGCCCGCGGTCCCTGATGAGATGCCCGGCGCGGCGACGCTGAGCCAGGCCGCAGCCATGCCAGGTGCGGCCCGCCAAGCCCAGGCCGCCGCAGAGATGCCCTGCCCGGCCCGCAAAGATCCGGCTGCCGCCGCGACCCTCATCCATGCCGCAGGTGTGACGCTGACCCAGGCCGCCGCCATGCTAGGCCCGGCCCGCCAAGACCCCACCGCAGCAGCGACGCCCGTCCGCGCCGCAAGTGAGGTGCTGGACCAGGCCGCAGCCACGCCAGGTGCGGCCCGCCAAGCTCCGATCGCTGCAGCGACGCCCAGCCCAGCCTGCATAGATCCCATCGCAGCTGCGACGCCAATCCAGGCCGCCGCAGCGATGCCCTGCCCGGCCCGCCAAGAACCGGCCATAGTAGCGACGCCCGCTAAGACTCCAGCTGCGACCCTGATTGAAACTGCAACGCTGATCCAGGCCGCCACCATGTCAGGCGCGGCCCGCCAAGACCAGGCCGCCGCCATGTCAGGCGCGGCCCGCCAAGACCAGGCCGCCACCATGTCAGGCGCGGCCCGCCAAGACAAGAATGTACCACTGTTTACCCCGGCCTGCAAGGCCAGAGCAGACACCGCTCCCCAGTCTAAGGAAGTCCCTGCTAGGAAGTCCCTGATAGGAGAGGACCCCGAATACTGGAAGCTGAAGGCTAACCTAGAGGCCCAGTTCCCACAGGAGATGGTGGACCGGATCTGCTCCCTCCGCACACCCCTAGGAGGATTCCGCCCATATCCACGCCAAAAAGTCCATCGCCCGGGCCTGCTGATGACCACCCATCCCCGGCGCTGCCACAACAGGAGTGCTCCAAAGAACTAAGGGGGAGAGGAGGCCAGGAAGCTGAGGAGCTGACCCCGGAGCCTTCAGCAGTGGATCCATGCCCAGAGCCAGAGATGCTGCCGTATTCCCGCTGGGATGAAGAGGAAGAGTTGCCTAGAAACCTCACCTGGGGGCCTACAGGCAGTGAAGTAACAGCCCAGCAGAACCCAGCCCATAGGACACGGCGCCGTAGCAGAACCAAGCTTTCCCCTGCACCGCAGTCTCCAGAGCAGAAAGACGAAGTCATGGCCAGAGACTTGGAAGAGAAACGGTTCCTGAGAAGGGCCAAATCCCAGGTTAGAGGTCCACTTTGTCGTGGTGTAGTAGAGGATTTCAGTTTGAAGAGTGGATATGGTTTCATAGTAGCCCCTGGTATAAAAGAAGGCATATTTGTGAATAGAAGGGATGTTAGAGCCCATTTGCCCAGAGCACATCCGGGAAGGAACTTACAGATGGGAGATACAGTGGAATTCACAATGCATCAGGGAGAAAGAGGATGGTATGCACTTGACGTTACGCCATGTACCAGAGATTCCTATAGCAACCCAGTTGTCTCCATACCACAAGAAAGAGAAACAGATACAGAAGAAGAAAGGAAAGATAAAGGACCCACTGATGAGACTACCTCCGATGATGAGAGAAATGAAGAAAACAACAGGTGCCGCAGCCCTACAGGCCCAAGCCCTGGTAAGGAGGAATCTATGTAAAGTAAAGAAAGAAGTACAGAAGTTACCAGTTTGACAAGTTTTGAAGTTTTGCAACGTTTATAAGTTTAAGCATGTGCCCACATGAACTAATGTGAGAAACCCATGAACCTTAAGGCTATGAACTGGCTATAGCCACAAACTCTCGCAGTGTAAATAGTTACCCCAGAGGTACCACCACCAGAGCCAGCCTGTTTAGGGGCTTGGCTCGCCTGCAACCAGGGAGCACGTCCGTTTATGGGGCCTTGGCTCGCCTGCAACCAGAGAGCATGCCTGTTTATGGGGCCTGGCTCTCCACCACAAAGAGGGTACCTGGTCAGCACCAACTGTGAAGGCCGCCTCTGGATCCTGCCAGAAGTGGCTGAAGGCGCGGCTTCACCAGGCCAGGTATACCCTGAAACCACCAGCCCATGAAAGCCGCCTCTACATCCTGCCAGAAGTGGCTGAAGGCGCGGCCAATGTAAGAGGGTTTAGGGTGGGTTAACGGACTTGTGGGTGGAGGGTGGTGATGTATGGTACCTGGTGGTTTTAAAATGTTTTACCATGTTTTACTGTTTTATGCATTTTAAAATGTTGTCTTGCAGCCCGAGGACGTGCTGGTGATAACTAAGGGGGAATGTGGCGCCCCTGACCTGGTCAGGCACCACTGAGTACTGCACCCATGCTGGGGACAGTACAATACAGGTAATCCAGAAGGCTGACCGAGGTGTGACTACACAGGCGCATAGTGATCAGGTCTCACACATGTACCTTTGAGAGGACCCCTGGGGATCCCAGGAGGGGGCAAAGCCTTCACCTCCACTTGAGGAGTGGAGGGGGCGAAGCCTCCATCTCCACTCAAGGGGTGTGGTAGAGAGCCTGGTTGCTAGGTGGCGTAGGCAGGCACAAAGGGAAAAGAGAAGGAGGAGTAAACAGTCTGAAGCAGAGTGTGGAGGAGTGAGGAGCTTGGAAGTGGAGCTCAGACAGGAGCAGCAGAGCAGGTCCCACGAGTGAGCCAGTTTAGTGTGCAGCTCAGGAAGAGCAGAAGCAGACCCTGGAGCTGTTACAGTCTAACAGCGTCCGCACAGTGACTACCGACGGGGGAGAACGGTCACCTGGTAGTGCTGCCCGAACACCACACACAGCTGGAGAGAGAGCAGTGTAGTGGAAAGTAAGGAGACTGTCAGGGAGTACCAGGCCCAAACGGGCGACAGATCCCGATGCGGGGATAGATCCACCTTTCCTTGCTAAACCTGCCAGTGTGGGGCCCTTAAAGCCCACGCCACAACACCACAAAAGCCGCAGCCACGTAGCCACAGTTAGGGCCCATAGTTCACAGGAGGCAAGCAGCTGGAGTGATCTGGTCCAGGCGACAAGCAAACGGCAAACAAACGAGGGGAGCAGCTACTTCCCTGGGTGACCCCCATAGGGACTAAAAGTCGGGGTTACCACAAACCACAGAAGGGCTAAGGAAGGCGAGTCGGTAGCCACCCTCATCAGTCAGCCTGAAGGATACCTGGTTCCAGCCTGGTTCATCCCAGCTACGCCCGGGTTACTCACCCTGCCATCAACAGTGAGTAAAACCCCTGAAAGACATTCTGCTTGTGTGGAGTTATTCTGCGCCTTGTGGTTCTACACACCTACACAGGGCCCTGGGGCTTGCCTCACTCTCAGGAGGCTATTACAACTGGCTGCACCCACCATCAGCCCCAGGCATCCCTTAACCTGCAGTGGCGGTCCCCACTGACCGCAATTCTGAGAGTGGCGTCACGACAATCCTAAAAGAAGATCTCCTACCTGTGACAAGATCCAGCTGAGTGGAGTCCCTGAAGGTAATGCACCGACACCACACTGGAGGGGCTTCACATATATATATATATATACATATATATTTATTTATTTGCAAAAAGAAAGATGACACAGTGGGGACTTTGCACTGTATTGTTTACACTTGCTGAGGTATTTTGGTATAGAAACTCAACATAGGCTCCCAGGGAAACAATATGTTCAGCTTAAACACGATCAATCCATTTGGATGCAGGATATCATGCAACAACCCTATCTCTTATCAGCTCGTTTCCTCTAAAACTTCCTCAGAGGAAAACTCCTTTAACATACATTGTGTGACTCAATTAAACCCCATCAAGTCAGCCACTAACCTGGTCACCTTTATTGAGAGAGTATCAGTAGATCAGGCCTACATCACTCCAGCTAGCACCCTGAGTGCTTGGGGTAACTGGCTAGAACTAGAGTCTCTCTTAAAGAGGAATACTATGCCCTCAGATATCACACAACCCAGCAAGAAGGAAAGGCCCAGGTTACTCTAAGACCGTGATCTTGATCAGCAGTGTCTGAAGCTTGACTACGTAGCTTAGGCTTGGGCTCTTCACAGGCATCATCTGCTCGCGGCTTACGAAAGTGACTTGGCTAACACACCACGTTCTGCAATCAACTCACTTGTTCCTATAGCAGGGAGGGTTACATCTTGGATGCATGCGCATACGTCTGCTCCCTTCTGGTACATGGCACAAATCCCACCCTTTTGCTGCTGTCCTGCTCTATTATATCCAGCTGCTACCCCACAGCTCCCACCTTACCTGTTCTTTCTCAGAAACTCATCCCCATGAAAACTGCACTCTTGTTTCTTGGTTCCGAATGGCTTCTTTGACCACCAGATGGCAGTCTTCTCCTACTAGCCCTGCAGGACCAGTCTAAAGGTACAGGCTGTTGGAGTCGCTCTCTACATAGGAACGACAGGCCATGATACAAGCTGTTGCTTTCCTTACCTTCTTCCTAAAAGGACAAAATTTGTATCTGTCTCTTCTAAGCTAAATTTTACTGACACAGGTTACACTCGTTGATGATTAGCCATGTTAGAGGCCCTTGTTTTCCATAACTTAGTCTTAAATGGACAACATCTCATTCTTTAGCCTCTGAGCTAAACTTTATTTACACTCTCCCAGGCATTGGGAGGGTCTAATGAAATTGCCCAAGACCTTTCATCATTTTCCATTCACTCTGTTGGACCTGGTGTGTGTTTTCCTGGTCTCTCTTTCTTGGTTGCCCAAGGAACTCTGACCTCTGTTGCCAGTGTTGTTAAATTTGAATTTATGTTCTATTGGTTTGACTAGGGCCTTCTGGAATTGCTCCATTTTATTAGCCCATTCCACTGCAGGAAAGAGACTTGTAAAGTTCTCCTTGTAGCATTGGTCTAGATGGGTGAATAACAATCATTAATCAGTGTTGGCTAAAATGTGTATAACGAGAGGGTCACAAGAAATGCAGTGAAACATAAAGTCAGCCATGTGTGCCAGACTCCCAGGAGACCATACGTCCCTGTCCCTAAGAGGAAGAAGACTCTCCATCTACTCTATCTCCTCCTGATAACATTTCTAAAATGTTCCTCGACAACAATTTTTCCAAATTGCTCAAAAAGCCATTCCCATTTCTCAAAAAATGGGACAAAAATAAAAAAGGGGCCCTCAGAAAATTAAGAAAGGGCTGACTGAGGGCCTCCCAAATTTATGGCCCTGCCAACATTGAGTGGGGACACCATTGTGTCAATTTTGGCTGCCAACCTCTCCGGGCAGGTAGGTACAAATCAGGGTCAAGCTTAGGGAACTCTTACTCGTCAATACTTATGTGCAGAGGCTGACCAGAATATCAACAGGTATGTTGTAGCTGGTATTGTTAAGTGCTGATGAATATATTTGGTGCTATATAAATAAAAAATATCATTATTATTATTTTTATTATTATTATTGCTATGCTGCAGCTGGTATTCAACTAATGCCCTCTGCCATCCAATCCCTGGACGGAGGTCCAATGGCTCAAGCCACCCATCTGTCTGCTCAGTTATTGCTTTCAAAAGCTCAGGTGCCGTGTGCGATTTGTCATCGATACAGATGAGCTTCAGTAGAGCGTGTTGGTGCTTAGCCGAGGCAGAGCTGCAGAGATCCCAGCTGGGGAATGAAGTTGATGGTTGGACACCGGCAGATGTTGAGGAGGATGCACAGGAGCCAGATGAAGAGTAGGAGGAGGAGGGAGTTGTTGCTGTGTAGGAGGATACTGAAACTGTAATTGAAGTGGGCACCGCTATTCTGGCTGTGGGAACTATATGGGATGTTGCCGGCTGAGACTCTGTACCAGCCGCCACCAGGTTCACCCAGTGTGCCATCAGTGAGATGTAGCGTCCCTGTCCACTTCAGCTTGTCCATGTGTTTGTGGTTCAGTGGACCTTCACTGTTATGGCATTGGTGAGAGCCCATTTGATGTTTATGGACACGTGATTGTGGAGCGCGGGGGACGGCACAACGAGAAAAATAGTGGCGGCTAGGCACAGAGTACCGATGTTCTAACACCGCCAAAAGGTTGCGGAAAACCTCTGTTCCCACAAGCCGATACGGCAACATCTCAAGGGCTATTAACCTCTTAACGACCTTGGACGTACTGAGTACGTCATGGTCACATGGTGCTAAACGACCCATGACGTACTCAGTACGTCCTGGCGAAATCGCGGTCCCGGAGCCCCGGGGAGTGAAATTTATTTACTTAAACGGTGGATTCGGGAAGGAGGGGACCTCTGCCTGACCTCAGGAGGGGTGGTGCCTCCTCCCCGAACCTACAGAGGCTGTGATTGGCTGACGAACGCCGCTCAGCCAATTACAGCCACTGTAATGTTCCAGCCATTGAAAATGGCTGGAACATTGAAATCCAGCCCTGATCAGTGCTGCTGTAGCACTGGCCATTGGCTGGAGCTGGGTGATCGATGCTTCACCCGCCCCCAGCTCTGATTGGAGAGACCGGTCTTGTGACCGCTCTCTCCAATCAATGTGGATCTGCGGCCTGTGACCGTCCCTGGAAGCCGAGGAGAGCGGTAAGTTGTTGTCCCCGCCGCCCGCGTCCCCGATCGCCCCGCCGCCCGCCCCTGTCCCCGATCGCCCCGCCGCTGCTCCCGCTTCACCGCTGTCCCCGCCGCTGTCTCCGATCGCCCCGCCGCTGCTCCCGCTTCACCGCCGCTGTCTCCGATCGCCCCGCCGCTGCTCCCGCTTCACCGCTGTCCACGCCGCTGTCTCCGATCGCCCCGCCGCTGCTGCCGCTGTCTCCGATCGCCCCGCCGCTGCTGCCGCTTCACCGCTGTCCCCGCCGCCATGCTCCCGCTGCACCTCTGTCTCCGCCGCCGCTCCCGATCCACCGCCGTCCCCGCCGCCATGCTCCCGCTGCACCGCTGTCGCCGCCGCCGCTCCCGATCCACCGCCGTCCCCGCCGCCATGCTCCCGCTGCACCGCTGTCTCCGCCGCCGCTCCCGATCCACCGCCGTCCCCGCCGCCATGCTCCCGCTGCACCGCCGTCCCCGCCGCCATGCTCCCGCTGCACCGCCGTCTCCGCCGCCATGATCCCGCTGCACCGCTGTCTCCGCCGCCGCTCCCGATCCACCGCCGTCCCCGCCGCCATGCTCCCGCTGCACCGCTGTCTCCGCCGCCATGCTCCCGCTGCACCGCTGTCTCCGCCGCCGCTCCCGATCCACCGCCGTCCCCGCCGCCATGCTCCCGCTGCACCGCTGTCTCCGCCGCTGCTCCCGATCCACCGCCGTCCCCGCCGCCATGCTCCCGCTGCACCGCTGTCTCCGCCGCCGCTCCCGATCCACCGCCGTCCCCGCCGCCATGCTCCCGCTGCACCGCCGTCCCCGCCGCCATGCTCCCGCTGCACCGCTGTCTCCGCCGCCGCTCCCGATCCACCGCCGTCCCCGCCGCCATGCTCCCGCTCCACCGCTGTCCCCGCCGCCGCCGCTCCCGATCCACCGCCGTCCCCGCCGCCGCTCCCGATCCACCGCCGTCCCCGCCGCCATGCTCGCCACTGTCCCCGCCGCCGTCGCACCCACCTTTTTCAGCCGCTGCTGCTCCCGATCGGCGGCCGCCGCCGCCGCCGCCTCCTTCATCGGCTGCCCCTTCTCCATCGCCACACCACCTATCCCTCCATGTGCTGCAAGCCACCCTCCCCCCACGTGGGGGGAGGGTGGCTGGCTTGCAGCACATGTGGGGGGAGGGTGGCTGGCTTGCAGCACATGTGGGGGGAGGGTGGCTGGCTTGCAGCACATGTGGGGGGAGGGTGGCTGGCTTGCCACCCTCCCCCCACATGTGCTGCAAGCCAGCCACCCTCCCCCCACGTGGGGAGGGTGGCTGGCTTGCAGCACATGTGGGGGGAGGGTGGCTGGCTTGCAGCACATGTGGGGGGAGGGTGGCTGGCTTGCAGCACATGTGGGGGGAGGGTGGCTGGCTTGCAGCACATGTGGGGGGAGGGTGGCTGGCTTGCAGCACATGTGGGGGGAGGGTGGCTAGCTTGCAGCACATGTGCTGCAAGCCCCCCTCCCTCCCCCTACATGTGCTGCAAGCCCCCCTCCCTCCCCCTACATGTGCTGCAAGCCCCCCTCCCTTCCCCTACATGTGCCATCTCTCTCTCCCATCAGACTCTGCCCCCCTCCCCGATCTGCTGCCTGCTCTCTCCCATTTTCCATCTACTGCCCCCTCTCACCCTCCTCGATCTGTTGCCTCCTTCATCTGCTGCCTCTTCTGTCTGCTGTGATCCTGCTGCCTAGATCCATCCTGTAAGGTAGGTATCCCCATCTCACCCCCCCATCCTCTGCCGCTCCTCCATCCACTGCGCCATTTCCCATCCATCCGCTGCGCCATTTCCCATCATCCATCCGCTGCGCCCTTTCCCATCCTCTGCCGCTCCTCCATCCACTGCGCCATTTCCCATCCATCCGCTGCGCCATTTCCCATCATCCATCCGCTGCGCCCTTTCCCATCCTCTGCCGCTCCTCCATCCACTGCGCCATTTCCCATCATCCATCCGCTGCGCCATTTCCCATCATCCATCCGCTGCGCCCTTTCCCATCCTCTGCCGCTCCTCCATCCGCTGCGCCCTTTCCCATCTTCCATCCGCTGCGCCCTTTCTCATCTGCCGCCCCGCCCTCTCGCATCGCATTATCCAGCGCAGTTGCTCGCTTCCAGACTGCAGTGGATGATGCGATGCGAGACTCGTGCATTGCTCTCACGTTTGGCACTGGTCTTAGTGGCAGGCGCTCTTTTTTTTTTTTTTTTTTTTTTTTACTGATGTCTGTATTTTTTATTTCGCCAAACTAATTTTTTTTGTATGGGGGGGGGTCTAGTTTCCAAAATGGGATCACATGTGGGGGAGCTCCATTGTTTAGGCACCTCAGGGGGTCTCCAAATGAAACATGGCGTCTGCTAATAATTCCAATCAATTTTACTGTGAAATGGCGCTCCTTCTCTTCTGAGCCCCGCCGTACGCCCAAACAATTGATTTCCACCACATATGAGGTATCGTCGTACTCAGGAGAAATTGCACAATACATTTTATGGTGCATTTTTTCCTGATACCCTTGTGGAAAAAAAAGCTACCTGTTTGAAAAAACAATTTTGTGGTAAAAAAAAGAATAAAATATTTTCACGGCTGAACATTACAAACGTTTGTGAAGCCTCCAGGGGTTCAAAGTGCTCACTAAACAGCTAGATAAATTCCATGAGGGGTCTAGTTTCCAAAATGGGGTCAATTGTGGGGGAGCTCCATTGTTTAGGCACTTCAGGGGGGTCTCCAAATGAAACATGGCGTCCGCTAATAATTCCAACCAATTTTGCTGTGAAATGGCGCTCCTTGCCTTCCGAGTCCTGCCGTGCGCCCAAACATTTGATTTCCACCACATATGGGGTATCTGCGTACTCAGGAGAAAATGCACCATAAATTTTATGGTGCATTTTTTCCTGATACCCTTGTGATAAAAAAAGCTACCTGGTTGAAGCAACAGTTTTGTGGTAAAAAAATTTTTACTTTGAAGTAAACTTCAAACTTTGAAGCCCCCAGGGGTTCAAAGTGCACATCAAACATCTAGAAAAAATATTTGAGGGCTCTAGTTTCCAAAATGGGGTCATTTGTGGGGGAGCTCCATTGTTTAGGCACCTCGGGGAGTCTTCAAACCCGACATGGCGTCCGCTAATGAGTGCAGCTAATTTTGCACTCAAAAATTCAAATGGCGCTCCTTGCCTTCCGAGTCCTGCTGTGTGCCCAAACATTTGATTTCCACCACATATGGGGTATCTGCGTACTCAGGAGAAAATGCACAATACATTTTATGATGCATTTTTCCTGATACCCTTGTGAAAATACTAATTTTTATGGCTAAAGTAACATTTTTGTGTTAAAAAAGTAAAATTTTCATTTTTTCGTCTACATTGCTTTGGTTGCTGTGAAGCTCCTAAAGGGTTAATAAACTTCTTGGATGTGGTTTTGAGCAGAGTGAGGGGTGCAGATTTTAGAATTGGGTCACTTTTGGGTATTTTCTGTCGCCTAGGTTTCTCAAATCACTCCAAATGTGATGTGGTACCTAAACAATTTTTTTTGTAAATTTTGTTGGAAAAATGAGAAATTGGTGATGAACTTTGAACCCTTCTAACTTCCTAACGGAAATTTTTTTTTTTTCAAAAATTGCGCTGGTGTAAAGTAGACATGTGGGAAATGTTATTTAGTAACTTTTTTGTGTGACATATCTCTCAGATTTATGGGCATAAAATTTCAAATTTTGAAAATTGCAAAATTTTCAAAATTTTCGCTAAATTTCCGAAATTTTCACAAATAAACGCAAAACATATCGGCCTAAATTTACCACTGACATGAAGTACAATATGTCACGAAAAAACAATCTCAGAATCGCCAGGATCCGTTGAAGTGTTCCAGAGTTATAACCTGTCAAAGTGACACTGGTCAAAATTGCAAAAAATGGCCGGGTCTTTAAGGTGAAAACAGGCTGGGGGCTGAAGGGGTTAATCATGCAATGTGTGCAGTTATGGTTTCTGCCCTTGGGTGCATAACGGGCTTCTTTTCAAAGGTCTAAAGGTCTATGGTATGGACAACTGAACGGAATGCTGGAACACCGAAACAGATGTGGTCATTGATGATGCAGTTTGGCCAACATCAGGTTAGGAGAAGGAGGCATCAGCGCCACCTTCTTGCACACCAGTTTCGGAAGCAGGCTGTCATGATTCGCCTTCCTATCCACATGGCTAGGGGGCGGAGCCATCTCTCAGGCCTCACTTCCGGCCCCTGGATGCCTTAAAAGCTGACACTTCCAGTGAACCAGCGCCGGCTATAAGCTTAGCTCTGCTTTGCCTGTGATTGCTGGTCCTGTGAGTGATATCCTGATCTGTGCCCCCGTGCCCTTGTCTGTGTTCTGTCCCCTGGTCATCCCTCCTGTCCTGTGTCCCCCCTCCTATTCCCCACTCGGTTGCTTCCTTGGTACTGACCTTAGCCTTTGACTTTGACTTCGCTTCTGCTTGCTCCTCCGGTCTTGCTTCTGCTCGTAGGGTGTCTGACCCAGCCTGTCTGACTATTCCTCACAAACCCTGCAGTTCTGCATCTCAGCTGTGCTGATTAGGCAGTGCATGAGAACGCTGTGAATTTCCTTCCTGGTTCTCATAGCTCTGTGTAGTGTCGTCTGCTGCAGAGCTCTGGCTCCCCCTGGTGGCAGCATTACACAGGCAGCCCAGGGGAAGTGGCAGAGTTTTGAGTCTAGAAATCATGTTTTTCACCTAGAGCTGCCAACCACCTAGTGGTGTGCTTGGCTAACATATGGTTTCACATGCTGAAGGTGCTCAAGCTGGAAGTATTTCTGCTTTTGCTAAGCTTGGTCTTACAGATTTGACAAATGGCAACTGTTTGGTCTGAAGGACTCTTGGAAAAAAATTCCCACACAATCGCACCATGGACCCTTGGACTCTGAGGTGATGCACGGACCCTTGGACTCTGAGATGGCACAGGTGGTGCACAGACCCTTGGACTCTGAGATGGCACAGGTAGTGCACTGACCCTTGGACTCTCAGATGCTACAGGAGGTGGTGTCATGTGCACAGTCAATTGACTTCTAGCAGTGGTCAAATCGCTATGTCTTACAGCCTTTTTGTGGACTATGGGCACATGCTCCTCTGCACTGCTGCTATTGCAATCCATGCCTCCTGTCCATGTTGGATCAGTCACCTCATCATCAACCAGGTCGTCTTCAAATTCCTGAAGGTCAACATCTTCGGCAATGGAGGTTTCAGGCTGACCTGTGGGCAACTGTGTCTCATCTGTCTCATCATCCTCCAACACTTCCATCTTATTGCTCAACATGTCACGGCCAACAACATGGCTTTCTTCTGGCCTTGGGTGCACAAAGATCTGTGTATCACTGCACACCACGGCCTCCCCTGCGTTGGTGGTGTTGTGCGGTTATAGGCAAGAAAGGTCAAAGGGTCCCATAAAGAGTGCTTAAGAGTAACTTGCTTTGGTGTCATATGTTTTCTTAGAATACTCATGTTGTGAGGAAGGAGGACCAGGCTGAGGACTCAATGGGCCAGCCTCTAGGCTACTCAAGTCTGTCTGTGTGGACCCTTGGGATTTGCTACTCGACAAGTAACTGGAGGAATTTTCTGCTAGCCAACTTGTTACCTGTTCGCACTGTTCAGGGCGCAAGAGTGCTTTCCCACGTGGAAAAGAAAATTTGGATAGGAAGGCAGAGGTAGATAAACCAGGAACCTTTTTCTTTGGCTCAATCACACTTCTTGGGTGACCACCACTGTCCCTACCACCTCGTCCATGGCCCTTACCCCCTCTTTTTCCCATTTTTTTGGTTTGATTATTTGAAGGTGAATACTGTAACGTGACCATTTCTACAGACAGTGGAACAACACTTATGCCGGGTTGTTAAACTTGTGTTAATAGTTTCTCACGATAACTGTTTCTGTAAGACTAAAAACCAAAAGGTACCTTTATTGGACAAGCTACCACTTGGAGAAGTCAACAAAGATGTTGTGAATTTCTTTCAGCCCAAAAAGAAAACAGGGTTTGACAACACTTTTATTTTAGTATTGTTTTTTGGCACTCAGACTGTGTTTTAGTAGGAGCAAGCCACTATGTAGGTTCTGTAAGATATGAAGCCCCCAAAATTATGCTAGTTTCCTGATAGGAAGGTACTGGCCTTCAGACAAAAGTAGTGCCACTGACACCGAGTATTAATAAAAATTGGGTAACACTGAGATTGTGTGTTAGTGGCAGCAGGCCACTATCTAAGTTGTGTAAGATATGAAGATCCCCAAAATTAGGCTAGTTTGGAGCTATGAAGGTATTCTGCTTCAGGCACAAGTTGTGCCACTGACATATCGTATTAATAAAAATTTGGTAACACTTAGACTGTGAATTGAGATGGTGGCTGACAGGCACTACACTACACCAGAACCAGTTGTTTTTACAATTTTGGGACCTTTTTTTGCAAGTTGTAATACCTATTGCTAGTATAACAGACACAAGGGATGTAGCAGTGCTGAGATTGTTGATTATTAGTAGCAGATGTCAGGACAGCTTTAAATTTCTCCCTGCCTGTGAATAAGCTCTCCCTATATCACACACTGCAGTAACAAACCGTATGCACCACTAATAAGAGGATTTTTTTTTTTGGCCCGTTTAAAACAGGAACGGCTGTCACCTAACTAAGCAATGAACTACCACTGTCCCTATACCTTGTTCTATGATTTACACAGCTGCTAGCACATAGTGGACACTGTGTTCAGCCCTTACAAGGACTAGTTTGGATTGTGCAGCAGGAACACTATCTCATAGAACGCACTGCACTGTCCCTATACCTGTTTCTATGATCTACACAGCCGCTAGCAGCTAATGCTAAATATCTTCAACCCTTAGAAGGACTAGTATTAGTTGGCTGTAGAGACGCTGTCCCCCACACAGTACAGTCTAGCTAAACCGGCAGCTCCGGAATTAATGCATGTTCACACAATGGCGGCAGCCTTATATAGCCCCTATGATGCTGTGCGGCCAAGCCAATCACAGTAACACCACAATAAAGATGGCTGCGGCGTTACTGTGAGGGCAAGCAACATCAGATGTGTTCATTGGCTGGAAAAGGCGCCAGGAAGTCCAGAAATGAAAATGAAAGTACCGGAGCGAATACCATATTAGCGGCCGGATACCGAATACCTCGACTACCCCATTATCCGCCGGATACCGAATAGTGGCGAATATATTCGCTCATCCCTAATACTTATTCAATGTCCGGTTTAGATAGGTCAACACAATTCTATGTGTATGCAGTGATCACTGATGTCATTTTATTGGTAACATATCAATTATTTACACAGTTACACAGGGCAATGTTGTGCTGAAACGAATGATTTTTTAAGTTTACTTAGCATTTTGCTTGTTTGTGAGGCAGTTGCTGGCTTGCTTAGGCAGCCAAAAATGTGGAAATGAGCATTTCTATCATTATTAATATCTAAATGGGTGCTTAGTTGATACATAATATTCAAGCTCCCTAAAAATGTACTGAAAAAAGATAATACATTTTATAGTGTTGTATAATTTAATGTACAAAATACACATTAATTATTTCTCTCTAAGTAAATCAATATTAAACTTACAAACCTAAAATAACGTAAAACACAATGGTATTATATACTGTATCTGAAGTTTTTTTTTCATTATTGTAAATATTAATGACCACCTTTTTAGTTACACTGATATAGTACAATGTGAAAGTTAATAATAGTTTTCAAAATCTTCACTTGAAGCAAGAAAACATTCAATTCCATTACTGAGTGTTGGCAGCATTAATTCTGTATATTTACATAAACACAGAGCTTACAATTCAGATTGAATTAAGTTTAACACAATCAAATGTCATTCTGCAATCGGAAATGCCTTTACCAAAGATTAGTGATGGCGGACCCAGACTGTAAAAGTCCGGATCTGCGTGGGTCAAAAGTATCCAAGGCCGGCCACGGGCCCAACGTTCTCAGGGAACTCCAGCTAATAAAAGAAAAAATAAGTGAAAAACATGCGCGTTATACTTACTAGTGTCCTGTACGGCTGCAGGGACTCCTCATACTACATACGGGGCCGCTCATTAATCCTCATACATATTTACTGCTGCCCCCGGCCACCAACAGTCCTGACGTCTTTGATAGGTTGCCGTCAGACAGCACCCCTACCCTGTATGACAGCATGTCTGGTTTCAATCACAGATGCTGCATGTGTCCTTATAGTGTAAAAATAAATAATGTAATTGCTGTAGGGTCCCCCCATATTATGATACCTAGCACAGATAAAACATACTGCTACAGACTGCAGCCCTCAGCCGTGTGTTTATATTGGCTGTGTATCAAAATAAGAGGCACCACATGCAGGTTTTTAACAAAAATTATTATTAAAATCTGATGACTGGTATTCTCAGACTAGGGAGGCCCATGGATATTGCCCCCCCCCAGCCTAAAATAATCACCTTGCAGCCACGCAGGATTGTTGTATCCATTCGATACGAAAATCCCAGAAATGTTCCCGACTCATCTCGATTGTCTGGTGCAGTGGCAATCGGGGTAATAAGGGGTTAATGACAGCTGAAAGCTGTCACTAAGCCCTATATTAGCAATAGGAGACATCTATGAGACTCCCCATTACTAATCTGTAAATGAAAAGAAATAAAACACATAATAAATCCTTTTTTTTAAATAAAATACAAAAAACCCACTTTCTCCCCGTTATTAACCTCAAACACCCAGTTCCAATGTAATCCACATGAGGTCCCATGATAATTCCAGCTCTGCTACATTACTGAATGCACAGTGCATGGGCACAGAACATGACCACATGCTGTGGGCTTAAGGGAGAGACTGAGCCTCAGCAATGAGCATTGCCATCACTCAGTTTATCTGCGGTCACAGCTGGAGGTTCCCATGGTACCTAAGCTATGACCACAGGTAAATTGATCTCTGATGACCTCATTAAACTCAGTGAGCTCACCTCAGGTGATGTCACTGAGCTCACAGACTTGCATCTCCTGGCAGAAAACCTTAGTTTTCTACCAGGAGGTGCAAAGCACCAAATTTGCACCTAATGGCAGAAAACGGCTCTGAAATGATGGTAAACCTATTTTTGTTTTCTTGCCAAGAGATGCAGATTTGGTGCTGAAAATTATACACCATATTGCTGCACCAAATCTACATTTCCTGGTAAAAAAAATGCATCAAAACTGCGAGTCATAACACATGCGGTTTTGATGCCTTTATTTTGCCAGGAGGTGCACATTTGCTTCAGGAATATGTTGTATAAATTTCAGCACCAAATATTGTAGCCATATGATTTATCTGTGCTGGGTATCATAATATGGGGGGTCCTATGCAAATTTTTAAAATGTATTTATTTATTTTTACACTATAGACACGCATACAGCATCTGTGATTGGTTGCAGTCAGACACACTGTCACACAGGATGGAGGCACGTCTGACTGCAACCAGAGACTCCGGGACTGCCAGTAGATGGGGAAAGCATTGCATATGCATTACGTTAATGAGCAGCCCTTGAAGTAGCCATACAGCCGCGCGAGAGACTGGTAAGTAAAATGTGCTTGCTCTAATCCTCCTATCCCTTCTACCACCATTTTAAAGTGCCAGATTCTGGTCTCCATAGACTTATGTGGGGACAGGCGTCCGGGCAGATATCCGGAATCTCTTTTGGGTTAGACCCGCCGATCACTGCTTAGTATCTGCGGGTCCACCCATCACTGCCAGAGATATCTGATGACTACTTAAATATTTTTTTTTAGCACTTATAATCACTTGTTAAAAATGCTATGATTTTTGTCCTGAAGAGGGAGACTAATATCTGAAACAATGCAAAAACAGGAGGACAAAAGAGTAATGTGCAAATAGGTGATTTATTAAAAGGCAACTGGCACAAAAAGGATCGGCAGCAAACTACACCGGGTGTTTTATTATCTACACACCCGGTGTAGTTTGCTGCCGATCCTTTTTGTGCCAGTTGCCTTTTAATAAATCACCTATTTGCACATTACTCTTTTGTCCTCCTGTTTTTGCAATGTTTTGAGTGTGTTTCGCAGGTACCATGCTTTGGCTATCCTGCTTGTTTATTCTTTGGGAATTCCTTGTTCTCATAATATCTGAAACAAATAGTCAAATAAAATCATTGTTCCTTTCTACACTTGGACTGGATTATACTTCTGCTGCAGCGCAGTGTTGTTTAACCCTTTCTTTTTACCTGGATATACATTAAGATTTGTCTTAAGTATGCAAAATGCATGATCAATGGGGTTGAGATCTGATGGTTGACTCAGCCATAAGAATATTCCACTAATTTGCCTTAAAAAACTCCTGTGTTGCTTTTGCAGCATGTTTTTGGTCATTGTCCATCTTTAGTAATAAGTGCCGTCCAAACAACCTTGATTTGTTTGCTTGAATCTGAGCAAAGAGTATAGCCCTGTGCACTTCAGAATTCATCTGACTGCATCCGTCTTTAGTCACATTACTAATAAACACTAGTGACCCACTGCCATTGGAAGCCGTGCATGCTCATGCCATCACACTGCCATCACAATATTTTACACATGAAGTGGATCATGAGCTGCTCTAAGCCTTCTTTATACTTTCTTCTTCCTATCATTCTGGTATAGGAGGATCTTAGTTTCATCTGTCTAAAAAATGCTTTTCCAGAACTGAGATGGCTTTTTGAGACTTTTTTAGATGTTATTTGGCAAAGTCTAATAGAACCTTTCAATTTTTAAGGCTGAATAATGATTTGTACCTTGTGGTGAATTCTCGGTATTTGCACTCATGAAGACTTTTCTTTATGGTAGATATAGATACTTAAACACCTACTTTTGGGAGAGTGTTCTTAACTTGGGTGGATGATGTGAAGGTTTTTTTCCTCACCATGGAAAGGATTCTGCAATCATCTACCCCAGTTATATTCCATGTTCACACAGGCCTTTTTGAGTTTTTAAGTTCACCGGTGAACTTTTTTTTTTTTTTTTTTTGCAGAATGTGTCAAACTGTTGATTTGGCCATTCTTAACATTTCTGCTATTTCTCAGATGGATTTCTTCTTTTTTTCAACCTAATCATGGACTGCTTCACTAGTATTGAAAACGCCTTCGACCGCATGTTGTGAGTTCTCAGCAACAGCTTAAAAATGCAAATGCCCCATCTGGAATCAGCCTCAGACCTTTTATCTGCTTTTTGATAGATCAATGAGGAGTAGCCCATGCTGCCCGTAAAATAGCTTTTGAGATAATTTTACAATTACTTTTGGTCCCTTGAAAGAGAAGCAGCTGCACATTGAAGAGCTCTTACTCCAATCAGGATGGGAATATGACTCGCCCACCCCAGGGCTTTGGGTGACCCGGTGTCGGGCCGGACTAGTCCCGGGTAGTCAGCGGTGGCAGGACCCGACTCCGTGACCCTGGCGGGGTCAATTAATATGGCGACTGTGGGGGTGATGATTAATAATAAAGTTTGTGGAAATATATATTCGTGATGCCACCTGTGGATTGCGGCTATGGAGCTGCTGCTGCTGGATGGGGTCTCCGAGGCTGATGTAATGGCAGCTATGGTAGTTCTGCTCCCCACAGGTGGAGCGGTACCCCAGAGCAACCGTTGGTGCTTGTAAGAGTCTATGGGGTTGGTGTACGATGCAAAATGAGTCAGACGACACAGGGCTTGCAGTTCAGGTGTTTTACTCACTGTTCAGTTCAATTCAGCCGTGGACCGGTTGCCCACGGTGTGCCAGGATCCACTGTCAGGTGCCTCCACCGATCCCGGGTATTTGAGAGGTCGATACCGGTGCACCCCTCCTGTGTCTCTTTCCCTGACTGTCTTCTCAGCCTATTAGATGAACTGGTCTTGGCCTCCACCACAGGGCCTGAACAAGGGGGCTTGCCTCACTGGTTTCTTGCCCTCTTCCCAGGGGCACTCTGGCAGGTGGTGGTCCTGGGCGCTTGCAGCCACCCCAGGCCTTCGGTGTTACTTTATGAGGAAATGTCTTTCTTCCCTCTGTCTGGGGACTGTCCCCAAATGCAGCCAGATCCCTCCTCCTGATCTTCCTGTGGAACAGGTCACAAGCCAATATGCCCTTCCGTGGCCCTGGAATCCTTTCTCTCTCTTTAGGTGTCACCTGGGCCTAACTAGACCCCAGGATCTCCACCAGGAACTTCGTTCTGTCACTTTCTCTCCTTCACTCTCCTGAGGTAACTACCTCCCTCTCCTACTCCCTGTCACAGACTACACTGAACTTGAACTTCCTGGTTCCCTTTCTACTCACACTTTATGACTCCTCCCACACACCCACTGACCAGGCCCCACCCACACTATTGGAACCAGGAATGGGACTTACGGCCCCATGAATACATCTATGGGTGTTGCTGCCACTATCCCTGACCCAGTGTATGCCTACCAATTGGTGTGTGCAAGTGTGAAGCCCCGCTAGTATGTGTCGGTGCAGTACCTTCAGGGACTCCACGTGGATGGAACAGTCTGGTCACAGGTAGGGAACCTTCTTTTAGGATTGTCGTGACGCCACTCTCAGTATTGCGGTCAGCGGGGACCGCCACTGCAGATTAAGGGATGCCTGGGGCTGATGGTGGGTGCAGTCAGTATATTAGCCCCCTGAGAGTGAGGCAAGCCCCAGGCCCCGGTGTATGTGTGTGGGACCACAGGTCGCAGAATGACTCAAACACAGTCCAAGAAGTCTTTCAACATGTTTACTCACTGTTTGGAGGTCACGGTGAGATGCCCGGGCGACACTGTGATAACCAGGTTGAACCAGGAATTCCAGGAGGCCGTTCTGAGGGTAGCTGTCCACTCGCCTTCCTTGCACTCTTTCTGTTTTAGGAGGATCCTTTGCTTGAAGCGTGGTAGGACCCCTCCAGGGAAGCTGTTACCACCCTGCTCCCCTCTCTCTGGCTCGTCTGCCGGCAGCGTGGCCTTGGTGGGATGGCTTCTGGCCCTGTCCCCTTATGGGCCTGGTGATTGCTGCTTGGCTCAAGCTCTGTGTAGTCGTGGTGAGGGCATGAAGTACCCCCCCCACCTGTAGGTTAAGCAGCTCTGGATGATCTGCTGCCTGTACTGGGGATCTAGTTCCCCTTGTGTGCTCGGATACCGGGATCTCCGTACTCAGCCACCCTTCTCTCTGGATGATTTTCAGGCCGACCCACGGTACTCCTTTCTCCCCCGCTTTCAGCTACTGCACTCCTCAGGACCTGTCTCACACTCTAGAGCTCCTCTGCCCTGCTTCCTCACACTTCAACTTCTTCCTCCAGACTCCTTCTCTTCCTCTCTCTCTCTGCCCTGCTTCCTAGCAACCAGCCCCTGAACACACCCCCAGCTGGGAATTGAAAGTTAACTCCTTCTGGCTACTCAAGGGTCCCCTCTGGTGATGTGGGAGGCCTGGTCACTATATGTTTGTGTGTGCACCTCATCCTGGCCTTTGGAGATTACCTGGAAGCATTGCTCCCGCATGGGTGCAATACTCTGTGGTGCCTGACCAGGTCAGGGGCGCCACACAAGTTTTAGTCTGTGGACCGGTATGTGACCCTATTCTTACCCAGGATGGGATATCACACCTCTAGCTGAGGTGCAATATCTCTGTGGCGACGGAAGCCTCAGGGGCGCCACAAATACCCTCAGTTTAAAGCTGAAAGTCTGCACTTTAAGACCATATTGATTATATAACAGCATCTTGAATATGTTTTGTTAAACAGCTAAAATGCCACAACTTACTCCAATATCTATAAGTAGGAAAGGAAGTAGTGCTAATAAACTTGATTCTGTTATTGTCTGTGCTGTACGCTGGGATCTGTTACTGTCTCTATAGGTTAAAGGTGTTTTCTGGGCTATAGACAATTTTTTGTAGTGATTATGTCTCTGCTGTTTGCTGAATCATGATACTGTGCTATATAGACACTGTCATGATTCCTCTGTATTGACAGCATAGTGACAGCAAGTATGTAATTTTCAGTCTCAGCCTCCTCTCTGGCTAGCACACTGAGAGATGTAGATGCAAATCTAGTCAGCATTTGACAACTATCACATCATTACACCTGCTTTACCTTTTTAAAGCCTTTAAATCTCTATTCCCTTTATGAAGCAGCCAGAAGTAAACACAATAAAGATGGACCCGCAGCTGATGAGCACTGCTGTGGGCTTGCCTCCCGCCAAGCCAACATTTTCCAGCCAGCTTCTGATGACATTAGGCTAGTTTCACACTTGCGTTCAGTGGAGTCCGTCACTATGGAGAATAGCGCAGTCCGTTAACGCACTGCGCTATTCTCCATAGACTTGTATGGATGACGCTCTGTAACGCAAGTGTCAGCGTTGCATCCGCCGGATGACGCTGCGTCGGGCGGAAGGAACGCAGCATATAACGTTTTTTTGAGCAGCAGAATCCTTTGGATTTCACTGCGCATGCTCTCTCTGGCTCCCTCCACCCGTAACCAGGGTACACATCGGGTAACCAAGGAACCCTGGTTACGTGTGCCGGGAGCCCGACACTTCCCCGCTCGGCTCCGCTCCCTCACACAGAACACACACAAAACACACACACAACACACACAAAACACACACACACACACAACACACACAAAATACACACACACACTCTCTCACCTGTCTCCCAGCGATGCAGTCCCCGTGGCACTGACGTCCTCAGCAATGGCCCCGCTCGGCTCCACCCACTTCGCACTCTGCCCCCGCCCTTCGCACATATTGGCGGTGACCGAACGATCAGCTTATCACCCGGCGGCCGGCTACTGGGAGTGATCAGCTGATCACCCGGCGGCCGGCTACTGTGAGTGATCGGCTGATCACCCGGCGGCCGGCTACTGTGAGTGATCGGCTGATCACCCGGCGGCCGGCTACTGTGAGTGATCGGCTGATCACCCGGCGGCCGGCTACTGTGAGTGATCGGCTGATCACCCGGCGGCCGGCTACTGTGAGTGATCGGCTGATGGCCCGGCGGCCGGCTACTGTGAGTGATCGGCTGATCACCCGGCGGCCGGCTACTGTGAGTGATCGGCTGATCGTTCACAGTAGTCTGCCGACTGTAAAACTGTAAAAAAAACAAAACGAATTGCGTTGTTTTGCAGCATCCGTTGCATCCGTTGTGCCACTATATGCAACACATCCGTTGCATCCGTCACACAACGCAATGCAATGGATACCGTTCAACGCAAGTGTGAAACTAGCCTTACATATTTGTATAGTAATGATGAAGACAATGTGGTATTAGAGTGGAGAAACCATATTGATACAATGCTGTCTTTGAGAGCTGAATTAGGCAAAGTCAGTGGCAGACCTGACTGTCAACTGACAAAGACATGAAAGACAGGAATTCTTACTGGATAGCCACGCCTCTGAATTATTCTGACATGAAAGCCAAATTTACACACTGTGAAGCCACTCTACAGAAAAATAATTTATTGATTTGAGGACCAGGAGTCTAAAGACAGCAGAAAAATGTGTTGATCTGTCTGCTGTATCATTGCAGAATTATGGTGAAGCATGATAAGCACCACCAACATTAGCAGTTTCAGCAGCACTACCAACAACCCATTAATTACTCGGAAGGGGACCAGGATGGGGGACATTATACCAAATATGGGTCCACAATGGGGGACATTATACTAGAGTGTGAGACATTATTACTGGTAGGAGTCATGATGGGGGGGGTCATTGTTAATGGCAGAGGCCCAATATGGAAGACATTAAACTAGGAAGGGGGCCATAATGAGGAACATACATTACTGGAAGGGGCCAGAATGGCGACTTTACACCAGAATGGGGGACATTATTACTGGTAGGGGTCAGGATGGGAGATCTTTTTTACTGGAAGAGGCCCAATATGGAAGACATTTAATCAGGAAATGACCCATAATAAGGAACATACATTACTGGAAGGGGCCAGGATGGGGGACATTATACCAAAATGGGGGACATTATTACTGGTAGGCGACAGGATAGGGGGGGTCATTGTTAGTGGAAGAGGCCCAATATGGAACACAATAAACCAGGAAGGGGCCCATGATAAGGAACATACATTACTGGAAGGGTCCAGAATGGGGAGTTTACACTAGGATGGGGAATATTATTACTGGAAGGGGACTCACATTGTAGACATATATTACTATAAGGGGCCAGGATTGGGACATTAAAACAGGATAGGGCACATTATTACTGGAAGGGGCGCACAATGGGGGACATTATACTAGCAAGGGATCTAGGATGGGGGACATTGTTACTGGAAGGGCTCAGGATGGGGGAGATAATACCAGTAAAGGAACAGGATGAGGATATTATTACAAGAAGTGAACAGAACTAGGGAAATTATACAAGGAAGGGCCCAGGATGTTGGACATTATTACTAGAAGGGCCCCAGAATGGGAAACATTCTTACTGAAAGGGGCACAAGATGTTGGCCATTATTACTGCAAGGGGCCCCAGATTGGGGACATTATTACTGGAAGGTGGACAGGATGGCAGACATTATTACTGGAAGGGACCGGGATAGTGGCATTACACCAGGATGGGTGACATTACTACTGGAAGGGGCCCAGGATGGGGGACATTATTACTGGAAAAGGCCTTGCATGACAGACAAATATTTCTGGAAATGGACAGAATGGGGCATATTGTTACTGGAAGGGGTCTGTTACGGTTGCTGTGGCTCTGGAGACTATGTCCGGATTTCTTGCTACTGCACATGTGCAAGCGCTGGAGACTAAGTCCTATCTTGGAGCCATTGCACATGTGCGGGTGACATCATCGCTGACACGAGGTCACATGTCTCTGACACCTTCTAAGCTGATTGGCCACTGGTCATGTGCTTGTGACACGTGGTCACATGTCTCTGATACCTTATATGCCGATTGGTCGCTGGTCATGTGCTTGTGACGCTTTGCTCGGTGATAGGCCAGCGTGACGTCATTGCTGTCATTCTGGCAGCGGATTCGCTCTGGTGTCCTCCATCTTGGATGAGGCACAGAGTCTATATAAGACCCTGACGCATGCCGCCCGACGCTCAGTCCTCTTGGTTCATGCATGAGGGTAGACGCCCTGTGCACGTCCCTCTAGGCATCTCTCTGTCTATGTTAGGTGAGCGCTACCGGCAGGGTAGCGTTCTTATACCTTACAGCTTCGGCTGCAGTCCATATTCTTACCTCTTAGTGGAGCGGACATAGGCAGGAGCCTGAGGCACATGGTCCAGCTGGGCCTTGTGATTCTACTCGTAGGTGGACGTTGCCGCTAGGGTAACGTTCCTTATACTGCGTCTGGCAGTTGTTCGTATCCTCGCACACTAGGGGAGCGAACAGAGGTAGGAGCTTTGTGCGGCTTATGCTGCTGTCCATCTCTTTTGCACCACTAGAAGAGCGGACCTAGGCAGGTGCCATATCTAGTGGTTCGTGTCCTCGCACACTAGTGGAGCGAACGCAGGTAGGAGCTTTGTGCGGCTTACGCTGCTGTCCATCTCTTTTGCACCACTAGAAGAGCGGACCTAGGCAGGTGCCATATCTAGTGGTTCGTGTCCTCGCACACTAGTGGAGCGAACGCAGGTAGGAGCTTTGTGCGGCTTATGCTGCTGTCTGTCTCCTGGCACCACTAGAGGAACGGACCTAGGTAGGTGCCATTTCACACTCACTGATTTTGTCTCTGTGATCTTTAACAGAGACCATTCCACACACTCTCCAAGTAAGGGAGGAATTGCTTTATTTTCTAAATTATATTCCTATGTGAGTTTAACAGAGGTATTGCACTCTGCACTTGTGCTATTATTTTTTACAGTGGCACACTTATATACCCCTTATCCTCTGCCATAGTCTGCAGCAGAGTCTTTACACGGTGAACCCTGACTGTCTGACATTCCTTTAGGTTTTATTATCAGACAGCCCCCCGTAACAGGGTCCAGGATGGGGCACATTATATCAATAAGGGTACAGGATGAGGCCATTATTAGAGGAAGGGGACAGGACGTGCAGAAAATATTAAAAGGAAGGGCCCAGCATGTTGGACATTATTACTACAAGGGCCCAAAATGGGAAACATTCTTCCTGATAAGGGCACAAGATGTTGGACATTATTACTGCAAGGGGCCAATGATTAAGGACATTATTACTGGAAGGGGCAAAGAATGGCAGACATTATTAAAGAAGGCGGCTAGGAAGGGGACAATTTACCATAGAGGGGCCAAGGGTGTTGGACCTCAAAAGACATAGCATGAAAGCCATTATTACTAATGGGGTACAGGATGGGAGGATGGGGGGAATTATTACAGGAAGGGGCCAAGATGGGGAGATTATACCAGGGAGGGGGGAATTATTACTGGAAGGGCTCCAGGCTGGGGGACATTATTACTGGAAGGGGCCCAGGATGTGGAAATTATACTAGGAAGGGGGCCAGGATGTTAGACATTATTACTGTAAAGGGGCCCAGAATAGCTAACACACTTATTGAAAGGGGTTCACAATTTTGGACATCATTACTGCCAGAAGCCTGGAGAGGGCACAGGAGAGCGGACATTATTATCGGAAGGTATCCAGGATGGCAGACATTAGAACAGGAAGGGGCCCAGGATGGGTGGCGTAAGTAGAGAATAGAGGTCATTATTACATTATGGGAAGGGTATTAGATATGGTTTTATAGGATTTAAAACACTACAAATGCCCATACATCTAACCAACATGTGCGTGGGAGCCCAGGTCCAAATTTTGCATAGTGGCCCATCCGACTCTACGCCACTGATGCTGCTAATGGTGCCAGGAAGCTCATTCGACTACAAGAAACAAAGCAATAACGACATTCTACAAAGAAAAAGAAACAATAAAATGCGAGTTTGTTTTCCTCACGTTAAAAACAAAATTTATAAAGCAAGGTGATTACTATTCTCCTGAGCAATGCCTAGCAGTGTTAAAATGTAAAGTATTGTACTGCTACTCAATGCAGGTCAGCTAGGGGGCCACACACACTATTAAATGCAGCTAGAAACTGCAGGTAAATGTATGTGTACATAAGAAGTAACTCATGAGTTATATGATAATAAAAAAGGAATCTAATATTTATCTTTATTACATTTTACCATTTTAGTTTGATTCAATGATGAAGCATTAACATGGCACACAGGTTTGTGATATTTATAAGTCATCTGACATGGCATGACAAATAGAACAGCTTGTCTGAATGAAACATTTATTTTTTAAAATGTCTTTATCCTATTCCCAAATGAAGGCAACTATGATAAGAAAAATGGGAGAGTATTTATAGCACAACAAAGATCGTAACATGTTTTAAAGTTGGATGCACCATGTCATAAGCCAGATCAGTTACCTACACTTTGCACTGACGAGGGGCAATCACCCCGAAACACCGTGTCTTCAAATTGGGATTCTGATCTGGCATATATCCTAAGTCATATGAAAAGGCTTGTTAAAAGGCCACTTGTGACTTTTAGGATCGCTACTTCCAATAGGTGGCGCTAGAGTTTGTCTCCTTTCCCGGAGAGACAATTTGAATGTAAAGGTGAAAAATATAACATTTTTCAGTATTCAACATCGTTCAGTAAGGCAAGTTACAATCTATGTGGAAAATCATTCTAACTGTTGCTTATTTAATTTCTGTCTGTTGTACCGGTGGTGCAAAATGGTATCAGTGTCACATATTAGATTCACCCATAAGAATTGACTTTCATGGGTTTTTAATATTTCTACACATGACAAACTGACGGGATGAGCCTGCAATTGTTAACAGTTATTTGCAAAGATATAGCAAAATGAGAGGAAGCACTCCAAATGCCCAGTGCAGTGTGCACATTACTCCAGCAGGGGAGCATTCTAAAGCAGGGGTGGGCAATTCATTTTACTTATTATAGAAAAAATACCAAGATATAAGGACCTCATAGTAAATGCCGTAGCTCATTAACTAGACATAAACAATGAAGAAATGGGGAGCCTGATGGCATACATGAAGAAAGTAATAACACATGGATAGCATGCCATGTAGTCAGATATAAGGACCTCACTTTATAATAAAAGCAGCTTAAAGAGCTACATGGCACGCTATCTATGTGTTATTACTTTCTTCGTGTATGCCATCAGGCTCCTCATTTCTTCATTGTTTATAATTATACTTATTGTGGACATGAGAGACCGTGACTGGTATGGAGGCGTTATCCAGTAGGCAGAAATTAATTCTGCTCAATATTCATATTAAAATATTAATTATTTATAACTATTACTTGATTATAACATTGTTTGTATTTTGAGGAAATTAACTTTAAACCTCCCGGCAGCGTGCCGATTTCAGTCATGGAGGAAGCGCCCTCGCAGGTTCCATCTCCACTCTGTGCATGGAAAGGCATTGCATGGCAGTAACCACAGCCCCCGCACTGACTGACAACCACTTAGCATTAGAGAAGGCTGTCAGTCAGTGAGGGGGTTCTGGCGCTGCCTCCATGACTGAAACGGGAATGCTGCAGAGACGTTTAATGCGCAGGTGTGTGGCAGGTTTAGAATTCTATTAACCTTCAGATTAATCCCATATGTGAAGGTAGCATTTTCCATATGAAAAGTTCCCTTTAAGTATGCTGACATTCCAATATATACAGTATTAACTACTCACATTGTCGCGGGCGGGGATGACGCCGCCGCTGCTGCTGGTCGCTCGCCAACGCTCGGGTCCGGCGCTGTTGCGGCTGCTCGGTGGCTCGAACGGTGGGCCGGATCCAGGAACTCGAGCGGCGCCCCTCGCCCGTGAGTGAAAGGGGTGGTTGGTTTGTTTGGGGATTTAGTCCGTGACGCCACCCACGGGTTGTGGTGAAGATGGGCACCACCGCTGCTGGTGATGGGGATCCCGGGAGCAATGGTAGGGAGCAGCTGGGATGTTGTTTTCCCCCTCCGTGGGTAGGGGTCGGTGGTCCCGGGGCCCGGTGGTGTGACGGGGAGGCTGGGTTGGTGAGGTGCAGGGTTGCAGGGACAGCGCGGCGCGGTGCCGGATGGCACGGGTGAACTCACTCAGTAAGAGATGCACAAAGTCCTCGGTAAACCAAACGGCTGGATGGACGGGTCCCGCAGCCGGCTGCAGTGTCTCTCCCCGGACAGGTGATGGTGGCTGTCTTTCCCTGCACCTTGATGTATTTGTTTGACTACTATGGATCCCCAACGGTAGTCCGCTCCCCGGTGTATGGATGCCGGAGGAGCCCGTTTGCCCGCAGGCACTGGCCCTTGGGTCTCTAGCCTTAGGCGGTAGCTGTACACCCTCACGGTGTGGGCGGTTGCCTTCTATCGGGTCTTTGGCTGTTAGGAAACCCCTGGGGTTCCGGTCACACTCGGATTTGACTATTGTCGGTGGCTCCAAGCCTGGTCGGGGTCCGATGGCCCTGCCTTTGTGTGCTGGCTTCACTTCGCTCCCCGGTCGGTACTGGCGGGCCAATGCCTGACTCCGGTCCTATGGTTCCGCGTTGCTTCACCACTCCTGCAGACGGCCACCACCGTCTGCCAACCTTGCTGTCGGTGCCTGGGCCACAAACCCAGACACCCAAGTGTTTACTCCTCACTCTTCAAACTCCAACACTCAACTGTCACTTTTCCCGCCTCCAGGCCTGTGAAATCCTCGGTGGGTGGGGCCAACTGCTTGGCTCTGCCCCACCTGGTGTGAACATCAGACCCTGGAAGGGGGCAACAAGGGTTTTGTTTGGCTAATGTTACTGTCTAGTGGGGGTGGGGGTGTATGTGTGTTACCTGTGACGACCTGGCTAGTCCAGGGCACCACATTCCCCCTTGGTGAAATGCAGACCATCCGCGGGCTGCCCGTCCATCACCGGTTTTATTTATTTATTTTTTCAAAAACTGTGAAACATAAATTAACATGTAAACATTTTAAACATAACCATTTTTGTTAGGTCACTTAAACGTTGCACATATAAAAACATTTTTAATAATAACGGACGGAGGGATGTCTTCCCCTCTCCCACCCAAGCAACCTAGCCCTGATGCTGCCCCTAAGAAGTGGGCAGCACCCCTTGACCCCAGTCCAGGTTCAGGCTGCCCGAGCGGGAACGGGTACGGTTACTCGCACCCGGCTGTCACTTCAGGGGACCCCACATCCAGGGGGACCCCTGACCCCTGGAGGATGGCCACGGTCCTGGTGGTGGCCGGGCCCCAGCCTGCTCTGCTGCGGGCCCTTCCTCCAATTTGCCTCTCCGGAGGCGGCAACAGTTTCCATCCTATAAAACTATTTACAAGCCCACCAGTTCGTGGGTGGCCTGCCAGTTCTCGGCCATGTCCATGAGTAGTCTTTCATGCGGGTGGTAAAACACACAGAGTCCCTCCGGGAACAACTTGCCGGCAATGGCCAGAATAATCACTGTCGATAATCAGGTGATCTTCTGTTGATTTTAGTCATTCAATTAAACTGCTGAGGGTCCCAACGGGGGACAACTTGCTTGCAACGGTTGACCGCTGCCACTACTTGAGGTCGTACTCCTCCAGGACCTCTTCCAGCTCCACATCTGGACGGCTTGGTGGAGGAGGAGGGGCTGGGGCCATATCTGCTCACCGCGGCTCTTCCTCTGCTTAACGTCCAGGGCAAACCAGACTCTCTCCCCGCAGTGGCGGGTGTAAGTCACCAGGTCGCCCGACAATAGATCACGACCTGCATGGCCCGTAGGAAGATGTGAGTTGACATCGCGGCGGGCCACAAACACTTCGGCCTCCAGGCCCGGCTCGTATATGAATCCAAACCCCCTGCTTGTGTCAAATTGTCGGCCTTGGCCCTCGTACAACGGGCCCCGCACCCGAAAGGTGGCATGGCGGAGTGCGTCTTTTTCTTTAATTACTCGCGCCATTACTTCGGCCCTCTGCTGCTCTCTGGCGGCAATCTCCCGGCCAAACGGGTTTGGTTCCCTGTCCCAATAAGGGGCGTTGGCAGACCCCTGTGCCCGGGTCAGGCCCCGCTGGACCACTCCCACACCGGCCACTACCGGTCCTCTTTCTTGGGGGTCCTGCAGTGACGTGGCCTGGACTGCTGCTTTGCAGTGGCGGCCCGGCGCAGCCTCAGCCGAGGCGGGGGATTCAGGGACAGCTGGCCTCACCGATTGGGCCTTCGGGCCGGCAGCGGCCGGTTCTTCCACGGCCGGGCAGACTGCCGGAGCCGAGACGGTCTCAGGTGCGGCCATTTCCGGGGCTGACGGCTCCTCGTCGCGAACGGCTACTTCTCGCGGGGCCTTCCATGGCAGCGGGAGGGACACAGGTTGTTCCCAAACAACGCCCCCAGGCCGGTCCTCTAGGGCGGACGGGTTGAATTCCGCTACTGGTGTTGGGGGTAGCGGACTGAGCGGAGGGGCAACAACAACCGGTACGGATGGCGGGGGAGGCAGGAGGGTGAGTGGGCGCAGGCCGGGCCCCTCAGCCGCAGCGGCCGGTCCTTCTCGGACACAGGGGCGTGGGTCGCTTACCCGCTCCTCCATCTCTGCCTCCACCTCGCGTCTCCGCACGGCCGCCGCCACTTCTTCCATCTCGGCCATCCAGCGCTCTATCAAGAACCGGACCTGGGCTTGAAGGCGGCAGCACATTTGTGCGGTCCGGCTTCCACCCACGCCGCTGTTCCTGGCGTGGGCTCGGGGATTTCCGTGATGCCGGACAGATGGGACATGGTGCGCGGCAGTATTCCAGGAACCAAAGGTTTGCAGGGTCCTGGCGTCCCTGCTTTTATAGCCTCGGCTACATTAGGCAGACACACACCCGCCCCCCCTGGTTCTCTTCAGCACTTCCGTTTGTTGGGGGTGGGGCTTTGCTTTCACGCCTTCCCTGCTCAGAGAAGACGCTTGAGCGGGAGATTTTTAAGATGGCGGTGCTTCAAAATTTTCGGCCGGACACCGCTGGCGGAGATCACAAGGCGCACTTCTACTGGTAAGTAGATGGGTTCAATCTTGTTCGTGACGCCAAGTTGTCGAGGGCGGGGAGGACGCCGCCGCTGCTGCTGGTCGCTCACCAACGCTCGGGTCCGGCGCTGCTGCAGCTGCTCAGTGTCTCGAGCGGTGGGTCGGATCCGGGGACTCGAGCGGCGCCCCTCACCCGTGAGTGAAAGGGGTGGTTGGTTTGTTTTGGGATTTAGTCCGTGACGCCACCCACGGGTCGTGGTGAAGATGGGCAACACCGCTGCTGGTGACGGGGATCCCGGGAGCGATGATAGGGAGCAGCTGGGATGTTGTTTTCCCCCTCCGTGGGTAGGGGTCGGTGGTCCCGGGGCCCGGTGATGCGACAGGGAGGCTGGGTTAGTGAGGTGCAGGGTTGCAGGGACAGCGCGGCGCGGTGCCGAATGGCACGGGTGTACTCACTCAGTAAGAGATGCACAAAGTCCTCGGTAAACAAAACGGCTGGATGGACGGGTCCCGCAGCCGGCTGCAGTGTCTCTCCCCGGACAGGTGATGGTGGCTGTCTTTCCCTGCACCTTGATGTACTTGTTTGACTACTATGGATTCCCAACGGTAGTCCGCTCCCCGGTGTATGGATGCCAGAGGAGCCGTTTGCCCGCAGGCGCTGGCCCTTGGATCTCTAGCCTTAGGCGGTAGCTGTATACCTTCACGGTGTGGGCGGTTGCCTTCTATCGGGTCTTTGGCTGTTAGGAAACCCCTGGGGTTCCGGTCACACTCGGATTTGACTATTGTCCGCGGCACCAAACCTGGTCGGGGTCAGATGGCCCTTCCTGTGTGTTCTGGCTTCACTTCGCTCCCCGGTCGGTACCGGCGGGCCAATGCCGGACTCCGATCCTACGGTTCCGCGTTGCTTCACCACTCCTGCAGACGGCCACCACCGTCTGCCAACCTTGCTGTCGGTGCCTGGGCCACAAACCCAAACACCCAAGTGTTTACTCCTCACTCTTCAAACTCCAACACTCAACTGTCACTTTTCCCGCCTCCAGGCCTGTGAACTCCTCGGTGGGTGGGGCCAACTACTTGGCTCCGCCCCACCAGGTGTGGACATCAGACCCTGGAGGGAGGCAGCAAGGGTTTTGTTTGGCTAATGTTACTGTCTAGTGGGGGTGGGGGTGTATGTGTGTTACCTGTGACGACCTGGCTAGTCCAGGGCGCCACAACATAACCTCTCTACAAACAGTATGAGCCCCCATATAGCTTCCCTATATACAGTATCAGCCCTCAAATCACCTCCCTATATATAGTATGAGCACCCCACAATACTATATACTATATATAGTATGAGCACCCTTTTCTATATACCGTATGTGCCCATACACAGCCCCCTATATAAGGTATGAGCCCACAAACAGCCACCTACATACTGTGAGCCCCACATAGCCCCAGTATACAGTATGAGGCCTCACATAGCCCCTATATATAGTATGAGCTCACACATAGCCCCTATGTAGAATATGAGCCCAACATAAGGGTTCTATATACAGTGTGAGCCCCCACATAGCCTCTCTATATACAATGTAAGGTCCCATATGACCTTCTATATATAGTATAAGCCCGCAGTCTCCAAAATGCAGTATGAGATTCACATAGCCTCTTAAGTATGGCATGAGCCGTCATATAGCTTCCTAACTACATTTTGAGCCCCACATAGCCTTTTCTATATAGTATGAGCCTCCGATTTAATTTATGAGTCACACATTGTCAGATAGATATAGTATAAGCCCCCATAGCCTATTTTTTATACTATTTTATACTTTATAAGCCTCCAAAAAGCCTCCTATATAAATTATAAGCCCCACATAGCCTGCTAAATACATTGAGACCCACATAGCCTCCAATATAAATTATGAGCCCCATATAGACTCATTTATACAGTATGAGCTCCCATATAGCCTATCTTACACTTTATGAGCTCCCATATAGACTCCTCTATACATTATAAGCCCCACATAGCCTCTTATATGCATTGAGATCAACATATTCTCCTAGAAACATTGAGATTCAAACACCCTCATATATACAGCATGATGCCCCACATAGCTTCCTATATACTGTATGAGCCCCCCCGCATAGCCTCCTGTATACATTTCTGATGCCCCACATAGCCTCCAATATACATGTGTGAGCCCTCACACAGTCTCGGTCATATATGCAAACATCCCATACACATGAAGAAAAAAAAAACACATAGTCACCTTTCTCCCATTACCCTGATGCGCCGTATGGCACATGCAATGATGTGACATAATCGCATCTTCTTTGTCTCATGCTGATTGGTGAAAGACAGAGTTAGTGGCCCTTACACCACCAATGTGTTCACCATTTCTGTATCCTGTGAATGCAAATAGCAGTGACATCAAGCGGTAGATGGGCAGCAGGGGAGGGCATGGTGTGGCCCATGGTTCACTGTTTCAGTCTTCCAGCTGTCTCAGTGCGCAGGCAGCTAAAGGGTTGGATACTTTGTCCAGCTTTTTTCTACAAATTATATGGGAATTTATTTGAGAATACTGATGCCTTTAAACTAGGATCACACGACTATAGATTGCCTCCCCTTAGAGAATTGGGTCGATTATGCTAATTACACTATGATTAAATTCTGATCCAAGTTGGATCTGAGAGGTTGCATAGTGTGATGCGAAATAGAGAATCGGAGCAGACTGTGAGGAGAATTTAGAGAACAAAATTTCTTTATCTTCCCAATTGTGGACTGCAGTCAGATGTCATCCGACTGCAGTCCAATATTTTACATGCTCCCATAAAATTAAGTGAGTAGCATGCAGTTTCAGAGTAAAATGGTAGCGTGCTGCAATAGTTTTTTCACTGACAGACTCTGTCAGTGTAAAAATCGATTATCAGCACTGTCCCATTGAATAACATTGGTCCAAGTGTTATTCGATAAAATATTAGATATCACTCATCCAATATGCACACTCATGTGACCCTGTCCTTAGAGGCAAAATATTTGATTGCAAAGGACATTCCACTCTTTGCAGTTACTTAAAGGGGTTGTCCTCTACAGGACAACTCCAGGTTAATCAGTTCAGAACCCCAATTAAAATGAAACAATCTAAAATCCCCTCCTGCCATAGCTCCATTTCAGGGATATTGGTGCCACTGTTTCCAGAAAGTATTGTGACTTATTTGTCATATGCTGGCTTCAGCCAATAAGTAGCTGCTTGTCAATTGCAGCATTTACTATTTCATCAGCGCAGACATCCGTTCTCATGGAATATTGAGCTATAGCCAATGAGTGATCACTGATTGCCTGCAGCCTGCATGTAACACATCAATGTCACTCTCCATAAACAAAGCCAGTGACATCAGTGGAACTACACCACTGTAAAAGGGACTATAGATTGGGTTTTTTAACTAGAGTCCTGAAATGAATAAGCTATAGAAGCAGACCTTCTGCTTGAAGAGGTTGCCATCTACAGAACAATCTCTTTAAGTAGGAGGACTGCATCTTCTAGAAAACTACTTTCTCTGCTTTATCAGTAAGATAAGGAACTATTTGGTAGATGTTTGTTTGTTCCCTTAATAATATGAGTAAATGCCTCCAATTAGAAATGTAGTATATTTCTCCTAATATAGCTATGTCACTTACCTCATGTGCAGGGCATTGCAGCTTAGATATCGAACACTCATATAATGACAATTAGTTGCTCATGTTCGGCTTGGAGATGAGAAAACCCTTTAAGGCTAAGTGCACACACTGCGTTTTTTTTGATGCTGCGTTTTTGTGCGGTTTTTAGCGCTAAAAACGCACAGAAACGCAGCGTCTTTAAAAACGCATGAAAAAAAACGCGTTTTGGTGCGTTTTTGGCTGCGTTTTGCTGCATTTTTTCTCACTGCGTTTTACTGCATTTTTTTATCAGTGAACATAGCCATTAAAGATTGTTGAAAAAAAAAAGGTCTGATGTCATTTCCTTCTTCCATATGTTCTTCATTCTCCACTAGTGTATGCAGGAGAGCAGACAGCTGCAGAACTACAAGGGTCAGCATGCTCCATCCAGGACTGTATGCTGCGTTTATAGCTGCGTTTTTGGTCTTAGAAACGCAACAAAACGCACCAAAACGCAGCTATAATAACAATTTGCGTTTCTCATTGCGTCTTTCAACATGCCATTGCACTCAATGGATGAAAAACGCGGTGAAAAACGTGGGAATAATTGACATGCTACGTTTTTGTGTTCACCGCAAAAACGCAGCTGAAAAAAAACGCTGTGTGCAGACAGCAAAAATGAAAACTCCTAGACTTTGCTGGGGGAAGCAAAGTCATGCAGTTTTCTGGGCAAAAACGCACCCGAAAAACGCGCAAAAACGCCGCGAAAAACGCACTGTTTGAACTTAGGGTACCTTCACACTTAGCGATGCAGCAGCGATCCGACCAGCGATCTGACCTGGTCAGGATCGCTGCTGCATCGCTACATGGTCGCTGGTGAGCTGTCAAACAGGCAGATCTCACCAGCGACCAGTGAACAGCCCCCAGCCAGCAGCGACGTGCAAGCGACGCTGCGCTTGCACGGAGCCGCCGTCTGGAAGCTGCGGAGACTGGTAACTAAGGTAAACATCGGGTATGGTTACCCGATGTTTACATTAGTTACCAGTGTGAGCAGGGAGCCGCGCACACTGAGCGCTGGCTCCTTGCTCTCCTAGCTACAGTACACATCGGGTTAATTAACCCGATGTGTAATGCAGCTACATGTGCAGAGAGCAGGGAGCCGCGCACACTGCTTAGCGCTGGCTCCTTGCTCTCCTAGCTGCTGTACACATCGGGTTAATTAACCCGATGTGTACAGCAGCTACATGTGCAGAGAGCCGGAGCCGGCAGCACAGGCAGCGTGAGAGCTGCAGAGGCTGGTAACTAAGGTAAATATCGGGTAACCACCTTGGTTACCCGATGTTTATCTTGGATACAGCTTACCTCAGCTGTCAGACGCCAGCTCCTGCTCCCTGCTCGCTTCATTTGTCGCTCTCTTGCTGTCACACACAGCGATCTGTGTGTCACAGCAGGAGAGCGGCTTTGAAGAAAACGAACCAGGGCTGTGTGTAACGAGCAGCGATCTCGCAGCAGGGGCCAGATCGCTGCTCAGTGTCACACACAGCGAGATCGCTAATGAGGTCACTGCTGCGTCACAAAAAGCGTGACTCAGCAGCGATCTCGGCAGCGATCTCGCTGTGTGTGAAGCACCCCTAACCCTTACTGATCACTCCCAATAATCAATGATAATTGATATTGCCCTCTACTTCCTCACATTTGAAAAGTAGATGTCTCTTCTACTTATTATACTTTCACCCTTATTGAATTGTTTTATTTACAATAAAAGGAACATGTTAATAGGTAATTTCTCCCAACTTTCTGGACTTTATACCCAGCCCTTGCTCCTCTGTGTTGGACTTGTGCAGCTTGTTTGACTGATAGCTGCTATTCCCCATTAAACCAGACCGCTCTCATTTGTCAGGCATGCATGTATTTCAAAGGGCAGTGGGGGACAAACTGCTGCCAGACATCTTTGGCAGCATTCATCTCCAAGGGGAAAAAATGAATGAACAAGGTGAAATCCAATATTATTGATTTTTTCCCAATTGCACTTGCCAGGACAAGGCTCAGACCAAACATTTATAGTTTATCTCATAATTTAGGACCATTGCACTTCTGGAAACCATGAAACATATGTGTCCTGATGGAATTGTATGTATACTTTGTATCCATGAGATACCCTATGTACAAAGAACATACTTGTATACATGATATAATTTTTTGCATCTATGCTCATTTTTGAGAAGACCACTCTCATTGAGAAGACCACTATCTTTGAGAAAACCACTATCTTTGAGAAGGCCACTCTGTTTAAGAAGACCACTATCATTGAGAAGACCACTATCTTTGAGAAGACCACTCTCTTTGAGAGGACCACTATCTTTGAGAAGACCATTGTGTTTGAGAAGACCACTCTCATTGAGAAGACCACTATCTTTGAGATGACCACTCTGTTTGAGAAGACCACTCTCATTGAGAAGACCACTATCTTTAAGAAGGCCATTGTGTTTGAGAAGACCACTCTCATTGAGAAGACCACTCTCTTTGAGAAGACCACTATCTTTGAGAAGACCACTCTCATTGAAAAGACCGCTCTTTTTGAGAAGACCACTCTGATGGGAAAGACCACTCTCTTTGAGAAGACCACTCTCATTGAGAAGACCACTATCTTTGAGAAGACCACTCTCTTTGAGAGGACCACTATCTTTGAGAAGACCATTGTGTTTGAGAAGACCACTCTCATTGAGTAGACCACTCTGTTTGAGAAGACCACTCTCATTGAAAAGACCGCTCTTTTTGAGAAGACTACTCTGATGTGAAAGACCACTCTCTTTGAGAAGACCACTCTCATTGGGAAGACCACTATCTTTGAGTAGATCACTATCTTTGAGAAGACCACTCTGTTTGAAAAGACCACTCTTATTGAGAAGACCACTATCTTTTTTAAATCATATTCCTTTCAATAGATTTTCGGGATAACCATGTATAATGCAAACTGGTGATCTTCTTTGAGAAGACCATTTTTCAATACCGTAGGAAGTTGTCTCAAAAATGTATAATAAATATGACTTTATAAATTGTCTGGGAAAAATCAGATTTTTTTTTCTCTTGTCTAATTCAGCTTTGGTCCCTTTTGACAGTTGCCAAATTTCAGACAGCTGATCTCTTTAGTTGTGACTCACGGTAGGATACCTTTCAGACACAAGTATAATAGTAGATCCACATGAGTGATCTATGTGTAATAGACAGCTCTTTAATGTCAGCATCTCTGCCAGTATAATTGAATAGCCCATCCAAACTTATGAATAATATGTATGTCTATGTCATTCTCTATGTCCCAATATGCTATATATGTATTTAACGTTATTTATGTGATGTGCAATACTGTCTCTTAGGACAATATACCAATATTCATGCTTCCATTAGAAAAAAATCAATTTTAGAAGTCTGCCACACTATGAAATAATATATGCACTAAATTTATAAATAGCTTCTTCAAATTTTGCATGATTTAAAACCCTTCACTGGTATGTAGAAAATTTGCATAATGTAATTGATAAAATGGATGGTCAAGTATATTATAATCTTCCGTATCAACCCTGTATCCCTATTACATAGCATATATTGACACAAGTGTATTCTGTTTAACCACACTGCATTTGCTTGTTAATTAGTGAATATTCATCTGTCATCAGCCTCGGCTATGACACTCCTCCCTATTAACATGGTTTGTCATAAATAATCCATGAGGCGGTATTAATATTCATGAGCTGAAATCTGTGTAGTCATGTGCAGTGATGCAGGGACTGGGGGAGTGTAGCACTGTGGATGTAAGATACTTAGAGAAGGCAGGAGCAGCATGGTCCACTCACTAGCATGGTCTATGCTCGCAGCGAACAGTGGTGTGTCTGTGTTTATGTGCCGGAGTGACTGATGAACAACAGTAGTCAAGCCGGGAGGGTGATTCCCTGTCAAAGCTTTTCTTATTCACAGAAAGGGGAATTTGAAACCACTCACAATTCTTGCAAATTACAATGGGCTGCAATCTGTGCACTTTCCAGAAGAGAGAGGAGCACTACAAACTGCTATATGAAGTTTCCCAGGTGAGTGCTTTCATTATACAGTTATTTTCAGTTAGCCATTAAAAGGTATAACCACTGAGGACGTCAGTTCTTTTAAACAATTTTTTATCTCTACTGGCTAACACGGTACAAAGATATATTTTTCCTATTCATTATACATGACATGATCCTAAAGATGTGGGATCGCATGACAATGTAATGACATACTTGTGCGACTTTTGCAATTTGCTATTTTTTTATGCGTGTGATCCAATCTTAAAAATACCTATTCATTCATTGGTGATATTATATTGTGTAAATATTACCTCTTTTTATATAAAAGATCAAATCTATGTTTTCTTTAAATCCCCAATATTGGAATGAATTCAGATCACTGTGAATGGGACACTTGGCAAATCTCATTTGTGGTTGTAACTTTGTTAGATGGTCATGGCTTGTGATGGCTAATACATGGGTTACATTTCAATAGAAAAGTATGTTGAATGAAGATGACTGGGAAAATGAAGCTGTAGGTAATAAGGATCCAGCTATCTGTCCTATTTTGTTACTAACTAAATTGTACAATCTGGGAAAAAAATCCAGATTGGAAGCAGCAATTGTGTCTTTGTAAGCTTGGGTTGCTCTTGTATTAGATTGTTCTGTATATGACAAATTGTTGCTGACAGCAGCCGAGCTGCCGCAGGTTAAGCAGTATTGGCGATGACACTGCACAGAGGTGTTGGTGGTCCTCCTGGCACATAGAGTGCACTCCGCTAACTGGCTCCCTTCAATTTCCTCCCGATGCGATTCATTTCACAGCCGGCTAATTAGAAAGTGGACTGTGTACATGGATCTGCCTCCTCTGTTGAAGCCTTAATGTACGTTTTCATGCTAATGTGATCAGAGTCTCATTATCCCATTTCCAAAACGAACTTGGGCATTAATTAAATATAGAGAATGCTCTCTTTATCATTGTTGAAAGGAAAGGCAGATTAACATTGTTAATTACTGCTGAGGACAATCCTTTTGGTTCCAGCCAGTTTAGAAAAGCCTGGGTACTGTCAACTGTTTTAGACACTTTTTTGAGTTTTATGCCCCTTGTGTCATTTATATCATATGGTCCAGACATGAGTGTATTGGTGTTTATGCATATGTACATCATCAGTCAATTTATGTAAAGCATTATTATATACAACAGTAGGACCATGCGGATTAATAAGATGTCTTCCACATATTCGGCTTGCAAGAACATTTTTTCTAGATGCAATAAATGCAATGCCTGAATGGTATAGGTGACATATTCCTTTTCAACTGTGACTACTGTATGGATTAATGTAAAAGGAGCTTGTGCTTTCACCTTGCTTCTGTTGCTTTTCTGATACACTTTAATCCCTTGAAAAATGTAAGCTATTTTCTAGTGTAATATGCACTCAGCATCCAGTCCTGCAGAGCATATTGTTGGCTTTTTGTCACCGATAAGGGATCAAAGAATGGGGGCAGTAATGTGCATGTGACACCCACCCTCTCCTGAACCTGCGCAGATGTACAAGGGCTTCTTTCCTCTGAGATATCCCTCATGGTGTCCTCTGAGAAATTCCTCATAGTGTCTTATGTGTCAGCAGTCAACACTCAAAGGTTAATACTTGTATTATTATTATTATTATTATTATTATTATTATATCATTTATTTAAAAAACAAGTCCAATAATCATGAACAATGCAAGGCACAGACTGGTAGAGGAGGAGGACCATGCCCACGAGGGCTCACAGTCTACAAGGAAATACCCTAAAGTACAAAACTTATAAAGCTGCATATATAACAAGGTGGTAATATTAATTGCAGATTTGTATGTCATTGCTATTCGGATACATATGTGTGTGTGTGTGTGTGTGTGTGTGTGTGTAAACCACTGGGCTGACAGAAGCCAAAAAACAGTTAGTAAGCAAATCTGAAGGCTGGGAATGAATTAGCCTGTTCAAACATTACCACTTGACTGGATCAAATCCCTTTAATTTTCCGCTCTTGTAATTCAGAGTTCACAACCTTGTTTGATCCATCTCAGTCTTCCTTCTTTTAAAGGGCAGAGGATCGTCTTAGAACAAATCTGCTAACAGCGAGTGCCTGCATCTCTCACAGTTCACTTGATAGTTCACGTCACATAATATAATTGATATTTTACCCGGCCTTCATCGTACGTCCTTACCAGCTGTAAATGAAGGAGGAAAGTTAGAAATGCATTTGGTGAAGCTGCGGACAGATGAATGACAGGGACTAAAGTACAATAAGAGCAGCAGATTCCTTTTTATAGACCAGGCTAAATCCCATAGCTGGGCCTGGCAGGTGTTCATTTATGACTTTTTATCTTCCTTTGTGCCCAGCTGTTGGTAAGGTATCTAGGAAGTAAACTACTGGTCGGGAGCCAATTTTCCCAGTTAATTGTTTGTCTTTATTGAAGAAATTCTGTAAGATACGCAAATAAAAGCCAACATGTTTGACTTAATTATATGGCAGGAATTCATTCATCATTGTGTATATAACAGTACAGTAGTAATGAGTAGGCTCACTGCAGAACACAATAGCTCTGTCTTGATGTACAGGTGCATTTTTGCCTCTCAGCCATTGTAGCTGGGGTCAGATATGTATCATTCCACTTTGTTTCCGTTGAATCCACGTGAGGTTCCAGGTATTGCCAATGCTGGTGGTGACCCATGTTTTGTTCCTCTAGGACAGCCTTTCAAATCAGTCAGTCTCTGTATTTAGGAGCGCAGCTGGATCTGCACAAACAGCCCTGAATAATACAGGAAGATTACAGAAGTCATGGCAGTGAAAAGATATGTTCTAGACCGAATAATGCTCAGAGATAGATTCATTCACTACAGTGTGTTAAAGTAATTACACACAAAATGAATCCACAAAAGGCTGCCTCTGACGTAATGCTCCAAGTAACAATACATCTCTGTGCCAGCACCAGCAACAATCCCATAGAATGGGAGCTGTGTGCATGGCGTGCTATAGAAATCGCAGGCGTCATGTCACATGACTACCAAGCACCTATGGCACATATGTACGTACATCAAGCGCTTGTTATTGAGGAGGAAACTGATTTTTACTAAGTCTCTTCTCAATCATTCTCAAGAAAGAAATCAGACGTATCCTAAACTTGGGGATCTAATGAACCAAATGTATATAGAACAGCAAATATTTGACACTTTATTTGCCAAACACAAAATCTACAGTTTCTATTATCTATCTATCTATCTATCTATCTATTGTTCTATCTATCATTCTATATATTTATTGTTCTTTTGTTCTATATATCTATCTATTGTTCTCTCTATTTATCTATCATTTTATCTATCTATTCATCTATCTATTATCCATTGTTCTATCAATTTATCATTTTATCTGTCATTCTATCTACCTATCCATCTATCTATCTATCTATCCATTATCTATCTATTGTTCTATCTATCTTTCTATCTATCATTCTATATTATTGTTCTATAGTTATGTGTGTATATCTATCTATCTATTCATTATCTATCTATCTATCTATCTATCTATCTATCTATCTATCCATTATCTATCTATCCATTATCTATCTATCGCTCTATCTATCTATCCATTATCTATCTATCTATCCATTATCTATCTAGCTATCGCTCTATCTATCTAGTCATCATTCGATCTTTCTATTGTTCTATCTATCATTGTATCTACCTATCTATTGTTTTGTATTTGTATTTGTATTTATCTTTCATTATATCTATCTAATGTCCTATTAATCTATGTATCATGCTATCCATCGTTCCATCTATCTATCTATCTATCTATCTATCCATTATCTATCTATTGTCCTATCTATCTTTCTATCTATTATTCTTTATATCTATTGTTCTATAGTTATGTGTGTGTGTATATCTATCTATCCATCATTTTATCTAGCTAGCTGTCATTCTATCTATCAATCATTATATCTATCTATCTATCTATCCATTATCTATCTATCTATCTATCTATTGCTCTATCTATCTAGTCATCATTCGATCTATCTATTGTTCTATCTATTTTTCTATCTATCATTCTATATATCTATTGTTCTATAGTTATGTGTGTGTATATCTATCTATCTATTTATCATTTTATCTAGCTAGCTGTCATTCTATCTATCTATCAATCATTATATCTATCTATCTATCTATCTATCCATTATCTATCTATCGCTCTATATATCTAGTCATCATTCGATCTATCTATTGTTCTATCTATCATTGTATCTAGCTATCGCTTGTTCTATTTATCTTTCATTGTATCTATCTTTTGTCCTATTAATCTATGTATCATGCTATCCATAGTTCTATCTATCTATCTATCTATCTATCTATCTATCCCTCTATCTGTCTGTCTGTCTGTCTGTCTGCCTGTCTATCTATCGGTCCATTCATTCATTCATTCATTCATTCATCCATTTATTCAACTATCCATTGTTGTATCTATCTATCTATCTATCTATCCATTGCTCTATTTATCATGCTATCCATCATTCTATCTATCTATCTATCTATCATTCTTACGTTCTTTCATTCTTTCGTTCCATCGTTCCTAATGTATACAAATACCGCATTGGCAGTCAAAGAGTTGCTTCTGTTGGCATGGGAAAGTGGCTGGCACAGAATGGAATGGACTGTGAATGAAAGAAATGTCATCCAGCCAGGGCTCAGATAGACCGCATTTGCCAAAATCTAAATCTGAATGCCAAACCAGGTTTATCATCCAAACCGTATATACTGCAATTCTTCTGTCTGAGTAGTATATAAAAGAGTACCATTGTCTGTAATCCAAGAGAGAACTGAAGGGGGTCATGGAAGCGTAATGCCCTTAATTAGATACATTAATTAGCAAATGATTACTTATGAGCAGAAAATATCTTGGCAGGTAAGGTTTTGATTAGAAGAGTTCACCTTGGACGTTTGGCTAGGTAATTGCAGAGAGTAATCACCAGGTAGGTGTTATTTTCGATTAAAATACATTTTTAATCTTCTCCTGAGAAAAATCCTGAATAATACATTTAAGATAAAACTGATGTAACTATACTTGTGTTTGAGATGCAAGATATATACCGTTTACAAGAAGAAGCAAAATATAATATAGCACCACATAACTTATGTCCCCCTCAGGCTACATTCACACATCTGTGACATGTCCTATGCTGTTCGCTTTGTTTCTCGGACTATACACTGCCCCCTAGAGTTTCATTAGCCATACACATATCAGGTTAAAAACAGATTTGTGCCTCCAATCTGTGAGACTCAGGACATGTTCTATTTTCCACCATTTTCTGAATCTGACTCTACTGTTAAAGTGTATAGATATCTGTGTAAAACAGATGACACCCTGGAGACATACTTTGTACTTCAGACTTCCATGTGAGTTTCATCTGTTTCTAACTGATACATTAGGAGCCAATGGACAAAAAAAGTTCAGACAGTTTAGATGTGAGGAAACAGGTATTAGAAAAAAACAGATGCAACTAGGATTATGCCACGCCCCAGGCCCTTGGGATACTCGGTTCCGGGCGCTGGATAACGGGGATCACCGTCACAGGTGGCCGTGCCTGGTTCCGTGAACTGAGGGGCGCTCGGTAGCAGGATTATTTTGTATGTCACTTGTGACGCCACTGGCGGGTTGCGGTAAAAAGATGCCCTGCCGCTGCTGTGGTTTTAGGGACAGATGGTATAGCTGCAAGTGTGTTCGCGCCCTCCGCCAGTAGGGGCTTAAGTCCCATGTAGGTGTGCTGCACCTTGTGGTGCGCCAGTAATAGACACGGCACAGTTCTTGCAGATTAACCGGTATTTACTCACTGGATGTTGCAAGTGCAGTTTGGTACGTCTGGTCAACTGACTTTCCTTTGTCCCAGTGCTCACGTGAGACCCAGTTGAGCCCTCCGTGCACATGCAGACCACCTGGAGCTGTCGTCTATTCTGGGGTCCAGTACCCCATCGTGCATAGTACCTGGGATCTTATGTCTACCCTCAGGCTACTACCTCCTAGTCTCCCTTTGGGGTCTCCTCACAATCCTCACACCCCTCTTACTCACTGACTCCTTTCAACTGTCATTTTTCCCCTCTGCCTAGCAACCCCTGTCGCTTCCCACTAGCCACGCCCCTTCCCCAGGCTAACAGCTAAGGGATTGGTCTCACATCTGCCCACTGTTAACCCTCTACATGCTCCACCCAGTTCTCAGGGAATGTGCCCCTACCTGTGTGTGAGGTGTGGGTTGTCAGCAGAGGGCATTCCAGAAAGCCTTAGGATCCTGCAGACCACTGGGGTAGCATACCCCAGGGTGCTGTAATTACACCTAAAAAAAAACATTAAATTTCTCCAGTATAGTAACACTCACACAGATTTGTCAATAATGTCTTAAAGTGAAGCTTAAAGGGACCAATCACCAGGATTTTCCTATATAAACTAAAGCCAGTGCTATACTGGCACTGTCATGCTGATTATATACATATCTTTAGATGTCAGATTGGATATTTAGTTTTTGCAATACAAACAGGTAAAGTTACAGCAATGTACAGCTTTTTGATTGGCAGCAGCTGCCGATATCTAACACGTGGGTCGGGTTTTGCTATCTATTCCCGCCCCTCTCTGCTAACTGGCCTCTGTAGATTTAGACTGTATGGGCTCCTTCCATGCATGAGTCATTTCTGTCACGTGATAGGGACGTTTTAGAAATGTAGCCCGTACAGTCTAACATCTACAGAGGCCAGGCAGCAGACAGGGGCGGGAATAGATAGCAAAACCCGACCTACATATTAGATATTCGGCAGCTGCTGTCAATTAAAAAGCTGTACATTTCTGCAACTTTACTTGCCTGTATTTCAAAACCTAAACATCCGAGCTGACAAGTAAAGATATGTATAGAATCAGCCTGATAATGCCAGTATAGCACTGGCTTTAGTTTATATAGGAAAATCCAGGTGATTGGTGCACTTTAAGGTTGGGAGACATAAGAGAATGTAAAATTGTAAAATTTTCGTCCGGAAAACTTGGACGATTTTGATCAATATTGTCATCCATGTGCCATAAATTTATCACTATTTTACGTCTGTCTGACATTCACACTTATACATCAAAATTAAACGATCAAACACACTTTCCTAGTTTAATAATGGCAATGTATTCATAAAAAATGGATGCAATACAAATGATCCGTATGGTATCTGATTTTATTTGTGTACATATAGACATATGTATGGCCACGTTCACATGTTCAATATTTGGTCAATATTTTACATCAGTACTTGTAAGCCAAAACCAGGAGTGGGTAAAAATATAAATGGGGTGCACGCAATTCTCTCATACTTTTCCTCTGATTGTTCCCCTAATGGTTTCAGATTACAAATACAGAGATAAAATACTGAATGAATCCTGAACGTGTGAACGTGGTCCATGAGTGAGTCTCATCCAATATATGGAAATTAATAGTGCATGTTGCAATTTTTCACATAAATGTTTGAGCTCTGTAAAAAAAAAAGTATCATCTGATCAGTCCAATTGAATTACAATGATCAGTGTGCTCTCTGATTTTTACTCGTCACACATCCATACAGTACGCACATCTGTACAGACCCTAAAAGTTAAAATGAAGAACATTGAAACTAGATCATTAAATATTTTTTATTGTACATTGAAGAAATAATTCATAAAACATTAGCAAAGCTTTTTTTTATTTTTTAATACAATATCTCCAATGACTTCCATGATCTGGTTTGGCTCTATTTTGTCTTATATTACATTAAACTAAAAAAAAATACATATAATGGAATATTTGATGTGTTTTAAGCAAGCACATTCTTCCCAAACTTGTGTCTCGCTGTGAGATAACTCCCTGAAGCAGGAGCCTCCGCTTCCTCTGCCTTCTTCTCCCCAATATCCCGGAACTCTACATCCCATCTCTTGGCAATATCCTTGTGTGTCAGCTAAAAGTGTCGGTGATTAGGAGGAAATTAACCCCTGTTTTTACTGACAGATTATCATAGACAAGTGATCTAGGGGCATGCCTACTGCATATACTGGTTAGGCTATAGAAATTAGTATGCCAATATAAGCAGAAAAATAATAGATTCCATTTTTGAGTATGTATATATTTTTGTATCATAGAACTGACCAACCCACTTAACATTAAAATTAACTTTTTTTAAAAATGACTATTAAAAGCATACCCCAATCAAATAATGTCAAAGGGAAATTATGAATATATTATGATCTGAACATTTGAAGCTAGTCTAATGATACGCATGCTAAATTGACTATTGCCCTTCCTTTTTACAATGCTGAGTAGAACGTATCTGAAGTGATGTATTTGGAGAACACGCAGCGCCGCTCTGTGGAACAAACAATATACTACTGCACTGCGAGTGTCAGATATAACGTTCTTTAATCCGGGGAGCTTTAAAAACCCTGGTGTGCTCCCAAATCCAGGGCATCTGAGCACTTCCTTCCATATGCGATTGGCTCTGTATGATGATTATTGGTCTCTTGATAAACCCTGTTTAATTCTGGGGGGGAAATGGGTTGAGACTTAGATACTTTGGGGGAATCATTCTTATCAAAGATGAGTGTTGTCTTCCTGTTCACTATTATTGTATGTAGAAAATAATTAAGCATTCATTACTAGGGCTATTATTGCGATATTTTTAGGGATAGCCTTTATTGGTTGGGGGTGCCAATACAGCTGCCTATTATGGTGGTCAGTAAGGGATCAGATTTTTTTTAGCTTCATATTAGGGTCAAATATTAAATATTAGGCTCCGGATTAGGTACCCTATACTGTCCTAATTGTATTTTTGCTGGAACATTTTAGCCTCATCTCTATGGTGATGATATTTAGATAACTATTAATTGTCGTATATTAATAGTGTCTATCGTTATAGCATTTCAATAAATATAATAATGGAAATATAATAAATATGGTATATAATAAAATGTAATAATAAAATATTATTGTTACTTCCTGTTTTAGAGAAAAAAGTCTATGACTCTACAATGTACTGATATTGATCTGATTGATTAATGATGTATGTCATACTGAGTGGAGATTTCTTAAAGTGGATTATTCTTGTGAATAATCAAATAAACATTTTTTTCAGTAACTCATTGGCGCCATTTGCTGAGGATTACATCCGCTGGTGAGCGGGCTCATGACGTCAGGTGTGGCCGGGCAGGCTTCCTCATAATCACATGATCTAGCACAGCCAAAGAGTGGGGGCTATCACAGCTACTAGAAAAATAATGTGGACAAGGAAAGCACCCATCATTACAAATAGGGTATATAAAGGCGTAAATCTGATTCTTATGTATTACTGCAGCTCTGAAAAACACTGAAAATCAGAGTGGTAGTCTAATTCTGTGAATAATAATACAAAGATTTCACTGATAGGGAGGTGCAGGACCTGCAGAGTTTGTGTAACTGTTAACTGGTTGATCAGTGATATACTATATATATATATATATATATATATATATATATATATATATATATATATATATATATTAGTTAGGTCCAGAAATATTTGGACAGTGACACAATTTTCGCGAGTTGGGCTCTGCATGCCACCACATTGGATTTGAAATGAAACCTCTACAACAGAATTCAAGTGCAGATTGTAACGTTTAATTTGAAGGTTTGAACAAAAATATCTGATAGAAATTGTAGGAATTGTACACATTTCTTTACAAACACTCCACATTTTAGGAGGTCAAAAGTAATTGGACAAATAAACCAAACCCAAACAAAATATTTTTAATTTCAATATTTTGTTGCGAATCCTTTGGAGGCAATCACTGCTTTAAGTCTGGAACCCATGGACATCACCAAACGCTGGGTTTCCTCCTTCTTAATGCTTTGCCAGGCCTTTACAGCCGCAGCCTTCAGGTCTTGCTTGTTTGTGGGTCTTTCCGTCTTAAGTCTGGATTTGAGCAAGTGAAATGCATGCTCAATTGGGTTAAGATCTGGTGATTGACTTGGCCATTGCAGAATGTTCCACTTTTTTGCACTCATGAACTTCTGGGTAGCTTTGGCTGTATGTTTGGGGTCATTGTCCATCTGTGCTATGAAGCGCCGTCCAATCAACTTTGCGGCATTTGGCTGAATCTGGGCTGAAAGTATATCCCGGTACACTTCAGAATTCATCCGGCTACTCTTGTCTCCTGTTATGTCATCAATAAACACAAGTGACCCAGTGCCATTGAAAGCCATGCATGCCCATGCCATCACGTTGCCTCCACCATGTTTTACAGAGGATGTGGTGTGCCTTGGATCATGTGCCGTTCCCTTTCTTCTCCAAACTTTTTTCTTCCCATCATTCTGGTACAGGTTGATCTTTGTCTCATCTGTCCATAGAATACTTTTCCAGAACTGAGCTGGCTTCATGAGGTGTTTTTCAGCAAATTTAACTGTGGCCTGTCTATTTTTGGAATTGATGAATGGTTTGCATCTAGATGTGAACCCTTTGTATTTACTTTCATGGAGTCTTCTCTTTACTGTTGACTTAGAGACAGATACACCTACTTCACTGAGAGTGTTCTGGACTTCAGTTGATGTTGTGAACGGGTTCTTCTTCACCAAAGAAAGTATGCGGCGATCATCCACCACTGTTGTCATCCGTGGACGCCCAGGCCTTTTTGAGTTCCCAAGCTCACCAGTCAATTCCTTTTTACTCAGAGTGTACCCGACTGTTGATTTTGCTATTCCAAGCATGTCTGCTATCTCTCTGATGGATGTTTCTTTTTTTTCAGCCTCAGGATGTTCTGCTTCACCTCAATTGAGAGTTCCTTAGACCGCATGTTGTCTGGTCACAGCAACAGCTTCCAAATGCAAAACCACACACCTGTAATCAACCCCAGACCTTTTAACTACTTCATTGATTACAGGTTAACGAGGGAGACGCCTTCAGAGTTAATTGCAGCCCTTAGAGTCCCTTGTCCAATTACTTTTGGTCCCTTGAAAAAGAGGAGGCTATGCATTACAGAGCTATGATTCCTAAACCCTTTCTCCGATTTGGATGTGAAAACTCTCATATTGCAGCTGGGAGTGTGCACTTTCAGCCCATATTATATATATAATTGTATTTCTGAACATGTTTTTGTAAACAGCTAAAATAACAAAACTTGTGTCACTGTCCAAATATTTCTGGACCTAACTGTATATATTCTTGACATCATGCAAATAAGTGGGGCAGTTTAAAACCCCTCTGTGTTAATTTTGTGTTTGCTTTTAAAAAAAATCAAAATGGGTTCAGTACATTGCTAGGTGACCTCAGGGTTTAATACATGTCTTTTCTATACAATTAGAGGCTTTACAATATTGAGAATACATTTCTCAAATTGAATATTTGTGTGTAAATTTGGCAAAGCTGGTGAATTTCCAAAGGTTCACTCCAACATGACACTTTCTGGTAATATTGACTAAAATTTGCCTGCAGTGCTTTACAAGACAATTGAATTTCACTGTCAGCAATTAAGTCACTTATAGGTTTCTATTTAAATGGATGTTCTGTCATTGTAAAGGATTAATAACAGATAAATGACAAAAAACGTTCAGATGACTTGAAGATAATTAGGTGACCACCAATGAACTGTATCATTAAGCATCCTGAATGTGCCGTGGGGTTCACTGGATGAGGAATAATACCAATTTAGATGTCATGAACAGATAACGGGTATACAACTTTTTCTGCTTTCAAAACGCCAATAATGAACTATCCAAGTTTATTTTAAACTTTTTAAAGTATTTAAATTCAACCAAGTTTCCAATCTTCTAATGCTTCTGAAGTAAAACATTTTGCAATTGGTTTTGACTATAAATATTTTAGCGTTGTGTATCTGGAGATGTTGTGCTAAATACATGGTGTTAGCAAGATGTGAAGGACCTATTCACAAATATATTGTATACATACACTATGTGTCAGCACACTGCCATTAATGCCTACATGAACCCCGCTATTGCTATACATGTAAAAAACATGAAGTAGGCAGATAACATTTTTTGATCCAAAAGCATAAAGGCTATCCATCCACATCAAAATGTCCTCCAATATGGCTGGATCTTAACTCTAATGACTTATCTCTCCATGTGTCTAGACAGGTTTCATATGAAATGGGGAAGAGATAAGAACGGTGAGTGGATAGGTGTTTAAAGTCGGGGAGAGGGCTATACCCCTAAATGCAAACTGTATAAGCAAAAAAGGAGTACGTATAATAATAATATTATCAACTACCTCCAGTTAGAAATCTAGTATAGTTCTCCTGATTAGCTATGTCTCTAACTTCATGTGCAGGGCATTACAGTAGCTTAGGTCTTCATGCTTACAACCACGAGTAACTAACTGTCATAATGAGTGGTTGTGACCATGGATACCTAAGCTGCAATGTCCTACACATGAGGTAAGAGACATGGCTATATTAGGAGAACTATACTACATTTCTAATTGGAATTATTCGCTAATATTATTATTATTAGACCCACTACATATTGGGATAGGAACTTGGGGATGGGAAAAATACTTTATGCATTAAATTAATGTACAATTTTATGTGGCCCATATACAAACACATACATACACTATGCGTACACTGTGACTAATGAATACATGCATCATACTGCTATTGCTTCACATGTAAAAAGCGCAAAGTACTTACGGTAGTTAACATTTTTTTGTTATCAAAAAGTATAAAATTCATCCAAACTCAAGAAATCCCCTATCTCTTCCCCCATTTGATTTTTCATGGAGAGGTGGAATATTAGTGACAGCTACCATCCATATGAGGTCATCTTGTCATGGTTGAATGTCAGTTGTGCGTTTTGATGGAAAAATGTTAACTACGTCATATTTTTTATGCGCATAGCAATAGTGGAGTTCATGTATTCATTAATCACAGTGAGCTGATAAATAATATGTATATATACATTATATATATATATATCTATATATATCTATATATCTCTATATATATATATATGTATATATATATATAGATATATATATGTATATAAATCTATATATATATTTTTTTTAATTTTTTTTTTTTATTTATTTGTATATTGGCCACACTTATTTGTGCACCTGCATATTAATTTAACCCTAGAACACGCAACCATAGAAATCTACCATAGAAAACAAGTAACATAGCAGGCTTGCGTGGTCCCAGGTATGCGTTCTAGGGTTAATAGTTAAGGTGTGCTGTCCTATTTTTACAAGACACATGTTAGGTTACGGTATAACCCTAGAGTGGAACTTCAACTTGTCACTATCATAGTGAACATAATTTTCACATTTCTCAACACCGGCTTGTTCACAGCGAGGAAGGACTGAACGTAAGAGTGGACAAGTTTGGGTGCTGCCCCTACTTACATCTTATATGGGAGACATGGAAATTACTGAGCTCTTTCACGTTACTATTTCAAAATCTCAAAGAGTTATCTAGAATATAAATAATGTAAAAGGGAGAAAACCTTTTCTAATAAATGGCATGTTAGCCAGTGTATACTCCTATCATTGAACAATGACTGACACATTAATGGGAAATGTTTTTATCAGTGTTCATATAATGCTGTCTTACAAATCTGCAACAATTCATGGACAAATCTTACTGAATGAGCCCACATTCTTAATCAACTTGGATGAGTACTGTTGTAAGCTACCCTGTTTCGCCAAAAATAAGACACTGTTTTATATTATTTTTTTGCCCTGAAAAATGTACTTATTTTCGGGATAGGGTTTAGTTCTGGGGAAAAACGGGTTGGGGTAAGTTTATCCTCCAAAAAAGGCAGACAGCCCCAGGAGAATCATACTTACCACCCCGGACAGCCCAGGTCCGCCTGCGATCATCCACAGAAGGCGCTCACAGTAGGTCCCTGAGTGCTTCACAGCGGTCCTCCCCTACTTCAAGCCAGCACACACTCCCACACACATCAGATCACAGGAACATCATTGAAACACACACAGAAACATCCGATGATACCGTACTGCTTTCGGCATGCAGCGTTGTGGAACACAGGTACCTGCAGTGGAAACCATGGAAGACCTGCGGTTGAATGCATTGATGCATTCCACCACAGGTCCTTGATGTGTTCCACCACAGGTACTTGATGTGTTACACCGCCGGTCCTCGTGTTCCACAGCATCCCGTTTAAGGTCTGGTGAGTATGATTGTCCTCTGTCTTTTGGAGGTGTCTGCTTTGTATAAGGAAATATCCTGCAGTATTTAACTTTTTTAGCTGAATTGACACTTCATTATTGATTCACAACTAGGGCTTTTTTCGGGGTAGGGCTTCTTTTCGGGGAAACACAGTATTCTTTCCAGAATATTCACTGTTAATCCTTTTAGATAGATAATAATTTGGCCATTTAAGTTTATTATTAGTGGAAATGTTCGCTATGGCTCAAACTCAGTTTTAAATAACAGTGAATTTAGCTTTCAATTTTTTTTCCTAGAGAAATGTTATGAATTTGACTTTCAACAGTGGAGGTTTGAGCCACAGGGAGACTTCTGACAGATAATTGCTGTAGGTGAAGCACTAAGCCATCTACGACACTCCTTATAGATTGATCAGACTAATGCTCTGACTGTCTAAAACAAAGTCTTTTCATGTGGTTTAAAAATGTCAATGTTTAGCCTGAAATATCATGAAGCTGAACATTTCTGTGCCCACACACGCAGAGGTGTAGGGATGAGATTAACTTTTAACAAGAAAAATTAAGTAATCCAATAAAGTAATAAATACCGTGCCTCTCATATGGATAATAAACCTTTCCGTTACATGTGCAGAAGATAAATTAATGTTCTATATCGAGACCTTTGACATTTGGGTAACCCCTTTAATAACTTTAAACAAATAGAAAAATGCTGCATTTTCTAGTTCAGCTGAGAAGAAGAAAGAGGCTTGGTCACAATAAACAACTGGTCTACTTTGTATTTTCATTTGGCAAATCTGTCTGATTATAGGTATGATAGTAGTCCTTTTTTTTCCTGGGAAAGGTCACCAATGTTTTAAGCTCATTTTGAAGATGCCTACCCTCCGTATTGAGCCTCCAGGAAACCCTTATGTCAATGTAATGAGAGCAAGATTCAGATGCAGTGCACAGAAAAGGAAGACACAGTAGTGACGCAACAAAATGTATTAGTACACAGGCCAGACTAGGGAAATACAGGGGAAGGTTATCACAAATGAAAAATTACAATCTTTAATTCGTAACACACAGCAATCAATAAACTTTCAGTCTACCAACTTCAAGAAAGGAACACTCCTTCTACTAACACGTGGCCCATGGCTGGCTATCTTCCCTGGCGACGTCTGCAGCTTGCCCACATAGTCTGGACCGGGGGTCTTGACCAGCGTAGCGGGGGTCTGGGTCCTTACCGACGTGGCGGGGGTCTTGACCAGCATAGTTGGGGTCTTGATGGACAGTATGCAGGGTCTGGAGGGTCTTGACCAGTGTAACAGGGGTCTCGCTGGATGGTGCGGGAGTCTGGAGGGTCTTGACAAGTGCCAGGGGGGTCTGGAGGGTCTTGACTAGTGTAGCTAGGGTCTGGAGGGTCTTGACATGCATAGCTGGGGTCTTGCTGGATGGTGCAGGGGCCTGGAGGGTCTTGCATACTACCTGCTCCAGCCAGCTCCGGAACTGGCCAACTGTTGCACCCTGCAGGGGAGGCTTCCTTCTTCCCCTCTGTCTATACGTTCCTGTGCTACAGCTCTGCTTCGCGCCTCTACTCCTCTTCAGGTCCCTCCTCTGACTATTTTCACCTCCTCCTCTTCCCTTGTCTCTTCCTGAACTGGTCCCGCTCTCTAAGGGGCACTTTGCACACTACGACATCGCAAGCCGATGCTTGCGATGCCGAGCATGATAGTCCTCGCCCCCGTCGCAGTTGCGATATCTTGTGATAGCTGCCGTAGCGAACATTATCGCTACGGCAGCTTCACATGCACTTATCCTGCCCTGCGACGTCGATCTGGCCGGCGACCCGCCTCCTTCCTAAGGGGGCGGGTCGTGTGGCATCATAGCGACGTCACACGGCTGGTGGCCAAAAGAAGCGGAGGGGCGGAGATGAGCGGGATGTAAATATCCCGCCCACCTCTGTCCTTCCGCAACCGGCGTGAGCCACAGGACGCAGGTAGGAGATGTTCCTCGCTCCTTCGGCTTCACACACAGTGATGTGTGCTGCCGCAGGAGCGAGGAACAACATCATACCGTCGCAGCAGCGTAATTATGGAATTCCCCGACACTACACCGATGATACGATTACGACGATTTTGCGCTCGTTAATCGTATCATCTAGGATTTACACACTACGATGTCGAGAGCGACGCCGGAAGTGCGTCACTTTCGACATGACCCCACCGACATCGTACCTGTAATGTCGTAGTGTGCAAAGTGCCCCTAAGGCTTCCTCCCGGGAACCAATTCTCCAGTTTTCAATTTTCTATGCTGCTATGCTGCAAATATTTCTATGGCCAGCAGAGGGCAGTGACAAATCATTAATCTCACCAGGCTGCACAGATCTTCGTGCCCATATTCCTACATCAAGCTAGGGTCTTTATGGAAGCTGGGATGGCACATTGGCAGGAGTCAATTATTTGAATGTCCTCCCCACTGTCACAATTCCTCTGTGCAGAGCATCTTGCCTATGGAGATGCTCCGCTGCACTTTCCTGTGTTACTAGCTAGCAGTGTGTTTTACAGCACAGGATTCCATGTTGGTGCTGATTACTCAGGTGTCCAACCTTCCTGGTAATTGCTCAGGCTTCTTTACTGAGTATGTTCGCCCAGGACATCGACAGTTGTATTTTCTGGTTCTGCAGTTGTGCTGTTGGTGTATGTCTCTGTTTGATCTTTGTTCTCTGATCTTGGACAGTAACCTGACTGCATGTCTGCTTTCCACCTGATCTTGTACGTACTCTCCTGGACTTATGACCCTCAGATATTGCCCTGACTACGCCTCTGTTAACTCCTTATGCTTATACGTGTCCTCCTGTTAACAGACCCCAGTTTTTCTGACTACGCACCTGCCCACACTCCCCATAGTAGTGGTTAGCATCACACCCACTCACCTTAATGATAATAAAAAATAGAAAAGTGATCAGGACAGAACAGATGAAGCATCAGGCAAACTGAAAAATATTGTTTTGAGTACCTCTGAAAACCAAATTAAGAGAAGTCATTATGGGGTTTTTTTTGCCTTTTATTCATTTTAGCCTTTTATGTGTGTTGGACAATAATGTGGTTCTTAGTTTCAAAGGTTTGAAAAACAGGCTAGAAAAGAAAGCATCAAAATGGTTATTTGTAAAGACATAATTTTACTTAGTACATAAGTGTATTGTGAAGAATGCTGAAGATTGTGTTTCTACGTAGCTGTATTTCAGCTACCTACTGAACATATATTTATAAGCAGCTACAATACATGGCAGGAAATACTGCTACCTTAATGGCATTTTAAGAGAGGTAGTATTTTGTTTAAGTGAAAGATCAATATTAAAGGCAAGTAGTAAACCTCAACAAGATTGCCAAAGGTCACAGATTGCTTCATATGGGCACGCTGATTTAAAAGTAGTAATACAACGCTTGGCTTGGAAGAAAAAACCCAGAATCCTTAAACTAGCGATAAACTTTTATGAAGAAATAGTTTGGGAGATTTTGCAGCACTCAGTCCTCTAAAGATGTTATAAGATCTTGGTACATGGAAGCTAAATGCTTTATTGGACCATTAAGTTATGTGCTGAATAATGGATACCCTATGGAAAAAAACATAAAACTCAGTGTTACAATTAAAAGATGGCTTTAAAAAAGAATTGATAAAACAATATAAAGCTCTATACAGGATACATTACTGGCAATAGGCGAAAATTTCACCTCCTGGCCTAATATAAGGTTATAGTGTATTGATAAAAACAGTAGAAAGTAGTGCTGACAAATGTAAAACCTTATTGGAATAAGCTTTAATAGTGCTTCTCATTTTAGTTGGTACCTACATACTCAGGCTAAAAACATGTTCCCTGAAGACGAGATATTGCTGTCTCGTAATGATAAATACTAAAAGAGTAGATGTAAATTATGGTAGTCCATTACGCATTCATTCTTAATAGCAAAGAAAGTACCATTAGTTGTAATTACAAGCCTAGATGTAAGTCCCCAATAATCAATATTTTATAACTGTTCAAACATCCCCACCTTAAATAGTCTCCCAAATTATTACCTGCAGTCATCAAATAGTAGAAAACTTTTGCAATATATGGCCAAGTACTTAACCGGTTTCAGTATACACTTTAAATAATACACAATTACTTGTGATGTTAGGACATTCATTCTTAATTATTCTGTGTGGAGAGCTATATGGGGCACATTATTCTGTATGTTAGGCTATGTGGGGCATGTTATACTGTATTGAGGGCTAAATGGGGCCCTTTATTCTGTATGGAGGACTATGTGGGGACCATTTTTCTGTGTGGAGTGCTATATGGGGCACATAATTCTGTATGTAATGCTATGTGGGGCACATTATACTGTGTGGAGGGCTAAGTGGGGCCCATTTTTCTGTATTGAGGGCTATGTGGGGCTAATTATTCTGCATAGAAAACTATGTGGGGACCATCATTCTGTGTAGAGGACTATGTGAAGCACGTTATTCCGTATGGAGGGCTATGTGAAGCCCATTATTCTGTATGTAGGGCTATTTTGGGTCTGTTTACTGTATGGAGGGCTATGTGGTGCACATTATACTGCATGGAGGGCTATGTGGGGTTGATGTCAGCTGTGTAGTGTCAGCTGGCATCAAGCTCTTGTGTTAATTACTGAGAACTGTCTATCACACACCCCCATTACTAACCCAGTAAGTAAAAGGAAAAAAACACAAAAATAGTTTATAAACTATTATAGTTTATTAACACTCCCCAACTCTTTCCCTTGTTCACCAATATATTAAAGAAAAAAATGCAAATCTGATGTAGTCAAGTGATTCAGATGTAGACCAAAAATGGAAACCTGAAAGACGTAAAAAAAGAGAAACACAAACAGGAGACTGTCCTCATTTACCAATTTTTTCAGAAGCTAAGTTCCAGGTCCAGCGGTTTCCACAATATTTCTCAATTAAGTAGACCAAAGTCGATGGAGCTTCAGAACGAGACTCTATAGACTATGAGCAGCAGACACTCCTGGCTCACGCTGCACTCCATGTCATCCATCTGATACCCGGTGTCTGTGATGACTGGTGATATCAGGAATGCTTATGTTCATCACTGTGATACCCGGTGAATGTGATGGGTGGTGACGTCAAGAACATCATCGCTCATCACTCTCATTAAGTCACCGCTCATCACAGTTGCCAAGTATGAGATTGATGAGCAGTGACGTTCCTGATGGCAAATCTCATCACAGTCGCTGGGTATCATGGAGCGCAGTGGGAGCTGGGAATGGCTGCTGGCTTTTTCTGAGGCTCCATAGCTTTTTATCTAATTAATTGAGGAACGTTGTGGAAACTGCTTGACTATGTCAGACCTGTGAACTTTACTTTTGAATAAATTGATGAATGAGGGAAAGTCTCTTGTTTTTATTTATCTTTTTTTATGTCTTTCAGGTTTCCATTTGTGGACTACGTGAAATTCCCTGGACTATGTTGGAATCCCTGGACTACATTGGACCTGCATGTTTTTTGTTTATAAATTGGTGAATCTGGGAAGCGTTAGGAAAAGTTTTTTCAAATATATTATATTATTTGTATGTGTATTTTTCTTTTTACTTTCTAGGTTAGTGATGGGGCTGTCTAATAGACACCTTTCCATTACTAACACCAGGGCTTGATGCTAGTTAGCAATACACAGCTGATGTCAACAGCAACTGCCATTACCCTGATTGCCACCCCACCAGTGCAATTGATAAAAGCCAGGTAAAGCACAAGAATTGGTGCATCTAATGTAATACACAACTTCTGAGGCAGCTGTGGGCTGCCATTTTTTTGGCTAGGAAGGACCCAATAACCATGGACCTTCCCAGCTTTTTACTGGCTTTCATCTGTCTCTATAACATTTTTGCACATTTTTAACATAACATTTTTAACATTCTTAATTTCTTGAATGCATTTTAATTCTGGTATGTGTCACACAGATGTGTCACGCATATGGATGTCTCACGGATGTCATCCATGTGCTGTAAGAGTTTTTCACGTACTCATAGACTTCTATTGACCCTTTTCGTTCTGTGCTGACAGCAAAAAATGGACAAATCTCCTTGTGGATCAAACAGACACACATGTGAAAACAAGGAGGTATAAAGATCAACAGACATTTTAATGAGAATGAATGTGAAAATGTCTTTAGTACGTGTGAAAACGGATGCCACATGTTTCAGAAACATGACATTTGAAGGGAATCTTAAACAGTGCAATCCCAAGACAGTGAATCATTGTTTATGAAATATGTAAACATTTTGCAGATTAATCAGACATTTATTTAACCCTTGTCTGCTATTATTATTGGGTAGAGATAACAAGATAGAGGATCTGCTGAGATTTGAATTCATGCACATTTTAAATGGAGAATTCGATTCACAGCAGATTTATTCTCTGTTAAATGAATGTCCTTTATTATGCTCTGGGGTCTGAAAAGACCCAACGAAATTATACCTGTAAGTTGTAGAAAAATGAAACCGTATACTTACTTCATAGCTTACCTCTGCTGTTGCCCATATGGTCTTCATCTTAATTTCTTACTGCTGCTGCATTCTGCATCTTCATGGTAGGCTAGGATTTCCATAACAAGCTTGGATTAAAGAGTCTAGTTTGGGCCTATTGCAGATAAAAATCCTGACCTCTGCATGGTAACATCACAACACGTCATGACATCACAATATAACTGCAACCTTACAATTTGCGTGGGTAGAGATGTCCTTTGAATATTTGTAGACAGGAAAATTTGTCCTAGAGTACCTGTTGTAAGGTGGTGGTGCATGTGTTGACATTACGATACTGCTGTGATCTTAGGGGTACTTCTCACATAGCGAGATCGCTAGCGAGATCGCTGCTCAGTCATGATTTTTGTGACGCACCAGTGACCTAGCAATCTCGCTGTGTGTGACACTGAGCAGCGATCTGGCCCCTGCTGTGAGATCGCTGCTCGTTACACACAGTGCTGGTTCATTTTTTGGACGTTGCTCTCCCGCTGTGAAGCACACATCGCTGTGTTTGACAGCGAGAGAGCAATGATCTGAATGTGCAGGGAGCAGGGAGCCGGCGTCTGGCAGTCTGCGGTAAGCTGTAACCAAGGTAAATATTGGGTAACCAAGCGAAGCCCTTTGCTTGGTTACCCGATATTTACCATGGTTACTAGCGTCCACCGCTCTCACGCTGTCAGTGCTGGCTCCATGCTCCCTGCACAAGTAGCCGGAGTACACATTGGGTAAATAAGCAAAGCGGTTTGCTTATTAATCCGATGTGTACTCTGGCTAGGAGTGCAGGGAGCAAGCACTAAGTGGTGTGCGCTGGTAACCAAGGTAAATATCGGGTAACCAAGTGCTTGGTTACCCAATATTTACCTTAGTTACCAAGCGCAGCATCGCTTCCACGTGTCACTGCTGGCTGGGGGCTGGTCACTGGTCGCAGGTGAGATCTGCCTGATTGACAGCTCACCAGCGACCATGTAGTGACGCACTAGCAATCCTGACCAGGTGGGATCGCTGGAGCATCGCTAAAGTGTGACGGTACCCTAACAACACTCATACAGAGAGTTGTGCTGAGGAAGTTTCAACCTAATGTGAAGTTGCAGTGCTAACAGATGTGCCAACGACCATATGGAGGAAATTGTAAAGTAATGGGGGTTGAAGAGGTGAGTGATGAAGTATGTTTTTTTATTTTTTCCATTTTGCCTGCCCTTTACAGTTCAGCAAATTGCTAGCCAGCTGACATTTTACCTAAATCATGCAGAGCAAATTACAAAAAAATCTGCATTCTGGAGAATATGGAATTTTGAAAGGATTGATTAGAATTCAATTCCACTTTAATAACCTCATTCAACTTAGGCATGAGGTGTCTAGGGGTAATAGCCAACAATCCACCCAGCCTTGGCCATGGAGTTTATCAAAGGGATTAAGTAAACAATTTTAACTTTTCCACAGGTAAATGAAAGCCAAATAATACATGGAGGAACCCTTTTTTGTGAAGAATCCAGTGCTATTCTCATCCTCTTCATGAAAATATCAAATGAAAGATATTCCTGAGTAATATACTTAGGATTATGATACTTCAGGCCATGTTCACAAAGTAACTTTAAATCTAAACAGACTTACATATATCCTGTGTCTTCATAAATATTAAATAGCATTAAGTGTTTATAGTCTAGCCCCATAGAGATGCATTTCTTTTCTATAACACACGTAGAGAAACGAATGTTGTATTTTACCCCATTTTTTAAGCTTTCACAGACGTTGACTTGAGTCATTGCCTGCGCTTGCATCTTCTATATCTGTAATTACATTGATTCCTCCATGCACGGTGACTGGCAAAGAAAATAAAATATATGAATCCAAGTCAATGGCATTTGCACATACCATGTAACACAGATAGAGTGTTGTTTTGTAAATATTATTTGAGTGGTGCCGCTGAGCCCTCCAGTGCTGATATTCACCCCATCAGGATGTTTTCTGTCCCGTGACTGGTACTTTCAAATGTGCTCATCCATCTTCTTGTCCCATTACATTTTGTTTGAATGATGCTCTATACCCATTAAAATTGATGGAAAAGAACAAAGAGAAGAAAAATGTGTCCTTCAATTGATTGTGTCTTTCAGGGAGCAAATGAGGCTACTGAGATTTCAAGAAAAAAGGGAGATTATTTTGGTTTGCTTCTTACCATTCTGAACAATGCTTATTTGAATTGGTTTCAGTCGCTAATGCTGAAATATTGTATTGTATAATTAATATGTATCTTATAAAAATAGGCATTTTATATCTTTGCATGTATTATAGGTATATATATTATGTTCTGTCTCTCTACAAGATGTTACATTATTTACAGCGTATATTGCTATGTTCTGTTTTATGATATACACATTAGTGCTCAACATCATTATGTATTGTGTAATAAAAAGTAAAGAAAATGAACTAAGAAATTAGCTAGACTGAGTTTGAAATGGATGAATATTGAGGTTTGGACCTGCTTTATTTATATCTTGATTCAAAATTAGTCTTAAGGTGCATCACAGAATATATTATGTGCCTCACTTGCCCAATATATAGTCCATGTCTGCCCTTAGTGAGAAAATATTTGGATATATGAAATAAATTTGCTTTCTCTGGATCAACATGTTAGGTTATAGGTTGAACTCAATGGAGTTAAAGGGAACCTGTCAGGTGCAATATGCAGCCAGGACCAAGAGCAGTTCTGGGTCCATATTGCTAATCACTGCCTAACTGTCCCTGTATACACTAGAGATAAAGAGATCTTTAGAAAATGTATTTCCAAAGATCTTTTATGATATGCTAATGAGCGCAGTTACTAGTCGCAAGGGTGTTATTTCCTGCATTCATTCCACCTTTTTATTATGTTAGGACACCCACAGGGGCATGCTAACATGCTGTTCAATGCTCATTGACTCGTGTCATCAGTAGTGATGCACGTACCTGTGTCCCCTGTCACCACTGATCAGAATGTCCGGCACTTCCAGTCATGCGTACTATGAAGCCGAGTGTACGCATCCCGGCTTCAGATAGGTCTAGTGGCAATGACTGGAAGTGCTGTGGGACTTTTGGTCATGCGTACTGAGCTTAAAGTCAGAGTCATCAGCGGTGCAATGGACACACGGAGTGCTAACATGATAAAAAGGTGGAATGAGAACAGGATCTAATGCTCTTGTGATTAGTCCCTGCGCTCAGTAGCATATGATATAAGATGTTTAGAAATACTTTTTGTAAAGATCTCTTTATCTATGCTAGTGTATACAGGAACGATTAGGCAGGGATTAGCAATATGCACCTAGAGCTGCTCGTGGTTCTGGGTGCATATTGCACCTGACAGGTTCCCTTTAAGTCTACCTTCAATTTTAAAACTATCAAATGTACAATCTTCATCAAAAACATATTTCTAACTCTCGTTAGCAAATTAGAAAAAAAGAAAAAGAAAAAGCCCTTATTAGCAGTTTAATCCAGTCATACATAACCCACAAAGAATGGTAATATTATTAACATGCAGTCTATTTTTCTACATGCTTTTAAATTTCTCCTTTTTTTGAAAGAAGGTTGTTTTCTTAAGATTATTTTTGTAATATTTTTGTCTTTTGTCTTTGTTCACATATATACATCTTAAAGAGGCACTCCCATGAAATGTTTTATGCCCTAAACCTGTCTAAACATATACAGTATGTAATGTAGTGATAAGGCCCCGTCACACACAGAGATAAATCTTTGGCAGATCTGTGGTTGTAGTGAAATCATGGACATATTGTTCCATTCGTACACAGCCACAAACCTGGCACTGATTGTCCACAATTTCACTGCAACCACAGATCTGCCAAAGATTTATCTCTGTATCTCTGTGTGTAAAATGACCTTAAGTGTGTTAGTATACATACCAATATCCAACCTCCATGATTTCCAGTGCTGCTCCAGTCTTCTCGCTAACATGACTGCAATATTGATTTACCAGATCAAACTTTTGATTTCTGAATGAACCAGAAGTCGTTTTTACAAAGTTAGTCAATGGAGCCTTGTTCTGACTCTCCATAGACTAAAGGCCCCATTACACGCGTCGATTTATCGTGCGATCGCATGTGCGATCGCACCCGCCCCCATCGTTTGTGCATTACGGCAATTTGTTGCCCGTGTCCACAAAGTCGGTAACCCCCGTCACATGTACTTACCTTCCAAATGACCTTGCTGTGGGCGGCGAACATCCTCTTCCTGAGGGGGAGGGACGTTCGTCGTTACAGCGACGTCACTCAACGGCCACCCAATAGAAGCGGAGGGGCGGAGATGAGCAGGACATAACATCCCGCCCACCTCCTTCCTTCCTTGTTGCCGGAGGATGCAGGTAAACTGTGTTTGTTATTCCCGGGGTGTCACACGGAGCGATGTGTGCTGCCTCAGGAACGACGAACAACCTGCATCCAGGAATATGACCGATATTATGAAAATGAACGACGTGTCAACGAGCAATGATAAGGTGAGTATTTTTGCTTGTTCACAGTCACTCGTAGCTGTCACACGCTGCGATATCTCTAATGATGCCGGATGTGCGTCACGGAATCCGTGACCCCGACGACATATCGTTAGATATATCGCACCGTGTAACACCCCCTTTACACTGTAAAGTGACTTCCAGCTCACACATAAACCCCAGTGTGATCCGGTGAGTTGAAATGGCAGTCATGTAAGTGAGATGAGGATCTGAGAAACCAGGAAAGACTGCAATTGATAAGAATATGAAATATGAAAGGTCTTACTCTACATTACATAAACATTTACAGAAGTTTAGGGCATAAAAAATGTAATGGGAGTACGTAGATTTTGTCTTGAATTCTGCACAGATGATATCCAAATCCCATGCTTGTAAATGGGGCTTCTGTAACCTCCAATCACATGCATTGGAAAATGACAATGACACTGATTATTGTGCAGATTTGTTGAACACTTGAAGCACATTTGCATTACCTTTGTGTCAGATATCCAAGGTTTGAATCTCAGATTACAGTAGCAGTTGGATTTTAATCTGACATGTGGACATACCCTAATGTGGAGATGAAAATGAGTCCTCAAGTAATCTACATTCTAAATATTGAAATTGCAACATCAAAAAGGGAAATTTTAAGAATTATGGAAATCACAGAGTGCATAGACATCTTACTATTATGCAAATCATGACAAAATGTAAACAATATTTTGAAACATTTCAATTTTTTTCAGTATTGAGTATGAGCACTACGTGCAGAATTACAGGCACTTATACACATTGTCATGCTATCAATGAGGTAATATATAGTTGTCTGAGAAATATTTTGCCATTATCAGAGCAATGTGCTGCTTCCACCTATCGCACTTCGGCATGTAAATCATCAACATTCACTGTTGGCAGCTCGTTTTGCAATTGTGCACATCCCAGATGTGCTCAACTGGAGACAAGTCCATAGACAGTAAAGGCCATGGTAGCATGTTAAGGCAGCGCAAGATAGCCACAGTAGCCCGAGCAACATGCAGCCTGGTGTAGCGATGTTAACAACTGGAGAAATGACTGCCCATCTGGTTAAATGGCCAAATCAATGTGACCCCAAGTTGTTAGCGTAAATAGAATGAAGAATAGGGGTCCAATATACCCCTACATACCATACATTATACCACACCATACCATTATCCTGAAAGTAGGACTGATATGACTTTCCCATGTGAAGATCGTGGCCACAGTTCAATTTTACATTGATTTTGTGGTGGAACCATTGGTACAGTCTTTTCTCCAAAGTGTCCAAGGAGCCATTTTTCAACACCACTACACCAGGACACATGTTGCTCGTGCTGCTCTGAGTAGCCTGCTTGGCCTAAATGGGTTATCATGGTCTGCAGTGTCGCCAAACCCTGTCTTGAGTCAAGAACATTTAAGGTGTCATTGGATGGCAATTGCAAAGTGAACTGCCAGCAGCAGATCTTGATGATTTGAGTGTTCAAGTGCATTGTGTGGAAAATATTCCTCAGTCAACTATTAATAACCTCATTGAAAGCATACCAAGGCATGGATGTACTTGTTTTTCTGTATTTTTCAACTGGCTAACACGGTACCAAAACTTTTTCACTTGTATTTCTGTATGTGGCACTCATACTTGATATTGAATATATCACAACTGTTTGAAAGTTTTCTTTTCATCATTTGCATATCATCAATGTGTTCTTTTGTTCCTTAATTCCATGACTTTTACTTTTTAGTATTGCGATTTCAATGTTAAGGAGTGTAGTTTAACATATGTTTTAGAAAAGAAATTGCAAAAACAAAATGTAATCCAGTCTCTGATTTGTAAAGGGTGTAACATACCTTACCTGTGCAATTAGTTAGTGGGGTGTACATTTTAAATTAAAATAATTTTTTACATTCTTCAATAGTTGGTATCCCAGAAACCAGCAACTGGACTAGTATTATAGTTTGGCAATTTAGATTTTTAAGCGTATTACACAATACTCCAAAAGAAATGGGATCATATAACTCCTAATAAGTGCAAACCAGTGTGCATACCTGTATTGCTTTATCACTACTACTGTGAGTTTGATTAGAACACACTGTGCACATCCGAGACCCATGCTTGTTGAATATATTAAAAATGACTGGAATCTCTCATATAATTTCCCTTGTGTACCAAACTCCTGTGTAGAGTATAAGCTTTCGACCTTTAGGTCATGATTTGTCTTGAGGCCATAGCGAGGTTGGCAAATCTTTATATTGTTTTCCCATGAGACAAGTCCAATAGATGAAAAAAAGGAAGAAAGACAAAAAAAAATAAATACATTGTTTATATCCTTTTATGTTATAGTCATTCATTTCCTAAGTGTATATTGTACTGTGACGTGTTTATTCTTCAGAAGAGAAGTATTAGGTTCTTCCACTTCGTAGCTATGGTTTGATGAGCAAGGCTTATTACTTAAAGTACTATGAACTTTTGACCAAGGATTTTTTTAAGCTTCTATTAACCAGATGTACAAGGGCTTAGTCATTTCACAAAACTGATTATGATACTGTATTTGTTAAAGTGATTTACATAAGACTGCACCTTAACTTATTGTACTTCATTATCTAAAAAAATCTACTCACCTATATTATTCCTTTAAAGCAGACCTGGGCAAGGGGCGGCCCGCGGGCCACATCCGGCCTGCCTACTCTCTGTGACCGGCCCGCCTGGCTCCGGGCGTCCTTGCTGGCCGGTCACTGATGAGGGCAATCTGACCTGTTGTCCGGAGCTCCAGGCTCCGGGCGGCCCGTGGTCAGATTGCCCTCATCACACGCTGCGTGCCGGCAGGTTACAGAGGACAGATACTGCAGCACCGCACAGTGCAGCAGCGGAACGCAGGAATCTGTCCTCTGTTTCCTGCCGGCACTTTCTCTGTGACACACACGCGCGTGCCCTGATGTCGTCAGTACGGCGCGCGTGTGTGTCATTTGAAAAGTTCCCACCCGGCAGGAGAAGAAGATGCAGCAGCCGGAGCCCGTACGGAGAGAGGAAGCAGCTCAGCGGGGGGCCGTACAAGAGAAGAAGGATGTCAGCGGGAGCCCGTACGGAGGTGCCTGAGGAGGGAGAGGTGAGTGGTGACTAGTAACCTGAGGGGACAATGAGGGGAGTGGAGGGGGGGTGGGGTAACTGGTGAGTAATATTTGGGTGTAGTGATGTAGTATATGGCAATGTAGTTTTACAGGTGTAGTATATAGGGGTCTAGTGATGTATATGTGGATGTAGTGATGTATATTACAAGTGTATATAGGGGTGCAGTGATGTATATTACAGGTGTATATAGGGGTGTAGTGATGTATATTACAGGTGTATATGGGGGTGAAGTGATTTATATTACAGGTGTATATGGGGGTGTAGTGATGTATATTACAGGTGTATATGGGGGTGTAGTGATGTATATTACAGGTATATATGGGGGTGTAGTGATGTATATTACAGATGTATATGGGGGTGTAGTGATGTATATTACAGGTGTATATGGGGGTGAAGTGATGTATATTACAGGTGTATATAGGGGTGTAGTGATGTATATTACAGGTGTATATGGGGGTGTAGTGATGTATATTACAGGTGTATATGGGGGTGTAGTGATGTATATTACAGGTGTATATGGGGGTGTAGTGATGTAGTATATGTAGTATATGGGGATTGTTTGTGTATATATGTATATAGCGTGTGCGTGTGTGTATGTATGTGTGCGTGCGTGCAGAGAGAAAAGCCCGTAACTGCGAGTGGTACTGGAGTTACATCGGGTACCACGTGCTCTCTCCCCGCCCCCTGCAGCGCCATACCGCCATTACAGGGCCTGATTGCGTTTCTCCGGTACCTGTTTGCATACATGTGACAGGTACCGGAGAAAACACGAGTCTGTGAAATAAAAAGATTTTCCATATTTACCTGCTTTCTTCAGCTCTGCTGCCTCCCGCTCCTGACCACTGCTCATTCATTGATTATTCACCGCACTCAGGACCTGGAAGCCGGAGCATTGCGATGACAGCACCGGGCACAGCACCGTTGAGGACATCACCGCAGGGACAGGTGAGTATTCTGCAAGCACAGTGACCTCCAGGAGGTCATCAGAGTTTCCAATGAACTTTGATGACCATCCTGCGACACTCACGCTACAGCTTCATGGGTTCATCAGAGTTCATTGGGAACTGTAACGAGTCCCCGAGATGCTCCGGCTTCCAGGTTCTCAACACACACACACACCTGTATACTCACCCAGCGATGCGGTCCCCAGCGCTGTCCCTGCTTCCAGCTGCTCACTGCAGTGAATATTCAGTGAGTATAATTACCAGCGATAAGGAGCGGGAGGCAGCAGAGCCAGAGACAGCAGCGCTGGAGAGAGGTAAATATAGAAAATCTTTTTAATAAAAAGACCCGTGTTTTCTCTGGTATTTGTCACACTGATGTCACACAGATCACATCAGTGTGCGATCCGTGTGACACCCGTGCTGCCAGAGAAAAAAAGGACATGTGTGCGTGCAGGGCCACGAGGGGTCACACAGTCCGTAACTTACTGTTTGTATATGAAGGGATAGTATATATGCTATATACAGTATTGGGTAAAACTGAGTTAATTATATTAGTCCGGCCCTCTAAAACCATCCCAATTTCTCATGCGGCCCCATGGGAAAATTAATTGCCCACCCCTGCTTTAAAGAAAACATTATAGTGGAGAGGTTCTGTTATGAGACAGAAATGTAATGGAATTTGGGATCAATTTTAACACCAAAGCAAGTGTTTGCATGAAATTTTCTTAATAAAGTGCAAATAATCCAGCCCAAAAAGTTCCGCATACACAAAAATGATTGACCGAAAAGTTCCTGAGTTCTCTGTGAGGGAACTCAACCAAACTGCTTAGACAGTTTTTCTCCACGCAGAATGAAGGATCTTTCTCTCTCCTGACTGGGGATGAGTAAACCCGAACTGTAAAGCACCTAATGTTTAGTGCTTGAACCAGAACATGGACTTCTCATGGAAGTCCGTGGTTGAGTTCAAAGTTTAGATGCTGTTGAGATACTGAATAAAGTTTGTTGAAAAGCTTCAGCACAGCCAATCATCAAGCTTTATGGCATGGGGAAAATGCGTGTATGCTACTGAGAACAAAATAATTAAAAACTTTAAAAAAATTATGAGGGATCCCCTATGTTTTTGATAACCAGCCAAGGTAAAGCAGACAGGTGTAGTCTGGAGCCATCAGCTGTATGCTTTACATTGGTTAGTTATCAAAAATAGAAAGGATTCTACGTAATTTTTTTAAAAATAATTTAAAAAAGCATTTTTGATAACCAGCCAAGGTAAAGCAGATAGTTGGCAGCTGGTATTATAAGGCTGGGAAGGCACATGGTTATTTGGCCCTTCCCAGCCTAAAACAGCAGCTCACAGCCGCCTCAGAAGTACTGCATCCATTTGATGCACCAATTCTGGTGCTTTACCCAGTTTTTCCCAATTGGCCTGATATAGTGGCATTCTGGGTAAAATTTTCATGTTGATGTCAGCTGTGAATTAAAAGCTGGCATCAAGTCTAAGGGTAAGTAGTGGAGAGACATTTATCAGACCCCCCATTGCTAACCAGATATGTGTAAAGTAAAGAAACAAACACACATACACACAGGAAAAAAATAGTTTATTTCAATAAAGACTTCCCCACAATCCCTCATTTACCAATTTACTAGTTTAAAAAAAATCTGTAATTGTTATGGACATGATTATGAACTGTTATTATGAGTATTAAGAATTATATGAAGATAACCAAAAACAAGACTTAAGATGGCGCTTGAAATATGTACCACACCTATATTCAGCAGACATCATAAGACTCACCAGACATACTGGGACTTTCATTTGATAAGCGAATCATGCTGACTTAGCTTAATATAAAATGATGAAAAACATATACATATATCTATATCGCAGAATAAGCTCTTTTACAGTTTACCCAATAAGAGACGTGTTACGTATTCTTGGCTCCTAGCCACCTGATTTCTTTAAATGTATGTGAACTTCCGTAATTAAAGTAGGCATATGTTCAACCTAGATCTGTGTACATTACTGGTCTCTGGATGAATGAGATAGTCACAAATGACTCAGATGATTTGGATGCAGACGGATTTAAGGTGTAGATGCATAACTTGGATTGCATCACTGTAAAATTATGCCCGCCATAACATAGTGTCCAATGAAGTCCTTAGAATCCTATGGAGTCTCATTCTCAGAATGAAGCTCAATCGGTCAATAGTGGTCAGTGGCAGCAACAGAATTTCTCATACTGGTGGCTGCCGCTGACTGTTATCTAATGGTTGCCCCACTTCTGCGGCAGCTGCAGGCTATTATTTTTAGGCTGATAAAGACCAAATAACCATGGACCTTCCCAGAATGATACTACCAGCCCCCAGCTGGCTGCTAATACCTTGACTGGTTATCAAAAATTGGAGGAAGCCACACCGCTTTTTTAATTTTATTTATTTATAAATAAATTATTTTAAAATTGCATGGAATCCCCTCTATTTTTGATAAACAGGCAAAGTAAAGCAGACAGCTGAGGGATTTTTATAATTATTTATTTATTCCCTATCCACATTTGCTTAAAGGACAATTGTTCAGCTTTTACCTTACCTATATCTTGTTTCCTTTTGCAGCCCTCAAGCCCTTACAATGGCCATTTTAAAGGACAAAAGTTTGGGTCCCCATTGACTTTTTTGTGGTTCAGGGTCCGAGGTTAAGTTCAGGTTTAGTCCGGGTACCAAATCAAACTTTTAACCTGAACATACATGGGTCTGCTCATCGTTACTCCTCACATCATGTGTTCAGACAGGAGGTTTCCACACACGTTAGATGGGTTTGGCCAACTTTTATCTAAAGTGTGTGGGTGCCTTAAATGTAGGTTCACATGTATGTTGGAGGCTTCATTATGCCTCTGTGGCAAGCATAAGCAGGCTGCACATTCTTTTCTGGTAAATTACTAAACTTGTTGCAGAATGTTTACACACAATATTATAGTTAGTTCAATAGGGTCTGTTGGGAGCTGTGGTTTTACAGCATCTGCATTAAATTCCATTTTTCTGCACATTCAGATGAGAACCAAACGTAAGCCATCTTTTGTGCACATTACCATTAATAGTAATACAGTATATTGGAACATGGAACCATAATGTAAAAACAAAATATAGTGTAATATTTGAAATGTGAATTTGGTCAGGTTTAAATAACTCTTTAGCATTGCCTTCCTTTAGAAAAAGCATATTGTCACAAAAACTCGCTTTTTATTGCCTTTCAAACCATTTTAGAATTTAATAAGTATATATATAAATTCAATCTGCCACAACTCCCTTAATGTGTGAAACAGATTAATTCCCAAGCCTGAAAGATGAGTGCCCTCCATCACCTAGGTTCTAAATGTAAATGTAATTCCCATTAAATGAACATTAATTTTAGAAAAATGAAACTTACAGTACAATTACAGCTTGCTGCTTGTAGAGAGGCCAACTTCCCCCCACCCTCCATAATTACCTCTGCTCCTCATTATGTGATAGAAACAAGGCTGTTCAGTGTGTGACATCAAGAAGTTGCAAATGACTTGCACTTGAGTGATGGTATGCATGTGATTTTAGTTCTGCTTCATTACCCGTTTATGAATGAGTGGTAATCTGTGCCTCCTTATACCTCCCTTTTCACGGGATCATACACATAGGCCAAGTTGGACATGTTCTCTGAAGCAGTTCCCTGCACGTTTGTTGTGCTTTTGATGAATAGTTTATGCGCTTTTCTGACAAATATTTTTCACATCTATGAATTTGCATTAGCCCTGGTTAATTATGCATTTAGTACTGAGTTCTTTCTAAAGATACAGCAAGATCTCTGTTTCATTCCCCACAGCGTGCGTAGGATGTATGCTTATCCTCGGAGAGAACATTTCCAAACTTGTAATTTTTGTTGGTAAAAAATGAAAGAGACAAGAAACAATTCAGCAAATGTGTTTTATGTATTTGTGGTTTAAGAAACCAATCATGTTAACAATTGTAATATGTATGTAGAAATACAAAAATGTCTGTTCACCGAGCTTGTGCGCCACATTTTCTACATGACCACAGATGCAGAAAATTAATAAGGTCAATACTGATAATAGTGCCGTCAGTTGATACTTAATTGTTCTCTACATGAGTCAGAGAAAAAGTCTGCGTCTGGTGCTCAGAGGCCATAAAGGTTACCAAATGGTTCATTGCTGGCCTGCCAAATCAATACTAAATACACTTTTGAAAATCTAATAAAACCTACGTACTATGGTTAACAGCCAAAAGAATTAAAAAGGAACCAGTCATTAAATTCATATTCCCCAAACTACGAGAAGCAGGAATCAGAGCATGGCTGCACGACTGCAGACTGTCATTGATTTCTCTGAAACGTACATAAGTGAAAACAGTTTGAATGTATGTACATATATATGCAGCTACATGGGAAAGACCTGTTAATCAACTGGAGTAAGACAGGGTGAGGGTCTCCCTGGATTTAACTAGTCTCTCCCTATTATACCCATCCAGATTCTTAAACAATATTTTCTCAGAAAAATTGCAACAGTTTAGAGAAAGACATTCCTGGCCATATGCATGCAACCAGGCTCTCATTCATGCTGCTCATGGTTTGGGCAACATGAATCTAATAACAGATTCCCTTTCACAGGGTTGTCTCATTAACAACAAATATCTTTTCACAGGATAGATGAAAAATGTACGATTGCTGGAGATACCATCACTGGGTAAAGACTCGTAGCAGCACTTAGCACTATTGTAGCCCTAACAATTGAGATTTATCAATATATTAGTAATGCACTTAACCTAAGTTAGTGTACAATATCGCTTCTTCTCATTACATTTTGAAAAATATGCCCATTATTAAGTATTCAGTTATCTGTCTGCTAGTTCATGTTTTGTCATTTCAAGTTAGGGCGGCGTTACACGAGACGATTTATCGTGCAATCGCATGAGCGATCGCACCTGCCCCTGTCGTTTGTGCGTCACAGGCCATTTGTTGCCCGTGTCGCACAAAGTCGTTTACCCCGTCACACGGACTTACCTCCAGAACGACCTCGCTTTGGGCGGTGAACATCCTCTTCCTGAAGGGGGAGGAACGTTCGGCGTCACAGCAACGTCACACAGTGGCCGCCCAATAGAAGTGGAGGGGCGGAGATGAGTGGGCCGAACATCCCGCCCACCTCCTTCCTTCCACATTGCCGGCGGGACGCAGGTAAGCTGTGTTCGTCGTTCCCGGGGTGTCAAACGGAGCGATGTCTGCTGCCACGGGAAAGACGAACAACCAGCATGCAGAAGGAGGAACGACTTTATGAAAATGAATGATGTGTCAACGAGCAACGATAAGGTGAGTATTTTTGTTCATTCACAGTCGTTCGTAGCTGTCACACGCTACGATATCTCAAACGATACCGGATGTGCGTCACGGAATCCGTGACCCTGACGACATATCGCCCGATATATTGTAGCATGTGACGCCGGCCTTAGTCTTCTGACCAAACCTCTCTACTAGCTGTCATCACCAAAATATATTTACTAACTAGGGATGAGCGAGCACTACCATGCTCAGGTGCTTGGTACTCGTAATGAGCAGGTAATGCTCGGATAGGCACAACTTGAGTACTCAAAAAAAAATGGAAGTCAATAGGGAACTCAAGCATTTTTCCGAAAGAGTCTTCATTCAAACAAACTTTTCATGTTTCAGTTTTTTAACTCTATGCTTGCCAAAATAGTAATGGGGGTGTCTGAGAGATGCCTATCCATCACTAACCCCTAGGGTTGATGCCAGCTAGCAATTCACAGCTTACTTCAACCACAAACATATTACCTCAATTGTCACCACACAAGGGCTGGGTGAAGCATCACATTTGGTGCATCTAATGAATGCACCACATCTGTGGTGGCTGCAGGCTGCTATTTTTAGGCTGTGAAGGGCAAAATAACCATGGGCCTTACCAACCTCATAATACTACCCCCAGCTGTCTGCTTTACCTTGGCTGGTTATCAAAAATAGGGATACCCTATGCTGTTTTTTAAAATTATTTTAATAATCATAAAAAAACACGTGGGATCCCCTCTATTTTTGATAACCAGCCAAGGTAAAGGTGAAGGATGCAGCCCGCAGTTGTCTGTTTTAACCTGGCTGATTATCAAAAATAGGGAGGACCCCACTTATTTTTTTTTCATCTTTATTGTTCACAGCAGCGGACAGGCAGCTGCCACATGCAAGAAATCCCGTTGATTAGCTGCACTGCGTTTCAACAAATTTTATCAAGAAGCACACTTTACCCGAAGTCCAAACTCGGACACAGACTTTTTTTAGTCCATGTTTAAGTCCAAAACTTGTTAGCTGGTGTTTGGTATGAACCCCGAACTTTACAGTTCAGGTTTGCTCATCCCTAGTCTCTTTTGTTTCAGTCAATTAAACTGTTAAATTACAAAATTTAACAACATTTTAATTGCAAAATTGCCCTTTATATCATTAGCTTACTAAATGCATCCTTTTTAGTTGACTTGAATTATATCTCTGTTACCCTCTCTACAGTAAAATGAATCAGTTAGTACAGTCAGCACAAAAGCCTGTCTCTTGAGGGCAGTGAAATATATAGGACTTTGTTAAGAAGTGTTAGAATAAAGAATCCCTTGTGTGTCTGGATTCCCGGCTCTGTTTCTTCTTTTCTACTAGCGTCAATATTATTTCCAATCCTTTACCTTCCTCTGTGAGCTTTACCAGAATACTGATATACAAGCATTATTGAGAGAATAAAAAAACAAACAAAAATAGCTTCCTAGGGAGTTTGACAAAGTTCTTTCATATGAGTGAATAGTTGGTGACAGGGAAAGAAGAGTTGCAATGTTCCTGAGAGCATCGCAGTACTGAGATTACTCTAGTAGATGTAGGAGACTGCAGAAACGAAGTGGAAAGACAGATCACATAATGAGGACAAAGAATCAGGCTTCCCACAAAAGGATTGTGAAGACGAGAGAGGATGGTTGCGCCTTGGCAGGTCATTCCCATTGCACCCTGCTAGGACTGATAAGCATGTGCTTGACAGTGTCTGATACTGATGTTAGCACACCTCTCTGCTCACTGCAAAGGCAGGAAGCTTTGGGAACGGATTGATAAGAAACACAATGAATAAATAAATAACAAAGCCCACTCAGTGAATTTAGTCATTTGCATTGCATTACTAAATAACTATGCTCCCACTGGCATTCATCTGATTGGGAACGGCGTGTTTAAAGGGCTAGTATGATTTATTGTCTCCATTCTATCAGACTTCTCTAAGCTAAAAGCCTAATCGTTTTGTACAATATTCTAAGATTTCATAACAGAATTATACAAGGACAAGTATATTTAACCATATCAAAAAATAACATCATAAAATTTTATACAAAAGTGTAAGTACAATAGCCGGAGGGTTCTGGAAGGTTAAAAAATATCACTTCTTATACCCAAAACCCATATTCTTATAAATGCGATAGTCTTATGTTTTTGTTAAAGTTCAGAACTACAGAAACACTTTGCTTGGAGCTATGAATTATACATGTGTAAGTGCAAATCAAGACATTAAAAGGGTTCTTCAAAATAGAAAGTTAACGGGTCTGAACATATATTATATTTATCAAGCAGAGTATATCATATAGGTATATTGTGCAATTGTGCTGATAGCTTTGTTTGTAGGGTATGTATGTAGAAAACATTAATATAAATGTTTTATGCATTTGCTGTAACTCACTATATTCTTAGAATATTAAATGTATGACTACAATCTTTGAGAAATTTCTTTAGTCACTCCAAAGTAGAAAACCTAGAAGTTAGAAATCTCATATTTAGTTCAAGAGATAAAATTGGAAAATAAAACAAAATAATAAACAACTAGATTTGGCTAAACCAAAGCATCACATAGCCTATAGTGAACCTACGGCTCTTGTCTCTCGTATGTCGTGTCTGCAGATTCTACCTCTTCAGCATATATACCTGAATACCTGATCTCCATGTGCTATCACGGATCACAGATCACATATAGCACATGGAGAACACACGTGTGCCATGGAGGAACATATGCGCTTTTAACACGTCAGTGAAAAACGTCTGTGTTTTTCACTGATGTGTGATAGAAGCCTTAGAAACAGCCTGTATAGTGGTGGCAAACAGATGAAACTGTTCTATAGTGCCCCCTATGGATATCATAAAACTTGCATGCTTTTCTTCTATGTACACCACATTTACATGTGAATAAACTAGCCTTTAAAAATGGTTGCCCACCATTGGAATAATGTATAAGGGGGCCTCTCAACTCTCCCCCAACAAATAATGATCCATTTGTTCTCCTTTTTTTATTAGAGGATCATTTTGTTCTCCTTCTAAATAAGCCACTGTCAGAAGAGTCTGACAGTGGCTTTCTCATACAGAATTCAAGGGTGCTCGAGTTGAGCTGAGCATTTTCTGTTCTTATCTTAGGGGATATTTGGTGCAATCAATGCAGAATTTTATCTAATGGCACTCTTACCACCTATAACACTTGTAAATACTACACAGATTGCCCAAAAAATGACCAAAAACAACCCAAAAACTTGTAATACTGCTGTGCAGAAGGTCATAAGGAGATAAGGAGACAAGGAAATTGGTGCCACTAAAGAGATAGGAGCTGATTGCTGCCATAAAACTCAAAATTGAGCAAAAGTATTTTTGCTTTTGGCATTTTAATGTCAGTCCCTGCTAAATGTACACATGGACCTCTTAATGAATTAGGAGTATTTTACCTCAGTAATTTCTTCATTAAGACTGCTGTATAAAATGCATGTCTTAAAGGGGTTTTACCACTATAAAAAATGTATCCTATCTAATAAGATCACTCATATCCATCACATTGTACCACGCAAATAGCAGAGTTTTCATAGCTGGCTGTCACATCTGGGTCTGAGCAGGTCAGTGACCACTACTGATGACTGATGCAGGCACACAGTGGTGTTCTATGCAGCTGTCTGCTTATACCATGGCCAAGAGGGTGTATTAATCTGTGACTCCTAACTTTTACTCATAATAACTGAAGAAGTGACCATTGCGCTCTCGGGCAGAGTACAGGCAGACAGCTCCATAGAACAATGCTGTGTGCCCGCATGATATAAATACTCTGACTGGCACATCAGTGTGAGCAGCGTTGGTGAGTATGTGCCAGTCAGAGCACTCATGTGTGTCTGCATCGTATATCATATAGTTATCAGTGCTGGTTACATGTGTCATTGATCTGATCAGCCCAATGTCTGACAGCCCATTATGAGAACCCTGCTGTCTGTATAGGGTCATGTGGAGGATATGTTCTCTCTCAGTCTGAATACCACCAAAATAACATGAGCAGGAGAATCCTACTTGTGCACTAATGGTGCCGTTACGGTTTGATGCAAATTAGAAGACTAGTGATCAGGTAGATTGATAAGCCTGATGTAAAAAAAATATTCATTTCTGGTATTAATTCTGAGAAGTGTATTATTTTTTCAATTTCTTTTGAGTTGGATGTAAGTTTTATTATGGCAAAACCCATTCAATGAATCAGCTTCATAGGATTGTAACACTCAGATGGGGCTGCTATGCATGAATAGGCTGTCTGAGCAGTAAAGTGCTATGTATAATCTGCCATGTCCTGCGTGGAAGGTGAAGCTAAAGGTCAGAAGACTGTGGGTGGAAGCTGCTTGGGCGTGCCAAAGAGAGGACAAGGTTCATAGCTAAGAAAATAAACCTGTATAAGGGTATGTTCCCACGTTGCAGATTTGGTTGCAGAAATTTCTGCAACGTGTCTGCATCTCTTGACACGAAAAATGCATTGTTTTGCTGCATTTTTTGATGCCTTTTTAATGTGTATTTGATGCGTTTTTGGCATGCATTTTTTTCATTGCTTTCAATGGGGAAAACGCAGGCAAAAACGCAGAAAGGATTGACATGCTGCAGATTATTTGCGGCACAAAATCTGCAAGGAGAAAATCCTGAATGCGTGCACTATGCTGCAGGATTCTCATAGACTTTGCTGGCATAAAGATATCCTTGCAGTTTTGTGACAAATCTACAAGTAAAAATGCATCAAAAAACGCTTTACACGCAACGACATCGCTAACGAGATATCGTTGGGGTTACGGAATTCGTGACGCACATCCGGCCTCGTTAGCGACGTCGTTGCGTGTGACACTTCCGAGCGACCGTTAACGATCCCAAATACTCACCAAATTGGGGATTGTTGACACGTCGTTCATTTTCAAAATATCGTTGCTGATTTGGGACGCAGGTCGTTCGTCGTTCCTGAGGCAGCACACATCGCTACGTGTGACACCCCAGGAATGACGAACAACAGCGTTCCTGTGTCCTCCGGCAACTAGGTGGGAGTGACGTTACTGCATCTGCTCTCCGCCCCACCGCTTCTATGGGAGGCCTGCTGTGTGACGTCGCTGTGATGCCGCACGCACCGCCCCCTTAAAATAGAGGCTGTTCATTGGCCACAGCGACGTTGTTAGGAAGGTAAGTTCGTGTGACGAGTACCTGCGATTTGCCCATGACGCATGAACGACGGGGGCGGGTGCTATTGCTAGCGACATCGCTAGCAATGTCGCTGCGTGTAAAGCGGCCTTAAGGCAATAAGTTATACTGAGCCTTGTGTTATAGCTGTTGAACTGCAACCTCTAGAATTACATAGACTGTGTATATTGCTGTGTTTGTCTCAGCAAAGAGAATATTATTGATACATACACATTAGTTTATAGGTTTTTCTGTTTGTGTGCTTGTTATACTAGTTGTTTTGTGGTATGTTACTATTGCTCATTAAAGACCTGTTACTTGCACCAGCTGCCTAACAGTCATTGTCATCACCCGCCTGGATCTTTCCACATTGTTGCTGGCCTAGGTACTGACCCTCTTATTCAAGGTATGATAAACCGTACGAAGTCATAGCTGCATGTCTTCAGGAGTGTTATAAATGGTGTTGGACAAGTTGTTTATGCAAATCATCAATTGAATCTCAAAATGTTTGAAAATCCAAAAATTTCAGGAAATTCGACTCTAACCCATTCTTCAGCAGATTGATCTGCTAACCTCAAATCACTACTCATTGTTTCTCATTCATTCAGGGACATTGGAGTAGGAAAGTAACATACACACAAATGTCACAGGGCATAACAATACTGTTGGGATAAAACATAGTACTCCTTTCTTTTGGTGCACAGGTAAGATACAAATTTGTAGTACAATCTATGAGAGAACCTAACTCCTATTATGTGTTTTTTTAAGATAATTTTTATTGTGCAGGCAATCCAAAATAAATAATGTAAAGTTTTTGATCTGGGTATTCAGACCGTCATCAGACATATTGGAACATAGATCAGATCAATTTTGTAAGTGATTTGTCTAGTTGATGTGTCACATGTGTCAAGACAGGCTCAGATTCAGAGTCCTCTATCACCATCTTACACCATGCACATTTAAACGGTGTTATTTTCTTTTGGGCAGTTAATGGTTAACTCCCTTTTGTGCTGTCGCAGTCTCTCTCAGCTACCGGCTATTTTATCATTTCCGGCTTGTATATAATCACTCTGCTTCCTGGAGAGATTGCTGGATATTCAATTTAGTTGGTGCTAGCCCAGGAGCAGAGTGGACAGATCTGTTGCTTTCTGCTGAGATCTGTTACTATCTGCTGTGATTGTTGTGAGCCATTTTTCCTTCCTCCTTTTCCTTGTACCCTACCCGTGCACCTTTGGTTATTCACTAGAGCAGGGTTTAGGTGAAAGTTTGTTTAGCCCCCTCTTTTCCTGTGTTGCTAAGCGTTTGACCTCCGTCCAGATCACTCACCTGGGTGGTAAGCTTGAGGCTCAACCCTGATTACCATAAAGTCTACCCTTGGGATAAGGGACAGCTCAGGGTCCTTAGTCGTAGGTTCACTTTAGGAACCCTGTTCCGCTTTATTTCCTATATTATCCCGTTGCGCTATGTTTACGCATGCTCGCAAAAAGCACAGCCCAAACTAATATAGCAAAAACAATGCATTAAATACAAAATGTGCAAAAACAAGATATAAACAATCTGATACTAAACAAGCAAAAAAGGTTATAATGGGTAATGCTACTAAGGATCATTCAGTGGCTAGGTTTTTGGATATTTGCATTAAGCATAGACCAATAAGATATAGGTTAAGATTCTACTGGAGACTATGAGGCTGCTTCATTGAGACTGGCATTGCACATGACAGGCTAAATGAATGGTCCTCTGAAGCAAGATGTCCCATTTCATTAAGAGACACACACCAATGAATGAATTAGGTGCATCTTATAAATGTTATGCCAATCTGCAAGAAATTTTACTTCAGTTTAGTACTGTAGTACAATTTTGGTGTAAATTATGACACATCATAACTTTTTATGAATTGAAAGGACAGGTGTTACCATGTCCCCATTCTGTCCATATTCTACTCGCTTTGCTAAAGCTTGGCAGAAAAATGCCAAGTCACAGAAATGTTGTGTAAAGTCTAAAGCCTGCTTTACACACTTCAATAAATCTTTCAATCCGTCGTCGGGGTCAAGTTGTAAGTGACGCACATCCGGCATCGTTCGTGAGGTATTTGCGTGTGAAACCTACATGCGATCGATATTGAACGAAAATACGGTGATCGCGTACACGTCGTTTATTCCTCATACATTGGACGTTTAGTAGTACGAAACTAGTCAATTGAAACGTGTGACATCCCTCATACGATTTTGGTGTCTGATGCTATGTGCGCAGGTGTGCGCTCTGCACCGCAGCTTAAAAAAGGTCTGCTTCAGAGCGCAGCTGAAAAGCTGCGTTCTGAAGCGCCTCACAATGTCTGTCATGCACTAATCTCTGTCAGTCCGTCACTATCTCTGTCCCTCTCTCTCTGTCCATGTCAGTCTATCCCCCTCTCTCATATACTCACCGATCCCCGATCCCCGGCGCTGCACGGCATTCACACTGCTGAGGCGGCTTTTACTGTTTTGAAAAAGCCGGCCGCCCATTAAACAATCTGGTATTCCCTGCTTTCCCCGCCCACCGGCGCCTATGATTGGTTACAGTGAGACACGCCCCCACGCTGAGTGACAGGTGTCACACTGCACCCAATCACAGCAGCTGGTGGGCGTGTCTATACTGTGTAGTGAAATAAATAATTAAATAATTAAAAAAAACGGCGTGCGGTCCCCCCCAATTTTAAAACCAGCCAGATAAAGCCATACGGCTGAAGGCTGGTATTCTCAGGATGGGGAGCTCCACGTTATGGGGAGCCCCCCAGCCTAACAATATCAGCCAACAGCCGCCCAGAATTGCCGCATACATTATATGCGACAGTTCTGGGACTGTACCCGGCTCTTCCCGATTTACCCTGGTGCGTTGGCAAATCGGGGTAATAAGGAGTTATTGGCAGCCCATAGCTGCCAATAAGTCCTAGATTAATCATGTCAGGCGTCTATGAGACACCCTCCATGATTAATCTGTAAATTACAGTAAATAAACACACACGCCCGAAAAAATCCTTTATTGGAAATAAAAAACACACACATATACCCTGGTTCACCACTTTAATCAGCCCCAAAAAGCCCTCCTTGTCCGGCGTACTCCAGGATGCTCCAGCGTCGCTTCCAGCGCTGCTGCATGGAGGTGACCGGAGCTGCAGCACACACAGCCGCTCCGGTCACCTCCACGCAGGTAATGAAGACAGCCGCGCGATCAGCTGCTGTCACTGAGGTTACCCGCTGTCACTGGATCCAGCGGTGGCCGCGGGTAACCTCAGTGACAGATCAGCTGATCGCGCTACTCACCTCAGTTGCTGACTGGAGCTGACCGGAGCAGCGGTGAGTAGCGCGATCAGCTGAGCTGTCACTGATGTTACCCGCGGCCACCGCTGCATCCACCGCTGGATCCAGTGACAGCGGGTAACCTCAGTGACAGCAGCCGATCGCGCGGCTGTGTTCATTAGCTGTGTGGAGGTGACCGGAGCGGCTGTGTGTGCTGCAGCTCCGGTCACCTCCATGCAGCAGCGCTGGATGCGACGCTGCATCATCCTGGATTACGCCGGACAAGGAGGGCTTTTTGGGGCTGATTAAAGTGGTGAACCAGGGAATGTGTTTGTGTTTTTTATTTCCAATAAAGGATTTTTTCGGGTGTGTGTGTTTATTTACTGTAATTTACAGATTAATCATGGAAGGTGTCTCATAGATGCCTGACATGATTAATCTAGGACTTATTGGCAGCTATGGGCTGCCAATAACTCCTTATTACCCCGATTTGCCAACGCACCAGGGTAAATCGGGAAGAGCCGGGTACAGTCCCAGAACTGTCGCATATAATGTATGCGGCAATTCTGGGCGGCTGTTGGCTGATATTGTTAGGCTGGGGGGCTCCCCATAATGTGGAGCTCCCCATCCTGAGAATACCAGCCTTCAGCCGTATGGCTTTATCTGGCTGGTTTTAAAATTGGGGGGGGACCGCACGCCGTTTTTTTTAATTATTTAATTATTTATTTCACTGCACAGTATAGACACGCCCACCGGCTGCTGTGATTGGGTGCAGGGTGACACCTGTCACTCAGCGTGGGGGCGTGTCTCACTGTAACCAATCATAGGCGCCGGTGGGCGGGGTAAGCAGGGAATACCAGATTGTTTAATGGGCGGCCGGCTTTTTCAAAACAGTAAAAGCCGCCGGAGCAGTGTGAATGCCGTGCAGCGCCGGGGAACGGGGATCGGTGAGTATGAGAGAGGGCTGGTCACTTCAGTTACTCAGGAGATTAGCGGTCACCGGTGAGTCCTTCACTGGTGACCGCTAATCAGGACGTGACACAGACAGAGCCGCAGCATGACCGTGAAGTCGGGTGAAGTTCACCTGAGTTCATTCTGACAGTGCGGCTCTTTCTGTGTCTGCTGTCATCTGCCATTCACCGCTGCTACATGGCTGTCTGTGTCTGCTGTCAGCGGCCATGTAGCAGAGCTGAATGGCAGATGACATAGTAAAAACGCATCTCTACACATTGCACACGCTTGGCAAGTCAATAAATAAAAAAAAAAAGGGTGCCCGATGCATACGTCACAGAACACATGATCTAAAGGATCGCACACAATATTGATCAATTTAACATAGGCTACTAACGCACGTGTGACAGCAAATGAACGACCTACGTGCAATCTCATTAGATCGCATATGCGACCTGGGCGTGTCACATCGCATACGAGATCGCATCCCTAATTGTAAGGTGTAAAGCTGGCTTTAGTTGTGCAAAAATGTTGCAATTTTTTAAGATATTTTGCACCTTAATTCTAGCTTAAGGCCCTGTGCGCACTTGCTGGTTTTTGCCGCGGATTTCCTGCGGTTTTGCTGCATGTTTCGCTGCATGTTATGCTCATAACATCTCTGCAGTGATTCACCAGCAAAACCTATGGGAAAATAAATGCTGTGCGCACTATGCGGATTTTGACAGCTGCATGTTTTGCTGCGGGATTCCCGCAGCAAAAACAATTGCATGTCACTTCTTTTTTACACGTCGCTGCGGGATTTCACTCCATTGACTGCAATACAATCGTGAAATCCCGCAGGGAATAACGCAGGCAGCAAATTCTGTGCGATTCATTGCGTTTTCCTGCGTTATTCCCTCCGGTATTTCGCGGGTTACCTGCAGTAATGTTCATCGCTGCCCTGTGGTTTGCAGGGAAGTGATGTCATTATGACAGGAAGAGGAAGCGGAGCAGAGAAAACACACACACATCACAGACATAGAACACACACATATCGCACTCACACACAGACATATAGAATACACATAGAAAGCAAACGGACATATAGAAAAAAAAACACGTGTGCTCCGCCGTATTTTTACCGTCCAGCCGAGGTAAGCACACAGCGGCGACCCGGTATTCTCAGGCTGGGGAGGGCGAGGGCCAGGGTTAATGCCCCCCTCCCTCCCGCAGCCAAGAATAGCAGCCCGCAGATGCCCCGTGACTGTCGCATCCATTATGCAACAGTCCCGGAGTGTCCCCTGCTCTTCCTGTTGCTGTGATGTGGTTGCAATCAGGGTTATCTAAGGAGTTAATGGCGGCGGATCGCCGCCACTAAGTCCAGGCTTGATCATGGCAGTGTCTATGAGACAGATGACATGGTCAACCCGTAAGTAAAGTGAAAAAACACACACACCGAAAAATCCTTTATTTTAAATAAAACACAAAAAAGCCCCTGGTTCACCCCTTTACTACCCCCCCCGAAACACAGCTCCAGCGTAATCCACGTCCTGCGATGCTTGCATCCAGCCACGACTGACACACTGCTGAATGCAGCCTCGCAACGAGACAGCAGAGGTAATCACAGGGAATTTCCCACGGCCGGTAATGTGAACACACTACCGCTCAGGAGAAATGCAGCGTGTGCTCACGGGGACTCTATCTATCTATCCCTACATCTATCCCTCTATGTATTCTTCTATCTGTCTTCTATTCTTCTATCAGTCTATTTATCTGTCTGCTATCTATCTCAGAAGGAAATTACTATTTTTTTTAATGTGCTTTATTGCATTGAATGCATTAAAGCACATGTACCAACCCACATGCGGCAAAACCGCAGCAATACCGCGGTAAAACCGTGGCAAACCGCATGCGTTTTTTGGGTGCGGTTTGCCGCGGTTTTTTACCGCGGGTGCGGTAATCTTTCAGACCCTGTGGAATTTTCTTAAGAAAATTCCGTTTTCCAGTGAGTACAGGGCCTAAACCCCATTTGTGAATCAGGCTCTATATGTATAGTTAAGAGAACCTTTCAGGTCCCATATGCGTTCTAACCTACAAGCAGAGTGATGTGTGGCCTAGAAACCCCTTCCTACCCATCTCTGTGTTGTAAAATTGTGTAAAATAAGTGTATAAAAAAAGTTTTATAACTTACGTGTTTCCTATGTAAATTAAAACAGGGTCTAGTCCCCAGGGTGTTGCTTTGCCCCGTATGCATTTGCATGCTTTCTGTAATATCACGCCCCTGTGGGCGGGATACCATGGATTTACAGGAGTGACGTCACCGTCAGCTCCTGGAGATCCTGCGTGTGCATGCTCAGTATTCACGCAGCCTTCTTATCCGGGTATTCGCTTGTCGGTTTCACAAGCGCACTGCGCAGGATTTGAAGGCTCCTACACCTCCAACCATGCGCAGAGCGCGTATAAAGCTGGCAAGTAAACACGCAGATAAGAAGGCTGCGCGAATGAGAAGTGCGCACGCACGGGATCTCCAGGAGCTGATGGTGATGTCGCTCATGTAAGTGCATGGTATCACACCCACAGAGGCGTGATACCACAGAAAGCATGGAAACGCCCACGGGATGAAGCAACACCAAGGGGACTAGACCCTCTGCTCATTTACATGGGGAACACGTAAGTTATAAAACTTTTTTTATAAATTCATATTACACAATATTACAACACAGGGATGAGTAGGAAGGGGTTTCTAGGCCACACATCACCCTGCTTGTAGGTCAGAACGCATATGGGACCTGACATGTTCCCTTTAACCTTAAACTATCTGCTCATGACTCCACAGGCATTCCAGATATCTTTACATCTATCGGGACTGTGCACACTTTTTATGGCATTCGTCTTCATCTTCTTTATTGATGCTTCTTTCTTGTACTTTCTTTTCATCAATCCAGTAAGCCTCTTATGTATTATTCTGCATTGATTATATATAAACAATGCATAGACTAAGCACTGACTGTACTGATCTTTTGTTATATCTATGCTCCTATTTCAATATATTTGATGCAGGTCTGAAGATATAGACCTATACATGTTTTATTTTGGATTATTTGCATAATAGAAATCATCACCAAAAAAACCCCCCAAAGAACTGGAGTGCCCAGGTTCTCTCATAGAATAGGCAAAACAATGTCCCGTGACTGATATGTGATCCAGTGGTGGCCCAACAATTGGCACCCCAACGATCAGCTATTATCAGCTTCTAGAGCAAACAGATGTAAACAATGTATGCAGTTGAATGTCAAAGATCACTGCAGCTTTTAGTGGTTACTCCCAAGTACTGCAGATCAGCTTGTACTGAAAAGAGTAAGAACAGATCTGCAATAGCCAGTGTCACACTGTCATGTGTGTAGGGACGGTCTCACGGACAGTTCTCATTTTCATCTGACCATGCACTTTAAACAGGTTTATCTCTTTTACCACCCACGGGGTTAATGCACTTTCTTTTGCAGCAGCAGACAGCTCAGCTGGCAGTAATTAATCAATTGTTGGTCTAGATTTAAGCCCTCTGTTTCCTGAGTATTGTGCTGGTTATTCTATTCATTAGGTGCTAGCCTGGGAGCAGAGAGGATGTGGAGTTTGTTTCTGTGCTGTCTGCTGCAGTTTGTGGAAGTTGTTTGTTTTTGTTCTTTCTTCCTTTCCTTATTATTCCTTAGCCATATTTCCTGTATTGCTTTTGGTGTTAGTTTTTTGGTGTGTATGTGTTTTATTTGTCCCCTGTTTGTCATACCTTGTCGGTGGTTTGTTTGGGGGATCTCTGTCCCAGTCAGTTTCCGGAGTGGTGGGGACATAGTCGGCAGGGCCTGGAAAGGAGACAGGGCTACGCTGGAGGCTTGATCCTGAATATTATCGGGATAAGGGACAGCACAGGGTCCCCAGACTTAGGGTCAGTTCAACGCAAAGAGGAGGGGAGCCAGCACTGCTTATGAATGGCATGCAACAATGAAAAAATAAAAAGTGTGATATTCACAAATTCATTCCTACTGTAACAATTCAATGAGATTTTTTACAAATGATTGATCAATGATTTGAGCCCCCCTGCCACGTCACGGCAAATCTCTATAGGGGGGTCCCTACACTATGTTATAAATTACTATCGTACCATAAGGTCTCATATAGTGAGGACCATATAAGAACACCACTTACCCGAGACATGTCTGAACCGCTCCCATGCTGCAAGGACTGACAACTGCGAATAAAGGCATCCCAGGTGCCAGTGTGTGTGTGGCAGAACCACACACACCAGCACAATGTCAGAACTGGCCCCCACAGTGCCAGACCAGCAAACATGGATGAGGGCGGAACAAGGTTCAGGCAGGTGGTGCTTAAATAATGATGCCTGTGGAACAGGGGGTGGTGGCTGTGTGTGAACAGGCACCAACATGAATTTTGATGGCAACAGAAGGAATTTTCAAACCACACTGGGCGTGCACGGCAAGGTGGCGGTCAACCACCGACCAGTTAAATGCAAAGAGGAGGGGGGCCAGCACTGCTTATGAATGGCATGCAACAATGAAAAAATAAAAAGTGTAATATTCACAAATTCATTCCTACTGTAACAATTCAATGAGATTTTTTTCAAATGATTGATCAATGATTTGAGCCCCCTGCCACGTCACGGCAAATTTCTATAGAGGGGTCCATACACTATGTTATAAATTATTATCGTACCATAAGGTCTCATATAATGAGCAGGACTATATAAGAACACCACTTACCCGAGACATGTCTGAACCACTCCCATGCCAGTTCTGACATTGTGCTGGTGTGTGTGGTTTTGCCACACACACTGGCACCTGGGCTGCCTTTAATCGCAGATTTATGACCTTGCAGCATGGAAGCGGTTCGGACATGTATTTTTATAGCAAACAGTGCTGAAACTTAGTGGCATCCAAAAAGTGTCTGTTATACTAATTTAATGTCCCACTGGTGCTAAGCAAGTTCCACCACCTCTGCCTTCTACCCTCATGCCCATTTTTGCTACGCAATTTTTATAGCAAACAGTGCTGAAACTTAGTGGCATTCAAAAAGTGTCTGCTATACTAAATTAGTGTCCCACTGGTGCCAAGCAAGTTCCACCACCTCAGCCTTCTACCCTCCTGCACATTTTTGCTACGCAATTTTTATAGCAAACAGTGCTGAAACTTAGTGGCATTCAAAAAGTGTCTGCTATACTAAATTAGTGTCCCACTGGTGCCAAGCAAGTTCCACCACCTCAGCCTTCTACCCTCCTGCACATTTTTGCTACACTATTTTTATAGCAAACAGTGCTGAAACTTAGTGGCATTCAAAAAGTGTCTGCTATACTAAATTAGTGTCCCACTGGTGCCAAGCAAGTTCCACCACCTCTGCCTTCTACCCTCCTGCACATTTTTCTTACGCTATTTTTATAGCAAACAGTGCTGTCAGTTTTAGGGCCATAGTTGCATTGTCAGGGATAGTCAGTGTTGGTTCTTCAGCTGTCAATAAAGTTAAACCACCTCTGCAATCTACACCACCTCTCAATTTTTGCTACCACATTTTAAGTGTCCAATCTTGTCGCTAACAAAATGAGTGGCAAAAGGACAGATGCTGGTGGAAAGGGGAACAGGCGTGTTGGAAAAGGAAAAAAAAGTTTGTGTCCGTGGGGAAGGTGGGAAAGGTACATTAATATCTGCTAAAGATAGGCCATCTTCCAGCAAAAGTAAGATGTCTACTACTTTCCGTGGACAATCCGATGTGGTCCCTTTTTTGCTTCTATGAAACCGCCATTTTCTGGGGTGGCTGCGGACTGAAATTCGCAGCAGAGGGGCCCAGAAAGCTTGGGCCAACTTGTGCTGTGGATTCCAATCCCCAGCTGCCTAATTGTACCTGGCTGGACACAAAAATACAATTTGTACCTGGCTGGACACAATGTATGCAGGAGAGCAGACAGCAGCTGCAGAACTACAAGGCTCAGCATACTCCATCCAGGACTGTATGCAGGAGTTTTTTGCCCACCAAAAAAATGACGTGGGCTTTGCCATATTTTTGTATGCTAGCTAGGTACAGCAGGAACCTATGGGCTGCCCCAACCCCCAGCTGCCTATTTGTACCCGGCTGGGAACTAAAAATATAGGGAAGCCTGTTTTTTTAAATTATTTCACGAATTTCATGAAATAATTAAAAAACAAATGACGTGGGCTTCGCCATATTTTTGTATGCTAGCCAGGTACAGCAGGCACCTACGGGCTTCCCCCAACCCCCAGCTGCCTATTTGTACCCGGCTGAGAACCAAAAATATAGGGAAGCCCGTTTTTTATTAATTATTTCATGAAATATTTAAAAAACAAATGACGTGGGCTTCGCCATATTTTTGTGTCCAGCCAGGTACAACTAGGCAGCTGGGGATTGGAATCCACAGCACAGGTTGGCCTGAGCTTTCTGGGCCACTCTGCTGCAAATTGCAGTCCGCAGCCGCCCCAGAAAATGGCGCTTTCATAGAAGCGCCATCTTCTGGCACTGTATCCAACCCTTCCAGCTGCCCTAATGACGGGTGGCTCACTGGGTAGTAATGGGGTTGGGGCTAGCTGTATATTATTAACTGGCCCTAAGCCTGAAATTCATGGTGTCACGCCAATATTAGACATGGCCACCATGAATTTCTAGTACAGATAAAAAAAAAATCACAACACACAGAAAAATATTTTTATTATAAATAAAACACAACACAATTTGGGACTTCATCTTTATTGAAATAAAGAACCCCCCTCAGCAGTAATCCGGGGTCAAGGGTCCTGCGCCGTCTAATACGGATCCAATATCATCTGATCGGTTTGCTGGAAGGCAAAGCGATCAGATGATGTGTCAGGTTCAAGGGCCTGAATCACATGACACAGCAGCTCATTGTATAAAAGCCGTTTATACAATCAGCTGATGCATCAGTGCAAAAAAAAAAACACAAACAAACTACACACTTCAGTGCAGACTCCTGTCCGACGGCATCAGCTCATAGTTTAGCCGGCCGGGTGGTAAAAAGCCGGCCACACCGCTCGACTTATAGTGTCAGCTGATTCCATCAGGTGACCGCATCAGCAGATCATTGCCAGGTCTGAGAGAGAGAGAGAGAAAAAGAGAAAGAGAGAGAAAGAGAAAGAGAGAGGAGAGAGCAATGCAGCCTCATTCCGTGAACTGCTCCAATTTTAGAGGTGTGTCCCGCGGCTCACAGCTGATGTCCGGTTCCTCCCTTCAGTGCATAATTAAATTATAATTATATTATAAATATAATTTAAAAAAAAAAAGAAAAAGCTTTTTACCGGCACTAGAACTCGCAACCCAATGCTTCTCAGATGAGCGCTCTATCCACTCAGCTACTGACTCTTGATAAAGATAGGCAGTAATATGGTAATCTTGAAGTCTGCATTGCTGAAGTCTCTGCTGACTGCGCAATTCACTTCATTCCTACGTGGAGTTGATACAGAGCACTCGTGTTCTGTAGCAGAGCTGACAGTGTTGTGTGGATTACGTCGGACCTGGAGGGGTATTTGTGGATTTTAATAAAATGGTGAAATAGGGTTTTTTTTTTGTATTTTATTCCAAATAAAGGATTTTTCTGTGTGTGTGTTTATTTACTTTCACTTTCAGGTTGATCATGGAAGGTGAGACGCCTGGCATGATTAACTCTTTATTACCTCGATTGCCACCACATCAGGGCAATTCGGGATGAGCTGGGTAGAGTCCCCCGGGACTGTCGCATCTAATGGATGCGGCTATTCCGGGTGGCTGCTGGGTGATATTGTTAGGGTGGTGGGCTCCCGATAACATGGTGCTCTCCATCCTGACAATACCAGCCTCCAGTCGTGCGGCTTTATCCTGGCTGGCATCGAATATGGGGGAACCGCATTTTTTTTTTTTAAATTATTTATTTATTTATTTTACTGCACGATATAGACCTGCCCGCCGGCGGCTGTGATTTGTTGTAGTGAGACAGCTGTCACTCAGCTTGGGGACGTGTCTGACTGCAACCAATCATAGGCGCTGGTTGGTGGGGAAAGCACGTAATAACTAATTGACTAATGAAGCGGCAGCCATTTTCTAAAGAGGAAAAGATGCCACAGATTTGTGACAGATGTGGAGCGAGACGCTCGTGATCGGTGAGTAGGAAAGGGAGAGGGATTGTGCTGGGGACGCAGGACGCATGCAGATAGCAACATGTGCACATAGCCTTACTGTGAAAAGCCACGTTTATGGTGATCGAACCGTACTCGAACCTAACTCGAACTGTCGAGCTTTTAGCAAAAAGCTCAAGTTCGATCTCGAGCACCCCCCAAAAATCACTCGAACATGAAATTGGTGAACTTCTAACCTCAAACATTGCTCAACTCTAATTACAGCCCTGATCTAAGCTATTCCATAACATTCAAAAGAAGAACATTTCTCCCTAAGGATTAAAATTTACTCAACTATTGCTCTCTTGGTTAGACGATAGAGTAGTTTTTTTGCATGGCGTAAATACAGTATATTATGCACTTCTTCAGACTTTCTAATTACCCCCGATAATCGATTCTAACTTTGGATCAAACATTTTTCATTTGTGAAAAAAATTGATGAGTTGCATTTGTTTTGACTTTATAACTGGAAAGCGGCTTTCATGTGCGAAAAATGAACAAAAATACATAGGTCAGCTGAATATTTTTTTTTTCAAATTTAGACCAGTGTAATCAAAGAGAACTTGGGGAGCCACTGTTTTCACTTTATTATTAGGCACTTTCATTTTAGCATTAAATTTGCACCCCATGAAAGAAAACTGCACCAAAACGGTGTCAAATCTGTTTGCATGCATTTATTTTTGCCAAGAGATGCAGATTTGGTGCTGAAATTTTTACACTATATTCCTACACCCAATATACACCTCGTGGCAGAAAATCATATCGTTACCACATGCGGAAGTGATGAATTTTTTGCCAGGAGTTGTAGGTTGGGTGCAGGAATATGGTGTGAAAATTTTAGCACCAAATCTGCATCTCTTGGCAAAAAAATTTAGTTTTCTGCCAGGAGATGCAGGTCTTTGAACTTAGTGGGAGTTCATTGAGGTCTTCTGAGGACAGGTTACCTGCAATCACAGGTGGAGGGCTGTGGGAACATCCAGGGGTGACTACACCTAACCTGAATGATGTCACCGCTGATCGCTGGGGTTCGGTCTCTGCCTGAAGTTAAGGTGGGTGGTCATGTTCTATGGCTGCTCGCTGTGCCTTCAGAAGTAGCAGAGCTATAATCGTAGTGGGACCTTTTGTAGATTACGTTGGACTTGCTCTTTTAAGGGTTTACTAAAGGGGTGAAAGAGGGTGTTTTTTTGTATTTTATTTCACATAAAGGATTTTTTTGGTGTTTTGTTTATTTTAATTTACAACTTAGCAATGGGGAGTCTCAGATGCCTCAAATTGCTAACTTAATGCTTTATGGCAGCTGTGAGCTGCCATAAACCCCTTTTTACCGTGACTGACACTACACCAAGGATATCGGGAAGAATTGGTTAAAGAGCCTGAACTGTTACAGCTAATGGATGCTGCAATTCCGGGTGGCTGCTATTTTTAGGCTTGGAGGGGTCTAATAAGCATAGGTCTTCCTGGCCTGAAAATACTAGCCCACAGCTGTTGGGATTTTTCTTGGCTGTGTATCAAAATTGGAAGGGGCCAAACATCGTTTTTTAAAATTATTTATTTAAATAAAAAGAAAGCCGCATGTGGTTCCTCCTATTTTCATACTCAGCCAATATAAGCGCACGGTTGGGGGCTGCAAGGCGCGTACCAAGTCTGAAACTGGTGAAAGAGAACCCAACAGGCTCGCTCGTCTCTACTTATCACTAGTAGTGTTTCAATTAACTTTAAAATTACCTTCTCTATGATTTAGAAACCTTATCAAACAGATGATCTTTGTTTACCCACTGATAGCACAGACATATTTATATTTACTTATTTATTTTACTCACTTAAATCACGCTATTAATTTCACATCGCTTTACAGAAATGATCAAATAGGCTCTTTGATGAAGTCCATTGTAAGAAATGTAGAGCACAAAATAAAATCATTTGAAACCCATACAAGTTGTGTTAGAGTTTCACATCACCATATATTAGATATGTTCTAACATCTGCTGTGTTGTTATGGTAAGCTGTCACACTGTTATGACCATGCTGTACAAAAAGAAATTGACAAATACACCCCCTTTAATGGCTTCAAACTACCTGTTAATGATTGTGGCAGAAGAACCTGCCTAGCAGTCTGAGCCTTCAATTAAGCATCTGTCTGAGCTGGATACGGGCTCTCTAATTGGAGAGAAGCAATCTCATAGCAGGTTCCAGAAGATTGATTCACTTATACCTTAATTTTACTTATTTGTGCTATTTTTGTTGTAGTGGTGTTTACAGTATGTCACGTCTATTATTGTTATTTCAATCACTTTTCTGTTTCCGACTGTCAAAGTGTTCTAAACAAGCATTACTATTGTACCTAATTATCGTAGACAGTCTTGCTCAGTTTTGAAGCCTTGTCAGTAAATTAAAGCTTTCGGTGGTTTCCTGACTGCTTTGTGCTGTGTATTTTGGTCACTTTGCAAGCCATTATTTTAGTCTGCTATAGCAGTTATTGCTGCTGTAAAAGGCAGATTAGTCCCTGCTATTTAACTCTCCTCTACAATCCTGAACAAAGAAAAAAGGTTAATGAGCCGTTAAAATTAATCTACAGTCTGCCTGATTATATGCGTAATTACCAAAAGATGGTGCTAAGGACACCTCCTTTGACATCTGCACTTGCTGTCCCAGCAACAATGAGTAGGCAACATATGGTAGCAAATTTCTTTTGCGCTAGCTATTAAAATGTCTCAAACATGAGCTGGCATTAAGAAAAGAGATATGACCTTTAATTTCTTACTGCACCTTGTCTAATACTTTATAAAACTGCTTCAGCATTCAAGAGTGCTTTGTATAAAGCACAAAGTAGTTTTTTTAACAATTTTTTATCTGATAGTATGGTGATCTTTATGCATCTTCTAATAAAAGTGCTAATTATAGCCCCATATACATTACACTAATGTTGGCTGATATTGACGGGAACGGCCAGCACTTCAATTAATGTGCATGGGGGATAGCTGATTGTTGGGAAGATGTCGATCTAGTATGTCTGATTTCAGACTTCCAATCGCATTGTTGTCAGATTATTATGCAAATGGCAAACAGAGCTGTGAGAACAGTCTGGGTAACAGTTTTTATGAGGCCGGAGTCACACTTGCGAGTCTCACGCGAGTTTCGCATAAGCATCACCTGACACGGCCTGCCGTTCTCCGGACAGGAGCATCTCAGCTGCATAGAAATATATACAGCTGACCCACTCCTGTCTGGAGAGTGTATGTCCGTGCCGGGTGATACCCGATGCGAGACTCAAGTAAGTCACTTGCAGGTGTGACTTCGACCTGAGCTGGAGACTGGAACTAGATAGAAGGCTCAAGTAAAGAGTATCAAAATCAAGTAAAGAGTGAATGTTACATGTAGTTTTAAGTAGATCCGAAAAGTAAGCAAGATGGTTTCCGCAGGTTCAGCATCAGCCCTCTTATTAAAGGGCGATTGCAGAAACACAATAGCAGCCTCTGGTGTTAAGGAGTGGAAATGCAATACAATTTATCAAAGTGAATAATAGCAGCCACTAGTGGTCAATCCGCAACAGGGCAATAGAATCCTGACATTAAATTCAGTTAGGTTTTAGACAACCTTTTTTATAGACATTTTGTTGTGGAATTTTAATTTTCACGTTAGCCCAAACTGTACTTTTGTGTGTTCTTTCTTATCATCATATGGCATCCTCAACGATACATAGTCCAAAATCTTAGGAACTTTTCTATTTGTTACCATTTAGGTCTAATGCAGAATACCTATATTCAAAAATGTCTTTTAAGTACATTGCTTGTCTATCTTTAAAACAGCAAAATAGAGCTGTCTGTATAGTTGCTATGAATCATATTCAAAGAAACTGTTTGTTCAGCAAGCAAAAGGGAGCTGTTAGCTATCTTCTCCACCGATCTGAGGTTAGTTTTACAAGGGGCTGCTGATAAGTCTTTGGTTTTGTGATCTTTTTTATTTCTATGGTAAAGAATGTTACATCGCATAAAAGCCTTATGTGTCTAATATATGTTTTCAAAATTTTGTGTTTGTTGCTTATAGCAACAATGTTCTACGTAAGCAGGAAAACAAAATGGCGGAGTCTAATGCGATATTCACAGCAACTGAGACCAGAGGAGTGATAAAAATTATTGTTTCTGCAAGGAAAATCCACGAAGGATATTCATGGTGATGTGTTGCAGACATTGGGGGATCAATGCCCTTCATATTCCCCAGTTAGGAACGGGGTTGCCAAATTTACAATGGGCCACTTCAGCACCAATGATGAGAGTGGTTGCTGTTCCTAAATTGTCAATGCTGTGCACAACCTCATACTTGAGAATCAACAAATTTCAGCTAAAACAATAGCAGACATCATGGGGATTTCTCGTGAACTTGTTTGTGTCATTATCCATGAACATTTGGACATGAGGAAGCTAACTGTAAAGTGAGTCCCCAAATGTTTGACAACAGATCAGAAATGCATGCAAGTGAACACTTCCCATTCAATTTGTCAGCATTTCTGAACTAATAATTTAATAATCCGGACTGGATTTATTTGTACGACCTTGAAAACAAGGAGCAGTCAAAACAGTGGAGGCACAGTGTTTCTCCTCGTCCAAAGAAGTTCAGGGTGCAAAAACCAGTCACTAAGGAGATGGCATCTGTGTTCTGGGATAAGGAGGGCGTGCTGCCTGTGGACTACCTTCAAAAGGATTTCACCATCAATGCAAGTTATTACACTGAACTTTTGGACCAATTGAAGGCAGTTCTGAAGGCCAAAAGGTGTGGCAAGCTGTCCAAAGGAATCTTGTTCCTGCAAGACAACTTCAAACTAAGCAGAAGGTTCAGCCTGCCATTTACCATACGACTTTTTCATCAGGGTGCACGGAAAAAAAGGGGGAGGGCGGTCCACCTCCACAGATAAATCCAAATATAGAGAAGAAAATCCAGCACCCTTAATCCGATCTTCAATTTAAATAAAACATCCTTTTATTAGAAACATGTTAAAATATACATGTATAGATAGAAAATCCTTACACGTTTCAGATCATGGTGACCCTTACTCCTATGAGTAAGGGTCACCATGACCTGAAACGCGTAAGCGTTTCCTGAAGAAACACCTCAAGGGTACCACATTTCACATCATTTCTGATGCCATGCCTCCTACGGATGCCTGGTTTCAGGCACAACCGAAATCATTCTTTGTGCTAGGCTTACAGAACTTTGACTACCGATGTAAGAAGTGTGTTAATATCAGTGAAGAGTATGTGGAATAAATGTAAAGTTTCATCATCCTATCTTGTTTCTTTTTGGGTAAAGCCAAACACTTATCAGCAGCCCCTCGTACTTATCTATAAGGTGTCCTTTTCCTGTGAAACCTGCCCAGTAGGTCTGGTAGATTACAATTTCTTTCTCTTGAATTCTAAGAAAATTACTGATTAAACTGTCTCTGTAACTATCATACACATTATATGAGATCCATAAGAACCTTAATTCCAAACATGGTTGTTGGCTCTTGTAAATTTGACCTGATTGCTGCATATTTATTTTTAAATTGTCTTTTCAAGGAAGAAGGAGACAAACTGTAGTACCACCTATTGAAGTAGCAATCCTGAAAGTCAAAAGGGACTCTCCAACAAACCTTTTGATATGACCTAGGATTTATGACAGATCAGAATCTCAGTTTGCAGACACAGTTTTTTGGGATGATTGTCCCTCGTCAGTGTAAAGTATGAGACTGATCTCGCTGAATGAGAAGCTCTACTGAGGTCTCAGGGAAAAACTATTCCCCTTGCGGAGACGGACAAACCAATCTGGGTGTCAGTGGTGAGTAGTCTTATAGCTGCAATGCTCCTCTGTAAAATATTCAATATATAGGTGGCACTAGAGTTTGTCTCCTTCCTCCCTGAAAAGACAATTTGAATATTTCCCAGAGGAGCATTGCCACTATAATACTCCTCACCACTGACAGCCAGATTGGTTTGTCAGTCTCTGCAAGGAGAATAGTTTTCCCATGAGACACTATTTATTTTTATTTATTTATTTTTCTCAATTGTATAGCGCTATTAATTCACATTGGGGCTCACATTCTAAGGTCCTTATCAGTATGTCTTTGCAGTGTGGGAGGAAATCAGAGGAAACCCACAGAAACACAAGGAGAACATACAAACTCCTTGCAGATGTTGTAAGCAATCATGTATTCCAGAAGAAAAATGTATTTTGTGGTGATCCAGTTAAAGTCCAGAAATAAAAGCATAAGCAGAACAGTATATGTTTAATAGCAAATTGGCATTGATCCAGGGAACTAGTCTGATTGCTCTATATAGAGTCGGAAGACATTTTTCCCCTAATATGGAGCTTACTGACTTCCCATGGGGATTTTTCCTTCCTCTGGATCAACATGTTAGGGTATGACAAAAAACAAAAAATACTTATCAGCCACTCCACAACCAATTGCAATTCCTGGTACAGGGAAAGATGTACGGATCAGAGTCTAGCTGGTCACCAGAAGAAGCAATCCAAAACAATCCATGAAAATCCAGCAATCCCAAATGATAAATTCCAAGACTTTGTTTCACATTTTAAAATTTCATGGTTAAGACTCCATTAAAAGGGACACAGATGATAAGTTTCGGATCCCATAGGTCCTTACTCATCTCTGAGATATGAGATATGAGTAAGGATCTGTTGGATCCGAAACGCGTCATCTGTTTCCCTTTTAACGGAGTCTTAACCATGGAGTTTTAAAATGTGAAATAAAGTCTTGTAATTTTTTATCGTTTGGGATTGCTGGATTTTTCTTGGATTTTTTAGGACGTTAGGCTTTGGATTGAACTCAATGGACTTAAGTCTACCTTCAACCTTAAAAAAAATCTAAAACTTTAAAACAACATAGTAATAAACTGGTGTTAATATCTAAAAGATAATAAAAAAGTTTGAAAATATGCGATACACCTTAGTTTAGGTGTTATTTTAGATTATACTGACGTAAAATTTAAAATTACATACAGTAGTGTTTACTATTGGAGGAGTAGAACTGAAAAAGAAGAAATCTCTTCATAGGAAATGTGTTGGTCTTTTCCGAAACAACTCTTCATTAATCTGGTGTCCAGTGATGAATTGAGTTTTAATTACCACAACCCCTTCGCACGCCTCTCTCAGTACATTGTTTAATGCTTTTTTCAGGAGATGTTAGTAGCTATCTTTTACGTGCAAGTGATTGTTTAATTGTAGATTAAAGATTAATGCAAATCTAATGATTCCATAAGGGCACTTCACACAATAGCATCGTGCAGCAGACTGCAAGCCTTCATTTTTCAATCTGGCTGTAAATTCCGAGACTTAAACAGTAAGTAGCCGTGATTGCAGCGCCGGTCTCTGAAGGCATCCTCTGCAATGAAAATAAATGAACAGGCTCTCACACAAAGAATGTTTCATTCTGGTCATTAGTGACTAGATGTGCAGCAGGTGAAATTGACTACTGGAAACCTTGTCACATGTCTGTTAACTTGCCAAGTGAGTGAATAATGGTTGATGAAAAAGCTGAAAACACAGATAGTTTACCCGCTATAGCCATTGCATGAATGATTCTCCTGCCTTTTAGTTTACTAATCTATGAAAATAGAAATATATTTTTTTGGTAATTTGCTTCTTGACTCTGATTGTGATACTTTGTTTCTGTATTGATCTTTCAAAACTATAGTATTATAATTTACAACAGACACAATGCAGTGATTCAATTATTATAAATGAAAATTGTTGTTATGCATGGCAAAATGGATGCATACTAAATATTTATTAGATCTGGAATATAACCCATTTTATCAACATTTAGAACTTTAAAGGGTAGTCTGAAATTAGTAGAAAGAGAAATATATTATGCTTAATGAGCAAAGTTTTACTATAATTTGCCACCACACTATAGCTGTGTCACATTGGAAAGAGACCAGATGGGAGAGTGACTGGAGCAGGGGCCCTGCCACTTACCCTCAAGCTAAAGGGGATGCCCTAGGCTTACCCTCATCCCAGAATTACGCTTGAAGATAGCAATGTCTGAGCCCCCAGCCTCTCCTGTCCTGGCCCTGATGCTAGTGTCCCCTCCACACAAGGGGACAGACCGGATGGAGACCCCCAAAACCCCCCACCGACAATGTCCCATAGACAGGGGGCAACACCACATACAGACACCCACAAAGGAGAAACTAGGAAAATATACAGAGGGGAACAGGAACCGACATCAGAAGGGGAAAAGTAACTACACCAGGGAACTTTCACACATCCCATCACCAGACACCAGCAGCTAAAGCAGTAGCAAAAGGAATACATCCACCCACCTCCAGGCCATGCACCAGAATCATCTGAATAACTGGCACCCCCTGCTGGAAGCAGAGGGTTTTTATCCAGGCCGAAAGTGGCTATTAGCAGGAACAGCTGAGTTGCCTTCAGGAGTCTGCTGCTGCAGCAGAAATTGACATTAACCCCTAGAGTGCCTAGAGAAAGAAACACATTTAAACAACATAGTAACAGAAGGCAAAAAGACAACGGCCCTGATCCCGTCACAAGTTATACGGCACATAGTGACAAATGCGACAAGCTGCAATATAAGTTGAAGGCTTTTTTTGCTTTGTAAAATGAACTCTTATCTTTCATCCCATTAGTATTACACGCCTCATCAACAGTTTAAAGTGCTAAGATGCACCAGTGATTATAGTAAATCCAAAATGCATTGTAACACTTGTTAAAACATTTTCATTTTCTTTATTTCTTACATTAAAACAGAAATAGTGCTTAAGAGAGTCTCAACATCTAACATGTCTGCAGCACTATTAAAGGCCATGAGTAAGAACAAACAGCATACAAAATGTGTTAGAGGATGCTTTATATTGTCTCATGTTGGAGATTTTTGTATGCACTATTACTGTGTGATTGGAACAAATAAAGAAGATGAAAAACGTTCCACCACTGCTGGGATATATTTTTAATTTATTCTTATCACTGCTTTCCTTTGTACTTTTAGGTCTGGACTGTAAAAATTGGCCAAATGGATCTAAAAATGTATAGGTAATAATATTAGGCCCCAAATGAAGATGCAGACTTGCCTTTTAAGGGAATCTGTCAGCAGGTTTTTGTTACCTCATCTGAGAGCAGTATAATGTAGGCAGAGACCCTGAATCCAACAATGCATCACAGAATTTATTTCATTCAGCAGTTTTGAAACTATCAAAGTTATTAGATTTAGAAATGAAGCAAAGCTGAGAAATGTTCCCCTGTCCACACCAGTCTCTATATATGTATAACATGTCTAAATACATTGAGCTGCTAATTATAGTAAGGGACGTGCCGGACTAGGTGACCTCTTGCTGACTAGTCTGGCAATGATCTCCTGAAGCTAAAACAAACATTGCAGGTAAACAATAGCACACAGTGTAAAAGGCATCAATGACATCTGTGTTAACCCCTATAACATATTGTCTTCAGATTACATAGCAAACACCTACTGACAGGTTCCCTTTAAAGATTTTTTCTAATTCTTTGCTTCTTGGCCAAACTAGTCTATTTATTTGACAACTTAGTTTATGGATTAAACAGGTATTCTAATAAAATACTTTAACCCCTTCACGACCGGACGATTTTTCACTTTCTGTTTTTTTTTTCGCCATTCTTTTTCTGAGAGACGTAACTTTTTTATTTTTCAGTCAATATGGTCATGTGAGGGCTCATTTTTTGCGGAACAAGCTGTACTTTTAAATGAAACCATAAGTTTTACCATATAGTGTACTGGAAAACGCCAACAAAAATTCCAAATGCAGAAAAATTGCAAAAAAAGTGCGATAGCACTATTGTTTTTGAGATATTTTATTCACTGTGTTCGCTATATGGTAAAACTGATGTGTGGGTGTGATGCCTCAGGTCAGTGCGAGTTCGTAGACACCAAACATGTATAGGTTTACGTTTATATAAGGGATTAAAAAAAAATCGGAAGTTTGTCCGAAAAAAGTGGCGCACGTTTTACACCATACTCCGTGACCCATAGCGTTCTCATTTTTCGGGATCTATGGCTCAGTGATGGCTTATTTTTAGTGTCTCGAGCTGATGTTTTTAACGGTACCATTTTTGCGCAGATGCTATGTTTTGATCGTCTCCTATTGCATTTTGCGCAAAAGTTGTGGCGACAAAAAAAAGTCGTTTTGGCGTTTGGAATTTTTTTGCCGCTACGCCGTATACTGATCAAATTAATTGATTTTATATTTTGATAGATCGGGCGTTTCTGAACGCGGCGATACCAAATGTGTGTATATTTTTTATTTTTTTAACCCTTTAATTTTCAATGGGGCGAATGGGGGGTGATTTGAACTTTTAGGTTTTTTTGTTTTTTTTTTAATTTTTTATAACTTTTTTTTAAATTTTACTAGTCTTCCTAGGGGGCTATTGTGATCAGCAGTCCGATCGCTCTGCACTATCTGCTGATCACAGCTACATAGCTGTAAACAGCAGATACGCTTACTTTCTTTTTCACTGGGCCGCAGGCACAGCGAAAGTGAAAGCAATTCATGTGTAGTACAGGAGTCATTATATGACCCTGTGCTACCATGACAACTACCGGAAGTCACAAGATCGCGTCACGTGACTTCCAGTATCGGGCGGTAAGTAAAAGTTTACCGCGATCGCGCTTATAATTGCGCTGTCACATATTGACAGCGCCATTTAAGGGGTTAAACAGCACGAGCAGATAACGATTCTGCTCGTGCCTAGCAGGCACACATCTCAGCTGTGAAAATAAGCTGAGATGTGCGCCAATCGCAGTATGCTGCCGCCGGCAGACCGCAGGCAGTAACGTTATGACTGCTAGGACGTAATTTTACTGCCCACGGTCGTTAAGGGGTTCAGAAAAGTGCTTGAATTTTTTATTATTATTTTATTTTTATTATTATTATTATTATTATTATTATTATTATTATTATTATTATTATTTTAGGCCATTTTAAATAGGTCAACCCTTCTAAAGTTTGTCTTTGATGAAAATATTTAACCAGAATACACATCATTAAAGGGAGCAGTTCTGTGTGCATATTTCTAATCCCTGACTAACTGTCACGGTATCTAGTAGCATTGATAAACAGATCTTTACAAAAAGTATTTCTAAAGATCCCATATAGTATGCTAATGAGGCCAGGGACTAGTCACAAGAGCGTTACTTCCTTTAGCTAGTTTGCCCCCTTCCCATGTAAGAATGCCCCTGTGAGTGTGCTAACATGCTAATGAATGCGCAGCATCAGAGGATGTTCGCCCTCACCTCTCTGCCGCCATTGCATCCGATGCTGGACTTCTGCTCAGTACACATAATCCCGGACTTACTTCATGTGCACTACATGAGTTTGTAGCAAGGATGCATACACCCAGCTTCATAGTGCGCATGACCAAATGTCCATGATCGTGGGCACTGGGCCAAAATCCACTGTCGGATGCGATGGAGGCAGAGAGGTGAGTACGACCATCCTCTGATGCTGCGCATTCATTAGCATGTTAGCACGCCCACAGGTGCGTCCTTACATGCTAAGGGGGGCGAGTAGCCAAGGGAAGTACGCCCTTGCGACCAGTCACTGGCCTCATTAGCATTTCATAAAGGATCTTTAGAAATACTGTTCCTAAAGATCCCTTCATCTATGATACTATATACATGCATGGTTAGGCAGGGATTAGCAATATGCACGCAGAACTGCTTGTGGTTCTGGGTGCATATTGCACTTGACAAGTTCCCTTTAAGAAGAATGCATCCTGATATTAAAAAAAGTATTGGAATGCTTAGGAACAATTGTTTCAGCATCACAGAACTTATTATTGTCAACCATTATTTTCTTTGGGATCATTAATGTTTATCATTACATCTATGACCTAGTCTGTCCTCCATATAGAATTCCTGAATGATTGCTCAACAATTCCCTCTATGATAGCATCTGGTATTATCTCCAGCAGTCCAATATGTACACTTCAAGGCTGACGGTAGCATTGTAGAATATAAAGGAAGAACCTGTTTAGCATGTCCTATTTATTGGAAGCCACAGTGAAATGAAATCTTTGTTAGTATGAATCAGTACAAGCACACTAGTGTTTAATAGAGATGATAGAATGGATTTACAAGGTGAAAAACATCTGTACAGAGTGAGAGTGATATTGTTGAATAAGAGGAGCAGAGCATTGCTAGTTGATAATCTAATAATCTCAACAAATAGCTTAGTAGTTTTAACTGTTCTCAGCTAATTTTCATCTTGTTGCCATAAAACTGACAACAGAAACTATAAACTATAAAGTTTGTTATACATTATGTATTATTTGACACTCAGCATCGCATGGAGGACATTAATGAGTTTCTTGACAAAATGACCTGTAGACATGGAAATATGGATTGATCTTAAAAAATAGAATCTAAATATTTTATGCAAAACATTAGTAGTCACTGAAAGACAGTAGTATTTCTTCTTAATAATTAACTTGGGTTCATAAAATACTGCTGAGGTCACTATGACTGGCACTAATTTGTGGAAGCGTAATAAGTGGCACTATTAAACTAAAATATACAGTGTGTCACTATTGTAGTCATGGGGGACTGTGTTTGTCACTATTATATTTAGATAATACATAAAGTACTAAGTATAGTGTTGTATTTATTAACTGAGATTAGTTCTGGTGCTGTATTTATATACTGAGCTTATTTTTGGTACTTTATCTACTGTGCTTGGTTCTGATGCTCTACTTATCAAGTAAAATTAGTCCTCATTCTGTAATTAAGCAATGAATTATGCTTTGGTATTCTATTTCTGTTATAAGCTTAGTTTTGGTATTGTATCAATGTTATGAGTCTCATTCAAATGAAGGATATATTTAATGAACACAGAAAAACAAATCTTTTGAAATTCAAATACATCAGGTTTAACTCATTTTTGTAACCCTTTACTGACATGTGATGTACATTTAAATTTGATGTGAGTTCGCATTTAAAGCTTATGTCTTTCCCTGTAGATGATGGCTATAATATTTAGGAATCATCTGCCTCTAAAGCCGCAGGTGGAGCTGAGCTCCGCCTGCAGCTGTTAGCCTGTTATATGCTTCTGTCAATCTTTTGACAGTGGCATTGACAGCACGCCAACATAGGGGCGCGTCATTCTATGCACAGATCTGTTAGCCCATGACGTGATCGTTGACGTTGATGGGATGTCATGACCACCAGGGATTCATTGAAGACCACCATGCTTGTCATGATGGTACTTCTGTGAAAGCCAGTTTGTAGGTGGTGTTCATAGAAGATCGGGATTTTTGCTACACTAAGCAGTATGCTAGAATTGTTATGTATAGTAAAAGCGATTAGATGATCACAGGCTCAGGTCCTCTAAGAAAACTTACTAATACAGTAAAAACTGAGTAAAAAATGTTATGAAGAATATGAAAAAGAAAAAAGTAACAGTTCAAATTCCCATCTTTTCCCATAGAAAAATAACAAATTAAATCAAAGTAAATAAAAGAATACACATATTTACCATCACTACATCCTTAGCAGTCCTTGTAACATTTACACTGGACATGAAAATTAGAGAACAATGTATGATCACTTCATTAATTCAGAAATAATGTAATCTACATTGATCTACATTTCAAGGTTTTTTGTGAGGGGTACACCATGACACTAGAACAGAGTTCTGCAAAAGATCCAAAGTTTATCAACATAAATCCTATATTTTGCCCAAAACGTGATGATCATAATTAGAGAACAACAATGACTATAGCACAGAAAAAAATATAACTACATTTTCTGAAGGTAACAACAATCTCCAATCAGTAGGAAGTATACAGGCCATTGATTTGAATGGGTTCAGCATATCTGTAGCCACAGGACATTACTAGTCTCTGACACTGCTCTAGTGTGATTTTGGTCCACTTTTTTTCCAGTCTCTTCCACAGTTCTTTGACTGTTGTGGTTTTTTTGGCCAAAACTTTGTCACTAAGGATTTCCAGAGTTTTTCTATTGGGTTTAGATCAGGACTCTGGGCTAGCTATTTCATAGTTTCAATGTTTTCTGTTTCAAGGAATTGCTTTACCCATTTTGCTCTGTGACAGCGGGCATTGTCTTGCATGAAAATTGCTGGCTGATTGAATGATGAATGCAAGTAAAGCAACCACGTGTTGTTGAAGAAGGTTATGATACACACTCTGCCATGTAGCTATATTATAGGTCCAACTTCTGCAGCAAAAAACATTTCCCCAAACCATAAAACTTCTTCCACCACCTTTGACTGACTTCTTAACATACTTTGGGTTCAGTCTTTGACAAGTCTGTTGACAAACATAATGTCTCCCATCAGACCTAAATAATTAAAGCTTACTTTCATCACTAAAATGAACTGTGGACCACTTCTTCTCTGTCCACATAACATGCTTTGCACCAAAGGTGAGTCTAACCTTTTCATTCTTTCTGCAATGGAAAGGTTTTGTCACTGCAGAGTGGGTATTCAGTCCAAAGTCTCTTAAACGTCATGACACTGTATGATGAGACAGATCCTCACCCTGTTCAGTGCTGAACTGATAAGCAATTCCAGCTGCAGTGTTGAAATTATTATCCAAGGAGATTCTCCACATTAGGGAGACCAGCCTCCTTGGGGGACTTGAAAGAGTTTGTGATGTTGTAAAAATTAAATATTCTCAAACTTCTCAAAGATTTGGAATGACCAAATTATATTGCTATGGCTGATAGGGTCACCCCTTTAGACTTCATCTGGACAACCTGCTGGCAGAGGGTTTCAGTCACTTTGGAACAACACATCCAGTTAAATACGGTTTGTCAGAAAATTAAGGAAATAAGCACCAGGTGCCAGATTAACTCCAATAACTTGCAGGTATCTGAAAGTGTTCTCTAATGTTGATCAATGTTCTTTTACATTTATCTGATTTTAGTTTTTATTATTTTCTTTACAATAAGTTAAATTTATGAAATACCTTAAAATACTGCCAGTTTTCTCATATTAGGATATAATCTCAAAGGACTTCACAATTACCCTAACATTTAGGAAATTGTGTGTTCTCTAATTTTGATCGCCAGTGTACATGCAGCAGTTGAAACATTTTGGGAATTGTTCTTGGGTTCAGGGAGATATAATTTAAAATCTTATTTTGCAAAGAGGGTGTACTTATTTATGTTGAGCATGCTATACAGGGGTTGAAATAAGTACACATAAGAACATGTAATTTTCTAAGTTAATATTTCTTAAGGTACTATTGATACGAAGTTCTCACCTAATGTTGGTGACAAACCATCCACAGAGAAAAAGATATCAGACCATAGATGTCCATAAATTAAGTTATGAATAATAATGAGAAATGACACAGCAAAAATTATTGAACATATGAAGAAAGAGAGGTGAAAATAAGCCATGGAAAGTCATGACACCAGCTTAAATCTATCGGTTATTAAAAAGCAAAACTGCTACTTAATCAAGATAATATCAGCTGGTTCAACTGATGGCCTATGAAAAGGTGACTCATTATCAAGGTGCCACACAAGAAACATCTTACTATTGGTAGAACCAGTGAGTTGTCTCAAGACCTTTGCAACCTCATTGTTGCAAAACATACTGATGGCATTGGTTACAGAAGAATTTACTAACTACTAATGCTTTTAGTGAGCACTGTTAGGGTCATAATCTGGAAATGGAAAGAAGAGTTCACCATAAACCGGCCATGACCAAGTGCTCCCCGCAAGATTTCAGACAGAGAAGTGAAAAAAAATATCAGAGGAATTTTCCAAGATCCTAGAACCACCTGTGCAGAGTTACAGAAAGACTTACCATCAACAGGTACAACTTAAAAAAAAACAACAAAAAAAACAATTAGTAATGCACTCAATCTCTGTCATCTGTATCCATGTTCACCCTGCAAGACTCAATTGCTAAACAAAAAAAGCATATTCAACCAGTTTAACATTTTCTCAACAACATTTAGACAAGCCTGTGAAATTCTGATAGAATATGATCTGGTCAGTTGAGACCAAAACTGAACTAAGTGGATACCATAATACACACAATGTTTGGAGACCAAAAGGCACTGCATATTTCCCCAAAAACACTATACTAAAGTGAAGTTTGGAGGTGGCAATATCATGATATGTGGCTGTTTTTCAGCATACGGCACTAGCAAACTTCATGTAATTGAAGTAAGAATGAATGGAGAAATGTACAAAGACATTCTTAGTAAAACTCTGCCTCCATCCATGTTAGGCCTGCGCCACACATCCGTGCCTCCGGCACGTGTTTGTCATTTTTTACACGTACCGGCGGCACGGAGACATGTACAGCAATGCTACCCTATGGTAGCAGGCACACACACGTAAAACCACACGGAACGTGTGTCCGTGTGCGTTTGTACGTGTGTGCGATTTTCAAAGCGCTGACATGTCAGTGTTTTCTCCGGCAGCACGGGTGTTACACGGCCCGCACCCGTACCACACGGGTGTAGTGTGGATGCGGTCCCGTGTGACACGCGCCGGAGTAAACACACATGTCAGGGAAAAAAATAAAAAACATTAACTCACCTTCTCCAGCCCTCCTGTCTCTGCCGCTGCTGCCTCTTGCTGCCGACCGCCGCTCATTATTCTCATTGAATATTCACTTCACTGCCTGGCAGCAGCAGCAGCGGGGAGACAGGAGGGCTGGAGACCGAGGATCAGCACCACGGACAGCAGCGCGGACATCAGGAAGGACCAGGTGAGTATAATAATTACCGGTTCTACGTGTGCTATCGCGGATAGCACACGTAGAACACACGTGTCATGCACGTACCAGAGACACGTACTTACCTGCACGCAACACGCAGGGGAAATACGTGTCTCTCGGCACGTGCGTGAAATTCACGTGAGTGTGGCAGAGGCCTTAAGTATAGGACGATACGGCAAAAATATGCAACTCTTTTGTGGTTTGTATAATTGTCAAATTGGACTTGTAAAGCATTTGTGCAACAAATGTTAACCTTTTAATTTCAACAATAAGAAGTACAAACTGTAAGGTTATGCAGACCAAGGAAGTAACAAGTGTTGCTAAGAATTGAAAATGATCACATTTTTAATTCCTAACTAATCTGTATCATCTGAGAAGGGCTTAAAAGCCAGATTGAAAGCATGACACATGAAACCTCAAAAATCCGATCTAGTTTTTTTATATGAAATCACGCATGCCAGTTTTCTCCACTTGTTGCAAACTGAAAAGGACATAATCCATGAATTGAGACCTTTTTTTATCATTCTGGCAGATTGCTATGTGCGTAGGTAGAGATGTGAACACTCTTCAACCTTGCATCTCTCAGTAAATGGGATATCAATGATGAACTGGAATTACATCAAGAGGGGCATGGAGAAGGTCCTCTACGTACAGTAGATGAATCATCTGATTAGAAGAATGACATATTGTGAAATGGGACATCATATAGCAGGCCTAAGGAGTCAAACAGTATCCACACAAGTCAGTGGAAGAAATTTTCACAATTTTGGGATTAAAACCAGATGTTAACTGCAGCTGTTCCATTGACTTCACACCACTGTCCTCAAAGGCTATTATAGTAAAGAGCAAGATGACAATGGAGGCTGAATTGGAGGTCTGTCTTCTTAAGTGATAAATTCCGCTTTTGTCTTGGACACAATAATAGATGGAGATTTGTCTGGAGACCATGTGAGCAATGCAAGGAAGAAGCCTTCATGAGGGCACCTCACATGGATCCTACTGCCACATGCTGTAGTATAATTTATGGAGATAGAACTCTCTTGTTTTCATTCAAAGAAGAATAACAGCTCAGCATTACATTTATTTTTTCAAGGAAGCAGTGGCATGGCAATCTCTCCAAAGAGTTCCATAAGCTTTTTTTCAACACGATAATGCCAGGCCACATTTTGCTTGTGCTAATGCAAGAAGCTTGCATGACCGCATTTCTGGGTTTGTCATATCTGGGATGCCACCTATCAGGATTTGAATGGGGACCTGCAAGCAGCAGGTCTTGGTGATATGCATGCCCCAGTGCATTTAGCTTGACAGAACATTGCTCGAACAACCACTGATAACTTCTTTCTAACCCTCCGTCACATACAATATCAGTTCTAACGAGTTCACATACAATGTGACCTTCAGGCGCAGGCTAGAAAAATACCTATAATATCTAATGTTTGCAATTTCAGTGCTCTAAAAGTGATCAGTGACCTTCATAGGGATGTAATAAAAGAGACTACACATAATCAGGTGCAAAAAAAACCTATTTACTTAACATAAAACTAGTAAATCTGAAATACAAACATTTCAAAACTCTCGCCAAATAGTCCCCAGTTCGACTCTGTCAAAAAACCCTACAAAGAAAATTTATGGAAACAAACTTAATTTTAAGGTACCTTAAGTACTATTAAACACATATTCAATCAGAATTAGATCCTGAAGTTTCCCCAGAAAAATTACACTTGCAGAGCATGTGATGAATAAAAACATAAAATACCAACCTTATTGAGTGTGACGTGTTCACATACAATGAGCCTGAGAGATTAGCGCAGTTATATCTGTCCTCCTGAAGCTCTGCAATCCAACTGTGGTATGAGGTTTCACAGAGCTGCTAGAGACAGGAGACTACCTGGAAGGAGGGGATTTCCTCACAATCTGGTGAGGAAGGAGAAATGAAAGTAAAAGAGATGTGCCTGTCAGGCCTATTGTATGTGACGGAGGGCTAAGCATGTCAAGGTGTTTCAGTGAGTGTATTTCTGTACATGGTGCTTATTTTCAATACTGAACAAACCAAGATGTTTTAAAAATTTGGTTTTCATTTTGAAATCATTTAGACAACAGGTCTATTGAACCTATGTTTTCCATAAACCACAACGTTTTCATATTGGTTTTGTAATTTCAATGCTGAGAACTCCACATTAAAATATATAAGTGTGTGTGTCTGTATATATATATATATATATATATATATCTATATATACACACACATATATATACACATATATATGTGCATATATACATAGCGGGGAAAAAAGGTATTTAGTCAGCCACCAATTGTGCAAGTTCTCCTACTTAAAAAGATGAGAGAGGCCTGTAATTGACATCATAGGTAGACCCCAATTAAGAGAGACAAAATGAGAAAACAAATCCAGAAAATCACCGTGTCTGATTTGGCAACATTTGTTTTTCAAATTATGGTGGAAAATAAGTATTTAGTCATCTAAAAATATGCAAGATTTCTGGCTCTCACAGACCTGTAACTTCTTCTTTCAGAGGCTCTTCTGTCCTCCACTCATTACCTGTAGTAATGGCACCTGTTTGAACCTGTTATTATAAAAGACACCTGTCCACAATCTCAAACAATCACACTCCAAACTCTACTATGGTGAAGACCAAAGAGCTGTCAAAGGACACCAGAAACAAAATTGTAGCCCTGCACCAGGCTGGGAAGACTGAATCTGCACTAGGCAAGAAGCTTGGTGTCATGAAATCAACTGTGGGAGCAATAATAGGATAATGGAAGACATGCAAGACCACTGACAATTGCCCTTGATCTGGGGCTCCGCGCAAGATCTCACCCCTTGGGATCAAAATGATCACAAGAACAGTGAGCAAAAATCCCAGGACCACACGGGTGGACCTAGTATGACCTGCATAGAGCTGGGACCACTGTAACAAAGGCTACCATCAGTAAGACACTATGCCGCCAGGGATTCAGATCCTGCAGTTCCAGACATGTTCCCCTGCCTAAGCCAGTACATGTCCAGACCCATCTGAAGTTTGCTAGAGAGTATTTGGATTATCCAGAAGAGTATTGGGAGAATGGCATATGGTCTGATGTAACCAAAGTAGAAATGTTTGGTAGAAACACAACTCGTCGTGTTTGGAGGAGACAGAATGCTGAGTTGCATCCAAAGAACACCATACCTACTGTGAAACATGTGGGTGGCAACATCATGCTTTGATGCTGTTTCTCTGCAAAGGGACCAGGACAACTGATCCATGTACATGAAAGAATGAATGGGGCCATGTATTGTGTGATTTTGAGTCCAAATCTCCTTCCATCAGCAAGGGCATTGTAAATGAAACATGGATGGGTCTTTCAGCATGATAATGATTCCAAACACACCGCCAGGGCAACAAGCAAGTGGCTTTGTAAGAAGCCTATGAAGGTCCTGGAGTGACCTAGCCGGTCTCCAGATCTCAACCCCTTAGAAAACCTTTGGAGGGAGTTGTAAGTTTGTGATGTCCAATGACAAGCCCAAAACATCACTGCTCTAGAGGAAATTTGCATGGAGGAATGGGCCAACATACCACCAACAGTGTGTGCCAACCTTATGAAGACATACAGAAAACATTTGACCTCTGTCATTGCCAACAAAGTATATATAACAAAATATTGAGATTAACTTCTGTTATTGACCAAATACTTTTTTTCCACCATAATTTGAAAAAAAAATATCTTGCCAAATCAGACAAGAGGATTTCCAGATTTGTTTTCTCATTTTGTCTCTCATAGTTGTGGTCTACCTATTATATCAATTACAGGCCTCTCTCATCTTTTTAAGTGGGAGAACTTGCACAATTGGTTGCTAACTAAATACTTTTTTCCCCACTGTAAATATACAGTATACAGTACAGACCAAAAGTTTGGACACACCTTCTCATTCAAAACTTTTTCTTTATTTTAATTAGTAGATTCACATTGAAGGCATCAAAACTATGAATTAACACATGTGGAATGAAATACTTAACAAAAAATTGTAAAACAACTGAAAATTTGTCTTATATACTAGGTTCTTCAAAGTAGCCACCTTTTGCTTTGATTACTGCTTTGCACACTCTTGGCATTCTCTTGATGAGGTTCAAAAGGTATTCACCGGAAATGGTCTTCCAACAGTCTTGCAGGAGTTCCCAGAGATGCTTAGCACTTGTTGGCCCTTTTGCATTCACTCTGCGGTCCAGCTCACCCCAAACCATCTCGATTGGGTTCAGGTCTGGTGACTGTGGAGGCCAGGTCATCTGACGTTGCACCCCATCACTCTCCTTCTTAGTCAAATAGCCCTTACACAGCCTGGAGGTGTGTTTAGGGTCATTGTCCTGTTCAAAAATAAATGTTGGCCCAACTAAATGCAAACCGGATGGAATAGCATGCCGCTGCAAGATGCTCTGGTAGCCATGCAGGTTAAGTATGCCTTCAATTTTGAATAAATCCCCAACAGTGTCACCAGCAAAGCACCCCCACACCATCACACCTCCTCCATGCTTCACGGTGGAAACCAGGCATGTAGAGTCCATCCGTTCACCTTTTCTGCATCGCACAAAGACACAGTGGTTGGATCCAAAGATCTCAAATTTGGACTCATCAAACCAAAGCACAGATTTCCACTGGTCTAATGTTCACTCCTTGTGTTCTTTAGCCAAAACAAGTCTCTTCTGCTTGTTGCCTGTCCTTAGCAGTGGTTTCCTAACAGCTATTTTACCATGAAGACCTGCAGCACAAAGTAACTTAACAGTTGCACTTAACAGTTGTTCTAGAGATGTGTCTGCTGCTAGAACACTGTGTGGCATTGACCTGGTCTCTAATCTGAGCTGCTGTTAACCTTCGTTTTCTGATACTTTTAACTTGGATAAACTTATCCTCCGCAGCAGAGGTGACTCTTGGTCTTCCCTTCCTGGGGCGGTCCTCATGTGAGCCAGTTTCTTTGTAGCATTTTACGGTTTTTGCCACTGCACTTGGGGACACTTTCAAAGTTTTCCCAGTTTTCCGGACTGACTGACTTTCATTTCTTAAAGTAATGATGGCCACTCATTTTTCATTACTTAGCTGCTTTTTCTTTCCATAATACAAATTCTAACAGTCTATTCAATAGAACTATCAGCTGTGTATCCACCAGACTTCTGCACAACACAACTGATGGTCCTAACCCCATTTATAAGGCAAGAAATCCCACTTATTAAACCTGACAGGGCACACCTGTGAAATGAAAACCATTTACGGTGACTACCTCTTGAAGCTCATCAAGAGAATGCCAAGAGTGTGCAATGCAGTAATCAAAGCAAAAGGTGGCTACTTTGAAGAACCTAGAATATAAGACATTTTTTCAGTTGCTTCACACTTTTTTGTTAAGTATTTCATTCCACATGTGTTAATTCATAGTTTTGATGCCTTCAATGTGAATCTACAGTCATGAAAATAAAAGTTATGAAAATAAAAAAAACCTTTTGAATGAGAAGGTGTGTCCAAACTTTTGGTCTGTACTGTGTATGTATATATATATATATATATATTATATATATATATATATATATATATTTTTATATATATATATATATATATATATATATATACAGTGGAACCTTGGATTAAGAGTAACTTGGTTTGAGAGCGATTTGCAAGACAAGCAAAGCTTTTTCAAATTTTGTAACTTGGTTTACGAGCAATGCTTTGCAATAAGAGCAATTCCCACTATGAACACTTCCGGTTCTGTCCTTTCACCGCGCTTTCACCTATTCTGGAGGTAACTTTCTGTCCATATGTACTGTATACAGTATACCATTGTACAGTACAGTATATACTGTATAGCGTGTCTAGCATTTGTGGTTACAGTATTGTACTTTTTTATTTCTAACCAGTACAGCATATTGCTTATACTGTACCTCTCGCACACCAACAATTTTATTGTAAGCTAATATGCAGTTTAATTTGTTTTACAAGTTTTTTACTGCACTGTACAGTATTTTCTATCAGTGTACTTTAATAATGTTATATGAATACAGTACATTAGTTTGTATTACTGTAATACGTTTGTCTAAATACAGTAAATATTTTTGAGTTGTGGAACGAATTGTCTGCGTTTCAATTATTTCCTATGGTAAAATTCATTTTGATATAAGAGTAACTTGGTTTAAGAGCCCACTCCCAGAACCAAATATGCTCGTAATCTAAGGTTCCACTGTATATATATATATATATATATATATATATACACACACATATATACCGTATTTTTCGCTTTATAAGACGCACTTTTGTTCCCACAAATTTTGGGGGAAAGTAGGGGGTGCGTCTTCTAATCCGAATATACGAGTACAGGGGAGGTGGGGGCAACTCTGGAGCGGTGCTGAGGGCTGTTGGAGGCTGATAGAGGCTTGTGAAGGCTGCTGGAGGCAGCGGAATATCTCCTGCTCCCGCTCATATAATATGCACAGCCGCTGTCTATCACTGTTGTGCTGAAACCGCACCGTGGCGATGGGCTTGGGGAGCGGTGCATATAATATCTGCCTGCGCCCCCCTTTGATCGCACATGCCTCCCCCACCCCCCATGTTAGATATGGCCCCCATGCTGCAGCCTATCCTAAAATAAAAACTCTTTACTTTCCTCCTCCAGTGTGTCTCCCAGGTCGCCCCGATCTCACTGCTGCCGCTGTGATCAGGCACGCAGAGATCATGTCACTCTGTTGTGCCGATCACATGACCGGCACCGAGAAACAGGAAGTGCAGGGGCTGAGCATTACGGAGGGAGACACGAGGGAGGACAGCACTGGAGAAGGTAAGGAAAGAGTTTATTTTACTATGAGCAGCAGCATGGGGGCCATATCTATTACAGGGGGACATGTGCCAACAATAGGAGACCTGTACCACCTGTATGGGATGTGTGCCAGCTATAGGAGACCTGTGCCAGCTGTATTGGATGTGTGCCAGCAAGAGGAGACCTGTGCCAGCTGTATTGGATGTGTGCCAGCAATAGGAGGCCTGTACCAGCTGTATTAGATGTGTGCCAGCAATAGGAGACCTCTGCCAGCTGTTTTGGATGTGTGCCAGCAATAAGAGACCTGTGCCAGCGGTATTGGATGTGTGCCAGCAATAGGAGACCTCTGCCAGCTGTATGGGATGTGTGCCAGCAATAGGAGACCTGTGCCAGCTGTATTGGATGTGTGCCAGCAAGAGGAGACCTGTGCCAGCTGTATTGGATGTGTGCCAGCAATAGGAGACCTCTGCCAGCTGTATTGGATGTGTGCCAGCAATAGGAGACCTCTGCCAGCTGTATTGGATGTGTGCCAGCAATAGGAGACCTCTGCCAGCTGTATTGGATGCGTGCCAGCAATAGGAGACCTCTGCCAGCTGTATTGGATGTGGGCCAGCTATAGGAGACCTGTGCCAGCTGTATTGGATGTGTGCCAGCAATAGGAGACCTGTGCCAGCTGTATTGGATGTGGGCCAGCTATAGGAGACCTGTGCCAGCTGTATAGGATGTGTGCCAGCAATAGGAGACCTGTGCCACCTGTATGGGATGTGTGCCAGTTACAGGAGGCCTGTGCCAGCTGTATTGGATGTGTGCCAGCAATAGGAGACCTGTGCCAGCTTTATTGGATGTGTGCCAGCAATAGGAGACCTGTGCCAGCTGTATTGGATGTGTGACAGCAATAAGAGACCTAGAATTGACCTAGAATTGAAACGCAGACCTAGAATATAAGACATATTTTCAGTTGCTTCACAATTTTATGTTAAGTATTTCATTCCACATGTGTTAATCCATAGTTTGGATGCCTTCAAAGTGAATCTACAGTCATGAAAATAAAAGTTATGAAAATAAAAAACCTCTTTGAATGAGAAGGTGTGTCCAAACTTTTGGTCTGTACTGTATATATATATATATATATATATATATATATATATATATATATATATATATATATATATATATATATATATATATACACAGTGAACCTTGGATTAAAAGTAAAAACAGAAGCAGCATAAAGGAAACTATATAGCAGTCCTGAGCTGTCTATATGTGAATACAACTCTGAGGTTAGAAAGTGCTGCACGGTCTTTCTGTGTCTCCTTTTGCCTGTTTTCTCACTGCTCTTCTTTTTCTCCATCCTCTTTCCATAGAGTAGAATGGCCTATGTAACATTACACCATTTTACCACAAAGAACTGGCAGTCTGTTTTGTCTGAAGTGGAGTTGCGCTGTTTTTTAAGAGTGGAAAAAGTGGGTTATAGGCCTCCAACACACATCCGTACCGCCGGTACGTGATTGGTATGTTTTTGCACGTACCGGCGGCACGGAGACACGTACACCCATGCTACCCTATGGTAACAGGCACACTCACGTAAAACCACATGGAACGTATGTCCGTGTCGTTTGTACGTGTGTGCGTTTTGCAACACGCTCAACATGTCCGTTTTTCTCCGGCATGACGCAGGCACGGACCCACTAAAGTTAATGGGTCCGTGTCTGCATGTATGTGACACGTAGCATGTACGAGTTCTATCCGTACCATCCGTATCCATTTTTTTGGGAGCGATGTTGGTCAATCTTTTATGTCTGTGGTTGTCAGTCAATCTTCCTCTGTCAGTCGGTCTCTCCCTCTCTCCCCCTCTCTCATACTTACTGTTCCCCGATCACCAGCGTGGCGCTGCACAGCTGTTAAAAAGCTACGGCGGCTTTATCTATTTTGAAAATGCCGGCCACTCATTATTCAATCTAGTATTCACTGCTTTCCCCGCCCACCGCCGCCTATGATTGGTTGCAGTCAGACATGCCCCCACGCTGAGTGACAGCTATCTCACTGCAACCAATCACAGCTTCCGGTGGGCGTGTCTATATCGTGCAGTAAAATAAATAAATAAGTAAATATAAAAAAAAGATGTGCGGTCCCCCCCCAATTTTGATACCAGCCATGGTAAAGTCACACAGCTGAAGGCTGGTATTCTCAGGATGGTGAGCCCCACGTCATGGGGAGCCCACCACCCTAACAATATCAGCCAGCAGCCGCCCAGAATTCCCACATCCATTAGATGTGACAGTTCTGGGACTCTACCCGACTCATCCCGAATTGCCCTGGTACGGTGGCAATCGGGGTAATAAGGAGTTATTGGCAGCAGCCCATAGCTGCAACTAAGTCCTAGGTTAATCATGGCAGGTGTCTCCCCGAGATACCTTTCATGATTAACCTGTTTGTAAAAGTAAATAAACAAACACACACATTCACAAAAAACTTTCTTTTGAATAATAAACACAAACAAGCAGCCTCGTTCACCACTTTACTAAGTCCAAAAAACCCATACATGTCCGCCCGAATCCATGGAGGTCCCACGACGCTCTCAGCTCTGCTTCATGAAGCTGACAAGAGCAGCCATACACAATGACCGCTCTCTATCAGCTCCAAGCAGCAACTGAAGTTAGCCACGCGATCACCGATGACGTCATTCAGGTTGCTCGCGGCCACCGCTGGATCCTCCAACTGTGAGGCGAGTCACCCAAGTGACTGAAGTGAGCTGCGCGATCTGCAATGAAGTCACAGGTGAGTTGCAGTGTCGGGTGGCTGACCCCAGCTAGCTGCGAGTAACCTGAGTGACGGCAGCGCTAAGCACGCCGCTAACTTCAGTGACTCTGGGGATTAGCGGTCACCGGTGAGTCCATCACGGGTGTCCGCTAATCAGGACGCCACACACAGACAGAGCCGTGGTATAACAATGAAGTCGGGTGAGGTTCATTCTCATCAGTCTGTGTCGGCTGTCAGCGGGTATGTAGCAACGACATTTTAATTCACACACGGATCAACACAAACGGACAACACACAGACATTACATGTATGCATACACAGACATTCCACACGCACACACGGCAAGCATACGTCATCACACGGATGTCACATGTACCGGAGAAACACCCAAAAAAACAACGGAACACGGACCAGAAAAATGGAACGTGAGACACGTATATTTTTTTTTGCGGAAGTGTGGCAGAGGCCATAGGTGGTGAAGGAAGGCGATTTCTCTGATAAAGTGCATTAGGCCATTTAGTAAGTTTCTTACCTCAGTATTTGTAGCCAAAACCATGAGTGGGAAAGTCAGAGGAAAAGTAGAATAGAAACACGAGCACCAATTCTGTTTTTTACCCACTCCTGGTTTTAGCTACAAATACTGAGGTAAAATTCTCATGAAATACTCAATGTGTGCACGTGGTCTTACACATCCTTACTTTTCCTCTTGGGTCACATGCACACGTTGAGTATTTGGGGAGTTTTTTACCTTAGTATTTGTAAGCCAAAACTAGAGTAAAAACTGCAGAAGTGGTGCCCATGTTTCTATTATACTTTTCATGTGACAGTTCCCTCCTGGATTTGGCTTCTAAATACTGAGGTAAAAAAAACTCCTCAAATACTCAATGTGTGCATGTTACCTAAGAGGAAAATTCAGGATGTGTAAGGGCAAATTCACACATTGAGTATTTTATGAGTTTTTTTATCTCAGTATTTTTAAGCCAAAACCAGGAATGCAACAATCAGAGGAAACGTGTAATAGAAACACGGCATCACTTCTGTCATTTTTAACTACTTCTGGTTTAGGCTTGCAAATACTGAGGTAAAAATCTCACCAAATACTCAATGTGTGAATGTGCCCTTATACATCCTGAATTTTCCTCTTAAGCCACATGCACACGTTGAGTATTTGGTCAGTTTTTACCTCAGTATTTGTAGCCAAAACCAGGAGTGGAACAATCAGAAGAAAAGTATAATAGATATACGTGCATTACTTCTGTATTTATTACCACTCCTGGTTTTGGCTTACAAATACTGAAGTAATAAAATCACCAAATACTCATGTGTGGTGTGCATGTGGCCTTACAAAGCGTCTTATATTATCCTACACTATTGATTTATGCAAAATTTATGGAAAGTACATTGCCCTATTAAACCAAACTAACCCCTTCACTCTGAGCGAGTTTCAGTTTTTCATTTCTGTTTTTTTTCCTACCCTTCTTCCAAGAGCCATAACTTTGTTATTTTCCCGTCAATATAGCCATACGTATGTTTTTTGTAGTGCATTCCGAGTGAGGTGAAATTGCAAAAAAGTACAATTGCACATTTGTTTTTGTTTTGTTTTTATTTACCATGTTCACTACATGGTAAAACTGACCTGGCAGTGTGATTCCCCAGATCAGAATAAGTTTGTAGATACCAAACATGTATAGTTATACTTTTATCTAATTGGTGAAAAAAAAATCAGAAATTTGTAAAAAAAAAAAAAAAAATTGTGCTTTTGTCGCTCGCAATTTTCCGAGACCCAAAGTGGTCTCATTTTTGGGATCTTGGGCTCAGTAAATACTTATTTTTGTGTCTTGAGCTGACGTTTTCAATTATACCATTGGGTAGCTGCAAAGTTTTGATCGCATGTTATTGCATTTTAGTGTTGACCAACAAAAGTAATTCAGCTGTTTTGATTTTTTTCTTGCTATGCTGTTTACCAATCAGATTAATTAATTTTATATTTTGATATATTGGACATTTCTGAACACGGCAATGCCAAATATGTGTATTTTTTATTATTACTGTTTTATTTTTGAACTTCTAGATTTTATATATATATATATATATATATATATATACTTAAATCATTTTTATACTTTTTTTTAGTGATTTTAATAGTCCCTCTGGGGGACTTTATGCCTGCAGACTCCGAGTACTTCTCCTGATCAGAGCAATGCTTCAGGAGAAATGCTGTGTTAGGCTTGTTTAACACATCAGTGATTCTGGTACGTATGTGCTAGTTTTTATACGTATCAGAATCATGGACATATGACGACCCATCAAAATCAATGGGTCTGCGCACACATCAGTGATTTTTCACTGACCAGGTCTCCGTGCGGCATACACATACATGTGTCCGTGATTGCCACACGGAGACAAGTCCATTTTTTCTGGCATCACTGATGTCCAATGGACCACACTATGATGTGATCTGTGAAACACGTACCAGAAAATAAACGTACATTGAAAATAAAAAATATTTTTAACTCACCTTCTCCAGCGACACTGTATTCAGCCTGTGCTAGCAGCTTCTTCCTGCCCGGCTCATTACTGTTGTGCATATTCATTATGCATGACACAGCTGACCCGGAAGTAGCTGCAGAGGTGAGAGACACTACGGCTGGATGCAGCACCGTGGGACTCTTCAGCACCACGGACAGCAGAAGCGGGGACAGGTGAGTTTATGTCCATGTGTAATCATGTATCACGGAGCACGCATGACAGATTGCACATGGACAACCCACATGTGCCGTGAATCACGGCACACAGAGGGACATATACATTTTTTACATATCAGTGAAAAACATGTGTGTTTTTCACTGAAGTGTGAAACAGGCCCATGCTGCGGAAAATTCGCAGAATTTGACGCTATTTTTTCACGGAAATTCAGCTGATTTCTATGGCATTTTGGAACTACTGTGCCCATGCTGCAGTTTTTGCTGCAGCGGAAATAATGAGGATTTCCCTGCAGAAAAATCTGCAGCATGTGAATTATTCCTGTGGATTTTTCCGCACGATCCTTTACGCACCTGCCTTGATAGAAGACACCCGAGTCACTTCCTCCGGTGCAGAGGAGCGCGGTGGAGCCACGAACAGGAAGCAGGAGGTGAGCGGGGCCTGCACGAGCTCCGGTCATGTGACAGCCGGAGCTAGTTCAGGCCCGCCCACCTTCTGCAATGTGCAGACAGACACGGCCGGAGAGGGAAGTGCTGCGTGATGGAGGTAAGTATGAACTCCCCCGATCACTCAGCACTTGTTCTGCATTGAGGATGCAGTGCCGAAGCCATGGTACTGTATCCTCAATGCAGAATGACCGCAGCATATTCGCAGGAAATTCCGCAATAAAACTGCAGCATGTAAACAGACAAAGTTGTGCTGCGGTTTTTTGGGAGCTCCTGCGGAATGTCCTGCAGATATATCCGCAGGACACTTTCCCTGTGGGCACATAGCCTTACTGTGAGTGCGCTCTGCTAGCATTCACAGTAAACAAATCAAGGCAGTGACATGGGTCATCATCTAAACCCACGCTGCCAGGGCAAACCATTGGCACCCTGTGATCGCATCATGGGGCTGCTGATGGTGGCATGGAACAGCTTGGTCCCTGCCAGAGTGCTTTAAATCGAATCAACATGCACGTGCAGGGAATAATGCGGGCTCACTGAGCGAGCTCACTTTAAAGGATTAAATATACATTCTTGGTTGTGAAGGGGTTAAAGAAAATGTAAGAAAAATCTTAATCTCAAATTTTATTACGAAAAGGTAATGTTCTGGTTAAATATTCCTTTAATTGCCCTGAGTGTGTACTGTGTTGCTACTGTGTTTAAAATAACTTTTATTCGCTGTCCATTTTCACACATAAAAATACAACCCTGAGATGTTGCAGAGTGGGAAAATAAGAAATAATAAAAACAATCTGTTAGAAGAAAGAAACAGAAATAGTTCGGAGGAAAAATTCTCCTCCAGAGTTGATGAGGTTTATTTTCTAGCTACAGGCTGCAAAGATACTTCACAGTTTTAAATAGACTCAGAAATTAAATCAAAGGCAGAAGCATTTTGGATCTGTACCACTTTTTTACTTCTGTGCTGCATATTTGACATGCTGTTCTTGTAAGCGCACACAGAATATTAAACTACTCACATTATCAGTCTTTTGCCCTAAGCTTGATTTAATGAATGCATAATGACATATCTTATAAGACCATAGTAGCAAATTGACTAAATTACTTACTATCACTGCTGTATATCAGCAATTAACAACTTATTTTAATTGTATCATGCAGTGGATGCATTGATATATCTAATCTTTCTTTGTTATAATTCTATAAAATAATCAATATGTATCATATCGGTGCATGAAGAAGATGGACAGTAGGGGATTTATATTGACACTGCACTATTTGACATTGTCATAGTCTAGGAGCGGCTTGGTATGTGAGACATTACAGTTTCTTAAATAATAATGAAAAGGGAAGTGTGACTTGTTAATTTTGTTGCAGTTTCCTGCATAGTGGATGGTATGAAGCCCAGCGATAGAGGGAAAAAAACTGAAGACATTGGGGCCGATAGATCAGCGTCATTAAATGTAACCATAATGCATGAAAAAGTAGCAAACGTTTTTGTGCAACACAAAGTTGCAGTTAAATTTGTCGTTTTGTATTTTCATGCTAGCTCTGGGCATTTTCGCGAAAACGGGAGTAGCAGGGAAGGAGGTGGGGTGGGATGGACCATTGCTACTCCCGCCCATCACATTTATCAACAGTGGTTAGAGATAAGATGCACCGAATGGTGTGTTCCTCTTACAAAATTTGACATATATTCTTACATGTCTCTCATTAAGACTGGTTTATGAAACACAAGTCTTCATAAATTGGGATCTTTGATCATGATTGGTCCCAGTGATCGTTCCCCCAACGAATATAATGGTAATATGCTGTAACATTGTAAGTTAGGAATACAGCTCTAATATTTACTTGGTAATTCCAACTAAATCCTTAACCTTAGAACACATATTGGCTTACATTTTGGCTATTATCTGCAAAATTACTTTTGTTAGAATTTTGAAACTCCAGGTATTCCTCAAGTATGTCGTTGTTGATAATATCCAGTTGTTCATATAATTTTTTTCATAGGCATTATGGTGTAACAATGCTTGTTTGGTGAAAACTACATCTGTATGAATTGGGGGCCTTTTAGGCCCCCACTGTTTTTATCATGTTCTCAGAAGTGTTTGTGTCTCAAGTTACTTTATTTGTACTCAGTAATGCTGGTGGAGGGGCCAGGGTGTGGATAATAACATGTGAGGATGTCATGTGATTTTTGGAGGGAGTGATAAGTCTATGACATCACCTCAGGTCCTCTGAACACAGTAATGAGCTGTGTATAGAGTACTGAGGACAGTATACACTGTGAGCTAATAGCTGAAGGACCTGTGATAAGATAAGCTGTTGAGAGGAAATCTGATTCATTTTCAGTTTTTGTTTCTAAGAAGCTTGCAAAGGCTAGAGCTTGTGAGACACAAAAATCCAGAGAATTGTACACCACCTAAAAGTATAAAAGGTAAGAGCTGCTGAGGGTGAGAGGAAGAAGGGGTGACATTACACTTACAGTGTGTCACACACAAGCAAAGAGTGGACAACCTTGATTGTGTTCATTGTTTTTTCTTTTAGTTTGCTAACATCTAGTCAGCAATGGCACAGTCTTACTCCAAGTGTCTGACTGACCAAGAGATTGAAGCGATTATGTTTCATAGTGATGATGAAAGTGAACTATCTTTGTCTGATGAAGAATATCTGCCACCAGCTAATCAAACATCCTCATCCAGTGATTCTTCTGATGATGAAGAAGTGAATCCAGTGGATCCTCAAGAAGTGATAAGTAGAACATCCAAAACGAATGTTTTTTGGGACAGTAATCCTACATTAGTCGGACGTACTCCAATACACAATATTGTGAGACAGGCTCAAGGAGCTCAGGGAAGTCCCAGTTACTTTACCTCTAAAGATGTATTCTGTACTTATTTTTCTGACAATATTGCAGAAGAGGTCCTATTATGTTCAAACCTAGAAGGAAGACGTATCGCTTCTGCAAAAAATAAGTCCTGGAAAAATATCTCAAAAGAGGAACTTTATGCATATATTGGACTTTTACTGCTGGCAGGGAGTCAAAAATCGTATCATGTCCCAATACGAGAATTATTTCTGGACCCACTTTCTGATCCACACTATAAGGCCACAATGTCAGTGGGCAGATATGAGGAAATTAGAAGAATCATTCACTTTGATGATAAGCGAACTCATGCAGCGAGGTTTGAAACAGACAAATTAGCCCCAATCAGTTATATCTGGAACATATTTATCAAAAATTGCACAAAACTTTACAATCCTAGTACTAATGTTACTGTAGATGAGCAACTTGTACCGTTCAGAGGACGCTGCAAATTCATACAATACATGCCCAGCAAGCCAGCCAAGTACGGAAAAAAATCTTCTGGATGTGTGATTCTGCAAATTATTATGGCATAAATGGCGTAATCTACTGTGGCAAAGAGGTTGGTGCACCAGTACAGAAGGATCTGGGGTCTGAAATAGTCAAAACTCTTGCTGTTCCAATATTCAATTCAGATAGAAACATCACCATGGACAATTATTTCACCAATGTTGAACTAGGCAATTTTCTGCTTGCAAAAGCTATTACACTTGTTGGTACTATAAAGCAAAACAGATGAGAAATTCCAGCAGCACTCAAACACAATCATCAGCAAGCACTTTATGAGAGTGTCTTTGGATTCAATAACAAAGCGACTTTGGTATTTTACAAGGCGAAGAAGGAGAAATCTGTAATTTTACTCAATACCATGCATCACGATTGCAGTGTTGACAGCAATAACCAAAAATTGAAACCAGAAATCATCCTGCATTACAATGCAACAAAAGAAGGTGTAGATAAAATGGATGAGATGGTGGGAAAATATTCGTGTAAGAGGCAAACGATACGATGGCCTGTACTACTATTTTCAAATATGCTTGATGTAGCAGCCCTAAATTCATTCATTATTTATACAGAAACTCATCCGGAATTTCATGCACAGAGGAAGGACAGGAGACACATATTCTTGAAGGACCTTTGTCATGAACTTGTAATGCCTCACATGATAGAGCGAAACGACTTGAAATGCTTGCCAAAGCAAACTAAAGAAGCAGTGAAACGGTGTGGCGTACAGTTTCAGATTATTCCAGAGCCAGGAGAAAGAAAACGAAAGCGTTGTTTCATGTGTCCAAGAAACATAGAGAGGAAAACTGAGCGATATTGTTCCACTTGTAAGGAAACTGTTTGCAAAGAACACTCTTCTGAAAAAATAACATGTCAGAATTGTTTGGAAGACTAATATAATAGAAAAGAAAGTTAGAATACAAATGAAGCTGCAGCTAGTTTGCTATAGATTTCTATGCGTTTTTGTGTGTTTTCATGTCTTTGCGTGAACTTTGGGAAAAAAAAAAAGATTTGATGGTGTTTTCTGTGAAAAATTATAATTAAAATTTTGTCCACTATTCATATTTTATTGAGCAATTTTGAAATAAACTTGTGAAAGTTATTTAAGTGTGTTTTTCTACATTATGTGCATGGGGGCCTAAAAGGCCCCCAATACGTTAATATGTATATTTTTAACGTCATGTGTTCTAGGGTTAAAGGGAACCTGTTAGGTGTAATATGCACCCAGAACCACGAGCAGTTCTAGGTGCATATTTCTAATCCCTGCCTAATTGTCCCTGTATACACTAGCATAGATAAAGAGATCTTTAGAAAAAGTATTTCTAAACATCTTTTATCATATGGTAATGAGCGCAGGGACTAGTCACAAGGGCGTTAATTCCTGAGCTCATTCTGCCCTATGAGCATGGTAGCACACCCAAAGGGATGTGCTAACATGCTATTCAATGCAGCATCACCAGTGGTGACGCGCATACCTGTGTTCTCTTTGACAAATAATCAGAAGTCCCAGCACTTCTTGCCATGTGCACTAGACCTCTCTGAAGCCGGGATGCGTACACCCAGCTTCATATTTTGCATGACCGGAAGTGCCAGAATTGAAGTCACAGCGAACACAGGTACGCGCGTCAACGCTTGTGATGCTGCAGTGACTAGAATAACAGAACACCCCTGTTGGTGTGCTAACATGCTAAGAGGGCAGAATGAGCGCCGCAAGTCACACCCAGGGGACTAGTCCCCTCGCTCATTTGCATATGATAAAAGATCTTTAGAAATACTTTTTCTAAAGATCTCTTTATCTATGCTAGTGTATACAGTAACGGTTAGGCAGGGATTAGGTGCACCCAGAACTGCTTCGTGGCTCTGCGTGCATATTGCACCTGACAGGTTCACTTTAATACTTATTTAGCATTTAACTATGGTGATCACTGCATAATTAGCATGCAGATATTTAGATTAAAAAGTCTAGTTTTTCATGTATTATAATGTGACACCTCATAATCCAAAAATAGTGGAAAGCAAAAATTTAAAGTATCGTACCCAACCCATTTGAACAATTCTTATGCTGTCAACAAAGTCAGTAAAAATGACTCCACAGCACTACTACACTCGAAATAAAGCATTATATGATAACCAATTAAATCATGTATTGGGATCGCTAATGAGAGAGAGGAAGGACTTGATCACACCCTGCATTTTTGCCTCATTTTTCTACATTTTTTTTCAGTAGAAACATGCAATGTTTAACATTACCAACAAAGTGAATGAGATTTATGTAATCTCATGCACATATTATTTATTTTTTCCTTTCACATTTGAACTGTTAAAAGTGTTTTTTTAAAGTCTGTAGCATGTCAATTATCTCAGTGCTTTTGCAGCATTTTTCACCCATATTTCAAAAATGGCTTTACAAACCAAAATAAAACCCTTTGAGGCATTCCTGTAATTATTAAAAAGTATCTATTACTTTTGGGAAACAATAAAAACTGACAGTAGATGACATCATAAGACTTTTCCCTAATACATGTTTTTAGAATATCTGATTAACTCCTCCAGTATGATAAGGATAAAGGCTTTACATTCATTTTACCAGAGTGAGCACTGAATATGGTGAAGTTCTCTTAACTAGGATATACCAACCTTGAGGGGACTTATTCTATACAGCAGCTATATGTTACATAGAGCTTTATGCTTATGTGGCACCCCTGAGGCTTCGATCGCCACAGGGTACTGCATCTCATCAGAGGTGTGGTACTCATACCGTGTAAGGAGGAGGTCGGTGCCGGTTCACAACATCCACAACCACACATAAGTCAGTTGCTCATTCACTGGGATGGGGTTAGGGTAGGGTCATTTAGGATGGTCACCATATCATCTGGGGCCTCCCACCAACCAACTCTGGGGCTCGAGTGGGTGGGGCAACTGATCTAGGGAGTAGGAACCACGCACATACTGCAGAGATTCAACACCATCGGGGAACGAAGTGAGACGCAGGAGAATATGGTCGCTGAGGGGAGAGATAATAACTCACTCAGGACCGGCGCACATCTCAGGGTGCGGAGCCCTAGGTTGGTGGGCACTTCACGACCTGCCAGTAGAATCTGCCGGGCAGAGGATTTCAAGTCTTCTGGCCCACAACAGTGCCCGGGGCAAAGCAGCATATAGAGCCAGGGGCCGTGAGTAATTGGCGGCCCATCAACGGACTCACGCTGCCTGCTAAATGGGATAGGGAACATAACCACCCCAAGGACTCGGGTGTCTGTGTAGCTATCAAGTTGCAGGGACTCACACAACAGAGTGCAGGGAGGAAGGACTCACAAAGTAGTCCCCGAAGTATCCGGGATCATCTGGAGCCCTTCATAGTGGAGTCTGGCAGTCCAACGGCAGGAGCACCTCAGTGAGTAAACACTTTAAACTGCAACCACTGTGTCATCTGATCCTTCCCGCGCTCTGTGCTTCCCACACTGGGGTGGACAACTACTTTCAATATCCTCCCTGGGGCCTAGCTCTGCCTGTCGAGAGCTGCAACATCTGAGCTGCAACATCTGAGCTGCTTTACCATCCGCCACAGCAAAGAGAGACCTTGCACAGCTGCGGCTCCTATTATAGCGGCATACCACAGGTGGCGTCAAGAAAGACAACTACTCCCTTCATCACTATCACCCACCATATTTTTGGTTGACACTGTGAGATCATGGAGTCGAGCCATGTCACTGTGACAACCCAAACCCCCAAAACTGATCCGGTAATGAGTAGTTCCCAAGACCCCGTTGGCGCGTAACTTAGATCTGGCAGGATTTATACTGGACTTACCAATTTGCCTGTTTCAACACTTTGGAATGTTGTTAGTTCATAAAATATAATAATAGAACCCAATCTCCTATTTTTTGTAAAAATTCACCTATAGGAAAACACACACTTAATAAGTGCATCAATGTATTCCAATAAGAAGCGAATGAATACAAATTAAACAACATTTTTCACACCTCTCATAAGGAGCCTCTTTACTAATTATAGAAGACAGCTATTTTTCAGCCACGTTAATGAATATCCATCTATATTAATTTTGTCTTGAAAAAGTCTGCTTTTGAAGAGTTAATTAACTGAAGGAGGACATAACTGCTTGTAATAGGTTAATTAACTAGTGCTGGGCATTACAACTTATAATTGGATATTTTGAGTCTTTTTCTGCATACACACAGCCTTTATAAGCTACAATGAAAGGAAGACTGTCAGGATTTACATTTGTGGCAGTTTTTCTAGCCTCTTTATTTTCTTCTTTTATTTTTATAACATACTTGACCCCATTTAACATTCTGACATATATAACTACATCCATCCTGGAGAAAACAGCACAGAACTCTGCATTTGTTTATAAGCTGACCACAGTCCCCCCTAGACAGTAGTATCTCTCAACACAGAAGCAGGAAGTCTCACACAGCTGCCTAAATAGTGAGACAGCAGGAAGCCATATTTCTGCCAACTTCAGTCTCCTTTTAAAGCATCAGCTCTTTACCATTTAAGAGAGGAAATAATTAACTTTTCCTACTCATAGGCTAGAGTAACGTGAATGTATGACATACGATGCAAGAACATTGGATGCGATATGCTAATAACTCTCGGCTCCCACTCTACTGCGAGTGTGATCCAAGTGTCATGGAACTATGATCTGATCTTGCAATTAGATCACAGCTGCAGAGGAGAGGAAGAGAGCAATTGTGACACCCCTGGACTAGTAAGAGTGTCACTTTCTGCTCTTTAGTGCAGGACTCAACCCCTCATGGTTATTGGTTCCGAACCTATGGTACTGCCTCCATCAGCATCTGAATCCCAACCACACCTCACACTACACCCTGTCAGGCACACCAGTGGGCTCCCTAGATGGAATAGGGCCGCCCACCTAGGGGTCAGGCAGAGTGGTGGAAGGGAAGTAGAGCAGTGAAGTTATAGACCTCAAAAAGTGAGAAGCTGGGAAGTAGTGGCTCCCTGTAGGTGACAGGTTGGGTCACAGACAGTGGTCTGGGCCCGGAGGAGTCGGGTATTGAGGCTGGGTGCCTAGACCTGGTCTTGGAGGTCAGTCAGCAGCTCGAGCCTAATAACTGGTCCAGGACCAAAAGCATGATGGGGTACAGGACCCTAGGTCGGGGAGTAGCTTCAGGCAACCTGGCAATTAACCTGGGGAGGATAGTGACTTTATGGACTGTCCCCAAGTAGCTCAGAGATCAGGGGCATTAGCACAATGAGAGGATAGGGCTTTCCAACTCAGCAGCCCACAGAAATCCCAAGCGTGAGCCCTTGAGAGCGCAGCTCCATCTTCCCCGGGTACTCCCATTGGCAGTGGCAGTTCTCCCCTTACCGAGAGCCATGGGTAGCGTCACAAACTCTTATCCCCTGTAAATATCCCCCCCCTTTTTCATTTGAAGTGGCCGCAAGCCCCAGGTCCGGAGACCCTCGAACCACAGCAGCAACCCCAGATCCGAGCGGTTCAACCGCTGCAGGGGCAGAACACAATCTCTGCATCTCCTCTATTGTCAGCCTGTGCCGATATCGCACTGCGCTTGGATGTCATCAGAATGCAGTCTGATGTTTCCCTCGCATCCATAGACTTGTATGAGTGCAAGTAATCTGAGCCTCGCAGACAATCACAGAATGCTGTGATTTCTTTCCTCAGTCTGATGAGGAAAAACTCACAGATGTGAGCTGTAGCATTGTCTTAAATGGGGACGAGTGCAATGTGAGATTTCCTCACATTGCACTTGTGCGAATTATATGCACGTGTGAGAATACCCCATACAGAATATCTGAGAAATGATCTATATTTTGGTTGTCTTTTGCTTCATAAAGTTTCCCAAGGGGTGATAGGTTCCCTTTTTCACATTTCATCAAGGTTTCATATTCAGCTGTGCACATGGTGTTATAGTGGATGCTTTTTTTTTTTTTTTTTTTAATTTGTCGCCTTTCCATTCTGGAAATATTAGCAATCAAAGTATTTGGCAGCTAATTAGTTAATTTTTGTTATATCCAAGTGGGTATTATCTGGGAGTTTTCACTGGGTTGTGTGCTTCTTCCTCCCATATGAAGTTGACCAATCATAAGCAGGCATCAACACTTAGCAGAAAGAAGAATACACCCCCACCATAGCTCAGAACTGGCTATTATTGTGTGAGATAATGACAGAGATGCTTGATCACTTTGGAGAGGGATTACAAGTTTCTGTGAGCACAGTAGACATGAGTGTAATTTCTGACACCTGTAAACTTTCATCTCCTGGGAGTTCATGTACGGGAATGGGCAGTAAAGATTAGTTTATCTCAGTCACATTACAACCAGACTATCAGCTCTTCCCATCTCATAGCACTGTTAGGGGTACTTTGCACGCTGCGACATCGCTACTGCGATATCGCCGGGGTCAAATCGAAAGTGACGCACATCTGGTGCCGGTAATGACGTTGCAACGTGTAAAGCCTAGATGCGCCGATAAACAATCGCAAAAGGGTCGAAAATCGGTGATCTGTGTAGTGTCGGGCATTTCCATAATATCGCTGCAGCGACAGGTACGATGTTGTTCCTCATTCCATCCAATTGGGGATGCAAAATCAGATAACGCAAACACATAGCACTTAACTGTGCTTCTGTTTCATATATGTATTGCTCAAATACCTCTATATGATTACTGGGTATTAATTGAGCGATTTAATACACCTTTGCTTTGATCTGACATAGTGTACATAAGCTGCAATTGTGTTCTCTAATTAAAGTGCTATTTGAACATTCGTTCCCATTGTAGCATAGAAGGAGCTAGCGCTAATCTAAATGTTTTTACATATATGGGAGGAGAAAGACCTCTATTATGATGACTTAGGGACGTGCGTTGTATGAGTAATTCGCACGCCCCTTTTTCGTTCGTCATGAACCATGTGTCCACCTGTTGTTTGAGCTCAACATGGTCTTTGAGTGCGCCATGGTGGCTTACAATTGGTGGCTTACTTGATGTTTGTTTTTCTCCTCTATCACCTTTCAGTTGACCGGCGAACTAAGAGACCATGCGCACTACTGTTTCACTCTTAGGTCACGTGCCCGATGACGTGACACGCCCTTTGACTGCGATATCGGTCACCTGACCGGGGAACCATGGGATCATGCGTTCCACCGGGTTGTCACTGTTGGACGACGTGTATGTCGCGTCCCATGACGTGGCAAGCACCTCCTCCATTCATGACGTGTCTTTAACCGTCACGGACCACGTGACTTGTCATGTGACCCCCGTAACCAGGAAATGTGTTTTTCTATTTATGGATCCATGAATGAAATATACATTCTGCCCATCTATCCGGTAAGAACATTATATACACATTTGGATTAATGCGGTACACCTTCATTCATTATGATTGAGTCATGCTTCATAGAATCGCCTTTATATATCAACCCCGGTTTTAACCTTTGAATATCCGGGCTTTCCTTTTCACCGCCGTATTATCTGCATAATTCACAGAGGCGGATCGCCCAACAGGGGGTGGGATGAAGGCTCCTTTTTATAGCCCCACTATTTTGCACATTCTCATTGATACCAGGCCACACAGGGTTGAGCTCTGCATTGAGCCATCACCGCCATTTCAAGTGCCATATGTCTCCCCTGATGAACATATGATGTGAAACGCGTCGGGAGGCACTTGGTCTGGATATTAGGGCTAGCCACAACAGGGTCAGCTGTGGACTGCCCTTGTCAGGGCGGGAGCTTATCGTGGAAAAAGGGTCAGTTTAATCCCTAACAGGGTCAGTGACCAAGCCACTTCTCCCGTCATACTGACTTATGGATCTCAGCAACACAGGAGAACCTTGACCCTACATTGGGATACAAGAAATGGGTGAGATTATTCCATATTTTTGTCTTTAAATTTCTGCACTATCCAAACAATTAATGTTGATAGATTGACAGAGAGGATATTGAATATACTATAGCCACTAAGAGTCACCATCTAATCGATACTGTATATGCCTGTCAAGGTGTTCCCCTGTATGTTAATTTACAGTATACGATCTTAGAGCTGTGTAGGTATCCATTTATGCCTTATATCATCATTATCGGTAGACATCTCTGGGGTGTTTGATACTAACCTTTCATATATTGTAGGTTATATATACCCTTTATTCCCCCAGTTTTTGATTTTGGATGTGATATTCACATATAGGGCATCTCACCCTACTGTTCACCTGTGTTATATGGTATGGGTAAATATTGACCTGTTGAATGAAGGTGATGGCGCCATAATCCTTGATTGGCCTCATCATTTTCAGGTTTTAAATTGGTGTGTGGATCACGGTTTACACTTATTTAAATTATTTTATATATAACCCAATTAAAAGTTAAGTTTTAAATGTCACATGTTGCTATATTCACTAAATCATACATGTAAGAGTTCGAATCTGCTACCTATTGGTGTTGAAATTTTGCTATTCCTATATGTTCCTCATTCCTGCGGCCGCACACATCGCTGTGTATGAAGCCGCAGGAGCGAGGAACATCTTTTTACCTGCCTCCAGCGGCTATGCGGAAGGAAGGAGGTGGGCGGGATGTTTACGTCCCGCTCATCTCCGCCCCCTCCACTTCTATTGGCCACCTGCCGTGTGACGTTGCTGTGACGCCGCACGACCCACCCCCTTAGGAAGGAGGCGGGTCGCCGACCAGAGCGACGTCGCAGGGCAGGCAAGTGCGTGTGAAGCTGCCGTAGTGATAATGTTTGCTACGGCAGCTATCACAAGATATCGCATGTGCGACAGGGGTGGGTACTATCGCGCTCAGCATCACTATCATCGGCTAGCGATGTCGCAGAGTGCAAAGTACCACTTAGCTTTGCTGTATTGCTCCCAACTATATGAGAGCACATAGGTGTTAGTTATCACTCTTAGGCTATATGCCCACGGGAGCTCGTACCTACAGATGTATCCGCAGGTACAGCCGCAGGTTTACCGCAGCTGCCCGCCGGCATACGCAGCTATTTTTAGTTGCTGTAGTACAGCGGAATAGCTGTTGTAAACCTGCGGACATTCATGCGATTTACCTGCCGACGTCCCGGCCCTATCTCCATAGTGGAGAGCCGGGATTTCCGCAGGTAATTCCGCAGGAATAATTGACATGCAGTTATGTGCGGCTGCGGGACATCCACAGCATATCCCACAGCTGCACATAATGCAGCATGGAAACAGACACTCCCCATGTTCCATAGGATAACATGGGAAGTGTCTGTACATGCTGAAACCTGCGAATTTATCTGGAAAATCCAGATAAATCCGCAGGTTTTCCATGGCAAAATCCGCAGAAGCAAGCTCCCGTGGGCACATAGCCTTATATCTAGGGCCACCGTCAGGGCATTACTACTGTGACTGATGTAACGGGCCAAGTGAAGAGGGGGCCGGCCGAGACTGGGGATATGACTTAGCTTTATAAATCCTCGGCCCCCCTCTTCACCGAGATCCAGTCACAGCCGCAACAGAGGGCCCCGGCTGTGTCACTTTAGCCACTAGTGCACATGACTAACGTGCGTGCAAAGCCCTTCTAGGGCATCACATGCAGATTAGCCATGTGGTGGGGGAGGCACTGTGATTGGAGCAGAGCAGGGAGGCTGCATGTCATCCCGCGGCCCAGTGTGATGAGGTCATTATTCTGTGCCTCATCACAGTGCTGCGGGCAACGCGGAGCTAGCAAGCACGCAGCATCCGGCAGGGAGAGGTAGGCAGTCTGAGCTGAAGATCACCGGGGGAGCAGGGGCCCTGCTGACTGCAGCACAGGGTGGTGGAGGCCTGCTGACAGCAACACAGGGTGGTGGAGGGGCCCGTTGACAGCAGCTCTTGGTGGTGGTGGGGCCTGCTGACTGCAGCACTGGGTGGTGGTGGCCCGCTGACTGCAGCCTTGGGTGTTGGGGGCCTGCTGATTGCAGCCCTGGGTGGTGAAGGGACCTGCTGACTGCAGCACTGGGTGGTGGGGGTCTGCTGGCTGCAGCCCTGGGTGCTGAGGGCGCCCTCTGGCTGCAGCTCTAGGTGGTGGGGGCCTGCTGATTGCAGCACAGGGTGGTGGGGGTCTGCTGACTGCAGCACAGGGTGGTAGGGGCCTGCTGACTGCAGCTCAGGGTAATGGGTGCCTGCTGACTGCAGCACAGGGTGGTGGAAGGGCCCGCTGACTGCAGCCCCGGGTGGTAAGGGCGCCTGCTGACTGCAGCCCCAGGTGGTGGGGGGGCCAGCTGACTGCAGCACAAGGTGGTGGAAGTCTGCTGACTGCAGCACAGGGTGGTGGGGGCCTGCAGACTGCAGCACAGGGTGGTGGGGGCCCGCTGACTGCAGCCCCAGGTGGTGAGGGTGCCTGCTGATTGCAGCCCCGCATGGTGGAGGGTCCAGCTGACTGCAGCCCCGGGTGGTGGGGGCCCGCTGACTGCAGCACAGGGTAGTGGGGGCCTGCTGACTGCAGCATACGGTGATGGGGGCCTGCTGACTGCAGCTTAGGGTGCTGGGGGCCTACTGACTGCAGCACAGGGTTGTGGGGGTCTGCTGACTGCAGCACAGGGTGGTGGGGGCCTGCTGACTTCAGCACAGGGTGGTGGGGGCCTGCTGATTGCACCATAGGGTGGTGGGGGCCTGCTGACTGTAGCCCCGGATGGTAGAGACCTGCTGATTGCAGCACAGGGTAGTAAGGGTTGCTAATTGCAGCATAGGGTGGTGGGGGCCTGCTTACTGCAGCTTAGGTTGGTGGGGGCCTGCTGACTGCAGCTTAGGGTGGTGGAGGGGCCTGCTGACTGCAGCCCCGGGTGGTGGGGGTGCCCGCTGACTGCAGCACAGGATGGTGGAGGGGCCAGCTGACTGCAGTACAGGGTGGTGGGGGCCTACTGACAGCAGCAGAGGGTGGTGGGGGCCTGCTGACTGCAGCACAGGGTGGTGGGGGCCCGCTGACTGCAGCACAGGGTGGTGGAGGGGCCCGCTAACTGCAGGTCAAGGTAGTGGTGGCGCCTGCTGACTGCAGCCCTAGGTGGAGGAGGGGCCAGCTGACTGTAGCCTTGGATGATGGGGGCCTGCTGACTTTTCAGTTTTTTATTTTTTTAAAAAAATGTAAAATAAGCAATACATTTCATTCAACTTAACAATTCTGTCCCACTTGTTGTTGATTCTTCATCATACTATTAAAATTTTTATCTTTATGTTTGAAGCCTGAAATGTGGGAAGAGGTTGAAAAATTCAAGGGTGCCGAATACTTTTGCAAGGCACTGTAGATACCAGGAGGTGCCCAGGATGGACACATATACCAGGATATACAAAAAACTAAATAGTTTTCACAGCCAGCTTACCCGTACACTCCTGTGTGTGGATTCCAGTATCAATCCAGAAGATAGTCCGCACGGAAAACCAGAGCAGGAGCCAGCCACGGGAAATCCAAATGAAAAAACTTTATAACTCCAGCGGACAAATTTGAGGATGCAGATATATATTAAAAAAATGTTTGCATTTGCAAATCTTTATTTTGAAAAACTTCCATAAAATTGAAGCCACACTTCTGGGCGGTGAAGGAAAGAGATTAGGAGTGGTAGCCTACTTGGACTACGCGTTTCGGCGTACAAGCGCCTTCTACATGGTCTGCTGGAGTTATAAAGTTTTTTCATATACCAGGATATGGACAAAAACCTGGATGGGGACATATATAAAAGGAGGGTCCCTGAATGGGGACGTATATACCGGGAGGAGGACATTTATGCTAGGATGGGGACGATAAACCAGGATGGGGACATGCATACCAGGAAGGGGCAAGGATGCAGACATATATATATATATAAGGAGGATATTATACAGAAAGGCAATGTGTGTGTGGGGGGGGATAGTATACAGAGGAGTAGTATGTGTGGGGCAATATACAGAGGGGCAGTGTGTGAATATATATATATATATATATATATATATATATATATATATATGAGGGGCTGCTTGTGTCTTGGATAGATTACAAAGGGGCAGCGTACTTGAGGGATATTACACAGAGGGTCAGTGTGTGTGTGGGGGGATATTATACAGAGTGGTATTGTGTGGGGAATATTATACAGAGTAGCAGTGTGTGTGTGGGAATATTATACATGGGCAAGTGAGTGTGAGGGATATTATACAAAGGGGCAGTGTGTGGGGATATTATACACAGGAGTATTGTGTGGGTATACTGAGGGGCAGTATGCTTGGGGGGATATTATACATAGGGGCAGTATGGGAGAGATATTATGGGTAGGGGAAGTGTAGAGGCTATATTGTGGAGAGGGGAGGTGTAGGGGGTGTATTATTAATTTTCTAAGGGAAGTGCTTTAATTTCTGAAACAACTTCAAGGGTGCTAATATTTTTAAATTAATGGTCAAAACTAAATCAAAAGAGCAGAGTCACTTTAACCCACTGTTTGGGATTGATCTGAAACTTGAAAGAGAGCAAGCCTTTAAAACCGTAGCAGAACATAAAAACTATCTATATCTTTTCTCAATTAATTTTCTCATTCATTTATGAATCATTATTTTTACAGGGTATCTATATATTTCATGAGCTAAATAGATCATTAATTACAAACAAGATTTATTTGATTCAACATATGCTTAATTAGCAATGCTAAGCCCTTCTGAGAGCTTTTTGTATTTACAGTTGAATAAATCCTTCAATATTTTTAATTAAATATTTTTTTTTTTTTAAAGATCCACAGGTTGGACTCATGCATACTTTGCATAGAAGTTGTACTTTTAGAATCTCATAGGCTCCAAGTGCCATATAATTAATCCTTACTGATTAAAGGTTTATAAATCGTCTGTAATGCAAAGCAATCTGCTCTGCCACGAAATATTGAAGAAAACAGAGCAATTTTCTGTGTGATTGTTTTATCTGCTAAAAGTAATTTACAAAGGCCACAAGTGTTAATTGTTTTGATGAAGCAGGACGATAACAGCATATTCACAAAATAGCCCTGAGATGTATTGTACCATATAGCGGGCATATAACTTGTCATTTAATTTGCTGAAATGGGTTTAATCGATGTGGTTTGCATGAGTACTGCATCTCCCATGAATACAAATCAATAGGTTTCAAGTTATGCAAATTTAGACAATGTCTGATTAGTTGGCTCTAACTTTATTGTGATATATCAAATATGCACAGAAGGGGTGCTGTGATAAATCACACCTCACAGCCCTGACCTGATGTCTCTAATCCGACGGGGTCATGCAATGTGACATTCCGCACCCCCGGGGATATATAAGTTCAGCTGGACACAGTTTTACACAGACACTCCTTGTCCACACTGGGACAGGTAGGCAAGGGAAGGGAGAGAGGTTGCTGCAGGCAACCTCTGGCATGGCAGCACTCTCACTCACAACCCTGACAGGCTGAGAGGCCCCTTTCTCTAGCTCCAGTGAAACAGAGCCCTGGCAGCCCCGTAAGACTGCCCCAAGTTCCTCATTAGATATAAGCCTTACCCATTAACAGGATTATATCAGTCCAGAAACCAGCCTGGTAGTGTGTACTGTTAAGCCTCTTGGACATGTGGATTCATGGATTGATATAAAAGAGCAACCCATGATTAAATTATTTATGTAATAGACTTAATGGCACACTAGACAAAAACACTATATACACAATGGATATACATATACAATAGTGAGATGAGCAAATACAGGTGGTAATTCAACATGTGTAAGCAGACGATGCATAAGTTTGATATCAGTTCGATGTTAGAGCTTGGTACTGGCAGCCACATGGGAGTGTGTGGTTCCAGGGCTTCCTGCTTTCCTCTAACATGATGCATGGCAGGACCTCCCCTCAGTAGAAAACACTGGGCCACTGCCAGGCCCCGGAGAATAACCCATTGGTGAGTTACTTTCTTTCAATTCCCTGGATGGTGCTAACTCCCTCCCCTGGGTTGGCTGGCTGAAAACTACAAAAAAACTATGAGGGAGTAATAACATCTCATCAGAAGGTCAAAGAAGGAGGTTCTGGTGGCATTGGATCTGACCAGATCCTGTTATGCTTGGAGACCAAACATGGCTTCCCTACCTTGCTTCTACTAGCCATTCTATGTATCTTCCCACCCATGATAGGCTAGGAAGAATTAGGACCCAGATGTGTGTATGGCTTATCCCAGCAGTCCCAGAAAAATAGTCAGTGTAGGGCTAGAATATATGGTAATTCCATAACTGTTTATGGAATTATATCTCCTATCGGTCTGAAGAATGTCTGTGAAGTGTGGACCCCCAGCGTACGTTCATCCTACTGGAAAAAATTTTGTCCAAGCTATCAGGTGCTGGAGGTGTTAGTCTTCCTTTGAAACTTGGCAGCTAGACCACCTACTTACCCAGATGTTTAATCTCAGATTCCTACTTTGAATAGAAGGTCTACAACTCTCAGACTAGATATAATACAGTTGATTGGTAGGACATATTTCCCATATTTTTCAGGTGATATTTTTATGTATACCTGCTTTTGAAATATCGTAACATGTACCATACAACTCATAATAATTATTAAACAACATGACTGAGTGGTTTGCTTAAATAATTCCTGAGTTCTTGTCTTGGCTCCATCATGGTAGGACTGATCCATTTACTGGATAGAAAGTATGTGAGGTAATGGCTCTAGTTTTATGGAACAAAGGGAAAGAAAGTAATATTGAATCCCTATAATTGTCTAGGTCAGATAATAAAATCTCTTAGATAGCTTTCATTGAATATTACTGATGACAATTCACAAATATTAGGTACAATTATCAGCTCGATTATGGTTGAAGCGGCCCATCACCATGCAAAACAATCCTCTGGTTGGCCAAACATCTGCTATAATAAAAGAAAAAACTATTTGATGCTACTAGTTTACAAGCAATTAACGATGGTAATGCACATATTTCGTATATATAGGGCCTCAGAGTTCAGAGGCTTTCCAGAAAGCAAACCCAGAGAAATTCACTGCAACCTGGGCACAAGAGTATGGGAATTCTGATGGTAGTAAGAATTACTGTTTGTGTTTGGAAACTATTATATACTGAAAATATTATTTGTAAAAAAGAAAAGGACATAAAAATACTGAACATATATCTATGATAAGTATTACATTTTATCTCTTAAGGATTTGTCCATTTTCGGAATTTAAGACAAACCAATTATTTGGTTTTTATCATTGTAACATTACAGAAGCCATAGTATTTTTATTTTTTCATCAATGCAGTTGTATGAGAGCTTTTTTTTTCTGTGATGAGTTGTATTTATAAGTGGCACCATATTGATGTACATATAACTTATTACCAAACTTAACTCTCTTTAAGGAGAAATATAGAAAAAAATAAAACAGCAGTTTGGTTGTGGTTTATTTATGTTTTAAAATTTCTGCTATTCATGTCTCTCAGAAATGAGATATTAACTTTATTAGATGGGTCAGCATCATTATGGTGATACCATATTTATAAATCAACTAAATTTCCCAAAATAGTAGGTCATACCTTTTCAAGTACCTTATTTTTCAGATTATAAGATGCACTTTTCCTCCCAAAAAATTGGAGGGAAAATGAGTGATGCGCCTTAAAATTCGAATGCACCTTACCAAGAGGTGGTGGAGAGGGGTCGCAGGAGGCAGGCTCTGTGCTGGGGCCTGTGTGGCAGTGGGCTGTGCTGGGGCCTGTGCAGCAGCGGGCTGTGCTGGTATCTGTGCAGCAGCGGGCTGTGCTGGGGCCTGTGCGGCAGCGGGCTGTGCTGGGATGTGTGCAGCAGCGGGCTGTGTTGGGGCCTGTGTGGCGGCAGGCAGTTTCTGGAAGCTGCCTACCTCACAGCATCTGGGACACCCGCCGCCTGCTCCGACGGCAGCATTGCCATGCTTCACCACCGCCTCTGCCTCCTGTGACCCTGTTCCACCACCGCTGCTATCCACCCCAGTAAGAGACCACCAGATTGTACGACAGCCCCCATTTTTTTAATTTACCTTTTTTTCCTCTAAATTTGGGGTACATCTTATAATCCAGTGCATCTTATAAACTGAAAAATACGGTATATAAAAATAACAAAAAGTCCGTGCCAGAGTAGAAGTCACAGGACAGAAGAAAACTATGACAACAATAATATAATAATAATAACAAATACAATTTATTTGATTGTGATTAATATTAAAAAACAATTTGTGTTGATATATATGAAAAACAGGGATAACCTCAAACTGTTAGGAACAATATCAGACCTATAGAAAGAGCAAGTGCATAAACGAAAAAAGAGCAAAGAAGTATTTGTCCAGAATAAATATAATAAAATGCAAGTGCAAATCTAATAAATAATTATCCTGAGACAGAATACCACTATGTAGCCCAATGGATCAATTAAAAAATGGTGCTTGCACATAGCCATAAGTATAGTGCTACCGTAATTCCCTTCAAGCATGTATACAGGCAATGGTTGGCAAAGTGCTAATCTATAGCTCTATATATCAATTATAAAGTCGTGCTTAAAGATAGCCATGGTAATAATGCTCACTCCCTGCCGACATATAGAAGAACAAAATGAACATTTCAAACACATATACGACCTGCAAAATGATGCAGCTTGGGCAAATGTTTGAAGGTCCTAATCCCTTTCACCTCATCGATGCTCGTTTAGCCACGCGTCTTCTCCTAGTAGAGTGAAAAAATGAGTATCAGGATGAGAGGGACTAGGACTTTCACACATTTCTCCAAAGCAGCATCATTTTCCATATATTGGCTTTAAATGTTCGTTTTGCTCTTCTACATGTCGGCTGGGAGTGAGCACGATTATCCTGCCTATTTGCAAGCAATGCCTTATAATTGATACATAGAGCTATAGATTAGCACTCTGTCAGCCATTGCCTCTACATGCTGGTAGGGAATTAGAAACTCACATGAAAACCGCAAATGCCACAAAATTATTGAACATCTCTCAGTTGGACAAAAGTGTGCTATTTTTCCAAGATTTTCAAGTCTTAGTTTTCTGGCATAAAAGCTTTCATGAATTACAGGGATACTATTCTGTTTTCCACATGACAAGAGTGTTTAACATCTGGAATCTGGATTTATGATTGTCTTATAATTAAAATATACTGATATACAGCATACCCACCTCTATAATATACTGCTGTGGATAGTGCTTCCACCTTTCACATTTATCTCAACTTTTATCCCCAACATTTATAATAATCTATGCGTTGTAGATAGAGACTGCTGACCAAGGTGTGGAATATCAATCCATAGATTAAAAAAGACAATCAAAAAGTATAAAATATAATAGCTAGTGATGAGTGAAGCAGTGAATGTTTGGGTTCGCCGAACCAGTACGAATTAAAAAATTGGCTTCTGCAGCCAAACTTGACCCTGGACCTTAAACCCCATTTATATCTAACGAACCCAAAATTATGTATTATAAAATGGTGTTAGTAAGAGCTAATGGGGCTGCAAAAGAAAGGCAAAGTGGAATAAAGCAGGACAGTTATACCTATCGATGTTCCCGGCAGCTGTAACAGTGCTTCTGGGTTTGATCATTAGCTCTCATACATATTTACTGCTTCACCCATCCACTGTCAGTCCCAGTGTCTGTGATTGGTTGCAGTCAGACTGCTCTCCCACCCTTTTTGACAGTGTCTTTGATGATTGGTTCAAATTACACACTCTGTGTCCTTAGAGTGGTGTAAAAACAAATAAATTAAAAAATGACAAAGGGTCCCTCATATTGTGATACCCACCACAGATACAGCAGACAGCTACAGGCTGTAGCCCCCAGCCATGCATGTTATCTTGACTGTGTATCAAAATACAAGGGATACCATGCTGCATTTTTTTAAATTATTTAAATAAATAATTTAAAAACGACATGCAGTTCCACCAATTTTGATACTCAGCTAAGACAAAGCCGGGTGCTGGTATTCTCAGACTTGGGAGACCCATGGTTATTGGGATCCCCTAGCCTAAAAAGTAGCAGTTTGCAGCTGGACAGAATTATCACACCCATTAGATTCAACAATTCCAGCACTTTACCGGGTTTATCCCAATTGCCCTGGTGCAGTGGCAATCGGGGCAATATAGGGGCTTAATGACAGCTGTCATTTGTCAAAAATCACAGCTGTCACTAAATCCTGGATTAGTAATGGGAAGGGGTCTATGAGACCCCTCCATTACTAACTCTGTAAGTAAAAAGAAATAAAAACAAAACACACAGAAAAAAAATCTTTATTTTAAAAAAAAACTAAACAAAACTCTGTTTCTCCAATTTTTTAACCCCAGAATACCTAGGTCTAACATAATTCCCACAACAACATCCCACAATGATCCTGGGTCTGCTACATACTGAAGTCGCAGTGTGCGGGCACATTAGAGAACATGATCACTTGCTGTGGCTTCAGGTAGACAACGATTGAACCACAGCTGTGAGCGGTGACATCACTGAGTTTACCTGTTTTCACAGATGGAGATTTCCAGTGTATCCCATCTGTGACCACAGGTAAACTCACCTTAGGTGAACTCATTGAACTTAATGAAGCCTTCATCTCCTGGCAGAAAACCTTGTTTTTTTGCCAAGAGATGGAGATTTAGTGCTGGAATTTATACACCAAATTCCTACACCAATACTGCAACTCCTGACAGACAACTGCGTCTAAACTTTATTTTGCCAGGAGATGCAGATTTGGTGCTGAACTTTATACATCAAATTCTTGTACCAAATCTGCATCTCCTGGTAAAAAAAGCATCTAAATCACTGTTTTAACACTGCTTCGATATGATTTTCTGCCAGGAGATGAAAATTTGGTGCAGAAATCTGATGCAGATATTTCTGCACCAAATCTGTATCTCCTGGAGGTCCAGATTTGTTGCTTAAATTTATACACCAAATTCGAGCACCAAATCTGTATCTTCTGGCAAAAAGTTGCATCAACATGATGTGGTTTCAGATGCTGTTATAGACAGTGAGCGATAAAGCAATGAATATGTAGGAGATGTGGTGAGTAGAGATGAGCGAACCGGTCGCGGTTCGGCTCGAGGCGGTTTGCCGAACGGGGGGTCTGGCTCGAGTTCGGCTCGTCGAACGTTCGACGAACCGAACTAGAACCAATAGGCTATAATGGGAGGCAATCACAAACACATAAAAATGCATTATAAATGTACACAAACAGTTAATAAACATTGCCATAACACTTACCGGTCCTCGCGATCCCTTCTGCACTCTGTCTCCTGCCGCTATTCCATCCGATGATCGCTGAATCCTCCCGGTGACCTGCACTGCCAGCAGAGAAGCAGGACCTATCGTGACGTCAAAATAGCCATGTGACCAGTCACGTGGCTATTATCTCATTGGCTACAGACTGGTCACATGACTATGACACGTCATGTAGGACCTGCGAGTGCATCTCTCCGGTACACGGTGCACATATGTGTATCGCCGTGTACCGGCGACATGCTCTAGCACACGGTCGACTCCCCGTTCCGTTAGGGACCGGCTGACACAGCCGGTCATTAACGGAGATCACCGTTGCCATAGCAACGCAGTTAGCGGTGACGTCACCGCTAACCGCGGCTCCGAGAGCACCGTTGCTATGGTAACGCGTCTGTCAGCGTTACCGCTAGCAGCCAGCAGTGATCACTCACGGAGTGAAGGCTGCACGCTGCTTCCCGATTGTAGTGAGCATTGTAGTTAGGATGGAGGTTCCCCAGCCCCAAGTGATGAGCTGGTGAATCTCATCCTTCCTCACTACAATCGTCACTACTACTACACTAGAAAGAAAGAAGACAGAAGAGCAGGATCGTGGAGGGCTGACAGGGGTAATAAAGATGGAGTCTCTAATGTGTCTGTGTATTTATTTCTATTAAAGTATTTTTTCTCTGTGTGGTGTCTTTTTTTAACCCTTTATTGGAGATTCTTAATGGCCGGGTCAAACGTGCCTGACATTAAGAATCTCTGGCTTAATACTGGCTGGTAAAACAAAGCCAGTATTAACTCATGATTACCCAACAAGCCACCCGGCTCCAGGGCTGTTGGAAGAGTTGGATACAGCGCCAGATGATGGCGCTTCTATGAGAGCGCCATTTTCTGGGACGGCTGCGGACTGAAATCCGCAGCAGAGGCGCCCACAAACCTCGGGCTAACCTGTGCTGCGGATTCCAATCCCCAGCTGCCTAGTTGTACCCGGCTGGACACAAAAATAGGGCGAAGCCCACGTCATTTGTTTTTTAATTATTTCATGAAATAAGTGAAATAATTAAAAAAAACGGGCTTCCCTATATTTTTGGTTCCCAGCCGGGTACAAATAGGCAACTGGGGGTTGGAGGCAGCCCGTGGCTGCCAGCTGTACCTGGCTAGCATACAAAAATATGGCGAAGCCCACGTCATTTTTTTGGTGGGCAAAAAACTTCTGCATACAGTCCTGGATGGAGTATGCTGAGCCTTGTAGTTCTGCAGCTGCTGTCTGCTCTTCTCCATACAGACAGACAGCAGCTGCAGAACTATAAGGCTCAGCATACTCCATCCAGGACTGTATGCAGAAGTTTTTTGCCCCCTGAAAAAATTATGTGGCTTCGCCATATTTTTGTATGCTAGCCAGGTACAGCAGGCAGGTACGGCTGCCCCCAACCCCCAGTTGCCTATTTGTACCCGGCTGGGAACCAAAAATAAAGGGAAGCCCTTTTTTTATTATTTCATGAATTTCATGAAATAATTAGAAAACAAATGACGTAGGCTTTGCCCCATTTTTGTGTCCAGCCAGGTACAACTAGGCAGCTGGGGATTGGAATCCGCACCACCGGTTGGCCTGAGCTTTCTGGGCCCCACTGCTGCGAATTGCAGTCTGCAGCCACCTCAGAAAATGGCATTTTCATAGAAGCGCCATCTTCTGGCGCTGTATCCAACTCTTCCAGCACCTGCCTGCTATACCTGGCTAGCATACAAAAATATGGCGAAGCTCACGTCCTTTTTTTGTAGCTTTTTGGCAAAAAAAAAAAAAAAAAATGCTTCCCTGGATTTTCCATTGCCAGTGAAGGTAACACCAAGCAGTGGGGGTTAGCAGCCAGTAGCTGCTTGGATTACCCTTAGCTAGCAATACAAAAAATGCAGTGGGAGCTAACATATATTTTTTTTAATTATTTATTTAAATAACTAAAAATAAAATGGGCTTCCCTGTATTTTGATTGCTGGACATCACAGTGCTGTAAAAATAAATCTTTAAAAAAATGACGTAGCGCTCCGCGGTGTTTTTGATTCTCAGCGCAGATAAAGCAGACAGCTATGGGTTGCCACCCCCATCTGCCTGCCGTTACCTTGGTTGGCAATCAAAATACAGGGAAGCCCATTAATTTTTTCTATTTAAAAAATAGTTAAAAAAAAAAAATTACGTTGGGTCCCCCCATTTTTGATAGCCAGCTAGGGTAAAGCAGACGGCTGTAGCCTGAAAACCACAGCTGGCAGCTTTACCGTGGTTGGGGATCCAATGTGGAGGTCCCCTCAGGCTCTTTTTTATAATTATTTTATAAATATTAATAATTACACAATAAAAGTAGGGGACCCCCCAAATTGGATCACCAGCCAAGGTAAAGCGGACAGCTGTGGTCTGGTATTCTCAGGGTGGGAAGGTCCATAGTTATTGGGCCTTCACAGCCTAAAAATAGCAGGCCGCAGGCACCCCAGACGTGGCGCATCCACTAGATGCGCCAATCCTGGCGCTTCACCCCAGCTCATCCCGTGCCCTGGTGCAGTGGCAAACGGGGTAATAAATCGGGTTGATACTAGCTGTAAAGTCACCTGAGATCAAGCCCAGCAGTTTGTGATGTCATGGCGTCTATTAGATACCCAACATCATAAACTGTCAGTACTAACAAAAACAAAAAATCGACAAAAGAAATTTATTTGAAAAAACAGTCCCCAAAACATTTCCTCTTTCACCAATTTATTGTAAGAAAAAAAATAAAGGGGTCCCACGACGACTCTGGACCGTCTAGAATATGGGGGGGAGACACTCAGGGAACGTATCCCCCATTTTCTAGGAGTGCGGACCCTTCATGTGAGGAGTGTGGGTGCAATGAATCTGCACTCACTCTCCCCGGGTCCACAGCAGCAGAGTCCATGTCGTAATGGTTGCTACCAAAGCTGCAATGCCCTGCTCATGAGGTAAGGGCATGCCTAATCAGGAGAACTACTGTAGAGGAAGCTCTGCTCACTGGTATATAGGTGCTCAGAGGTAATAATAGATAAAATTAGTGAGTAACCTCGGCACTCTATATCTCCCAGACTAAGTCAGTAAGTCACAATGGATAGTAATGCAAAATCACTCTTTATTGGTCCGTATTAAGAAAATTTTTTTTTCATAAGCATATATGTTTTTGTCCAAAACAAGTTACAAATGACGTTTCGGCCTGAGCCTTCGTCAGATTGGACTTATCTGCATGTAATCATGAAAAATGACAATAATCAGTATCACATAAGAGTGAGAGAACAATAACATAAACTCGAACAATGTAGAGGTACAATTGGGATGCAGCAAAAAAATTGCAACACAGCAAGAAATGAAACACATGATACAAATGTCATAATACAGTACAAGGACAATATAGTAATGACAAATATGGGGTCAGAGTAGACTTAGACAGCTCTGGTACGAAAGAGATGTCAATCATAAAGTAACATGTGCAGTAGGTGTAGAGCTACACTATGCATGGCAGAGCTAATGGGTAGACCGACCATAGAAAAAGTAGAGAAAAAGTGGAGAAAAAGTGGAGAATAAGTGGAACATAAGAGGAGAAAAAGTGGAGAAAAAGTGGAGAAAAAAGTGGAGAAAAAGTGGAGAAAAAGTGGAGAAAAAGTGGAGATTAAGAGGAGAAAAAGTGGAGAAAAAAGTGGAGAAAAAAGTGGAGAAAAAGTGGAGCATAAGAGGAGAAAAAGTGGAGAAAAAGTGGAGAAAAAAGTGGAGAAAAAGTGGAGCATAAGAGGAGAAAAAGTGGAGATTAAGAGGAGAAAAAGTGGAGAAAAAGTGGAGAAAAAGTGGAGCATAAGAGGAGAAAAAGTGGAGAAAAAAGTGAAGAAAAAGTGGAGAAAAAGTGGAGCATAAGAGGAGAAAAAGTGGAGAAAAAGAGGAGAAAAAGTGGAGAAAAAGTGGAGAAAAAGTGGAGCATAAGAGGAGAAAAAGTGGAGAAAAAGTGGAGAAAAAGTGGAGAAAAAGTGGAGCATAAGAGGAGAAAAAGTGGAGAAAAAAGTGAAGAAAAAGTGGAGAAAAAGTGGAGCATAAGAGGAGAAAAAGTGGAGAAAAAGTGGAGAAAAAGTGGAGAAAAAGTGGAGAAAAAGTGGAGCATAAGAGGAGAAAAAGTGGAGAAAAAAGTGGAGAAAAAGTGGAGAAAAAGTGGAGAAAAAGTGGAGCATAAGTGGAGAAAAAGTGGAGAAAAAGTGGAGAAAAAGTGGAGAAAAAGTGGAGCATAAGAGGAGAAAAAGTGGAGAAAAAAGTGGAGAGAACGTGGAGAAAAAGTGGAGAAAAAGTGGAGCATAAGAGGAGAAAAAGTGGAGAAAAAGTGGAGAAAAAGTGGAGCATAAGAGGAGAAAAAGTGGAGAAAAAAGTGGAGAAAAAGTGGAGAAAAAGTGGAGAAAAAGTGGAGCATAAGAGGAGAAAAAGTGGAGATTAAGAGGAGAAAAAGTGGAGAAAAAGTGGAGAAAAAGTGGAGAAAAAGTGGAGAAAAAGTGGAGAAAAAGTGGAGAAAAAAATGGAGAAAAAGTGGAGAAAAAGTGGAGAGAAAGTGGAGAAAAAAATGGAGAAAAAGTGGAACACCCTTTGGTACCTTTCATGTGGCACTAAGGGGTGCTTAGCTTTGTATTTAGCCAAAAAAATGAAAAAAAAATGACATAGGGTTCCCCCTAGTTTTGTAGCCAGCTAGGGTAAAGCAGACGGCTGCAGCCTGCAGACCACAGCTGGCAACCTCACCTTGGCTGGTAATCCAAAACTGAGGGCACCCCACGCTGTTATTTTAAATTAAATAAATAATTAAAAAAAAAAACACGTAGGGGTCCCCCAAAATTGGATCACCAGCCAAGGTAAAGCAGACAGCTGGGGCCTGATATTCTCAGACTAGGGAGGTCCATGGTTATTGGAATCTCCCCAGCCTAAAAATAGCAGGCCGCAGCCGCCCCAGAAGTGGCGCATCCATTAGATGCGCCAATCCTGGTGCTTCGCCCCAGCTCATCCCGCGCCCTGGTGCGGTGGCAAACGGGGTAATATTTGGGGTTAATACCAGATGTGTAATGTCACCTGGCATCAAGCCCTGGGGTTGGTGAGGTCAGGCGTCTATCAGATACCCGACATCACCAACCCAGTCAGTAATAAAAAAAAATAGACGACAAACACATTTTTATTTGAAAAAACACTCCCCAAAACATTCCCTCTTTAACCAATTTATTAGATTGAAAAACAAATCCAGGTCTGGTGTAATCCAAGGGGTTGCCATGACGATCCACACTGTCCCAGTCAATGAAGAGCAGGATGTTCCCCATTGACTGGGAGAGCAGTGCAGTGACCTGAGCTAACATCAATGGGTCAGCCCAGGTCACTGCAGGGGGGTGACAAGTGCTGCTGTCAGTGAGGTACATTACCTGCGCTGATCTCCAGCACACTGACAGCCCCTGTCACTGAGGTCAATGACCGGCGCCTTCACAGCAAGTATCGCGAGAGGTCCGTGACGTCACCGCTAGTCAGTCTCGGGTCGGAAGCGATAGGTGATGTGACAAGCGGCGGCCATGGAGGACAGTGACAGCGCTGAGGTCGGGATGGCGGGACTTCATCACCGCAGGTAAGCCGAGCGAGCGAGCGAGCAAGCGAGCGGGCGGGCGGGGGGGGATGGGGGGGGATGGGGGGGGGGATGTGTGTGTGTGTGTGTGTTTGTGTATGTATGTGTACATGCCGCGGGCAGGAGGGGGCGGAGCGAGCTGAGCGGGAAAGTGTGGGCTTCCTGCACGTAACTAAGATAAACATCGGGTTACTAACCAAAGCGCTTTGCTTGGATACCCGATGTTTATCTTGGTTACCAGCTTGTGGCAGGCTGCCAGCGATGGCTCCTGCACACTGTAGCTGTAAAAAGCCCTGCTTTTTGCTGCTAGAACCGTTCTCGAACGTATCTAGAACTATCGAGCTTTTGCAAAAAGCTCGAGTTCTAGTTCGATCTAGAACATGCCCCAAAATCACTCGAGCCGCGAACTGGAGAACCACGAACCACGAACCGCGCTCAACTCTAGTGGTGAGTGGAACCGGAAGCAGGGTGACAGTCACGAGTGCCGAGATTTTTAAATAATCTCCTTCCTCATCAAACACCTCTCTTCCGTTCATCATACAGCACCACTATCCTAGTCAAAGTCATAATAAGGTAGAAGAAATGTGCAAATTTGAAAAGTTACCGAATAAAGGAAGAATTTTGGCAATTTTGAGATAAGTGTTCTGGAATCTGAATGGGAAAGATTTGTGCCGAATTTGAGATTTGCAAACTTTTTCTACCAACTTTACTCATGTGTAGTACTAGCTGTAGTGTGATAGGACAGAGGTAAGAAAGGTAATTTTGGGTCACTCTAAACTGCAGGCTCATGAATAACATCTGTCAAACTCCAATAAATGTTGTATTCCTCCATACCCTTGGAAAACAATTCATAACTATCAAATAAAATCAATTACTTGAATTGAAATTATTTATTGACAGCAACTCTTTCATTTTCAAAATACAATAAATATTTAGATTCCTTCAAAAAAGTGATTTTGTTGGATATTTAGAGCAAGTCACTAGAGACAGACAACTTTGCCTTCAGTATGAAAGATTTATCTAAAGTATAGACACCACAGCTTTACATAATTTAATTGGTTTGAAGCTGATCTACAGTGCCTTATTGGGCAATAAAATCTCGTGGAAACATAAAGTCTCTTCATGTTTAGTAGATCATATGCCATAAAATATTTGGGAGACTATAGCTTCTCTGTCCTTTTCAAGGATACATACTAATCATATTGTACTCCTGCATATGAAAGCTGCCATTCGTTATAATAGCTCTTGAAAATATGACAACAGCTACTCTTTCTAATATGGCGTACCCCAGGCAGAAACAATTTAAGAAACCTTGACCTATCTACTAGAGAGCCTATGGTTTGTTTTCTTGAAATGGATTGAAAATAGTAAATCACTCATGGAGTAGACAGTTTATTGATGCATATCCATTTATTCCTGAAGAGGGTCAGGAGTAATGGGTCACTTGCTTTCTCTTTTAATATCAGTAGGTAGAGTCATTTAATTTAGGATGAGTACATTTACATACAATTGCTTTTTAGAGAATTGGTTATTTCAATGTTCTTGTTGACTTGCTTGAATCGACCGTAATTTAGATGTAATGTAAGCCTTTGGCACTGTGAATAAAGGATACACATGACCATGATTCAAAGAATGAGAAAGATGCTCTATCATATAACATGCCCAAGAAGTTGTGTCCCATTAGAAGGAGGGTGCACTAGATCTGTTGTTTGTTCCAAGATGTGTATATAGAAAACGTAAAAAAATCTGGCACTCCGATTTACAGCTATACGGAATATCTATAGAATTCATTTACATTGATTTATTTATATATTTAATTGGTTATATCATTCCTAAATATTATTTAGTAATTTGCATTTATATTATGTATATTTTGTACATATATGTCTACTATTTTGGTTTTATTGTATGCAGTTTCTTATTAGGTTTATTTGGTATTGTACCGTTCTGAGTCACTCAGTTGCAGGCTGGAGGCATACACAGGTTATGGCAGAGACTACCTACTTATTGTTTTAAAAATTATTATACTTTATTGATATGCATTAAAAACCAAAACAAAAACAAACATGTGTGGACTAAAATTTCTTGAATGCCGTGGAGGTTACTGTGAACCCGATTAAAAAAAACTTTGAGACCAAATTCGCACAGACCACGAGTATATGTAGTCAGAAAAAAGGGGGGGGGGTGGGGGGGATTCTCTCTCCTCTCACCCTAAAAATATATTACTGCCTGCCAATGGAGTGCATCCTAATGTAAACGATGCCCCCATTCCTCGGCGGCTATCCCTCTTCTGATCCTCACTCTTGTGTCAGGTCACTGGGGTCTCAAGTAAGACAATTAACTCTTATCACTAAGGGCTCACAGCAAAAAATAGTGAACACCTACCACTCATAGACTCAGTGCACATTACTATCTTGACCCAAATGCAGATAATTCAATATGTAGTAATATTAATCCATATCTCATATAGGGGGGGTTGATAAATATCCCTAGTCAGCTTACCCCTACCTGGCAATGGAGTACACCCTTAATTTTCTGGTGCCCCATTCCTCGGCGGCTCGCCCTTATAAACCCTCAACTCCCTCTCAATTTTTTCGGGATTTGGTTTTTGAGATATGGAACAATAGATCATCAATCACTTATCTGTCATATTAGGGAGTGCTCTGGAGACATATCATTTTCTCACAAAAATCTTATCTCGACGCGTTTCTCTCCGCCCTGATTATGGATCGAGTTCATCAGGAGATTTTGACAAAGAGCATAATAGCCTCCTATAAAAAAGTATGTTCAAGGATCACTGGTGACCTCCTGAGCAAAATTTATGAAATCATTATGGATGAGGGAACTTTCTTCGCGTCCATAGACGTAGAATCATTGTATAGCTCCATACCACATGATATAGGGATACAAAGTTAAATACTTCCTCGAAACAAGAGGTACACATTTTTAAAAACATAACCGGTTTGTCCTGGATCTTCTGAGATACATCTTAAATCACAACGTCTTCCTATTTGACAGAAAATATTACCACCAACTCAGGGCCACTGTGATGGGGTGCTCATGCGCCCCATCCTACGCAAACTTGACCCTGGGTTGGTGGGAAGACACTGTTGTCTTCCAAGAATCAATGTCAAAGTGGACCGATCATCTTATGTTCTGGGGTCGGTTCATAGATGATATACTAATCTTATGGACCAGCCCTAGGGAGTTGTTTGAAGAATTGGTACAAGAACTCAATAAAAATGAAATAGGTCTATTTTTCACATCAGAGATCCGGGAGATCGACCTGCCTTTTTTAGATGTGGTATTGACCAAGGATGAGCAGGGATTGATAGAAATGAAAGTCCATAGGAAACCCACAGCATCAAATAATCTACTCCACTGGACAAGTCACCATGCAGTACCTCTGAAAAGAGGAATCTCAAAAGGCCAATACTTGAGGTTACGAAGAAACTGTTCCTCAAATAATGTTTTCCACAAACAAGCAAAAGATCTACAGAAAGGATTTTCAGAAAGAGGTTATCCCCCTTTTATCCTGACTAAGGCTTATAAGGAAGAAACTGAAAGGGACAGACAAGACTTATTGATACCTAGGGAAAGAGAAACGTCTGACCCAATAGTACGCCTTATCAGCACATTTGATAATTACAGTAGAGAAGTATTGTCCATCTTGGAAAAACATTGGGGTATCCTTAGGGCTGATCCTAGTCTAGAAAAATACATCTCAGCAAGACCATCAGTAACATTCAGAAAAGGTAGAGCACTGAAAGATCGATTAATCCATAGTTTCTATCAAGCCCCAAAAGCCACAGGAACATGGCTAGAAAGGAAAGTGACGGGGACGTATAAATGCGGACACTGTAAATTCTGCAAGTGGATTGTACAGAGTAAAGAAGTGACAAGTGCAAGCACTGGTAAAACTTAGGTACGGGAATTCGCTAACTGTGGCTCCGAAGGAGTAATTTATTTAATTTCTTGTAGCTGCCCTATGAACTACATAGGAAAAACGAAAAGGGAGCTACGCAAGCGAATAGGTGAACTCCTGGGAGATATCCGGAACATCAGGGATACCCCAGTGTCTTGACATGTGCGCATGGTCCATGGAGGTGATCTACACAGTATAAATTTCAGGGTAATAGAGCAATTATCCCCGTCATCAAGAAAGGGAGACTGGAATAAAACCTTACTTCAAAAGGAATGTAAGTGGATATACCGGTTTAAATCAGTCTGCCCTGACGGGTTGAATGAGCAATTGACCTTCAATTGCTTTTTATAAATTAGTATAGGAAAAAGTTTTTGCTTTTGGTTTACCTAGTGTAATGGGTTCTTTACTCATCTGCATGGGATGTATTGATCTAAAACTGAATACCCCGCTCCGTAATAAAAAGTTTGGTGCCCTTAACGGGCTATTTTGACCCCATCTATAAGTATCTATCATGGGGATGCCCAGTGCAGGATCCGGAATGCTCCATAAATAAATAATAGCGCAGTGAGGAATACAATCTAAGTCCTTGTATGGGTTAACTGCGCGTGCGTGACTTTAAGGAACGCCCCATGCAGTTAGACTGTGAAAGGAAAGCAGCGCGCATGCATGAGACGTGGAACACATTGAGCGTCTCACCGCAGCAATATCAGATGGATCAGGGTCTGGACTGGAGGCGTGGAACGCAGTGTGCGTTCCACTACCACTTCTGGGTAGCGAATCGCGCTAATCTGGTTCTTATAACATACCTCTGAACTAAGATAGGGCTGGCAAAGCAGCGCTAGACTTAGAGAACATAAAGAGATGCTCCACATGTATCCTGGAGGTATAAATTGAATGTTTGTATAAAGGAAGCCGTCCACCAATAGTGAGGCAGGAGAATGTTCCATGGATCCAAGGGACTTTGGACTGTTTTGGACTTTGTATGGGCATTCAACATGATGTATTGAGATGGGCTGAACTGGTTCCTTATTGGGAACTATGTTCTCTTTAATCTTTTGATTGCAAAATTAAAATCTGACTTTAACATACTTTTTAATAGGAGGCTATTATGCTTTTTGTCAAAATCTTTTGATGAACTCCATCCATAATCAGGGCGGAGAGAAATGCGTCGAGATAAGATTTTTGTGAGAAAATGATATGTCTCCAGAGCACTCCCCAATATGACAGATAAGTGATTGATGATCTATTGTTCCATATCTCAAAAACCAAATCCCGAATAAATTGAGAGGGAGTTGAGGGTTTATAAGGGCGAGCTGCCGAGGAATGGGGGCACCAGAAAATTAAGGGTGTACTCCATTGCCAGGCAGGGGCAAGCTGACTAAGGATATTTATTATTAAAAAATCCCTTATATGAGATATGGATTAATATTACATTTATTTAATTGTCTGCATTTTGGTCAAGTTATTAATGTGCACTGTTTGAGAAAATGATATGTTTCCAGAGCACTCCCTAACATGACAAAGGATTTATGATCTTCTGTTCCATATCTCAATAACCCAGTCCCGAATAAATTGAGAGGGAGTTGAGGGTCTATAAGGGCGAGCCGCCGAGGAGTGGGGGCACCAGGAAATTAAGGGTGTACTCCATTGCCAGGTAGGGGAAAGCTGACTAGGGATATTTATCAACCCCCCCCTATATGAGATATGGCTTAATATTACTACATATTGAATTATCTGCATTTGGGTCAAGATAGTAATGTGCACTGAGTCTATGAGTGGTAGGTGTTCACTATTTTTTGCTGTGAGCCCTTAGTGATAAGAGTTAATTGTCTTACTTGAGACCTCAGTGACCTGACACAAGAGTGAGGATCAGAAGAGGGATAGCCGCCGAGGAATGGGGGCATCGTTTACATTAGGATGCACTCCATTGGCAGTCAGTAATACATTTTTAGGGTGAGAGGAGAGAGAATCCCCCCTACCCCCCGCCTTTTTTCTGACTACATATACTCGTGGTCTGTGCGAATTTGGTCTCAAAGTTTTTTGAATCGGGTTCACAGTAACCTCCACGGCATTCAAGAAATTTTAGTCCACACATGTTTGATTTTGTTTTGGTTTTTAATGCATATCAATAACGTTTAATAATTTTTAAAACAATAAGTAGGTAGTCTCTGCCATAACTCTTGTAATCTATTATCTATAATTTATACATTTTTTCTGAAGTATTGGAGGCATACACAGGACAATTTTCATTAGAGTTCAGCAAATAATCTACTCCAGTAGAAAAGCAAACTAAACAGCCTTTTCTGGCACAAAGTATTAAACAGAAAATAATCATTCCATATATTCTATATATACAGTTTACATACCATATGTGAGACAAACAGTCTCCATTTTAACATTTCTACTACATCCATCCCACCATATCTCCAGCTACTCGTAAAACCTGGCCCTGACATGCCCTAAGAACTCTTTTAGTGTAGAGTGCACTAGAGCTTGCACCCAGGCTTACATTACAGAGGAAATCCACCTCTGTGATACATACCTCCCATCGACTACATATCCAGCAGCCATCTCACAGTATGCACAGACTTAATTTGAATTCAACATGCTGTGTACCCATGTGTAGTTTGTTTGTCATTGGTGCATAGTATAGTATTAGAATGCATATATCCTTTACATTTGTCTTTGATTAAGAGCAGTAACAATCAAAATACAAGAGATGAACATGTACCTATTTTAATATATTTCAATAAAAGAATTAATTTTATAGAGTGCTAAATGCTTGAAGAATTGCTATGATTGTGTTTACCATGCCTTTCAAGCTGAGCATAGATCTGAAATATATCCAAGTTAGGCAGTAATACAAATAAAATAAAAATGTAATTACTATGATATGCTATGTCTGCATTCTTTATAGATTATTTGCATTCATAAAGGTTTGCCTAATGAAATACAACAAACACAAAATACATTGAAACATCTTTGTATAGAGCCCTTTCACTGGCCCATGATGACAAAATAAGTTAAATTATTCCATGTATAAAAATAGTCATTTGTACCACTTATACTATACCATAGATGTTAAGTTGCTTCTTGGTTTATGTTCAACCAATGGGACGCCCACATATCCTTAGAAAAAGCCTCTGCTCATCTTTATCTGAATGTAACAGTTGCCAGACATGCGCACATCCACTTAATACATTCTCTACGGGATTGATGAAAAATATTAACACTGCACTCTACTGCAGTCCCTTAGAGAATGAATAACCAGCAGTGTGCTTGTCCTGCCACTGCTCCACTCAAACAGTGTAATGCATATCACCTTTCTCAGAGTAGGTGCATGCCCCAGCTGTGGGACCCTAGGTCTGAAAGTTATCCCCTATCCCAGGGATATATCATATCATCTAAACATTGGAATAAACCTTTAAGTTATCAGGTTCATGCCTGTCTGGTACATCAAAATATGTGCATTCCGGAATCAAATAAAGAAAATATTTAGCATAAGAATCATATATATTAATATATATATATATATATATATATATATATATATATGGTATTTCTAAGGATAGGTTGTGCTTGTGTGACGCCCCTGGACTATCAGGTCATCACAAGGTACTTCACAAGCTGTGCTTCCATGCAGTATTCCCCCTCCCTCTTGGTTCTGGGTCCCTAACTAAATGGTGTTGCCTCCAACAGCAAATCAAATCTTAGATACACCCTGCACCACACCCACCAGACACACCAGTGGACGGCTTGTGGAATAGAGTCGCCCACTTGGGGGGTCAGGGAGAGGGGTGAGGAGTGTAGTCAGTGAGTTGAGAGTTGAGTTGAGGAGAGGAAGGAGAGAGGTTGGAAGTAGCCCTCAAGCTGTGAGGAGCTCAGAGGAAGTCGGGAGTGGTGACTCCTGAAGGAACTATCTAGGTTGCAGATGGTGGTGTGGGCCTAGAGGAGTCAGACCCACGGTCACAGGGGATTGGGGCGAGGTGCTCGGACCTGTCGAGAAGGACAGCCGGCAGCCTAGCACTATCACCGGTCTGGGACTGAAGGCACGACGAGGTACACGGACCCTAGGTCGGGGAGTAGCTTCAGGCAACCCGACAATTCACCTGAGGAGAATGGGGCCTTTATAATCTGTTCCCACACGCTCCAGAATCGGGGCATTTGCGCAATGAGGGGGATAGGACTTTCCATTTCCAAAACAGTCCAGAAAATCCCAAGCGTGAGCCCTGAGAGCAAGCTCCCATACATAACCATAGTAGGGAGCGGGGCCCAGCTAGTTCTATACTACCGGACCCACAAGTTGAAGTCAAACTAAGTGCCAGGAGGCAGGTCACGGATCACCAGGCAGCACCATTGGGGACAGGACCCGGACAAGCTCCCCTCAGCGGCAGCAGTACCCAGAGACTTGGTTTACCCGGTTGTCAGTGTCTACTTATGAACTGAGTGAGTATGAGAGTGACCCCTGCATCACACGGCACCCCTCACCGAGTCCCGGGGCATCCCCCCTACCCGTGGAAGGTTACAACACCTTGCTGCCCCACTCCATCACCCCAGGTACTCCCAGCAGCAGCGGCGGTACTCCTCAATTTACCGTACACAACGGGTGGCATCACGAACTATACATCAACTTCCCTGTAAATACCCCCCTTTCATTCGAGTGGCCACACAACACCTGGTTCCGGAGACCCTCGAGCCACAGCAAACCCAGATCCGAGCAGCTTGGCTGCTTCCACGGGGGTGGCACACTTGTACTTTAACCAAAGAGACATATTAATAGAAAATTGAAACGTTGCCACAAATTGACGTACCAGCATATCCTGATGATCATGTGCGCACAAGAGCTGTGTTGGCGCAATCACCACAGAGAGATTAGCTTATATGACAGTTGAGACTTGGCTGTCACAGCCAGGGCCAGTGCCTGCACTACCACTGCCTGTTTAACCTTCTAAATGCTAAATAGTGATCACTGCATTTAGGTGGAGTGCGCTCCCTCTCCCACCCGATCAGGAACCCTGTGACTGGATCACAAGGTCCCTATCCCTGCTATGGTAATCCTTCTGGTCATTTAGCTACAGTGGCCTTTTAGACCGTGCCAAGAGCATGGTTTAAGAAGCAATCTCTAGGTGTCACACTGACAGGCATAATGTATTGCAATGCTTGTGCATTTCAATACACTGCACCTGCAATCAGGCTAATAAAAGGTAATGTCCCACATAGGGACTAAGTAAAAGAAGTAAAAAAATGGTAAAAAATTAAAAACAAAATGGAAAATAAGGAAGAAAAAAAGGAAAACATCTTATACCAATAAATACATTTATTTATGTAAAATAAAAAATAAACTAAAATACACATATTTGGTATTGCCGCATCCAGAACAACCCGATCTTTATAACTGCCACACTAGTTAACCCTTTCAAGGAACACCGTAAAAAAAACCCTAGCAAAAGCTGTCTTTTTATCATTGAACTTAAAAAAAATTGGAATGAAAAAGTCATATGTAAATAAAATTAGTATCACTGTAATCATACTGACATGAAGAATAAAACTGTCTTATAACCTTTCTTATTCAACACGGTGAATGACGTTAAAAAAAGCAACAATAAAAATATTACTGAATTGCTGTTTCTTCTTAATTCTGCCCCACAAAAAGCAGAATAAAAAGTGATAAAAAAAATTATGTGGCCCAAAATGGTAACAATAAAAACTGCAACTTATCCGGCAGAAAACAAGCCCTCACTTGACTGTGTTGGCAGAAACATAAAAAAACTATACCCATCAACGTTCGGTGATGCAAAAAAACGTAATTTTGTTAAAAAGCATTTTTAGTGTGAAAGTAGCCGAATCTAAAAAAAACCTTTATAAATCTAGTGTCACTGTAATCATACTGACCTTAGTAATAAAGTCATATTATCAAATATACGCAATGTGAATGGTGGAAAAAATAATTAAATTAAAAAAGCCAATTGTTCAACTGCTGTTTATTTGTTCATTCTGCCTCTCAAAAATTGCAGTAAGACTCAGCTCACACTTATCCTGCTCTCTAGGCTGAGCGCTTACACTAGTGTAAATCTACAATAAATGTGATTCAGACAAAATTCTCAATATAAAATTAATTGTAATGAAGCAGAGGGAGTCACTCTTATACCCTTCTTTAACTTGTGTTCCGGTGATATCAATCTTTGTACACATGCAGTCAACAACAGTTTTGTGCACCTTCGAAAAGAAGGACATCGCTGAGGCCAAACGGAATCCTGAATAACTCTGTTGTCAAATTACTGAATGGATCCATTGGGGCTTTCATATGAATCACATATTTTGGAAATATACGTGGAAGACTTAATGTAAGTGTTCATAGAGCACAGGATAAATGTGAACTGATCCAAAAGGTTCTATTCCCCAAATTCCAACCAATAGCATTAACTCAACCCACAGAAAAACAAGCCCCCAGAAAATATTAGAGGCTTCCACATTACTGGCAACACAAAGGCTCTGAAAAAGTGCTATAACTTCCCCCAGAATAGAAATCCAGAAAAATCTGCATTACAAAGTAAAAGGTACTCCTTCCTTCTGAGCCTCACAAGGTGTCTAAACTATAGTTAAAATGCAAATATTTTGCATTATTGTAGTGAGGAGAGTCCACTTAATTTACGGAGGGTGTGTATCCAGAACAGAAACAAGAGCTGGAAACATTGTACGATACTACAAAGTACTGGGCACTACAAAGGCTTCTTTTTAATTTTTAGTTTTGAAGCATTAACTGCGTTTAACTCTATGGGGGTTTTACAGAGAAATAATTGTCACTTTACCCTTAGATGGAATTCCTAGAGGGTTGTAATTTCCAAAATATGGTCACTTGAGGAAATTTCTGCTGTTCTGTCACTTAGGGGCTCTGCAAATGAAGTCTGCAAACTATTATATATACTATTATGTATATTGTACTCAAAAAGTAAAATAGTGTTCCTTCCCTCCATATGGGGTATTGCTACAATCAGTAGAAATTCTGGAATACATTATGTGGACTTTTTACATTACAGTATGAAAATTGAAAATAAGGGGCTAAAACAACATTGTAATGGTAAAAGTGTAATTATTTTTTCTTCAACGCCCAATAGTATAACATATTGCGACTCACCTGTGCTGTCAATGTTTACTGCACAACTAATTAATTCATTGAGGGGTTTTACTTTGTAATATAAGTTCACTTATTGGAGAGTAAACTTTTCTGACATGTCAGGGGCTCTGCCAATGTGACATGACACCCCCCCAAACTATTCCAACTAAATCTGAACTCCAATATGGGGCTCCTTCCCTTTTGTCCTTTGAACTGTGTCTTAGGCCTCTTTCCCACGTCCGTTAAAAACCACGCATGCTTTTCACGGACATGTCAAAGGTGTGTTTTGCCCTCCATGAGCCGTGTTTATGGCTCATGTGTGTTCTCCGTGTGTTATCAGTGATAACACACGGAGAACGGAAACTTTCTACTCATCTGTCCCTGCCATCGCTGTGCTAATCTTCGGTCTCCGGTCCTGCCAACTCCCCGCTGCTGCAGCTTCTGCTGCTCCAGCCAAAATCATGCTCTAGTTTCTGAGCCCTGCCAGCCGCCCAAACCATGGTTTTCCACTACATATGGGATATCATCATACTCAGAAGAAATTGCATAAGAAATTGAATGGTCTAGTCTCTCATGTTACCTTTGGTAAAATAAAAAAAACAAGCTTAAGACAACATTTTTGTAGGGAAAATGTGTTTTTTTTATTTTAAGGCTCAATGTCATAAAAATCTGTGAGGCACCTGAAGGTTCAAAGTTCTCACCACACATCTAGATAGAGTCCTTGATGGGTCTACTTTCTAAAATGAAGTCTCTTAAGGGGGGTTTCCACTGTTTAGGCACATCAAGGGCTCTCTAAACACAACATAGCGTCCGCAATCGATTTAATCCGATTTTGCGTTCCAAAAGTCAAATGGTGCTTCTTCACTTCTGAGCCCTGCCATGTGCCCAAATAGTAGTTTTCCACCACAAATGGTGTATCTGCATACTCAGGAAAAAATGCACTGTCCAATTTCCTGTTGAATTTCTTCTGTTACCTTTGTGAAAATTAAACATTTTATGGCTAAAACAAAGTTTTTGTGCAGAAAATGTGATTTATTTTTATGGCTTAAAGTCACAACATTCTGTGAAGCACCTTAGGGTTTAAGGTGCTCACTACACATCTAAATCAATGTTTAGAGGGGTCTAGTTTCCAAAATAGGGTAACTTGTGGAGGTTTCCACTGTTTAGGCACATCAGGGGCTCTCCAAATGTGACATGATGTCTGCTTTCGATGCCAGCTGATTTTGAGTTCCAAAAGTCAAATGGCGCGCCTTCCCTTCTAAGGCCTCTTGTGTGCACAAACAATAGTTTTCCACCACGTATAGGGCATCAGCATACTTAAAAGAAATTGCACAAGAAATGTTATGGTGCATTTTCTCTTGTTACCTTTGTGAAAAGAAAACATTTAAGGCTAAAACAACAGTTTTGGTGGGAAAATTTGATTTTTTTTCACCCCTTAACGTTATAAAATTCTGTGAATGCTGTGAGTTCCTAAGTGCTCACCATACATTTAGATACATTCTTTTAGGGGTTAGTTTTCAAAATGGGATCAGTTGTTTCAACTGTTTATAGACAGGAAAAAAGCTGTGGATATAAGGAGCGCAGTAGGGTCTTACCGATGTATAATATGGTGACTTTCTAAAGGAAAATCGCTCACCTGGATTAGTTGTGTGTCTCACAACCAATATAGAAACGTATAACAGCTGCAACCAATCCCACGTGCCAAAGGCAGAAGCAAAACAAAGAATAGGATAATTGTGGTGTACTCCGCGCTGCTGTACAAAGAATCACTCCAAGTAATAAAGCAATGTGGATGGTTTATTCTACGTGTTTTGAAGAGATATCCCCTCTTCTTCCTCAGGAAAATCCACTAATAAACCATGGTTTATTGGTGGATTTTCCTGAGGAAGAAGATGGCATATCTCTTTGAAACGCGTAGAATAAACTACCCACATTGCTTTATCACTTGGAGAGATTCTATGTACAGCAGTGTGGAGTACACAATTATCCTGTTTTTAGTTTTGTTTCAACTGTTTAGGCACACGAAGAGCTCTGCAAATGCAACATGGTGTCTGCTATCGATTCCAGATGATTTTGCATTAAAAAAATAAAATGGCACTCTTTCCCTTTCGAGCCCTACCATGCACCCAAACAGTAGTTTTCCACCACATATGGTGCATTGGCTGGCATACTCAGGCGAAATTTCCCAACAAGTTATGGAATGTATTTTCTCTTGTTACGATTTTCTCCTTGTGAAAAGGCAACATTTGAGACTAAATCGACATTTTTGTGGGAAAATGTAACATTTTCATTTTTTCCTTCCACATTGCATTAATTCCTGTGTAGAACCTACAAGGTTAATAAACTTCTTGGATGTGCTTTAGAGCACTTTGAGGGGTGCAGGTTTTAGAATTTTGTCACGTGTGTGTATTTTCTGTCATATAGGCCCCTCAAAGTCACTCCAAATATGATGTGGTCCCTAAAAAAATTGGGTTTGTACAGTTTGTTGTAGAAATTAGAAATTGCTGATAACCTTTTAACCCTTCTAACAAAAAAAATATGTTTTAAAAATTATGATGTAAAATAGACATGTGGTAAATGTTGTTTATTAACTATTTTGTATGACAAAACTGTCTGGTTTAAGGGCATACAAATAAAAAGTTTGAAAATTGCAAGATTTTCAATTTTTTCATCAAAATTCCAATATTGTCACAAATAAATGTAAAAAATGTCAACCTAAATTTACCACTATCATGGAGTACAGTATGTCAAAAAAATGTCTCAGAATAACTGAGATACCTTGAAACATTCCAAGTTATTACCTCATAAATGACACTGGTCAGAATTGGAAAATTTGGCTCTGTCAGTAAGGTCAAAACTTACTTCGGTAAGGGGATAATGAAAATAACTTGTAAAAATCTCCAACCTCCTCTGATTCTGCCAATCTTTTCAAGTTCGGACTGACTTACAGATATTCACATTTGTAGCTTTGGGAGTGATGCATGGGAATTTGCTTTTGGACGAATGGGCGTTTCTTCAGATTCTTCACTGGGAAATTGTACTTTTAACTCTCATTGCCAGACAATGTCAATCATAGTTCTGCAGCATCTGAGACTGATAGACTTCTACATCATATAGAAAAAATGGAGTGAACACTATAACACAAGAAATAATTTAGCAATATAATTCTACATCTTTGTAATTGAACAGTTAAATAAAACAATCTTAAAACAGAGGAGGAGGAGACCCCACAGACACCTACATAGTGGTGGCCCAGAACAGAGTTAATGACTGCATTGATATCTGCAGCAGTACCCAAAGAATAGATGGAACAGTATCCACGCAAATAGACAGTGTAAGGTAGATTGCTAGTGCAATTGAATTATTAACATGATACTCAACAATATGACATGTTAAAGACTGGCTAGTGAAATGGCTAAGAATGAACAATTTTTAGCTGTATAATGTAAAGTAAGGTATAAAAAAGGTGTACAATAGTAACTCATTTCACTACACATATCACAGTGGCATGAAAAATGTGTGGCTATATACCAGGCATAGGAAGAGAGAGATTTTTGCAAAATGGGTTTTCCTAGAATGGAGGAAGTCACAGACCACACACCAAAAATAATATACAGGTGACACAATAGAAAAAGTACAAAAAAGTTAATAAGCAAAATACCATGATGCCAAGTATGGACCGTTTGCACACTGGGAAAGTTCTGTCTAAAAGGAAATCAAGGATTTAAAGCCATAGTGACATTATTATCCATCAAGATGAATAAGGCTGCGTGCCAACGATCAGTGTTTGCAGTATTTTGGATACAGCATGATTCAGCTGCCTCCAGATCGCTGCGTTGTACAGTACAAGCATAGTGGACAGGATTTCTAGAAATTCCGTGCCCACTGTGCTTGTTTTTCCCCAGCAAACACTGACCTGCGGTGCGTATTTCCAGAGCTCAGCATGTCAATTGTTTGCTGCGGATTCACATGCGTCCTCCATAGGGAGAACACAAGCAACAGACCGCAGCGCACTGAACCCTGATCGTGGGTGCAAGCAGCTGCGGTCTCCTGTATTCTCCTACAGTGAGTCTTGATCGTGGGCACATATTCTAACAAGCAATGCCCATTGTCTTTAGAAACAGAATTAAAAAAACTCCCTAAACACAATAAAAATACAAATACATGGCAGGCAAGGATGGAGGGCAGAATACCCACAATGGTAGTTGCAGCCCCTGATGCGTGTTTTGCGTTTCGTTTCTTCAACAGGGGGATGCGTGTGTCATCTATTAACTTCCTTGTACTTTTTCTAGTGGGTCACCTGTGTATTATTCAAGCTATGGATATTTTGTATGTGAGTTTATAACTTCCATTTTAGGAATACCCATTTGCTAAAAATATTTCTCTTGCTATGCAGGGTATATGGCCTCACATTTTTTTCACTGCGCTGTGATATGTGTAGTGAAATGATTTACTTTGGTATACTTTTTGTACAAAATTTTATATTGTACGGCTAACAATTGTTCATCCTTGGCCATTTCCTTAGCCAGTGTTTAACATGTCCCATTGTAGAGTATCATGTTAATAAACCAATTGCACTAACAATCTACTTTCTATTTGGATGGACACTGTTCCCTGTTCCATACATTTCTGTTGGATACTCCTGCAGGTATTAAGATGATCATTAACTCTGTCCTGGACCATCACTACGCAGCTGTCTGTGTGGTTCCCCGCTCCTCTGTTTATAGACTGTTTTATTTACCTGTTCAGTAATAAAGAAGTGAAATTTTATTGCTAAATTATTTCTTGTGTTATAACTTTTACTACATTTGTTACATAGGTTCTATTAATTGGTTGGCATGCCTTGTTTAGTGGTCATACTGTAGGTTTCTGTAAACTTGTGGATCAGCTGCTTTACTGCTGTGATTGGCAGGATCTGGAAGGTAGAGATAAAAGCGCACCCCCAATAGAAGACTTTGAAGAAACACCCAGGTAGATGGCAGTCAGTGATTTTACATGCTGTGCGCCAAAAGCAACAAATGAATATCTCTGTAATAGGGAGACAATATGGAAAATAGTGTCAGAATCAGAAGAAATTAAGGATTTTTATAAAGTAATTAACTCAATATTTTTGAACTAGTCATGGGTCCTCTGTAATAGCAGTACTTTCAACTTGCCCAAGTAAAGATGTGTTGTTCATGGATGTCCCCTACTACATATTATTTCTGTTTTGTTCACGCTATGTGGTAGGTCCCTGCCTTAAAGCAAAGATTTATTTCTATACTGTGATTCCCTATAGCCTTGATCGTTTTGCAGCAGTGTCATGTCTGTTTCAAAGCCAAGCAAATACACTAGTACATTCTGTTAACACCATCGATTTTTAACAATGATTTATAAACCTGTCTCTTTTCTTATATACGGTATATAATTTTTGTCAAAACAACTGAACATGTTTCTGGATTTCTTTTTTCGTGTTTTTGCTTCAGTATGATTAAAATTATTCATTTTCAAAGAGTTTCCTACTATTACAAATTGCAAAATCCCTAGATAACCCTAATAAACCTTAGTTTATTCAAGGGTATGAATTTTACTCTTTCACTCGCTATGGATAAGTTGTAAAATAGAAAAAAAATATGTTAACTCTTCTGAGTCCTATTTGAGGACCTTCCATTGGGTTACTAATTTGACCTCCTATGCATGGCACAGTTGTTTCTCCAAATCACATCAAATTTGTGAGGAATAAAGCCTTTGTGTGACTGTATGAAATCAGGTATAGGCCCATAAGATTCTATGAGCTTTCGTATTATACAGTAGATCAGTCTTATCTAATCAAATTTTAACCAGTAGAACATTTATAATGTAGGTCTGAAAATGAGGTATTTGGCCAGATGAGCATGCAATTTTCATCCATAAAACTTGCATGATTTTCACCTGCATTGTCATCCATATTCCATTCATGTGTCCATATTTTACATCTGTGTGTCATCCATGTGCAATCTGTATTCATTCCTCAACATTTTAATATGTAAATGATCAAATACAGTTTCCTAGCTTAATAATTTGCAATCAGATAAGTGGGTTGATCCATAGCGGAGAGAGTTTGTGTCTCATTTAGTGAAATTAACAGTTTTACATGAATTCAAAGTTTTGAGATTAATTTCACAGATTAGCAAAAAAAATTAAAACTTGCCCAGCATCGATTCCCCATTACTGAAGCATCAAAGACCAGGCTAAAATCTTTTAGTATGGCGGTTTGGGTTTCTCCATAATGCCTTGCAGATTATCATACCTTTTACAGTAGTGATCAATAACTTGGCCATCACAAATCAATGGTTCCCGGTAGAGCACAGCATGTATGGCAGAGTCATTTTCCATCTCCAGAGTCACTGGGTAAGTCTCTCTCTTCAGTAGAATATAAGCTCTTATAGGCAACAGGGTCTTCTCTCTCCTTTAAGCTCTTATGATTAGCTGGTTCCTCTCTGTCTTATGGAGTGTACATTTGCATGGTTAGCAGGGTTCTCTATCACATGCAGAATGCAAGCTCTCTCTTCTTATTAGATAATGGGGTTTATTTCCGAGCAATTATAAGATATACACTATTGACATTCAAGAGAATTCATTTGCAGCGAATTGAATTCGGTGAAGCCGGCAAATTCAAATTTCTAAAGATCTGCTCATTTCTAATGGCAACGATGCTATAAGGATTTTCTGTGTGGAATACAATTTTTTCTTATTTTTCTTATATTTATTTTACGCACCCAGAAATTTATATAGGTCAGTGTTATATGATACTGTGAAGAGAATTGTGTATGCTACTATTTTTTTCATACTGACATTTGGTCCGTGTAAATAAACTGTCATTTAAGCAGCCTTATTGAACCACATTGGAGTTTTTACTTGGACTGCACATGTCCATATATAAGCCTGCTAGCATTTTCATCTGTTATGTTTGCCACTCCGGTCAAACTTCTCCAGTTTGTGACCTGCTGGAACTCTCCAGTGTTTCATGGAACACGCTGGAGGTCACTCTTCAATACAACTCTATAAGAACCTCGTTGTGGCCTCATTCTAGCTGTCATAGAAGCTGTCATAGACTTGCACTGAGAGCTTGCAATCTAACTTCTGTCTTCCAGCCAGTGAAATGTTGCAGTCACAACGTGGCACCGCAGGACCACAACAATGACGAAAAATGGCGAGGATGAACACGGGTGAGTATAAAACTCGAGGCAGGGGACTTAGATTGAAAGCACCATTCCAGAGCAGAAAAAAAAACTTGCTGGAGTGGTGCTTTCATATATCACATATTATTGAGCATAAAAATAGTTTACTGGACTACAAAATATATAATGGGGAATATTTATCGCGCTAAATGCACCCCAAAAACCTGGCATTCATGAATTACACCATATGTGTTATGTGTTATAGACTGTTATAGACAGTTTCAGCAGATCACAAGAAAAGAGGGTATGACTTTGTAAAAAAGACATGTGACTTAATATGTAATATCATGGGCCAAAAAATGTGTCAAAATTTTGGCTTAGGTTTCTGACACCAAGTAAGCCAAATAATATTTGGTGTCAACTTAACTAAAATTTTTCCAGAAACAAAATAATAATTTGGTACTTTCTAAAGGGAATTTGTCAATAGTATAAACCCTCCTACTGTATGCAGGCTCTATAGGCATGCAGGTCTTAGAAAGTAAATTAAAATGACAACTTGATATCTGTGATTCGATTTGATATTGCAGAAAAATCCACTTTGTAGATGTTTGTTAAGATCTATGAATCTCACTTTAGAGAAAAGGGGATGTTACCATGGTGAGACATGCAATAACTGATGCTTGGCTGTCACAACACTATGTAACAAAAGAAATAGAAATTTGTTCCCGTATTAAAAGTCCTATTTTCTCTTTAATTGTGCATGACTTATTTTGGAAAAAGTAAATGAACCCATAGAACTTTTCTTTTGTGGCTGTCACAATGATATTATGATACTTAGGTAGTCCAGTAGTAAACCTACTACATTCAAATTTCATTGTTGATGTGAACTACATATTACTGTCTGTTTTATTAGTCTGATAAGATTTGTTTTTTTTTTCATAGTAACCAAAGTGTGCAAGGTGTTCAATATTTCAGCATTCTGAACTTTCCATTGTTCAAACCTTTAGAAACACATACGTTCATCATATTTCAGTTCTGTTTTCCCATAACTGTCTCACTGTTATAGATGAGTGAACCTCTGGGCTCGGTTACACTTCCAGACTTACCTGTTGTTCGATGAACAGTTTAATGAACAGTTCGACGAACGTATCCAAACCCCATTGAATTCAATGGGAGGTAAGACCAAAGGCTGGGTTGGGAGCCCTCTTACCTCATGCAACCACAGACAACAGAGAGGGGATCAATATTTTCTTCATCCCCTCACTGTTGCACACCCATCAACTTTTCCTCCTCATCCTATTCCATTTGTTCCTTTTCTCCTGCACCTTCACTAACAGTTTGTCTGGTACTCAGAGCCCCCCTCAACTGCTGTACTCCACCCTCCCATGTCCCCACCTGTGCGACAACAGTATGGACCTTAGAGAAATTGATTCACTCCAGCATCCTCCTCTGCTTCTCCCTCTTCCTCTGGGACTACCACCTCCTCCTGCAGACTATTTAAAGTGTGGCCCAGCATGTAGATGAGAGGAATATTGATGCTGATGATAGCATTGTCAAAGCAAACCATCTTAAGCATCATAGTAGCCATTTGAAACTGTGCAGAAGATTGCAGAAGTCCTTCATCTGTGCCCACTCTACAAGTGTGATTTTCCCGACAACCAAACTGTGTTGGTCAAGGCAATGAGTCATGACATAGTGCACCAGGGCTTGTCACTTCTACTACAGTTGCTGCAACATGTGCAGAGTGGAAATACACTGTGTCGGCACATCGCATATCAACCAGTTAACCAGTAGGCCGCAAGACCACTGTAGCAATGCAAGTCAATGAGCCACGGGTTGTAAATGGCGGAAGTGAGCACACAGCGACCATGCCTTCTGCAGCTGCGCATCCAGGCTGGGTTAGAGTCCTAAAAATTGCTTCACAACCAGGTTGAGGAGGTGAGCAAGTCACATGTTTGAGGCTGCTCTGGCGTAGGGCCACCACCAGATTAATACCATTATCGCACCCAGCCTTCCCTGGTTTCAGGTTAAGTGGGAACATGCTTTGCTGAAACTCGGCCTGGATAGCTGTCCACAACTCTGCAGCTGTGTGACTGCATTGTCCAATGCATTTTAATTTCAACACTGCCTGATTGTGGTGAGCCCTGGCACAGTATGGAGAAAGAGATTCTCTCTGCACTGTTTTAATGCCTGTCACATTAGAGACGGTAGAGCTGGTGAAGGAGGCAGAATCAGTGGAGTATGTGGTAGATGCAGAGGTTGGTCCTGCAATCCTTGGGGATTTCAAGACTTGTGGAGCAGCCTCATCCCCGCCTGCCCCAGTAGCCACCAGTCACGCAGATTTTTTCAAGAAACAGTTGCTTCCTGTTGTCTGTGACATGCTCGTGTAGCACAGGCACAGCTTTATTAGAGAAGTAATGGCAACTAAGCAACTGGTACTGGGGGACTGCAACTGCCATTAGCTTTCAGAAGCCATCTGTATCCATCAGGCAGAAAGGCAGGATTTCCATGGCCAACTGTTTAGATATGGTGAAGTTCAAGCTTATAGCTTTGGCATGTGTAGGAGGAAATGATCTTTTCTTCACCAGAACTGCGGGATTGGGGGCTAGCAGCAGTGCTTAAAAGGGGTTGAGTAGGACGTACACAACAAAATGGTGGACTGTGAGGGAAGTGCATGCAGAGATGGTATGGTGGATCGAGAAAGATGTAGTGTGCTTGGTGTCTGAGATCAGTCAAAAACAGAAGGCATGTCCACATTCGTAACAGCTGACAGGCTTTTATTCACCCCAACTGTAGCAAGAAAACAAGTGGAGGTTCTCTGCCTAGAGACCTGTGTGAGAACACTTGCCACGGTGATGGATGAGAAAGAAGCAGCAGACAGGGTTGATGGCCAGTGGTTGGTGAATCCTGTTACTCCACGTTTTAGTGCAGTAAGATTCCCAGAATAGCGCATGTTGCATGCGCATATGCCGGCTCATGCATGTAGTAGTCAAATTATTGGAATTTTTGCTTCTACTTATTCACTTTTACAAAGTTGGCAGATAACTTAAGTTAAGTCATCCTTTGCGGTCTCAAAAAAAGGCCCAGGCTAGGAGATCCTTGCTGCCCATGTGAACTGCAGACCCACAACCACTGATGGCCACAGCCAGACTTGTGGCTGAGGATACAGTTCTTGTCGTGGTTGCATCACTCCATTTCTTTGTGGGAAGCCACAATGTAAACTTCTCATCTTCCTCCACCTCTACTGCTCAGCTACTCAGCTGTGTGATTCATGGTTCACACCAAGTGGGATCTAGAACCTCATTATCATATTTTCTGTTGCCCCACTTCTTTCCTCCTCTTGAATCTGGGAATCTTTGGAGAAGACAACCGATGCCCATGGAATAGAATGTGTGAACAGCTCTGCAAACTTTCCTATCTGTGGTTCCCCACAGTCAGTTTGAAAGTTGAAGAGTTGTGATGCAAGGGGAAACAAGGGCATTTGGGGTGCCACCTCTGATGACTGTACTGTTTGTGTGTTGAGATGGAACAAGAGGAGGAGAGGCCACTTAATGAGGTGTGTGCCATCTAATGTAGCACATGCTCTTTCTGGGCCTCATCAACATCTCATACCACTGTGTAGCTACTAAAGAAAGGGAGTCATGTAGCCTGTCCAGTAACAAAAGTTGTCAGTTGTCTTTGGATAGGATGAACCACTGTGTGTTCAGTAGAGCTTTCAGTAATATTAGCACTTACCCCACATAGACCTCGAACACCACGCCTATTCCCCCTTCCACCACAGCATTGGGATTTCTCACTCATGTTAAATGTAATAATAATAATAATTTTTATTTATACAGTGCCAACATATACCGCAGCACTTTACAATTCAGAGGGGACATGTACAGACAATTTGAGACATTACAGAACAAAATAATTCAACAGATACCATGAGGAGTGAGGGCACTGCTCGCAAACTTGCAATCTATGAGGAAATATGGGAAGCACAAAAGGTAAATTGGGGGAAAAAATGTGCCATTCCCACTTTTAACCAGTTGTTTCACAACCCTCCGAGGCCCACACAAGCATCTAAATCTTTTTATCTCTGCTCATAGATTCAGAGATTCTGTGGCCGGATCAAAGCTATCAATTACTATTTATATGCTGAAATGTCTATTTATGGCAAGCCACAGGACCACAGATTTAGCAATCAGTATTATTAAGATGGTGAAATTTCAGTTTCTTCAAGGACCATAGAATTAGTAATCAGAATTTGTCTATTTGTGCCAGGAGCACAGAGTTATGAATTAGTATTTATCTGTAGTGATATATGTGCTGCAGCAGCATCCTCCCCAATCTGTAGCAGTTTCAAAATATCTCTGATGCCACATGTTTGCTTCTTATATGCAGAGGAACATGTGACTTAGTTAGCCAGCATTAAGTTAGGAACATCCACACATTAGGTTAAGAAAAAAAAGGAAAACAGTCTGCAGCTCCTCTGACCTCTCCCCAGCCCTTCCCCTGATCAAGTACCTTCCCCCACTCATCCTACAGCACCACTATCCTAGCCAAAGTGATATTAAGGTAGAAGAAAAGCATTAGTGCAAATGCGAACAGTTACTGAATAAAGGCCAAATTTTACCGATTTGGAGAAACGCTTTCAGGAATCTGAACACAAATCCATATGGGCAAGGCTTGTGTCGAATTTTAGATTTGCGAACTTTTTTCAAACAAGTTTACTCATCTCTACTCACTGCTGACTCAACTCAGATATGGCTTTAAAAGGTTGCAAGCATCCAGCAGATGCCTTTTGTTATATCTGGAGGATTTAAAACAAGAGGAAAAAAGATCTTAATTTTATCATCAGTTAAGATGTGTCAAGTGTAAAAGGCATGCTTTGGGATGCCTCTTGGAGACTAGGACAAACTCTGGGCTCCACATTTCACTTGTGAGATGTGTAAGATCAATCTTTAAGGATGTTACCAAGTGGAAAAGAGGGATATGAAGTTTGGTATTCCAAGAATATGGACAGAACCCAGTGATCTGTACCGCCCCGCACTCGGCTGCAGCCGAGCCGCTCGGATCCGGGCTCGTTGCTGGGTGGCTCAAGCACCTCCAGACCCGGGGTAACTTTGCTCTGAAAGGGGATGCTGGCGCTTTCGGTGGGGGGTTAGGTAGGTGCACGGCCGGAGCCGCGCTTGAGTTCGTGACGCCACCCACGTGACGTGGTGAGGGTAGACATCACGGCTGCAGTTACGGGGCACACGAGGGAGATGGTAGTGCAGCCAGATGTTAACCCCTCCGTGGGCAGGGATGATGGCCCCGGGACCCGTTGGGGATAGCTGGGCGGTGCAGGGCGATGTGCGCAGCTGGAGGGTACGAGGGTACTGTTGTACTCACTGTTATTGACACACACAAGTCACTGGTAAACCAAGTTGATGGTGGTCGGTGCCCGCAGCCGGCTGTGGTCGGGTCCCGCCCCCGGATGGTGGTCTCTGCCTTTCTCCTGCACCGTGTTGTGTAGATGTAGACTGCCTGCGCTTCAGCGACGGGAGTCCACTCCCCAGCTTTGTGTATGTCGGGAGAGCCCATTTGCCCGCAGACGCTGGCCCGTGGGATCTCTCTGCCTGTGCGGTTGCTTTCTATCCCCCTCCGTGGGCTGTTGTCTTCAGTCGGGACTTGGGTGGGAAAGGACCTATAGCCCAGACCGCAATCAGTTAATTATCTCAGTCCAGTGGATTCTGAACCTCGTTTCAAGGTCCGAGTTCTCCCCCGTGTGCTCTGGTTTCCGAGTCGGTTCCACCGAGCCGTCTTCCCGGCTCCTGCAGGCTGAGGCCACCGCTTGCCTCCTAGCCAAGGTGTTCGGGCTACGAGCCTCACACCTGTCAGACTGTCACAGGCCTGTCTCACAGGCCTCACCTCCTGACTCCTCAACACTCAAAACTAAACTCTGACTGACTGTGTTTCCTGCCTCAAGTCCTCTGAACTCCTCGGTGGGCATGCCAACCACCTGGCTCCGCCCCCTGGTGTGTTCATCAAGCACTGAGGGAGGTGACTGGGGTTTTTGTGGTTGGCTGATGACTCCTTTTTAGGGGACCGGTGTTGTGTGGGGGTCTAACTGTGACTACCAGGCTAGTCCAGGACGTCACAGATCGTTACATGAACTGTTACTTCTGGATTGTGAAGATCAGAATTGCAGTGATAAAGATGAAACCAATGAAAGGAAATGATACTAAATAACCAAAATAACTGTAATGATTTCATCAGGGACTTTAGTCTTAAAAATTTCTAATGCTGAGCTCCTAACATCTAGGCTCAAGCAATGGAGCTTGTTAGATAAAACTATGCATGTGTCACAACAGAGAAAGCGACATTACACGTTTTCCAGCTTTTTTGTTTGTGAAGATGAATTCTGCTATTGTCATGATATAACTAGACTCTTTCAGAATATTGGAATTCCTTTTGATCCTAGTTAGTGGCGCCTCTTCAGTGAAAGTTCATTAGAGAGTCTTAAAGCACTATTACTACATAATGGTAACAAGTATCCTTCTCTTACCCTTGCCCATTCCAAAGCCTAATTAAGACTATGAAAATGAGAAGAGATTGCTAAATGCATTGAAATATAAGGAATATGGTTGGGAACTAATAGGAGAGTTCAAAATGGTTGCATTCTTGATGGTTCTTCAAGGAAGGTATACTAAGTTTCCATGCTTTCTTTGTCTTTGGCACAAAAACACTATCATACACCATATTGGCCTGAGCATATTGAGTTTTATGTGGGGAAAAACAACATTAAAACTGACTCACTTGTAGACCCTCAAAAGGTACTAATGCTGTAACGTGGCAGGGGGGTAGTAGTGGGCGAGGCAATCATCTGCCGCAGAGTTTGTCCTAGTCTCCAAGAGGCATCCCAAAGCATGCCTTTTACACTTGACACATCTTAACTGATGATAAAATTAAGATCTTTTTTCCTCTTGTTTTAAATCCTCCAGATATAACAAAAGTCATCTGCTAGATGCTTGCAACCTTTTAAAGCCATATCTGAGTTGAGTCAGCAGTGAGTAGAGATGAGTAAACTTGTTTGAAAAAAGTTCGCAAATCTAAAATTCGACACAAGCCTTGCCCATATGGATTTGTGTTCAGATTCCTGAAAGCGTTTCTCCAAATCGGTAAAATTTGGCCTTTATTCAGTAACTGTTCGCATTTGCACTAATGCTTTTCTTCTACCTTAATATCACTTTGGCTAGGATAGTGGTGCTGTAGGATGAGTGGGGGAAGGTACTTGATCAGGGGAAGGGCTGGGGAGAGGTCAGAGGAGCTGCAGACTGTTTTCCTTTTTTTTCTTAACCTAATGTGTGGATGTTCCTAACTTAATGCTAACCAACTAAGTCACATGTTCCTCTGCATATAAGAAGCAAACATGTGGCATCAGAGATATTTTGAAACTGCTACAGATTGGGGAGGATGCTGCTGCAGCACATACTACATGAAAATGGAGGTCCTGGCTGGGTGTGTGGTAGTTCACTCCAGAGGCTATTTGCATTGTCAGGCCACATGTTGCCAATGGTTTTGGCCAGCCAGGACCAGATGGTACACAGTTCATTGAGGGAGACCACAAGTTCATAAAAAACATAGTTTTACTAAACATAAACTTGGTAACAACAACGTACATAATATAGCGGACACAAATCTTCTTGCACATTTCAATATCACACAGGATCTATAAGCACACATTCTTCACTTTAGTTGTTCCAACCTCCATAAGTCCTTTTCTTCCCAACACTCCCAAGCCTGGCACCACATCACTGTCCGTGGAAATTATTCTCCTCCTCAAGCAATTCCATGTCTTTTCCTTCCTAGAGGGATATTGCTAACAAGGCTGGACTGAGCTATAAACTACTGAAGACGTCTCAGGGACACTCGCTTAAGACACTCACTTCATTCCTTGTCCTGCTCTTTCTTGCACTAGGACCCGTCTTTCTCTGTGACTTGTTCCTTTGGTCAGTGCACTGACCTGGCTTCATGCATTTTTACCGCGTTTTGGTGCATTTTTTGCTGCATTTTGCTGTGTTTTTGTGCATTTTTTTTATCAGTGAACAATGCCATTAAAGATGGTTGAAAAAAAAAAAAGGTCTGACGTCATTTCCTTCTTCAATATGTTCTTCATTCTCCACTAGTGTATGCAGGAGAGCAGACAGCTGCAGAACTACAAGGCTCAGCATACTCCATTCACTAGTGTATGCAGGAGAGCAGACAACAGCTGCAGAACTACAAGGCTCAGCATCCTCCATCTAGGACTGTATGCAGGAGAGCATACAGCAGCTGCAGAACTACAAGGCTCATCATCCTCCATCCAGGACTGTATGCAGGAGTTTTTTGCCCCCAACAATTGACGTGGGTTTCACCATATTTTTGGATGCTAGCCAGCAGGCAGCCAGCCAGCAGCTAGCCATGGGCTGCCCCCAACCACCAGCTGCCTATTTGTACCCGGCTGGGAGCCCTTTTTTTTTTAATTATTTCATGAATTTTATGAAATTATTTAAAAAAATGGCGTCGGCTTCGTCAAATTTTTGAGTCCGGCCAGGTACAATTAGGCAGCTGGGGATTGGAATCCACAGTTCAGGGTGCCCAAGCTTTTTGGCACCCCCGCTGCGAATTGCAGTCCGCAGCCACCCCGAAAATGGCGCTTTCATAGAAGCGCCATCTTATGGCGCTGTATCCAACTCTTCTAGCTGCCCTGATGCTGAGTGGCTCGCTGGGTAATAATGGGGTTAGGGCTAGCTGTATATTATCAGCTCGCCCTAAGCCCGAAATTCATGGTGTCATGCCAATATTAGACATGGCCACCATGAATTTCTAGTAAAGATTAAAAAAACACAACACTCAGAAAAATATTTTTATTAGAAATAAAACACAACACAATTAGTGACTCCATCTTTATTAAACTAAAGACCCCCCCCCCCCTCTGCAGTAATCCTAGGTCAAGGGTCCCCTGATGTCCAATCCAGATCCGATATCATCTGATCGGTTTGCTGGAAGGCAAAGAGATCAGATGATGTGTCAGGTTCAAGGATGTGAATCACATGACACATCAGCTGATTGTATAAAAGCCATTTATACAATCAGCTGATGCATCAGTGCAAAAAAAAACTTACTCACTTCTGTGCAGACTCCTGTCCGATCGCTGCAGGACCCGGCGGTAATCAGCTGATGAAGTCACCTGACTGCATCAGCTGATAGTTTAAGCCGGCCGGGCGGTAAAAAGCCGGTCTCACCGCTGGACTTATACGATCAGCTGATGCCGTCAGGTGCCGCATCAGCTGATCACCGGCAGTTTCTGCAGCCATCGGACGTGTCCCGGGAGTCTGCAGACAGGTGAGTATTAGATTTTTTTCTTTTTACTGTTCACGTTTGATTTCTCAGCTGCTTCCACCTCCCATCTGGACATGGCGCAGGACGGGAATGAACATGGCGCCGGACAGGAGGTGGAAGCAGTGATGGCGGTACCAGGAGGATTCACGCTTCTGTATTTACCAACACAAGGAATCCTATTCCTGTACACGTTTATACCTGCGTTTTTAGTCATAGAAACGCACTAAAATGCAGCTATATTTGCAATTTGCATTTTTCATTGCAATTTTGAACATCTCATTGAACTCAATGGGTGGAAAACGCAGGAATAATTGACATGCTGCTTTTTTGTGGGCATCACAAAAACGCAGCTAAAAATAAAAGCTACGTGCAGACAGCAAAAATGAAAACTCATAGATTTTTCTGGTGAAGCAAAGTCATGCAGTTTTCTGAACAAAAACGCATGTGAAATACGAGCAAAAATGACACGAAAAACGCACTATGCGCACATAGCCTAACAGTCCCCTGCACTGCCACTATGACTGGAAACAAAGGGCAATAGAAAAGATATAAGTTAATATACACCCTGCAGTCATTGGTCCAGTAAAGCAGTCAGCCAGAATTTACCGCTATTTATCTGCATATTGACCTTACATCTGAGAGTAATAGCATGTTTGGATATAACAGACCCCGTTTGAAAATATTTATTAATTATTATAAATATTCTGTAACTTTCTGCAGGAATTTTTAGTAGCAATAAATAATTCATATCCTGATCTTTAAATTGTTACATTTATTAACTAGAAAAATATAAATTGATGTAATCTATAATGATATCATTCATAACACAATTTACAAAATCTAACAGGTATCTTACAAATGTTTTTGCTTGTGTTTGTAGTAACTAGTAATGTAGTTACTAGTAACATTTAGTTTACTGAAGAATATCATACTTTATAGCATAAGAGCCTTACGTTATTGCTTTCAGTTTAATTATGTGTTTTTGTGCCCCTAATTTATAACTGAACTACTCATTTGCAAAGGACTTACATTGTTCAAGCATTAACAAGTGCACAATTCAAATCAGTGTAGTACTGGAAAGTGTTTTCAAACACGAGTTCATTTTAAGAGGTTTTCAGAAAGCACTTTCCATATTTTACGCAGAATTCTATTTACAGCAATTTAAAAAAGCTTGATGAATCTTTTTCATGTTCTCAAAAGGTGCACAAGTACAATATAATATAAAACTTTTAGGCAGGTGTAGAAAACAATGTGGCAAAGTAAGAATGCTTTCAACAATAGACGTGATAATCATTTAAAATTTCTCTATAGTATAGTCAATATCTTTATTTGTTTTAAAAATAATCTTTAAATGTTGCATTTTTTTATTCTAGCTACCCAACAGATCTCATACATACATTCATACATACTTACATACATACATACATACATATAGTATATACAGTGTATATATATATATATATATATATATATATATATATACATATCTATATATATATATACAGTACTATGAAAAATTTTTAGGCAAGTGTGGAAAAACTGCTGTAAAATAAGGCTATATTCACACGCTGCAGTTTTAACTGCACCCAAACTGCAACCATACACTTGTAAAGATTCTGTGTTTTTGGTGCATTTTTAATTCGTTCTTTTTGCACGTTTTATGGGGTGTTTGTTAATTCTGAAATTAATGCGAAGTCTGACCCCCTTGGGTTCAAAAGGCAGGGTAGGACACTCAGGAAATAAAAAAAATAAATTAAAACTAAAGAAGAAATGATAAATCTAGCGTGATTTACTTACCGACTCACTTGCACAGCTGTACACTGCTCCAGCAGCCACTCATTGTTTTTCTGGGGCCGCTCAATTAGGTTAAGGCTAAGACCGCACTTTGCATTCTATTCTTCAGCGTGTAAGTCACTGCGTGTGCGTCTGAGAACGCAGCCGAAAAAGCTGCGTTCTGAGACGCATTCAGCAGAATGCAAAGTGCGGACATTCCTGGTGAGAATTCATGCATTCTGGATGCTTTCTCTGCCATAGACAGAATGGGAAAAGCATCCAGAACGCACATTTTTCACAGAACGCACCACTCGGCTCTGCAGCATCCCCATAGACTTGCTGCAGAGCCGAGTGGGACCGCACTGACATTGTCATGGCTGGCTGCGGACAGTGCCGCGCGATCAGAATGAACTCGGATGAACTTCACCTGACTTCATTGTGATCGCGCAGCTCTGTGTGAGGAGGCCAGAAGCCATGGGACCCTAAGGCTATGTGTGCACTGGAAAAGTGATTTTTCTCAAGAAAATTTCTTGAGAAACTTCTGGGAGTTGAAGATTACCGCACCTGCGGTAAAAAACGCACCAAATCCACGGGAAAAATGCGTGCATTTTTGCTGCGGATTTGCCGTGGTTTTACCGCGGTTTTGCCACGGTTTTTCCGCAGGTTGGTTCCTGCGGTTCTTTTATGCTGTAACTACTGCAATAAATAATATAGATAATAGATAGATAATCGATAGACAGATAATGGATAGAGGGAAAGATGGATAGATGAATAGATAGATAGATAATAGATAGATAGCTAGATAGATGAGAAAGACCTATATAATGTCCCACCCCCCTGCATATTCTAAGCTGGCACCCTTTAGTGACTTTCATGTGGCACTAAAGGGTGCCTAGCCTTGTATTTAGCCATAAAATAAATAAATAATTAAAAAAAAAAAACACGTGAGGTCCCCCCATCTTTTGTAGCCAGCTAGGGTAAAGCAGACGGCTGCAGCCTGCAGACCACAGCTGGCAGCTTCACCTTGGCTGCCAATCCAAAACAGAGGGCACCCCATGCTGTTGTTTTACATTAAATAAATAAATAATTTAAAACAAAAAACGTGGGGTCCCCCCAAAATTGGATCACCAGCCAAGGTAAAGCAGACAGCTGTGGTCTGATATTCTCAGACTAGGGAGGTCCACTGTTATTGGACACTCCCCAGTCTAAAAATAGCAGGCCACAGCCCCCCCAGAAGTGGCGCATCCATTAGACTTGCCAATCCTGGCGCTTCGCCCCAACTCATCCCGTTGCCCTGGTGCGTTGGCAAACGAGGTAATATATGGGGTTGATGCCAGATGTGTAATGTCACCTGGCATCAAGCCCTAGGGTTCGTGATGTCACGCGTCTATCAGATACCCGACATCACCAACCCAGTCAGTAAGAAATAAAAAAATAGACAACAAAAAAGTTTTTGAAAAAACACTCCCCACATTCCCTCTTTCACCAATTTATTGAAAATAACAATCAATTCCACGTCCGGCGTAATCCAATAAGCGGGGGGGTCCCACGGCGATCCATACCATAGCTACTGTCCCATTCAATGAAGAACAGAATGTTCCCCATTGGCTGGGAGAGCAATGCAGTGACCTGAGCTCACATCAATAGCCCAGGTCACTGCAGGGGATGACGAGCACTGCTGTCAGGAGGATAGATGAGATCATTACCTGCTGTGATGACCTCCTGTAGTCCTGCCATCAGCGCTGTCACTGCCTTTCATGCCCGCTGCGTTGTCAGCAGTATCGCGAGAGCCCGTGACGTCACCGCTAGTGACAGTCTCGGGCCGCTCGCGAGACGGGCATAGATGGCAGTGACCGCGGTGACGTCAGGAGGCAGGAGATCGTCACATCAGGTAATGATCTCATCTCACCTCCGGACAACAGCGCTCGGCATCCCTGCGGCTGCATGCACTGCTGTGTGTCAGTGTCTGCCAGCACTGCGGCGTGACAAGCTGCTGATACTGTGGGTAAGAACAAGGAGAACAAAACAGAGTGTATTGCAAAATTAACAAATTTATTGAGACACAGGACTGGCACAATAGAGGATAAGCGGCAACATCAAAGGCATGTGTGAGACAGAAATTGTATAGATGATGTTAAAACATACAATATAATATCAATGGGCCACCAAAAAATAATGAATATTGCATAAACATGAGTAACTGTTGGGATGGCAACAAAATTACATATATGTAACCCAAATGCACGTGCAATTACAGCCAATTGAAATGAAAAAATGGAGGAAATGTCATAAGCACAAGATACGTGCCCCCCATTAAATCATGCATTGGAAATAATCAAGGCCATCAGCACAATACTCATGATAGTTATCATATAGCATTTGCGAAAAATGAAACATAGGTGCTCATAAGAGGGTCATGTATGAATAATATAATCAGTGCTAATACGCATGGGTAAGGCAGGAATCATAAATTGTGAATGCAATGATCCAACGCAGCGTCAGCATCACAAATAACCCATAGAGGCACAGGCAGAAATGCTATAATAGGCATTAGAAATACATTTGCATAGCAAAGCAAGGTGGCAAGCACATTGAGCCTGATTCAGGCGTGGAGTAAAAGACAATGGGCGCAGACCCTGAATGGAAGCATACCCATAAAGCACACACAGCCAGTGAGTGGCAGCAAGAGGTCCCCCTGGAGACCCCGACGTATACATTTCACGATCCTATGAGTGTGATCATTTCATCAGGGGGATGACCACGCTGTGAATGAAACATGCTTTTAAGCATGGCGCCATACCTCCCTGGTCACTCCCCAAACAGCGTCAGCACAGACCGCATCACAGGAAGTCCCGGGCCCGGAATCCCCGGCAATCAACGCCCATCAAAGTGGTATGCGCATGCGCGGAGATGAAGACGCGTCACTCAAAACCAGCGCATGCGCAGAGGCGATTAGAGATGCCGAGGAGACCGGCTGTTACCCGGAGATGCGGCTGACAGACGCAGAGGGGAGGGACCAGGGAGGGGGCATGAGAAAAGGAGTAACATAGATCACATGGAAGGAAAATACAATGCAAACGATCTTGTAGTCTTGAGTATAAGTCCAAATCCGTGATCCCAATCATAGAGAATATGAGAGAATGCCATGCAGAGGTGTTCAGCGCTCCTAAAGAAGTGCCAGGAGAAATTTATTACTGAAATTAAAAACAAAAAAGTAGATAATTAAAAAACGAGGCACTTAAAACCAGGGAGACAGGAAAAAGAGACAATGCATTATCACAAAAATGGTGCAAAGCTAAGGTGTTCATTTAACCCCCTAGGGGACATTGTTCCCAAGGTGTAAATCCAGAGAGTTTCACGTTGTGCTAGAATTTTTCGTACATTCCCTCCTCGTGCACCCCCATGGATAACATCTATACCCCTGACAAGCAGGGATCTAGGATCACATGCATGGAAGGCACGAAAATGACGTGGGAGGGTCTTAAGGCTGGAAGTATCAACCACCGTCCGGGCCGCAGCAATATCCCTCACATGTTCCCTCACGCGTTTGCGTAATTCTCTGCTGGTGAGACCTATATATATCATGCGGCACCCACAAGTGGCATAATAGACCACATTGCTGGTGCCGCATGATACATAGTGCCGAATATCGTAAGTACGGACCCCATCAGCAGAGGTGAAGGATGAACTGCGAAGGACATTGCTGCAGGCCAGACAGTGGCCGCAGGGAAAACAGCCCTTGAGGGGGCTACCAATGTCCAAAAAAGTACTGGGCTGGCGTGGAATGTAATGACTCCGGACAAGAATGTCACGGAGATTACGTGACCTACGAGATGTCAAAAGTGGATAATCAGATAATAAATTGCGGAGGGTAGAATCAGACTGGAGGACCCCCCAATGCCTGTTCAGGATAGACCGCATACTACTCCATTCGTGATTAAATGTGGAGATAAACCGAATCGGACCAGGATTAGAGGAGATGCCAGACTTAACCGCCCCACCATAAAGCAAAGTTGAACGAGGGGTATGTTTTGCCCGTAAATAAGCTCTTTTTATGCTCCTATTACTATAACCCCGCTCTTGAAACCGAATTGTAAGATCCGCCGCTTGCTCCTCAAACTTAGAGTCGGAGGAGCAAATGCGCTTCATGCGCAAAAATTGACCCGTCGGAATGGCTCGAATAGTAGACTGATCATGGGACGACGAGGCATGAAGCAAGGAGTTAACCGAAGTTGTTTTACGGAAAACATCAGTCTGGATAACCTGATTGCCATCAATCTCAATGTCAATATCAAGGAAATCCAGACGTCTTGCATTACTCCTATGGGTTAATTTAATATTACAGGAGTTCATGCCCAGTCGGCTCATGAATTCGTCAAGTTGCTCCGCCTTGCCCGCCCACAAAATAAACAAATCATCAATATATCGCAACCAGCACTGCACATGGGCATCGGCCGGCCCGCCTCCGTCACATAGCAAACCCCTCTCCCAGAAACCCAGGAAGAGGTTTGCGTACGAAGGCGCACAGGCCGCGCCCATGGCAGTGCCGCGCTGCTGCAAATAATAATTATCTTTAAATAAAAAGAAATTGTGGGTAAGGACAAAGCGGAGCAACTCAAGGATTAAGTCACACATCGAGCCATCCCGACCTGAGGCCAACAAAAAATACTTAGTAGCCTCCAGACCATCCTCATGGCAGATGCAGGTGTAGAGGGACTCAACATCTGCAGTAACAAGCAGTGTCCCCTCATCCACAGAGATGCCATCTATCCTCCTGAGAACGTCCGTAGTGTCACGGACATATGAGGGGAGTGTTTCGACCAATGGTTTTAGGTAATAGTCGATGAATCGACATGTTGGCTCACACAGGTTGGCGGCGCTGCAGCAGAGACGGAGGGAGACTGTGCGTTGTCCGAAAATGTGCAAAGCTATAGAAACCTGCTCCACAGACGCACCAAGGTTTGGTGGAACCGGGCGTTTCTGGATAAATACATACAGAGGGGGCTCATACCAAGAGGCCTTAGGGTCCAAATTTTCCCATCCTTCCAGGTGGATAACGATTCTATTAAATCTCGCTGGGAGGAGCTTTCTAATGCCTGTTCAAGGGGATTCCTCAGCCTTTTGAGTGAAATGGACAGTGCCTCGATCTCGGAGATGGAGGGGGAGATGGAGAAACTCTTGACTGTAATCAAAGAGAGTATGCCGGTTGATGCCTTGGCCAAGTTTACCAGTCAGAATGAGTCTGACCTCGTACGCCTGGAAAAAGAAATTAAAACAGCAAAAATTAAAAAATTCCAACAGGATCAAAACGATTCCCATCAAGACTACAGGTGGCGATCTAATGCTGTTGGACGTCGATCTAGATCACGTTCGCTTTCCAGGATACGGGGTGTTGGCTCAGCTGGACGACTTAATATGGTTCCTAGTGACACTGATGAATCAGATATGGAGATTGGTCAACCCAGTGGCATTTTGACAAGGCTTAAGTCTAAACAGCAACAACCAAATACAAGCAAGCGCAAAGCTTTACAGGTAATCAATCTATCTAACCATACCCTCTCCACCTCTCAGATTAATGTTCTGTCCAAAGGATTATCCTTTTCACCCACCAATTCCTTTCACTGCTTTACAGCAGTGAAGGACTTATACCTTTTTGCCCGGAAGGTTGTCTTAAGTAAACTTCATCATAAACGTAACCAGTCTGGAGAACCATTGGACCCTCGTGAACAGCAGGCTATACGGGATCTTGAGGAGCTGCTAGACGAGGCTGTGCCCACCACGCATGATAATTTTCCACCTAGTGTTTTACCCAGATCGACCAGGTTTCCCCCCTTGTCCGTTTGTCCCGCCGTGGAAATATTTACGAAACTCGTTGTTAAAGATTTTGAACAACTGTCCAGGAAACGTCGCCATGATAATCTTACACACCGAGATAGATTGGCGATTGAGTCCCTGGACAGGTTGGATGATGTTGTTATCAAACCTGCGGACAAGGGGGGAAACATTGTGATCTGGCCCACTATCATGTACGAGAGGGAGGCATTTCACCAGCTACGTGATAAGGCTACTTACCATCGTCTCCACTATAACCCCGCTCTAACCTTCTCCGCCCAACTCCAGTCCATCCTTGGCAAAGCATGTGATGATGGCATCATTAGTAAGCAGGTTGTAGAGGGACTCAGTACGTTTTCCTAAAATATCTACTTTCTATCTACTGCCAAAAATCCACAAAGATGCCCTCTGTCCTCCTGGTCGTCCCATTGTGTCCGGCATTGAGGGGCTGTGTGAGCCAACATGTCGATTCATCGACTATTACCTAAAACCATTGGTCGAAACACTCCCCTCATATGTCCGTGACACTACGGACGTTCTCAGGAGGATAGATGGCATCTCTGTGGATGAGGGGACACTGCTTGTTACTGCAGATGTTGAGTCCCTCTACACCTGCATCTGCCATGAGGATGGTCTGGAGGCTACTAAGTATTTTTTGTTGGCCTCAGGTCGGGATGGCTCGATGTGTGACTTAATCCTTGAGTTGCTCCGCTTTGTCCTTACCCACAATTTCTTTTTATTTAAAGATAATTATTATTTGCAGCAGCGCGGCACTGCCATGGGCGCGGCCTGTGCGCCTTCGTACGCAAACCTCTTCCTGGGTTTCTGGGAGAGGGGTTTGCTATGTGACGGAGGCGGGCCGGCCGATGCCCATGTGCAGTGCTGGTTGCGATATATTGATGATTTGTTTATTTTGTGGGCGGGCAAGGCGGAGCAACTTGACGAATTCATGGGCCGACTGGGCATGAACTCCTGTAATATTAAATTAACCCATAGGAGTAATGCAAGACGTCTGGATTTCCTTGATATTGACATTGAGATTGATGGCAATCAGGTTATCCAGACTGATGTTTTCCGTAAAACAACTTCGGTTAACTCCTTGCTTCATGCCTCGTCGTCCCATGATCAGTCTACTATTCGAGCCATTCCGACGGGTCAATTTTTGCGCATGAAGCGCATTTGCTCCTCCGACTCTAAGTTTGAGGAGCAAGCGGCGGATCTTACAATTCGGTTTCAAGAGCGGGGTTATAGTAATAGGAGCATAAAAAGAGCTTATTTACGGGCAAAACATACCCCTCGTTCAACTTTGCTTTATGGTGGGGCGGTTAAGTCTGGCATCTCCTCTAATCCTGGTCCGATTCGGTTTATCTCCACATTTAATCACGAATGGAGTAGTATGCGGTCTATCCTGAACAGGCATTGGGGGGTCCTCCAGTCTGATTCTACCCTCCGCAATTTATTATCTGATTATCCACTTTTGACATCTCGTAGGTCACGTAATCTCCGTGACATTCTTGTCCAGAGTCATTACATTTCACGCCAGCCCAGTACTTTTTTGGACCTTGGTAGCCCCCTCAAGGGCTGTTTTCCCTGCGGCCACTGTCTGGCCTGCAGCAATGTCCTTCGCAGTTCATCCTTCACCTCTGCTGATGGGGTCCGTACTTACGATATTCGGCACTATGTATCATGCGGCACCAGCAATGTGGTCTATTATGCCACTTGTGGGTGCCGCATGATATATATAGGTCTCACCAGCAGAGAATTACGCAAACGCGTGAGGGAACATGTGAGGGACATTGCTGCGGCCCGGACGGTGGTTGATACTTCCAGCCTTAAGACCCTCCCACGTCATTTTCGTGCCTTCCATGCATGTGATCCTAGATCCCTGCTTGTCAGGGGTATAGATGTTATCCATGGGGGTGCACGAGGAGGGAATGTACGAAAAATTCTAGCACAACGTGAAACTCGCTGGATTTACACCTTGGGAACAATGTCCCCTAGGGGGTTAAATGAACACCTTAGCTTTGCACCATTTTTGTGATAATGCATTGTCTCTTTTTCCTGTCTCCCTGGTTTTAAGTGCCTCGTTTTTTAATTATCTACTTTTTTGTTTTTAATTTCAGTAATAAATTTCTCCTGGCACTTCTTTAGGAGCGCTGAACACCTCTGCATGGCATTCTCTCATATTCTCTATGATTGGGATCACGGATTTGGACTTATACTCAAGACTACAAGATCGTTTGCATTGTATTTTCCTTCCATGTGATCTATGTTACTCCTTTTCTCATGCCCCCTCCCTGGTCCCTCCCCTCTGCGTCTGTCAGCCGCATCTCCGGGTAACAGCCGGTCTCCTCGGCATCTCTAATCGCCTCTGCGCATGCGCTGGTTTTGAGTGACGCGTTTTCATCTCCGCGCATGCGCATACCACTTTGATGGGCGTTGATTGCCGGGGATTCCGGGCCCGGGACTTCCTGTGATGCGGTCTGCGCTGATGCTGTTTGGGGAGTGACCAGGGAGGTATGGCGCCATGCTTAAAAGCATGTTTCATTCACAGCGTGGTCATCCCCCTGATGAAATGATCACACTCATAGGATCGTGAAACGTATACATCGGGGTCTCTTGCTGCCACTCACTGGCTGTGTGTGCTTTATGGGTATGCTTCCATTCAGGGTCTGCGCCCATTGTCTTTTACTCCACGCCTGAATCAGGCTCAATGTGCTTGCCACCTTGCTTTGCTATGCAAATGTATTTCTAATGCCTATTATAGCATTTCTGCCTGTGCCTCTATGGGTTATTTGTGATGCTGACGCTGCGTTGGATCATTGCATTTACAATTTATGATTCCTGCCTTACCCATGCGTATTAGCACTGATTATATTATTCATACATGACCCTCTTATGAGCACCTATGTTTCATTTTTCGCAAATGCTATATGATAACTATCATGAGTATTGTGCTGATGGCCTTGATTATTTCCAATGCATGATTTAATGGGGGGCACGTATCTTGTGCTTATGACATTTCCTCCATTTTTTCATTTCAATTGGCTGTAATTGCACGTGCATTTGGGTTACATATATGTAATTTTGTTGCCATCCCAACAGTTACTCATGTTTATGCAATATTCATTATTTTTTGGTGGCCCATTGATATTATATTGTATGTTTTAACATCATCTATACAATTTCTGTCTCACACATGCCTTTGATGTTGCCGCTTATCCTCTATTGTGCCAGTCCTGTGTCTCAATAAATTTGTTAATTTTGCAATACACTCTGTTTTGTTCTCCTTGTTCTTATATGCTTAGAGTGTGCCATGTAGGAAGGTGTATCATGCTGTCCTTTCCCTATTTATATCGTGTGGCCTTTTGCCTTCTGATACTGTGGGTAGTCACTGACACACTGCAGGGCAGGCAGTCGTGGGGCCGGAGCGGGACACAGACTGCACAGGCACCTGGAGGTCACACGGAAGTGCTTCTCTGCGGCGTCCAGGGAGTGTGATGTCTGTGTTTACTCTGCTCCGCTTCCTCTTCTGTCATAATGACATCACTCCCTGCAAAACCGCAGGCAACGATGAACATTACCACAGGTAAATCGCGACTATACCGGGGGTATACCGCGCATCATTTGCTACCTGCGGTATACCACCGGAATTTCGCGATTACATGACAGTGAATGGAGTGAAATTCCGGGGGTATTCCGCAGGTACCTGCGGAAAATAATGGACATGCTCATTTTCTCAAGAAAGTTTCTTGAGAAAATTTTCTCAAGAAATTTTCTTGAGAAAAATCCGCAGCGTGCACACAGCTATTTTTTGTTCCCATAGGTTTTGCTGGGAAATGTCTGCAGAAAGATTTCAAACCTTTCTCAAGAAATTTCCGCAGCAAATCCGCAGGTAAATCCGCGGGTAAAACGGCCTAGTGCGCACATAGCCTAAGGAATGGTAGGTGACAAGGAAACTTAAATGAATGTCTAATAAGAAATGGAAAACAAACTGAAAGCTGATAAATAGTACACATAAAAATACAGAAAATCCCAATTGTCCAATATAGCAAAACTGAGGAGGTCCAAGAGAATATTGAAAGTTATGGAAATTTTACAAAACAGATAGGAAAATCCTCCAAGTTTTCCGGGATCCAAGTTTAGAGTAACAAGTAGACAAGAATGGTCACTAAGTCACTAGGTCTTATGATGTTCAAATAGAGTTGAAAATTAAATGTAGCATCACGTGACCAAGAGAACTGTTGATGGCATTGCACCTAACCTGGAAAATACATATCAACAATGAATAAACCAGATCATGTTGAGAATGGAGGACAGGAGACCATGTCAATATAAATGTTATGTGGAGAGCATAAAAATATTAGTTGTTAACCCAGGAAACAGCTAGTCAAAAGTTCCAAATTTAAACCGCAAAGTGAGGCGGAGTTGAGAACAAATATTCATGTCCATTCAAGCCGGAGAAGCTGAACTGATGCTTCCCACTTATAATGTTGGTGAATCGTTGGTCCACTATGGTACACTATGTTTATGCTGGTCATCTTGCCTTAATGATGGGACAGGAAGTAGGAAACAAGTAAAGTTAAGGCCTTAACTTTTTTTGGGTCAGTGGCCACAAACGTAGAAATGTGCTTTTGTATCCTCTTTCTAAGTTCCTACAAAGTCTCGCCTACATATACCATATTGCAAGGACAGATGATGGCATAAATTAGACACAAGAGGTCTATAGTTGACGTAAGAGCTGAAATGATATAGTTTGGAGTCAAGTGGATTAGCAAAGGTTTCATGTACTGGATAAAAGTATTGGCAAATATTGCATTCATAAGCAGGTAATAACCAATCAGTGAATTACCCCAATTTAATATCTTAGTGGGTCTAGTGAAGTGGCTCCTTGTAAGATGGCCTTTAAGGTTGGAAGCATTCTTCAAGCTCAAGTCTTCTTCACATTTTGCAGCTGTTTTTCAGGCACTAAACATGCAGGGATTGTCTGCCAATCACAGTAATGTCGTAGCCATGTTGGCTATTGGCATTACTGTGATTGACCAGCTGTATAGCATCATCAAGTTTTTTTATTAGACTCAAGGGTGCGATGCTCAGCCCAGTGCAATTCAGGGAGAGTTGATGTAGGAGAGACAGCTTAGATTAGAATAGGCATATATGCAGGGTTTTTATACCTTTCATGTGGCATTAAAGGATGTTTTTTAGGCTGGTTTCATTTAATAAATAAATAAATAATTACAAAAGCAGCGTCGGGTCTCCCCTATGTTTAATAACCAGCCAAAGTAAAACAGACTGCTGTGGGCTGGTATTTTCAGGCTGGGAAGGTCCATGGTTATTTGGCCCTTCCCAGGCTAAAAATAGCAGCCCTCAGTAGCCCAAAATTAGTGCATCCATTAGTTGCAGCAATTCTGGTGCTTTTCCCTGGCTCTTCCTAGTCGCACTGTTGTGTTAACAATCTAGGTAATATTTTTTCTGTTTATGTCAGCTGAGTAATATTCTCTGACATCAAGCCCATGGGTTAGTAATGGAGAGAGGTCTACCAGACACTCCTATTACTAACCTAGTAAGTGTAAAGTTAAAAAAGCACACAGGAAAAATAGTTTATTTGAATAAATACTCCCCTAATGTAAGAAATTCTGGGTCTAATGCTCAATGGGAGTGACCTCTAGACCTGCAAGAACTGTCCAACAGGGCTCTTCAAATATGACATGGCATCCACAATCTAATACTGCCAAACTAGCCCTTTAAAATTCAAATAGTTCTTCTTAAAGATGTACTCAGGAAAAATTGCACAACAAATTAAATGGTACATTTTCTCCTGTTACCCTTGTAAAAATACAAAATTTGAGGCTAAAGGAATATTTTTGTTGGAAAAAGTAAAATTTTCATTTTTTTCCTTCTATATTTCTTTAATTCCTGTGAAACACTAAAGAGTTAATAAGCTTATTAAATATACTTTTGAGCAGTGTGAGGGGTGCAGTTTTTTATAATGGTGTCACTTTGTATATTTTCTTTCACATAGGCCCCTCAAAGTCACTTCAAATATGTTGTCCCTAAAAATTTTGGCTTTTGTAAATTTTGTTGTAAAATTTTGAAATTGCTGGTAAAATTTCAACCCTTCTAACTTTCTGCCCCCCAAAAAATATATTTAAAAAATGATGCTGATGAAAGGTAGACATACGACAACTGTTCTTTATTAATGAGTTTGTGTGTTATAACTGATTTAAGAGTATAAAAATTACAAGATCAGAAATTGCAAAATTTTCATTTTTTGTCATGTTTCATATTTTCATAAATACCTGCAAATTGTATCACCCAACATTTACCACTACCATAAAGTAAAATGTAACAAAATAACACACACAAGCAGGTGGAGGAATCCTCCTAAATCCAGCTCACCATGTGCACTTGGAAGTCCTTTTAGATGGTGCACAGAAAATCTCTAGCCAAGAGGTTAGCACAAAAATTCTTGATAAAAAAATGGATTTTATTGATCCATTAAAATCCATGAAAACAGACAATATGCGTTTCGGGGACATCCTTGTTCACAATCACAATCCGGATTGTGAACAAGGGTGTCCCCGAAATGCATATTGTCCGTTTTAATGGATTTTAATGGATCAATAAAATTAATTTTTTGATGAAGTTGCTGTGCCGGATTCCTGAATTTTTGTAACAAAATAACAGTATCTGTATCACTTGGATATATTGAAGCGTTCCAGAGTTATTACCACATAGAGTGAAACTGGTTAGAATTGTAAAATTTGGTCTGCTCAGGAAGGTTAAAACAGGCTGGGAGGGTGAAGGGGTTAAGGTTATTGAATGATGGTGCTTTCAACTGAAATGGGCAAGTTGCAATATCAGATACAGCACGAGTTGAAATGTGTCTAAAAACATTTGCTAAATTGTTACAGTATTCCTTTCTGGCAAGTAAAATTTACTTTTATCAAATTATTTCTTTAGAAGATTTGAAGAAAATATAAATAAAATAAATAGTCCATCATAGACTTCTAGTAACATCATATTGTATGCTTGTACTGAGTAAACCATGGGTGCTTTTGCCCTCTTTTATTTCAGTAATTATTATCTTGTGATGTTGTCTGGTATATTGTTGGAAATTACAGTCTCTAGAAAATAATAAAGAAACCAACACCTCCATGTAACCATTACCTATCCTTTATACACCTTTGCCCTTGAATAAGAGAATTTTTTTCACTGTAGCTAAAGAAAACTTCATCTGATTTATATTGATGAATGATGTAAGACCAAAGAGTATCTAGTGATCATTAAATTTCATCTAAACCTATAATAGTGATAAATCTTTCAGTTATTTTTTTCATTTACTATAGATTTGATCACAAATAATTTCCTATCAAATTGATGCTAGTTAGGGAATAACATGTTCCTTCCTTATAAATGTAATAGAGTACAATAATGTGACATGTTAAAGCAGAGTTTGAATTAAAGAGTACTTTAGCTGTAGGTATGGCATCCATTTTAAATATATATACATTCTTTAAAATGAGTTTCCAAAAGTAACAGAAGTAATGAAGGGGTAATGTCCTGGTGGAAGTAGTACATCGTTTGGCGTGATCAGACTTGAAATGGTACTGACAATCAAATCTGCAGATAATTTGTCCAATGGGAAACGAGGAAGCGTCCTAGAACTGAAACCAGAGGAAGGCAATAGCATGGGGAAGAATAGAAGTAGGGCTTGCAAATGAGACACTAAATGAGCGGACGGATATGAAGGTGGAATATTAAGAAAGAGCAGTGTTCTTTAAGCCAGTAAATGTAGTAAGAAAGTAATCTACCTCTGGGAGAGTGCAAAAGTGCAATTAATTCTATTTTAGTTTTGAAGAGTGTGATTTATGCACTGCTGACCTTTGCAGCTAACTAGCTATGTGTTGATGAAAATCTCGTAGTGTCATAACTGCTTGTATCTTACAAAATGTTAAGACTGATCTCTCTAAAGGTCAATAAGTTAAGTGCATTACTAGTAAAATTAATATATATATATACTATATATATATATATATATATAAAATTTATTATTATTATTATTATAGTGCCATTTATTCCATGGAGCTTTACAAGTGAAAGAGGGTATACGTACAACAATCATTAACAGTACAAAACAGACTGGTATAGGAGGAGAGAGGACCCTGCCCGCGAGGGCTCACAGTTTACAGGGAATGGGTGATGGTACAATATGTGAGGACGGTCATTCACACCGGTATATATATACATATATGTATATATACTGTATATATATATATATATATATATATATAAAATATTTGCATATTTATACACTATATTGATATATACATTGGCAGTCTACTGAGTTCATAGAGAGTACATCATTATATTATGCACATATACTGTACTTTAACATTTATCACAGTTTTTAACTTATGGAACTAGAATGTAATAAAATATTTCTCTAGGTACAGAACCATATTCATGATTCAGCAACCTATTCAAAACTTTTGATAGTGGCACCGATTTATTGGACAGACCTTTAGCTAAGCCTAATTTATTGAAAAATTGTTTTAAGGACATGGTTTCTACTCTTTTATAGTTGGTCTGAGACTGTTCAGATAAAGGTCACATTCGTGTTTTGTGCTCTTGATTTTAAATCTTCAGTAAAGTTATATACAGTATGCGTTTGTTGAAGGTGCACATGAATTACGGACTTCAATTGGCACATTTTTTAAAAATGTATCCAGTCAAGTATTAGACATTTGTTGATTTTTCACTGTTCTTATAGAATTCACACATGATTACTTAGAAAATACTTTCTCATATTAGTCCCTGTTCCCAATAGAGCTCATAATCTTAGACATACTTATCTTAAGTAATAATATGCAATATGGTGCACATTTATTCTAAAGCCAGTAGAGTCATTAGGATGTTATTTGAGTTTACTCAAGTTGAATCTAAAAAATAATTCTAAATTCCATATATCAGACATATCTGCACTGCATCACCAACAGAAGGCAATCAATCAGCTCTAATACGGTCAGTGCAGCCATTCAAATAAATGATGATGCTTACTTTGTCATACACAAAGTCCAACATGAAATTGTGATAAATATTTAATAACCCACAGCATTGTGCTTTTTTCATCAGATGCTCTTCTTAGTATATAAAACACTTAGATCATGAGGCTGGATCATGACCCCATTAGATAGCACTGTCACCTTGAATATTAAGTTATCTTTAAATTTTGGAGTGTTTTCAGCAGTGTTTATTTCTTAGCCCTCTATATTATCCCTCTGAATAATCTATGTGATCGTTACATTACATGAGCCATGCAACCAATCAGCACTGGCTTCACTCTCACTGTTATCGGATAAATTGAACATCAAAAGGAAGTCAGAGCTGCGGCCAGCCCATCACCGCCTATTGATGTATTATATATCTAAATGCGGGGAGAGTGAAGCCAGAACTAATTGGGTGGAGGGCTTGCATGACGTTACAACGTTACGTGAGCTTCAGGAGAGCAAAAGCTGACACCGTTGGAAATACACCAACACCATAGGGGAGTATAAGCATTGTTAATTTAACAGGAGCAAACATAGGAATTGAGAGGAGTTGTCCAAGTAGTTAAAAACCTTTTTAATGTGATCCAGTCAAGTTGTCTATGGTTATAACTTATCCAAGTATTGGACAACCCCTTTAACACTAGGGCCAGCTGTAACCAATAGGATCTGATTGCTAAATCACAGAGCACTGGGGGACATTGGTTGGAACTTGGAATCAGGGAGAGCCCTTAAAAAAGGCAGATGTACTCTTAACTAGAACTGTCTATCTCAACAACATAAAAAATTTACAAGTCTAAGATTTATCTAAATTTTATATGTTATTAAGTTTGGTAAAACATAAAATGCTGAAAAAGAAAATGGTATCTACATAGTAAATTATTAACACAACAGGAATGATGTTATTTTTTTATAAAGGTAAAATTTAATTCATGAAAGAAAAACTGAGCTTTGCATTATTATTATTATTATTATTATTATTATTATTAGGGATGATCAAATATCACAAATATTCAGCAATATTCGGCTTTGCAAATATCTGACGAATAGTTCGCCGCTATGCGAATATTCGATGCGCAATGTAAGTCCATGGGAAGCCCGAACAGTTGCTATTCAGCAACTATTCGGGTTTCCCATAGACTTACATTGCGCATCGAATATTCGCAAATAGTCGAATAGCAGCGACCTATTCGGTGCATATGGGCGTTGCCGAATAATTGCGGTATTCGATCATCCCTAATTATTATTAATTAAATTATAAACTAATTCCTGTATTTCTAAAACACATTGAGTGGTATCCTAATGCTGTCTTCTTTTTAATAGGTAAATGGGAAAGACTTATTAAAAGCAACTCACGAAGAAGCAGTTGAAGCCTTTCGTAATGCTAAAGATCCAATAGTAGTTCAAGTATTAAGGCGGACGCCGGTTAACAAAGCCCATGGAAGTTCCCAGGAGGTGCAACTTGTTAATGTGAGCACTCAAACAGATATCACCTTCGAGCATATCATGGCTCTTGCCAAACTCAGACCATCCACTCCACCAGTTCCTGACATTTGCCCCTTTCTTCTATCTGACAGGTATGTCATTTTTCAATATCATTTTCATGTCACGTAGACCTAGTTTAAATTTATGAAACATAGTATAAAGTAAGCATAAAAAAGTCTCCATTTTTTATTGTCAGTGCCCAACAGGCAGGCAAAGTCACAAAATACAGCCAACTGCCGTAGCTGCACTTAAGAACCATACTTTAGTTCATGCAGCTTTTGTCCATCAAAAGAACTATGTTGGAAACCATACAACACATCTAATATTTCTACGATTTCTAAAATGTAGCTAAAAAATGAAAAAGACGGTATTTTTTTCCATAATCAATCTTTGCCTCCTGGACACCATGTAGAGATTAGACAGATAATACCAACTTGTAAGCGAATTAAGAAACCAAGCTTCACATCAAGCCGTTCACTGCCATCCATTGTTAGAAAAGTATTTTCAATTTATTCCAAAGTGTACTTCTGTATTTATTGAAGTTATTGTGTCCACATTTTCCAGAATATAAAATGTGGACATGGCTTCATTAGCAGACAGGCTGAGTTTCAAAAAGACAGATTGGAATCCTGCAGCTGCGGAACATTGCCAGCCCTTTGTTATGAATGTACTGCTGTATTTCTTTTGATTTGGTGCACAGATCATTGCCTGGAATCCAATTTATGCTATGAAAATGACTACTCTAAGTGTGCAGTAAATGAAAAGAAACATATCTTTTTGTTCAGTGTTTCTTTAGATTAGCAACCCATCCTAACCTCTTGAAACGAGAAAGCTGCAGATAAGTTTGTCATATTTTAATTAAAAAGAAGAACATTGTCTCATCTGGTCTTCTTACACCACTTTTTTCCATATAGCTGCCATTCTCTTCATCCAATGGAGCATGAATTTTATGAAGGTAATGAGTATCTTTCCAGCCTGCCTGCTGATGGAGACAGAACGGAGGACTTTGAGTATGAGGTGAGATTATTTTTCATATCACCTGAGAGTTTTCTATTTTTTCCCAGAATAATAAAACTCATGAATAATTATTTTTACAGGTATTATTTACTAAGATTAATTACTAGTATACTGGTATGTGCTTGGTGTACTGGTATATATTATCAAAAGAAATACTTGTTATTGTTGGTTACACTTTAGTATTCATAGTTCCTCATGATGTATATTTGCTAAGAGGATCTGTCACAACTTCTGTTATGTCTAACTTTTGAAAATACGGTTAAGTCCAGAAATATTTGGACAGTGACTGAATCTTTGTGATTTGGGCTCTGCATAACACTATTTTTTTTTTTAAATGAAACAACTGAGATGCAATTGAAGTGGAGACTTTCAGGTTTAATTAATGGGGCTGAACAAAAATATCCTGTGAAATGTTCAAATTGCAACCATTTTTCTACAAAGCCACCTCATTTTAGAGACTTAAAGTAATTGGACAAATTTACTTTACCATAAATAAAATGTTCATTTTTAATTCTTCAAAGAGAATCCTTTACAGGCAGTGACTGCCTGAAGTCTGGATTTCTTTTATTTTTCAGCCCAATGATGGTCTGTTTTGACTGCATGTTGTGGATTTACAACAGCTTGCAAATGCAAATGCCACATTTGGAATCAGCTCCAGACCTTTTAGCTGCCTAATTGATGATGGATTAATGAAGGGAATAGCCCACGCAGACCATTAAAGAGCTTTTGAGATAATTGTCCAATTACTTTTGGTCCTTTTATAAAGAACCCGCTACATATTAAAGAGCTGTAATTCCTAACCCCTTACTCCAATTAGGATTTGAATACCCTTAAAGTAAAGTTGAGATATGCACTTAAAAACAAATTGATTACATAACTATATATTGAAAATGTTTTAGTAAACATGTAAAATGCAAAAATTTGTGTCACTGTCCAAATATTTCTGGACCTAACTATATTAGTATTCATCTGGAATATATTTTCTTAGAGCTCTGCTTAGTTTTCTTTCCTCTATTATTCCTCATGGAAATGTGTTAATACATTTACAACCGGATAGTACTTTTTCTCTTGTCACAGAAATGTGTCCTTACATAGTCGGATACTGTTAGCTTTGACTGGTTAGTGACAAATTGTGATCGGACACATCACCAGTTGGTAGCCACTACTTATCAATATATTCATAAGGAAGAAAATAATTAAATATCTAATTGGAAAAAAAACTAGTCGATATCAAAACAGACATGTCAGGACTCGGAGAGGTTCAGGTTATCTTTAACACTTTTTAATCTACAGTGTATTATTCTGTATTAGGTAATACATTATTAAATTGGGTCACTTCAGTATGTGGCAGTTTTACTAGAGTAACCATATTCACTATGTAATAGTGAACAGAGGACAAAGAACGTGACTAACAAATTATATAAAAGCAGAAATTAACTTCTTGGTATTATTGGTAATTAATTATTAACCCTTTCACGACCGGCCGATTTTTCGCTTTCCGTTTTTTTTTTTCGCCATTCTTTTTCTGAGAGACGTAACTTTTTTATTTTTCAGTCAATATGGTCATGTGAGGGCTCATTTTTTGCGGAACGAGCTGTACTTTTAAATGAAACCATCAGTTTTACCATATTGTGTACTAGAAAATGGCAAAAAAATTCCAAATGCTGAAAAATTGCAAAAAAAGTGCGATAGCACTATGGTTTTTGAGATATTTTATTCACTGTGTTCACTATATGGTAAAACTGATGTGTGGGTGTGATGCCTCAGGTCAGTGCGAGTTCGTAGACACCAAACATGTATAGGTTTACTTTTATATAAGGGGTTAAAAAAAAATCGGAAGTTTGTCCGAAAAAAGTGGCGCACGTTTTACGCCATATTCCGTGACCCGTAGCGTTCTCATTTTTCGGGATCTTAGGCTCAATGACGGCTTATTTTTTGCGTCTCGAGCTGACGTTTTTAACGGTACCATTTTTGCGCAGATGCTACGTTTTGATCGCCTCTTATTGCATTTTGCGCAAAAGTTGTGGCGACAAAAAAACGTCGTTTTGGCGTTTGGAATTTTTTTGCCGCTACGCCGTTTACTGATCAGATTAATTGATTTTATATTTTGATAGATCGGGCGTTTCTGAACGCGGCGATACCAAATGTGTGTATATTTTTTATTTTTTTAACCCTTTAATTTTCAATGGGGCGAATGGGGGGTGATTTGAACTTTTAGGTTTTTTTGTTTTTTTTTAATTTTTTAAAACTTATTTTTTTACTTTTTTTTTTTATTTTACTAGTCCCCCTAGGGGGCTATTGCGATCAGCATTCCGATCGCTCTGCAGTATCTGCTGATCACAGCTGGAAGGCTGTAAACAGCAGATACGCTGTCTTTCTCTTTTGCTGTGCCCCGGGCACAGCGAAAGTGAAACCAATTCATGTGTAGTACAGGAGTCATCACATGACCCTGTACTACCATGACAACTATCGGGAGTCACGTGATCGCGTCACGTGACTTCCGGTTTCGGCGGTAAGTAAAAACTTTACCGCGATTGCGCTTATAATGGCGCTGTCATGTATTGACAGCGCCATATAAGGGGTTAATCGGCACGAGCAGATAACGATTCTGCTCGTGCCTAGCAGGCACACATCTCAGCTGTGAAAATCAGCTGAGATGTGTGCCGATCGCGGCATGCTGCCGCCGGAGGACCGCGGGCAGTAAGATTATGTCATTTAGGACGTAATTTTACGGCCCGCGGTCGTTAAGGGGTTAATATCCTTTTTAAAGGAATCTGTCACCAGGTTTTTGCTAACTTGTCTGAAAAGCATAATTTATGAAAAGAAACCCTGAATCCAACAATGTATCACTTAGTTTACTGGGTGAAGCAGTTGTTACAGAATCAAAATTCTTATATGTAGTATGAAGTAGAGCTGAAAAAGCTAACCCCACCCACACCAAAACTCTCTGCGTGCATAGGCTATTGACAGTGAGCTGCTTATTATGGGATGGGGAAGGGGGGGAGGGCAGGTGACACAGGCTCTCATGCCATCTATTCACAGCAAGGATAATAAAATTGTAATAAAACCGTCATTATAAGTAAACAACAGCACACAGTGTGATAAGTGTCACATTGCTGAATTCTGTATTTAAACCCCTACCTCACAGTGTCCTCAGATTATATAGCAAACGTGTAAACATCTTCTGACAAATTTCCTTTAAGGGCTACAAAATTAAAAAGAAGGTTCTCAAACTTTATTTTTCAACAATAAGATCCACATGGCATGAGGATCTAGAGAAGGAGCAGTTTGACTACTGCCAAGCCTTCCTGCCCTTGCCAAGAGATTAATGTAATTTCTTCCCTGAGCTAAAGAGATGCATATTCTGGGACTGAATGTTGACTAGAATGAGAAAGAAAAGCGGCATGGCAAATTTAGCAACATGTTGATAATATTATTTTTCAAAAATAAATGTTGGTGGAAAACATTATATAACAGTTCAAGTTAAAGCTAGCCTTACGTTGGATATTTGAGAGGGAACAACTGAACAACTAATAATCTTCATCATTACTCTTTGAGGGTTAAAGGATTGGTCCCATATTCTCAACCTCAAATTTAGCTCTAGTGACAGTTCATTAGTGATCCACCAGCCTGATCTGTGTGCTCTCCCAATGCCGCTATAGGAGTGAGCCTTGCCTCTGCTACATCAGTAATACAGGTGCCGTGACCCATGGGGGAGGCCCTAAATGCTTCCCTCGTGTCCACAACAATTGTCAATATCGGGAAGTGGCACTTATGGATTTGGTGGTGTCTAGGTGCAGGGGTTGGAGCGCCTGTGATATTTGTGCAGTTACAAGCAGCCAGACACAAGGGTGAACTTGTATTAACACTTTGCTGAAGGAAACAGGGTACAATCTCTCTTTTAAAGGCAAAGAGGCAGCAGTTCACTGCATAGAGTACATTTAGTATTTTGCCTTTGAAAGGAGGCGTCTTCTCCTCATGAAACAAGCAAGCTTAGGTCTCTCAGGGCGGCTGGAGTAGAGGTCTCCTCACTTGCTGTAGGAGGTAATGTAATCCACAGTTCAGGTAATGCTTCGCTGATAGGGGGACCGTCACGGATTGGCTCCCCGTGGTGATTTAATAGTGGTATGGAGCTACTCATGGATTTGGCACTACCATTCCCTATTGCAGGGGGTAGAGCAGTCAGAGTTTGTGGTCCGTTTTTCGGGTTCGTGTTCCGTTTTTTAGGGGTGTTTCTCCGGTACGTATGACATCCTTGTGATGGCGTATGCGAGCCGTGTGTACGTGTGGAATGTCCGTATTGACATAAAATACGTATGTGTGCAGTCCGTGTGCCGTCCGTTTTTTCAGATCCGTATTTTCACACAAATAACCTTGTTAGACCATCATAATGTGCTCCTGGTGTGTTAAATTTGTCAATTAACTACCCAATTTGCTTAGTTTGCTTAAAAAACCTTTAAAAACATGGCTTCTGAGCTCATTCTCACATTATACACACTCCAAAATGTCTCTCTCCAATGAAGCAACCATGTATTTGCTCTGGTTGATATCTAGGAGATTTGGGGTTAGGCGACATATGATTGAAGAAGAGCCACCACTGGAGAGAAGGATGTGGATTCACCCCCTTGTGAAGCTCAGGAAAACACATGGGCATTTTAATATTCTCTATGGCGAAATGCGGAAATTTCCACCAAAATTCGAAGCCTACTGCCATCTCACCATGAATTCATTTGACAACATCCTTGGCTTTGTGTACCATCGTTTGAAGCATCAGGACACCTATATGCGCCTCAGCATCTCCCCTGAGGAACGACTGTTGGTGACTTTACGGTAGGTGTTGTCATGTATACTCATGCTTTATCTGTTATTTTGAAATACATGTTAAATCTCAAAGGCATCATTTTGTAGAAATTATGTAATTTTAAATTTAGGTATTTGTTTTGCTGAAAATTTATATAGATCACATAACCTCATTGTAATCTTAAAATATGATCTGAGTGCTCACATCTACCATTCTAACTCTACCAAAATTAAAGAAACAAGAGTCATAAATCAAACAATCTTGTTTATTAAACAGAAAAGTAATTATTTTTCCAATATGGAAAGTAAATATCAACACATACGTTTTTCCAACAAAAGCAATAAAATAATAGTCATACACAGTATCTCGCCAGTCATTGGATGATACAAATATTTGTTTTGAAAAACAACTTTCATGAATAGTCAAAGTAATGTCATGTTTTATTTCTATTTCAGTTACCTAGCAACTGGCCAATCCATCAGCAGTCTACATTTCGAATTCTTATTGGGAAGGTCTACAATTGGCAAGATTATCCTGCATACCTGCACTGTCATGCAGCTGCCTTCAACACAGGAATGGATGCACATTTCTGAAGAATTTTTGGAGAAAACAGCTTTCCCTAATTGTATTGGCGCCATTGACGGAAAGCACATTAGAGTGAAGAAACCACCTAACTCTGCATCAAGATATTTTAATTATCATAAGTTTTTTTATGTAGTTATTTTGGCCATGGTAGATACAAACTACTGCTTTTTATTTGCTGATATTAGGGCCTATGGCAGTGCCTCAGATGCACGCATTTTCAGAAGCTCACGTTTAGCAAGACGATTAATGTCTGATAGTTTAAGTTTGCCTGCACCAAAACCATTGCCTGGTAATAATGGCCCTATTGTTCCTTTTGTCATGGTTGCAGATCAGGGGTTTGCATTGTCTAGGCATTTAATACGTCCATATCCCAGAAGGGGGCTGGACAGATCAAAAGCCCTATTTAATAGCAAATTGGCCAGAGCACATTGCTATGTTGAACATGCCTTTGGAATTTTGGCCTCAAGATGGCGCATTTATCAAACCACCATCCAACTCCAACCAACCACCGTCAAGGCTGTCATTAAAGCTACAGTAGTGTTACATAATTACTGTAGATTACATGAAATCAATGATAAACACATTGAGGAGTTGCCAGCTTTAAATGCACCATTTGTAGAGAATGGTAGTGTTAGAACCAATGTGTCCACTTCTGGTCTACAAGTGAGTAATCAGTTTACAGATTATGTTAGTTTAAATCACCATAGTCATGTATAAATTTGACATTGTTATAGTTTTTTATCACTTGGTTACATAATCACAAACACATATGTAATACAAAAGAGAAAATGACCATACATAGGTATAATTTGTGGGGTTTTTTGTTGGTTGGTTGTGTTTGTGGTCCCAATAAGCTATTGTGATTTAACGTTATTGCTATAAAATCAGGAATTTTTGTTTTGCAAGTAACAGTACTACTGAATGTACATGACTAATAAAAATATGGCAAATTGGATTTGAAAAAATTAGTCCAGATTTTTTATTGAACCTATGTATGTCTGTTATCTTTTGCAAAACACCCTGTATTCTATTATTTTTTTTACAGAATTTTGTTAGGGACATTAGCCCATAGAAAACACCATACTTTATTATGCAATAATGTCACGCAAACATAATTTGTTTGACATTATTGGAATACAAGTATGGGACCAGACCATATGCAGATACTGCATAGTAGCTGGATTTTTAATAATAAAGGTGTCTGAATGTTAGTGTAGTAGTTTATGTGCATGCATTTTTTCCCTAAACCCAGTTTTTTTCTAATGGATGGTCCAAACAACATGTCCAGAGCAAGGCAACACTCTAACAGGCAGGTAATGTTTTTGAAGTGATAGAGTCATTTCTATTGAATCTTTGGAAAGGAAAACACAAATATGACCCCATGCATATAGAGTAAGTAATGTGTTACATTTTGAAATGTTTTCCGACCAGCAATACCCTAGAAAACATACCAAAATGTAAAATAATACATACAATATCACATTATGATTCAACTAAATCCTCTAGGCTAGTGATGCTTTCCTGTGTAGTCTCCATTGCATTGACACCTACAGAATATGTTTTCTGCACAACACTAGATGTTGTAGTGAGTGACTGATCAGTGTTTCCACTAGTAACAGTTGTTGTACTTGGAACAAATAATGATGCAGTTGTTTGAGCAGATGGAAGACCAAGTGTAGGTGGTACATATTGATGTGTTGGAAGAGGCTGAGTATGTGTGTATGTGAAGTTAGTTGGGTAAGTCTGTTGTTGAAAGTACTGTTGTTGTGGATTATTAGGAACATGGAAGGATGTTGGTTGTTGAAACATTTGAGGTAGTCTATGAACATTACTAACAATACTAGGATAGTTAAAAAAGGTTTGCATTGGTGTCTGTTGGGGTACTTGTGGGACAAATGATGGCTGTTGAGATGGCCTTTGTGTCATTAATGTACCTGTTTGGTGTGGGACAATTGTTGGCCTAATTTGTACATCACTTCCCATAGAAGAAGATGGACACTGTATATGTGTTTGTTGCACTACAGGATTTAGTTGAAAATTAGAGTAATGTTCATCAGTTTGGGTTTCCACAGTTTGTTGGGTTGTGTTTGTCTGTGGACCAAGTGGATTAGCTCTCCATTGCTCTATCACTTCAAAACAATATATGGGTTCTGGCTCACGTTGGGTAGCAGATATTAGTGTTATTAAGGACGCCCTCAATCTGTCTTGCCTATCAGGGGCAACCAATGCAAGAGAGGGAGAAAGGGAGCGGCAAAATCTCTCTCCATCACTCTCTGGTATCAGTGAATTCATCATGTGTATTATTCTGGTATCAATGATATCTGGCAGGGAACATAAATCTTCATAACGCCTATGTCTACGACCACGGATAGATTGGGCTACTGTGCGGATGGTATTAGTTGTTATTCTTGGCTGTGTGCCTGCATTTTGCTGTGGACTACTCTCTGCAAGAACTGGTGAAGGGCCACTTTGTTGCCCTGTAGACTGGCCTGGAATTACATTAGTGGATTGACTTGTTCCCAAACCCAAATCAGAGGATATTTCTTCTGTGTCTGGCTGGCTGGTGTTGGGGATTGTTGGTGGTTGATATGAGGTAGGCTCCATCTCGGAAGCAGAGGTCGCTGTTAATACTGCTGACTGGGCTTCCTCACTATCTTCTAGATTATCCTCTGTACTTTGAAGAAAGAAAAAAAACCCAAAACAATTAATGTGTGCATTTAAAAAAAAAAACGCCATCTGATGTAATGGTTTAAACTTACTTTGGTACTTCCATAATGGGCATGAGGAAGCTGAGTCTTTCATAATGGACATATTTTTTCTTTTTGGCTGCTGCAGCTGTGGTTGCCACTGGGTTATATTCTCTTCTGAACTGGTCACGGGCTGAGTGCCATCGCCGTTTAACAAGATCCACTGTTTAAAAACAAAAAATTGTATAATAAGGTCACAAATTAAAACAATTGAACAATAAAAAAATAAAACATTATTCTTGTATTGCAGCAATTTAAATAAATTGGAACACACATCCATGTGTATGAAAACAACAACCCATGACACTTATATAGTGACATAATAACACAATAAGCATGACAAAGTAAACAAGATCTCCAGCAAAAAGATTAAACCACTGTATAATCATTTATCTCCTTTTTTACTTACAAAAAAAAAAAAACCTTCAGTAAGCCATGAGAAACAAAATGTCTATAAACCCATGAAGTGTCAAAGATTTACCATTATACACTACACATTACTGTTACCATTCCAGACATGGTGATACCAAGGAACATGCATAATAAACCAAACATGAAAATACAACTCAAAATGTATAGACATTTCACAGCACATTTACAATAGAAAAAGCACAAAATTGAAAACAAAAATATATTTCAAACATGTTTAATTGTTGCTTGACCACCCTGAAATGCCTTTTGTACATGCATAAAATGCTTTGCAGGCCACATATACACATGCTGACATTACTAGAAAACTGCAATGAATAGTTCAAAAGGCCAAAAAACTACACTATCCTGTTTGTGAGTCTCTAGTGTAGCTCAAAATGAGTCAGGCCCATTAATACATGCAAAACAAACTATACAAATATGGATATAATCTGCCTACAGAATGAGCACATGTAGGTAAAGACAGAAGCAATGCAAATATCTGGACTCACCATATCTATTTTTCCTTCCAGGGGTACATTGAGACCATCCATTCCTAGGGTAGGCTAGCTCTGCCACAGACATCCATGCTCGTTCCACCATTAACTTGTCATGGTAGCCATCAACATGTGTGTCCCACAGCTCTGGATGCCTCTGTACTTCTCCAATCAGCCTCTCTGTATCGATTTTGGGCGCCATGCTCAGTACCTGTGGTGTTCTCTGTGCTCAAAGTTCCCCTGCAGTGAGAGGACAGGTGCCCAGCTGCTGTCTGGCGTGCAAATGAGACAGGAAATGTATGTTTGGCGCCAAAATTAATGGCCATCAATTGACCTGATAGATTGGTCACAATTGATTCAGATTTTGTGATGAAAAATGGACACGGACGATACGTGCTGAACACGGACATACTCCGTGTGCGGTCCGTGCAGGCACAGACCCATAGACTAAATCGGGTCCGTGCCTGCGTGCTGCCGGCCAAAAACGGACATGTCGTCCGTGTAGAAAAGTGCACACACGTACTTACCACACGGACACACGTTCCGTGTGATTTTACGTGTGTGTGCCATCTTATTGAATAACATGGGTCTCCGTGTCTCCGGTACGTGCAAATACGTACCACACACGTACAAAAAAACAAAAAAAATGGATGTGTGTTGCGGGTCTTAACCAGTTTTCTGGAATGTCAGCACTGAGGTGGAGACTCTTCCCAGCCGATGCCATGGCAGCTTGTTGTGAGAAGAATGAACACCTGACTTTCATACCCTTACATTGACCATTAGATGGCAGGTAAGTACATTTAACAATCCTCAGTGGACAAACATTACACAGTGTAAATCGTACTGCCTCACTCACAGTGCACAAAGTAATTCTGGCACACTGGAACAGATCTACTGCCACACGACAACTGTTTAACTCAGCAGTAGAGCGGGTATCGGGATACCACACAGGTAATTGGTTAGCACAGGCCGAAGATAGGAGCTAGCTGTACACGCCAGAGAAAATAGCTAGCCTCAGTGCAGTGCTTACAATTTCAGTAGAAAAGAGCTTTTCACATTTTTGGCCACCATTCCTACTCAACAGCTTTTCCCTTTTGCAATGAGCTGTAAACAATAAATTAATCATATTAGGAGAAAAGAGGCCAACGTTGTAAAAAGTGTTTTGATACGTTCCATTTTTAAACTTGTTAAAACATACCTGTCTGAGGGTTTTTGAATACACCTTCAACATTGTGGACAATGCCATGCCAAAATTGTAAACAATAAGTGTCTAACAAATAGTAGCACAATGTGTCCTCCTCTTTAACCTGGGATTATACTAGGGAAGTTATAACTAGAGTTGATCGAATCCATCAAAATCTGAGTCCAGCGGATCTCTGCTGAATTGAAAATAAAATCCGGATCCGCTCCGGATTCTGGTGCCCATATAAGTCTATGGGGACCAGAATCCAGAGATTAAAAACATTTGTGGAAGGGATACGGGAGTAGGAGCACGCGGTGTACTCAATCGAGGCTGTGTCATGGCAGCAAACTCCTTCTGGGTCATGCTTTTCTTTTCCGGAGCCGACAATTCACTATTCATTGTTTTGCCCGCCCACTAGCGTGTGTAATTGGTTGCAGCTAGATGCGCCCCCACCCTGAGTGTCAATGTGTCAGCTGACTGCAACCAATCATAGGTGGCAGGACGGCCGGTGGGTGGGGAAAGCAGTGCTAGTGTCTGCGGGTCAGTATAGTGAATGTGCATGTCTTTCAGAAACACATGCATGTTCCTGTCAGAAATGTGCGGCTGTAACGATGATGCACTGTCAGACTCGTACAAGTCTGACATGACATCAGCCGGCACAGCCTGCGCTCTCTGAACATGAGTGTGCATGTACACAGAAACACAAGCACGCTCCTGTCGAAGTGTGCGGGGCTGTGTAGGTTTTTTTTTTTATTTCAATAAATCATTTAAAAAAAACGAAGTGTGGTCCCCCCTAATTTTAATCTCCAGACTTGATAATGCCGGCTGGAGTCTCAGCCCGCAGCCGCCTGGTATTGCCGCATCTATTAGATGTGACAATCCCGGTGCAATACCGATTCTTCTCAAATCAGCTTTGCTACAAATATATACATAAAATCAGTTTTAATGGACTTAAAGGAAATGTATCATCAGAAAATTACCTGTTGATTAATTTAGGTTTTTGTGATATGTGTATGTTATAGGAAAAAAATTGGAAGTGTTTTTTTTTTCATATCAGGATATTTATTGAAAAAAACTTGATTAGAAATCTTGTAATTCTCACAATGGACATTGGGGCTATTTTAGACTCATATTTTCTGTACTTACAGGAATAGGTTTCAGCATGGTCTTTATCTGCAGAAGCAGGATTGCAGTGACAGGTAATACCTCCATACATTGCTGGTAACACAGGATTTTCCATTTATAATAGGTGATGTCCCACATGACTCTGCTCCCACTGCTTTCACAATGACCTTTACGGATGCTCATTAGATGCTTCAATATAACACAAAGGGTAGGAGTTTCTGAGTGTTTGAGACAGTCTATTGGAACTAATCTATATATTGATACCCTGAAATCACACAAAGTTAAAGTCTAAAATAGCCCCCCTGGCAATTATGAATATACATTATTCCTTCTCAAATGGTATTTTTCCCCTCTTTGTTTGTTAGTTCTTCTTGGATTCAATGCTCACAGATCCTGTTGGCATAAACAATACTATCTGACATGTTACTAAGAGTTTTTGGCTGCCAACCATTTTTCATGATCGTAGGGAATATGTGATTACATGTGAAATGTGTCGCAGAGCCAAACTACCCCAACCTATACTGCCAGGCTTTTCTAGTTTGTACTTAAAAAATTATTAGACCCACCTCTCCATAGACTTCATCAATGACTAGTTCTCCCCCAAAGGGAAGACTGATGTTTGGGTGTTGGTTGACAGATTTAGCAAACCGTTATTTTTTACAACTTTCTAAGCAACCTAACAATCAAACCTTAAAGGGGTATTTCCATCATAAAATATGCATTTAATTTAAAAGAAAATGTGTAAATAAATATTTTTGTAATTTCAGCTATTAAAAATTATGCGTCATTCAAAAAATAGCCCCCCTGGTGTTATGTCAGCAAGTTTTATCTCTCCATCACAAGGGCTGCGCTTGCGCAGTTCCTTTAATAGTAAAAAACATAGTTCTCCTGGAATGAAAAGCATAAGGGAGATGGTCTCTGCGCTCACACACCTCTGACAGCTGAGTGAGAGTGTTCTACTTCAACTACGCATGTTTTCAGACCTGTCTAAGTGCGGGGAGCATCTCACTTATGCTTTGATCACCAGGGGGAATATTTTTTTAGGATGAAAGGTGGGGTACTGCTTACATTTTTAATTACGTTCTCACTACCTTTGCCTTTATCTCTAGGAAGCTCCACACTAATACTGCAAATGCTGCTGGGTGACAGAGGTGGGTTTCATTTAACTTCCAATATCCCTTTTGTAAACTCATCTGTGTTTTGCAGCCTCCTGGGAGAAATGCTCTTCCAACCCTTCAGCTAGAAAGTAGTGTAACTGACCTGAAGCAGAAAACCATAGATAAAGTATCATTATTCTCAGAGATTGACAGCTAAGGCTCAGCAGAGAAGTACCATCAGACAATATGCTCAAAGATGCTAATAGAATTTTTGCATCAATACCGAACACAACCATAATCAAACTAATGAATTTATCTATGCCATGACCTCAGCAATTCTGGAAATGTTTGGCTATACAATTACAACTAACAAGAACAATGGAGTACATGCCCCCCTTGGAAAAAAAGATTGGAAACAAGTATCAAAATGACATGAAGAGAAGTTAGTCAACTAATAGGAATGCAGAAGGGTGTAAAGATCAAGTCTAAAACCAAGCTGGACAAGTATAAAGGCTTGATTCCATATGAAGCCCTAGAGACTGTGAAACAAAGGCTTGCAGCACTTGATGCAAGGTTAAGGAAATACAACAGAGAATTTGAGACTAGGAAATAAATGTCCAGTTCTCAAAAGAACCATCTAAGGCGTAATCCCAACTGCAAAGCAACAGCACAGAGGCAGCAACTCCATCAATAGTAGAAACTGAACAGTACTAGAGAAAACACATAGGAGAAGTAAAAAACTCATAATACCAGCACAAAGTCGCTGCAAGATTGGAGAATAAAACATAGTAATCTCAAGTCATAATTACAGAAGCAGACATCCAACAGTCTGTCAAAAACATAAAGAGCTGGACAGCACTTGGCCAAGACATGATCCATACTTACTGGTTAAAGAAATTAACAGTGGTGCATTAACACATTGTAAAACAGATGAACCAGCTGCTGGATGCAGGCAACCACCCAGCTTGGCTAAATAAAGGAAGAACAATGCTGATCATGAGGGATCAACATTATGGAATAATCCCATCTTATTATCACCCAATAGCTTGTCTTACTACAACATGGAAACTGAAGCACAATAGCTGCCAAGCTACAGCAATATAAGAATCAGTACATGAATCTAGCTCAAAAAGACATTTGGAACAACAGCAGAGGCTGTGGATAGAGCAGTCACTCAAGATCCAGACAGTCCAACCTCAACACAGTCTGGATTGACAATAGAGAGGCCTATGACTCAATGCCACACACTTGGAACTGTGAATTCTTGGCCCTCCACAATGTCAACAGGAAAAGAAGAACTTTCCTGATAAACTCAATGGGGCTATGGAGGAAAACACTGGAAGTCAACTCAAAGCAACTAGCAAAAGTTACTATCATATGTGTCATATATCAAGGTTATGCACTGTCCCCATTGGTGTTCTGCATTGGCTTGAAGCCCCTTAGTGAGATAATTACAGAGTCTGGCTACAGATACAAGTTCAAGAGTGGAAGTACCATCAGCCACCTCCCTTTCCATTTTCCATTGATGACATCAAGCTGCATGCAGAAAAATGAATGAGCTATCGATTCACTGATCCATTTATCAAGAATCTACAGCGAAGACATCTGGATGTCCTTCAGACTGGAGAAGTGCGACTGGTTGGTAATAAAGACAGGCAAGGTAGTCAAGACTGATGGAGTGAAATTACCAGTAGGACACATAGCAGATGTAAACATCTGCTGCAAATACCTCGGCATCCCACAGGAATACGGTAAGCATGATGAAGAAGCAAGGAAAGGAGCAACATCCAAAGGGTAAGACAGATCACGAAGAGCCAGTTTAATAGAAAGATTAACATCCGTGCCATCAACATACATGCCCTATCAGTTATCAGGTACCCTGATGGGATAGTGGGCTGGCCAAAGTAAGGGATGGAAGCTGCACATGTGAAGACTCAGAAGTTCTTTAAAATGTATGGAGGTTGCCAAGAATATATTAGAAAAATGGCACCAAAAGATGAAATTCTGAGAGAGAGTCTAAGGCAGCAACAACAGTCCTGGAAGGAGGAACAGAAACATGAGATACCATGGCATGATTAGCCGCTGCACGAAATGTACCATCAACAGATAATGGAGGTGACTAATATGGGGAAATCTTACCAATGGCTAGAGAAATCTGGCCTCGAAGATAATACAAAGACACTGAATATAGTGGCACAAGAACAGGCTTTAATCCTCAGATCCATAGAAACAGGGATCTACCACACAAGACTCAAGTTCAAGACTATGTAAAGAGGTTTCAGAAACAGCCCAAAATATAATGACAGGATGCAAGATGCAAGCACAAACAGGACCCCACAACAAAGAAGTGGGAATTTTTTGCTGGAACATCTGTACAGCTAAGTCTTCCTAAGACCCCAGAAAAATTTGTGGAGAATGAAAGGGCAAAAATCCTGTTGAAAATAAAGGGAAACGTCCAGCTCATCGCTTTGTGATAAGCCCTCTTGTTACGCGCACTAATCCTCTTTGCCAAAATGTGTACACACGATGAGGAGAAAATACAACCCCAACTTCACTAGATATAGGCTTCTTTATTATTACAATCACAAAAATATACAGCATATGCAACATCCTCTATGATGCCTCTACTAGCTTCTGGTGTCAAACACCCTTAGTCATGAGATGAGCATGTAGGAGTAGTGCTACTTTAATCCCCCTGTTCTGGTATATGTCACCAGCCTTCAATTACAATTATTTACAAATGAAATAAACCCACATAGAAAATCACAGTGAATTAAAACAAACATAAGTTTACATATGAGCAATAACTTCATGTACAAAATGATAAGGTGGAAGATAGCAAACTACTTTTACATATTAAATAAGCATATAAAAATTGCATATTGACATAACAAACATAAAATGTATGTATTTATCGACAGGACATACAAATGTACTGGTATATTGCACACAATAATAAAAAATAAATGAAGACATTGCTACAAGTAGTAGTAGACGGATTACACTTGCTGTTTCTTCATTCTGTTGATGCTTGTTGATGAATACAAGTTACAACATTATCATACCATTATAATGAATGTAAACTGATCCCCTGCTATAGTATGAACAGAGAGGAGAAAAAACAAAATACACTAGAACCATTTATAGTTTCAGTCCTATGATCATTTAAAGCCAATAATCTTTTAGCACTGTGCAAAAATAAATATATTTGCATTATTATCAAATTGTATAATTCCTCAAAAAATCAAAACAACACATATAATGGTGAATACTGAACTTCAGGCCATGATCACTCATTTATATTTTAAAGAAGCTGAGATGCCAGGTGAACATTACATCAATTTAATAATGCAGCATAATATCTCTTCTTAAACTTAGACTGCAGGGGACTCTAGTTCATCCACCAAGCCTCCCTGCCTCGTAATGCCTCTTCAACATTCCCTCCTCTTTCTGGTTCCTTGATATGTTCTATGGCATATATTTTTAAATCAGATTTTTTGCCATTATGGACATCCATAAAATGTCGAGATACTTGTGACATATTCTTAATTTGACCACTGTTCTCAATGTCATATACATGTTCTCTGCTCCAATGTTTTAGTGGATATGTTGTTCTTCCCACATACTTGAGTCCACATGAGATGCGTTCAATGATATAAACTATATTTAGTGCATTGCAGTTAATGATTTAATATCAAAATTATTTTTTATCAAAGAATCTGTGAATGTTTTTTTTTTCTTTGTGGCATGTAGACATGTTGTACATTGATTTGCCCCACATTTGAAGAAACCCTCAGTATTGAGCCAAGTGGATTTCCTTTTGTTGTTCATTCTGAAAAAATTCAGTGCTAGTCTATTCCTCAGACGTTTTTGCTCTCTTTGATAATATCCGACAACCACTCTCAAAAATATTCAAAATGTTCAAATCTTCTTTCATGATGGACAAATTTTACCCAAGTATTTTTTTTAACTGATCCAAACTGGTTGCTGTATTGCAGTATCAAATTAAGTGCCTTATTTTGACTTTCTTAATACCCATTTTCTTTCTTTTTTTTTTTTTTTGAAACATGGCTCAGTTTCAACAAAATATCCTGTGGGACTTTAAGATCCAGATGATAATCAGGTGTTGGCTAACTAACCAGATATCGTGATAGTTGCCAAGGTTCAGAAGACAGCAATGATAATAGATGTGACAGTGCCTAATGACAGTAATATCAATGATAGTAATATCAAAATATGATACTATATGAATATGAGCATCAAAATATGACAGTAATATAAAAAATAAGGTATATGAAAAGCTGGAGAAATACCAGGACCACAAAGAACAACTGGAGAGGATGTGGAAGGTGAAGACAACAATGATCCCAGTGGTGATAGGTGCACTTAGAGCAGTGACCCCTAAGTTGGAAGAATGGCTACAACAGATTCCAGGAACAACATCTGAGCTCTCTGAAAAGCGCAATGCTGGGTACAACTAAGATCCTGCACAGAACCCTCAAACTCCCAGGCTTCTGGTAAAGGAGCCATGATTGAAGGAAGGACAAAAAAAAAAAAGAAATAACCATCCCATACGAGGGGGTGTAAAAGTAGGATAGGATAGCTGTTTTCAAAATGAAAAAGTAAAGGCTTTCCAACAATTTTCCATGCAGGAAAATTAGCCGAGTCTTGGAGCAGAAATATGTGACTAGCAAGGCTGAACATTCAGAGTGAGCAGCCAAAGCCACAAAGTATAATAATATGACAGGGTGCTCAAGGAAATGTCTGGCAGTGTAGGGTCAATGACAGCAGCTGTACAGTATAGATATAAAACACACAGGCAGCCTGGAGATGTGTGGCAGAAACATCCAGCAATGGCAGCCATGAAACCAGCAGTACTACAGTATAGATTACATGCTGGACAGGGAGTACATTGCTACCTGAGTAGGGGCATCTGCGCTGGAAGCAACAGACTTGTGTAAAAAATATATAACTCAGGAAGGCTGAGGGTACGGCTGATGTAATCATTGGCATTAGCTGTATGAAAGTCAACACTGACCCATGTCTTATTTATTTTGATCAGTGTATGGTTTTTGCACAATTGCAGAGGAAACCGGGGTCCAGTAATGTGTTAAATCCCTTCTCTAACAGTAGATGGGAGGCTTCACATGACAGTACACCGATGGAATAGAATTGGTGCTCAGTATATTTGCTGGAGAAAGGATGTGCAGGTATTATAGAACCTTGCATTTTAGGTGTTGTGACTGTTTATTTGCTTCAGGTATGTGCAAGTGTGGCGCCCCCTAAGGCTTTCATCACCACAGAGGTACTGCACCTCAGCCAGAGGTGTGGTATTCCATCCTGGGTAAGAAGGGGGTCATCTACCGGTTCACAGACAAAACCTGCACACACCAAACGTTAGGTCACACACTGGGTCAGGGTTTAAGGCACATACTCCATTAATGCTGAGAAGCAGCGACCAGTATATCTGGTTATGGAGCCTTAAGAATATGAATATCCTGGGGTCTTGCTAGGTCCTGGTGACACTGACTGTCGGATTCCAGAGTGCCACGGATGTGCGGGAGGCCTCCGTGGACTTGTTCCATCAAGAACACCGGGGTGGAGGGATCTGGTCGCAATAACGGGGACGGACCCCAGGCTAAAGAAGAAAAACATTTCCTTTAGCAATCCGACGGCCCGGGAGGTTGATTCAGGCACCCGAGGCCACAACCTGCCACCCATCACCTGCAAGGGGGAGCAATAAGATGACCGAGGTCAGCCACCCTTTGGACAGGCTCGGCGGCGGAGGCGCAGGACAGTCTAGTGAAGGTCGGTGCTAGTGAGACGACCAGGGAAGGACACATTGAGGGGTGCACCGGTACTAACCCTTGAACTATTTGGGATCAGCGGAAGCCCACGACAGTGAATCCGGGCATACCACGGGTCAGATACAGTGTTGGAACGAACAGTGAGTAAAAACATCTTAACTGCAAGCCCCGTGTCGTCTGCTTTGTCCTGCACCTCATCAACATCCACCATGGATGTTACAAACGGTTGCCCCGGGGTACCCGCTCCACCTGTGGGGAGCATGAAACACCTCAGCTGCCACAACACCAGCCCCGGAGGTCCCGTCCAGCAGCCGCGGCTCCAAAGCCGCAATCCACAGGTGGCGTCACGAATCCTATTCAAACTTTATTGCCATCTCCCCCAATACCGCCACATTTATTGACTCCGCCAGGGTCACGGAGTCGGGCCCCGCCACCGCTGACTACCCCAGATTAGTCCAGCCCGACACCGTCACCTAAGTCCCTGGGGTGGGCGAGTCACAATGACATATAAAACATCTGATTCATCATGTTGTATATATTGAAATTGCTGCTGCCTTCGTTAATTTTTGTAGCTGTGCAATTGGCATATCCAATGGTGTGTTGATTTTGCAGATTTGGCACAACTTGTTTGAACTTGAACATGTGAGAAATAACTATCCACACAAATGGACTGCTGGACACATTATTCTTGCGCAAACAAAACGGCTAATGGATGGTGCAATGGTGGTAGAGAAGGAAGAGTATGGAAAGCAGTATTTGAGGATGATGATAATGAGGCTGATTACAATGAGAAGGTTTAGCTTGTTTACCAGAATGACCATTATGAGGAGAAGATATTTTGAATTTTGCTCATCTTTTACTGGTCAGTTTGTTTTTGCTACATGAACAGGTGAGGCCTTTTTCTTTTTCTTTTTTTTGTTTTCATAGGGAAAATCTGCACATTTTATCAAATTGAAATTCTGGCAGATCTGTTAATCTGTTCCGTCCGTTCAGAGTTTCTCAGAAATCTGTCTATGTGGTACATCAGCATGTGTAGACCAGTCAGAGGATCAGGGCTAAAATCTCTAATATATTCTGAATTAATTTTGTCAATTTTGCTGTAAGTGAATTGTTTTTGAAAGAGAGAATATTGTCATATATAAATTCTCCATTACATTCATTGTTTTTCTTGCTGGATAATAGTGAAGCTTGTATTGGGCTCATGCTAGTATGCCTAGAAATGATGAGAGTTAAAGTACAATTAAAACAGCAAAGAGTTTGATAATTGTGCTATAAAAAATGCTCATTTTATCTGTTTGACAGATAAAAAACTAACACTTTGCCCCTTTGAAGTAAGCAAACCATCTGATATTCCAATATTGGATAAGATTGAAAAATAATACTTGTTCCAGTCCTCTGGTCAGAGCATTATCTTCATCGAGCACATGGAATTGATAAACACGAATGTCTTTTTACTGCACCGCCACCCATATCTATTTAGTTGAATCTGACATCAATTCTGATTTGTCCCCCCTCTCTTCTTTTCAAAAAGTCATGCCATTCTCAGCCTGTCATTGCTGATAAGTGAGAAGACATGAGGGAATCCAATTTCATTTGTGATTGCAAAGCTTTCGACAGATTGAACGTGTTTACTGTCTCGCAACCCTGATTGAGCTTTGTTTATTTCTATTTCACTTAACGCAAACTCTGTATTTGTTTACTTGTATAACTACATTGTTAAGAGTAGTAAAGGTCTATAGGAAACAAATATCAAGAATGAAGTGTGCCTAATGCTGAAATACGCCATTTTTATATTTCTTAAACTTTTTATCACTATAATTATTTCTCTTGCAATATCAGCATGTTGGCATATCACAGAGTAAACATTCTTTGAACTGATCATATGAACTGATATGTAGTAAACGCAGTTTGGTTCAGTTGAGCAGTAGTAGTGTCATGATCATCTCCCTGCATGTTGAGACCAGTGACAGCCATCTGGATCTTTTCATTTAAATGGGTTCCATTTCTCTTGGCACTGAAGTGGTTAAGTGCCAGTTTTTCTACTGCAGCTTTTACAAAGCAGTTCCTTGCTGAGTGATCAGCTGCATTCACTAAGTAGTCACACCCTTCAGCTTTAAATAGTGGTGTATCTCAGCATTCCCTGCTGAAGATACAAACTCATTTGTGTCCTGGCTGCCTGTGAAGAAGGTTTTGCGAATCTAGATCCTGTGCTCAGCAATATCCTTTTGGTTGTTATTTTTCCCCTTGTTTGTCTTTATTACCCTGGTGCGTTGTTAGTGCAGCGGTGAGGTCTAGTGTACCTCATCTGCCCCCTCACTAGTCAGGGCTACTATAGGACCTCTTTTAGGGTCCCAGGTTCCTATTCGGTGACAGTTTTGGGAACTGTAAAGGGACTGGTGAGGAGAGTAGGAACAGTTGCAGGTGAGGTTAGGAGGTGCTCACCTACCCCTCTCACTAGTTTCAGGAAATCCTGTTGTTTTTGTGTCCCCCGGTGCACCCTTTTCTTGTGTTTTTGTTGTGCTTCAGATGCACGTAGGTCTGAACTCATCTTGCCATGCTTGCTACAGCCAGCAAGCATGACAAGTAGATCATGGTATTACAGCTAGAACACATATCCCAAAATGCAGCCATAATATGGCCCTCTGAAACTGTCTGTACAGTTGCACTTTTAAAAATGTTCTTTATTGACTGTTTCTTAAATCTGTTCAAGGTAAAATATATAAATATAAATTACATAGATAAAATAGCAATTGGGAAGTTACATAACAAGGAATGTAGAGCGTGTAAGGTTCTAGCAGTCAAACTGTGCGCTAAGAAGATTATCAACAGTATAAACCCCAACCTTGCAGTGTTTGCAGAATCAAGCTACATAATCTATGATGTGATTTCATCCTCATACTGTTTTTCTTTGAAGTCTTTTACTTGTAAAATATAGATATTAATACATAATTGTTTTTTTCACTTAGTTTTATTTTCAATTTTTTTATTGCAATTTCTGTATATGATTATAAGGGAAACTATATTGCTTAAAATGCTGTTAACCGCATTCAGAGATACAGTATGTTTTTTTATAGCAGCCATGAAGGAATTGGAGACAACTCATTGACTTCTATGGAAGTAGTGTGTTCTATTATTTGTGTAGCGCTCCCTGTTCAGGCAGGGGTAGGAGCAAAGCTGTGACCATCGCCTCCTATCAATAATAAATCTTAGCTGCAAAGGTAATACAGTAATCCTGTATGTGATGATAATGAAATGACTCTGTAAAATGATCTGAACTTAAAAGGAAGTATCGGTCGATTATGAAGCTTAGTGATCTAAGTAAATGATTTCAGGAAATTCTTTTAATTTAAATATTGATATGGGAAATAAAAAAAAGATCTTAAAAATTATGTGTCTCCCTTAACGACCACTAATGCGCCTTTTAACAGCAGTAATTATGGAGCCAAAATCCACATCGACACTTTTTAAGGCACTGATGTTTCAGTGAGTAGTGCAACACCAACAGGCGGAAATGCCACAGGGTGTTGGCTATGCATAAGACCAGCAATCAAAATGAAAAATCTTAAAGTCCCACAAAGGGACTAAAAAAAAGCTAAAAAAGTACAAATGTAGAAAAAACATACATAAGAAAAGAAATGACTGAAAGCTGTGTCGCCACTACATATGCAACTCTTGTGTAAAAAAAAGGAGTACACATAGTTGGTCTGTAATAAGTTGAGTTATAAAACTGCCACATTATTTATTCTGTATGGCGGACACTGCTAAAAAAAATATATACAAAACATGCCAAAAATGAAGCTTTTTCATCATACTGACACACAAATTGGAATAAAAAGCACTCAAAAACTTATATATAAAAAAATGGTATTAATGGATCTCAACAGCATTGTCTGCAAAAAAGAAAAAAGTTACAGGTCTCAGAATGACAAAAATAAGCTAAAAACATTTTTTTAATATTGTTTTTAGTGTGCAACAGTAGCAAAATGTAAGATACAGTTAGGTCCAGAAATATTTGGACAGTGACACAATTTTCGCGAGTTGGGCTCTGCATTCCACCACATTGGATTTAAAATGAAACCTCTACAACAGAATTCAAGTGCAGATTGTAACGTTTAACCCCTTAACGACCTTTGACGTACTGGGTACGTCATGGTGACATGGTGCTAAACGACCCATGACGTACTCAGTACGTCATGGAGAAATCGCGGTCCCGGAGCCCCGGGGAGTGAAATTTGTTTAATTAAACGGTAGATTCGGGAAGGAGGGGACCTCTGCCTGACCTCAGGAGTAGAGATGAGCGAACCGGTCCCAGTTCGGCTCGAGGTCAGTTCGCCGAACGGAGCTCCCGTTCGAGTTTGGTTCGTCGAACGTTCGACGAACCGAACTCGAACTGCAGAGGAAACAATGGCAGGCAATCACGAACACATAAAAACACCTAGAAAACACCCTCAAAGGTGTCCAAAAGGTGATAAACAACTCACAACACAACACAAACACATGGGAAAGTGACAAGGACATGTACTCATACGAAAACAAAACAGCTGGACAAGGAAAAAGAGGAGGACACATCGATGCCATTACTGTGCAACTTGAGCCCTGCTCATTTTAGGCTTCCAATCTGGATAAATTGCCTGAGATTGCCACGTACGCCTTGGGGATCTTGTCGTGTCCTGCAGCCAGCGTTCTCTCGGAACCTGTCTTCAGTGCTGCTGGGGGTCTGCTGGCAGATAAGCACACGCGTCTGTCCACTGACAATGTGGACATGGCTCTCAGAGGACTTTTCTTCCCCTGGGTCAGCCAGGGGACGGGAAAGGCATGCGTATTTTTGAGAGTGCTTCATGCAAAACATCTGTTTCATTTTGAAAAAGGGGATCAAGTGATGCCAGTCAAGTGGGGTGTGTGTGGCCCAATTAGTGGAAACGAGGGAGACTGTGGTTGGAGTCCCCTCGCTGTGTTTCTAAAAGAACCAAGATGAACAAGTCATGGCTCTCAAAAGACTTTTCTTCACCTGGGTCATCCAGGGGAGGCGAAAGGCACGCGTATTTTTGATAGTGCTTCATGCAAAGCATATTTGTAAGCTTGAAAATGGGGGTCAACTGATGCCAGTCAAGTGGGGTGTGTGTGGCCCAATTAGTGGCAACGAGGGAGACTGTGGTTGGAGTCCCCTTACTGTGTTTTACATGCTTTTAGAAGGGCATGACATGGCTTAGAGGTTGACTTTCAGCATCTGGAAACTGTTGGCTACCAAAATGCTGCCTTTCCAACCTTTTTAACCGAGGATTTTCGAGACCTTATGCCCATCGCAGTGCCCCAAGAGCCGATGCCCAGGCGCCACTCCTTCTCCAACAAAGGCGTGCACGCGCTACACCAGCATGTCGCACTAAACATCACTGATTCCTTGAGAAACTCTGTGTGACAGGGTGCATTTCACCACAGATAATTGGCCCAGTAAGCATGGACAGGGGCGTTACATGTCGCTGACTGGGCAATGGGTTACTGTGGGGAGAGATGGAGAAGGGTCTGCTGTACAAGTCTTGCCGTCCCCACGAGTTGTGTCAATCCTTCTTCTGTATGTAGAAGTTAATACACTGCTTCTGCCTCTTCAACCTCGTGTGGGTCCTCCACCTTGGCGCAAACCCTGTGTGGTCAGGCCACCCTTCTTTGTAACTGCGCACAAGGAATACCACACACCTCCTTACTATGCTGGCAGCAGAGCTCAATGCCATCAGGCGGTCAAAGGTTTACTTTGAAATGTATGGGAAATGTGAGTCACACCGCTGAGAAGTTGTGGACGGTTAGCTCTGGAGACCGAGTTTCATCAATGGTTGTCTCCACTCAACCAGCAGCCAGGGAAGGCCGGGTGCGACAATGATGCAAACATGGGTGCGGCCCTTCGCTGTGACAATGTGACACACGTGCCTTGTGTGGTTCACGTGTTGAACCTGGTTGTCCAGCAATTTATAAAGCACTATCCTGGCCCACATGGCCTTCTGCAGAGAGCACGGTGTAACGCCTTCCTTGATCCACACACTCAGATGGGCTGTAAATGATAGGCTAGAGGGAAGCCACTCACCAAGCAGGACCCCTAGAACCCTGAAACCCTTTAACCCCTATACAGGAATTAGGAATTACACAGGGCCCAAGGTGATCAATACCTGTGGAAGGCTGCAGTTCCAGAGAATAGTAGTCAGGCAGGGTCAAAACATTAATTGAGGAACAGGAACAGAATGGGACGGCCAGGACTTAATCAGAAATCAAGCAGAGGTGAAATGCGGATCGGCCAACAAGGTACATAAACAGCAAGCAGGAAAAGTAGTCAGGTAACAAGCACACAAAATCATAAAACTGAACTGGGGGTAAAAGTAACCAGAGGTTCATAGCTATGTCTGGCAGTGGTCTGCAGACAGGATGGGCATAAAAAAGGGTGTGGTGTCTTCCCATTGGTTGTAGCTGAATGATGGTATTTCATCTGTGAGATACCCACCAGCTACATTCAGCCAGAGATTCTGCATCTGTCAAGGTAATGCAGCCCAGTGGGTGAGCATAACCTGCGTCCACCTGCGCCGCTGGCATCGACTCCTCTCCCATCATCAGCACTACGCATGAAAGGAACACGTTGTCACCTGGCGACCGGAGTACAAATTGACGGAGCGGACTCCGTTGGTGACTTAACAGCCGTGTGCGGCAATGATGCAAACCTGGCTGCGGGCCATCGTCAGGGCAATGTGACACACGTGCCTTGTATGGCTCACGTGTTGAACCTAATTCTCCAGCAATTTTTAAAACACCATCCCGGCCTACATGGCCTTGTGCAGCGGGCACGCTCGCTATGTGCTCACTTCCATCGTTCGCACACAGCAGCTCAACAACTTCGTCGCTACAGAAGTCTTTAGGTCTGGTGGTTAAACGCCTGAAATGCGATGTGCCGACACGCAGGAATTTGAATCTGCACATGTTGCAGCGTTTGTGGCAGCACCGCCGAACCCTGCTGCAATACGTTATGACATATAGCCTGGGATAAATTGATCCAGAGGTGGTGCAGATCACGCTGCTGGAGTGGTGTCAGATCAAGGACCTATGCACCCTTCTACACAGTTTACAAATGTCGACGAAGATGTTTAGCACTGGCAATGTCATTCTCAGCGTGACAATTCTGGTCATCTACATGATGGAGCACACTGTAATTATTATTCGGAGTCAGGTGTTGGGACAAGAGGAAGGGGAGGAAGTACAGGAGGAGTCATATGCGGAAGGGATAACAAGATCTACGAGGTCCAGATGGTCAGCAGCACCTAGGCGGCAGTCATGGTGAGGGAGAGGGATTAACAAGGGCGCATAGTATCAGCAAAAAGTGTTGAGGAAGGTGCAGGAGCCCATGAAGAAATGGAGGACGAACTGGCGATGGGCATGGAAGACTCAGCAGATGAGTGAGAGCTTGCTCACATTTCGGTTGTGCGAGGTTGTGGGGAGAGGGCAGAGGAAGGAGGCACGATTCTCACCTCTCTGCCACCAACACACCAAGGACTTGGTCCTCCTGGATGCACAAGACACATGAGCGCCTTCTTGCTGCACTACCTACAACATGACCCTCGGATTGTACGAATTGAAAGTAATCCTGACTACTGGGTTGCCACACTGTTAGATCCCCGGTACAAGACAAAATTTGGCGAAATAATTCCTGCCATAGAAATGGACGCACGTATACAGGAGTATCTGCAGAAGGTGGTACGCAATCTTAGATCTGCTTTTCCACTAAACACCAGTGCTGCACAGAGTGAATCTCAATGCTTTGTCATGGATAGGAGGAAATGGTCTTTTACTTGTCCACATCTGAGGGACCGAGGGCTGGCTGCTGTGCTGAGATGGCGTTGAGTACGGTGTCCCTGCAGAGTTGCACTTTTGGTCATATACCAAAATGAGTTGAAAAAGGACAGATGCTGGTGGAAAGGGGAACAGGTGTGTTGGAAAGGGGAAAAAAGTTTTGGTCCGTGGATTTGGTGGTTAAGCAACAGTAACATTTGCTGAAGAAACACCATCTGTTACAGTGGGACTGGCAGATTTGGATAAGGTGGTATATACTATGTTACCGCTATATAACGAAAATTAATAAGAAAAGAAAGAGAAAGGTATATATCCCCATCAGCACTCAGTGTCCACCGTGCTCCCAGATGGAAAAGGAGAGGTTGGCAACTGGAAGGTTTGGTGGAGGATACAGAGCTGTGTGGCTATGACACTAATAGTAGCCTGAACCGAGTTAGACGCCATTCAGATCTGGAGACTGGGAGCCCTGTTAGCGTCACAGGGTCCACATGCCAACCCAGCCCAGGAACTCCCTGTTAACAACACAGGGGCCATTGAGTACGCTGACCGTGTGCGTAGGGGCCACACCTGTGGACAGCAGGCGCATCAGCAGCAGCAGGCCTGTTAATGCCACTGGGCTGCACAAGCAGGACTGGTAGGACAGGAGCTGGTCTTAACCATTCTGCGTTACCAACTGTGGTGGTGGCCTGCATCGACACCCTATCCCTGCCTACCTCTGGCCTAAAGCCGCAATGGGTTCAACACATGGAGGTGTGCTCTTTCGGAGCATAATAGAAGACTGCGCAACTCCTTGTTGGCTCCAGCCCCTTTTATAACCTGGGTCCAACCCAAACCAGGGTGAACCACAATGCACCTCCTGGAGACAAAAGCAGAGTGACATGTCATGAGTGGCATAACTAGCGTCCTATTTGGAACCGCAACTTCAATGATGACCTCATGGCTGCCATGACCCAAACACCTCACCAGTCATCATCTGACCATCAATAATGCGGTGACAAGTCATAGGGGTGGGCCTCTGCAAGCCATTTCGGGTGGCCTGGCCACATCGTCAGGACACCTGATGCCCTGTGGTCTATATGGGACCCCCACATCAGGGGCAGGGCCAAAGAGTTCATTACCGGACCTAGTCTCTGATGCAGTAAGTGCCTGAGCATGCTCAGTAGCATGAAATACAGTCTCTGAAAAAAGACTATCAGCTTTAGCATGGTGTCTAGGCAGAAAACAGGACTTAGACCCGGCACGGAATGCAAGTACCTGTGCAAAGAGGCTTTTCGCACTAAGTGTGGGAGCATGCGCTGTATCCCGAAATGAAGACTTAGCCTTAGCAATAGCAGTGTCAGGCAGAGCATACTCACTAGGCGAAACACTGTAGTTAGGCTGCGGCTGGGGTAAATCGGCACACGCATGCGCACTAGCTGCCTCTCCACACTTAGACGTGGAGGAGAAAGTAGCCAGCTGGACAACCCAAGGCACAGCCCTAAATGGCAGCTGACGCCTGGGCGCAAATGAAACCGCAGCAGGCTTCAGGTTACAGGTTTTGTAACAACAAATACCATCCAAAAGAACAGGTGTACTTCTTCCCATGGATAATCTGATATGATCCTTTTTTTCACTGACACAACCATCGCTAACAAATGTAGATGAGGCCAAAACAGCAGCTGCTTCAATGGATCTCAAGTGCTCCATATAGTGGCCTCTCCTCCACCGCAATTTCAAGATCCCAAATACTCCATTCCTCTGTGGTTTCAATCCAATAACACTTGCTTCCTAATAGCTCTCAAGTTTCCACCAGCCCTGCTGAGTATGGGGTAACAGAGATGGTTGAGTTTGCATAGCTGTTCAGTCGCACTATAGCCTGGGAATCAGAGGTCTGCTCCAAAGCTGCAATGAGTACAGACAAGGAAGTTATTATTATTTTTATTATTATTGATTTATAGAGCACCATTGATTCCATGGTGCTGTACATGAGAAGGGGGTTACATACAGAATAAATATATAAGTAACTATAGACAGACTGGTACAGAGGGAAGAGGGCCCTGCCCTTGCGGGATTACATTCTAAAGGATTTTTGGGAGGAGACAGTAGGAGTGGTTTAGGTTGAGCGTCAAGTACGTATGGTGGTGGTGTCATTGAAGGTTATAGTCATTTCTGAACAGATGAGTTTTCAGATTCAGTTTGAAGCTTGCGGGTGTAGCAGATAATCTGACGTGTTGAGGTAGCGAGTTCCATGAGACAGGGGAAATGATCTGCGCAGATGGCCAGAAGCTTTGTGAGTGGGATCCAGGCCCCGATGAAGAAGGTGCTGAACCTAATCTACACCCTCATTTCCAAAAAGTAAATCCTCCTGGTGGAGACAATGGGGAACATGATGAGGAGCACAGATACCTGATTGGAATGACAACTTTACTATTCGGTCAGGGCAGGAAGAGGTTGTCTCAGAGGACTCAGGACGAGGGGAATGAAAACACACAGGGTTATTGATGAGGCTGGAGACCACACTTACTGTCAAACTAAAGTCAGCCAGTCGATGAGGTCAGCAGAGGAGGTGGAGGAGGATGCTACTGACGACGAGGTTACGTTGCGTCTTCCTGGCCAGAGACAAAGTACTGGAAGCACGTCAACAACTGAATCCTGGACCACAACTTTGACTCTGAGCAGAAGTCGTGTTGGCTATGCAGGTCGCATGGGCTGTAAGCCTTGCCTAGCCTGTCAATTTTTGGACATCGCAAAGGATCACCCAAGTCATGGAATCTGTAAGATTTGTCAACAATCTGTAAGTAGAAGGCAAAAACTCACACCTTTGAGTAGTTCCTCCATGAAGTGTCACATGGATATGAATTGATAGCGTGAAGGTATATTGCTCAGCTTTAGCCACTGTCAATGCAACATGCTAATTTGCCATTGCATGCATTGTTGCAGACTACACACAAGGGGCTGCTGTTATTTTGGATCTGCCTTTGTTTGGTCACTATAGCAATATCAAATTGCTCTTCGGGTGTGGACTTGGAGATGCTGTCTATGAACAGAAGGAAAAGCTAAAGGTGTGTGTTACAGCAAGGAGCCACCGCGGAAACACTTTGTTCAATTGTGAGGGGAGTCATGTTGTACTTTGATGATGAGCCCCGTAATGCCAGTGAGCAGCATCCTGTGCCACAGACCAACATTCTTACAGTGCTGTCTATACTGTTTACCATGAAAGGAGCGTAAAGTCTGTATTTCTGGCAACTGGACATCAGAGTACCCGGGTACGGTTGGCTGTGCCCAGACAATAATGCGGGCACGCAACACTTTGTTTTATTAGCAAAACACATATCTGTGCTGGGTAGGCCGACTATTTATAGACAATAAGACTTGCTGCCTCTGCACTGTCAAATTGTCACATACAGTTTAAATCATAGAGGGACAGCAACACATGTTTTCATTGACTGTTGCTTTTCAAGATTTCCATGACTGTGTTGCAGAGCTGTGTGGTTTGCATTCACACTGTTATCATCTGCATTATCTGTGAGGCTTCAGCTAACAAGGGTATTCAGGGGGGGTAATGTGTTTTGTCTATGTTTAGGTAGGTAACTTGGAAGCTCTTGTGATGCGCCACTGGTAAGTCGTGTTCGCACACACACACACACACACACACGCACAAACACACAATTACTGCTACACAGAGGGATTAGCAGGTAGTAGGCAACAGAATAGATTGTTCAATTTTTTAAATTGTATGCATGGTTCTTATTGTTTGTTTTGGTAAAGTTAAACAATCATTTATCAACCCAACTGCCTAGAGTCCTTTCCTGTTGCCTGGTTTTGCTACATACTGGGTAGCACACCCTGTACACAACTTAAAATGAAGCACAAGTCGCAATGTGAATTACACTGTGCTACAATGCGGCCTAGCGTGCCTGTGCAACCACCGCCTGCCCCATCAAGTGCATCTGCGTGCTCTTCATCCTCTGTGACTGTGGGGACAGCAGTCACACATGGTTTTTCACACTGAACTTCCACTCCTTTACCCGCAACAGGGAGTGTGATTGGCAGGTCATCACTTGTTTTGGAACTGGAAACAGAAGGTATTGTTGAGCTGTCAGACATCGAGAGAACCATGATTGGATGCAGGCTACATTATATCCACGCCTGCACCTTCGTCACAGATTGGCTGGACTACCTGCAGTTAATAATTGCATTCCAGAAATGGAAAGGAGAGTAGAATGCACATGTGTTGTACCTTGCTTGGCAGCAAAGAAACACTAACTTAGTATTCCAGACATTTTTAGGATGGCTGAAAAAGAGTCAGCTCTTTGGGCAAATTAAATAGCGTGGCAAAAGTGGACAGATGGGTACAGTGGCCGTGTTCTGTGTGTACCAGGACAGTAAAAGAAGCCTCACTTTCTATCCCTCCTAATGATCAAATGCAGCAAGGAATTCCCTGAGCTTGCTATAAAATTAGCATAGCTAAATGTGCATGAGTGTAGAATGCAGAGGTGCTTGAGATTGCTTGGCACAAGTGGCACAATAAAGGAGTCCAACAGCCACTTTTTGCATGCCACTAAATGGCAGTATTTTTTTATATCATTATAGCTTATTAAAAACAGAGCAGGAGGGTGTCCTGCACAGGTGCTAGAAATAGCTTGGCACCAGTGGGGCACTAATGGAATACAACAGCCAGTTCTATGATGCCACTAAATGGCAGTATTTTTTGATATCATTATAGCTTATTAAAAACAGAGCAGGAGGGTGTCCTGCACAGGTGCTAGAAATAGCTTGGCACCAGTGGGGCACTAATGGAATACAACAGCCAGTTCTATGATGCCACTAAATGGCAGTATTTTTTGCTATCATTATAGCTTATTAAAAACAGAGCAGGAGGGTGTCCTGCACAGGTGCTAGAAATAGCTTGGCACCAGAGGGGCACTAATGGAATACAACAGCCAGTTCTATGATGCCACTAAATGGCAGTATTTTTTGCTATCATTATAGCTTATTAAAAACAGAGCAGGAGGGTGTCCTGCACAGGTGCTAGAAATAGCTTGGCACCAGTGGGGCACTAATGGAATACAACAGCCAGTTCTATGATGCCACTAAATGGCAGTATTTTTTGCTATCATTATAGCTTATTAAAAACAGAGCAGGAGGGTGTCCTGCACAGGTGCTAGAAATAGCTTGGCACCAGTGGGGCACTAATGGAATACAACAGCCAGTTCTATGATGCCACTAAATGGCAGGTTTTTTTGCTATCATTATAGCTTATTAAAAACAGAGCAGGAGGGTGTCCTGCACAGGTTCTAGAAATAGCTTGGCACCAGTGGGGCACTAATGGAATACAACAGCCAGTTCTATGATGCCACTAAATGGCAGTATTTTTTGCTATCATTATAGCTTATTAAAAACAGAGCAGGAGGGTGTCCTGCACAGGTGCTAGAAATAGCTTGGCACCAGTGGGGCACTAATGGAATACAACAGCCAGTTCTATGATGCCACTAAATAGCAGTATTTTTTTATATCATTATAGCTTATTAAAAACAGAGCAGGAGGGTGTCCTGCACAGGTGCTAGAAATAGCTTGGCACCAGTGGGGCACTAATGGAATACAACAGCCAGTTCTATGATGCCACTAAATGGCAGTATTTTTTGCTATCATTATAGCTTATTAAAAACAGAGCAGGAGAGTGTCCTGCACAGGTGCTAGAAATAGCTTGGCACCAGTGGGGCACTAATGGAATACAACAGCCAGTTCTATGATGCCACTAAATGGCAGTATTTTTTGTTATCATTATAGCTTATTAAAAACAGAGCAGGAGGGTGTCCTGCACAGGTGCTAGAAATAGCTTGGCACCAGTGGGGCACTAATGGAATACAACAGCCAGTTCTATGATGCCACTAAATGGCAGTATTTTTTGATATCATTATAGCTTATTAAAAACAGAGCAGGAGGGTGTCCTGCACAGGTGCTAGAAATAGCTTGGCACCAGTGGGGCACTAATGGAATACAACAGCCAGTTCTATGATGCCACTAAATGGCAGTATTTTTTGCTATCATTATAGCTTATTAAAAACAGAGCAGGACGGTGTCCTGCAGAGGTGCTAGAAATAGCTTGGCACCAGTGGGGCACTAATGGAATACAACAGCCAGTTCTATTATGCCACTAAATGGCAGTATTTTTTGCTATCATTATAGCTTATTAAAAACAGAGCAGGAGGGTGTCCTGCACATGTGCTAGAAATAGCTTGGCACCAGTGGGGCACTAATGGAATACAGCAGCCAGTTCTATGATGCCACTAAATGGCAGTATTTTTTGCTATCATTATAGCTTATTAAAAACAGAGCAGGAGGGTGTCCTGCACAGGTGCTAGAAATAGCTTGGCACCAGTGGGGCACTAATGGAATACAGCAGCCAGTTCTATGATGCCACTAAATGGCAGTATTTTTTGATATCATTATAGCTTATTAAAAACAGAGCAGGAGGGTGTCCTGCACAGGTGCTAGAAATAGCTTGGCACCAGTGGGGCACTAATGGAATACAACAGCCAGTTCTATGATGCCACTAAATGGCAGTATTTTTCGATATCATTATAGCTTATTAAAAACAGAGCAGGAGGGTGTCCTGCACAGGTGCTAGAAATAGCTTGGCACCAGTGGGGCACTAATGGAATACAACAGCCAGTTCTATGATGCCACTAAATGGCAGTATTTTTTGCTATCATTATAGCTTATTAAAAACAGAGCAGGAGGGTGTCCTGCACAGGTGCTAGAAATAGCTTGGCACCAGTGGGGCACTAATGGAATACAACAGCCAGTTCTATGATGCCACTAAATGGCAGTATTTTTTGCTATCATTATAGCTTATTAAAAACAGAGCAGGAGGGTGTCCTGCACAGGTGCTAGAAATAGCTTGGCACCAGTGGGGCACTAATGGAATACAAGAGCCAGTTCTATGATGCCACTAAATGGCAGTATTTTTTGCTATCATTATAGCTTATTAAAAACAGAGCAGGAGGGTGTCCTGCACAGGTGCTAGAAATAGCTTGGCACCAGTGGGGCACTAATGGAATACAACAGCCAGTTCTATGATGCCACTAAATGGCAGTATTTTTTGCTATCATTATAGCTTATTAAAAACAGAGCAGGAGGGTGTCCTGCACAGGTGCTAGAAATAGCTTGGCACCAGTGGGGCACTAATGGAATACAACAGCCAGTTCTATGATGCCACTAAATGGCAGTATTTTTTGCTATCATTATAGCTTATTAAAAACAGAGCAGGAGGGTGTCCTGCACAGGTGCTAGAAATAGCTTGGCACCAGTGGGGCACTAATGGAATACAACAGCCAGTTTTATGATGCCACTAAATGGCAGTATTTTTTGCTATCATTATAGCTTATTAAAAACAGAGCAGGAGGGTGTCCTGCACAGGTGCTAGAAATAGCTTGGCACCAGTGGGGCACTAATGGAATACAACAGCCAGTTCTATGATGCCACTAAATGGCAGTATTTTTTGCTATCATTATAGCTTACTAAAACAGAGCAGGAGGGTGTCCTGCACAGGTGCTAGAAATAGCTTGGCACCAGTGGGGCACTAATGGAATACAACAGCCAGTTCTATGATGCCACTAAATGGCAGTATTTTTTGCTATCATTATAGCTTATTAAAAACAGAGCAGGAGGGTGTCCTGCACAGGTGCTAGAAATAGCTTGGCACCAGTGGGGCACTAATGGAATACAGCAGCCAGTTCTATGATGCCACTAAATGGCAGTATTTTTTGCTATCATTATAGCTTATTAAAAACAGAGCAGGAGGGTGTCCTGCACAGGTGCTAGAAATAGCTTGGCACCAGTGGGGCACTAATGGAATACAGCAGCCAGTTCTATGATGCCACTAAATGGCAGTATTTTTTGATATCATTATAGCTTATTAAAAACAGAGCAGGAGGGTGTCCTGCACAGGTGCTAGAAATAGCTTGGCACCAGTGGGGCACTAATGGAATACAACAGCCAGTTGTATAATGCCTTTAAATGGCAGTATTTTTTGCTATCATTATAGCTTATTAAAAACAGAGCAGGAGGTTGTCCTGCACAGGTGCTAGAAATAGCTTGGCACCAGTGGGGCACTAATGGAATACAACAGCCAGTTCTATGATGCCACTAAATGGCAGTATTTTTTGCTATCATTATGGCTTATTAAAAACAGAGCAGGAGGGTGTCCTGCACAGGTGCTAGAAATAGCTTGGCACCAGTGGGGCACTAATGGAATACAACAGCCAGTTCTATGATGCCACTAAATGGCAGTATTTTTTGCTATCATTATAGCTTATTAAAAACAGAGCAGGAGGGTGTCCTGCACAGGTGCTAGAAATAGCTTGGCACCAGTGGGGCACTAATAGAATACAACAGCCAGTTCTATGATGCCACTAAATGGCAGTATTTTTCGATATCATTATATCTTATTAAAAACAGAGCAGGAGGGTGTCCTGCACAGGTGCTAGAAATAGCTTGGCACCAGTGGGGCACTAATGGAATACAACAGCCAGTTCTATGATGCCACTAAATGGCAGTATTTTTTTATATCATTATAGCTTATTAAAAACAGAGCAGGAGGGTGTCCTGCACAGGTGCTAGAAATAGCTTGGCACCAGTGGGGCACTAATGGAATACAACAGCCAGTTCTATGATGCCACTAAATGGCAGTATTTTTTGCTATCATTATAGCTTATTAAAAACAGAGCAGGAGGGTGTCCTGCACAGGTGCTAGAAATAGCTTGGCACCAGTGGGGCACTAATAGAATACAACAGCCAGTTCTATGATGCCACTAAATGGCAGTTTTTTTTGCTATCATTATAGCTTATTAAAAACAAAGCAGGAGGGTGTCCTGCACAGGTGCTAGAAATAGCTTGGCACCAGTGGGGCACTAATGGAATACAACAGCCAGTTCTATGATGCCACTAAATGGCAGTATTTTTTGCTATCATTATAGCTTATTAAAAACAGAGCAGGAGGGTGTCCTGCACAGGTGCTAGAAATAGCTTGGCACCAGTGGTGCACTAATGGAATACAACAGCCAGTTCTATGATGCCACTAAATGGCAGGTTTTTTTGCTATCATTATAGCTTATTAAAAACAGAGCAGGAGGGTGTCCTGCACAGGTGCTAGAAATAGCTTGGCACCAGTGGGGCACTAATGGAATACAACAGCCAGTTCTATGATGCCACTAAATGGCAGTATTTTTTGCTATCATTATAGCTTATTAAAAACAGAGCAGGAGGGTGTCCTGCACCGGTGCTGCACATAGATTTGCACCAGTGGGGCACTAATGGAGTACAACAGCCACTTCTTGTATGCCACTAAGTTTACTCAATTTTTGGTATTATAATGTCTTAGTAAGTAACAATGAGTTTGAGTGTGCAATGCAGGCAGACGTGCTGCAAATATCTTTGCACTAGTGGGACTATACAAAAGTCCAATAGCCACGTTTAGGATGCCACTAGGTACACTCAGTGTTTGCTAGTATAATGGCTTAGTAACTGTCAGTTTGAGTGTGCAATGCAGGCAGACGTGCTGCAAATATCTTTGCACTAGGGGGACAATACAGAAGTCCAACAGCCACATTTAGGATGCCACTAAGTTCACTCAGTGTTTGCTTGTATAATGGCTTAGTTATAATGAGTTTGATTGTGCAATGCAGGCAGACGTGCTGCAAATATCTTTCCACTAGTGGGACTAGACAAAAGTCCAATAGCCACGTTTAGGATGCCACTAGGTACACTGAGTGTTTGCTAGTATAATGGCTTAGTTATAATGAGTTTGAGTGTGCAATGCAGGCAGACGTGCTGCAAATATTTTTGCACTAGTGGGACTAGACAAAAGTCCAATAGCCACGTTTAGGATGCCACTAGGTACACTCAGTGTTTCCTAGTATAATGGCTTAGTAACAATGAGTTTGAGTGTGCAATGCAGGCAAACGTGCTGCAAATATCTTTGCACTAGTGGGACTAGACAAAAGTCCAATAGCCACGTTTAGGATGCCACTAGGTTCACTCAGTGTTTGCTAGTATAATGGCTTAGTTATAATGAGTTTGAGTGTGCAATGCAGGCAGACGTGCTGCAAATATCTTTGCACTAGTGGGACTAGACAAAAGTCCAATAGCCACGTTTAGGATGCCACTAGGTACACTCAGTGTTTGCTAGTATAAAGGCTTAGTAACAATGAGTTTGAGTGTCCAATGCAGGCAGACGTGCTGCAAATATCTTTGCACTAGTGGGACTAGACAAAAGTCAAATAGCCACGTTTAGGATTCCACTAGGTTCACTCAGTGTTTGCTAGTATAATGGCTTAGTTATAATGAGTTTGAGTGTGCAATGCAGGCAGACGTGCTGCAAATATCTTTGCACTAGTGGGACTAGACAAAAGTCCAATAGCCACGTTTAGGATGCCACTAGGTACACTCAGTGTTTGCTAGTATAATGGCTTAGTAACAATGAGTTTGAGTGTGCAATGCAGGCAGACGTGCTGCAAATATCTTTGCACTAGTGGGACTAGACAAAAGTCCAATAGCCACGTTTAGGATGCCACTAGGTACACTGAGTGTTTGCTAGTATAATGGCTTAGCTATAATGAGTTTGAGTGTGCAATGTAGGCAGACGTGCTGCAAATATCTTTGCACTAGTGGGACTAGACAAAAGTCCAATAGCCACGTTTAGGATGCCACTAGGTACACTGAGTGTTTGCTAGTATAATGGCTTAGTTATAATGAGTTTGAGTGTGCAATGCAGGCAGACGTGCTGCAAATATCTTTGCACTAGTGGGAGTAATCAGAAGTCCAATAGCCACGTTTAGGATGCCACTAAGTTCACTCAGTGTTTGCTAGTATAATGACTTAGTAACAATGAGTTTGAGTGTGCAATACAGGCAGACGTGCTGCAAATATCTTTGCACTAGTGGGACTAGACAAAAGTCCAATAGCCACGTTTAAGTTGCCACTAGGTTCACTCAGTGTTTGCTAGTATAATGGCTTAGTTATAATGAGTTTGAGTGTGCAATGCAGGCAGACATGCTGCAAATATCTTTGCACTAGTGGGACTAGACAAAAGTCCAATAGCCACGTTTAGGATGCCACTAGGTACACTCAGTGTTTGCTAGTATAATGGCTTAGTAACAATGAGTTTGAGTGTGCAATGCAGGCAGACGTGCTGCAAATATCTTTGCACTAGTGGGACTAGACAAAAGTCCAATAGCCACGTTTAGGATGCCACTAGGTACACTGAGTGTTTGCTAGTATAATGGCTTAGCTATAATGAGTTTGAGTGTGCAATGTAGGCAGACGTGCTGCAAATATCTTTGCACTAGTGGGACTAGACAAAAGTCCAATAGCCACGTTTAGGATGCCACTAGGTACACTGAGTGTTTGCTAGTATAATGGCTTAGTAACAATGAGTTTGAGTGTGCAATGCAGGCAGACGTGCTGCAAATATCTTTGCACTAGTGGGACTAATCAGAAGTCCAATAGCCACGTTTAGGATGCCACTAAGTTCACTCAGTGTTTGCTAGTATAATGACTTAGTAACAATGAGTTTGAGTGTGCAATGCAGGCTGACGTGCTGCAAATATCTTTGCACTAGGGGGACATTACAGAAGTCCAACAGCCACATTTAGGATGCCACTAAGTTCACTCAGTGTTTGCTAGTATAATGACTTAGTAACTATCAGTTTGAGTGTGCAATGCAGGCAGACGTGCTGCAAATATCTTTGCACTAGTGGTACTATACAGAAGTCCAATAGCCACGTTTAGGATGCCACTAAGTTCACTCAGTGTTTGCTAGTATAATGGCTTAGTAACAATGAGTTTGAGTGTGCAATGCAGGCAGACGTGCTGCAAATATCTTTGCACTAGGGGGACAATACAGAAGTCTAACAGCCACATTTAGGATGCCACTAAGTTCACTCAGTGTTTGCTAGTATAATGGCTTAGTAACTATCAGTTTGAGTGTGCAATGCAGGCAGACGTGCTGCAAATATCTTTGCACTAGTGGGACTATACAGAAGTCCAATAGCCACGTTTAGGATGACACTAAGTTCACTCAGTGTTTGCTAGTATAATCGCTTAGTTATAATGAGTTTGAGTGTGCAATGCAGGCAGACGTGCTGCAAATATCTTTGCACTAGTGGGACTATACAAAAGTCCAATAGCCACGTTTAGGATGCCACTAGGTACACTCAGTGTTTGCTAGTATAATGGCTTAGTAACAATGAGTTTGAGTGTGCAATGCAGGCAGACGTGCTGCAAATAGCTTTGCACTAGTGGGACTATACAAAAGTCCAATAGCCACGTTTAGGATGCCACTAGGTACACTCAGTGTTTGCTAGTATAATGGCTTAGTTATAATGAGTTTGAGTGTGCAATGCAGGCAGACGTGCTGCAAATATCTTTGCACTAGTGGGACTATACAAAAGTCCAATAGCCACGTTTAGGATGCCACTAGGTACACTCAGTGTTTGCTAGTATAATGGCTTAGTAACAATGAGTTTGAGTGTGCAATGCAGGCAGACGTGCTGCAAATAGCTTTGCACTAGTGGGACTATACAAAAGTCCAATAGCCACGTTTAGGATGCCACTAGGTACACTCAGTGTTTGCTAGTATAATGGCTTAGTAACAATGAGTTTGAGTGTGCAATGCAGGCAGACGTGCTGCAAATATCTTTGCACTAGTGGGACTATACAAAAGTCCAATAGCCACGTTTAGGATGCCACTAGGTACACTTAGTGTTTGCTAGTATAATGGCTTAGTTATAATGAGTTGGAGTGTGCAGAAGACAGGAGGGTACAGTGCCAGGATTGTGGGGCTCTGGGTAGAGGAATGGAAGCCTGCCTTTCTATTCCCTCCTAATGGGGAAATGCAGCGACGAAATCCCTGACCTTAGCTACACAGACGCTGTCTCTGTTTTCAGGACCTGTCACCTATGGCTCTGACCCTGCCGGTACGAGCCCTTAAAAGGACTGATAGAAAGTGCTCTCCCTAAGCTGTCTAGCGCTGTGTATGGAGCGTATACAGCAGTATCGGTGATAGGACAAAGGACGGAGCTGCGCCATTGATGTCTGACACCAAGGACGCAGAAGGCAGATAATGGCGTGCTGGAGGAAAATGTCCGGTTTTATAATGCAGGGACATGTGACATGGACATCCTATCACACATGCCGTTGCTTCTCTGGTTAAAAGTCCACTTAGCTGTGTGTGTGTCTGGGATTGGCTGCCATAATGGCCCTCCCCACTACACGCGCGCGCTTAGGGAAGGAAGACAAGGGAAAAAAAAAAAAAAGGCGATCGCCATTATACAAACAGCAGTGATCTGAAGGCGCTGTTCACGCACACCATACGCTGAAATTTCATAATAGTGTGAGTCACAGAGTGACTTACAATATTACAGCGGAAAGCCAGCTAGGAATTAGCTGTTTTTTTGCTGCTAGAACCATTATCGAACGTTTCTAGAACTATCGAGCTTTTGCAAAAAGCTCGAGTTCTAGTTCGATCTAGAACAGGCCCCAAAATCACTCGAGCCCAGAACTGGAGAACCTCGAACCTAGAACCACGCTCAACTCTACTCAGGAGGGGTGGTGCCTCCTCCCCGAACCTACAGAGGCTGTGATTGGCTGACGAACGCCGCTCAGCCAATTACAGCCACTCTAATGTTCCAGCCATTGAAAATGGCTGGAACATTGAAATCCAGCCCTGATCAGTGCTGCTGTAGCACTGGCCATTGGCTGGATCTGGGTGATCGATGCTTCACCCGCCCCCAGCTCTGATTGGAGAGACCGGTCTTGTGACCGCTCTCTCCAATCAATGTGAATCTGCGGCCTGTGACCGTCCCTGGAAGCCGAGGAGAGCGGTAAGTTGCTGTCCCCGCCACCCGCCCCTGTCCCCGATCGCCCCGCCGCTGCTCCCGATCCACCGCTGTCCCCGCCGCTGTCTCCGATCACCCCGCCGCTGCTCCCGATCCACCGCTGTCCCCGGCGCCACGCTCCTGATCCACCGCTGTCCCCGGCGCCACGCTCCCGATCCACCGCTGTCCCCGCCACTGCTCCCGATGCACCGCTGTCCCCGCCGCCGCTCCCGATCCACCGCTGTCCCCGGCACCATGCTCCCGATCCACCGCTGTCCCCGCCGCCGCTCCCGATCCAGCGCTGTCCCCGGCGCCATGCTCCCGATCCACCGCTGTCCCCGGCGCCATGCTCCCGATCCACCGCTGTCCCCGGCGCCATGCTCCCACTCCACCGCTGTCCCCGCTGCCACTCCCGCTCCACCACTGTCCCCGGCGCCACGCTCCCGATCCACCGCTGTCCCCGGCACCATGCTCCCGATCCACCGGTGTCACCGGCGCCATGCTCCCAATCCACTTCTGTCCCCGGCGCCACGCTCCCGATTCACCGTTGTCCCCGGCGCCATGCTCCCGCTCCACTGCTGTCCCCGCCTCTGCTCCCGATCCACCGCTGTCCCCGGCGCCATGCTCCCGCTCCACCGCTGTCCCCGCCGCCGCTCCCGATCCACCGCTGTCCCCGGCGCCATGCTCCCGCTCCACTGCTGTCCCCGCCGCCGCTCCCGCTCCACCGCTGTCCCCGGCGCCACGCTCCCGATTCACAGCTGTCCCCGGCGCCATGCTCCCGATCCACCGCTGTCCCCAGCGCCATGCTCCCGATCCACCGCTGTCCCCGGCGCCACGCTCCCGATTCACCGTTGTCCCCGGCGCCATGCTCCCGCTCCACCGCTGTCCCCGCCGCCGCTCCCGATCCTCCGATGTCCCCGGCGCCATGCTCCCGCTCCACCGCTGTCCCCGCCGCCGCTCCCGATGCACCGCTGTCCCCGGCGCCATGCTCCCGCTCCACCGCTGTCCCCGCCGCCGCTCCCGATCCACCGCTGTCCCCGGCGCCACGCTCCCGATCCACCATTGTCCCCGGCGCCATGCTCCCGCTCCACCGCTGTCCCCGCCGCCGCTCCCGATCCACCGCTGTCCCCGGCGCCATGCTCCCGCTCCACCGCTGTCCCCGCCGCCGCTTCCGATCCACCGCTGTCCCCGGCGCCATGCTCCCGCTCCACTGCTGTCCCCGCCGCCGCTCCCGCTCCTCTGCTGTCCCCGGCGCCACGCTCCCGATCCACAGCTGTCCCCGGCGCCATGCTCCCGATCCACCGCTGTCCCCGGCGCCATGCTCCCGATCCACCGCTGTCCCCGGCGCCACGCTCCCGATTCACCGTTGTCCCCGGCGCCATGCTCCCGCTCCACCGCTGTCCCCGCCGCCGCTCCCGATCCTCCGATGTCCCCGGCGCCATGCTCCCGCTCCACCGCTGTCCCCGCCGCCGCTCCCGATCCACCGCTGTTCCCGGCGCCATGCTCCCGCTCCACCGCTGTCCCCGCCGCCGCTCCCGATCCACCACTGTCCCCGCCGCCATGCTCGCCACTGTCCCCGCCGCCGTCGCACCCACCTTTTTCAGCCGCTGCTGCCCCCGAATCGGCCCCCACTGTTCCCGATCGGCGGCGGCCGCCGCCGACTCCTTCATCGCCTGCCCTTCTCCATCGCCACACCTCCTATCCCTCCATGTGCTGCAAGCCACCCTCCCCCCACGTGGGAAGAGGGTGGCTTGCAGCACATGTGGGGGAGGGTGGCTGGCTTGCAGCACATGTGGGGGGAGGGGTTTTTTTTCAAAAATTGCGCTGGTGTAAAGTAGACATGTGGGAAATGTTATTTAGTAACTATTTTGTGTGACATATCTCTCAGATTTATGGGCATAAAATTTCAAATTTTGAAAATTGCAAAATTTTCAAAATTTTCGCCAAATTTCCGAAATTTTCACAAATAAACGCAAAACATATCGGCCTAAATTTACCACTGACATGAAGTACAATATGTCACAAAAAAACAATCTCAGAATCGCCAGGATCCGTTGAAGTGTTCCAGAGTTATAACCTGTCAAAGTGACACTGGTCAAAATTGCAAAAAATGGCCGGGTCTTTAAGGTGAAAACAGGCTGGGGGCTGAAGGGGTTAATTTGAAGGTTTGAACAAAAATATCTGATAGAAATTGTAGGAATTGTACACATTTCTTTACAAACACTTCACATTTTAGGAGGTCAAAAGTAATTGGACAAATAAACCAAACCCTAACAAAATATTTTTATTTTCAATATTTTGTTGCGAATCCTTTGGAGGCAATCACTGCCTTAACTCTGGAACCCATGGACATCACCAAACGCTGGGTTTCCTCCTTCTTAATGCTTTGCCAGGCCTTTACAGCCGCAGCCTTCAGGTCTTGCTTGTTTGTGGGTCTTTCCGTCTTATGTCTGCATTTGAGCAAGTGAAATGCATGCTCAATTGGGTTAAGATCTGGTGATTGACTTGGCCATTGCAGAATGTTCCACTTTTTTGCACTCATGAACTTCTGGGTAGCTTTGGCTGTATGCTTGGGGTCATTGTCCATCTGTACTATGAAGCGCCGTCCGATCAACTTTGTGGCATTTGGCTGAATCTGGGCTGAAAGTATATCCCGGTACACTTCAGAATTCATCCGGCTACTCTTGTCTGCTGTTATGTCATCAATAAACACAAGTGACCCAGTGCCATTGAAAGCCATGCATGCCCATGCCATCACGTTGCCTCCACCATGTTTTAGAGAGGATGTGGTGTGCCTTGGATCATGTGCCGTTCCCTTTCTTCTCCAAACTTTTTTCTTCCCATCATTCTGGTAGAGGTTGATCTTTGTCTCATCTGTCCATAGAATACTTTTCCAGAACTGAGCTGGCTTCATGAGGTGTTTTTCAGCAAATTTAACTCTGGCCTGTCTATTTTTGGAATTGATGAATGGTTTGCATCTAGATGTGAACCCTTTGTATTTACTTTCATGGTGTCTTCTCTTTACTGTTGACTTAGAGACAGATACACCTACTTCACTGAGAGTGTTCTGGACTTCAATTGATGTTGTGAACGGGTTCTTCTTCACCAAAGAAAGTATGCGGTGATCATCCACCACTGTTGTCATCCGTGGACGCCCAGGCCTTTTTGAGTTCCCAAGCTCACCAGTCAATTCCTTTTTTCTCAGAATGTACCCGACTGTCGATTTTGCTACTCCAAGCATGTCTGCTATCTCTCTGATGGATTTTTTCTTTTTTTTCAGCCTCAGGATGTTCTGCTTCACCTCAATTGAAAGCTCCTTAGACCGCATGTTGTCTGGTCACAGCAACAGCTTCCAAATGCAAAACCACACACCTGTAATCAACCCCAGACCTTTTAACTACTTCATTGATTACAGGTTAACGAGGGAGACGCTTTCAGAGTTAATTGCAGCCCTTAGAGTCCCTTGTCCAATTACTTTTGGTCCCTTGAAAAAGAGGAGGCTATGCTTTACAGAGCTATGATTCCTAAACCCTTTCTCCGATTTGGATGTGAAAACTCTCATATTGCAGCTGGGAGTGTGCACTTTCAGCCCATATTATATATATAATTGTATTTCTGAACATGTTTTTGTAAACAGCTAAAATAACAAAACTTGTGTCACTGTCCAAATATTTCTGGACCTAACTGTATATACAGTTGGAACCAGACGTTTACATACACTATCTAAAAAGACACATCTGCATGTTTTTTTCACTATCTGACATGAAGTCAGCGTAAACCTTTCCCATTTTAGGTCAATTAGGAACCAAAATTATATTTGCCAAATGCCAGAATAATGAGGGAGAGAGAGAGAATGTTTTAAGGCATTTTTATTACTTTTTGCAAAGTCAAAAATTTACATACATTTCATTACTATTTGGTACCATTACCCTTAAACTGTAAGACCTAAGGCCCGTCACACGCAGCGATATCGCTAGCGATATCGCTAGTGAGCGTACCCGCCCCCGTCGTTTGTGTGTCAAGGGCAAATCACTGCCCGTGGTGCACAATATCATTCGGAGCCATCACACGGACTTACCTGCCTAGCGACGTCGCTGTGGCCGGAGAACCGCCTCCTTTCTAAGGGGGCGGTTCATGCGGCGTCACAGCGGCATCACTAAGTGGCTGCCCAATAGAAGCGGAGGGGCAGAGATGAGCGGCCGTAACATCCCGCCCATCTCCTTTCTGCCTCATTGCCGGCGGCCGCGGGTAAGCTATTGTTCGTCGTTCCCGGGGTGTCACACGTAGCGATATGTGCTGCCTCGGGAACGATGAACAGTCTGCGTCTTCAACAATCAACGATTTTTTGAAAATGAACGACGTGTCAACGATGGACGATTTGGTGAGTATTTTCCATCATTAACGGTCACTCGTTGGTGTCACACGCAACGACGTTGCTAACGATGCCGGATGTGCGTCATGGAATCCGTGACCCCGGCGATATATCGTTAGATACGCCGTTGCGTCTGACGGGGCCTTTACTGAAAACATTTTGTAAATCCTTCCACAAGCTTCTCACAATAGTTGGCAGAACTTTATGCCCATTCATCCTGACAGAACTGGTGTAATTGAGCCATGTTTGTAGGTTGCCTTCGTCACACCAACCTTTTCAGGTTTGCCCATAAATTTTCAATAAAATTGAGATCAGGGCTTTGGGATATCCACTCCAAACATTGACATTGGCCTTAAGCCTTAAGCCAGCTTGGCAGTATGCTACAGGTCACTGTCCATTGGAAGACCCATTTTCGTCCACATTTTAAGTTCCTTGCTGATATCTTGAGAGTTGCTTCAGTATTGGGTTGATATGCACATATCTGACCAAACCACATTCATCTCTGGTACACAGAAGCCATCTCCTTCCTGAGCAGTATGATGGCTGGACATTCCCATCTTGTTTGTACTTGCATATATATGTTTGTACAGATGATAAGGCACCTTCAGGTATCTGGAAATTGCACCCAAGGATGAACCAGACTTGTGCAAGTCCACAATTCTCTTCCTGAGATCCTGACTGATTTCTTTTGACCTTCCCTTGATGCTACACAAAGAAGCAGTGTATTTACAGTGAGCATTAAAATTCATCCACAGGTATGTCTATAGTTAATAGATGTTGCCAATAAACCTATAAGAAGCTTCCAAAGACATGGCATCATTATATGGGCTGTCCCATATTGTTTAAAGGCATTGTACTGTAAAGGTCGCTTTACACGCTACAATATATCTTACGATGTGTCGGCGAGGTCACGTCGTAAGTGACACACATCCGGTATCATAAGTTACATTGTAGCATGTAACAGCTACGTGCGATTGCGATTGAATGGTAAAGCGTTCATCGCATGCACGTCGTTCAGTTCCTAAAAATTGAACGTCAGGTTGTTCATCATACCCGGGGTAGCACACATCGCAGTGTGTGACACCTCGGGAACAATGAACAGATCTTACCTACATCCTGCGGCTCCCGCTAGCAATGCGGCAGGAAGGAGGTGGGCGGGATGTTTATGTCCCGCTCATCTCCGCCCCTTCGCTTCTATTGGCCGGCTTCCGCGTGACGTCGATGTGACGCCGAACGTCCCTCCCACTCCAGGAAGTGGATGTTCGCCGCCCACATCGAGGTCATATGGACGGGTAAGTACGTGTGATGGGGAATTATTCATTTGTGCGACACGTTCAACAAATTGAATGTGCCACACATACGATGGGGGAGGGTACATTCGCATACGATATCGTTTGCTGAATCGTATGGTGAAAAGCAGGCTTTAGTGTATATAAACTTTTGACTTTGCAGAAAGTGATACGCTACCAGAGCGCTGACGTCAAAGGCAGGAGCCGCTTGCCTCTAATTGGCCAGCACGCTGCCTTTCAGTAGCGTCTGACAGAGGAAATTTCTCCCTCGTCGCAATGGTTACCCGATACACATAGCTCACCGCTACAGGATGTGTATCGGATAACCATCGCGATGAGGGAGGAACTTCCTCTGTCAGATGCTACTCAAAGGCAGCACGCTAGCCAATCAGAGGCAAGCGGTTCCTGCCTTTGACGTCAGCGATCTGTCAGCAGAAGTTCCGACATCGGTCGCGATGGTTACCCGATACACATCTTGTACCGATGAACTGCAAGTCCCAGGAGGCCGGTGATGGAACGGAAGGTAAGGTGAGCATAATACTTGTGTGTGCGTTCGTGTTTGTGCATGTTTGTATGTGTTTGTGTTTGCCTTCCATTGTTTTCAATGGTATTCGAAGGTGTTTGACGAATGTTCGTCAAACGTTTGATGAACACACCCGCCGCTCGACAAACCGAACCAAACTCGAACACTAGGATGGTGGCTCATCTCTACTCTTTAGCCACATGGGTCAATCATAGTTACCAGGAATGACCCAAGGATGTCTCCCGTGAAAAGAAACCTACACACCTGGCTCCAGTCTTCCAAAGACCATTGGCTGAACCCATGCAGGTGGATGATATTAAGATGTGTGAATATCGAGGAGGACAACACCAAGCCTTGGGGTTGTGCTTCTACTTTGGAAGAGCGGAGCACTTTACCCAGGCCTGTCCTTTGAGACCAGAACCCTCTTACCTTGGCTCAGCAGGTGGTCTCCCTAGGTGAAAGCAGTTCCTCTTCTTCTTTTGCTTTGTCTGTGTTCATATAGTATGGAGGAATTCAGTTCTCTGACACAGCTCATCTGGACTTGAAAAGAAAACGTTTTCAGCTCACCTGACACACGAAGCCGCGAAAAATTCTGGGAATGCACGTGGTCCGCTGGCAAGTCCAAGCCAGCTGGCAGACAACACTTGGAAAGGGAGAAATGGACCCAGCACCGATTCCAAATATATTAAAAAGTTTTTCTTTATTGATGCATGGTTAAAAATTTATATGAAGACCATAATGAAAGATGTAATGCATAGCACTTAACGCGTTTCGGACTCCATAAAATTAAAAGCAAAAAAACTAGTCCTTAATCATAAGGACGTGAATCCTGTTTACTACGATTAACGAGCGCAAATCGTCAAAATCATATGATCGGTGTAGCGTCGTTCATTTCCATAATTTCGGAAGGACCGATGTTACGATGTTCCTCGTTCCTGCGGCAGCATACATCGCTGTGTGTGAAGCCGCAGGAGTGAGGAACATCTCCTTACCTGCGTCCCAGCTGCAATGAGGAAGGAAGGAGGTGGGCGGGATGTTTACGTCCCACTTATCTCTGCCCCCCTGCTTCTATTGGCCGCCTGCCGTGTGACGTCGCTGTGACGCTGCACGTCCCACCTCCTTAGGAAGGAGGTGGTTCGCCGGCCAGAGCGACGTCACAGGGCAGGTAAGCGCATGTGAAGCTGCCATAGCGATAATGTTCGCTACGGCAGCTATCGCACTCGGCATCGCTACCATCGGCTTGCAATGTCGTAGTGTGCAAAGTACCCCTTAGTCTTCTGAGGTATCATCTTGCCATCCTGTCCTGTCTCCTGTCTGTCAGCTGACTACCATTGACTTTTTCAAGAGGAAAGAGGAATCTCATGGTGTCTCTGAATCCTCTGGGATGACTTTCTCAGTTTCCAGTTCCGTATCCCGGAGAAAGCCTTCTAAACTAATGTCATCCAGATTACACCTTCCACCATCCATCTCTTCCTCCATCAACCCTGTGGACAACATTCTGGAGAAGAAATCTCCATCTGGCCTGTTGTAAAGGGGGCAAAAGGGCTGTTAATGTAGCACTGGCGTCCCTGCACCTGTCACCCTCTTTCCTGCAGGGACGCATACTCACTCACCACTGCAGCTGTCCCACACCACGCTGCCTAGCTTCCCCATGTTCCTACCCATTGGTGTTCTCTGCTTCCCTCTCCCAGAACCTGTGCACGCCGCACAGGTCCTCCAGTAGTGTTTGTAGGGTCTGCGTGCGCACTGCTGCCCTTCTCTTAAAGGGTCAGCATGTAATTTCCTAGCAGTGCCCCTCAGCCCTAGTTTGCTGTGCGTCCTCGTGTCAGTGTACAGTGAACTTTGCCTGTTTCTCAGCCATGATGGTACCTCTGTGTCCGTTAACCCTGGCTGTCCTTTCTGCCTCAGCTTCCTCGTCAATCTCTGCTACACTACTGATTGTGTCCATCCAACGTGGTTGTGCTATCTGCCTCAGCTGCAACAGTGGTCTCAGCCATACTAGTGACTTTGTCAGTCCTTCCTAGCCATGCCATCTGTCTCAGCCTTCTCTGTGAACCCTGCTGTACTAGAATTACATAAAAAAAACCTGACCCGCACATTCAACGTCACACCTGAACAGTTGCCAACTGAAAACACATTATAACTACAAAAATACAGCTGCACTCTAAATTGCTAATATTGAATAAGGGAACTAAGGCATTGCATCACTGCTATAGGAACACTTGAAAAAAGATACACGTAGCCTATGTATTGGCCAATGCATGGGACATATCAAAGACAAGGTGATCTTTTATATATACAGTGCCTACAAGTAGTATTCAACCCCCTGCAGATTTAGCAGGTTTGATAAGATGCAAATAAGTTAGAGCCTGCAAACTTCAAACAAGAACAGGATTTATGAACAGATGCATAAATCTTACAAACCAACAAGTTATTTTGCTCAGTTAAATTTTGATAAATTTTCAACATAAAAGTGTGGGTCAATTATTATTCAACCCCTAGGTTTAATATTTTGTGGAATAACCCTTGTTTGCAATTACAGCTAATAATCGTCTTTTATAAGACCTGATCAAGCCGGCACAGGTCTCTGGAGTTATCTTGGCCCACTCTTCCATGCAAATCTTCTCCAAGTTATCTAGGTTCTTTGGGTGTCTCATGTGGACTTTAATCTTGAGCTCCTTCCACAAGTTTTCAATTGGGTTAAGGTCAGGAGACTCACTAGGCCACTGCAACACCTTGATTTTTTCCCTCTTGAACCAGGCCTTGGTTTTCTTGGCTGTGTGCTTTGGGTCGTTGTCTTGTTGGAAGATGAAATGACGACCCATCTTAAGATCCTTGATGGAGGAGCGGAGGTTCTTGACCAAAATCTCCAGGTAGGCCGTGCTATCCATCTTCCCATGGATGCGGACCAGATGGCCAGGCCCCTTGGCTGAGAAACAGCCCCATAGCATGATGCTGCCACCACCATGCTTGACTGTAGGGATGGTATTCTTGGGGTCGTATGCAGTGCCATCCAGTCTCCAAACGTCACGTGTGTGGTTGGCACCAAAGATCTCGATCTTGGTCTCATAAGACCAGAGAACCTTGAACCAGTCTGTCTCAGAGTCCTCCAAGTGATCATGAGCAAACTGTAGACGAGCCTTGACATGACACTTTGAAAGTAAAGGTACCTTACGGGCTCGTCTGGAACGGAGACCATTGCAGTGGAGTACGTTACTTATGGTATTGACTGAAACCAATGTCCCCACTGCCATGACATCTTCCCGGAGCTCCTTCCTTGTTGTCCTTGGGTTAGCCTTGACTCTTCGGACAAGCCTGGCCTCGGCACGGGTGGAAACTTTCAAAGGCTGTCCAGGCCGTGGAAGGCTAACAGTAGTTCCATAAGCCTTCCACTTCCGGATGATGCTCCCAACAGTGGAGACAGGTAGGCCCAACTCCTTGAAAAGGGTTTTGTACCCCTTGCCAGCCTTGTGACCCTCCACGATCTTGTCTCTGATGGCCTTGGAATGCTTCTTTGTCTTTCCCATGTTGACCAAGTATGAGTGCTGTTCACACGTTTTGGGAGGGTCTTAATTAGTCAGAAAAGGCTGGAAAAAGAGATAATTAATCCAAACATGTGAAGCTCATTGTTCTTTGTGCCTTAAATACTTCTTAATACTTTAGGGGAACCAAACAGAATTCTTGTGGTTTGAGGGGTTGAATAATAAATGACCCTCTGAATAAACTTTTCACAATTTTAAAAAAAAATAAAAAAAGAAAAAACATTCTTTTTTGCTGCAGTGCATTTCACACTTCCAGGCTGATCTACAGTCCAAATGTCACAATGCCAAGTTAATTCCGAATGTGTAAACCTGCTAAATCTGCAGGGGGTTGAATACTACTTGTAGGCACTGTATATATACCGGGACCCTAACCTGAAATACCGGTATCTGGGTTAAAACCCACATATCTGGGCAGAAAGGATCCAACTATTAAAGAGTGTGGACTCAACCTGGTTACAGGGCAGATGCTTAGTCAGAAAGAAATGCATTACAATTTTATAAAAAAAAACTGACTCACACATCCAACAGGTGTGAACAGGTGCTATCTGAAAACACATTATAACTGCAAAAATACAGCTGCACTCTAAAATGCTAACATTAGAGTGCAGTTCTGTGGGTGTGCTAACATGCTAAAAAGGAACTAACACCCTTGCAACTAGTTCCTGGCCTCATTAGCATATCATAAAGGATCTTTAGAAATACTATTTCTAAAGATCTCTTTATATTTGCTGCTAAATGCAGGGACAGTTAGGCAGTGATTAGCAATATGCACCCAGAAATGCTCATGATTCTGGGTGAAAAATTGCACGTAGCAGATTCACTTTAAGGGAAATTTCTGCTGTTTGCTTTTTAAGGACTCTGGAAATGCTACACGGTGTCCACAATCTATTTTATCCAAATTTGATGTAGAAAAATTAAATTACACTTTCCTTTCTGAGGCCTTCTGTGTGCCCAAACATTAATTTTTGACCACATATAGGGTATCACAGCACTAGGGAGAAATTGCTTAGGACATTTATGTCTTGCTAAATTCTACTAAAAAGGGGGCTGAAAGCCCGTACTTTCGAAGCGCTCACTGATATCCTAATCAGGCACGAATACTAAGATTCTTTATAGCAAGATACTCTTTATTTTAATAGCACATGAATAGTCAATGGTACATAGGCATTAGAACTACTTTATAATCATAGAATCTTATACAATAACAGAAATATGCATCAACATTACCGTTACGTTGTAGCAATCCTTTCTCATCGGAGTTACTCGATTAGTGATAAGGAACAACATGGCATTTGCATCACAGGAACAGTGCGTCCACTTGAGCGTCCTGGAAATGTCCCTAATCATTCAGCGAGTCCTGTCTTTTTATAAGAAAATTTGTAGTCGTGTGCAAATGCAGTATTGCAATTGTGACCAGCATGTGACAGCTGAGTCATGTTCATGTAACTTGACTACAAACTGCTGTGGGCACCAGCAGCCTCCTGCACATTTCCTGTGCATTCTGCCAGTTGACCACAGTTTTCCTGGAGATATTGCAAAGAGCCGTGAATTTTACATGTTAGCTTCCTTGCACCTGTCGTCAACCAACCATAGTTTCCTGACTGTGGAGCTGTAAATGTTACTTCCTCGTTAGTGGTTTGTTCAAGTCTAACAATAATTCGTATGCTTGGTCATAGTGAAATAGGTTCAACCAGAGGACATCTCTCTCTGATACTGAATTATTTATGGATCAAATAATATCTCGGATCACTATCTTTTGATTATGATCTCTATCTAAATCACACTCATTCTTCAGTCATATCACATTGGTATCACAATTTTGTAGTTGATTTTTTCCAATTACCCCTTATGAAGATTACAAACTTGTTGTAATTCAATATTTTAATGGAAAACAAATAATTTGTTATTTTCACACCCAAATGTTATATTCTGTGAAGCATCTGTGTTTCAAAATTCTCCACACAAATGCTCAACACGCCCCTAGATTTATTCTTTCAGTGGTTTACTTTCCAAACTGTAGTAGCTTTTGGTTGTTTCTGCTGTTTTGGCACCTCAACAGCCTTGAAGATTAGACATAATGTCCACAAGCAATTCCAGGTAAATTTCTTCTCCAAACTTCAAATTGATCTTTTTCCTTGCCAAGCACTGCCATGTGCCCAAACTTTAGTTTTTGACCATATAAAAGGTTTCGGCATGTTGGCAAGAAATGCATAATAAAGTATGATCTACATTTTTCTTATTATATTATCTCTTGTGAAAATACAAATTTAGGGCTAAAATTAAATTTTACTGGAAACATCCATTTTTACATTTTCATATTCAAATGTTTTAAAGCTCTGTAAAGCAACTGAGGGTTGAAAAGGCTCAACACAAATGTAGTTGAAGTCCTTGAGCGTTCCAATTTCAAAAATGGGGTCACTTGTTGGGTTATCTGCGGTTTTGGCACTTTAGGGACAAATCTAACATGGTGCCACAACCTTTTCCAGACCAATTTGCACTCTAAAAATGCCATAGCGCTCTGCTCTTTTCAAGAAGTGCTATTCACCCAAACAGCATTAGACTGGCTACCGGAGGAATTGTGGAGCCCCGCATTACCTTCAGGTCGCCTCAGGGTCTTCAGGGACTTCCAGTGCTGGGAATCTTCTGACAACAGGGCGGTCTGGTTAACTTCAATGGGAATCGTAACGCCACTCTCGGTAATTGTGGTCAGGGGATCACCGCCACTGCAGTTTGGGGAGCGCCTGGGGCTGATGGTAGATGCAGTCAGTTGTTGTGGCATCCCGAGAGTGAGGCTAGCCCCAGGGCCCAGTGTAAGTGTGTAGTACCACAGGTTGCAGAAGAAGTCACACAAATGCAGCAATGTCTTTAGGGTTTTTACTCACTTTCAGATGGTAGCTGTGAGTCAACCCGGGTGATGCTATGATGAACCAGGTGGAACCATGTATCCCTTCGGCTGATGTAGCGGTGACTGCTGACTCGCCTTCCTAGCCCTTCTTGTTTGGGGTGACTCCTACTTTTAGTATTGCGGGGATCACCCAGGGAAGTCGCAACTGCCGTTCTCCCCTTTCTGGCCTGTTTGCTGGCAGCGTGGAGCGTGGACCAAGGTTAAGACGGCTCCAGGCTCAATCCTCCTTATGGGCCCCCTCATTTCTGCTGATGCTGCGGACTCTGTGTGGTTCGGTGAGGTACATTTAGTACCCTCACCAGCAGGTTTAGCAGGCCAAAAAAATGGGTTCCTGCTCTAGGGACCTGTTTCCCCGTGCGGGCTTGGTCCACCGGTAGTCCCCTTACTCAGCCACCTCTTCGCTAGGTGGATTTCAGGCGGCACCACTCGGTAGCCTCTCTCCCCCGCCAGCAGCCACTACAGGTGCAGGGTCTGATAGGGTCCTGCTCCTCTTCTCTACCCTCCAGACTCAGCTCCTCCACTCCTTCTCCTTTGGCTGCCACTGCACACTCCCTGTCTCCAGTCCCAGTACCCACCACTAGCTGGGATGCAAGGGCCACGCCCCCTCCCTGGGACTGCTCAGGGGTCCCCTCTAAGCTGTGTGTGTTCCTGATTACTTCGTGCCTGTGTGTCCACACCCTAGTCAGCCTTTGGGATTACCTGTTTTTTACTCACTCATTCTGAGTGCAGTACTCAGTGGTGATTGACCAGGTCAGGGGCGCCACATTCCCCCTTAGTTACCAACAGCACGTCCTCGGGCTGTAAAAACAAGAAAGGTTTAAAGTGCAAACTTGTAAAACATTTAAAACAGTATAAAAACATCATAAAACATTCAAACCAGGTACCATACCTCACTACCCTCCACCCACAAGTCTGTTAACTCACCCAACACCCTCTGGTCTTCTCTCTTGAGGTTGGTGGTTAAGGGTAAGCCCCTTCACAGTTGAGCCGCGCCTATGGAAACTCCTGGCAGGAATGTAGAGGCGGCGTTCTTGGTCAGTGTCGCTTCAGACAGGGTACCCACTTCTTTGTGGTGGAGAGCCAGGCCCCATAAACAGGCATGCTCCCTTGTCGTAGGCGAGCCAGGCCCCATAAACAGGCATGCTCATGGCTTTTGGACAGCAAGCGCCATCACAGGGGTGCTTCCAGGTGGTGCAGAGCCAGGCCCCATAAACAGGCGTGCTCTGGTTGGTACCTCTAGGGTAACTATACACACTGGGAGAGTTTGTGGCTATAGCCAGTTCTTAGCCTTATGGTCCGTATTAGAAATGCACAAAACCAGGTGCAAAGAATTTTTCAAAAGGTTCACACTATAGTTCTTGTGGGCACATCGTTTTGAACTTTTTCAACGTTGCTTCAACTGATAACTGTAACTTTTCTTTCTGTTCTCCTCTCGCTGGTGCTGGGCACTGCTCTTGTACTGTCATCTGTAACTGTAGTGTCATCTGATGTTTCATCTTGATCTGTAGCTGTATCTGTAGCTGTATCTTTAGCTGTAACTGTAGCTGTGTCTTCTTCTGGTGGTGATAACTTTGGGGACTGAGCGGGAGTAGCAGGGCTGTAGCTGGAGCTCTTCGGGCATGGCACTACGTCAAGAGAATACCAGCCCCTTTCACCTTTGTGCCTGGTGAATTCCACTAGGTCTCCCATTCTTAGGTCACAACCAGAGTGTCCTCTGGGCAGGGGGGACCGGACCTCTCTTCGGCTTACAAAAATACACTCCTTGATGCCAGGCGCCACTATGAAGCCGTAGCCACTTCTCAGGCTGAATTCCTCAACCACTCCGCGGTGGAGAGGACCTCTGACCTGGTGCTTGGCTTTTCTGAGAGACTGCTTCTCCTCAAGATTTCGGGCTGACACCTCTTCTTGCTGCTTGTCTGGGGTAGGCTGCATAGGGAGTGGTCTTGATCTACCACGGCGCCGTACTCTGCTGGTTGGCCTCTGCATCACTGCCACTTCACTGTCTGCGGGCTCCCAGGTGACACTCATACTGGGCATGAAGATGGTCAGTTCTTCTTCAGCAGAGGGTATCGCAACCTCTTCCCAGCGGGAGTAGGGCAATATCTCAACCTCCTGGCCTCCCTTACTTGCTAAGGGTGCTGCTTCCTCCTGCATCCATTTGAGGATCGTCACTTCAGCCTCCATGCTTCCCCTCCTCCCCCTTAGTGGTCTTGAACACTCCTCTGGTTGCTCCGGAAGCAGCGCTGGGGACAGGCATTCATCAGAAGGACAGGATGGTGGGCTCTTCTTAGCCGAAGAAGGTGTCGGGACCATTTCGAGTCCAGATGACCACCTGGAGACTATGTATCTGTCCACCAGGTCTTTGGGGAAACGTGCACTCAGCTCCTCCTTGAGACGCAGGAAAACTGGGTCTTCTCCCGGAGGCGACGCAGCACCCGGTTCTTCAGTTGTCGGCTGGGTCGCGGTGGCTGCTTCTGCTTTGAAGGCTGGGGTAGACGGCGTTGCGGCCTGGTCTGGTCTCTCCGGGCGGGACGCTGCTGTGGCCTGGTCTGGTCTGGCCAGATGGGGCGTTGCTGTGGCCTGGTCTGATTTGGCCGAATGGAGCGTAGCAGCTGGGGCCTCAGCAGGAACTGCAGCGGGGATCACCGCGGGCATCGCAGCATGGATCACAGCGGGCATCGCTACAGGGATCGCCTCCGGTAACAGCGCCGGCGGGGTCAGCATAGCCGAACGGGCAGGGGCAGCATGGGACTCACCCAAATGCATCAGCATGGGGGTCTGGGTGGTCACCTCTCGGCTCAGCACTTGTAGCGCAGTCCACCTCTCGTAGGCCCGAACCGCCGCAGCCAGCTCCCGTAGCTCTGAGCGCCCTTCCATCACTTGCTGCATTATTCTCGCTTGCAGTCAGTCACAAAACTGGGCGAGCTCCCAGTCCCACCAGGCAGCGGAACCTGGTTCTGGTTCACTGCGCGCGGACGCCATTCTTCCTGCGTCGCTGCTCACCAGGTCCTCTCTGCAGTCTCCTAGTTTTGCTTCCTCCAGCAGACTCGTTACTTTTCCTTCCTTTTCCACCAGCCTGGAACATCTCCGCTGGGTAAGGTCAGATTCACCCTCATCGTTCGTGAGGTCAGAGCGCTCCAGGGGTTCTCAGGGTAGCCACACCTCTTCGTGGGTGGTTACTTCTTCTTGCGTGGGCTGCTGTGTTTCTTGGTGCACTTTCTGCGGTGGCAATATGGCGGCGCTTCAAATTTTTCAAATGGAACGCCAAAGCACATGGTCACCTGTCTTAACAGGTCTAGTCCTGATCCTGTTCATGATGCCAGATGTGGAGCCCCACATTACCTTCAGGTCGCCTCAGGATCTTCAGGCAGGTCAGGTTAACTTCAATGGGAATCATGACGCCACTCTCGGTAATTGCGGTCAGGGGATGACTGCCACTGCAGTTTGGGGAGCGCCTGGGGCTGATGGTAGATGCAGTCAGTTGTTGTGGCCTCCCGAGAGTGGGGCTTGCCCCAGGGCACAGTGTAAGTGTGTAGTACCACAGGTCACAGAAGAACTCAGACACATGCAGCAATGTCTTTCAGGGTTTTTACTCACTTTCAGATGGTAGCTGTGAGTCAACCCGGGTGATGCTATGATGAACCAGGTGGAACCAAGTATCCCTTCGGCTGATGTAGGGGTAACTACTGACTCGCCTTCCTAGCCCTTCTTGTTTGGGGTGACTCCTACTTGTAGTATTGCGGGGATCACCCAGGGAAGTCGCAACTGCCGTTCTTCCCTTTCTGGCCCGTTTGCTGGCAGTGTGGACCAACGTTAAGATGGCTCCAGGCTCAATCCTCCTTATGGGCCCCCTCATTGCTGCTGATGCTGCGGACTCTGTGTGGTTCGGTGAGGTACATTTAGTACCCTCACCAGCAGGTTTAACAGGCCAAGAAAATGGGTTCCTGCTCTAGGGACCTGTTTCCCCTTGCGGGTTTGGTCCACCGGTAGTCCTCTTACTCAGCCACCTCTTCGCTAGGTGGATTTTAGGCGGCACCACTGGGTAGCCTCTCTCCCCCGCCAGCAGCCACTACAGGTGCAGGGTCTGATAGGGTCCTGCTCTACCCTCCAGACTCGGCTCCTCCACTCCTTCTCCTTTGGCTGCCACTGCACACTCCCTGTCTCCAGTCCCACTACCCACCACTAGCTGGGATGCGAGGGCCACGACCCTCCCTGAGACTGCCCAAGGGTCCCCTCTAAGCTGTGTGTGTTCCTCGTTACTTCGTGTCTGTGTGTCCACACCCTAGTCAGCCTTTGGGATTACCTGCTTTGTACTCTCTAATCATGATTGCAGTACTCAGTGGTGCCTGACCAGGTCAGGGGCGCCACAGAATCTCCAATAATACCAGGCCTGGCAGCAGTTACCTGCACTGAACTCCGGAGCTCTCACCTGAGCTCCGGAGTGCAGCCTGGAATGAACTCGGAGTTTGCAGGACTGAACCGCGAGCGCCGAATGATTGATTCCCCAGCGATTGCGGGTCAGTTCATGACAGCGGCAGACAGGCTGCGCTGCAATCCGGATCTCAGGTGACAGCTCCGAAGTGCAGCCCAGCCTGTCTGCAGCTGTCATGAACTGAACTGCAATCGCCGGGGAATCAATTACTCAGCACTCGCGGTTCAGTCCAGGCTGCACTCCAGAGCTCAGGTGAGAGCTCCAAAGTTCAGTACAGGTAACCGCGGCCAGGCTTGGTATTACTGGAGATTCCTCCGGTAGCCAGGCCGGCGCTGCACCCAAACAATAGCTTTTGACCACATCAGGCCATGAAGCATCTGTGTTAATGACAATTTTTTTTTTTTAGCAAACTATGGTTTCCATTTTTTCCTGTTACTTTTAGTGAAAATTGCAAACTTGCAGCTAAACAAAACTTCACTGGAATAATTTAAGTTTCCATTTTCGTATCCATATACTACAAAATGTTGTCAAGTATAAATGGGTAAAAATGGACAACCACACCTCAGGTTGTCATTGGCATAGGTGTAACCAGGATCTCTATATACACTAACAAGTAAAAGGATAACAATGCTTTGAGCATGGGACTACCTTTATTTTATAGACAATCATCTTGGCATTCTGATACATAAATTTGACTTGCAAATATTTAGCAGAGGATTAATTATGCAGATTCTTGTCATTTTACTGCATTCTTACTGTTTTGCTTCTAAAAATATAAATTCTAATTTTTATTTTTTTTAGCATTTTGTAAACCCACTTTTGGCCTTCAACACTGCCTGAATCCTTCTGAGCAGGCTCTCAATAAGATTCAAACAAGTCTCTACCGAAGTCTGACCCCAGGTCTCATCTACAAGTTCCCAATGTTGGTGCATACTTGCCGACTCACTTGAGCATGTATACAGCTTTTCTTCAACTCTAGATGAAGTAACTGCATACTTAAACCCCATACCTGGACAACCTATTTAATTTTTCGGAAACACCTGAAAGAATAACAAATTCCTGACAGCAGTTTATAATAGTTTGTGGGGTGCAATTAAAATAATATAACTTTTAGGGTTGTTTTTTTCCAATATATGGTCTCTTAAAGTAACTTAAAAACTGAAAAAGACTATTAAAAATATGATGGGCTGCTGATAAGTGTTTGGCTTTGTGATCTTTTTTATGTTTCTATGGTAATGAATGTTACATCACATGAAAGTGTTTTGTGTCTAATATACAGTATGTTTTCAAAATTTGTGTTTGTTGCTAATGGCAACAGTTTTCTACTCATGCGGGAAAACAAAATAGTGGAGTCTAATGCAATATTCACATCAACTGAGAGTAGAGGAGTGATAAAATTATTGTTTCTGCAAGGAAAGTCCGCAAAGGATATGCATGGTGATATGTCGCAGACATTGAGGGATCAATGCGCTTCATATTCCACAGTAAAGAACTGGGTTGCCAAATTTAAAATGGGCCACTTCAGCACCAATGATGAGGAATATCCAGGATGATCAAGAGTGGATGTTGTTTCAGAGATCGTCAATGCTATGCACAACTTCATAATGGAAAATCGACGAATTTCAGCAAAAGCAATATCAGACATCAAGGGGATTTCCTGTGGACATGTTTGTGTCATTATTAGGGCTGAATGAATCTGCCAAAATCCTGAACCAGCGGATCCCTGCCGGATTGACCAAATTTCAGGATCCGCTCCGGATTCCAGTGCCCATATAAGTCTATTGGGACCAGAATCCAGATATTAAAAACGTTTGTGGAAGGGACAGGGGGGTAGAAGCGCGCACGGTGTACTCACCCGAGGATGTGTCATGGCGGCAAACTCTTTCTGGGTTACGTTTTCCCTTCCGGAGCCGACAATTGAATATTCATTGTTTTGCCCACCCACTGGCACGTGTAATTGGTTGCAGCTAGACGCGCCCCTACCCTGAGTGGCAATGTGTCATCTGACTGCAACGAATCACAGGCAGCAGTTCGGTCGGTGGGCGGGGATAGCAGTGCAAATGTCTGCGGGTCAGTATGGTGAACTTGCATGTCTTTCAGCAACATATGCATGTTCCTGGCAGAAGTGTGTGGCTGTGTCGGTGATGAGCTGTCAGACTCGTACAAGTATGACATGATATCAGCTGACACAGCCTGCGCTCTCTGAGCATGAGTGTGCATGTGCACAAAAACACATGGACACTCCTGTCAGAAGTGTGCGCAGCTGTGTCGGTGATGCAGCTTTTTTTTATTATTTAAATAAATAATTAAAAAAAAACCAATGTGTAGTCCCCCCTAATTTTTATTCCCAGCCATTATAATGCCAGCTGGGGGCTGGTATTCTCAGCCCACAGCCGCCTGCTATTGCCGCATCTATTTGATGTGACAATCCCAGTGCAATACCGGCTCTTCTCGATTGTCCTGGTGTGGTGGCAATCAGGGTAATAAGAGGTTAATAGCAGTGCACAGCTGCTACTAAGCCCTAGGTTACTGTGATAACAGGCGTCTATGAGATACCTGCATCAAACTAACCTGTAAATGAATGTAAATAAACACAGACACAGAGAAAAATCCTTTATTTGGAATAAGGTACAAAACACACACCCTCCTTCACCTCTTTATTAACCCCCAAAACCCTGCAGATCCGGCGTAATCCACATGTCCCATGCTGCTTCCTCTCTGATACATAGCCAGTGCCCATAGAGCACGACTGCTGGCTGTGCAGACAATGACAGCCGCGATGACTGCACGGCAAGCAGATACTGTCAGAGGCTGGGGGCACATCTGCCTACAATCAATCACAGATGAAACGACGACTGGTGGCCAGGGAAAACACGGAAAGCTGTGTGTATACAATGCACACTAAAAGAAGTGAATGCGTGACCCGGAAGCAGTGTGCCGCCATGACACCGAGTCTCGGTAAGTATGAAACGCTGTTTTATTTCTGTTTTTCTTTATTTTTCAATTATTTTCCCCAGTGCTGGTTCCGGATCTTGCTCCCGGAATTCCAGATCCGGATCTGGCACCCAGAAATCTCAGCCCTAGTCATTATCCATGAAGATGAAGAAGCAATCTGCAAAGTGGATCCCCAAATGTTTGACAACAGATCAGAGAAGCATGCAAGTGTATACTTCCTGGTCCATTTGTCATAGTTTCCAGACTGATAAGAACTTCATGGATCTACTGGTTACTATGGATGAGACCTGGATTTATTTGTATGACCCTGAAAACAAGGAGCAGTCAAAAGAGTGGAGGCACAGTGGTTCTCCTGTTCCAAAGAAGTTCAGGGTGCAAAGATCAGCCACTAAGGTGATGGCGTCTGTGTTTTTGGATAACAAGGGCATGCTGCTAGTGGACTACCTCCAAAAGTGTTCCACTATCAATGTAAGGTATTATATTGAACTTTTGGACCAATTCATGGCAGCTCTGAAAGCCAAAAGGTGTGGCAAGCTGCCCAAAGGAATCTTGTTCCTGCAAGACAATGCCTCCGCTAACACTGCACAAGCAGCCATGGCAAAACTGGCAGAGCTGGGCTTCCAGCTGGTTGACCACCCACCTTATTCACCAGATCTACCTCCCTCCGACTATCATCTGTTTCCAAACCTGAAGAAACACTTCAAAGGTACCAAATTTCACACCAATTCTGATGCCATGGCTGCTACGGATGCTTGGTTTGAGGCACAACCGAAATCCTTCTTTTGGCTAGGCTTACAGAACTTGGAATACCGATGTAAGAAGTGTGTTGACATCAGTGGAGAGTATGTTGAATAATTGTAAAGTTTCATCATCCTATCTCGTTTCTTTCTGGGTAAAGCCAAAGACTTATTAGCAGCCCCTCGTATAATTTGTAATTTTCTTAAAAAAATCCTAACAAAATAAAAGACATTGGAAAATGATGTTGACATTAAGTGGACATAGGACAAATGTTATTTATTAACTATTTTCTGTGGTATCACAATCTGATTTAGGCCTGTGCCACACTCACGTGGAAATCATGCACGTGCCACGAGACACGTATTTTCTCTGCGCGTTGCATGTGATAAGTACGTGTCTCCGGTACGTGCAGTCCACGTGTATTGTCCGTGTGCTATCCGCGATAACACACGGAGAACCAATAATTTGAATATTTACGTGGTCCTTGCTGCTGTCCAGGGTTCTGATCTTCGGCTCCAGCTCCTCCCACTCCCCGCTGATGCTGCTTCCGGCCGAGCGGAGGGGCGGAGATTAGTGACCGTGACAGCACGCCCACCTCCTTTACACACTCATAATGAGCGGCGGCCGGCAGCAACTGTTTGGAGCGGAAGATTCTGCAGGGCTGGTGGAGGTGAGTATGTGTTTTTTTTTATTTTAAAATAATTACACGTGTTTCTCCGGCGCGTGTCACACAGGACCACATCCACACTACATCCATGTGGTATGGGTGCGGGCCGTGTGACACCCGTGCTGCCGGAGAAAACGTGGACATGTCGGCGTGAGGAACACACGTACACACGAAAGTACGGAACGAACACACGTTCCGTTCTAAAATACTTACGTGTGTCCAAACCATTATGAAATCATATGTCCACGTGTGTACATGCCTCCGGTACGTGAAAAAACTGCCAAACACGTACCGGAGGCATGAACGTGTGACAAAGGCCTTAAGGAAACTAGCCTTTAAAGTTTGAATATTGCAAATTGTTCAAATTTGTCATCAAATTTGAGATATTTATTAATCCTATATTTACTACTAAAATAAATTATTATATGTGAGGAAAAACGGACATCAGAATCACTAGGATATGTTTGCTAGCATAAAGTGACACATGTCAAATTTGAAAAATGCAGCTCAGTCATTAGGGTCAAAATTGTCTCCAGCACTAAAGGATTAGCACAAAAAAATTACTGCAAACAATAGAAGGTTTACAGATGACACATTCCCTATAAGACAAAGCCATTGAAATTTCTTGCTGTAGGAGGGGAGAGGAGTTAATTAAATCTGGGAAGTTTCCATAAAAGCCAGAATTGTTTTCTAGTGGACCCATGCTTGCAATAACGTTCATCTGACATGTTCTATCACATGATGGATGTTGTATCTTGTCCCTAATAGCTATAATATTAGTATTGCCCATTTAAGTCCACTTTTGTGTGAAAGCACATGTCAACACACACAAATTAGAATATGTAAAGTCAATCAAAATTCAATCAAACAAACAAAGACAGATCCCATGGCTAGGGGTCATACTTAGGTCATGTTTACAATGGACAAAAGTAATACTGCTTATCTCCGTAAGGATCTGGCGACTTTTTATTTGTTCTCTTTTGTTTTTTCCTCCACTTATTCCAAGAGGCATACATTTTTTATTTTTTGGTCAATAGGGCAGTGTAAGAGCTTGTTTCTTTCTGGGATGAGTTGTACTTTTGAAATATATTATTCATTTTATCACATAATTTAACGGATATCAGGAAAACAATTCCAAATGTGACAAAATAAGAAAAAAGGTGAAATTCTGCTGTTGTTTTTCTATTTATAACACTCATCTTATGATAAAAGTAACCAGGCGGCTTCATTCTACAGGTCAGTGCGATTATGTAGATGCCTAAATACCAAACATGTATGGATTTTGTTTTATTTAAGAAATTCAGAAATTTTGAAAAGAAAAATTTTGGCTCATGTTGCGATATTCCACTATGCGTTAACATATTACATTTTTGGGATATGAGGCTGTATTGATGCTTGTGTTTTGCTCCCCGAGCTAACGTTTTTATTGATTTTATTTTGGGCTATATACAATGTTTTGATCACCTGTTGTTACCTGCAATTCTTCATTTTGATTTTTTTCATTACACTGTTTACTGATTAGATTAACCTATTTTATGTTTTAATAAATAGGACTTTTACAAATGCAGCTATACCATATAAGTGAATTTTTAATTTTTACTTTTAGACATTTTTTAAAACATTTTTTCCTACTTTTTTCTGTATTTAATAGTCTCCTTAACTGAATAGAACCTTCAATAGTCTCATCCCTTGTTCTATGTACAGCAAAGCCACAGCCTTGCTGTATATAGAAGAAATCACCGTCTCCTATGAACACCGGCTACAGGCTAGTTTTCACAGGAGCACTGTGAAAACAGACACTGTTAGGCTGGTTTCAGACGTCCGTGTTTTTAAGTACGTGTGCCATCTGTTTTTAACACGGATGTCACATGTACCCATGTTATTCTATGATGTGCCTCACACGTCAGTGTTTGCACACGGACCGTGTGACTTTCATTACCCCGCAAGCACACATGCAGGCATCTCCGGATGTCTCACGGATCGCACACTGATGTGATCCGTGTGACATCAGTGTGACATGTACCGGAGAAAATATGGGTCTTTTGAATAAAAAGATTTTCTATATTTACCTCTCTCCAGCGATGCTGTCTCCAACTCTGCTGTCTCCTGCACCTGACCGCCGCTCATTATACCAACTGAATATTCAGTGCCCTGCAGAGCTGGAAGTGGGGACAGCGCTTTCGACTTCAGTGCCGGGGATCGCATCGCTGGGTGAGTTTACAGCAGTGTGTGTGTGTGTGTGTGTGTGTGTTCAGTGTATACATGCATGTGCGCTATGTGTATATGCACTCGGTGTATCCATGTGTGTCTGCTATGTGTGCATACATATGTGTGTATATGTGCTCAGTGAATACATGTGTGTGTGTGTATGTGTATGTGTGTGTATGTGGTGAGAACCTAGAAGCCGGAACATTGCGGGGACAGCATCGGGGACTCATCACAGTTCCCAATGAACTCTGATGAACCCATGAAGCTGTAGCGGGGGGGTCATCAGGATGTCATCAGAGTTCATTGGGAACTCTGATCACCTCCTGGATGTCACTGTGCTTTGTGAATACACACCTGTCCCCGCGGTGCTGTCCTTGGAGGTGCTGTACCCAGTGCTGTACCCGCGATGCTCCGGTCTTCCTGAGTGCGGTGAATAATCAATGAATATAATGAGCGGCAGTCAGGAGCGGGAGGCAGCAGAGATGGAGAAAGCAGGTAAATATGAAAAATCTTTTTATTTCACAGACCCGAGTTTTCTCCGGTACCTGTCACACGCATGCAAACACGGATGTCACACGTGTGACACACGTGAGACAACTGTATGACACATGTGTGACCATAACCATGCATGTGACTGGTACCTGATTAAACACGGATGTCTTAAACCGGCCTTATCTTCAGCAGACCCCTGACTGTCATAACAATAAAATGGCGGCTCTTGATTGCCTTAAATGCCATTGTCAGAAATTAACAGCAGCATTTAACAGATTAACAGCCACGGGTGGAGCGCAGCTCCATCCATGGCTGTTAGAGGCAGATGAAGGCTAAATAACTCAGCCATCATCTGCAGGGATAGATGCTAACTTGGCATGCAAACCAGCATCGAAGGCAGGGAGATCACATGGATAGCATGTCATAAATCGTTAAGGAGTTAAATACATCACTATTGTACAAAAAGAAAGACAACAAAATATTTGTCAATCACTTTTTCTAATGTGATAGTGGCCCCCCCTCACTTTTGAAATATAAAGTATGGGCTGTGTGTAATTTGAAATTACTTAACTCCCATTAAAGTAAAATCTGACAAAATATAACAATAATTACCATTTAGTCTGAACCTTATAAACTGAAAGCATGAGGTAATTTTACAGTAGTAGCTAGAAAAGGAGGTTAAAGTTTGGTGTAATACTTTTACTGATACATTCATATTTTTATGAATCGTTGTAAACCAGAAAATGTAGATATGAAGTGCTTTTCATTAACCTGAAGCTGTGAGAGCTACATATTTTCTTTACATCAAACACGGTAGGGTACGCTCACATGAGCATATGACTCGCACTAGTGCAATGCAAGAAAAGTGCACATGTTGCTCATGCTATTGTGAGCCTGCATGGCTAAATTGTGCTACCATGACCTTTAGCCTCGCAGGGCTTGTCTCAAATTGAGAAAATGTTGAACATTATCTATATATATAATTGCCTTATTCTGTCTGTCTGTCTGTCTGTCTGTCTGTCTTGCTCCAAAATTGTGTCCTTACGGTGACAAACAGCGGATTGGCCGTTGGGCTCGCCATGGCCCCGCCCCCCGCACGGATTGGCCGCTCGCCTCGCCTCGGCTCCGCCCCCTTGCACGGATTGGCCTCTTGCTCCGGCCCCCTGCACGCATTGGCAACTCGGCCCCGCCCCCCTCACGTATTGCACGCTCGCTCTGGCCCCGCCCCCCACACGCATTCCCCGAACCGACTCCCAGGTGAGTGCTGTACCCCCGGGAGCCCACATCAGCGTACGCTGGCAACCCAGCATTGCTGGGGTTGCCGGCGTACGCTGGTGTGGGCTCCCGTGCGAGCGGGGTACGCTGGTAACCATAGAACACATCGAGTAATATTGTAGCATGGTTACCAGCGTACACCGGCTCCCAGGTGAGTGCATCAAGGTCCTGTAGCAGCGGAACACACACACACGCACACACATAAGAACAGACACACGCATCAGATCACACTCAATCTCACACACACCTCACACACACATCAGATCGCATCCACACACTCACAACATCCCGTGATATCGCTTGCTTCTCGGCGGTGATACTGTGCGTGCAGTGACCTTCCAGGACCTGCCAAGGATCACATGGCCGGAAGCATGTGGTATCTCCGGATGTTGTGATTGTGTGAGCGCGTATGTGCGATATCGTCAGTGTGTGTGTGCGTGTATGCGATCGGATGTGTGTGAGAGTGTTCTGATGTGTGAGTGTATGCGATCGGATCTGTGAGTGTCGGCAGAGGAGCGCGGCGTGCAGCACAGCTGCTGGGACCGCCCACCGGTGGGCACAGGGAGAAGTGGGGTGTGTGTGTGAGTGTATGTGATCAGATGTGTGCGTGTATACTGTCTGATGTGTGACTGTGGAGCACGATGGGGGGTGCACAGCATGGGGGATGGAGCACTATGGGGAGTGCGCAGCATGGGGGATAGAGCACGATGGGGAGTGCGCAGCATGGGGGATGGAGCACGATGGGGGGTGCGCAGCATGGGGGATGGAGCACGATGGGGAGTGCGCAGCATGGGGGATGGAGCACGATGGGGGGTTTGCAGCATGGGGGATGGAGCACGATGGGGGATGGAGCACAATGGGGAGTGCGCAGCATGGGGGATGGAGCACTATAGGGAGTGCGCAGCATGGGGGATGGAGCACGATAGGGGGTGCGCAGCATGGGGAATGGAGCACGATGGGGAGTGCGCAGCATGGGGGATGGAGCACGTTTGGGAGTGCGCAGCATGGGGGATGGAGCACGATGGGGAATGCGCAGCATGGGGGATGGTAACTACACACAACATTTATATATATATATATATATATATATATATATAACAAAAATCATACATTAACTACACAATACGTAAATTCTAGAATACCCAATGCGTAGAATCGGGACACCTTCTAGTTAGTCAATAATTGTATAGAGAGCTGAACGCAATGAATCTTGATAATTTGAGTGCCCAAGTGCATTCCCCGTGGCAGAACATTCCTCAGACAGCCATTATTAACCTCATTGATAGCATGGCAAGGCTTGCACTCATACTCAATACTGAATAAATAGATATATTTTAAAAATTTGATACACATTTTTTTTAATAATTTGCATATCATTAACATGTCTAGTGATCCTGTGATTTTCATAACTCCCCAACTTTTCCTTCTTAGTGTTGTAATTTCAATGTTGTAGAGTGTACAGCTTAGAGGTTCAGAATTAGCTCTTTGGAATTTAACAATTTTTCCAGTATCTGAAAATCCCTGTCTCAGACACAATTTGTATAAAAAAATAAATAAAAAAAAAACCTTTTCTATGTTGACAATTCCCAGGGGAAGCACTCAATCTACGCCAACGTTTGTTATTGTCTACAGCTTTGACATCACTGTGACGGCGCTGAGGACAATAAGTGAACTCAGTACCTCTTCCCATGTTTACAGAACAAGTTGCTCAGCTCTGCAGAGAATAACAGATACCGGTTACCTGTTACCAGATACAGGTTTCCTTAAGCTGGAAAACCCCTTTAAGGCTATGTGCCCACGGGACAACATACCCGCACATTTTGCTGCGGAACACCCTCGGATTTATCTGGATTTTCTAGATAAATCCGCAGGTTCTAGCAAGTAAAAAACAAGGAGAAAAATTGTATGAAAAATACCCTGAATAATAATGAATAAAATGCAAGTGCTTAATAACAGGGTACTTAAGTATATACATTTTTGCAAAAAGGTAAGAAGCCATCCCACCTCGTCAAGGTGTACCCATCTGGGACAGTCCCTAACCAACTACAGTTAAAACCATTATATATAACTTGTGTCTATCAAAACTCCAATGTGAATGGTAACAAGTGGTCAGCTGGGTCCCAGATTAAATAGACAGCAAAGTGGGAAGCAATTGGTTGTTCAGCTTCAGTATAAGGAGGGCTGTGCCCCCAACTTGCAATAAAGAAAGATAGCAGACAAAAAAACACCAAAAAATTGGAAAACCCCTTTAAGGCTATGTGCCCATGGGACAACATACCTGCGGATTTTCCTGTGGAAAACCCGAAGATTTATCTGGATTTTCTAGATAAATCCGCAGGTTCTAGCAAGTACAGACACTCCCCATGTTACCCTACGGGATTTGGGGAGTGTCTGTGTCCATGCTGCAGTATGTGTGGCTGCAGAAGATGCTGCAGATTTCCCACAGCCGAATGTAACTGCATGTCAATTATTCATGCAGAAAGATCTGCGGAATTCCCGCTCCTCCACTATGGAGATACAGGGCGGGAATTCCGCAGGAATTCTGCACAAAATCGGCACTGTTTTTGCAGGTTTACCGCAACAACTCCGCAGATATACCGCATCAATGGATAGCTGCAGATTCCGGGGAGCATCTGTGGTAAACCTGCGGACAAGCCTGCGTCAAAATCCACTGGTATGTTGTCCCGTGGGCACATAGCCTAATTCCTCACGTGTGTGATGACTGCCTCTGACAGTAGTAATCGGAATATTTATATGGTTATTGAACGTAATATTTGGCTTGGGTTACCTTTAAAACATATTCACTAATCCATTTCGTTCCAAAAGAAATGACAAGTTCCTTCGTAATACTTACAGTTATATTGTAATTTATATGATTTTTTTTCCCCTGGCAGAACATCAGTGGCAGTGATTTAGTTGTAATGTTTCAGTTCCTGACTGGGAAAAATAATTTTAGTGATTTCTCTCCACTTTTGTAGATAGTCTTGTGATGACTATATTTCACAACTATTGTTAAAAGATAACTCCCTGAAAGAGCAATTTATGACTGAGATATGAGCAGCGCCACAAACAGTCTCAAATATCATCATAGCAAAGTCAGAAACTGGATTGAAGGTTGTACATTATGTGCAGACAATCTATTGTTGTTTTTTTTCTCCCATAAAGCAATATTACCCTTGTGATATAGATACGTTTGTTCAAGTAACATCTGAGAATGGGAAAATAAAATTAAATCATTGCAGTGTTATTCTAGAGGACTAGAATCTAGGCTTAGAAAGTATGTTTTTACAGTGGATTTCACAAGAATATTAAAATATTGGCCTGTTGAAGAGGGGTTTTGGTCATCTAGCAGGACAGTTATACAAATGGTAGAACCCCTTCGCGAAGCGGACAATTTTCATGTTTGTATTTTTATTTTTTCCTCCCCTTATTCCCAGAGCCATAACTTTTTTTTATTTTCTATATACATAGACATATGCAGGCTTGTTTTTGTGGAACAAGATGTAATATTGAATATCCCCATTTATTTTACCACATAGCATACTATAAAAGAGGGAAAAGACTCCAAATGTGAAGAAATTGTGAAACTCCATCAGAATTCTGAGAATGTCCTTGGGAGTTGCTTGTATAGTTTACATTTTGTGGTAAAAATTAGCTCACAATAAGATTTTCCCCATCAGTGCGATTATAGCATTACCAAACATGACCAGTTTTATTATTATTTTAGTGGTGAAAAAATACCCAAAAGTTTACATAAAAACAAAAAATTGGTGGTTGTGTCGTCATTTTCCAAAACTCTTAAAGTCTTTAGTTTTTAAGTCAATGGAAGCCTTTGATGACGTATTTTTTGTGTGGGACAAAACAACAATTTTACTAATACCATTTTGGGATAGGTTTGACTTTTTGATCGCGTTACAGCATTTTTTGGGGTATTACAGCGACCAAAAAAAATGTAATTTGGACATTCTTGAATATTTTTGGCTTACAATGTTTACTGATTGTGTTAATTATTTAATATTTTTATAAATCTGACTTTTCTGAATCTGGTGATACCACATATGTGTATTTTTTTTTAATTATTATGTTTAATTTAAAAGGAAGGGGATTTGAACTTTTATCTTTTTTTATTTTTAATATTTTATAAATCAGACTTTTCTGAATGCAATGATACTATATATGTGTATTTTTTAATCTTTTGATTATCTTTAATTTAAAAGGGGTTGATTTGAACTTTTATCTCTTTTTATTTTTTTTCATATTTTTTAAAACTTTTTTTACTTTTCACTGTGTTTCAAAGTCCACTTAGGGGACTTGTGATTGTCTTACCACTTGTGCTATATTCAGAAATGCCCCAGCATTGCTGTTTATGGTATAAGTCACTGTCTCCTTAGTCTGGCCTTTTGGGGGTATAAAATGGTACCGTCACGCCGCCATGTGTTAAATTCCACTGTCAGAGTTTTACAGTGAGATATAGCAGGTTAACAATTAAGAGCAGAGTTCCACTCCATCTGCTATTGTTTGTGTCAGGTCCTGGCTGTAACACACAGCCATTACCTGCTGAGTATGGGGTGAGCTCACCCCATAAGTTCCCTCCATACACCCGCTTCTAACATGTGTCGTACATGTATGGTAGATATCATGAAGGGTTTAAAGGAAATCTGTCAGCAGGTTTTTGATATGTTAATTAAGCGCAACACAATGTAGACATAGAGACTCTAAGGTTATGTTCATACACTGCGTCTTTTCCTGTGTTTTTGGTGCATTTTTGATGTCACAATGATGTGTCTAAATGCATGAATTTCCTTCCCCCAGCAAAGTCTATGAGATTTCTATTTTGCTGTCCACACTGGGAATCTTTCGTTGACTGCATCTTGGCTGCGTTTTTGAAGATGCAGCATGTCAATTCTTTTTGCGTTTTTACAGCGTTTTTGAGCCCTTTCTGTCAATAGATTTGACTTGAAAAACACATTGGGCAAAATGCGGTAAAAACACATGCTTTTTTATGCGTTTTAGCCGTGGGTGCCTTTTTGGGGCCAAAAACGCTGCATTTTTGTGGTTAAGACAAGTTGTACTGTATGAACATAGCCTAATTCCAACAATGAGTCCAATACTGGTCTAAAAACTGTAATTATGATAAAATGAGTGTTTTCTCTGCTGCAGATATAGCAATTTAATGAATGCTGAGTTCAATATAACCCCTCTCTTACCACTGTTTGACAGGCTTATTGTGTACACTGTGCATATACAGATAGCTGCTAATAATATGTGGTGGGAATGGGGTTAATCAGAGCAATATGCTTACATACCTTGAGACCGCTCATACTCTTATGATAATGTCCTGCTGATAAAACAGTGATATTATTTAAAAAGAAAACACCCATCCCAGTAAATGTCATATTACTGAAATAGCAAAAATCTGCTGACAGAATTTACTGATTTGTGCCATTAAACAATCATTGATTGGTAAATATTTAGAAGCCTATTTTTATATAGACAGACTGTGCTTAATAAAGCTCCCTGAAAGATTTGTAATAGATGTTTCAATGCACATAGGTTGCCATTCTCTTAGCAGTGCAAGTCCATTTTACACAGGACAATGAACAATGATGTTTTTGGCAACGCAATGGATCTTTATACACAATGAACAACTGTTTTTCTTGTTTGTCAGCTGATTCCAGGTATATACCTTTAGCCATCACTACATACACAGTGTAGGTGTGTTAAAAATATAAAATAAATTCTAATTTCCTTTCCCTCGGGCGTCTATTCTAGCATACTGCTTCAAATTGAAATAAGTGAGCAGTCGCTGGGGAGTGAGGTTAAGCTCCAGTCATTGATGTCAAATTAAAGCTTTAGCTCAGTCCTGACTGAAAGCCATGGTAGCACCTGTAGCCATTTATTCTGCCAAGATGATGTCTTTTAGCTGTTGAAGTGAAGTCCTACAGGAACAAATTGCCGCAGCTGAATATAAAAATGGAAGGCAAGGTGCCACTTCCTCCCACCTTTTCCATCTCCTTTTGACTAATGCTAGTTCATGACTCATTAGTTAACAAACCATGATGTGCTTGAAGGGAATTTGTCATCAGAAAATAACCTATTCTTTAAATCAGATTATTTATTTTTATTTTTGCCACATTCTTTGTACATGTCACAATCTGTATTAAAAATAATACTAAAAAAGAAATCTTGCAGTTTTCACACTGGCCACTAGGGCTTTTTTAGTCTCCCTATTGCTTCAGTAAATAGCATAAGCATGGAAGAAATAAGCAAAATATATTGTGTTTTTGCAATAAATGAATATAACTGAAAATTTCTTACAAGTCCCCTTTTAGAAATAGCCATCCTTGACCACCACAGGGTTAATAGCTAACATAGGATATAAACCAGTCTATTGCACAAGGACGCAAGGTGATAAGGTATAATAACCCACCAGGCAGTTGTCAAAAGATGTTTCACAATTAACTAAATGGGTGTTGAAGTCCTAAAGCCAGATCTGGCAGTCAAGACTTTAAGATGTCCATAGGAAACAGTAAAGAGTCCACATTCAAAACATCCATTTCCACTCGGCTTTGACTTTTTAGGTTTAATTCCTCCCGACCTTCTGAGATAGTACCACAGCTGTCAGCTACTGTCCCAATGTCCGTAATACATACAAGGAACTCTGGATGCAAATGTGACGCCAGCTCAAGTAACTATGAAAGACTGCTAAGTCCAGCACACTGCACATGTGTTTCAGAGAACTCACTTTCCAACCTCAAGGATGTATATGTGTAGCTATCACATCCTTTTGCAGAGTTCTATACTCATGCTAGCCATCACAACATTGGGATAATAGCTGCCGGCTGGGGCACTATCTTACAAGTTCGGGCAGAGGTAAACCTATAAAAGCAAAGTCAAGTGGAAATGGACGTTTTGAATGTGGACTTTTTACTCTCTTCTACGGACATATACAATCTGGACTGCCAGATCTGGTTTGAATAGTTCAACACCCATTAAGGTAATTGTGAAACATTTTTGTTAACTGCCTGGTGGGTTATTAACTCTTGTTGTGATGCTAGTCACTATTTACGGATAGTATAGATGGAAGGGTAGTCAGACAAGCCGGGGTCAGGAAACAGGAAGACACAACAGGACACAGAGAGTAAGCAGAAAAGCAGTCAAGGCACAGGCTGGAGGTCAGAGTTCCAGGAGACAGTGATGTGGTCAGGTAACGGTACGAGATCAGAAGCCAGGACGTAACGACAAGAACAGGGAGCGGGCAGAGAGCAGTCAAACAATGGTCCATGGTCAAGAAACTTAGATCAGAACACTAGCAAAAACACAAGCCAAGAGCACCACTGCAGAACCAGATAGTATGACTGGCAAGGTTCTGGGAGAGCATGCTCAGTAATAAACAGAGCAATTACCAGGGACATAGAACACCTGAGTAAAAGCACCTCCCAGAACCTGCATGGAATCCTGTGCTGTGAAACAATCTGTCAACTAGTGCTCAAAGAAACACAGCAGAGCATCTCCAAATACAAGATGCTCTGCACAAGGAATTTTGTCACTGCCGGCTCCGTAATTTAGGAAGGCCCAGCAGAACATCACCTGTGTGCAAGATGTTCTGTATAGAGGAATCATGACACTTGTCAACTCGTGCAATAGCGTGGCTTATTTCTTATATTTTGTGTTTTTGTACAATGGACATAAAATTGTGATCAAGGTTTCAGAGTTGCCATTGGCAAAAAATATATGTTTAATTTCAGCCCTCTTCATAGCTTATTTCATGTTACCAATCTATGCTGGGTATAAATATTAGATATTTACTGCCATCTTACTGAAGGAGGTTCCTGAGACGTTGCCCCTTATGTTCTCCCTATAATCCAACTCTAAGTGTAAAATATAATATTTATCCTCATAGCCCTCTATAGCAGAAATACTCTATACTGATAACACATGTTGAGAATTAAAGAGTTTTCTAAGACCTTGTTGACTTTTTCTTGAAGAGTGTAATCAATGATTTGAAGGGTTTCTTTATATAAAAGGTTTCACAAGCCCAGAGAAGAGTTATAGTTTAAATTGCAGTAATAAGTACTTATATTCCAAAATATACCAATATTTCATCAAGTGCTCATACAGATCATTTCATTACTTACTAATAGAGCAAAGTACACAATAAAAGTACAAGATAAAAACAAATAATAAATGCTAATTTTGGAAAGATATTGTTACATATATTTTAATTACCTTTTATTTTAATTCTTTACAGGAAATTGAACTGTGTCGCCTAAACAATAAGGACAGACTTGGTCTAACAGTCTGCTACAGGACAGATGATGAAGAGGATACTGGAATATATGTTAGTGAGGTAAAAATCTAAAGATGGAATAAAAGTTATCCAAACTTACAGGTGAAAGAAGTCAATGAAAGCATAGGGTGATTGCCATGCTGTAGACCATGTAATCTAAGTGTACACCTTCACCTACACCATTCTAAAGATGGGGTTCATTGGGATAACTCAAATTAGATGGGGAAAACTGACTTTTATTTATCCCATTAGTCATCCACCTCCAGTATTATTTACATCAGACTCCAATATATAGGATGTAGAGTTGTATCATACAATTAGATTTAATTTTGGGTCCATTTCCCCTAGCTGTACGTATGACATTACACAGCCGATAACAACATATGCAACATATGCAAGTTTAATGACCTATAAGGAGCCATTACAAAATTTCTTTATATATTGATGTCTTTGGAGTAATTCTTGCTTTGATATATTGCCCGGCGTTATTCTGTCAGATTAAAATTTAGATCTTGTTCAGTACCACTAGGGATGAATGAACCTGAACTGTAAAGTTAGGGATTCATACCAAACCCTACTTTACACACAACGATATCGCTAGTGATATATCGTCAGGGTCACGGTGTTCATGACGCACATCCGGCGCCGTTAGCGATATCGTTGTGTGTGACTAAAAGGAGCGACGATCAACGATTGCGAAAATGTCAAAAATCGTTGATCGTTGACATGTTGCTCCTTTTCATAATATTGTTGGTGGTGCATGCCGCTGGTTGTTCGTCGTTCCTGCGGCAGCACACATCGCTTTGTGTGACACCGCAGGAATGACGAACATCTCCTTACCTTCGTCCACCGGCAATGAGGAAGGAAGGAGGTGGGCAGCATGTTCCGGCCGCTTATCTCCACCCCTCCTCTGCTATTGGGTGACCGCTTAGCGACGCCGCTTTGACGCCGAACGAACCACCCCCTTAAAGGAGAGATTGTTTGGTGTCTCCAGCGACGTCGCTAAGCAGGTATGTGCATGTGATGCTGCCGTAGCGATATTGTTTGCTACGGCAGCGATCACCCCCATGACGAAACAGCAATGTGGGTGGGTGCTATCGCGCACAACATCGCTAGCTATCGCTAGCGATTTCGCAGCGTGTGAAGAACCCTTAAAGTTCCACGTCCCGGACCCAAACACAGGCTTCTAAATGTCGGTCCTGCTCCTGTTCAGGTTTAGTCACCCAGATAATAAAAAAATAAAAAGGAAGCAAAATGGTTAAAGCAGGACATGCTTACCAGTCACCGCATACACAACTGTCACACTGCTTCCAGGGCTGCTCATTACAACTCATGCATATTTACTGCTTCCCCCACCCTCCGTCTGTGAGTGTCTGTGATTGGCTGCAGTCAGACTGCTGGTGTATTGGCATCTCTGATTTGTTGCCCTCACAGAGGCTGTCTGGGTCCCCTAATAGAGTGTAAAAATAAATTAATATAAAAGGGCCCCCTGTATATTGATGCCAAGTACAGACAAAGCAGACAGCTACAAGCTGAAGCCTTATCCTGTGCGTGATATCTTGGATGTGTAGCACAATAAAAGGGTCTCCATGTGGATTTTTTTAAATTATATAAGTAAATAATTTAAAAAAACATACAGTCCCCCCCAGTTTTTATACTCAGCCAAGATAAAGCCGACAGTTGGGGGATCGTATTCTCAGGCTGGGAAGGCCCATGGTTATTGGCCCATCCAGCCTAAAAATAGCAGCCCACAGTTGCCCAGAATTGTTGCATCCATTAGATGCAACAATTCTGGTGCTTTACCAAGCTCATCCCAATTGCCCTGGTGTGGTGGTAATAGGGGTAATATAAGGGGTTAATGACAACTGTGGTATTTAAAAAATCACAGCTGCCACTAAATGCTGATTACTAGTGGGTAGGGGTCTATGAGACCCCCAATTGCTAATCCTGTAAGAAAAAAGAAGTAAACACAAACACCTTTTATTAAAAAAAAAAAAAACCACACCCTCTTTCTCCAATTTATTTAGGACCCCCTAAACACCCAGGTCTGACATAAACACCACGATGTCCCATGATGATCTCGGTTCTGCTACATCTGAAGTCGCAGCATGTGTGCACATTAGGGGACATGACAACCTGCTGCAGCTTATGACAGACACTGACTGAGCCACAGCTGTGAGCAGTGATGTCACTAAAGGGGGCTTTACACGCTACGACATTGCTAATGCGAACTCGTTGGGGTCACGGAATTGGTGATGCACATCCGGCCGCATTAGCGATGCCGTTGCGTGTGACACCTATGAGTGATTTTGCATCGTTGCAAAAACGTGCAAAATCGCTCATCGGTGACATGGGGGTCCATTCTCAAAAATCGTTACTGCAGCAGTAACGAGATTGTTCCTCGTTCCTGCGGCAGCACACATCGCTGTGTGTGAAGCTGCAGGAGTGAGGAACATCTCCTTACCTGCGTCCCGGCCGCAATGCGGAAGGAAGGAGGTGGGCGGGATGTTATATCCCGCTCATCTCTGCCCCTCCGCTTCTATTGGGTGGCCGCTCAGTGACGTCGCTGTGACGCCGCACGGACCGCCCCTTTAGAAAGGAGGCGGTTCGCCGGTCACAGCGACGTCGCCGGGCAGGTAAGTACGTGAAACGGGTCTGGGCGATGTTGTGCGGCACGGGCAGCGATTTGCCCGTGTCGCACAACAGATGGGGGCCGGTACCCACACTAGCGATATCGGGACCGATATCGCAGTGTGTAAAGCCCGCTTAAGTCTACCTTTGGTCGCAGCCTGAGGTTCCCATAGTACCCCACCTGTGACCACAGATACACTCACCTCAGATTAACTCATTGAACTTAGTAACCTCAGCTCAGGTAAACTAATTTAGTTAAATGAGACCTGCATCTCCTGGCAGAAAACCACGTTTTTTTGCCAAGAGATGCAGATTTGGTGCTGGAATTTTTAAACCAAATTCCTGCACCAAATATGCATCTTCTGGCAAAAAAAAATGCAGTTTAAGTGCAATTTTCTGCCATGAGATGAAGATTTGGTAAAGAAATGTCTGCACCATATCTCTGCACCAAATTTACATCTCTTGGCAGAAAACCACACTGAAATGGCGTCAGAAACACAGTTTTTGTTCAGTTTTATGCCAGGAAATGCAGATTTGGTGATGTAATTTATAAACCAAATTCCTGCACCAACCCTGCATCTGCTGGCAAAAAAATGCATAAAAACACATTGAAAGAGTTTGTTGTATAAATTTCAGCACCAAATCTGCATGCCTCTGCACAATAAACCATGGTTTTATGCCAGAAGATGCAGGTCTCATTGAGTTTAAAGAGTTCACCTGAGGTGACTTTACCTGCAGTTACAGGTTGGGTACCGTGGGAACCTCTAGCTAAGACCACAGGAAAACTCAGTGATGTCAACACTCACAACTTTGGCTCAGTCAGTGTCTGCCTGAAGCCACAGTGGGCAGTCATGTTCTGTAATGTGCCCGTGCACTGCGGCTTCAGTATGTAGCAGAGCCGGGACACATGTGGCTCGTTGTGATGGGGATTACACCATACCTGCATAGTGTTTTGGGGTTTAATAAATTGCAAAAAGAGAGTGTGTTTTTTTGTTTTCATAAAAGATTTTTCTCTGTGTTTTGTGTTTATTTATTTTGACTTACATGCTTTGTAACGGGGGTGGTCTCATAACTCCTTTTCCATTACTCATCCAAATCTTAGTGGCAGCTGTGATTTTTAACAAATCACAGCTCTCATTAACCCCTTATATAATCCTGATTGCCACCGCACCTGGGCAATCGGGATGAGGAGGGTAAAGCACCAGAATAGTGGCATCTAATGGATGTAACAATTCCTTGGAGGCTGCAGGCTGCTATTTTTAGGCTGGAGGTGAGACCAATAGCCATGGGTCTCCCCAGGCTGAGAATACCAGCCCCCATTTGTTGGCTTTATCTTGGCTGGATATCAAAATTGGGGGGCCACCCAACAACCAAAAGCCGACAGTAGAAGAAATTTAAAAGGACATTCCTGCCTTACGCAGGGAATGTGAATATAAAATCCAGACAGGTCTGGACACTGGCAAGTGGCACTCAGCATTCTGACAGCTATAGTGTGTAGTCTATGAGACAATTGGTAAAAATTTAAGGACCCTAAGGGGCACTTTGCACACTACAACATTGGAAGCCGATGCTTGCGATGCCGAGCGCGATAGTCCCCGCCCCCGTCGAAGCTGTGATATCATGGTGATAGCTGGCGTAGCGAACATTATCTCTACGCCAGCTTCACATGCACTCACCTGTCCTTCGATATCGCTCTGGCCGGCGACCCGCCTCCTTATTAAGGGGGCGGGTATTGCGGCATCATAGCGACATCACACGGCAGGCAGCCAATAGAAACAGAGAGGCGGAGCTGAGCGGGACGTAAACATCCCACCCACCTCCGTCCTTCCGCATAGCCGACGTGAGCCGCAGGACGCAGGTAGGAGATGTTCCTCGCTCCTTCGGCTTCACACACAGTGATGTGTGATGCTGCTGGAACGAGGAACAACATCGTAACATCAGTCATTTCCAAATTATGGAAATGACTGATGCTACACCGATGATTTTGCGCTCGTTAATCGCATCAAAAAGGCTTTACACACTAAGATATTGCCTGCGACACCGGATATGCGTCACTTTCAATTTGACCCCACCGACATCGCACCTGCGATGTCGTAGTGTGCAAAGTGCCCCTAAAGCTACAGAGCCAATTGCAACAGGGCCAATCCTCAGGTACAGATTTGCTATGTCAAAGTATCAGTCCTGTTGACAATCTAGCTGGAACCTGTATGGAAATCTAGCATTGTGGCTAAAAGCCAAAGTTGCTGTGAATTATTGATCTTTGGTCTAGTAAACAGTTAGAAAAGGTAATAAAGTAATTGTTCAGCTCACCACTCCATGTGTTGCTCACCAGCTCCTAGTCCAGTGCTCGAATCCAATGGTTTGACATGCACAGGTGCAAATTCAATCCAAAGATGGGAAGGAAAAAATCCAGCACCGAAGTAAAAAAAAATTCTATTTATTCCAACAATTTAAAACATGAATACATGTGCAGCTACGCATTACGCATTTCGGAGAGACAAAAGAAGCTCCTTATTCATAGGCAACTATGAATTGTTGCAATAAATAGAAATTGTTTTACTTCGGTGCTGGATTTATTCCTCCCCCCCCTTCCTTGGATTGAATTTGCACTAGCAAACAATTAGACCTGTTTATTCTTAGGTCTGGTCTGCCTTCATCCATTCTACCGGACTCTAAATCATTTAGATGTACCCTAGGAATGAGTCTGAAGCACCAGGATCTAGGTAGGAGCACCATGACACCCAAACTGCACAACATCGCAAAATAGCCATGTCTCTGCTCAGCACCTACGTCCAGGTTTAATAGTGCCTTCTGACCCTACTACCTGGATTTACATACACTATACAATAACTATATGTACATACTTTTCTCAACGCACCAACATATTGAAAGGATAAGATGAGACTTTAATTAATTTTGCCTGGTGAGATGGATGGCAGTAGTCAAATCCAAAAAGAGAGGTTACAACGTTTTCCTTACAAGTCTATGGGAGTTACAAAAAAGAAAATCAATCTTAAAAAGAAACAAACTTCCACATATGTATGTTTAAGTATCTGTTCACTCTGCACTTGTATGCAGTATTCACACATCTGTGTCACAATCTGTGCTTCATGGATGGCTTTAAGGTCTCCTGAGTCTGACCTGAACTCAACAGCTGAAGAAGTCAAGGTCTAGACAGGAGACCCACAGCCAGTCCATACTGATCCATATTGAGTGAATACAGTCTTAGGCCCGTTTCACAGGTCAGTGAAAAACAGTGACGTTTTTCACTGGCGTGTAAAACACGCACATGTCCCTGCGTGTGCCGTGATTCACGGCACACGTGGGTTGTCTAAGTGCAATCCGGGCTCCGTTCTCCGTGACCCGTGATTGCACTTAGAAAACAACTCACCTGTGCGCGCTCCCGCTCTCTATGGTGCTGATCGCTCTCGCGGTGCAGCATCCGGCCGGCGGTGACCCCCGCAGCAGCTGCTTCCGGGTCGGCTGTGTTGCACATAATGAATATGCGCGACAATAATGGGCCGGCTCAGAAGCAGCCGGCAGAACGGGCTGCAGAGGACATTGCTGGACGCCGGGTGAGTTAAAATGTTTTTTATTTTAAAAGAACGTTTTTATCTGGCACGTGTTTCACGGACCACACCACTGCGTGGTCCGTGGAATATCAGTGATGCCAGAAAAAAATGGACATGTCTCCGTGCGGCAAACATGCACACACGGGTACGCCGCACGGAGACACGTGCAGTGAAAAATCACTGACGTGTGAGCAGACCCATTCATTATAATGGGTCTGCGTATGTCAGTGATTCTGGTACGTTTAAAAAAAAGCACAAACGTACCAGAATTACTGACGTGTGAAAGGGGCCTTAGGCCCCCTGCACACGTACGTGAAAAACACGCACGTGTGTTACGGGCCGTTTTTCGGGTCCATGTCCCGTTTTTGTGTCCGTTTTTATGGTCCGTGTGGCATCTGTATGAATTGCGTATGCTAGCCGTGTTTATGTGTAGAACGTCCGTCTGTGCGTGTGGAAAGAACGTGTATGTGTACGTGGAATGTCCGTGTGGAATGTCCGTGTGTGTGATGCATAATGTCGTTTATAAATGTCGGCTGACAGCCGACAGAGTTGCGCGATATGAATGAACTCGGGTGAACTTCACCCGACTTCATCCTCATACCGCGGCTCTGTCTGTGTCGAGTACTGATTAGCGGTCACCTGTGAAGGATTCACTGGTGACCGCTAATCCCCCGAATGACTGAAGTTTCCCCCCCTCTCTCATACTCACCGATCCCCGATCACCGGCGCGGCGCTGCATGGCATTCACACTGCTGCGGCGGCTTTTACTATTTTGAAAAAGCCGGCCGCTCGTTAAACAATCTCGTATTCCATGCTTTCCCCGCCCACCGGCGCCTATGATTGGTTGCAGTGAGACACGCCCCCATGCTGAGTGACAGGTGTCTCACTGCACCCAATCACAGCAGCCGGTGGGCATGTCTATACTGTGCAGTAAAATAAATAAATAAATAATTAAAAAAAAACGGCGTGCGGTCCCCCCCAATTTTAATACCAGCCAGATAAAGCCATACGGCTGAAGGCTGGTATTCTCAGGATGGGAAGCTCCGCGTTATGGGGAGCCCCCCACCCTAACAATGTCAGTCAGCAGCCGCCCAGAATTGCCGCATACATTAGATGCGACAGTTTTGGGACTGTACCCGGCTCTTCCCGATTTGCCCCGGTGCTTTGGCAAATCGGGGTAATAAGGAGTTAATGGCAGCCCATAGCTCTCCCAACTCCCAACTAGCAGATCACGCTATTGCCTTCATTTGCTGCGTGGAGTTGACAGGAGCGACGGTGTCTTCTGCTTCTCCGGTCACCTCCATGCAGCAGAGCTGGAAGCGACGCTGGACCATCCTGGATGACACTGGACATGGAGGGGTTTTTCGGGCTGATTAAATTGTTGAACCAGGGTATATGTTTGTGTTTTTTATTTCTAATAAAGGATTTTTTCTGGTGTGTGTGTTTATTTACTGTAACTTACAGATTAATCATGAAGGGAATCTCGGGGAGACGCCTGACATGATTAATCTAGGATTTAGTGGCAGCTATGGGCTGCCATTAACTCCTTATTACCCCGATTTGCCAAAGCACCAGGGCAAATCGGGAAGAGCCGGGTACAGTCCCAGAACTGTCGCATCTAATGTATGCGGCAATTCTGGGTGGCTGCTGACTGATATTGTTAGGGTGGGGGGCTCCCCATAACGTGGAGCTCCCCATCCTGAGAATACCAGCCTTCAGCTGTATGGCTTTATCTGGCTGGCATTAAAATTGGGGGGGACCGCACGCCGTTTTTTTAAATTATTTATTTATTTATTTTACTACACAGTATAGACACGCCCACCGGCTGCTGTGATTGGGTGCAGTGAGACACCTGTCACTCAGCGTGGGGGCGTGTCTCACTGCAACCAATCATAGGCGCCGGTGGGCGGGGAAAGCAGGGAATACGAGATTGTTTAATGAGCGACCGGCTTTTTCAAAATAGTAAAAGCCGCCGCAGCAGTGTGAATGCCGTGCAGCGCCGCGCCGGTGATCGGGGAACGGTAAGTATGAGAGAGGGGGGGAAACTGACCGACAGACTGTGAGAGAGGGACAGACAGACAGAGAGACCGACAGAGAGACAGAGAGACCGACCGACGGACTCAGGGAGATTGACCGACATACACAGAAATAGAAAGAATGGCTGACATCACTAGAAATAAAAACACCAAACGGACACGGACAATAGGTAGATGCATACGTGTTTACTAACGTGTGTGCACATACCCATAGACTTTCATTGTGTCCACGTGTGCGTGCTCCGTGCAGATAACGGACATGCATCCGTGCAAAACGCAAACACATACGAATCACGGACACGCACACACGGACATAATGAAATAACGCACGTGTGACCACAATCATAGATTAACATTGATGCATGTTTGTCCGTGTCTCCGGTATATACGGAAACGGAACAAACACGCACGTGTTTCACGGACGTGTGAAGGGGGCCTTAGGGAAAGAGAAACTTTAATTTCCCCTATAGATTGAGGTCTCACAGTTTCCTTCTTTGAATTTTCCATATATGTTTACAATTTAATTCCGGTTTAGTCTAATTGTCTTAAATTAGATTGCTCTGTAATTCTGTTTGAACCTTAACTATGAAATGTCACTTTTTCTATGAAACTTTTACTTAAATAATTGTTAACTTAAAAAACAAACTATTTCCAATTGTGCATGCACATAATGCAATAAAAAGTGACACAATTTGTGTTATTAACATTAACACTCATACTCAAATTCAATTAAACAAATAAACACATGACTACACCTTATCTTCCTCTAATATTATTCTGATAAATCACCTTAAACAATCTAATATACTGTAATTTTTTTCTAAGCCATAAAATCATTATTTCGTTTTCATCAGTCTGGGGTATTTCCAAAGGGCAAGCTACTGCAGGGTTTTACTATCTTATATAATTACATTGTCTTTTACCATTAAATAGCAAACTCTGGTTTATTATTTTGGTGACAGGCTATTATTAAAAAAGAGCCTAGTGAACATTTCACCATATATGAAATGTAACCTAAAACCAAATGCTACACTTGAGGTGTTTAGTTTGAAAAATAGCTTATGGGATGACAGGGCCAAATAAATGACTTTGGATAACCATCAACTGAAGGTGATAGATAGTGTTCCTACTGTAGACACTGGATCATTATTCATTACAGAAATATTAAACATCTGGACAGCTCAAGAGCCTTGCGTAACTGTCAAGATTTATCTCAATATATCATCAGTAACAATTGCAGGATATTTAATGATGCTTATTTACAGCAATATGAAAGCAGATTTGCTCCTGATAGGCTTGTATCAGAAAAAATGCAGAGTTCAATTATTTATGTATTCTTTACAATATGTCTAAAGAAAAAGCACTGGCACTACATTCACATACTGCCACTACACTAATAATGCTAACAATTGTAATATCAAAATTGCATTTTTGGCATCTTTAGTGTAATTCTGAAAATGTTAGCAATTCCCAAGCAAATTTAAATGCTATTGACAGATTTTGCGCTATATAATACTTTAATTTTTTTTAAAACATTTGTCCTCACTGGTGATTAACAGATCTTTTGAAATTAATTTATCCAAACAATTGGATTTGCAGCTGATAAAATTTCCCCAAATCTAAATACTATGAAGCCTCAAATGGCCTACAAAATACTGTATGTGTTTAACACTCTTGACCTTTTTAACACAAGCAATTAGGAAACAAAGTATTTAGTTAGCCACAAATTGTGCAAGTTCTCCAACTTAAAAAGATGAGAGGCCTGTAATACACATCATAGGTAGACCACAACTATGAGAGATAAAATGAGAAAACAAATCCAGAAAATCACCTTCTGTGATTTGGCAATTTTTTTTTGCAAATTATGGTAGAAAATAAGTATTTAGTTATCTAAAAACATGCAAGATTTCTGGCTCTCACAGACCTGTAACTTCTTCTTTAAGAGGCTCCTCTGTCCTCCACTCATTACCTGTAGTAATGGCACCCATTTGAACTTGTTACTAGTATAAAAGACACCTCTCCACAACTTCAAACAGTCACACTCCAAACTCCACTATGGTGAAGACCAAAGAGCTGTTGAAGGACACAAGAAACAGGCTGCGAAGACTGAATCTGCAATAGGCAAGCAGCTTGGTGGAATGAAATCAACTGTGGGAGCAATAATCAGAAAATGGAACACACACAAGACCACTGATAATCTCCCTCGATCTGGGGCTCCACACAAGATCTCACCCCGTGGGGTCAAAATGATCACAAGAACGATGAGAAAAAAATCCCAGAACCACACGGGGGGACGTAGTGAATGACCTGCATAGAGCTGGGAGCACCATAACAAAGGCTACCATCAGTAACACACTATGCCGCAAGGGACTTAGATCCTGCAGTGCCAGACATGTTCCCCTGCTTAAGTCAGTACATCTCCGGGCCCATTTGAAGGTTTCTAGAGAGCATTTGGATTATCCAGAAGAGTATTGGGAGAATATCATATGGTCTGATGTAAACTAAGTAGAACTGTTTGGTAGAAACACAACTCAACATGTTAGGAGGAGACAGAATGCTGAATTGCATCCACAGAACACCATACCTACTGTGAAGCATGGGGGTGGCAAACATCATGCTTTGGGGCTGTTTTTCTGCAAAGGGACCAGGATGACTGATCCGTGTACATGGCAGAATGAATGGGGCCATGAATCACAAATATTTAGTGCAAACCTTCTTCCATCAGCAAGGACATTGACGATGAAACATGGCTGGGTGTTTCAGCATGATAATGATCCCAAGCACATCACCAGGGCAACAAAGGAGTAGCTTCATAAGAAGCATATGAAGGTCCTGGAGTGGCCTAGCCAGTCTCCAGATCTCAACCCTATAGAAAATCTTTAGAGGGAGTTGAAAGTCTTTGTTGCCCAGCAAAACACCCAAAACTTCACTGCTCTAGAGGAGATCTGCATGGAGGAATGAGTCAACATACCACCAACAGTGTGTGGCAACCTTGTGAAGACTTACAGAAAATGTTTGACCTCTGTCATAGCCAACAAAGGATATATAATAAAATATTGAGATGAACTTTTGTTATTGACTAGAGATGAGCAAGGTTCGAGGTTCGCCAATTTCATGTCCGAGTGATTTTGGGGGTGCTCGAGATCGAACTCGAACTCGAGCTTTTTGCTAAAAGCTCGACAGTTTGAGTTACGTTCGAGAACGGTTCGATCACCAAAAGCAGGGCTTTTTACAGCTAGAGTGTGCAGGGAGCCATCACTGGCAGCCTGCGGTAAGCTGGTAACCAATGTAAATATCGGGTATCCAAGCAAAGCGCTTTGGTTAGTAACCCGATATTTACCCTGGCTAAGTGTGCAGGGAGCCCACACTTCCCCGCTCGGCTCCGCCCCCTCCTGCACTCGGCATGTACACACACACACTCACACTCACCTGTCCCCAGCCATGCAGTCCCCGCCACTGACGTCCTCAGCGCCACATGGCCCCGCTAGGCTCCACTCACCTCGCACTCCGCCGCCTGCACACATGGTCCCGCTAGGTTCAACCCACTTTGCACTCCTCCGCCTGCACACATGGCCTCGCTAGGCTCCACCCACCTCGCACTCTGCACACATTGCCCCGCTCGGCTCCACCCACCTCACACTCCACACACATTACCCCGCTTGGCTCCACCCACCTCACACTCCGCACACATTACCCTGCTTGGCTCCACCCACCTCTCACTCCGCACACATTACCCCGCTAGGTTCAACCCACCTCGTACTCTGCACACATTACCCTGCTTGGTTCCACCCACCTCGCACTCCACACACATTACCCCGCTTGGCTCCACCCACCTCGCACTCCGCACACATTACCCCGCTAGGTTCCACCCACCTTACACTCTACACACACATTACCCTGCTTGGCTCCACCCACCTCGCACTCCGCACACATTACCCCGCTTGGCTCCACCCACCTCGCACTCCGCACACATTACCCCACTTGGCTCCACCCATCTCGCACTCCACATTACCCCGCTTGGCTCTACCCACCTCGCACTCCGCACACATTACCCCACTTGGCTCTACCCATCTCGCACTCCACATTACCCTGCTTGGCTCCACCCACTTCACACTCTGCACACATTACCCTGCTTGGCTCCACCCACCTCGCACTCCGCACACATTACCCCGCTTGGCTCCACCCACCTCACACTCCGCACACATTACCATGCTTGGCTCCATCCACCTCGCACTCCGCACACATTACCCCACTTGGCTTCACCCATCTCGCACTCCACACACATTACCCCGCTTGGCTCCACCCACTTCGCTCTCCACACACATTGCCTCGCTTGGCTCCACCCACCTCACACTCCGCACACATTACCTTGCTTGGATCCACCCACCTGGCACTCCGCACACATTACCCTGCTTGGCTTCACCCACCCTGCACTCCGCACACATTACCCCACTGGGCTCCACCCACTCGCACTCTGCACACATTACCCCACTGGGCTCCACCCACCTAGCACTCTGCACACATTACCCTGCTCGGCTTACCTGCGGTGATGAAGTCCCGCCCTCCCGATCTCAGCGCTGTCACTGTCCTCCATGGCCGCCACTAAGTCACATCTCCTCCTTTCACTGCTGACCTGAGACTGTGATTAGCGGTGACGTCACAGGCTCCCGCAATACTTGGCTGTGAAGGCGGCATTCATTGAAGTCAGTGACAGCTCTGCTATCAGCAGTGCAGGAGATCGTCACCGCAGGTAATTTACCTTGCTCCTGACAGCAGTACTCGTCATGCCCTGCAGTGACCTGGGCTGACCTTTTGATGTTAGCTCAGGTCACTGCATTGCTCTCCCAGCCAATGGTGAACATTCTGTTCTTCATTGACTGGGACAGTGACTGTGGCATGGATCGTCATGGGAACTCTTTGGATTACAGCTGACCTGGATTTGTTTTTCTTTCTAATAAATTGGTGAAAGAGGGAATGTTTTGGGGAGTGTTTTTTCAAATAAAAATGTGTTTGTCTCTATTTTTTTTTATTACTGACTGGGTTGGTGATGACAGGTATCTGATAGACGCCTGACATCACAAACCCTAGGGCTTGATGCCCGGTGACATTACACATCTGGTATTAACCCCATATATTACCCCGTTTACAACTGCACCAGGGCACGGGATGAGCTAGGGCGAAGCACCAGGATTGGCGCATCGAATGGAAGCGCCACTTCTGGGGCGGTTGCGGCCTGCTATTTTTAGGCTGGGGAGAGTCCAATAACCATGGACCTCCCTAGTCTGAGAATATCAGACCCCAGCTGTCCGCTTTACCTTGGCTGGTGATCCAATTTTGGGGGGACCCCAAGTGTTTTTTTTTTTTTAAATTATTTTTTTAATTTAAAATAACAGCGTGGTGTGCCCTCAGTTTTGGATTACCAGCCAAGGTAAAGCTGCCAGCTGTGGTCTGCAGGCTGCAACCGTCTGCTTTACCCTAGCTGGCTATCAAAAATATGGGGAACCATACGTCATTTTTTTTTTAAATTTATTTATATTTTTTGCTAAATACAAAGCTAAGCACCTCTTAGTGCCACATGAAAGGCACCAAAGGGTGCAAAATTACAAAATGCAGGGGAGTGGGACATGATGTGTCTTTCTGCCATTATAATGACAGAAAAGACTGATATGAAGTGTACAAGCACAGGAAAATCACCAGAGCGCTCTACGCTGTGAAAAGCAGTAGAAAATAGCACTGGAGTGAACATGTGACCGCCTCATGTAGGTTAAAGCTATGGATTCTGGGTAAATGTATGTATTTTCCCTCCTTCAGTTTTTTTGCAGTATGTAAAAAAAAACGGAAGGCACACGGTTGACAAACATATGACATACGGACCGTATATGGAATGGAAATGGATGCCACATGGAAGTACCCATGAAAAAAACAGACCGTTTTTTGCGGACCGCAAAAACGGATCGGTCATGTGAATGTAGCCTTATTCTGATCTGCCGCTTGTAAACAGCAGGCAGAAATAAGTGAATAGCGCCCCCCAGCGTCAGAAAATCTCCGGGGTTTCAGGGGATAGCTGAGACCCTGGAGATTCAGGCCGGTTTTTCCGGTCCCCGCTCATGTGATCACCGGTATACACCGTATACCGATAATCACGTTACAGTAAATGACAGCGCCGGTAAAAAATTATTTATCTCCCATCTGGCATGAACAAACATGTCAGATGGGAGATAAATCTCCTCCCCAGTCCTCTCCGGTCCCCTGGTGTCGCCAAAGTGCCCATCCCCCGACCCCCTCCCGTAAATCCAAGATGGCTGCGCGCACAGCAGCGCGCCGGCCACATTCACTCTACTCCTCTGATTTCTGTCGCATGTGCCATGACACATGCGACAGAAAACTCCTCCCCAGGCCCTGCGAGGTCAACCCCTATAAGCCGGTGTTCCCCGGTGTCCCACGGTATCTGTGCAGCGTTGATCCCCCACGGCCCCCTCCTCACAATAGACGCTGCCGCATGCACAAAGCGGCTGTCAGCTCAGCTTCCTGTGTTCAGACACAGTGAGTGGTGGTAACCATGCATCTGTAAGCTACTACAATGCCCTGCTCATGAGGTAAGGAACATAGTTAATCAAGAGAGCTACACTACATTTCCAAATGGAGGTATTTGATTTTATAGTTGCCCTGCTGAACGACTACCAAACGAGAGTCCGTTATATGCCACAAGAAAACACATCTAAATAGTGAGCTCTGTTGTTTAGTATTCATTCAGCTGGATAACTGGACTTAAAGGGGTATTCCATCTCCAAGATCCTATCCCCAATATATAGTAGGTGGAATAGCAATAATATCAGCAAGTATTAATATTTGGAAATGTAGAATAGTTCTCCTGATTAGGCATGCCCTTACCTCATGAGCAGGGCATTGCAGCTTTGGTAGCAACAGTTACGATATGGACTCCGCTGCTGTGGACCCGGGGAGAGTCGGTGCAGATTCATTGCACCCACACTCCTGACATGGAGGGTCTTCACTCCTAGAAAATGGGGGATACGTTCCCTGAGCGTATCCCCCCCATATTCTAGACGGTTCAAAGTCGTCGTGGGACCCGTTTATTTTTTATTCCTTACAATAAATTGGTGAAAGAGGGAATGTTTTGGGGAGTGTTTTTTGAAATACATTTTTTTGTCTATTTTTTTTTTGTTACCGTGTTTCCCCGATAGTAAGACACCCCCGATAGTAAGACGTAGTGGGGGTTTTGGGGGGGTCGGCTAATGTAAGACGTACCCCGAAAGTAAGACGTAGTAAAAATTTATTTATTTTTTTTTTTCTTCTTTACAGTACAGTTACAGCGGCCGAGCGCTCAGCTGAGCGCCCTGACATGCCGGCGGCCGAGCGCTCAGCTGAACGCCCTGACATGCCGGCGGCCGAGCGCTCAACTGAGCGCCCTGACTTGCCGGCGGCAAAGCGCTCAGCTGAGCGCCCTAACATGCCGGCGGCCGAGCGCTCAGCTGAGCGCTCTGACATGCCGCCGGCATGTGACAGCTCTCAGCTGAGCGCCCTGACTTGTCGGCGGCAAAGCGCCCAGCTGAGCGCCCTAACATGCCGGCGGCAAAGCGCCCAGCTGAGCGCCCTAACATGCCGGCGGCCGAGCGCTCAGCTGAGCGCCCTGACATGCCGCCGACATGTGACAGCTCTCAGCTGAGCGTCCTGACTTGCCGGCGGCAAAGCGCTCAGCTGAGCGCCCTGACTTGCCGGTGGCAAAGCGCTCAGCTGAGCACCCTAACATGCCGGCGGCCGAGCGCTCAGCTGAGCGCCCTGACATGCCGCCGGCATGTGACAGCTCTCAGCTGAGCGCCCTGACTTGCCGGCGGCAAAGCGCTCAGCTGAGCGCCCTAACATGCCGGCGGCCGAGCGCTCAGCTGAGCGCCCTGACATGCCGCCAACATGTGACAGCTCTCAGCTGAGCGCCCTGACTTGCCGGCGGCAAAGCGCTCAGCTGAGCGCCCTAACATGCCGGCGGCCGAGCGCTCAGCTGAGCGCCCTGACATGCCGCCGGCATGTGACAGCTCTCAGCTGAGCGCCCTGACTTGCCGGCGGCAAAGCGCTCAGCTGAGCGCCCTGACATGCCGGCGGCAAAGCGCTCAGCTGAGCGCCCTGACATGCCGGCGGCCGAGCGCTCAGCTGAGCGCCCTGACATGCCGGCGGCCGAGCGCTCAGCTGAGCGCCCTGACATGCCGGCGGCCGAGCGCTCAGCTGAGCGCCCTGACATGCCGGCGGCCGAGCGCTCAGCTGAGCGCCCTGACATGCCGGCGGCCGAGCGCTCAGCTGAGCGCCCTGACATGCCGGCGGCCGAGCGCTCAGCTGACCGCCCTGACATGCCGGCGGCTTAGCGCTCAGCTGAGAGCTGTCACATGTCGGTGGTCGGGCGCTCAGTTGAGCGCCCTGACATGCCGGCGGCTTAGCGCTCAGCTGAGAGCTGACACATGTCGGCGGTCTGGCGCTCAGCTGAACGCCCTGACATGCCGGCGGCTGAGCGCTCAGCTGAGAGCTGACACATGCCGGCGGCTGAGTGCTCAGCTGAGAGCTGACACATGCCGGCGGTCGGGCGCTCAGCTGAACGCTCGGCTACCGAGAAATGTTGAAATGTTGCAGTAATGTTGTCCGTGGTCCATCTGGACCATGGACAACATACAAAATCACGCAGCCTCAGTGCCCTCATGTGCAGCCGCTGGTGGTTAAGTTTCCTTAACTTGCGGTACACTTAGGGCGCAATCGCGGCAAGTCCCCATACGGTACATTGCATGGAGACTTGCTGCGATTGCTGTGGGATTTTTTCCAATATAAGACATACCCCGAAAGTAAGACATAGTGGCACTTTTGGGGGTAAAAAGAATGTAAGACACTGTCTTACTTTCGGGGAAACACGGTAGTACTGACAGTTTGTGATGTCAGGTATCTGATAGACGCCATAACATTCCAAACTGCTGGGCTTGATGTCAGGTGACCTTACAGCTGGTATCAACCCTCTTTTATTACCACGTTTGCCACTACACCAGGGCATGGGATGAACTGGGGTGAAGCGTCAGGATTGGCGCATCTAGTGGATGTGCCACTTCGGGGGTGCCTGCGGCCTGCTATTTTTAGGCTGTGAAGTGCCAATAACTATGGACTTCCCACCCTGAGAATACCAGACCACAGCTGTCCGCTTTACCTTGGCTGGTGATCCAATTTGGGGGGGACCCTATTTTTTTTGTAATTTTTATTATTTAAAATAATTATAAAAAAGAGCCAGGGGTGACCTCCACATTGGATCCCCAACCACGGTAAAGCTGCCAGCTGTGGTTTTCAGGCTACAGCTGTCTGCTTTACCCTAGCAGGCTATCAAAAATGGGGGGACCCCACGTCATTTTTTTTTTAACTATTTTTTTAAATAAAAAAAATTAATGGGCTTCCCTGTATTTTGATTGCCAGCCAAGGTAACACCAGGCAGATGGGGGTGGCAACCCGTAGCTGTCTGCTTTAACTGCGCTGAGAATCAATAATTCCATGGGGCGCTACGTCATTTATTTTAATGATTTATTTTTACAGCACTGTCATGTCAGGCAATCAAAATACAGGGAAGCACATTTTTTTTTAGTTATTTAAATAAATAATAAAAAAAATATATGAGCTCCCGCTGCATTTTTTGTATTGCTAGATAAGTGAATCCAAGCAGCTACTGGCTGCTAACTCCCACTGTTTGGTGTTACCTTCACTGTCAATGGAAAATCCAGGGAAGCATTTTTTATTTTTTTTCCCCAAAAAACTAAAAAAAAAAAAAAATGACATGAACTTCACCATATTTTTGTATGCTAGCCAGGTACAGCAGGCAGGTGCGGGCTGCCCCCAACCCCCAGCTGCTTATTTGTACCTGGCTGGGAACTAAAAATATAGGGAAGTCCTTTTTTTAATTATTTGATGAATTTCAAAAAATAATTTAAAAAAAAAAACGACGTAGGCTTCGCCCCATTTTTGTGTCCAGCCGGGTACAACTAGGCAGCTGGGGATTGGATCCACAGCACAGGTTAGCCCGAGGTTTCTGGGCGCCTCTGCTGCGAATTGCAGTCCGCAGCCGCCCCAGAAAATGGCGCTCTCATAGAAGCGCCATCATCTGGCGCTGTATCCAACTCTTCCAGCTGCCCTGGTGACGGTGGCTTGCTGTGTAATTATGAGTTAATACTAGCATTGTTTTACTAGCTAATATTAAGCCAGAGATTCTTAATGTCAGGCAAGTTTGACCCGTCCATTAAGAATCTCCAAAAAAGGGTTAAAAAAAAGACACCACACAGAATAAAAATACTTTAATAGAAATAAATACACAGACACACTTAGAGACTCCATGTTTATTACTCCCTGTCAGCCCTCCACGATCCTGCTCTTCTGTCTTCTTTCTTCTTCAACCCATGCAGCTCTGCTACATCAGGCTTCACTGCATGGGAGAAAGACGCTACTGCCCCGTGCACAAATCACTCAGTGAGAGTGACCACAGGCTGCCGGCTGTTAGCGGTGACTTCACCACTCACAGCCGGGTTACTATTGCAACGGTGCTCCGATCACGTGATTCCCGGTGCCGCTATTCACCGGATGTGACAGCCAGTCCTTGCATGTGGGCTGACTCTGTAAAGAGCACCGCATGCAGGAACGGGGAGTCGTCTATGTGCCAGAGCATGTCGCCGGTACACAGAGATACACAAACGATCACCGCGTACTGGAGAGCTGCACTGACAGCAGGACATGATGCCTAGCCATGTGACCAGTCTGTAGCCAATGAGATAATATACACGTGACTGGTCACATGGCTATTTTGACGTCACGATTGGTCCTGTCATCACTGCTGGTTACCGGGAGAACACCGCGATTACCGATGGAAAAGCGGCGGGAGACAGAGTGGAGGACGCATCGCGGACACCGGTAAGTGTTATGGCAATGTTTATTAACTGTATGTGTACATTTATATTGTGTTTTTATGTGTTTGTGATTGCCTCCCATTGTTTTCAGTGGGGTTCAAGAGGTTAGTCGAACGGCTCGTCGAACAGGGCACCGTTCGACGAACCGAACTCGAACTCTAGGGGGGTAGCTCATCTCTCATCTCTATTATTGACCAAATACTTTTTTTCCACCATAATTTGCAAATAAAATCTTGCCAAATCAGACAATGTGATTTTCTGGATTTGTTTGCTCATTTTTTCTCTCTAAGTTGTGGTCTACCTATAATTAGTGATGGGCGATCCTGACCTGTACAGATCGGGGATCATACCGGTCACATAGTGATTGAGTACATGATCCTGATCATGAGCTTTCCTGGGAAGCTTGTGATACAGATCGGGTACAGATTGGGTCCAGGGGCTGTAAAACACCTCACATTATTAAAAATTATTATGATCATACTTCCAGGTCTCGCAACGCGTCCTGCAGACTTCTGGCCGCTGCTACCGCATCCGATCATTGCTCTGCCACCAGTAAACAGCACTGACTTACAGGAGCTTCAATGATGTCTTTCCACAGGAGCGGGTCAGCTGCATATATTTCCATGCAGCTGACCGCTCCTGTCCAGAGATTGTCAGGCCCTGCAGGGTGATGCCAATGCGAGACTGCATGAGTCATACCCTCAGTGTCAGCTCTGCTACATGCTCTGTAACATGTAGCAGAGCTGAGAATGCTCTCTGCTTCTCACTTTGTATAGACAGTGTCTGTACAGAGTGATGAAGCAGAGATGACAATGCTAGTCCTGTGGATTACGTCATACTAAGGAATTTTTACTATAAAACTATATATTGTGTACAACATATATATATATATATATATATATATATATAGACAGTATAGACCAAAGGTTTGGACACACCCTCTCATTCAAAGAGTTTTCTTTATTTTCAGGACTCTGAAAATTGTAGATTCACATTGAAGGCATCAAAACTATGAATTAAAACATGTGGGATGAAATACTTAAAAAGGTGTGAAACAACTGAAAATATGTCTTATATTCTAGGTTCTTTAAAGTAGCCACCTTTTGCTTTGCTTACTGCTTTGCACACTCTTGGCATTCTCTTGATGAGCTTCAAGAGGTAGTCACCGGAAATGGTCTTCCAACAGTCTTGAAGGAGTTCCCAGAGATGCTTAGCACTTGTTGGCCCTTTTGCCTTCACTCTGTGGTCCAGCTCACCCCAAACCATCTCGATTGGGTTCAGGTCTAGTGACTGTGGAGACCAGGTCATCTGGCGTAGCACCCCATCACTTTCCTTCTTAGTCAAATAGCCCTTACACAGCCTGGAGGTGTGTTTGGGGTCATTGTCCTGTTGAAAAATAAATGATGGTCCAACTAAACGCAAACCGGATGGTATAGCACGCCGCTGCAAGGTGCTGTGGTAAGCATGCTGGTTCTGTATGCCTTCAATTTTGAATAAATCCCCAACAGTGTCACCAGCAAAGCACCCCCACACCATCACACCTCCTCCTCTATACTTCACGGTGGGAACCAGGCATGTAGAGTCCATCCGTTAACCTTTTCTACAAAGACACGGTGGTTGGATCCAAAGATCTCAAATTTGGACTCTTCAGACCAAAGCACAGATTTCCACTGGTCTAATGTCCATTCCTTGTGTTCTTTAGCCCAATCAAGTCTCTTCTGCTTGTTGCCTGTCCTTAGCAGTGGTTTCCTAGCAGCTATTTTACCATGAAGGCCTGCTGCACAAAGTCTCATCTTAACAGTTGTTCTAGAGATGAGAAGGTGTGTCCAAACTTTTGGTCTGTACTGTACATATATATATATATATATAACAATAGATGTGTAGACCAGCTCACTCGTCCAAGCTCTGAACAAAGTAATTCCTCCTGTTTCCCCTTGTAATGCACGGATCCAGACCAAGAGCAAGTCCTGGGCAATGCAGAAAATGGAAGAGATCCAGTAAATAGTTGGGAAGTCCAGGTGGCATGATAACTTGTACATTTATTGAGAAAAAATTAAAAATATGACAGAGCTGGAAACATAGAATAAGTCCAGGACAAATGCATCAGACAACACGTTTTGGCGGTGAAAAACGGCTTCTTCACGGTCTAAGCCAAAACCCACGGCTTGGACAGAGTACACATCGCGGGACCTGTAAGTCTCATGACAACGTTTATTATTAACTATATTCTTTATTCTACAGTCCCCCCGCCCCATCCCATAACTGTAAAACCCAAGATCGGTGATCGGACGCAAGATCGTGTTATCTCGATGCCAACCTTTACAAAACGATTGGTCGAGACTCTTGGGGGGATTGCCCATCACTACCTATGATGCCAATTACAGGCCTCTCCCATCTATTTAAGTGGGATAACTTGCACAATTGGTGGCTGACTAAATACTTTTTTCCCCACTGTACATAGTTACATAGGCTGAAAAAAGACCTAGGTCCATCTAGTTCTACCTTCCTCCACCAATTATACATTTTGTCATTAAGTCATTTATAACCAACAATGTTGTATGTACTGAGATAATCATACAGCTCTTTTTTTAAAGTTTTTATAGTGTCTGCCATTACAACCTCTTGTGGTAGGCTATTCCACAGTCTGACTAGTCTAAAGGCCACTTTACACACAGCGACATCGCCAGCGATGTCGCTGTCTATCGCACCCGCCCCCGTCGTTTGTACATCACGGGTAAATCGCTGCCCGTGGCGCACAATATCACTAATATCCGTCACATGTACTTACCTTTCAAGCGACGTCGCTGTGGCCGGCGAACAGCCTCTTTTCTAAGGGGGCGGTTCATGCGGCGTCACAGCAACGTCACACGGCAGGCGTCCAATAGAAGCAGAGGGGCGGTGAGCAGCCACATGAAAGACACGCCCACCTTGTTGCCGAAGGACACTTGTACGGTGTTGTTCGTCGATCCTGGGGTGTCACACGTAGTGATGTGCGCTGCCTCAAACGACCAACAACCTGCGTCCAAAAGCAGCAACGATACTTGGGATTTGAACAACGTGTCAACGATCGACGATTAGGCGAGTATTTTTGATCGTTAGCTGTCGTTCGTACGTTTCACACGCAACGGCATTGCTAACGAGGCCGGATGTGCGTCACGAATTCCGGGACCCCAACGACATCTTGTTAGCGATGTCGTTGCATGCAAAGCCCCCTTAACTGTAAAGAACCCTTTCCTGTTTAGCTGCTGGAATCGCTTTTCTTCCACTCACAGTGAATGCCCCCGGGTCCTTAGTATTTTCTTTGGAAAGAATAAGTCCTGTGCCATTCCTTTGTATTGACCACACATGTATTTATATATTTACTCGTAAATGAGATCTCCTCTGAGATGTCTTTTTTTGTAAGCTAAACAAATCCAACTTGACCTTAATATTTATGACCAGGGAAAACCATACACTAACCATGAGCCTAACACAATGGGAACCAGGAGATGTGAGGCTACAGTGCCTGTGCAGTGGAAGTGACAGCTCTAGCGTTAGATGAAACACAGTAGTATAACATAATGGGTCAGGAAAAAAAAAGTCTGTCATTAAAGGGCTATAAACAGCTGCCACAGTAGCAGTAGTACAGTACACCACTAAAAAAAACACAATGGGCAGCCATTAGCTGTGTAGCTGGAGTTGCTGTGCAGTGGCAGCAGCTGAGCTGCACAGTTCAAAAATACAATGGGGTAGGTAAGTAGATGTTTGGCACCATACGGCCAGCAATGGTCACCCTAGCAGCAGTACTACAGTAAAAATGACACTTTGGGCAAAGAGTAGATGTGCGGGTGATTGTCAGACTGTAGCACTGGCAGCAGCAAGTCTTGATTTCAGGATTTTTCTTCAGAAGCAAAATTAGAACACAGATGTATTAAACTGGCATCCTTGTTTGCAGTGTGTCAATAGCAAAAAAAACCAATGTCATTAACGTGCTTTACTACAGTATATCACAGATTAATCAATTTGCATTCAACCTAACTATGCAGGTCCAGCACCTGCTTATCACTTGAATCTTTGGATAATTATTCAAAGCCTGAAACTATCACTCCCATTTTCATTGTGCTTCAGCACTGCAGTGGCATACTATAATCTGATTTAGTCCTTTTTCTATCCTATGTGTAGTGAACTGTGCACTCTGACCTTCTATCTCTAGGTTGTACAAACCTAAAATGGCTGCTGCTTTCCCTGCCTTCATCTTGTATAGTCAGTTTACAGTGACTGGCTGTGTTAGTCCATGTGATGTGCTAGCTGCAAGGTGTTAAGAAAAAGTTTCTGATGTCATGAGCCTGCTTCCTGGTTGATGCAAACTTAAAGGGATGCTTTACTAGTTACTATTCATAGGCAGATCGATATTATGTTGAGAAATAAGGTTTCTCTCAAATAGCAGTACTATTGTGCTTCCAGTTGACCGGACACCAACGAGGCCGGCACCCATCTTCCTGAGTGACTGGGCTGTGGGCAGCATTTCACTGCTCAACACAGCCCAGCATCACAGCCCTGCATCTCCCTTCTTCCTCCTTCACTACAGGGTGCCGCAAGCAGGAGTGATGCTTGGTTGTGATGAGCGGGGAAACACTGCCCACAGCCCAGTCACTCAGAAAGACTGGGACCACCTCGGTGATGTCAGGTCAACAGGAAGTTAACGTAACATCACTGGACATCATAGGGCACGGAACCCGGGGTGGTCACGTGAAGGAGATGAGGCACTATTAGCAACACAAGATATCTGAGATAAATCTTGTTTCTCAACATAATATCAATGTGCCTATGAAAACTAACTAGAGAACCACCTCTTTAACCAGTGTGTGAAATGGTGGCAGGCATTATTTGTTATCAATGATCATCACCAATGAAATTGCAAATTATCTTAATTTGCTAGGTCCAGGCAGCTTCAGGAAATTCAACCTGGAATTGATTCATAGCAGATCAGTTACTCATCTCTAAACCAAGCTATGTTGCATGCCACCAGTAGCTAAATGAATTTAAAAATGCTAATGATGAGATAGACAGTAAAGCACCACTCCAGTATTTTTGTTATTGCCCCTCTGGAGTGGTGCTTTAAATCTAAGTCCCCTGACCCCTGTCCTCACCTCGTGGCTGCTTCATCTTCTATAGCCACCTCACCAATCGGTCCTGTGATTTGTGATTTGCCAGCTGCTGAAGGATTTTCTGGAGCATACTTGAGGTCATAACTTAATACATCTCGATGAGAGTCTTATTCTGGTCTTGTTCTGGCTCTCATAGAGATATATTGGGAGCTTGTGACGTAACTTAGCACTTCCAGTGAGTCAAAATTTACAATCACATGATGGCACCACGTGACGGGAGCAGCATAAGTAAAAGGTGAAGCTACCAGAAGGTAAGTATATATCAGGGAGCAGGGAACTTAGATTTAAAGTGCCACCCGAGCTCCAAAAAGAAACAATGGATTGGTGCTTTAAGTCTATTGTCAAGGAATGGTTATTGCAGGTAGTATTTTAACTCATTTCTATTAAGATAGTTAAATACTTGTTGGATTTTCAATACGAAATGAGGATGTATATTCTGTTTTCCTATAGGTTGATCCAGACAGTATTGCAGCGAGAGATGGCCGAATTCGAGAAGGAGACCGGATTTTACAGGTCAGCCTTTCTAAATATGTTCTCTCTTTTTTAGTGACTTTTTTAAACATCACCACAAACACATTTTTAAAAGGTTTAGTCATATTCTGAAAATAAAGAAAAATAGCCTCAAGTATTATGAAATAACAAAAAACACTCTTAGCATCTTCAATCCCCCAGTGTTTTAGCAGGGATTTTCCAAATGTCCCCTTGTTTTTGTTTGCTAGCATGTGACCTCTGCAGTCCGGTTATGTGAACAGTTTTAATGTACAGAACTACAGGCATTGTTGCTCACACATAATAAAGATTGGAGTATCAAAACAGCATTGTCATCACTCAATTTGCGGATTTGATCCTGCGACCTATTGCTGCATGTTTGGTCCCCTTGCCTGCTGAGCTGTTGCCTTTTCTTCTCTGTCCAAATGCTGATTTTTCCAATTGTCTTTCTTCTCCCTTCTTGGTTTGCTCCTCTTGAGGTGTTTCTCATTTTCCTTCAGCTAAAGGGTTTACTTTTTGGGTAAATATCAGTTTAGTTCCTGCAGTAAGTTGATTTGATTTCCTTCCTAGCACCTTTTCCTTTCACATCTATCCTTTCACACCATTTTGCCTTCCTCTGGATCAACATGTTAGGCTACGGGTTGAACTAGATGGACTTAGAGTCTCCCTTCAACCTTAAAAACTATGAAACTATCTATTCTATCTCTCTTTAGCTTTTCCTCGCTACCTTATATTAACGTGCATTAGTTTTCTCACTCTGAGTTTTTGTATCTTCTTTAACCCTTATTAGCAGTGTGTTTCGTCTTCCCCTCTGGTGCTACCGGAGGTATGAGGAGGTAGGAGAAACCCTTCAATTGAATTCTAGGCAGTAATGTCCATAGTGGTATTTTGAGGTGTCTCATTGGGATCTTTCGAGTCTGTGTAGGTACCAGATGGGTTCAGATGCAGCATCTCCCTGTAGTAGTTCTTCCCTTTTCCCCTTACCGAGGTGTGAGAATGTTTATGTTCATAACAAGCATTAGTGCTTCATAAGTGTGGGAGATTGAAGTTTTTTTTGCTTCTCTTTTATAAACGATTTTAAACTTTTTATTAAAACATTCTGACAAAAATTAACCATCAATATGTTTTTAATTTTACATTACTATTAGCATGTTAAAGATATTTGCCATGAAGACTAATAGGGGAAAATCCCTTATAAAATGTTACCTTTACCCAGACTTTTCACTTAGATATGGTGAGGAAGTGACAAAGAAATCAATGCAATGTTGAACATCTCAAACCCTCAGCAAAAAAATACTATTCCAGAAAGAACATTGCACACAATATTAGTTATTGTTATTATTTCTTTATAGAACACCATTGATTCCATTGGGCTGTGCATGATAAGGGGTTACATATAAATTACAGAAATAAGTTACAGTAGACAAACTTGTACAGAAGGGAGAGGGACCTGCCCTTGCAGGCTAATATTCTATAGGATATTTGGGAGAAAACAGTTAGTTGGGGGGTTGTGGCAGCTCAGGGGGTGGTCAAGAGGCAGCGTGGTCATTGCAGACTGTCGGCATCCTTGAGAAATGAGTTTTCAAGTTCCGTATGAAGCTTGCAAGTGTAGCAGATAATATGACATATTGAGGCACAGAATTCCAGAGGACAAGATACTCAGGAGAAGTCTTGAAGGTGGTTGGATGAGGAATCGATAATTATGGAGGAAAGAAGGAGGTCTTGATAAGACCAGAGATTACATTTTGGAGTATTTTGGGAAATTAGTTTGGATATATATGGAGGAGACAGATTATGGATAGCTTTGTAGGTCAGTGTTAGTAGTTTGAATTGGATACACTGGGGATTAAGGGCCAATGATGGTATTTTCATAGGACAGAAACAGTGGAGTAGCGAGGAGAGATGTGGATAAATTGGGCAGCAGCGTTAAGGACAGATTGGAGAGGTGCAAAAGATATAGCAGGGTGGCCACAGAGGAAAATGTTTCACCAATCAAGAAGGGATGATGATGGCTTGCATAAGCATTTTTGTAGATTTGGAGACTGCAGGAGGTGGTGAGGGATTCAATGAGTGTTATGAAGGACAAGGCAGAGTTGAGGGTCACTCTGAGGCAGTGGACTTCGGATACTGTGGAGATTGTGATGTTATTTATTGCTATAGATCGATCAGGTAGGGGAAATAAGTGAGATGGGGGAAAGATGATTAGATCAGTTTTTCCCACATTGAGTTTTAGGCAGCAATAGGAGAAGAAGGAGGATATGGCGGATAGAAACTCCAGAGTTCTGGAAAGCAGGGAGGTAAAATATGGGCCAGAGAGATAGATCTGATTGGCATATAGGTGGTACTGGAAGCCATAGGACTTTATGAGTTGTCCCAGGCCAAATGTATAGATTGAGAAGAATAAGGGTCCCAGGACAGAGTCTGGAGGGACACCAACACAGAGAGGGCATGATGAGGAGGTAGTGTTTTAGCAAGAGACACTAAAAGTGCAATTAGAAAGGTATCAGGGCATCCAGTAGAAAGCAAGGTGTCTGACATTAAGGAAAGAGAGGATCTGTAGTAAGAGGGAGAAGGCAACAGTGTCAAAGGCTGAGGACTGGTCTAGAAGGAGTAGTGTAGAGAAGTGCCCGTTAGCTTTGGCAGTAAGCCATTTCTAATTTCAGTCAGGGCTGTTTCAGTAGAATAAACGTTTAAACATATAAGTTACACAATTTCCCATCTTAGGTTGTCATTGTAAAAACTTTTCATAAGACTGCAGAAGTCATCTTAAACAATATAATGTCAAGATACAAATCCATGCCCAGAGGACATAGATAATGCATAAAAAAGGGGATCTGCTGCACTTCCAATTTAATGAGAAAAACCTAATCACTTAGATACATGCAACACTGGAACATATTCCACACAGTTGTATGATTGTTTAAGACCAGTAATGTTTGAAATTCATATATTTAGGTGAAGAAACATCTTTTTTCATCAAATTTGGAGAAAAGCAAATCTCTTTATCAGTTGTATTAATCATATTTAATAACAAAACATGTAGTTAGAAGAGTACCTTTCTAAAGAAAATATTCATGCTTTACTATGTCTGCATTTGTATATTAGGGTATTGTAATTATTCAATCTTATATATTTGCTATAGAAAAAGTTTAATTGCAGACATTTTATCTGAAGAACAACATGAAACTCCTGGGTCCAAAACCAAAATGTGTACCAAGCCCCCACCTATGGTGTGTTATTCAGTGAGGCTTTGGAATGCCATAATGCCCTAGAGCCTGTGAGAGAGGGCTAACTCTTCACTCCATATAGCTACACTCTTCTTTACCCCATATAGCTATGACTCTGAGTTATATCCTTTTGCTATATAGCAAGGAAACTAGACAAATCTGAATTCTGTCTTCTCTAATATTAAACTGGAATACTTTCCTATTAAAAAGATTTGAAAAAAAATTCAATAAAATATTTTTAAAATATTCTATTATATCAAACAATTTATTCGTTTATCGTAATAAAAGTGTCTGGGCAATCACCGAAAAATGTTGTTGGAATACAAAAGATTTACAGTCACTCATGCCGCTATCTACGAGAATCATTGATCTTCAGAAGGCAATGGGACCTATGTGATACCTGCTTGTTGTAGTGTTGATCTTACAATTTACACATTATATTTTTTGTTCAGATATATTTATCCATCTGCTTGTGTGGCCTGGAAACTGAAAATCTAGTCTGCAGTGGAAGGATAGAATCTCCTGAAACATGTATGCGCACAGACAAGGCTGTGATGGGGTGATAGGAGCAGGGGTACTATCATTACTCATTTCGGCAGTAGCTAACTGCACAAAGATCACATATCACATTCATTTACCGTACGTCAAATAACCTTGCTTTTTCTTTTAGCATTTCCTGTCCTCTCTATTCTTCCACCAAAAGACTTATTTACTTCTCTTGAGCCATGTACTTACCTACGCTGTGCTAAAATGATACATAAAAATTCTTAAACTCTTTACATGATTACTATACCTATAAAGTTAGTCTGAAATAATCAAAACATTTTTGCATAACCTATAGCCATACTTTATTTTAATAACTTTACGTTTGATTAAATATAAGCAAATTATTAATACTGAGTATGCTTAATATGCAAGCATTTCTTTTAACTTTTAGGGTAATGTGGCAGTATTAAAATATGTACATGCTGCAAATACTAGCCTTAAACCCTTACTAATATACTGTATTTTTTGCTTTATAAGACGCACCTGATTATAAGATGCACCCCCAAATTTGGTGAAGGAATAGAGAATTTTTTAATAAATGGGGTCCGTCTTATAATGCCAGTGTCCGTCTAACAAATCATATAGGGTATACAGTGCCTACAAGTAGTATTCAACCCCCTGCAGATTTGGCAGGTTTACACATTCGGAATTAACTTGGCATTGTGACATTTGGACTGTAGATCAGCCTGGAAGTGTGAAATGCACTGCAGCAAAAAAGAATGTTGTTATTTCTATTTTTTATTTTTTATTTTAAATGGTGAAAAGTTTATTCAGAGGGTCATTTATTATTCAACCCCTCAAACCACCAGAATTCTGTTTGGTTCCCCTAAAGTATTAAGAAGTATTTCAGGCACAAAGAACAATGAGCTTCACATGTTTGGATTAATTATCTCTTTTTCCAGCCTTTTCTGACTAATTAAGACCCTCCCCAAACTTGTGAACAGCACTCATACTTGGTCAACATGGGAAAGACAAAGGAGCATTCCAAGGCCATCAGAGACAAGATCGTGGAGGGTCACAAGGCTGGCAAGGGGTACAAAACCCTTTCCAAGGAGTTGGGCCTACCTGTCTCCACTGTTGGGAGCATCATCCGGAAGTGGAAGGCTTATGGAACTACTGTTAGCCTTCCACGGCCTGGACAGCCTTTGAAAGTTTCCACCCGTGCCGAGGCCAGGCTTGTCTGAAGAGTCAAGGCTAACCCAAGGACAACAAGGAAGGAGCTCCGGGAAGATCTCATGGCAGTGGGGACATTGGTTTCAGTCAATACCATAAGTAACGTACTCCACCGCAATGGTCTCCGTTCCAGACGAGCCCGTAAGATACCTTTACTTTCAAAGCGTCATGTCAAGGCTCATGTACAGTTTGCTCATGATCACTTGGAGGACTCTGAGACAGACTGGTTCAAGGTTCTCTGGTCTGATGAGACCAAGATCGAGATCTTTGGTGCCAACCACACACGTGACGTTTGGAGACTGGATGGCACTGCATACGACCCCAAGAATACCATGCCTACAGTCAAGCATGGTGGTGGCAGCATCATGCTGTGGGGCTGTTTCTCAGCCAAGGGGCCTCGCCATCTGGTCCGCATCCATGGGAAGATGGATAGCACGGCCTACCTGGAGATTTTGGCCAAGAACCTCCGCTCCTCCATCAAGGATCTTAAGATGGGTCGTCATTTCATCTTCCAACAAGACAACGACCCAAAGCACACAGCCAAAAAAACCAAGGCCTGGTTCAAGAGGGAAAAAATCAAGGTGTTGCAGTGGCCTAGTCAGTCTCCTGACCTTAACCCAATTGAAAACTTGTGGAAGGAGCTCAATATTAAAGTCCACATGAGACACCCAAAGAACCTAGATAACTTGGAGAAGATCTGCATGGAGGAGTGGGCCAAGATAACTCCAGAGACCTGTGCCGGCCTGATCAGGTCTTATAAAAGACGATTATTAGCTGTAATTGCAAACAAGGGTTATTCCACAAAATATTAAACCTAGGGGTTGAATAATAATTGACCCACACTTTTATGTTTAAAATTTATTAAAATTTAACTGAGCAACATAACTTGTTGGTTTGTAAGATTTATGCATCTGTTAATAAATCCTGCTCTTGTTTGAAGTTTGCCGGCTCTAACTTATTTGCATCTTATCAAACCTGCTAAATCTGCAGGGGGTTGAATACTACTTGTAGGCACTGTATGTCACTCATAGCCCCCCATCCTAAAATTAGCCCCCTTAATCTGGATATGGCCACCTTATATTGAATATAGCCCCCTTGTGCTGGCACACGTCCCCCAGTGATGCCACATGTCCCCTATTGCTGGCACACATCACCTATGGCTGGCACACATCCTATATGGCTGGCACATGGGCCCTATAGCTGGCACATAGCCCCCTGTGGCTGGCACATGGCCCCCTTTTTCTGGCACATGGCCGCCTGTGGATGGCACATGGCCCACCGTGGCTGGCACACGGCCCCCTGTGGCTGGCACACGGCCCACTGTGGCTGGCACATGGCCCACTGTGACTGGCACACGGCCCCCTATTGCTGGCACATGGCCCCCTGCGGCTGGCACATGGCCCACTGTGGCTGGCACACGGCCCCTTATTGCTGGCACATGGCTCCCTGTGGATGGCACATGGCCCACTGTGGCTGGCACACGGCCCACTGTGGCTGGCACACGGCCCACTGTGGCTGGCACATGGCCCACTGTGGTTGGCACACGGACACCTATTGCTGCACATGGCCCCCTGTGGATGGCACATATCACCCTGTGTTAGATATCACCCCCAGGCTGCTGCTTTTAGTAAAATAAACTCTTTCCTTACCTTCTGCAGTGCTGTCTTCCCTCGTGTCTCCCTCCGTGCGGTTGAGCTCCGGCCTCCTGCACTTCCTGGTTCTTGGTGCCGGTCATGTGATCGGCACAGCAGAGTGATATCATTTCTGCATGCCTGATCAGTGCTGGAGGAGGTGAGTAAAGAGTGTTTTATTTTACTATGTGCAGCAGCATGGGGGCCATATCTAACACAGGGGGGCATGTGCCATCAAAGGGGGGCACAGACACATATAATATGCGCCGCCGCCCCAGCCTGTCACTGCGGTGCAGTTTCAACACCACGGTGATGGACAGCGGCAGTGCATATTATATGAGCGGGAGCAGGAGATCTAACTGTGCCACCTGCAGCTTTCACCTGCCCCCAGCACCGCTCCAGAGCTGCCTCCACCTCCCCTGGACTCTGTAGTGTGTGTATATATATATATATATATATATATATATATATATAGCCCCCGTATACTTGGATTATAAGACGCACCCCCTACTTTCCCCCACAATTTGGGGGAACAAAAGTGCGTCTTATAAAGCGAAAAAAACGGTACATACTCATTCTCTATCCAACAGTAATTTATACAGGAAAATATTTTTGCTAAAAAAATATGGCAGCCACACTGCTGGATAGTGGGATGAACTAGAAAAACTGATTTCTTTTTAACTTTGCTGTGATACAATGTTATATTAACAATTGGAGCCATTTAATTGGAGATAACGCATTTAAATAAAAATACCCATAGTTACTTATTATTTGATTATATGGCTTGGAATGTAATATATTTACCAAAGCTGACACTATTTCTTACACAGTAAAGTAAAGTTCGATAATTTGGCCAACGGGCATTCGTGGGAACAGTTTTACCCAGTTATTGGCTCATGTACACACGCAGCAGATTAACTGATAAATGAGCAAAATGCTGATTTGTCAGCTGATTGAGAGGATGGAAATGCCTTAAATTAGCATCAATAAACTTGTAATATCATGGGATAAATTGCCTAGACTATATTGTACAGTGGGGAAAATAAGCATTTCATTTACTGCCAATTTTACAAGTTTGTCCACCTTGAAAGAATGGAGAGGTCTGAAATTTTAATCGCAGGGACACTTCAACTGTGAGAGACAGAATCCCTCTCAAAAGATCCAGAAAATCACATTGTATGATTTTAAAATGATTAATTTGCATTTTATTGCATGAAATAAGTATTTGATGCAAATGAAAAACAGAACTTATTATTTAGCACAGAAACCTTTGTTTACATTTACAGAGGTCAGATGTTTCCAGTAGTTCTTGACCAAGTTTGCTCACACTGCAGCAGGGATTTTGGCCCACTCCTTTATACAGATCCTCTCCAGATCTTTCAGGTTTCAGGGCTGTTGCTGGGCAATATTGAGCTTCAGCTCCCTCCAAAGATTTTCTATTGATTTCAGGTCTTAAAACTGATTATGCCACTCCAAGATCTTGAAATACGTCTTATGGAACCACTCCTTAGTTGCCCAGACTGTGTTTCAGATCATTGTAATGCTGGAACACCCAGCCATGACTCATCTTCAATGTTCCTACTGAGGAAAGAAGGTTGTTTGCCAAAATACAGTATTGTGATACATTGCCCCATACATCCTCCCTTCAGTATGATGCAGTTGTCGCGTTCCCTTTGTAGAAAAGCACCCCCAAAGTATGAGGTTTCCACTACAATGCTTCATGGTTGGGACAGTGTTCTTGGGATTGTACTCATCCTTCATCTTCCTCCAACAGCAAGTAGAGTTGATACCAAAAAATTTTATTTTGGCCTCATGTGACCACATGACTCTCTCCCATGCTTCCTCTGGATCATCCACATGATCATTAGTGAACTTTAAACAGGCCTGGCATGAGCAGGGGGTCCCTGCATGCCCTGTATGATTTTAATCCATGATAGTGTAGTGTGTTACTAACAGTAATCTTTGAGACTGTAGTCCCAGTTCTCTTCAGGTCATTGACCAGGTCCTTCCGTGTAGTTCTGGCTCTTTTCTGAACTTTCTCATCCTTATCCCATGAGGCGAGATCTCGCATGGAGCCCCAGACTGAGTAAGATTGACTGTCATCTTGTGTTTCTTCAATTTTCTAATAATTGTGCCAACAGTTGTTGCTGTCTCATCAAGCTGCTTGCCTATTGTCCTGTGCCCATACCAGCCTTGTGCAGGTCTAAAATTTTGTCCCTGGTGTCCTTAGACAGCTTTTTGGCCTTAGCCGTGGTGGAGAGGTTGGTGTGTGATTGAATGTGTGGCCAGGTATCTTTTATACAGGTAATGAGTTCAAACAGGTGCAATTAATGCAGGTAATGAGTGCAGAGTAGGAGGGCTTCTTAAAGACAAAATAATAAGTCTGCCAGAGCCAGAATTCTTGCTTGTTGTTAGGTGATCAAATACTTATTTAATGGAATAAAATGCAAATTATATATTAAAAGTCATGCAATGTGATTTTCTGGATTTTTTTTATTCTGTCTGTCACAGTTGAAGTGTACCTACGATAATGATTACACATCTCTCTATTCTTTGTAGGTGGGAAAACTTGCTAAATTGGCAATGTATCAAATACTTTTTTTCTCCACGGTGTATAACAAAATTACAAAGCTGCCAATAAATTAATCAAGAATGAGTAGTTATTGAATTATAGAAAGTGAAGTGTTGATAGACAAGTTAATGATATGCAAATGATGAAAAAACGGAAAGAAAATGTTCAAAACATTTTTATTTATCCAGTACAGAATATGACTTCCAAACACTGAAATACATGCACATATACACCTTTCCTTGCTTTAAATGAGTTGCTAATGGTTGTTTGAGCAATGTTCTTTCATGTTGAATACACTTGGTCACAGAGCACTCTTTGATATTGTTGACCAGTGACGTTCCAGATGTGCACAATGGGGAACAAGTCTGGGGACACTCCAGGCAAAGGTAGAATGTTTAAGCTACATAAGATGCTCAAGTTGCACAAGCAACATGCAGACTGGTGCTGTTGTGATGAAAACAGATGATTGCACACTTTGGGCAATGCCTATACCACTGGTTCCTCAATCAAATTAATGTGACAATTAACTGTTAGTGTATCTGAAATAACATATATCACAACATCCCACACCATGATCTCAGGAGTATGACTAGTGTGAAATTCCCTCGTGGAGTTGCCTACATGGTCTCAAGATGGAGATCGGAGGCTTCATAGAAGCAATAGAGACTGAAATGGAGGTCTATCCTCTTGAGAGATGATTCCATCTTTTGTCTTAGATACATTGAAAGCAGGGATTAGTCTTTAGACCACGTGGGCAACATCATTTAGAGGCCTTCACAAGGGAAAGTCACACATATCCGACTCCTGCAATTATGGTGCAGGATGGTTGGACCTCTCTCCAGGTACATTAACATTTCGGCATTACATTAATTAAGTAGTGAAACTAGTAGTATGGCCCTTTTGCCAAAGTTTCCCAGATTGCGTTTTTCAACATAACAACACTAGGTGCTGACAACAGTGAATCTTAAATATTTTCATGTCTGAAAATTTCCCAGAAAACCAATAGCAACCTCATTGATAACTTTCTGCATGTACATCTCATACTTGATACTGAATAAAAAGTTATGTTTCAATAAGTTAGCACTCCATGTTTTACTGCTCTATCCAACAATTATGACTGCGTGTTAAATAAGCATATAGCATACTTACCCAACACTATCTTCTTCCATTTCGAATGCTGCTCTTAGTTTTGATATGAGTTACATGGTTCTACATTGAGAAAGTGACCTGATCCCATATAGAAAATGTTATGTGAACTAGCAGGTCTTAAATATAGTCATATAATCCTGGAGAAGACCGGAGTAATGTTGAAAATTACAAGAAAATTTGACAGCTATATCAAAACACTTATTGAACATTGTTAACTGAAGGAGCAATAAAGCAGTTGCCCAAGTAATCCTTTAACTCTTTACCCCAAGCCTGATTTCACATTCTTGACTAGGCCATGTTTTTCAATTCTGACTAGTGTCAATTTAACAGGTTATAACTCTGAAAAGCTTCAACAGATCTCAAAGGTTATGAGCTTGTTTTTTCATGACATATTGTACTTCATGAAAATGGTAATTTTAAGTTAATTATTTTTGCATTTTTCGTGAAAATATCTTAAAAATTATGACATTTTCAAACTTTTTGATAACTTAATTTTTCATTTTCATGCACTTAAATTCGAGAGTTATGTCACACAAAATAGTTAATAAATAACATTTCCCACATGTTTACTTTCCATCAGGACAAATTTTGAAACAAATTTACAAAATCATTTTTAGGGCCTACATCACATTTAAAGTGACTGACAAGCCTAGGTGTCAAAAAATACCAAAAGGTGACACCATTCTAAAAACTTCACCCATCAAACTGCTTAAAACTATATCTTAGATGCTTATTAACATTTTAGATGCTTCACAGGAACTAAATCAATGAAAAAAAAATGAAAATTTTACTTTTTTCACAAAAATAATATTTTGGTCCCAAATTTTGCACTGTCACAAGGATAACAAGAGAAATGCACCCTACAATTTGTTGATCAATTTCTTCTGAGTACACCCATACCCCACATGTTTTGGAAATCTACTAGGGCAGGGCTTGGAAGGAAAGGATCGACATTTGACTTTTTGAATGCAAAATTAGCTGTAACCATTGTGTTCGGAGAGCCCCTAATGTGCTTAAACAGTGGAGCTTCCATTAGTTTCCTACATTTTGGAAACTGGAACCCACAAAGAATTTGCCTAGATATTTGGTGAGCACCTTGGACCTCCAGGTGCTTTACAGAATTTTTTAACGTTGAGCAGAGAAAATGAAAAAATACATTTTGAACCGCAAAAATGTTGCTTTAACCCCAAATTTTTCCTTTTTACAAGGGTAACAGTACAAAATGGACCATAAAATTTGTTTTGCAATTTCTCCTGAGTATGTCAATACTCAATATGTGGTTGAAAACTACTTTTGAGGCACAATGCAAAGTGAAAAAGGGAAGGAATGCCATATTTGAGTTCAGATTGGAATGGCTTGTGGGGGCCATGCCACATTGACAGAGTTCCTGAGGTACCATAAAACCAGAAACCCCCACAAGTGATCACATTTTAGAAATTGCACCCCTCAATAATTTCATCCAGGGATGAAATGAGCATACTGACAACAAAGGTGTGTCACAAAGTTTTATATTATTGGGCAGTATAAAAAAATGTTTTTACCACCAAAATGTTTTTTTAACCTCAGATTTGTAATTTTCACAAATGAAATAGGTAAAATAAAAGGCCCACTAGTGTGATACACAATTTCTTCTGAATGTAGCAATCCCACGTTACTGTACTACAGGGTTCGGAAGGGAAGGCATACCATTTGATTTTTGGAGCACAGATTTTCCTAGAATCGATTGCGGACTCAATTTGCAGAGCCTTAAGTGCCAAAATAACATAAACCCATGTAGTCATGATTTAGTCTCTGGAAAACATCCATGGAGTCAAACACAGTGAATGTTGCAGAATTAAAAATTGTAAATAAGTCTTTGTTGTGTCCAGCACATTGTTGTGCCCCTACATTCTGCCCAGCTCATGCTTCTGGAAACCTGCACCTTGTATATTAGGTGGGCTCTCCTTACTACAATAATGCCAAACGTGTGGACGCTAACTGTGGTTTAGGCATTGTGTGGTGCTCAGAAAGGAGGAGGTGTTTGAATTTGGGACTGTAGATCTTGCTGGAATTTTTTGTGAAGGGGTTAACCAAAGCGTTTTTTCAGAGCCTTTGTGCTACCAATAATGTGGAAGCCCCCTTTATTTCCAGTTACAGATGATGGACCTAAGTGGGGACTTGCGCTTTTGTGTGTTGAATTGAATGCTATTTGGTGACAATTTGGGTACAAAACATTTTGGAATATTTCTCATTTATCCTGTGATATGTTGAGCGCTTAGATTTTGGTTTACATCTACATCTCTGAAATACGTAATTCAGGTGAAACCCACAATGGATCATTTCACTATAATGAGCCAGCAGAGTTACTCTGGATACTGTTTGGTCTCTGTTCAGCTGTGTCCACCTTTTGAAAGATGAGCACTTTTGTGCTTTTCAAAAAAGAAGAGTTAAAAGATGGACACCGCCACACCACATGCCAGAAAGGAATTCAAAGTGACCCCCACTGCCTCGTTACATGGAATTTTCTGTTGGGAATTTTGTCTGAATCACATTTTCAGAGATTTACACGTAATCCCAGGTATAAGCACTAAGGCAGATCAAAGGATAAATACTGCATGAGCCACGCAATATTGACATCTTTGGGAGGCAGAATTAACAAATCAACAGCAGTTGAAGAATTGGTTTTATTTATTTTTTATGCTGTACACCATATGGTATCAATGATTAGTTGGCTTTTTTCCTCAGATCACTATGATTACAGTGATACCAGAGTTATATCTCTTTTTTTAGGTTTGGTTACTATCACGTTAAAAAACACTTTTTTACAAATTAAAGGTTTTTTGCATCACTGACTTTTGAAGGCTATAGCCTTTTATTTTTCTGCCAACAGAGTCTTGTGAAGGCAAGTTTTTTCAGGATGAATTAGAGATTTTATTGGTACCATTTTGGGTCTCATAAATTTTTTTTATTAATTTTTATTCTTCTTTTTGTGAGACGAAAACGTGAAGAAACAAAAGTTCAGAAATAGTTTTTGTTTGCTTTTTTACACCGTTCAACATGTCGTAAAAGTGACAAATCAGCTTTATTTTTTGGATAAGTACAAATATACCACATTTATATAGTTTTTTTTTGTTTTGCAGCTTTTACACCAATAAAACAATTTTATATTGCGGGGTATAGCACCTGAACCCCTGTAATCGCTATAACGTACTGGGTACATCATTTGTCATTAAAGAACTGACTATTATGATATACCCAGTACGTCCAATATTGGTAATGGGTTAATATGCTTATTTCATAATTACACAACTTTAACTTTTTGGTGATGCAATTTCAATATTAAAGAGAAGAATGTATACTGTAAATAGCTAAAGCAGTAACAAAAAATTATATGCCCATTTATAGTTAGATACTAATCCACTAACAATTCAAACATCTAAATCTAAAAGAATAAGAAAATAGAAAAAAATATTTTACTCACCAGATAAAGAAAAAATTGAAAGAGCAGTATACCATTGATTCAACCAGCTACCAGTCACAGAATGCTTATTTTTAATCTTTTTAATTAGAAGACACTTGACTACAATTTATGAGGAATAAACTCCCTCCTTGAATATACTAGTTATATATTTTTAGTTTCATTGCTCATTTTCAAAAGGTTTTTTTCTTTTCGTCTCCTAAGATTTAACAGAATAGCAATGAAAGTAAATGGTATTTAAATCTGTAGATAAGCAGAACACAACATTGACAGCAGAGCCTCTAAAATGAATGGTCCTTACATAAAATTGGCTATAATTATGAAAAACTATACATGTAGGAGATTTTTTTTTCCCCAAAGAAGCACATATTTTTGAAGCATAACTCCTGGGACTTTCATTATTATAATTGGACATCTTTCTCTGTTAAGTATATCTCATGTGCTGCATGTTTGAGTCACAGACTTTTTCGTCATAAATTATGATGGTGGTGTTCTACTAAAACAAATAGTGCCTGCTCTATAGAAGCTATAGAGATGTAAATTTCTTCTTTCTAGCCCATTCATAAAATAAAAATACTGTTATTAAAATAATTAACTACTTTAATTAGTGAGAATTGGCTTTGCATACTTTAATAAATTTTATCAAAGATGAAGCTAGTGTAGCCGTCGACTCATTATTTTTGTTTAACTTCTCCACATAGTCATATGTTCTTGAAAGCCAAAAAGTTACAAAGTCACATTTGAGAAATAAATGACTGGAGTATATGTTGTGTTTTCTTCTGTATTGAAACTGTTGTACAGGATCTTAGAATGATAAAGCTGAATTACAATCAACATTGTCTGTTAAGCATTACCTCGTGAGAGATAATAGTGTAGCTCTCTAATTGGCTCTGTGCAAGTCTCCAGTATGACTGATTTTAGCTGTTGTGCTGCCATTCTTCCTTCTACCGGCACTATTATCTCAGAGTGACACTTCCATTACTCTGAGCGGAGAAAGATGAACGTCACCTGTCAGGGGCTGGTTAATTGTGTTGCTAGATGTATGTTACCAGGGAGCAGCTCGGACATTTATGAACATAACTGCTTCCTCTGATATTCACCATTCTTCACCAATCAATACTGTTCTTATAGTAAGCACATAATTGAGTGAAGGCATTTACTATCAAGAGTTGACAATGAGCGCCATCCATACTCTTGCCATAAATAGAAGTGTGCTTTGATTTTATATTGCATTGTAAAAATGGAAATTAATTTGTAGGTTTCATTCATTTCCCCAGATTAATGGCCAAGATATTCAGAACAGAGAAGAAGCAGTGGCTCTACTTTCCAATGATGAATGCAGGAAAATTGTTCTTCTGGTTGCAAGACCAGATTTACCGGTTAGTAGAAAGTTTATACCGTAAATCAACATGGATATTCCCTGAATGATTTCTTCCTGTTTGTTGACCTTTTTAATCTGTCTCATTCAAATAATGTAATGTTTAATTAGGAAATCAATGGTATAATTACCAAAAAAACAGTGTTCAATCAAAAAACAATATATTGATCCAAAGTTTATTATGAAAGAAAACAAAAATGCACTGTATAGTAAAATGAAAACACATCAGAAATATTAAAATGTAAAGAATTATATATGACTTCATATAACGGACGACTGGTACTTGTGATTAAGTAATTACAGAGTATGAATAACTTAATTATATAAAAAATAGTAAAGATTATAAAAAAGTGAATTGATGAAGATACATTAAGGAAACCTTGGAATGTACACAACATTATGTCCTAATTTATGGCTTCAAATATCACGTTTTGAAAATATTTTCTACTACATTACAATACAATATAAACTTCATATTTATTTCAAATCTACCTTTGCGGTTTGTATGCTCACCACAATACTGAATCCATGAAATACCCGTGGCATATATCAATCCGGAAAAGAATCCTACAGACCGCTGGCCCATGGTAAGACACCAAAAGGAAAAAGGAGAATTCGGATCTTGATAAATAAAACCTTTTATTGATATGCATTAAAATAAATTTTATAGCAGGAAAAACATATCCAAACATGTTTCAGGATTACGCCCTTGATTACTGGATAACAATGGTACAGCATGGAAGGAATTTATAAAAAACACTGACTGCTACTCTTTGAACAGACTCATTGTCAGGTGCAATATGCACCTAGGACCACGAGCAGTTCTGAGTGCATATTGCTTATTCCTGCTTAACCGTCCCTGTATACACTAGCATAGATAAAGAGATCTTTAGAAAAAGTATTTCTAAAGATTTTTTATCTTATGCTAATGAGCACAGGGACTAGTCACAAGGGTGTTATATCCCCGGACTAGTCCGTCCTTTTAGCATGTTAGCACATCAAAAGGGGGACACTAACATGCTATTCAATGCAGCGTCACCATTGGTGATGCTCGTACTTGTATCCGCAGTCATATTTAGAGCCCATGTCACGCAAATGCTGCTGAACCTTCTCCCATGTAGACGGTAGTGTTGAGACCAAGTGATCTTCCCCAGATACCCCAAATTACTGCCACTCCAGAAATGTTCAGAACTGAGATGATGACCATAAAAACAAAAGACAAAAGATACATCAGAGGATTCATGGTGGGGATTATTGATAGCACACTTAGCAAGAGGAAGGAACGAGTACCACTCCCCCTGATTATCTGAGAGAAAACAGCACAATTACTGATCTGAATTCTGATTCATGCGTTCCGTTTGTCCATTAGACTGAGAATGAAACACTGATGATCACCAAGAGCAGAAAGGCATCCAAAAGTTGGCAATAAATTGAGTGTGTCTCTCAGAAACAATTTTAGAAGGAACTCCATGTAGTCTCACAATCTCACGTATAAACATCTGGGCTAAAGTTTGAAGATTGGGTAATGATGGTAAAGCGATAAAATGTGTCATTTTAAGAAACATATCCACTCCAGAAAAATGACCATATTACCAGCAGTGGAAGGTAGATCCATATTGAAGTCCATGGAAATGTCCATCCAAGGATGACTAGGGACACTCAAAGACTACAGACAATCTGCAGGATGAGAGTGCGATGCCTTTGAGTGTGCACAGGTGGCACACGTAGACACATAGGACACCACATCCCTCTGGATTCTGAGCCACAAAAGTGACGCAATATGAGATCCAGAGTACCCCTTGCCCCAGGCTGACAGACAGGACAAAATCATGATGCTCCCACCAAACCTTGTTGTACAGATTCAGAGGAACAAATGACTTGTTAGCTGTAACTCAAGACAACATCTCACCTTTGACCTCAGCAATCTTAGATTCAACCTCCATACTAAGCGCCAACACCACCACTCCCTTCTGCAGGATGGGAACAGGTTCCTCACAAGGTTTTTCCTCTCCACCCTTCAAAAAACTCCTGAACAATGCATTAGCTCTAGTGTTCTTTAACCCCAGACAAGAAGATACAAAAAAGTTAAACCTACTGAAAAACAATTACCACCAAGCTTGTCTCGGAGTAAGGGGTACTTTGCACGCTGCGACATCGCTACTGCGATGTCGTCAGGGTCAAATAGAAGGTGACGCATATCCGGCGCTGGTAACAACATCGCAACGTGTAAAGCCTAGATGCACTGATAAACGATCGGAAAAGTGTCAAAAATCGGTGATCTGTGTAGCGTCGGTCATTTTCATAATGTCGCACCAATAGGAAATACGATGTTGTTCCTCGTTCCTGTGGCAGCACACATTGCTGTGTGTGAAGCCGCAGGAGCGAGGAACATCTCCTTACCTGCCTCCACCGGCTATGCAGAAGGAAGGAGGTGGATGTTTACGTCCTGCTCATCTCAGCCCCTCCGCTTCTCTTGGCCGCCTTCCGTGTGATGTCACTCTGATGCCGCACGACCCGCCCCCTTAGGAAGGAGGCGGGTCGCCGGCCAGAGCGACGTCACAGGGCAGGTAAGTGTGTGTGAAGCTGCCGTAGCGATAATGTTTGCTACGGCAGCTATCACAAGATATCGCATGTGCGATGGGGGCGGGTACTATCGCGCTCGGCATCGCTAGCCGATGCTAACGATGTCGCAGTGTGCAAAGTACCCCTAAGACTTTTAGTGACTCAAGGTAAAAGATATTTCCATGGTCAGTAATTACAGTAACAGAATGGATAGCTCTCTCCAGAAAGTGTCGCCATTCCTCAAATGCTAATTTAATAACAAGTAATTCCCTATTACCAATATCATAATTACAATCAACCAGAGATAACATCTTAGAAAAGAAGGCACAGAGGTGCAGTAATCAATAGATGGACCTTCAAACAATACAGCTCTCACCCCCACTTCTGATGCATCAGCCTCCACTGTGAAGGGTTGAGAAACATTAGGCTGTCCTAATACGGGTGCTAACAAGAAGCATTTTTTTAGACAGACCAAGTCTGTTCCTTTTTTTGTCATGTCAGAGGTCTTACCATGGCAGAGGAATGTTGAATAAACTTCCTTTAATAATTTGCAAAACCCAAAAGACGTTACAGAGCTTTCATTTTCTCAGGACGGTCCCATTTCAATACAACCTACAGTCTAGTGGGATCCATCCTAAAACCAGTAGCGGAAATTATGTAACCCAAAAATGGAAATTCCTGAATAGTGAAGACACACTTTTCCAATTTCACGTACAGCTTATTCTCTCTGAGAATTTTCAAAATCTGCCTGACATGTTTCATATGAGAACTAAAATACTGAGTGTAAATGAGAATGTTGTGAAGATAAAAAAATAACAAATTTCTTTAATAGGTGAGAGAACACATCATTAAAAAATGTTGAAAAACCACAGACGTGTTGGTCAGACTAAATGGCATTACCAAATTGTTGAAGTGACTCTCCTGCTTATTGACTGCCAATCTCCACTCATCCACCTGTCTGACACAGACCAGATTATATCAAGTTAGAGAACCATTTAGCATCAACAATCTGATTAAATAGGTCTGGAATGAGTGGCATCTGAGAGAGTATCTGTAAGACTATGAGTTATAGCCGAAATACAGGTTCCCAAACAGTGTTCCTTACAGCATTGGTGCTACTTCAATATGTCCTAGATTTTCCAGTCAGTAGTGGGTTTATGTAATACAAATCAGGAGAATCCTAAAATCATTGTTTTGTGCTGGGAGGTCATTAAGAACAAAACACGATATGAGTCCCAAATGGAGTACCCCTATGCAGAGTTCCAACCCCTGTACACACTCCATAAAACTCCTTTGAGAGAAAAGGGATAAGTCAATGGCAAAATTCCACATCAGGCTAGATAACTCTTCACCTCTAACACAGATGAGTGAACAAACCGCTCATCAATAATGTTAGCTCCAAAAAAACAATGTACAGAAAAACCGTTGAGGAACATCTTGGTCCCCCACCTTAACTCTAGTGAGTATCATACATTGGGATGCCGTAGTGAAGGAAATACGCAGACCCAGGTTGGGATCCCCCAAATCACCTGGGCCCAAAAGTTTTTCCGACTGCTGAGCTCCTTTGGGCACAGGGAGGCAGATACTAGCAAAATGACCCATTTTGCCACAGTAGAAACAAGCTCTTTCCTTTTTAGCAGTGAGAAAGCCTTTCCTCACATGGTAAGCCACTCTAAACTGCATGAGCTCGGGCGAGGCCTTCGAAGGAAAAGAAAAGGGTACTAATGCTCCCTCCTTGAGAGTCCTGGTAATAGGAGATCGCTGTTGAAAACGGCGATCAATCCAAATTGCCAGTGACATGGCATACTCCAGAAATTAAGGATTTTCATATAAAACCTAAGCCTTTTTGATCCTCTCGGATACACCCTGACAAAGTTAATGGACTAGCACCTCAATTCTGCACAGTAATCCTCTGTAGACAGATTCCCCAGTTGTGGTGAACAAATCTTTGACTTGGCTAAAGATTTTTTTTTTTTACTTTTTTTTATATATGTTCTTTAGAATGCTTCTTAATAATACAGAAATGAAATATCAAAAACCCAACAAGCATAAACTTTTGTTTTACATGCGGAAAGAGAAGAAGGGGGGGAGTGGAGGGGGGAACAAAAAGAGGAATACATAAAGGGGTGAAATCATGGGAGGTGAGGGGGAAGATGGGAGTTGGGGTTGGGGTAAAGGGAAAGTTCCTGACCCTCTTTTGGGGAAAGAGAAGAAAGGGGCCAGTGGAGGAGGAACAAAAAGAGGAATACATAAAGGGGTGAAATCATGGGAGGTGAGGAGGTAGATGGGAGTTGGGGTTGGGGTAAAGGGAAAGTTCCTGCCCATTTATTGGGGAAAGAGAAGAAGGGGTAGTGGAGGGTAACAAAAAGAGGAATACATAAAGGGGTGAAATCATGGGAGGTGAGGGGATAGATGGGAGTTGAGGTTGTTTCCTGCCCGTCTGTTGAAGTGTGTGCATTTTTACAAATCTTTGCATTTTAGAGAGTATGGAAGAATTTTTAAATCTTAAGTGTCCATGAACAATATGGTAGATAGGTATATCTGTTCATTTTTAAATCCGAGATGATGTCTTTAAGTGTATGAGTGTCAAGAAATCTTTGTTGATTTTTAGTAACGGGTCAATTTTTCCCAAAATTCTAAAAGTTTTGCTTTTTTTTCGGAGTGATAAAGGCAGGATTTCTCGTGTATGTTTATAAGATTTGATTAATTAAACCACTCAGTTAGATTTGGTGCATCTTCATCTTTCCAATGTCTGGCTATTAATAGTTTTGCAGCATTTGTGAGGTGGGGAATTATCGAGAGTTTGTGTAGATGTTGTTTGTGTAAGTCTAAGTTGAGAATGATAACATTTGGGTTAAAATTGAGTTTTGTTTTAAGAGCATTTTCTATGTGCTGTTTAATAGATGCCCAGAATGTTTCGATTTTTGGACAGTTGTACCAAATGTGTAGAGGGGTGCCAGTCGCTTGGTTACATCTCCAGCATTGCTAAAGATGTTTCATCTGGATTATCGTATATGAAACCCAGGGCCAAAAAATAACCCATCCACTGTAAGAAAAACGGGAATCAGTGGCCAGGAAAAAGGCTCAGGCTTGTGAGACCTCACTCAAGTGTGAGACAATAATTCCCACCTGTTGTTCCTCACCACCAGAGGAGTGGGGACGTAAACCAAACTACCACTTACATGCCTCCCTAAAAGCAACATACCAGCTGTGCTCCCATAAAAATCTCTCATGGAGAGGCAGTTTAAGTTCAGATGTTCCAGCGGCCCAGACAGATTGCCTCTGATGTGATGGGCTGAGCTTGCTGCTCTACAGCTTCCTTTAACTCAGAACCTGAAAAGACATGGTCTGCAAACGTCTCGCTAGTACAGCAACCGGATCCATGCTGGAATAACATGGTTGGGCCGACTATTACGTCACAGATGTAATGGAGAAAGCCGATAACAGGGACTCCTTGACTGGCCCTCAGACTTGGGGTACCTTAGCTGTCCCTGATTTCAAAGTTACCTCTGAAGGTGAGGCTGTTTGAGCCACCTTCCTTGCCCTGCTCCTGATCAGCCCTGATCATATACCACCCCCCACCCCAGGGAAGGGCTGGGACAGGAGTGTGATAAAATCAACAAAGATAGACAAACAGGGGAAACCAAAACTCTATCTAACACTATGCTCACACATCGGATAAGACAATAAGCAGTAAGGAGGAAAATAAAAGCAGGAAGGAAACATTAAGGTTATGGGAGAACTCCATAACAACTACAAGCACCATGCACTATAATCTCCAACTGAACTGGGACACTACAGCACACAGACCAACACAGCAATAAACTACAGTCAGTGTGGGAAGATAGATTCCACCATCTTAAAAATGTGGGGAGAAAATGTGATAGGTTTCCAACAACATGTGATCCTAGAGGTAACCAGCAGGCTGGCAGAGGTAAACTCTTGATAGCCTTACAATGAATGAGCACAGCTTTGCCATGCCTGAGTCTGCCTGTGTAACTTAGAAACACCAGAAAAAAACAGTCTGGAGTGTCAGAATCTGTAGTGTGAACAGAATCTGACGCCAACATGACAATCGTCGAGTGATAAACAAAACTGTAAGTGACATCTAAGTGAAAGAAGTAAATTTCAGCCTACCATAGCCATGTGGTCCAAACCACCTAGGGTGCACTGATGAAGAAAAGAGGCGGTCCACCCCTGCAGAAGTCAGTCTAAATAAGAGTAAGTGGTCATCCAGCACCCGTAGTCCAGTCTTCAGTGAAAATTAAGGCATTCTTTATTCACAAAACATGTTACAAGCATACATGTTTAAAATCAGATCTGCCTAATTACTACTTACTAGAGTTGAGCGATGTTCGAATTCAAGGTTCACCAATTTCATGTTCGAGTGATTTTGGGGAGTGCTCGAGATCGAACTCGAACTTGAGCTTTTTGCTAAAAGCTCGACAGTTTGAGTTACATTCGAGAATGGTTCGATCACCAAAAGCAGGGCTTTTTACAGCTACAGTGTGCAGGGAGCCATTGCTGGCAGCCTGCGGTAAGCTGGTAACCAATGTAAATATCGAGTATCCAAGCAAAGCGCTTTGCTTGGTAACCCGATATTTACCCTGGTTACGTGTGCAGGGAGCTGACACTTCCCCGCTCGGCTCCGCCCCCTCCTGCACTCGGCATGTACACACACACACACTCACACTCACCTGTCCCCAGCCATGCAGTCCCCGGCACTGACGTCCTCAGTGCCACATGGCCCCGCTAGGCTCCACCCACTTTGCACTCCGCCGCCTGCACACATGGCCCCACTATGCTCCACCCACCTCGCACTCCGCACACATTACTCTGCTTGGCTCCACCCACCTCGCACTCCACACACATTACTACACTTGGCTCCACCCACCTCGCACTCCGCACACATTACCCCGCTTGGCTCTACCCACCTTGCACTCCGCACACATTACCCCGCTTGGCTCCACCCACCTCGCACTCCGCACACATTACCCTGCTCGGCTTACCTGCGGTGATGAAGTCCCACCCTCCCGACCTCAGCGCTGTCACTGTCCTCCATGGCCGCCGCTTGTCACGTCTCCTCCTCTTGCTGCCGACCCGAGACTGTGACTAGCGGTGACGCCACAGGCTCCCGCGATACTTGGCTGTAAAGGCGGCGGTCATTGAAGTCAGTGACAGCTCTGCTATCAGCAGTGCAGGAGATCGTCACCACATGTAATGTACCTTGATCCTGACAGCAGCACTTGTCATCCCCTGCAGTGACCTGGGCTGACCTATTGATGTTAGCTCAGATCACTGCATTGCTCTCCCAGCCAATGGGAAACATTCTGTTCTTCATTGACTGGGACAGTGACTATAGTATGGATCATAATGGGAACCCCTTGGATTACAGCAGACCTTAATTTGTTTTTCTTTCTAATAAATTGGTGAAAGAGGGAATGTTTTGAGGAGTGTTTTTTCAAATAAAAATGTATTTGTCGTCTATTTTTTTTCATTACCGACTGAGTTGCTGATGTCGGGTATCTGATAGACGCCTGACATCACGAACCCCAGGGCTTGATGCCAGGTGACATTACACATCTGGTATTAACCCCATATATTACCCCGTTTGCCACCGCACCAGGGCACGGGATGAGCTGGGGCAAAGCACCAGGATTGGCGCATCTAATGGCTACGCCACTTTTGGGGCGGCTGCGGCCTGCTATTTTGAGGCTGGGGAGAGTCCAATAACCATGGTGGTGATCCAACTTTGGGGGAACCCTCACGTGTTTTTTTTTTTTACTTATGTATTTAATATAAAATAACAGCATGGGGTGCCCTAAGTTTTGGATTACCAGCCAAGGTGAAGCTGCCAGCTGTGGTCTGCAGGCTGCAGCCGTCTGCTTTACCCTAGCTCAGAGATGGCGAACCTATGGCACGCGTGCCACCAGGGGCACGCTGAGCCCATTCTGCTGGCATGCGTGCTGTCGCCCGATCTTGCAGATTTGGTCTGCTAGTGCAGTCGCGCCGGCAGATCAAATCTGTGTTGGAGCGGAGACATTTCTCCTCCGCTCTGACACTCCTCCTCCCCCAGGCTGCAGGTGTGTTGCCTAGGAGATGGAGGAGCATCAGAGCTGGCCGCGTGGGAACTGAGGACCCAGCAGCGCGCAGCAGGGTAGCGTGTGCAGGTAAGTTGTGTGTTGCTTTTTTTTTTTTAATAACTCATGTGCGGCTGTGTCAAGGTGGGGATGGGGGGGCAGCGCCAGCATGGGATGGGGGAACCCACATGCCAGCATGGGGTGGAGGTAACGCACATGGCAGCGTGGGGTGGGGGAACGCACATGGCAGCGTGGGGTGGGCGTGGGAGTAACGCACATGGCAGCGTGGGGTGGGGGGAACGCACATGCCAGCATGGGGTGGGGGAACGCACATGCCAGCATGGGGTGGGGGAGGGGGAACGCACATGCCAGCATGGGGTGGGAGAACACGCATGTCAGCATGGGGGGGGAGAACACGCATGCCAGCATGGGGGGGAACATTTATGCCAGCATGGGGGGATGACATGCATGCCAGGATGGGGGGGAACATGCATGCCAGCATGGGGGAATGACATGCATGCCAGGATGGGGGGGACATGCATGCTAGGATGGGGAAAACATGCATGTCAGGATGGAGGAAACATGCATGCCACGATGGGGAAAATATGCATGTCAGGATGGGGGAAATATGCATGCCAGGATGGGGAAACATGCATGCCAGGATGGAAAAACATGCATGCCAGCATGGGGGGATGACATGCATGCCAGGATGGGGGGGAACATGCATGCCAGCATGGGGGAGATGACATGCATGCCAGGATGGGGGGGACATGCATGCCAGGATGGGGAAAACATGCATGCCAGGATGGGGAAACATGCATGCCAGGATGGGGAAAATATGCATGCCAGGATGGAGGAAACATGCATGCCAGGATGGGGAAACATGCATGCCAGGATGGGAAAACATGCATGCCAGGATGGAGGAAACATGCATGCCAGGATGGGGAAAATATGCATGTCAGGATGGAGGAAACATGCATGCCAGGATGGGGAAAATATGCATGCCAGGATGGAGGAAACATGCATGCCAGGATGGGGAAACATGCATGCCAGGATGAAGGAAACATACATGCCAGGATGGGGAAAATATGCATGCCAGGATGGAGGTAACATGCATGCCAGGATGGGGAAAATATGCATGTCAGGATGGGGAAAATATGCATGTCAGGATGGGGAAACATGCATGCCAGGATGGGGAAAATATGCATGCCAGGATGGGGGAAAACATGCATGTCAGGATGGGGAAACATGCATGCCAGGATGGGGAAAACATGCATGCCAGGATGGGGAAAACATACATTCCAGGATGGGGAAAATATGCATGTCAGGATGGGGAAACATGCATGCCAGGATGGAGGAAACATGCATGCCAGGATGGAGGAAACATGCATGCCAGGATGGGGAAAACATGCATGCCAGGATGGAGGAAACATGCATGCCAGGATGGAGGAAACATGCATGCCAGGATGGAGGAAACATGCATGCCAGGATGGGGAAAATATGCATGCCAGGATGGAGAAACATGCATGTCAGGATGGGGGAAACATGCATGCCAGGATGGGGAAACATGCATGCCAGGATGGAGGAAACATGCATGCCAGGATGGAGGAAACATGCATGCCAGGATCGAGGAAACATGCATGCCAGGATGGGGAAACATGCATGCCAGGATGGAGGAAACATGCATGTCAGGATGGGGAAACATACATGCCAGGATGGAGGAAACATGCCACGATAGGGTACATTTACCAGGAAGGGGTACATTTACCTGAATGGGGGTAAATTAACCAGGATTGGGAACATTTACCAGGATGAAGGACATTTACCAGGAATGGGGTACATGCCGGGATGGGGGAACATTTACAAGGATGGGAAATATGTCAGGATGGGGTACATTTACCAGGATGGAGGACATTTGCCAGGATGGGGCCGTGATGGGGACAAATATACCAGAATGTAGGAAATATATATCAGGATGGGGGACATGTTTACCAGGAAGTGGCCGAGGAAGAGGACAGAACTACACAATGATGGGGAGGGGAGTCACTCGTACTTCTTTATGGGATTTCAGGATGTTCAGACTTTGAAATGTAGATGTGGATTACAGGGTGACATCTGATTGCATTCCAGGCTAAAATCTCTGTCTAATATGCTGCAATTTTTTCCAGAAAGATCAATCCAACTGCTGTGTCTGGAAAGGGCAGGGGCTCAGCTTCAATGTGTGGTAAGCACGCATGAGCGTGATGCCCCCTGCTGAAGAGAAGAGAAGACGGCAAAGGTAAGATTAAAATCAATTCTTTATATAATAGGATTGGTTGACACTTCGGAAAAAAAATTGGGTTTAGGGCTACAGTTTGGGCACTCGGCCTGGAAAAGGTTCGCCATGACTGCCCTAGCTGGCTATCAAAAATATGGGGAACCCTACGTCATTTTTTTAAAAAATGTATTTATTTTTTTGGCTAAATACAAGGATAAGCACCCCTTAGTGCCACATGAAAGGCACCAAAGGGTGCAAAATTACAAAATGCAGGAGAATGGGACATGATGTGTCTTTCTGCCATTATAATGACAGAAAAGACTGATATGAAGTGTACAAGCACAGGAAAATCACCAGAGTGCTCTACGCTGTTAATTGCAGTAGAAAATGGCACGGGAGTGAACATGTGACCGTCTCATGTAGGTTGAAGCTATGGATCCTGGGTAAATTTATATATTTTCCCTCCTTCAGATTTTTTGCAGTACGCAAAAAAAACGGAAGGCACACGAATGACAAACTGATGACATACGGACCATATACGGAATGGAAATGGATGCCACATGGATGCACCCGTGAAAAAAATGGACCGTTTTTTGCGGACCGCAAAAACGGATTGGTCGTGTGAATGTAGCCTTATTCTGATCTGCCGTTTGTAAACAGCAGGCAGAAATAAGTGAATAGCGCCCCCCAGCGTTAGAAAATCTCCGTGGTTTCAGGGGTAGCTGAGACCCTGGAGATCATGATTCAGGCCGGTTTTTCCGGTCCCCGCTCACGCAATCACCGGTATACACCGTATACCGATGATCACATTACAGTAAATGACAGCGCCGGTAAAAAATTATCTCCCATCTGGCATGAACAAGCATGTCAGATGGGAGATAAATCGCCTCCCCAGTCCCCTCTGGTCTCCTGGTGTCGCCAAAGTGCCCCCCCGACCCCCTCCCAGAAATCCAAGATGGCTGCGCGCACAGCAGCACGCCGGCCGCATTCACCCTACTCCTCTGATTTCTGTCGCTCCTCCCCAGGGCGACAGAAAACTCCTCCCCAGGCCCTGCCAGGTCACCCCCTATAGCCCCACCGGTGTTCCCCGGTGTCCGATGGTACCTGTGCAGCGTTGATCCCCCGCGGCCCCCTCCATCACAATAGACACTGCCGCATGCACAGAGCAGCTGGCAGCTCAGCTTCCTGTGTTCAGACACAGTGAGTGGCGGTAACCATGCATCTGTAAGCTACTGCAATGCCCTGTTTATGAGGTAAGGAACATACTTGATCAGGAGAGCTATACTACATTTCCAAATGGAGGTATTTGATTTTATAGTTGCCCTGCTGAACGACTACCAAACATGAGAGTCCGTTATACGCCACAAGAAAACATGTCTAAATAGTGAGCTCTGTTGTTTAGTATTCAATCAGCTGGATAACTGGACTTAAAGGGGTATTCCATCACCAAGATCCTATCCCCAATATATAGTAGATGGAATAGTAATAATATTAAGACATACCTATATTAGCAAATTTAGTATAGTTCTCCTGATTAGGCATGCCCTTACCTCATGAGCAGGGCATTGCAGCTTTGGTAGCAACAGTTACGACATGAACTCTGCTGCAGTGGACCCGGGGAGAGTGGGTGCAGATTCCTTGCACCCACACTCCTCACATGGAGGGTCTGCACTCCTAGAAAATTGGGGATACATTCCCTGAGCATGTCCCCCTATATTCTAGACAGTCCAGAATCATCGTGGGACCCCCCCTTTTTTTTTCCTTACATTAAATTGGTGAAAGAGGGAATGTTTTGGGGAGTGTTTTTTCAAATATATTTTTTTTGTCTATTTTCTTTTTTAGTACTGACAGTTTGTGATGTCGGGTATCTGATAGACGCCATGACATCACAAACCAAACTGCTGGGCTTGATGTCAGGTGACCTTACAGCTAGTATCAACCCCATTTATTACCCCATTTGCCACCGCACCAGGGCACGGGATGAGCTGGGGTGAAGCGCCAGGATTGGTGCATCTAGTGGATGCGCCACTTCTGGGGCGCCTGCGGCCTGCTATTTTTAGGCTGTGAATGGCCAATAACTATGGACCTTCCCACCCTGAGAATACCAGACCACAGCTGTCTGCTTTACCTTGGCTGGTGATCCACTTTGGGGGGACCCTACTTTTTTTTTGTATTTATAAATATTTATAAAATAATTATAAAAAAGAGCCTGGGGTTACCTCCACATTGGATACCCAACCACAGTAAAGCTGCCAGCTGTGGTTTTCAGGCTACAACCTTCTGCTTTACCCTAGCTGGCTATCAAAAATGGGGGGACCCAACGTCATTTTTTTTTAACTATTTTTTTAAATAAAAAAAATTAATGGGCTTCCCTGTATTTTGACTGCCAGCCAAGGTAATGCCCAGCAGATGGGGGTGGCAACCCGTAGCTGTCTGCTTTATCTGCGCTGAGAATCCAAAATACCACGGAGCGCTACGTCATTTTTTTAATGATTTATTTTTACAGTACTGTGATGTCAGGCAATCAAAATACAGGGAAGCCATTTTGTTTTTAGTTATTTAAATAAATAATTCAAAAAATATATATGGGGTCCCGCTGCATTTTTTGTATTGCTAGCTAAGGGTAATCCAAGCAGCTACTGACTACCAACCCCCAAGGCTTGGTGTTACCTTCACTGGCAATAGAAAATCCAGGGAAGCATTTTTTATTTTTTTTGCCAAAAAACTACAAAAAATGACGTGAGCTTCACCATATTTTTGTAAGCTATCCAGGTACAGCAGGCAGGTACGGGCTGCCCCCAATCACCAGCTGCCTATTTGTACCTGGCTGGGAACTAAAAATATAGGGAAGCCCTTTTTTTAATTATTTCTTGAATTTCATGAAATAATTAAAAAAAAAAAACGACGTATGCTTCGCCCCATTTTTGTGTCCAGCCGGGTACAACTAGGCAGCTGGGGATTGGATCCGCAGCACAGGTTAGCCTGCGATTTCTGGGCACCTCTGCTGTGAATTGCAGTCCGCAGCCACCCCAGAAAATGGCGCTCTCATAGAAGCGCCATATTCTGGCGCTGTATCCAACTCTTCCAGCTGCCCTGATGCCGGTGGCTTGCTGGGTAAAAATGAGTTAATACTGGCTTTGTTTTACTAGCTAGTATTAAGTCAGAGATTCTTAATGTCAGGCAAGTTTGACCCGGCCATTAAGAATCTCAAATAAAGGGTTAAAAAAAAGACACCACACAGAGAAAAAATACTTTAATAGAAATAAATATACAGACACAATAGGGGCTCCGTGTTTATTACTCCCTCTTATCCCTCCACGATCCATGGTCTTCTGTCTTCTTCCTCCTTCAGCCCATGCAGCTCTGCTCCATCAGCAGCACTGCATGGGAGAAAGACGCTGCTGCTCCCCGTGCAGGCTTTTCACTCCATAAGTGATCAGTGCTGCTGGCTGTTAGTGGTAATGTCACCGCTGACAGACGGGTTGCCATAGCAACGGTGCTCTGATCACGTGATTCCCGGTGCCGCTGCGGCTGTAAGCGGTGACGTCACAGCTAACAGACACGTTGCTATGGCAACGGTGATCTCCATGTTTGACCGGCTGTGTCAGCTGGTCAATAACGGAACGGGGAAGTAAAACAGGGAGTCGACCGTGTGCCAGAACATGTCGCCGGTACACGGCGATACACAAACGTGCACTGTGTACCGGAGAGGGCAATGACAGGACCTAGCGTGTCATCAAAGCCATGTGACCAGTCTGTAGCCAATGAGATAATAGACACGTGACTGGTCACATGGCTATTTTGACGTCATGATAGGTCCTGTCATCACTGCTGGTTACCGGGAGGACGCAGCGATTACCAATGGAAAAGCGGTGGGAGACAGAGTACAGGATGCATCGCGTGGACAGGTAAGTGTTATGGCAATGTTTATTAACTGTATGTGTACATTTATAATGTGTTTTTATGTGTTTGTGATTGCCTCCCATTGTTTTCAATGGGGTTCGAGAGGTTTGTCAAATGGCACGTCGAACGGCTCGTCGAATGGGGCACCGTTCGACGAACCGAACCAAACTCGAACTCTAGGGGGTTGGCTCATCTCTACCACTTACTCTTATTTAGTCTGAGTGACATCTATTTGCTTAAATGCAGACACAATCTTGCTATGAACCTCCACCATACTTCACTCCTTCCTGCAGACAATCATTATTGTATGGCTCTCCAACCCTTTGATGATACACTGCCTCCTGTTGCAGTCATGTATTTAACAGAGCACTTCCAGCTATTTTTTTGCAGCTCAGCTCCTATGTCATCATGAATAGTTGAGTCACTTGACCTTTTTTCCATGTTTGGTATGGATTTTTGCCACAATTCTTCCATAAGAACCACTTCTGGTTGGACTTCTTCAAACAGTTGGGGGGGGTATAGCTGAGTCTTACTGATTTCTGGCAGTCCTGAGCTGATGGCACCACTGGACATCTATCTGTAAGGCCTCGTGCACACGTTGAGTATTTGGTGAGGTTTCTTGATGCTTTGATGTTGTTTTGAAGGCAAAGAGTGACAACACTAAGCATTAATTTGTTTTAGATTTAGTTTTTTGTTTTGTTAATTGATAAAAATAAGTTATTATCACTATTAATTTTGAGAGCACTTTTACTTTACAGCCTTTTTTCCACACCTGCCTAAAACCTATTACGGCACTGTTGAGGAACATATAAACTAATATCTGGAACACGTTAGATGGATATTTTTGTATCTGGATTTGGATACCAGTATGAAATTATCTATTGCTTCTAAGCCAAACCTTTTTTCTGGCATTGGACTTAAAATAATGTTATCATTTTCCAGCACATGTAGCTTTGAAGTGAAAATTCAGCATAATGCGGTATATGAGTTTTAACTACAGCGTGTCAACATCTGGGATTGTACCTGACACCAGAAAGAGTTCACTGAACATCCGCATTTACTGTTTATTGCTGCACATCTCTCTCATAATGTTACAAGATCTTACAGATTATCAACAAATTAGTCTTATTGTTTATGTGCAGGATGAAAGTCATTGAAAATGAATATGTTATCATTATTATTTGGGTGTAAAGCAAAGTATAAAAAGCTTGTATTTCAAAAGAGTCATTATGATGAAAGGAAGTGGCCAGGCGTTGCTATTAGGGCTTACACCACATTACCATGTGTTAGTACTAAAATCATATACTAATGTATTCTTTACAGCTGGATGAAGGCTGGCTGGATGATGAAAGGAATGAATTCTTGGAAGAGTTAAACATGCAAATACTGGAAGAACAACGTCATGAAGCAATGCAATACCCAGCTAATGAAGTGCAACAGGTACAAATTACTAAACAGCTTTTTTGTTTTTATTATTTGCAGTATAAAAAGAGAAAAACATCAGAAACTTGCCAGTTGCCACATCTCACAATAGGCACAGGTGTTATATACAGGACAATTTTCTCTTATAGTAAATGCTGCACAATCCAAAGCTTTCTTCATATGGGAAGTTTGTTTCTTGTGTGTATAGGGTAAATCTTTGTACTAATAACTGGGTTGTTGTAATTTGGGGTATATAAAACTGATCAGCTTTGAAGTAATTAGGTGGAATAAAAAAAAAAAAATCAATTTTTGTTCTAGCAGCTGCCATTGTGATTAAAATATCAACGACAAATCAATTAACCAAAGGAAATCGAAAATGAGCTGCAAAATGTCAGTATTGTTAAAATATCAATGTCATTGTCAACATTTATTACAGATTAAATACCCCAATTTAGAATTTATAGCCTGTGTGATGACTGTCACTAGGTGGCGCTAGACACTACTTGCATGCAGTAAATGGAGAGGTAGTCAGACAGGCTGAGATAATAAACCAGGAGGACATGACAGTACACGGGGGGCAGACAGAGACAAGGTCAAAATACAAGCTGAAGCTCAGGGTTCCAGGAGAGTAAGTACAAAATACAGGCAATGGGCGGGGACGTGGTCAGGAGGAAGTCTGAGGTCAGAAGCCAGGATGTCACAGCAGAAACAGAGGGGGATAGGCAGAGACAGGTTAACAACAGTCCGGAGTTGAGAGGCCAAGATCTGAACCTAACAGCACAACTGAAACCAGGCAGTACGACTAGCGGCAGCCTGAGCTAACATGCTCCCTAATGAAGCAGAGCAATTACCAGGAGCGAGAATCATGCAGATATGAGCACCTCCCAGGAGCAGAGTGAAACCCAGTGCTGTGAAACAACCAGCAGAGCATTTATTCTTACAAAACAATCTGCACCATAAGCAACACATACCAGCTCCGCAGGAGAGCATAGCAGAACAATACAGAATGTTTGCACATAGGATGATGACAGCCTGGTCCCGGAACTTAATTGTAATAGGTTTCAGGCTTACCGTTCTGAGATGAAAGTATTTTAACTTAATACCATAACTCTTTTGAAAAACATTATTTTGTTGTAAGATTTTGAGACTTACACCACTTATGACAAATGCAAAATAAGGTAAATTAAAGGAGATTTCCACTTTTCGGGACAAATTTTACTTATATGAATGTAATTGAAGCTAAAAATAATATTTGCAGTTGGGTTTCATTAAACATTTTGCATAGTTTGCCTTCTATAGCCTCTCTGTTGTACTGACTGAAGATTGAGTAAAGAGGAATATCTCACCATGTGTTTGCTGGCCCATCTGAGTGCAGAATGTTGCAGGGGAAGAAACCCGATTTCAGTGATGTAATACTTATTGGGTTGTTTACTGCAATTTTGATAAAATCACAGTTCTTCTGCTATAGATCTAGACATTGTCTAAGTTCTGAGCTCTTTAACACTCCACACACATCACTGATTGGCAACTTTCTGTGTACACTGTTTATAAGTGGAAAGTTGCCAATCAGTGGTGGGAGTGGAGTTATACAGAGCACATGAATATTAAGGACTACAAGGTAGCAGTTTTAATAGGTAGATAACCCCTTTAAGAGACATGTATTCCTTAAGGAGTACATAGCAGTTTGCATAATGACCTAAAGGGAATCTGTCACCCCATTTGACATATCTTACCTAGTAATATGGGTATATAGGTTGTAGAATGCTGAAAAAGCAATACTTGTATACCTCATATCAGATGCCTTCTTGTGGAAAAATCATCCTTTAATTCTCTTTGTAAATGAGGTCTTCCAGGCTATGGGGAGAAAGCTGCCAGAAAACAGCTCTGAATCCTTGCTTCATTAGTGTAGCTGTTGCATTTCATTAGCATCACAGTATCCCTGTGACATCTAGTTGTGGTTCTGAAATCTCATGCCTGCTTACTAGAGATGAGCGAACCGGTCGCGGTTTGGCTCGAGTTCGGTTCGTCGAATGGAGACCTAGGTCGAGTTCGGTTCGGTGAACCACTCTAACCCCATAGGAAACAATGGGAGGCAATCACAAACACATAAAAACACCTAGAAAACACCCTCAAAGGTGTCCAAAAGGTGACAAACAACTCACAACACAACACAAACACATGGGAAGATGACAAGAACAAATTCTCATGCGAAAACAAAACAGCGTTATGAGGAAAAGGAGGACGAGACACAGATATAGGCATGGCATGCCCTTCTAAAATCATGCAAAACACTGCAAGGGGACTCCAAGCGGAGTCTCCCTTTTTTCCAAAAATTGGGCCACACAGACACCCCTTCAGTGGCAGCACTTGTGCCCCAGTTGTACACTTCACAGGTACATTTGCATCAAGCACATTCAAAATCCACAAGCATTTACTCTCCCCAGGATGACACAGGGGTAGTAAATTCCTTCTGGATCCATGACTTGTTCATTTTGATGAACGTTAGTCTGTCCACATTGTCACTGGACAGACGCGTGCGCTTATCTGTCAGCACACACCCAGCAGCACTGAAGACAAGTTCAGAGACAACGCTGGCAGCTGGACACGACAAGATCTCCAAGGCGTAAGTGGAGAGCTCTGGCCATTTTTCAAGATTTGAAACCCAAAATGAGCAAGGCTCCATTTCCAAAGTCATGGCATCGATGTTCATTTGGAGATACTCCTGTATCATCCTCTCCAGCCATTGACTATGTGTCAGACTTGTTGTCTCTGGTGGCCTTGCAAAGGATGGTCTAAAAAAATTAAGAAAATATTCAATAAAATTGCTGTTACCAGCACCTGATACGGTGCTGCTGATACGGGTAGACTGTTGAAGATGACGAGACCGTCCCATGTTTGTCGAGTTACAACTGGGAGATTCACTCCATGCAGCACGGGTGTTTGGTGGAAAAGCCGAGTTAAGATCGAGTAACAGCTTTTGCTGTTACTCCTGCATATGTGCGTCCCTTTCTATGGCTGGAATTATGTCACAAAATTTGGACTTGTACCGGGGATCTAATAGTGTTGCAAGCCAGTACTTATGATCACTTCTAATTTTGACAATACGAGGGTCATGTTGGAGGTAGTGCAGCAAGAAGGTGCTCATGTGTCTTGTGCAGCCATGCGGACCAAGTCCACGCTGTGTTTGTGGCATAGAGGTGCTAACCATTCTTTCTTCCTCTGACATCTCCCCCCAACCTCTTTCAACTGAAATTTGACCAAGGTCTCCCTCATCTGCTGAGTCTTCCATGTCCATGGACAGTTCGTCCTCCATTTCTTCATGTTCTCCTGCACCTTCCTCAACATTTCGCCTGCTACCATGCGCCCTTGTTGATCCCTGTCCCCCATGGTCCCATGCCTGCCGCCTTGGTGATGATGAACGTCTGGACCTTGGTGATGTTGTTGTCTCTTGTGCATATGAATCCTCCTGTAGTTCCTCCCCTTCGTGTTGTCCCACCCCCGAGTCCGAATAGTGTTTAGCGTGTGCTCCAGCATGTAAATGACTGGAATTGTCATGCTGATAATGGCATTGTCAGCGCTATACATATTCGTCGCCATGTCGAAACTGTGCAGAAGGGTGCATAGGTCCTTGATCTGAGACCACTCCATCAGGGTGATCTGCCCCACCTCTGCATCTCGTTGGCCCAGGCTATACGTCATGACGTATTGCACCAGGGCTCGGCGGTGCTGCAACAGTTGCTGTAACGTGTGGAGAGTCGAATTCCAGCGTGTCGGCACATCGCATTTCAGGCGAGTAACCGGCAGGCCAAAAGACTTCTGGAGCAATGCAAGTCGCTCAGCTGCGGCGGTTGAATGGCGGAAGTGAGCAGACAGTTTTCGTGCCCTGTTCAGAAGGCCATCTAGGGCCAGGATAGTGTGTTAAAAATTGCTGGACAACAAGGTTTAACACATGAGCCATACAAGGCGCGTGTGTTATCTTGCCCAGGTGAAGGGTCGCACCCAGGTTTGCAGCATTGTCGCACAGGGCCTTACCAGGCTGCAGGTTGAGTGGAGACAACCATTTACCAAACTCAGTCTCCAGAGCTGCCCACAACTCAGCCGCTGTGTGACTCTTATTTCCAAGACATTTCAAGATAAAGACCGCCTGATGCCGTTGCGCTCTGCTGCCAGCATAGTAATGAGGCGTGCGTGATTCCTTCTGTGCAGTTACAACACTGGTGGCCTGACCAGGCAGGCTTAGGGCGGAGGTGGAGGACCCAGACGAGGTTGAGGAGGCAGAAGCAGTGGAGGAACTTGGACAGACAGAGGATTGACACACAAGTCGTGGGGATGGCAAGACTTGTGCAGCAGACCCTTCACCATCTATTACCATAGTTACCCAGTGCCCAGTCAGCGACATGTAACGTCCCTGTCCATGCTTACTGGTCCAAGTATCGGTGGTGAAATGCACCCGTTCACACACAGTTTCTCAAGGAAGCGGTGATGTTGTGTGCGATATGCTGGTGTAACGCAGGCACACCTTTCTTAGAGAAGTAGTGGCGACTGGGCATCTGGTACTGGGGCACAGCGACAGACATAAGGTCTCTAAAATCCTGTGTGTCCACCAGGCGGAAAGGTAGCATTTCAGTAGCCAAGAGCTTACAGAGGGATAAAGTCAACCTCTTAGCTTTGTCATGGGTCGCAGGAAATGGCCTTTTATTTGTCCACATCTGAAGGACAGAGATCTGGCTGCTGTGTGTAGACGGTGGTGAGTAGGGTGTCTCTGGAAAAATGCAGGTTTGTGAGGAAAATGCAGGCGTAAACATGATGTTGCCTTCATCCAACATTGGTGCTATCGATGTCTGAGAGAGCTGTACACATGCACTTGTTTCCCCTTCCAAACCAACTGACGACCTACCAAGCAAACTGCCTGCTGCGGTTACAGTGGTGGAAATTGTGCGTGGAAAACCAGGTGTGACAGCTGTCCCCACAGTCCTCGAAGATGAAGAGCGCACGGATGCACTGGAAGGGGCAGGCGGTGGATGGTCCACTCCGCTAGGCCGCATTGCAGCACGGTGAGCTTCCCACTGGGACATATGATATTTATTCATGTGACGATTCATGGAAGAAGTTGTCAAACTGCTGAGGTTTTGACCTCTACTAACAGATTCCCGACAAATTTTACAGATCAAATGTTTTGGGCAATCCTTTGCAAGGTCAAAAAAGGAGCAGGTTAGGGAAGGTTTAGAGGGCATGCGACCTGCTGAGCCACCCCGACTAGTGCTCAGAGGCAGAGTGGTGGCTGAGGATGCAGTTGTAGACATGCTACCGGTACTTCTCCTCTGTCCAGATAGGCGCAAGGTAACTTCGTCGTCAGTTGCATCCTCCTCCACCGCCTCTGTTGACCTCCTCGAGTGCCTGACTGTGGGTTGACAGTAGGTGGGATCTAGAACTTCCTCATCAATTGTTGTGTTTGCCCTCCCCTCATCCTCAGACCGAGCCTCTTCTTGCCCTGACCGAATATTTAAGTTGTCATCCCAATCTGGTATCTGCGTCTCAGCGTCATCAGTATGTTCCTCATTGTCTATAACAACAGGTGTTACAGCTTGTGAATAAGGGTCTACATTATGCTCAGAAACTTGGTCATCACGTCCTGAATCTGAGTCACAAAGGTTCTGGGCATCACTGCAGACCATTTCCTGGTCTGTACTCACTGTAGCTTGGGAGCAGACCTCTGATTCCCAGGCTATAGTGTGACTAAACAGCTCTGCAGACTCAGCCATCTCTGTTCCACCATACTGTGCAGGGTGGATGGAGACTTGAGAGCTGGGAGAAAGCAAGTGTGATTGGGATGACAACTCAGAGGACTGGTGTTTTTTGGATGCGGTAGTTGAGGTGGAAGAAAGGGCACTTGTTGGATCACTTGAGATCCATTCAAGCATTTTCTTTTTTTGAGCATCATCTACCTTTGTTCCAGTTCTTCGTGTCCGTAAAAAAGGGAGCACATCGGATTATCCACGGAAAGTAGTAGACATCTTACTTTTGCTGGTAGATGGCCTATCTTCAGCAGATGTTAATGGAGCTTTGCCACCTTCCCCACGGACACAAACTTTTTTTCCTTTTCCAACACGCCTCTTCCCCTTTCCACCAGCATCTGTCATTTTGCCACTCATTTTGATTGAGACAAGATTGTGCACTTAAAATGTAGTAGTAAAAATTGAGAGGTGGTGTAGATTGCAGTGGTGGTCTAGCTTTATTGACAGCAGAATAAACAACAATAACAACCCCGACAATGCAACTATGGCCCTTAAACTGGCAGCACAGTTTGCTATTCTAATGGCTTAGTAAAAATGAGTTTGAGGGTGCACTGCAGAGGTGCTGGAAATAGCTTGGCACCAGTGGGACACTAATGAAGTCCAACATCCACTTTTTGGATGCCACTAAGTTTCCTCAGTGTTTGCTATTATAATGGCTTAGTAAAAATGAGTTTGAGGGTGCAATGCACAGGTGCTGGAAATAGCTTGGCCCCAGTGGGACACTAATGAAGTCCAACAGCCACTTTTAGGATGCCACTAAGTTTCCTCAGTGTTTGCTATTATAATGGCTTAGTAAAAATGAGTTTGAGGGTGCAATGCAGAGGTGCTGGAAATAGCTTGGCACCAGTTGGACACTAATGAAGTCCAACAGCCACTTTTAGGATGCCACTAAGTTTCCTCAGTGTTTGCTATTATAATGGCTTAGTAAAAATGAGTTTGAGGGTGCAATGCACAGGTGCTGGAAATAGCTTGGCCCCAGTGGGACACTAATGAAGTCCAACAGCCACTTTTAGGATGCCACTAAGTTTCCTCAGTGTTTGCTATTATAATGGCTTAGTAAAAATGAGTTTGAGGGTGCAATGCAGAGGTGCTGGAAATAGCTTGGCACCAATTGGACACTAATGAAGTCCAACAGCCACTTTTAGGATGCCACTAAGTTTCCTCAGTGTTTGTTATTATAATGGCTTTGTAAAAATGAGTTTGAGGGTGCAATGCAGAGGTGCTGGGAATAGCTTGGCACCAGTGGGACACTATAAAGTCCAACAGCCACTTTTTGGATGCCACTAACTGGCAGCACTCTTTTCAATTAAAATGGCTTTGCAAAAATGTGCAGGAGGGGAGAATGCAGAGGTGGTGGGACTTGCTTGGCACAAGTGCCACAATAATGGAGGACAGCAGCCACTCTTTGGATGGCACTAACTGCAACACTCTGCAATTAAAATGGCTTTGCTAAAAAGGGCAGGAGGGTACAGTGGCCGGGATGTGGGTCAGTGTAGAGGAAAGGAAGGCTCACTTTCTATCCCTCCTAATGGTGAAATGCAGCGAGGAAGTCCCTGACCTTAGCTACACAGACACTCTTATCTGTAGCTGTTAAAATCTGTTTCCACGGACCTGACTGTCACCTATGGCTCTGAGCCTGCTGTTATTAGCCCTTACAAGGGCTAAAAGAAACTTCTATCCCTATTCTGTATAGCGCTGTGTGTAGAGCGTACACAGCAGTATCGGAGACAGGAGCTGCACCTGCGGTGACTGACACCCAGACGCAGAAGGCAGATAATGGCGTCCAGACGGTCAGATGCCCATATTTATAATGCAGGGACATGTGACATGGACATCCAATGACACATGCCCTTGCTTGTCTGGCAAAAAGTCCACTTAGCTGTGTGTGTGTCTGGGATTGGCTGACATGCTGGTCCACCCCACTACACGCGCACTTAGGGAAGGAAAAACAGAAAAAAAAAAAAAAATGGCGATTGCCATTATCCCAGCAGCAGTGATCTGAACGCGCAGTCCCCGCACACTATACGCTGAAATTTCATAGTAGTGTGAGTCACAGAGGGACACTATTACAGCGAAAAGCCAGCTAGTAATTAGCTTGGCTTTTTGCTGATAGAACGGTTCTCGAACGTAACTCGAGCTAGCAAACTTTTAGCAAAAAGCTTGAGTTCTAGTTCGATCTAGAACACCCCCCAAAATCACTTGAACCGCTAACTGGAGAACAACGAACCACAAACCGCGCTCAACTCTACTGCTTACCACAATTGCCGACATTCCACTGTAGTGTTCCCCCCTTCTATGGGCATCAGCTTCATGTTTCTTCTGCACAGGCACAGGAGAGTCACTGTTACATGTGGTCCTGTAATCTGATGCCTACAAATGAAGCATGCATTCAGCACTATCTTTTGGGCAGCATCCGCCCCATAGCCTGGAAGACTTAATTTATGTAGAGGGATAATAGATTATATTTTCACATGATGGCATCTGATATGAGGCACACAAGCATAACTATTTTCTGCACTATTACCTGCCCCTATTAATACTTTAGATATGTCAAATGGGGTGACAGATTCCCTCTAACTGAGAATCTATCAGTGATCTTGCTCTATAATTTGTAATTTTAACTTTCTTCTTCTGAACTCTTCTAAGTTGATTTATAACCACATTAAAGTTTAGCTAAACTTCAGTGTGGTCATAAATTAGAATAAAGGAGTTTTGGAGAAGAAAGATAAGAATCTGCTCTCACAACAGAATCACAGTTGACTCATTCTGCATCTACCAGGTATACCAGGTTACAGAAAAGCTGTAATCAAACTGATTAACTCAAAACTTTTTCTAAAGTACAAAAATTATTTTAGCATATATTACATGCAGTTAAGTATAAGACAAAAAATACCACAAAAGTGTCCACATCCTTTAAAATTACTGTATAACTAAAATAGATACAGCAAGTATTTTCAGGTAAAAGTCAGCTCCTTTACGGTTGTGTATAGCGCACACAGTCGAGAACAAAAGCGTAATGGAAATGATCTCTCCTGGTATTCAAAAGAACAGCTAGTTCATTGTAAGGGTATGGACAGATGGCCGTAGATTCTCTCATCTGAGAGAATCTAGACGATTATGCAAATAACACATTGAACATACTCTGATCACAGTTTGATCCAAGTGCCGACATAGTGTGATCCGATTCTCTCAAGCATACTTTATAGGGATTTTATGTGATATGCCATCACAAAGTAGCAAATATTTGTGAAGTGTAAAGGAAATGATACATGATTTTCTAAAAATTTTAAAAATAGAAATCTGAAAATTGTGACATGCCCCACTCAATACTTTGAAGGATCATCATTTGCTGCAATTACTGCTGCAAGTCTTTTGGAGTACGTCTCTATCAGCTTTCCACAACTAGAGGCTGAAATATTTGCTCATTGTTCTTTGTAAAATAGCTCTAGCTTAGAGAAATTGGATGGAGAGGGTCTGTGAACAGCAACTTTCAAGTCTTACCACAGATTCTCAATGGGATTTACATCTGGACTGTGACTGGGCCATTCAAACACATGAATATGATTTGATCCAAGTCATTCCATTGTAGCTCTGGCAGTGTGTTTGGGATTGTTGGCCTGCTGGAAGGTGAACCTACGTCAGTGACGTAGCAACTGCTTTTGCCACCCGGAGCGGTCGTCAAATTTGCCGCCCCCCTCTGTTGACCATCGATAATCCAGAATATAAAAAACTTGGGTATCTTGGGTATTGGGTGACAGATGGAGGTGGGCAGAGGCGGGGGCAGCGGTGGATCGGGGGTTGATTGGGGGCAGCGGTGGATCGGGGGCACTTACCAAATGGCACTTGCAGGGATCACTCTCCTCAGCTTTCACGGATGAAGTGAAACTGAGGGGAGTGGTTACCTACAGGTCACCGGCCCCAGATCCAAGGTGATTGGAGAGATCGGTCATAAGGCCGATCTCTCCAATCAGAGCTGGGGGCGGGTGAAACAAAGTTCACCCAGTTCCAGCCTGTGATCAGTGATATAGCTGCACTCATCATGGCTGGATTTCAATGTTTCAGCCATTTTCAATGGCTGAAATATCACAGTGGCTGTGATTGGCTGAGCGGCATTCGTCAGCCAATCACAGCCTCTGTAGGTCCGAGGGGTGAGACATCATCCCTCCTGAGATCAGGCAGAGGTCCCCTCCTCCCCGAATCTAAGGTTTTTGCACACCGATCAAAGCCACCGAGGCTCTGGGACCGCGATTTTGCCATGACGTACTGGGTACGTCATGGGTCGTTAAGAACCAGGTCACAATGACGCACTCAGTATGCCATGGGTCGTTAAGAGGTTAATCAACAATTATTATTTCTTCTATGTTTTTCTATTTTTTATTTTTTACCCCTAAAATGCCATCCCCCTGACATGTGCCGCCTGGGGCGGACCCCCCCTCCACCCCTCCTTTGCTACACCACTGACCTACGTCCCAGTCTCAAGTCTTTTGCAACCTCTAACAGGTTTTCCATCAGGATTGCCCTGTATTTAGCTCTAACTATCTTCTCAGCAACTCTGACTAGCTTCCCTGTTCTTGCTGAAGAGAAGTATCCCAACAGCAGGATGCTGCCACCACCATGTTTGCCACTGGGTTTGGTGTTTTCAGGGTGATGTGCAGTGTTAGTTTTCCACCATACAAAGCATTTTGCAATTTGCCCAAACAGTTCTACTTTGGTTTCATCTGACCAGAGCACCTTTTCCTACATGTTAGCTGTGTCTCCTACATAGCTTTTTGCAAACTGTAAACAGGGCTTCTTATGATCTTATGACCTGCTTTCAAACATAGCTTTCTCCTTGCCACTCCTCCATGAAGGCCAGATTTGTGGAGCATACAACTAAAGCCTACTTTACACGCTGCAATGTATCTTACAATGTGTCGGCAGGGTCACGTCGTAAGTGACGCACATCCGGCATTGTAAGGTACATTGCAGTGTCTGACAGGTACGTGCGATTGCGATTGAACGTTAAAATGTTCATCGCATACACACTGTACCTTTCTCTAGAATTGCACTTTAGATTTTTCATCGTGCCCAGCGTAGCACACATTGCAGTGTGTGACACCCCGGGAACGATGAACAGATCTTACCTACATCCTGCGGCTCCCGTCCCACAATGCAGAAGGAAGGAGGTGGGCGGGATGTTTACGTCTCGCTCAGCTCCGCCCCTACGCTTCTATTGGCCGGCTGCCGCGTGACGTTGATGTGACACCGAACGTCCCTCCCACTCCAGGAAGTGGACGCTCGCCGCCCACATTGAGGTCGTATGGAAGGTAAGTACGTGTGACGGGGGTTAATCGTTTGTGCGGCACATTCAACAAATTGAACGTGCCACACATACGATGGGGGTGTTGCAAATCGCATACGATATCGTATGCGAAATTGCAACGTGTAAAGCAGGCTTAATAGTAATGTTGTGGACAGAGTTTCCCACTCCTCCAGAATGACCATGGTCCTCTTGGCTGCTTCTCTAAGTTGCGCACTCCCTGCCTGGGATGTCAGTTTTGGTGGACGGCCATGTCTTGGCACATTTGCAGTTGTGCCATACTCCTTCCATTTTTGGATGATTGATTGTACAATGCTCCGTGAGATGTTCAGAGCTATCTACGGTTGTGTGTTGCTTTGTTTTCATGATGCTGTTTAATCTATAATGTTCTTAAATAAACCTCTGATGTCCTCACAGAAGAGCTGTAGTTATACTGAGAATATATTACATACAGGTGCACTCAATATACTAATTTGGTCCCTTCTGGAGGCCACTGATCACTCAGGTTTTTATTTACAGTGACAAGCAAAAGAGTAACAATGTGTTGAACTTTTAACTTTCAGGCACCATATCTCACCTTTCACTACATCTTTGAACGTGAGACTACTTTCATTTTATGGGCAATCACCTTGGCTATCTTATACATAAATTTGACTTTCAGCTATTTAGTATATGAATAGTTATTCAGATTCTTGTCATGTTACTATTTTGCACATGGTGTTTGAATTTTTTTTCTTCCTCTATACTATAAATTACAACCTGTTCTCACATTCCCTTATAGCTCAGTGTTTTATTTGGTTGATTCCCAAGCAAAAGGTCACCAGTTTGAATTGATGCGCAGTCATGAAGAAGATTTCCCAAGAAAAAGGAAACAGCATCATCCAGATCATTGATAGCGGCTCTTGTCCAAGAAAATTAACAAACTGCATCATGTGAGTGTCATGATAGTTGGAGAAATATGAAATTAAGTCCGTCCATTGAAAAGCCAAAATACGGACTGCAAGGCAAAATATTGGAGTTCGCTCATTACAAGGTCTGTTAGTTCTGGTGTGACAAACACGACAGTGGAGGTGGCTTGTATGCTTCATAATAGTGAGATTACAGACGTCCATGCAAACACCATGAGATACATATTACAAAAGTCTGGAATGGTGGCCCAAAAACAAGGTGAAGAAGCCTCAACTTTAATATCATCATTAGAAGCATTGGCTCAAGTTTGCAAAGAAGTAAGAAAAGTTGACAGTAGAAAATTGGAAACAGGTGATTTAGAGCAATGAAATGAAAGTCAATGGACTAGGCTCTAGTGGGTGCAAATGGGTCTAGAAGAAACAAGGGAAAATGGGGCTAACAAATCAGGAAATTGAAGACACTGTCAAATTCTGTGGAAGAAGTCTGATGATAGGAGATTGTTTCACAGCCACAGTCATTGGATACTTGACCAGGATCAATGCTGGTATTCAATGCTGAGCAATATGTGAGTATCTTGCAAGACGAGTTACTTCATACACTCCAGTACTATGGGTATGAAAAGGATGCGCGTGTTCCAATAGTACAACAACCCAAAGCATACATTGAGATTGGTGAATAAATGGTTAAATGAAAATGAAATAGAGGTGATGGATTGACCTCCACAATTCCCAGACCTCAACACAATTGAACACTTGTGGGTAGAGTTGAAGAAAAAGCTGTACAGATACCCAAGTAAGATGACCAGTGTGCACCAACATTGGGAATGTGTAGAAGAGACCATGGATCAGATTTTGGTTAAAACATGCATAAATCTGATCAAGATCATTCCCCGAAAGATTCAGTTGAAGTTGAAAGCCAAAGTTGGATTTACAAAATACTAACAAAATAATAAAAATTAAAATTGAGATTTTTAGGAGCAAAACAGTAACAATGCTGTGACAGAATCTGCATAACTGATTATATGATAAATATTTGTTAGTCAAACGTATGTATGAGATAGCCAAGATGATTGTCTATAAAATGAAGGTAGTCGCAGCCTCAAAGTTAAAGTGGATGGTGAGATATGGAGCCTGAAAGTCAAAAGTTCAAAACATTATAAACCTTTTGCTGTTGCTGTATTTTATTAATACAAATGCATGTCACTGGAATACTTAGAAAACCATGTATCATTTCCTTTACACTTTACAAGTACTTGCTACTTAGTGTTGGTTTGTCACATAACATCCCAGTACAATACATTTAAGATTGTTGGTGTAATGTGAAAAAAGTATGGAAAAGTTCATGTTATATGAATACTTTTTCAAGGCACTGTACATTGTTTCCTTTGTCCATTTTAAATTCATGGATCACTTTATAGACTTAACTCACTGTATAACTTTGTTTTTGCTGTGATCCCTCTATTTATATCGTTAGGCCCCTGTTCAGCTGTACATGTTAAAGCGTAACTAAACTTTCAAACACATTTACAATAAAAGAACAGCAGCTTTAAACTGAGCATTTTTCATGCTGGTGACCTAGTAATGCGCTGCCTACCAAAATATAGTCTGAAAAAGGAGATTTTTATCTAAGCTAAGAGAGGTCAGATAATGTTCCAGTTATAACCGTCCTTCGTCCCACAAGCTGTACAGCATGTTTTGCATGTCTTAACAGCAGTTTTGTTGAAGCGCCAATAAAATAAATATGTTTAATATTATAAAGAATTTACTTTTTATTCCTGTGATTGGTTATTGTACTGATTTTCCCATGAGCCCATAATGTTGTTAAGATGGTCCAGCACACTGACATCACTGCTGAACCCTGTGATTGACAGGATTCCAAAAAGATAGCGGCACTCCAAATCCAAGGAAAAAATGTTATGCTTTATTCCATCAACTTCATAAAATAACAGTTTCGGTAGTTACCATCATGCGGAGGAGGAGAATAATAAGGTGCAGGAGCAAGAGGCTGGATGAAAGCTGTTTCCTGCACACCAGTGCTTCAACAGGACCTGTGTGAGTGAAACGGCCGTTGTCCTTCCTCTTGTACCTGCACCTTATTGTTCCCCCTGCTCTGCATGATGGTAACTACCGGAGCTGTTATTTTATGAAGTTGATGGAATAAAGCATTTTTTCCTTGGATGTTGAATGCCGCTATCTTTGTCCTGCACTTGGATTAACAAGTGAAGCACCCTCATCTGTATGCGTATTTGTACACAGAGATTGATTGGTTTGCGGTGAGTGACACAGGATATATACCAGGTGGTGCCGATATTTGATGCCAGCCTATTTATATGAACCCAGTGATTGGCTGCAGCGTTCATGTGAATGTTTGTCATAAGATCACAGTAGGAAACTAAGCAGAGTCACAGATCACCGGAGTGGCACCACTGGTATAGCCGGAAAGTTAACATATGAATATTGATTGATTTTAATTTATAACATTCCCTGCTGTGTGAATTTTAATACATTTTTAAATAACCCTTTAATGTCATATTTTCATAACTTTCTTTTTACCTTCATAAAAAGATCATTTTCATTCAAAAATACTTTCCTTTATGTTTACAAAGCTTAGATGAGACAGCCCTGCCTTCGTAAGCATTTTTTACTAACTGTAAAACTGTAAGTCCTGTATTTCTTTTAAGGCACAATTCTATGCTCTATTTAATATTGCCTATGTTGCAATTTACTAAAATGAGTTAATAAAATATTTTCTTTCCTTCAGCAAAAAAAGCCAGAAGAGGAAGATGGTACAACTGACACAGCAACTTCATCATCCAATAACCATGAAAAAGACAGTGGTGTGGGTCGCACTGATGAAAGCCTGCACCATGATGAAAGCTCAGAGATGGAAAATATTATTAAAGATTACAACATTACCCATCTGCAGAAAAGTGCAGACTCAAGACAGAGTCAGGATACGTTAGGTGGCAGCGAAGTACAATGTAATGAAAGTTTGATTTCTGGTGAATGCATAGATTCTGATCTCACTGTCAATCAAGAAGAAGAGTGTGACAGATTCCGGCAATTGCTAGAGCTTAAGTGCCAAATCCGGAATCGAGGAGAATACGACTTGTACTACTCTAGTAGCACGATTGAATGTAGCAGATCAGAGCATGGAGTAGAACATGAGTTACAACTTTTAAATGAAGAGCTTAGAAGCATTGAACTTGAATGCCAAAGCATTATGCAGGCACATCGGCGCAAAAATGCTAATAATCAGAGTGGAGACATTTGGGAAATTCGTGATGATGAATTTTGTAATTATAATACTAGCATTGAAGTACAGAGAAGTAAAGTAGGTAATATCAGAGAACATACGGAGAGATCTGATAAGGACAGTTCTAGTGCCTACAATACAGCAGAAAGCTGTAGAAGCACACCTCTGACAGTAGACAGATCCCCGGACAGCTCTCTTCAAAGAATTATCAGTATTACAAATTGTAAAAATCTCAGAAGCACTATTGTTACAAACCATTTATCATCTGGACTAAGCAGTATTGAGAATACCCCATCTAAATCTAAAACCAATGAAAATAAATTTAGTACAGAATACCAAGGAAATATGCTAGACTGCAGTACATTCTTAGACCACAGGAGAAAAAGCACTGAAGAAATTCCTTATCTTTCCCCTTATCACAGTTCGGTTTATAGACATGGAAATATACCTGTTCATGCAAGACATTATCAAAGTTACATGCAGCTCATCCAACAAAAATCAGCTGTGGAATATGCACAAAGTCAAATAAACCTGGTAGCAATGTGTAAAGAATCACAAAGGTCAACAGAGCCAAGAATGGAATGGAAAGTCAAAATTAGGAGTGATGGTACAAGGTACATTACTAAAAGACCAGTAAGGGACAAACTACTTAAAGAGCGTGCCTTAAAAATCAAGGAGGAAAGAAGCGGGATGACTACAGATGATGATACAATGAGTGAGCTGAAGATGGGACGCTACTGGAGTAAGGAGGAAAGAAAGCAGCACCTTATGAGAGCAAAAGAGCAAAGGCGAAGGAGGGAATTCATGATGCGCAGCAGATTGGAATGTCTCAAGGAAAGTCCACAGAGTGGCAGTGAAAGTAGAAAAGAAGTTAGTATAATTGAACTGAGTCATAAAAAAATGATGAAAAAACGTAACAAAAAGATACTGGATAACTGGATGACAATCCAAGAACTTATGACACATGGAGAAAAGTCTCCTGATGGAGCCAGAGTACATAATGCCTTTTTATCAGTCACTACTGTTTGAGTAGGGCTGACAAGGAGTAGGCTACCTTTTCGGGTAGGGTGTGATTGCCTCGTTCAATGTGGCATTTTATAGATTTTGTGACTGTTTATAGTTTCTCTTTTGTAAACAAACTGACAATTTTACATTTTCTTTTTCATATATTGCTACTTTATTTATCAATATGGAATTATTTGTGAAAATATGGAAATGATTCATTTTTTTTATTCCGGAAACTTGAAGAAGCCATTTGTTTTATTGATATATCTATTGTAAGTGGAAATTTATTTCTCTAGCTTTTTTTTTTTTATACTATCATGAATACATAAAGTAAATACCAAAATAAACTGTTTTATATACCTGTTTATTGCAAGACACACAAAGTTTGTAATGTATCACATCTCATCTTCAGACGTGTTTGATGAAGACAGTGTACATTGAATATGTATTTTACAACTGTATTTGTTCTATTAAAGTGTCAGTTGGCAACTTTGCCATGATTTGTGTTGGCATAAGTCATGTAGCTAGTTATAACTGTGGAGATGGATTCAAAATAAATTAATATTCATCATTGCTAATAATGACTGTATTAGTTTGAGTTTACTCTTTGAATATATGACATTTCTGTATGCACTTATATATTTTCAAAATATATGTAATAGCCTTATTTCAAGTAAAGCTACGCAGTCAAGCAACCAATGTTCCAAAATACTTTTACGCAATCTAAAACATATAATTTTCATAGATAATTACCTATACATTTTGTTAAATAAGCAAGAGTAGAGTGAGGAACTGATCAGTATGTCTGAAGTTTAGAGTGACTACTAGATGGTGCTATGAGCAAGTGTGCTGCAAGACCAGAGGGAAAGTCAGACAAGCTGAGGTAAGTGCTGGGAAGAACGAAACTAAACACAGGGAGGAGACAAGAGCTAGGTCAGAAGTCAAGCCGAAGTCCAGTAGCCAGAAGAGTACATAAGGACAAAAGCGGCAGGCAGGGAATTAGTCAGGGGAAGGTCAGAGGTCAGGAGCCAGATGGTAACGCAGGGTCAGCGTCAGGGTCAGGGGGTGAGGCAGAGCAGAGTCAAGGAAACAGTTCGGGATTGCATGCCAAGATCAGTATACCGAACAGCTAGGAGAAAGGAACTTACAGAAACGAACCATGAAATACAACTGGTGTCACTCCGGCCAACCCCGCTCTCTAACCTAATGAAGCACCGCAATTGCCCAGAAGAGAGTAAACCCCTCCCACCAACCAGAGAGTGACCCGGAGTAGGCAAACAGCCCATCACAGTGTGAGAGAGAGGGTACCACAGGCAGACTCTGGGTCCACAGGAGGGTGAAACAGCAAACCCAATATGGAGACCACACCACAGGTCATGACTGTGACACAAAATCAACATATAAATTCAGCCTAAGGACAGAATAGTAGCTGAAGCCTTCCATTATTGATAGAAAATACTGACTTAATGATTCATTGAGATCTTCCAGAGAGTTTATTAACTGGAAAAAAAAAACTTCCTATACTTTCATTGCTTATGAAATGTTGTCCAATTTCCTAGATTATCAATTAATCACTTGGTCACAATGTGCTCTATTGTTCTTAAAATATTCATAGGTAAATATCTAGTTGTAAACCTGTCAGTATGAGAACAGTAATGCTCATTCATACTGCTACCCCTCAGATTGACAGGAACTTTCTGCAGCATAGCTCACAGATTACTGTCTTTAGCAGTGTTTTTTCATTTAACTCGTCTTAGGGCTTATGCAGATCAGCATATAAATCGAATGTGTGCTATCTGATTTTTGATCAGCTGATCCATAGAAAGCACACTGACCCATGTTATTAAATAGAGTAGTCCAGATAAATGTTTTTTCCCCCAAACCGACTGATAATGAGAAAAAATGGCAGCATACATTATTCCCTTCTGTGTACAGTTTTGTAAAAAATATTTTATTCCACACAGAACATCCATGTGGAATCTGATTTTTATACATACATTTCTGCTATTAACCTAGGAAACTGTAATTGATCATCTACATTTTTTAAAATAGATGTGTGAAAATGGATTGCACACTGATGTCATATGGATGTGGCCCAGATATCCCACGGATGTAAAAAATAGAAACATGGATGGAACACAGATGAAAATTGGAAGAATCAGATGAAAATTATGCAAGTTTCCTGGATGAAACTCTCTTACGTGCCTCTGCAGACGACCTTAGTTAGAGCTGAGGGGATCTTTAGCAATCCAAATTTGTCTGGTTAGCCCAATTTTCTTCTTGCAGGCATGTGAGCGTTATTCTGGCAATGATAATCTCCTGGTGAGAAAAAAAATCATGCAAGTAAACACCAGCACACAGCCTAAAGCCCCCGTCACATTTAACGACTTTCCAGTGATCCCGAAAATGATACGACCTGGTAAGGATCGCTGGTAAGTCGCTACATGGCTGCTGGTGAGATGTCAAACAGTCAGATCTTCCCAACGACGCAGCAACGATACAGCAACCGTAGCAACCTGTATAACTGGGCTGTAAATTTTGTGAACAACTCTCTCTAAAATGTTATATCTACCAGTGTAATATAAAAATATGAGCTACCCACATCCCACACTGGCGCCATCCGGTACAATATTGGCACTTGATCTCCCAAGGCTCGAGTGGCATTACTATGCCGTGTGAACATTGAAGGCAATTAGTGAACACCGATATACTTCACTCACACTTCCTTTGAACAAACTTTGGATGTCCGAAGAAAGTATGAGAACTGCAATACATTAGCAACCACTGATTAGCTGCAGTGCTCACTTAGCATAGCAACATCATGTGATTCCTGGGAGACCTAGCACCGGTGTATGAGTATTTCTTACATCTATATTACACTTGAGATTACAGTATTTAACTAGGGGTTGTCTAAGTAGTAGAAAACCCATTTAACGTTTTAAACTATCACAACGTATACTTGAAGGCTATGGACACAAAGGTGTTTTTTTTATTTAATTTCCTATGTCATTTAAAAACTATGTAGTTGACTTTTTAGTTTTGCAGCTTACTTATTATGTTAGTCTCCAGCCCCTCCTGTGTTCTTCTAAACAAAAATTTGAGCTCAATTCTTATGAGCAAAATAGCACATTTTGCTAATTTGTATGTCACAGCCTAAAATTGAAACCTTCTTTATACATATAAGTAGAACATATTAGCTTAACACACATACTGGGACACAGCAAGATATCATCAGGCAGAAAACTTGTGCCATGTTAAAGCTCAAGTTAAAGATTTTTGAGACAAAAACATTTTGCATCATTTTAATGTTAAAAATGGTACATATGAGTAAATATACTGCATGTTTTGGACTGTAATATGCAACCAGGATTGAACAACAGAAAATAGGAAAAAAATGTTACTATTAAAACTGCTTTGATGCTACAAATATGTGGAGTTGGTGGTCTACTGTTGTGCTCATTTCTTGGTGCTCTAGGATAGCAGATGGGGGCAATGATTTATTCTAAAGTGGGGGAAGTATATTTGGAGTTTTGTATAAAGAAAATAAAGGGCATTATATACTATCCAGCAGTGACATAATGAGGTCCCAATGCACTTTACTTTGATTTTTTTTTATCAAACTTCATAAAGGGCAAAAGTACATTTATCGTGGAATCAGTGATGTTCCTAATGTTTAACATGTGAATGTCTTTCATTTATGACACTTAAACTCCTTATACACAATTTAGCCACTTTGCAAGAGGTTTAAAGGGAACATGTCAGGTCCCATATGCATTCTAACCTAGAAGCAGGGTGATGTGTGGCCTAGTAACCCCTTCCTACCCATCCCTGTGTTGTAATTGTGTGTAATATGAATGTATAAAAATATGTTTTATTACTTACATGTTCTCTATGTAAATGATCAGAGGCTCTAGTCCTCTGTGCGTCTCATCACCCTGTGGGTGTTTGCATGCTTCTGTGGAATCAGGTCCCTGTGGGCGTGATACCATGGATTTACATGAGCAATGTCACCGTTGCTTCTTGAGATCTCGTGCGTGCACACTTACCATTCCCGCAGCCTTGTTATCCGGGTGCTTGCTTTTCGGCTTCAGATGCGCTCTGCACATGGTCGCAACTACGGGAGTCTTCTGTTCACGTGCAGTGTGTCGCGGGCGGGGAGGACGCCGTCGCTGCTGCGCTCTCGCTAACGCTCGGGTCCGGCGCTGCTGCTGCTGCTCGGTGGCTCAAGCGGTGGGCCGGATCCGGGGACTCGAGCGGCGCTGCTCGCCCGTGAGTGAAAGGGGTGGTTGGTTTGGGGGATTTAGTCCGTGACGCCAGCCACAGGTCGTGGTGAAGATGGGCACCACCGCTGTTGGTGATGGGGATCCCGGGAGCGATTATAGGGAGCAGCTGAGATGTTTTTTTCCCCCTCCGTGGGTAGTGGTCGGTGGTCCCGGGGCCCGATGATGTTGTGACGGGGAGGCAGGGTCGGTGAGGTGCAGGGTTGCAGGTACAGCGCGGCGCGGTGCCGGATGGCACGGGTGTACTCACTCAGCAAGAAAGGTACAAAGTCCTCAGTAAACCAAACGGCTGGATGGACGGGTCCCGCAGCCGGCTGCAGTGCTTCTTCCCGGACAGGTGATGGCAGCTGTCTTTCCCTGCATCTTAATGTTCTCTTCCTGACTACGATGGATTCCCAACGGTAGCCCGCTCCCCGGTGTATGGGTACCCGAGGAGCCCGCTTGCCCGCAGACGCTGGCCCTTGGGTCTCTAGCCTTAGGCGGTAGCTGTATACCCTCACGTTGTGGGCTGTTGCCTTCAATTGGGACTTTTGCTGTTGTGAAACCCCTGGGGTTCCAGTCACATTCGGATCTGACTATTGTCGGCGACTCCAAGCTTGGTCAGGGTCCGATGACCCTGCCTGTGTATGCTGGCTTCACTTCGCTCCCCGGTCGGTACCGGCGGGCCGTCACCCGTCCCCGGTCCTACGGTTTTGCATTGCTCCACCACTCCTGCAGACGGCCACCACCGACTGCCAACCTTGCTGTCAGTGCCTGGGCCACAAACCCAGACACCCAAGTGCTTGTTCCTCTCACTTCAAACTCCTACACTCAACTCCCGTCACTTTTCCCGCCTCCAGGCCTGTGAACTTCTCGGTGGGTGGAGCCAACCGCTTAGCTCCGCCCCACCTGGTGTGGACATCAGACACTGGAGGGAGGCAACAAGGGTTTTTGTTTGTCTGGTGTCCCTGTCTAGTGGGGGTGAGTGTGTTTGTGTGTTATCTGTGACGACCTGGCTGAAGCCGAGAAGCAAGCACCCGGTTAACACGGCTGTGGGAATAGTAAACGCGCACGCGCGGGATCTCAAGGAGCTGACGGTGACGTCGCTCATGTAAATCCATGGTATCACGCCCACAAAGGCGTGATACCACGGAAAGCATGCAAACATCCACATGGCGATGCAATGCCCAGGGGACTAGAGCCTCTGCTCATTTACATAGAGAACATGTAAGTAATAAAACATATTTTTATACATTCATATTGCACACTATTACAACACAGGGATGGGTAGGAAAGGGTTACTAGGTCACACATCACTCTGCTTGTAGGTTAGAACACATATGGTACCTGACAGGTTCCCTTTAATCAAGCAGCACATCCGGTGAATATAAAAACAAATTTTATTCCGGTATGAGTATGGACTCCTTGGCTTAAACGCGTAAGCCAAATCACCCTAAGGTTTAGGAGGGAATGGCCTCCCTCCATTATTATTTACTCACTGATGTCCTTTTTTAATATCATAGAATACAATTTATTTTTATATTCAACGGACATACTGATAGATTAAACATCTTTCCATACTTTGGATTCATACTGGATCCCCCACATTCAGCTTTCCGAGCACCGCCCGGATTTAATTGAATTCTCTTGTGGCCTGATCCACATGTGTGAGTGGAAAGTTTTTTCTATTTCCACAATTTAGCCACTTGTACACTGTAGTAGAAGTTATTCTAATTTATTTCCGCACATAAGGATGCCTATTGAGTATTTTATATCAAACAAGGATGGCACAAATGTGTACTATATGATGCACAGACAATATGGAAATGTGGGAGATCGGCTTGTGACTGAGAAACTGAGACTTTTCTGCTAACTGTAAATCAACTTGCTATTTAGATGTAATAGTTTTATTTTCCTTCAGCCTGTGCACCAAAGATCCATTCTGTTAACCCTCATATGGACACAAGCTTTGCCTAACCTGCCAGTAAGTTCAGCAAAGTCTGTCCTGATCAGCATTAATTATACAGATTGAGAGAAAGCTATACAGCAGCTTAGTTATCTGTCACACTCATACTGATGTTTCTGAATATACTGCTTAACAATTGCGCATGGACCTATGGACATCCAGTGCACAACACAACAAACAAAGGTTCACACGGGACAGTAAACCAACAGTGGGCATTGGCACTAGGAAGAGGGGTGATGGGACGCCTCCTGCCCTAACCTGCAGATGAACCCTGAGCTCCCTTGCTTTCCCTATACAGGCTCTTTCACCACATTTCCAAGCAGGATACCTTGACCCTTGCTTTCCCTAAACTTACCTTTGCTAGTGAGTAAACCGGCATAGAGGTGTAAGTACAAAGTAAAAAACAGCTTTAGACACTAGTGCTAGTTTTAAAGATGCCTTAAATTTATCTACCATTGTGTTCACTTTGATAGGTTTGGTAAAACTAATGACAATTTAGCTACTTGCAAAACAGATTTTAAATAATTCTTTCTGATAACTTTCTCCATACTTCTCCTCTTCCCTTGATACTATTTTTTTTTTTTGCCATGGTAGCGAAGTCCCCTAATTAGTAAATTAAATCCACCTGTGTGTAATTTATTCCAAGTTTAACAACACCTGTTCTGTGAAGGCCTCAGGTTTTTATAGATCACTAGGGGATAAAACAGCATCCTGAAAAGCAGGCAAAAACATGAGACAAGTCAAGAATAAAGTTGTAGAGAAGAGAAAAGCAGGGTTAGAGTCTTAAAAAAAAAAATAGCCCAAGCGCTGAACATTTCCCAGAGTATTTTTCAATCAACCAAAAATGTATCAACCAAAAATGGAAAGTGTATGGTGAAACTACAAACCTACTTAGACATGGCAGCCCACTAAACTGATATCCCAAGCAAAGAGCCATTTTTGAAAGAAAGTACGATAACAAATGCCATTTGCAGTTTGCAAAAAAACATGTGAAAAAATGTGCATGATCAGATGACACCAAAGTAGAACGTTTTGGGATAAACACAAGATGCTATGTTTGGCAAATGCTAACACTACTCATTACCCTGACTATACTATCCCCATTGTTAAACATGCTGCTGGCAGAATATCTGGGTTCATGGGTAGATGGATGGAGATAAATACAGAGCAATCCTGGAATAAACACTGTTAGAGGCTGCAAAAGAGTTGAGATTGGGGTATAGGTTCGCCTTCCAGGAGGACAGCTTCCCTAAACATACGTACTGCCAGAGCTACAAGGTTTAGTTCAAAGTATATTCATGTGTGTGAATGGCCCAGTTAAAGTCCAGACCTAAATCCCATCAAGATTATGTGGTAAGGCTTAAAAATGACTGTTCACAAACTCACTCCATCCAATCTCACTGATCTATTTTGCAAATAGAATGGGCAAAAATTTCAGCCTGTAGATGTGCTAAGTCAATTGACATATGCCACAAAGGTTTGGCAGCAGTAGTTGCAGTGTAAGGTGGTTCTACAGCGTAATGGCTCAGGTGGCTGAATACAAACGCACAACATATTTTTCAGATTAACACTTTTAAAAAATCACTGGTTCACAAAATATTTTTTCTTTCACAAAATGAGCTGGATTTAAATATATATTTTTTGTGCTGAATTTTAATATGCTATCAGATTTTGTTTCCATCCGGGAGGGCTTTTGTGACACATATTTCAAGTTTTATGGAAATATTAGAAAATAATACTGTACTTATCTAGTCAATATTCTAGAAAATACAGCTTACCTAAAAAATGTTTGGGGATAATTTGCTGGAATATTTTGCTTATGGTATTTCTCTCTTCAAGGTCAGGCAAAGGTTAGCCAAAAAACCGGGGCTCCACTTGCCTTGGTACCTCTGTTCCATCGTAGGAATCTGATGATTTAAACACTCCCCATGTTGGTCATTGACAGCACCACGATTTTCTGGGAAGAAATGCAAGATAGGAGTCCAGGGCAGCACAGGGTATGTGTCAGGGGATGCAACCTATCTATCCTTCCTTAGTGGCAGTGCAACCCTTCTCCCATCTTGCCTTGCTCCTTGGTGTAGTGAGACAACCAGGAGCTGCCCTGGAGTTGTACTTGGTGCGTATCAGACAAGTCCAACTTCACTATTAGAAGCTCTGGTGAAGGTTGGGTAGGCACTTAGTCACACCCCTGTCAGGGTAAAGGGGGTTTTACACACAGCGATATTGCTACTAATATCGCTGGTGAAAGCACCCACCCCTGTCGCTTGTGCATCACGGGCAAATTGCTGCCCGTGGTGCACAATATCGTTAGGAGCCATCACACGGACTTACCTGCCTAGCGATGTCGCTGTTGCCCTCGAACCACCTCCTTTCTAAGGGGGAGGTTCATGCAGCATCACAGCGGCGTCACTAAGTGGCCACACAATAGAAGCGGAGGGGCGGAGATGAGCGGCCGTAACATCCCGCCCGCCTCCTTCCTTCCTCATTGCCAGCAGCCGCAGGTAAGCTGTAGTTCGTCGTTCCCGAGGTGTCACACATAGCGATGTGTGCGGCCTCAGGAATAACAAACAACCTGCGTCCTCAACAATCAACGATTTTATGAAAATGAAAGACGTGTCAACGATCAACGATAAGGTGAATATTTTTGATCGTTAACGGCCGTTAGTTGGTGTCACACGCAACGACGTCGCTAACAATGCCGGATGTGCGTCACGGAATCCGTGACCCCGGCGATATATCGTTAGATACGTTGTTGTGTGTAACGGGGCCTTAAGTCTGGTTCTGGGAACAGTGGATCTACTTCCCTCTCTCCCCTCCATCACTGTAACCTGACATAGATCCAATAAAATATGAGAAACTAGCAATATACTTGAGATCAATAGAAGACCAAAGAAGAACAAACACGTGCTAACAGACTCAATGCCATGTCAGTACTGGCTCTCTACTTAAAAAGATGCAATACCTAAGCATGTCTGAACATGTATGAACATAAACTAACCTGCAAAATCTTGTAATTTTGTCTTTTAACCTAACAGAAGAACTCATTCCTCTAAATACTTACTGATTAGAAGACTAAATATTTAGTTAAATCAATCTTCGGCAAACCACATAAAAAATGTAAAAATGCATAAATAAAAAATATGTGTAAAAGAACTTTGAGCTGATGAAAAAATGTTAACAAACATATTTGAATTCAGGAGGTGAAATTCTACTAGAATTGCAGCTAAATGTTCTTGTGAAAAAAAATTATGTTCCCAATGTATTTAGAAAATGACTTATCCTTTCTTTTACACTTCACAAATACATGCTACTTAGTTTATTTTATCTACTTAGTTTATTTTATCACATAAAATCCTAAAAAATGCATTTAATTTTCTGGATGTAATATGAAAAAATGTGGCAAAGTTCCTTGGGTATGAATACTTTCTTAAGGCACTGTACTTACGTCAATAAAACTAATAAGGGAGTGAGTAAGGGGTACTTTGCACGCTGCGACATTGCTAGCATCAGCTAGCAGTGCCGAGCATGATAGTAACCGCCCCCATCGCACATGCGATATCTTGTGATAGCTGCCGTAGTGAACATTATCGCTACAGCAGCTTCACACGCACTTACCTGCCCTGCGACGTCGCTCTGGCCGTCGACCCGCCTCCTTCCTAAGTGGGCGGGTCATGCGGTGTCATAGCGTCATCACATGGCAGGCGGCCAATAGATGCGGAGGGGCGGAGATGAGCGGGACGTAAACATCCCGCCCACCTCCTTCTGCATAGCTGGTGGAGGCAGGTAAGGAGATGTTCCTCGCTCCTGCGGCTTCACACACAGCGATGTGTGCTGCCGCAGGAACGAGGAACAACATATCTCCTATTGGTGTGACATTATGAAAATAACTGACGCTACACAGATCACCGATTTTCGACACTTTTGCGATCATTTATCAGCGCATCTAGGCTTTAAACGTTGCGACATCGTTACCGGCCCCGGATGTGCGTCACTTTTTATTTGACCCCAACGATATTGCAGTAGCGATGTCGCAACGTGCAAAGTACCCCTAAGTCTATTACTATGAATCTCCAATACTCATGTGTTATTCAGCCATCATCTGCCCCTCACTGGCATGAGTGGCTGTTGAATGCAGCTGGTAATCTGTAACAGTGGTATTTACAGTGGGCTGCCCTAATATACCAATGGTGCTGATGGGTTGCTATGACCCATGTGCTTGTCATGTACTCCAATGAAAGCCTGTGGCTTGTACACGTAGGCGACCATAATCTTTCTCTATATCTAGCAATGCTATGGTATTGTTGAATGCTGTATAAGCAATCAGATTATCGCTATTATTATATACTGCAAATGAGAAAGCCGCGGAGACACCATCACATGTTCCTCAACGCTGGCAGGAAACTAGCCAGGTCTTTCACCGGGAAGGAACAACCACGGGAAGGGCAGTCTCCAGTCAAGGAGACCACCTATACCAAACATGGTATCCATCCACAGACAGCCGTTTCGGGTCCGTTTTGGCACTGATGAGGGGCAAATACCCCGAAACGGCTGTCTGTGGATGGATACCATGTTTGGTATAGGTGGTCTCCTTGACTGGAGACTGCCCTTCCCGTGGTTGTTCCTTCCCGGTGAAAGACCTGGCTAGTTTCCTGCCAGCGTTGAGAAACATGTGATGGTGTCTCCGCGGCTTTCTCATTTGCATACTCCCCAGGGGGCTTTGCTCTAGAATCACTGTGTTGAGAAACACGTGATGGTGTCTCCGCAGTGGATATGTTGATCTCCCTAAGGTCAACAATGCTTGCTTAATTATTATATACTGGGCAGATTAAACTTTGTGAAGGACGTGCGAATCAAGCCGCATACAAGGTTATCCTGGAAAAACAGTTGCTTCCTTCTGCTCAGGCAGTGTTCCCCAACTCTGAGGACTGTTTTTTCCAACAGGACCTTGTGCAATAATCTACCATAGTTTTTGGATTATAATAAGACGCACTTTTCCTGCCAAAAATGTGAAAGGAAAGTGAGGGGTACATCTTAAAATCCAAATGTAGCTTACTGGGGGGTAGTGGAAAGAGGTATTAGGAGGCAGGGGCAATGCTGCGCTGGCTGTGCAGGGACTGCGGTGGCTGTGCAGGGTCTGCGGTGGCAGTGCAGGGACTGCAGAGAGTGTGCAGGGCCTGCAGCAGCTGTGCCCAGGCTGTGGTGGATGAGCATGGGCTGCAGTAGTGGCTGCGGGCAGTGAGGGCTTCAAATAATGGTGCCCAGAGCCAGTGCATGCACAGAAGGAGCTCTCTGCTCAAAATGTCATGTGCGCATGTGCTGCCTCTGGCCTATCTCCCAGCAGTGGACTTAAGGAAAATGGCCATTATTATCACTGTCCGCAGCACCAGCCCAGCTGCCCCCGCCGCAGCCCCAGCATAGCTGCCTCAGCACCAGCACAGCTGCCCGAGCACCAGTAAAAGTGCCCCAGCACCAGCACAGCCACCTCAGCACCATCACAGCTGCCCCACCAAAGCTGCCACCATCAACAGTTTCTGGGACAGCATCTGGGACACCCACTGCTGCACTGGCCGCAGCTTTGTGCTGCTCCACCACCGACCCTTGCCTCCTGTAACCCCACTCCACCACCGCTGCTGGTCCCTTCCAATAAGACACTACTCAATTATAAGTAGAGATGAGCGATGTTCGAGGTTCGCCAATTTCATGTTCGAGTGATTTTGGGGGGGCTCAAGATCGAACTCGAACGCGAGCTTTTTGCTAAAAGCTTGATAGCTCGAGTTACGTTCGATAACGGTTTGATCAGCCAAAAGCCTAGCTAGTTAATAGCTGGCTTTTCACTGGAATAGTATGAGTCACTGTGATTCACGCTATTATCAAATTTCAGCGTATAGTGTGGGGGGGGACGCGGTTTAAATCTGTGGTGCTGAGAGAATGCCGATCGCCATTTTTTTTTTTTTCCTAAGCGCGCGTGCAGTGGGGTGGGCAAGGATGTCAGCCAATCACAGACACACACACAGATATGTGGATTTTTGCCAGACAAGCAAGAGCATGTGTCATAGACTGTGAATGTCACATGTCCTTGCCTTATAAAATACGGCCATTTTCCCTGTCACCGCCATTATCTGCCTTCGGCGTGTGGGTGACAGTCACCGCTCACGCTGCTGCCGCCGATCCTGCTGTGTGCGCTATAGACATAGTGCAGGCTACACAGCGTTGTAGGGATTAGGGACTGCTTGTTATTTCAGCCCTTTTCAGGGCTGATTTCCAGGCGTTCATAGCAATAGCTGCTAGCAGGTCCATGCAAACGCTGTGTACAGCTTTAGATAACAGCGTTTGTGTACCTCAGCTCAGGGAATTCCTTGCTGCATTTCATCATTAGGAGGGATAGAAAGTGAGGCTTCCTTTCCTGTCCTGGTACACACAGAACCCGGGCACTGTATCTACCTGCACACTTTGCCACGCTATTTTATTTGCCCAAAGAGCTGACATTTTTTCTGCCATCCTAAAAGTGTCTGCAATACTAAGTTAGTGTTCCTTTCCTGTCCACTGACCCACAGAACCCGGGCACTCTACCCACCTGCACACTTTTGCCACGCTGTTTTATTTGCCCAAAGAGCTAACACTTTTCTGCCATCCTAAAAGTGTCTGGAATACTACGTTAGTGCTCATTTCCTGTCCACTGACCCACAGAACCTGGGCACTGTACCCACCTGCACTATTTTGCCACGCAATTTTATTTACCCAAAGAGCTGACATTTTTTCTGCCATCCTAAAAGTGTCTGGAATATTACGTTAGTGTTCCTTTCCTGTCCATTGACCCACAGAACCCAGGCACTGTACACACCTGCACACTTTTGCCACGCTATTTTATTTGCCCAAAGAGCTGACACTTTTTCTGCCATCCTAAAAGTGTCTGGAATACTACATTAATGTTCCTTTCCTGTCCACTGACCCACAGAACTCGGGCACTGTACCCCCCTGCACACTTTTGCAACGCTATTTTATTTGCCCAAAAAGCTGACACTTTTTCTGCCATCCTAAAAGTGTCTGGAATACTAAGTTAGTGTTCCTTTCCTGTCCACTGACCCACAGAACCTGGGCACTGTACCCACCTGCACACTTTTGCTATGTTATTTTATGTGGCCAAAGAGCTGACACTTTTTCTGCCATCCTAAAAGTGTCTGGAATACTACTTTAGTGTTCCTTTCCTGTCCACTGACCCACAGAACTCGGTCACTGTACCCCCCTGCACACTTTTGCAATTCTAATTGCAAACTGTGCTGCCACTGTTAGGGGCATGCAAAAATTGTCTGTGATAGTCAGTGTTGGTTCTTCAGCTGTCTATAAAGCTAGACCACCTCTGCATTGTACACACCTGTCCATTTTTGATACGCAATTCTAATTGCAAACTGTGCTGCCACTGTTGAGGGCAGACAAAAATTGTCCGTAATAGTCAGTGTTGGTTCTTCAGCTGTCTATAAAGCTAGACCACCTCTGCAATCTACACCACCTCTCAATTTTTGCATTCACATTTTAAGTGGCCAACCTTGTCGCTAACAAAATGAGTGGCAAAAGGACAGATGCTGGTGGAAAGGGGAACAGGCGTGTTGGAAAAGGAAAAAAGTTTGTGTCCGTGGGGAAGGTGGGAAAGCTACATTAACATCTGCTGAAGATAGGCCATCTTCCAACAAAAGTAAGATGTCTACTACTTTCCGTGGACAATCCGATGTGCTCCCTTTTTACGGACCCAAACAACTGTAACAAAGGTAGATGATGCACAAAAAAAGAACATGCTTGAATGGATCTCAACTGCTCCAAAAAGTGCCCTCTCCTCCACCTCAACTTCAATATCCAAAAAACAACAGTCCTTTCAGTTGTCATCCCAATCACACTTGCTTTCTCCCAGCTCTCAAGTCTCTACCCGCCCTGCACAGTATGGTGTAACAGAGATGGCTGAGTCTGCAGAGCTGTTCAGTCACATTAAAGCCTGGGAATCAGAGGTCTGCTCCCAAGCTGCAGTGAGAACAGACCAGGAAATGGTCTGCAGTGATGCCCAGAAGCTTTGTGACTCAGATTCTGACCCTGATGACCAAGTTTCTGAGCATAATGTACACCCTCATTCCCAAACTGTAACACTTGTTGGTGGAGACAATGATGAACATACTGATGATGATGAGACGCAGATACCTGATTGGGATGACAACTTAACTATTCAGTCAGGGCAGTACGACGTGAGGTCTGAGGGCGAGGGGAGTGCAAACACAATGCTTGATGATGAAGTTCTAGATCCCACTTACTGTCAACCCATAGTCAGGCACTCGAGGAGGTCAACAGAGGCGGTGGAGGAGGATGCAACTGATGACGAAGTTACCTTGCGCCTTCCTGGACAGAGTCGGAGCACTGGAAGCACGTCTACAACTGCATCCTCAGCCACAACTCTGCCTCTGAGCACAAGCCCAGGTGGCTCTGCAGGTCGCATGGCCTCTAAGCCTTGCCTAGCCTGGTCCTTTTTTGACCTTGCAAAGGATCTCCAAAATCATGTGATCTGTAAAATTTGTCGGCAATCTATAAGTAGAGGCCAAAAACTCACCAGTTTGACAACTTCTTCCATGAATCGTCACATGAATAACAAGCATAAGTCCCAGTGGGAAGCTCACCGTGCTTCAATGCAGCCTAGCGGAGCGGGACAAACACCGTCTGCCCCTTCAAGATCCTCCTCGTGCTATTCATCTTCGGGGACAGCTGTCAGACCTGTTCTTCTACGCAGATCTTCCACCACTTTAACCACAACAGGCAGTTTGCTTGGTAGGTCGTCAGTTGGTTTGGAAGGGGAAACAAGTGCTGGTGTACAGCTCTCTCAGACATCGATAGCACCAACTTTGGATGAAGGCAACATCATGTCTCCGCCTGCACTTTCCTCACAGACCTACATTTTTCCAGGGACACCCTACTCACCACTGTCTTCACACAGCAGCCAGATCTCTGTCCCTCAGATGTAGACAAATAAAAGGCCATTTCCTCCAAGCCATGACAAAGCTAAGAGGTTGACTTTATCCGTCTGTAATCTCTTGGCTACGGATATGCTGCCTTTCCTCCTGGTGGACACAGAGGATTTTCGAGACCTTATGTCCATTGCAGTGCCCCAGTACCAGATGCCCAGTCACCACTACTTCTCCAAGAAGGTGTGCCTGCGCTACACCAGCATGTCGCACACAACATCACCGTTTCTTTGAGAAACTCTGTGTGTGACCGTGTGCATTTCACCACCGATACTTGGACCAGTAAGCATGGACAGGGGCATTACATGTCACTGACTGGACACTGGGTAACTATGGTGAGAGATGGAGAAGGGTCTGCTGAACAAGTATTGCCGTCCCCACGACTTGTGCGTCAATCCTCTGTATGTAGAAGTTCCTCCAACGCTTCTGCCTCCTCAACCTCGTCTGGGTCCTCCACCTCCACCCCAAGCCTGCCTGGTCAAGCCACCCGCGTTGTAACTGCACACAAGGAATCCCGCACACCTCCTTACTATGCTGGCAGCATAGCTCAACAGCATCAGGCGGTCTCTACCTTGAAATGTCTTGGAAATAAGAGTCACACAGCGGAGAAGTTGTGGTCAGCTCTTGCGAGCGAGTTTCGTAAATGGTTGTCTCCAGTTAACCTCAAGCCAGGGAAGGCTGTGTGCGACAATGCTGCAAACCTGGGTGCGGCCCTTCGCCGGGGCAAGGTGACACATGTGCCTTGTATGGCTCACGTGTTGAACCTTGTTGTCCAGCAATTTTTAACCTATTATCCCAGCCAAGATGGGCTTCTGCACAGGGCACGGTCACTCTCTGCTCACTTCCGCCGTTCAACCGCCGCAGCTGACCGACTTGCGTCGCTCTAGAAGTCTTTCGGCCTGCCGGTTCATCGCCTGAAATGCAATGTATCGACACGCTAGAATTCGACTCTCCACATGTTACAGCGACTGTGGCAGCACTGCCGAGCCCTGGTGTAATACGTTTTGACATATAGCCTGGGCCATCGAGAGGCAGAGGTGGGGAAGATCACGCTGCTGGAGTGGTCTCAGATCAAGGACCTATGCACCCTTCTGCACAGTTTTGACATGATGACGAATATGTTTAGCGCTGACAATGCCATTATCAGCATGACAATTCCAGTCATTTACATGCTGGAACACATGCTAAACACTATTCGGAGTCAGGGGGTGGGACAAGTGGAAGGGGAGGAACTACAGGAGGATTCATATGCGCAAGGGATACCAACATCTACAAGGTCCAGACATTCAGCATCACCAAGGCGGCAGGCATGGGACGGTGGGGGAGAGGGTTTATAAGGGAGCATGGTAGCAGCCAAAATGTTGAAGAAGGTGCAGGAGACCATGAAGAAATGGAGGACGAACTCTCGATGGACATGGAAGACTCAGCAGATGAGGGAGCCCTTGGTCAAATTTCGGTTGAACGAGGTTGGGGGGAGATGTCAGCGGAAGAAAGCACGGTTATCACCTCTACGCCACAAACACAGTGAGGACTTGGTCCGCATGGATGCGCAAGACACATGAGGGCCTTTTTGCTGCACTACCTCCAACGTGACCCTCGGATTGTCAAAATTAGAAGTGATGATGACTACTGGGTTGCCACACTATTAGATCCCTGGTATAAGTTCAAATTTGGTGAAATAATTCCAGCCATAGAAAGGGACGCACGTATGCAGGAGTATCAGCAGAAGCTGTTACTCAAACTTAGCTCGGCTTTTCCACCAAACACCAGTGGTGTACGGAGTGAATCTCCCAGTTGTCACTTGCCAAGCATGGGACTGTCTCGTCATTATCAGTCAAACCGTACTAGCAACACCGTATCTGGTGCTGGTACCAGCAATTTTATGGAATCGTTTCATAATTTTTTTAGACCATCCAATGCAAGGCCACAAGAGACAAGAAGTCTGACACATAGTCAATGGCTGGAGAGGATGATACAGGAGTATCTCCAAATGAACATCGATGCCATGACTTTGCAACTGGAGCCTTGCTCATTTTGGGCTTCAAATCTTGAAAAATGGCCTGAGCTTGCCACTTATGCCTTGGAGATCTTGTCGTGTCCTGCAGCCAGCGTGTTCTCTGAACGTGTCTTCAGTGCTGCTGGGTGTGTGCTGACAGATAAGCGCACACGTCTGTCCAGTGACAATGTGGACAGACTAACGTTCAGCAAGATGAACAAGTCATGGATCCGCAAGGACTTTACTACCCCTGTGTCATCCTGGGGAAAGTAAAGGCTGGCATATTTTTGAATGTGCTTTATGCAAATTAACCTGTCTAGTTTGCAACTGGGGCCCAAGTGATGCACTGATGTGGTGTCTGTGGGGCCCAATTTTTGGAAAAAAGGGATACTCCACTTGGAGTCCCCTTGCTGTGTTTTTAAAAATGATCCAAGATGAACAAATCATGGATCAGCAAAGACTTTGCTACCTACACCGGTGTCATCTCGGGGACAGTTAAGGCTGGCATATTTTTGAATGTGTTTGATGCAAATGTACCTGTGAAGTGTACAACTGGGGCACAAGTGCTGCCACTGAAGTGGTGTCTGTGGGGCCCAATTTTTGGAAAAAATGGAGACTCCACTTGGAGTCCCCTTGCTGTGTTTTACATAATTTTAGAAGGGCATGGCATGCCTATATGTGTCTCATCCTCTTTTTCCTCGCCCAGCTGTTTTGTTTTCGCATGAGTTTTTGTCCTTGTCACTTTCCCATTTGTTTGTGTTGTCTTGTGAGTTGTTTGTCACCTTTTGGACACCTTTGAAGGTGTCTTCTATGTGTTTGTGATTGCCTCCCATTGTTTTCTATGGGGTTCGAGAGGTTCCCATAACGTGGAGCTCCCCATCCTGAGAATACCAGCCTTCAGCTGTATGGCTTTATCTGGCTGGTATTAAAATTGGGGGGACCGCATGCCGTTTTTTTTAATTATTTAATTATTTATTTCACTGCACAGTATACACACACACACCGGCTGCTGTGTTTGGGTGCAGTGAGACACCTGTCACTCAGCGTGGGGGCGTGTCTCACTGCAACCAATCATAGGCGCCGAAAAGCAGGAAAGCAGGGAATACGAGATTGTTTAATGAGCGGCCGGCTTTTTCAAAAGAGGAAAAGCCGCCGGAGTTTAGTGAACAGCTGTGCAGCGCCGCGGCAGTGATCGGCGAACGGTAAGTAAGAGAGAGGGGGGAGAATGACCGACCGACTGTGAGAGGGGGACAGACAAGACAGAGAGAGACCGACAGAGCGAGACCGACCGACGGGAGATAGAATGAAAAAAAAAATGACCGACATCGCTAGTAAAAAGCACAAAACGTGCGTTTTGGACATCGGAGTGCCACACAATGTTTTACGTAAAATCTTTCATGTATTAATCTCAAAAAGTAACATACACCAGCTCTATCTCACTATTGGGTATGTGCCCTTAACATTTCCGCCATGAAAATTAATTTTGGTGTCATTTTGGAAGGTTTTCTGGTGAGTCCGTAAAAATGGCGTAAAACTCGGACAAAATTGTTCCCAGCTGTGACTTTTGAGTGATAAATGCTTCAAGAGGTCTTCCCCATGCTGTTGCCATGTCATTTGAGCACTCTTCTGAGACTTTTGTGACATTTTTAGGGTTTCTACATGCTGCCGGGGGTCATTTCATAAAAATACTCGGGTCTCCCATAGGATAACATTGGGCTCGGTGCTCGGGCCGAGTACACGAGTATCTTGGGATGCTCGGCCCGAGCCTCGAGCACCCGAGCTTTTTAGTACTCGCTCATCACTAGTGCTAGCCAGTAACGGTTACTTTTCAAGGCCAAACAGGGGGAAAAATTATGAAATCACTCAATTCTGAGGTAAAAATAATGGAATCACCCTGTAAATTTTCATTCCCAAAACTAACACCTGCATCAAATAAAGCCTACTTTACACGTTGCAATTAGTTGTACAATCGCATTTGCGATGTGACACGCCCAGGTTGCATACGGGATCTTATGAGATTGCACGTAGGTCGTTCATTTGCTGTCACACGTGCGTTAGTAGTCTATGTTAAATTGATCAATTTTGTGTGCGTTCCTTTAGATCATGTGTTCTGTGACGTATGCATTGGGCACCTTTTTTTTTTTATTTATTGACTTGCCAAGCGTGTGTAATGTGTAGGGATGCATTTTTACTATGTCATCTGCCATTCAGCTCTGCTACAAGGCCGCTGACAGCAGACACAGACAGCCATGTAGCAGAGCTGAATGGCAGATGATAGCAGACACAGAAAGAGCCACACGATCAGAATGAACTCGGGTTAACTTCACCCAACTTCATTGCCATGCTGCGGCACTGTCTGTGTCGCATCCTGATTAGCGGTCACCTGTGAACGACTCACAGGTGACCGCTAAACTCCTGAGTGACTGAAGTGAGCAGCCCTCTCTCATAAACTCACCGTTCCCCGATCCCCGGCGCGGCGCTGCATGGCGTTCACACTGCTCCGGCGGCTTTTACTGTTTTTAAAAAGCCGGCCGCCCATTAAACAATCTCGTATTCCCTGCTTTCCCTGCCCACCAGCGCCTATGATTGGTTACAGTGAGACACGCCCCCACGCTGAGTGACAGGTGTCACACTGCACCCAATCACAGCAGCCGGTGGGCGTGTCTATACTGTGTAGTGAAATAAATAATTAAATAATTGAAAAAAACGGCGTGCGGTTCCCCCCAATTTTAAAACCAGCCAGATAAAGCCATACGGCTGAAGGCTGGTATTCTCAGGATGGGGAGCTCCACATTATGGGGAGCCCCCCAGCCTAACAATATCAGCCAACAGCCAGCCAGAATTGCTGCATACATTATATGCGACAGTTCTGGAACTGTACCCGGCTCTTCCCGATTTGCCCTAGTGCGTTGGCAAATCGGGGTAATAAGGAGTTATTAGCAGCCCATAGCTGCCACTAAATCCTAGATTAATTATGTCAGGCGTCTCCCCGAGAAACCTTCCATGATTAATCTGTAAATTACAGTAAATAAACACACACACCCGAAAAATCCTTTATTAGAAATAAAAAACACAAACATATACCCTTGTTCACCACTTTAATCAGCCCCAAAAAGCCCTCCATGTCCGGCGTAATCCAGGATGGTCCATCGTCGCTTCCAGCGCTGCTGCATGGAAGTGACCGGAGCTGCAGCAGACACCGCCGCTCCTGTCACCTCCACACAGCAATTGAAGACAGCCGCGCGATCGGCTGAGCTGTCACTGAGGTTACCCGCTGTCACTGGATCCAGCGATGGCCGCGGGTAACCTCAGTGACAGCTCAGCTGATCGCGCTACTCACCGCCGCTCCTCTCACCTCCACGCAGCAACTGAGGTGAGTAGCGCGAAGCGACGCTAGACCATCCTGGATTACACCGGACATGGAGGGCTTTTTGGGGCTGATTAAAGTGGTTAACCAGGGTATATTACATCTTCAATAAATGCCCAAGTTTACATTGACTCTTTGGACACTTTTCTTATCCCATCAATTGAAAGAATGTTTGGGGATGATGAAATCATTTATCAAGATGATAATGCATCCTGCCATAGTGCAAAAACTGTGAAAACATTCCTTGAAAGAAGACACATAAAGTCAATGTCATGGCCTTCAAATAGTCCGGATCTCAATCCAACTGAAAATCTTTAGTGGAAGTTGAAGAAAATGGTCCATGACAAGGCTCCAACCTGTAAAGCTGATCTGGCAACAGCAATCAGAGAAAGTTGGAGCCAGATTGATGAAGAGTACTGTTTGTCACTCATTAAGTCGATGCCTCAGAGACTGCAAGCTGTTATAAAAGCCAGTGGTGGTGCAACAAAATACTAGTGATGTATTGGAGTGTTCTTTTGCTTGTTTGTTTTTCATGATTCCATAATTTTTTCCTCATAATTGAGTGAATCCATAATTTTTCCCCCTGTTTGGTCTTGAAAAGTAACCGTTACTGGCTAGCACATTATGTTTTGATGATTTTTTTTTTTAGTGTTCATTAAAGCCAGAAAGTTGCCCTTTGAAATGACTTTAGTTTTGTGCCATGTTTATGAACTGCTTTTTTTGCTTTTTTAAACAAAAGTAAACAACTGAATGAACATCCTCAGAGCCAGGGGAGTCCATAATTTTTGTCAGGTGTTGTACACATCCAAAATTCCAGCACTTCCTATAGGTTGGTGTTTTGGTGTGGTGCGAATGGATATACAATTTGACTTAAAACAATTATTAAAAACAAATTGTTTGCAAAATGAACACTTTGTGAGGTAGAAACTTACATTTCTGCATTTTGGTAAATATTTGTTTGTCTTTTTAAGTAATTAGTCACCAAAAGGATTGCGCAAGAAATTAAGAAATTCATTATAGTCGCTTGTGATCAGCAAGCACACCATGTATAACACACTAATTTAATTAAAAAAAAAAATATACACATATATATATATATATATATATATATATATATATATATATATATATTAAATCCCAGCTGCTTTATGTCATTGATCCTACTAAGTTTGGCACTGATGCTGGAACTTATATAGCTACATAGGTTGAAATAAGACTTAAGCGGGCTTTACACGCTGCGACATCGCTAGCATCGGCTAGCGATGTCGAACACGATAGCACCCGCCCCCGTCGTACGTGCGATATTGTGTGATCGCTGCCGTAGCGATCATTATCTCTACGGCCGTGTCACACGCACATACCTTTGTCAGCGACGTCTCTCTGGGCACCGATCCGCCTCCTTTCTAAGGGGGCAGGTCGTGCGGCGTCACAGCGACGTCACACGGCAGCCATCCAATAGCATAGGAGGGGCGGAGATGAGCAGCCGTAACATGCCGCCCACCTCCTTCCTTCCTCATTGCTGGTGGACGGAGGTAAGGAGATGTTCGTCGCTCCTGCGGTGTCACACACAGCGATGTGTGCTGCCACAGGAACGAGGAACAACATCTCTAATAAACAGGCAACGATATTTGGTTTTAGGACAGCCTCTCCAAAACCAACGATTTTTGCCTGTTTTGCGATCGTTTAAGATCGCTCGTATGTGTCACATGCTGCGATGTCGCTAAGGACGCCGGATGTGCGTCACTAACGACGTGACGCCGAAGATAAATCATTAGCAATATCACAGCGTGTAAAGCACCCTTTAGGTCCATCAAGTTCAATCTTTCTCCATCAATTATACATTTATTGTCACTAAATTATCTATAACTCACAATGTTAGTGTACTGAGGAAATCTAGCCCTTCTTTAACCCCTTTCCCACTCTGGCGGTTTTCCATTTTTCGTTTTAATTTTTCCCTCCCCTTCTTCTAAGAGCCATAACTTTTTTATGTTTCAATCAATGTTTTGCAAGACAAGTTGTACTTTTGAATGACGCCATTCATTTTGCCCTATATTGTATTGGAAAACAGAAAAAAAAATCCAAGTGAGGATAAATTAAAAAAAAAGTGCAATTGCACGATTGTTATTATTATTATTATTATTATTTACCATGTTTACTATTTTGAAAAGCTGACCTGGCATTATGATTCCTTAGGTCAGTATGCATTTGTAGATATCAAGCATGTATAGGTTTACTTTTATCTTAGTGCTGAAAAAAAATTGTGTACCGATCAGTTTAATTAATTTTATATTTTGAGAGATTGGCAATGCCAAATATGTGTTTTTTTTTTTTTTATTATTATTATTATTATTATTATTATTATTATTTTTACTTTATTTTCATTGGGGCAAAAGGGGAGTGACTTGAACTTTTAGGGGGGTTTCATATTTTTTAAAACTTATTTTTAATGATTTTACTAGTACCCCTAGGGGATTTTATGATTGCACACTGTGCATCGCTTCTCTTGAAGCATCGCTGGGATCAGGAGAAATTCTCTGTTCCTGTGAGTGATGGGGCTTTGCCGGCATTCACAGGAAACACGTCAGGGCAATGATAGTGGTCATCATCTGACCCCATGCTGCAATGCTAACCCATTGGCGCCCCATGATCATGTCACAGGGGCTGCTGATAGTGGCGGGGAACAGCACAATCCCTGCCTTTAGATTGCGCTGTAAGAGTTTGACAGCGCAATATAAGGGGTTAATAGGTGAGAGTGGATTGGAGATCCAGCCGTGCCTATTAGCTGCACATGTCTGCTTATTGGATCAGCAAACATGTGCGGGGAATAATGCGTGCTCACATGTGAGCCTGCATTAAAGGGAAACACATGGCCAAGGACATTCAAGTATGTCCTTGGTTGTGAAGAGGTTAACAGCTGTTATAGTGTCTGCCATTTCTACCGCTTGTGGTAGGGCATTCTACAGTCTGACTGCTCTAACTTTAAAGAACCCTTTCCCATTAAGCAGGAATTACCATAATGAATGCCCCCTGGTCCTTAGTATTGTCTTTAGAAGGAATAAATCATGTGTCATTCTTTTCTATTGACCACATATATATGAGATCTCCTCTAAGATTTGTTTTTTCTAAGCTAAGCAAGCAAAACTTTTCCAACCTGTCATCATATGGGAGGCCTTCCATTCCTTGTAATAATTTAGTTGCTTGTCTTTGAACTGACTCTAACTTCTGAATGTCCTTTTTCGATTGTGCAGCCCAAAACTGGATTCCATATTCTAGATGTGGCCTTACAAGTGATTTATAGAGGGGTAACAATATGTTTGGATCACGGGATCTAATTTTCTCTTTTTATACATCCTAAAATCTTGTTTGCTTTTGCAGCTGCTGCTTGACATTGAGTGCTGCTGCTCAGCTTATTTGTAATCATAATACCCAAGTTCTTCTCCTGTTCTGTACACCTGAGTATGCTTCATTTTATTGTATATGCAGCTATAGGGTTACACCGTCCTAGGTGCATTACTTTACATTTATCAATGTTAAATCTCATTTACCAAGTGTCTGCCTATCCAGACATGTTATCTAGATCTTTTTGTAATATTGTACTATCAAGGTCAGTTTTTAATATCCTACATAGTTTGGTGTCATCAGCAAAGACTGACACTTTACTATCAATCCCATCAACAAGGTCATTAATAAAGAGATTAAAAATAATCAGTCCTAGCACAGATCCCTGCAGCACCCCACTGCTGACTATAGCCCATTTAGAGTATGTACCATTTATGACTACTCTTTGTTTCCTATATTTTAGCCAATTGTAGATTCCCCTAGTCATTGCTTCTGGAGCTTCAGTATATGGCTATTATGTGGTACAGCATCAAATGCCTTTGCAAAGCCCAGATAAATCACATCAGTTAAATTTCCAAAATCCAGATTTGCATTTAGTTAGTCATAGAAACACATGTTGGTTAGCCAAGACTGATTTTTCATGAATCCATGCTAGTTGTTCTTTATTATATTATTTTCTGCAATACATTGTAATCTCTTTTAATGCCCTGAAAACCTTTGCATACCACCGATGTCAGACTTATCCTATCTCTCTGTCCCCCAATCTTTTGAATCCCTGTATTATCACAGACTACTTCATTCATCTTCTTTATTGCTATAGATCTACAATATATTATGTTTTGGAATAATTGTCTAATGTTTAGAGATTTCTTTTCTTATATCTATTGCTGAACTGGAAGCTGTGACCTCCTCTCAATACCCTTAATAAGTAAAATATATGCTGCTGCATTCCCTGCTTATGCTTTTATACAGACAATAATATTCACCATAATTTTGCTGTGCTATACTGCTATATATGGTATATATAGTGACTTTTTCAAAACCTGTGAATTTAGTAAAATTCAACATGAACTTTATTCATGTATAATCAATTTGCTTCTTTCTGATTCACTGCTGTCTGAGTCGTAGGGGAACATTTCTCCAAGATGTCTCATTTTGTTCAATTACCAGGACTCCCAGCTGCTCCTCAGTTGGCTCAAGTATTTTTCAAACAAATTTTGTATGGTATCCCAGCTCATATAGTATCTGATTGTGGTGTGCCATTTGTTTCCAGGTTCTGGAAGACGCTCTGCAAGAATTTAAACACATCTCTGTATACTTCTCTTCTCTGTATCATTCTTAAAGTAATTGGCAAACTGAGAAAATCAATCAGTCCATGGAACAATACTTATGAATTTTCTCCAATTCCCTTCAAGATAATTGGCTGATTTGGCCCACAACAATTCATTTTCAGTCTTCTGGGAAATCTTTTTGTAACAGAGTATGGTTGAGAGCCTCATATTATTCTGCCAGTGGCATCAAAAAGTCAACTTCTTGCTGTGAACAGCATTTCTTAGGCCATTCATGACATCTGTACTGAGGTGCAATCCAATTGCTGCAGTGGCCAAAGTAAAGAAAAATGATGATAGACACCATCTACCTGCTCCAAAAATCTGTGCCGGAGAAAAGATTTGACTTTCTACCCAAAGCATCTGTTTAAAGGGAACTTGTAATCTGATACATGCTGCCCAAACTGTGAGCAGAATGTGTGAGCCACTGGCTGCATGATCACAGCCATATATGATTTAGGCTATGTGCGCACTTTGCGTTGAGTTACTTGCAGTTCTAAACGCATCCTCTGGCAGAAATGGTCTTTGTCAAATTTGGTTTTAACCACAAAAACACTATAAATATGCTTGCGTTTTTACTGCGTTTTGGCCGCGTTTTTACCACGATTTACATGCTTTTTCATTGCTTAAAGTAAGATGCGTTTTAAATACAAATACACTGCTAAATAAAGTTTAAACATTCAAACACTATGAAAAAAAAGGAAAAAATGATAACAAATATTATGATTAAAATCATACACAAAAAAGGCTTATTTTATTAAAATAACTGTGTGCTAATATTTATGTATAAAATAACGTTAATTTATTGATTTTCATAAATTTAATTGTCGGACTATGTGTGTGTGTAAAGGGACATATCATGCCCTTAATATAATGTAAAAAACGCATGCATTTAATTTGTCAAAAATGCATGTTTTCTGCATCAAAAAAGCATGTAAAACGCTAGGATTTTGATTTAGGATGTGTTTAGAAATTTCTTATTGACTCTAATGTTAGCAAAACGCTGCCAAAATGGCAAAAACAATTGACATGCTGCTTCTTTAACCCCTTAGTGACGGAGCTAATTTTCACCTTAATGACCGACCAAATTTTGCAATTCTGACCAGTGTCACTTCATGAGGTTATATTTCTGGAACGCTTCAACAGATCCCGGTGATCCTGAGATTGTTTTTTCGTCACATATTGGACTTCATGTTATTACCAAATTTAGGACAATATTTTTTGCGTTTATTTATGAAAAAAATTGAATTTTGGCAAAATTTTTGAAAATTTAGCAATTTTCAACATTTGAATTTTTATACCGTTAAACTAGAGATTTCTGTGACACAAAATAGTTTAAATATAGGGACCCCCATACAGCAGTATGAAAAGTCATACTGGGCAAACTCTAGCCCAGTTTGGTCAATAAGACCATTGCACAGACTCAAACTAACAATGTAAAAATAGGAGAGCTGGAGTCAAAAAGTGCCAATGAAGTGAATGTAATTTTATTAGTTACAATAATGAATGTGCAAACAGCAAAGAAGAGGATAAAATCACAAATGGGTGTGAAGATGCATAATCAGGATCAACAGAATAAGTAATAATCAGGAATGGCCAGTTGGAATAACATAAATAAAGCAGAGGGGGGATGTCAGGGCAAGCATAATGGAAAAAATATACATATAAAGTGCATGTGCATAGATACATGTAATAGCCTGCTCAGACACCCCCAAATGCATTAATTGAGCATGATTCAATCCAATGAATGTTGCAATAAATACCGAAAAAAGTGGCCAGTGCGTGTTAAAGTGGCTAGTGCATGATCCCGAGAACGCAAAGAAGAGGCTCCCCCATACCCCACCATGATTATGCATCTTCACACCCCTTTGTGATTTTATCCTCTTCTTTGCTGTTTGCACATTCATTATTGTAACTAATAAAATTACATTCACTTCATTGGCACTTTTTGACTCCAGCTCTCCTATTTTTACAAAATAGTTAATAAATAACATTTCCCACTTGTCTACTTTACATCAGCACAATTTTGGAAACAACATTTTTTTTTGTTAGGAAGTTAGAAGAGTTCAAAGTTTATCAGCGATTTCTCATTTTTACATCAAAATTTACAAAACCATTTTTTTAGGGACCACATCATATTTGAAGTGACTTTGATAGGCCTAGATGACTGAAAATACCCAAAAGTGACACCATTCTAAAAACTGCACCCCCAAAGTACTCAAAAACACATTCAAGAAGTTTATTAACCCTTCAGGTGCTTCACATGAACAAAAGCAATGTGGAATGAAAAAAAGCAAAAATTAAATTTTACCTAAAAATGTTGCTCTAACCCAAATTTATTCACTTTTAGAAGAAATAACACAACAAAATGGACCACAAAACTTGTTCCCCACTTTGTTATGAACGCACTGATACCCCACATGTGGTCAGAAACCTCTGTTTGGACAAATGGGAGGGCTCGGAACAGAAGGAGCAATATTTGAATTTTGTTAAGCAAATTTGGCTAAAATAGATTGCGGACACCATGTTGCATTTACATTTACAGGTCCGCTAAGGTACCTAAAGAGAAGAAACCCCTCACAAGTGACACCATTTTGGAAACTAGACCCCTCAAGGCTTTTATCTAGGTGTATAGTGAGCAGTTTGAATCCAAGAGTACTTCACAGAATTTGATAAGCTTAGGTTGCCATATTGAAAATTTTCATTTTTTTCACAAAAATGTTGCTTTAGCATCAAATTTCTTACTTTTTCAAGAGGCAACAACACACCGTGGACCAAAGAGGTTGTTATCCAATGTCTTATGAGCACAGGGATATCCCACATGTGGCCAAAAACATCTGTTTGGATAAATGGGAGGGCTTGGAATGGAAGGAGCACCATTTGAATTCTGGAAAAGTTGAAATAAATTGCGGGCACCATGTCACATTTGCAGGGCCCCTTGGGTACCTATACAGCAGAAACCCTCCACAAGTGACCCCATTTTGGAAACTGGATTTTATTCAGGAGTATAGTAAGCATTTTGAATCCACAGGTACTTCACAAAAATGTTGCTGTAGCAACAAATTTCTCACTTTTAGGCTATGTGGCCATGATCCAGCGACACGGCGTCTAGTACACAGTGTCAGCCTTCCTGCAGAGATGTGAGTGTTGTCCAGTGGAGAACGCAGCTGCCCATGCCCACGATTTGGGTTCAGGCTGCTGTGGACTTTAGCTCTATGCTACCTGCAGAGAACACTCTTGTCTCCGCAGCATAAATTGACTTGCTGAGGCTCGGGAAGCTGCGCCACAGGTCAGTGTATGCTGTGGAGAAAAGAAGCACAGTGGGCATGGGATTTCTAAAAATCCTTCCACTGTGCTTCTACTGCACAACACAGCGTTATGGACGCAGGGAAAACACTCTGCGCCCAAAATGCTGCAAATTCCGATTGTGGGCACACAGCCTAAAATGCTACAATGGATGAATGGATAGATGTCAAACAAATATAACATCCCATTCCCCTTCATATTCAAAGCTGGAGCCCTTTAGTGCCTTTTATGTGGCACTAAAGGGTGCCTAGCCTTGTATTTAGCCCCCCCAAAAAATTAATAATTTAAAATAAATGACGTGGGGTCCCCCCTATTTTTGATAGCCAGCTAGGGTAAAGCAGACAGCTGTAGCCTGCAAACCACAGCTGACAGCTTCACCTTGGCTGGTGATCAATTTGGAGGGCTCCCCAGGCATTTTCTTTAAAAAAACAAACAAACAAACGTGGGGTCCCCCCCAAATTAGATCACCAGTCAAGGTGAAGCGGACAACTGGGGTCTGGTATTCTCAGGGTGGGAAAAGTCATGGTTATTGGACTCTTCCCAGCCTAAAAATAGCAGGCCGCAGCCGCCCAGAAGTGGCGCATCCATTAGATGCTGTGGCAAACGGGGTATTATACGGGGTTGATACCAGCTGTAATGTCACCAGGCATTAAGCCCTGGGGTTCGTGATGTCACAGCATCTAAACAGATACCCGACATAACTAACCCAGTCAGTAATAGAAAAAAATAAAGAGAAAAAAAATTTTTATTTGAAAAAACACTCCCTGAAACATTCCCTTTTTCATCAATTTATTGAAAATAAACAAATTCCGGTCGCTGTAACCCATTTTGGAGGTCCCACGACGACTCTGGACCTTCTAGAATATGGGGGCACGTTCAGGGAACGTATCCCCCATTTTATGGAAGAGCAAGCTCTCCATGAGCAGTGTGGGTGCAGTAATCTGAGAATACTGCACTCACACTGCCCGGGTCCAACCTAGGACAGAGTGACCTGCAGTAACCTCATTCCAGAATATGGGGGGCACGCTCACAGAACGTACCCCCCATTTTCTAGAACAGCAGGCTCTCCATGTGAGGAGTGTGGCTGCAGATTACTGCACTCACTCTCCCCCGGTCCACAGTACAGCAGCATGTGCAAGCAGCGCGGTCAGCGTCCCTGCTTGCAAGGATCCAGCTGACAGCCGCTGTCTGCACATGCGCCGCCAGATTTCCAGAGGGAGGCGGAGTGATCGCGGGGACAGAGCAGCAGCCAGGTAATGGAAGACTGGGGGCTGAGGGGGGATGGCGGGAGACCTGGCGGGACCTGGGGACAACTTTTCTGCCGCATGTGACGTGTCACATTCGGCAGAAAGAGCAGGATGAATGCGGCCGCGCGCTACTGTGCGCTGCGCGCCGCCATCTTGCACGCTCCGGAGGAGGGAAGCGGGAGTGCTCTGGAGAACCAGAGGGGCTCCGGGGGACCAGACAGCTCCGGTGTACCGGAGGAGGGGTCAGGGGGAGGAAATGAATGCAGAGCCGGCAGCGGCGGCAGTTTTTCGCGCGCGTCGGCGCCATTTTGGATGTCCGGTGGGGGTGGGGATGGTGGGGGTTGATTTCTCCGGTACCGGGGGCTTTGGGGGCACTAGAGGATTATATTTCTTTCTCATCTGACATGTTTGATCATGTCAGATGAGAAAGAAATCAGTATTATTTGCCATTTTTTTTTTTTATGTGTACGTCGGTATACGGTGTATACCGGCGATCACATTATCGGGGTCCAAAAAAAACATCCCGATTCATAATCTTGGGTTAATAGTTACTATGTTGATGCACTTGTCCTGAAGAAGAGGTATATCCTCGAAACGCGTAGACCGATGGAATAAAAGAATACGTTTATAACATCAACGTGCTACATCTTCATTTTGGCTGATGCGCGGCATTAACCCCCTCTTCACTCTGATTTGTATGCACACCGAGGCTGCTGGCTGATATTTTTAGGCTGGGAGGGCTCCCGATAATGTGGGTCTCCCCAGCCTGATAATACCAGCCAGCAGCTGTGAGGCTTCATCTTGGCTGGTATCAAAATTGGAGGAGACTGCAAGCCGTTTTTTTTTAAATTATTTATTTTTTGTACTGTATGATAAAGACCCGCCCACCAGCGGCTGTGATTGGTTGCAGTCAGACATCTGTCACTCAACATGGGGGCGCTTCTGACTGTAACTAATCACAGACGGGGAAAGAGTGAATATATATAAGCTTAATGAGCGCCCGACTCTGGAAGAACAAATACAGTGCTGGCCAAAAGTATTGGCACCCCTTTAATTCTGTTATATAATACTCAGTTTCTTCTTGAAAATGATTGCAATCACAAATTCTTTGGTATTATTATCTTCATTTATTTAGCTTGCAATGAAAAAACACAAAAGAGAATGAAACAAAAATCAAATCATTGATCATTTCACACAAAACTCCAAAAATGGGCCAGACAAAAGTATTGGTACCCTTAGCCTAATACTTGGTTGCACAACCTTTAGCCAAAATAACTGCGAACAACCGGTTCCGGTAACCATCAATGAGTTTCTTACAATGCTCTGCTGGAATTTTAGACCATTCTTCTTTGGCAAACTGCTCCAGGTCCCTGAGATTTGAATGGTGCCTTCTCCAAACTGCCATTTTGAGATCTCTCCACAGGTGTTCTATGGGGTTCAGGTCTGGACTCATTGCTGGCCACTTTAGTAGTCTCCAGTGCTTTCTATCAAACCATTTTCTAGTGCTTTTTGAAGTGTGCTTTGGGTCATTCTCCTGCTGGAATACCCATGACCTCTGAGGAAGACCCAGCTTTCTCACACTGGACCCTACATTATGCTGCAAAATTTGTTGGTAGTTTTCAGACTTCATAATGCCATGCACACGGTCAAACAGTCCAGTGCCAGAGGCAGCAAAGCAACCCCAAAACATCAGGGAACCTCCACCATGTTTGACTGTAGGGACCATGTTCTTTTCTTTGAATGCCTCTAATTTTTTCCTGTAAACTCTATGTTGATGGCTTTTCCCAAAAAGCTCTACTTCTGTCTCATCTGACCAGAGAACATTGTTCCAAAACGTTTTAGGCTTTCTCAGGTAAGTTTTGGCAAACTCCAGCCTGGCTTTTTTATGTCTCGGGGTAAGAAGTGGGGTCTTTTTGGGTATCCTACCATACAGTCCCTTTTCATTCAGACGCCGACGGATAGTACGGGTTGACACTGTTGTACCCTTGGACTGCAGGGCAGCTTGAACTTGTTTGGATGTTAGTCGAGGTTCTTTATCCAACATCCGCACAATCTTGCATTGAAATCTCTTGTCAATTTTTCTTTTCCTTCCACATCTAGGGAGGTTAGTCACAGTGCCATGGTCTTTAAACTTCTTGATGACACTGCGCACCGTAGACACAGGAACTTTCAGGTCTTTGGAGATGGACTTGTAGCCTTGAGATTGCTCATGCTTCCACACAATTTGGATTCTCAAGTCCTCAGACAGTTCTTTGGTCTTCTTTCTTTTCTCCATGCTCAATGTGGTATACACAAGGACACAGAACAGAGGTTGAGTCAACTTTAATCCATGTCAACTGGCTGCAAGTGTGATTTAGTTATTGCTAACACCTGTTAGGGGCCACAGGTATGTTACAAGTGCTGTTAATTACACAAATTAGAGAAGCATCACATGATTTTTCAAACAGTGCCAATACTTTTGTCCACCCCCTTTTTTTATGTTTGGTGTGGAATAATATCCAGATTGGCTTTATGACAATTTTTTTTTTTTTTTCATTGAAGACAAATTAAATGAAGATATTAATACCAAAAAAATTGTGATTGCAATCATTTTCAAGAAGAAACTGAGTATTATCTGACAGAATTGCAGGGGTTCCAATACTTTTGGCCAGCACTGTAATTGCCTTGGGAGCAGTGTGACAGCTGCGCCAGTGATCGGTGAGTATGTAGTGCTTGCTCCTACCCCTTTGTACCAGATTCTGTTCCCCATAGACTTTATATGTGGACAAGCATCTGGCCAGATACCCTGCAGTGTAACACTCCTTCTGTTTTTTTGTGGTCCCCCTAAAAGACGGAAGTCACATGGATGTCACATGGACCGTATACTGAACAGAACAGGACTGATGTGGAAGTTACATGGATGCAACATGGATGCATCCATGGAAAAACAGTACCATTTTTTGCGGACCGCAAAAACAGAATGGTCATGTGAATGTAGCCTTAAAGGGAACCAACCAGCAAGATTTAGATATATAACGTAAAGTCAGTGCTATACTGGCACTAGGATGCGGAATGTAAGTATACCTTTTTTTCATAGATTAGATGTTTTATTTCAGAAATATATGCAAGTAAAGTTACAACAATTCACTGCTATTTGATTGACAAGTGTAGCAGGAAGAGAATATGTGGGTTGGGCCTTGCTATCTATTCCCCCCCCTGTCTATCTAATGTGTCTTTTTTAAATTAGGAGCAGAAACCAGGACAGTGGCATAAATTGCCACACAGTAACCAGAGTATTTTGGCCCAGCAGTGAGGCATGGGTCATGCACGAGAAGTGAGGCATGGGTCATGCACCAGACAGGGTCTGGCCAAGAATTCATAGCTTTCAAATGAGCAGGTGGATGAGTGACAGCAGTAGGCCTGTTCCTCTGAAACTCCAGCCATTACAGACAAGACACATCTTGGACAACCAACTTGGAGTCTCCACATTTCCAAAAATGTAGGGCAAACACCAGGGAAGGAAGTGTTGTGGCCCAGCAGTGAGGCATGGGCCATGCACTATACAAAGCCTGGTTCAGAATTTACAGTTATCAAATTAAGTTAAAATGAAGAGGTGGGTGAGTGATTGACCGGTTTAGGCCTGCTGTGCAGGGAGCCCTCATACCTCATGAAACAGCTAAAACTGCTTTTCTGCTCAGCCCCAGTCATCTGGCAGAAATATTAGATACATAAACTGTAATTGCTAGACACATTTAGGCAGGGCTGTATTTGGCCTTTGTGTTGCCCTAGGCACTTTAAGTGGTCGCGCCCCTTACTGACAATGTAAAACTATGATTTTGAGCACACAACATCTATTTAAGGTGGATCTGCTCTGTAACACACTTGAAAAAGTGCTCAACGCTGTAAGAATGAGGATCTGCATTTGCTGCACACATGTTCAATTTTATTTAGCCTATTGTAACAGCTTCAGATTTTCAAAGACACTAAAGGCCGCTTTACATGCTATGATTTCTCGTGCAATCGCACCCGCCCCCATCGTTTGTGCAGCACGGACCATTTGTTGCCCGTATCGCATGGCGAATGTCCACTTCCTGAAGGGGGAGGGACGTTCGGTGTCACAGTGACGTCACATGGCAGCCGTCCAATAGAAGCGGAGGGGCGGAGATAACATCCCGCCCACCTCCTTCCTTCCACATTGCCGGCGGGATGCAGGTAAGCTGCCTTTCATCGTTCCCAGGGTGTCACACGGAGCGATGTGTGCTGCCTCGGGAACAATGAACAACCAGCGAGCAGAAGAACTTTCGATTTTTAGAAAATGAGCGACATGTCAACGTGCAACGATAAGGTGAGTATTTTTGCACGATCACAGTCGCTTGTAGCTGTCACACTCTACGATATGTCAAACGATGCCGGATGTGCGTCACTAATGACATGACCCCGACGACATATCATTAAATATATCGTAGCGTGTAACGGCCCTTTAGGTTATGTGCCCATGGGACTTTGTACCTACGGATATTAAACATTTAAAAAATACCTTATTTTTTGGGAGATATCTTCTGTTTTAGGTCCATTAATTCTGAGCACATTGGTGTGGGTCTGGGTCCGGAGACCCCTGTAAATTGTTCAAAAGACCCCTTAGAAGTGCACAGTTTAGAAGACAGGACAATGGCTTTCTACAGGATCCGCTCTGTTCTGTGTGTCCTCTTCTAAAAGAGCGTTTCAGCTGTTGTTGGGGGTTTCTTGACCAGATTTCTCACCAATCTGCTCAGAATTATTGGGCATAAAATATAAAAAAAACAAAAAGTTTAGTTCCTCTTTGAGGTGCATTTACAACGCTGCCAATAATCAGAAATCGATTGATCTAAACCGGCTGTCAGATCACCAAACGCACAAGCAAAAGGTTTGTTTGTTGGGTGAAGTGATTTTTCCATTTACATAAATATACATTTATATAAGGGACGATTCCTCTACAAAAATCACACACAGTTTAGCTTAAAAGGGGTTGTCCGGTCTAGAATGACAAGTCTGCAGTGCGTCTATGTGTTACTCTATGACTGCAGACTTGTGGATTCCCACAGCGCACTCATGGTGGTCAAGAATGCGATATGCAGACTCCTAGTGAGAACTCGTCTAGTGGGTACGGCCTCGCTTAATGCACTTGTATTGAGCGAGGAGGCGTCCCCTAGATGGGTTCTAGCTTGGACTCTGCATATCGCATACTTGACCGTCGTTCCCGTCGCAGACACCGGAGAATCCTCGTAGTGCACAGTGAGAGCACTGGGAGGATTCACAAATCTGCAATCACAGAGTGACACACAGAGGGACTGCAGACTTGTCATTCTAGACTGGACAACCCCTTTAATATTTGCTTCAAAATCTATTTTTTAAAATGCAAATGAGGGGCTTCGGTGCACCCTTGGCGTGACCTATGCCTTGGTGCGCTCATATTTGCATATGAAAGCCAGTCCCTTGTGTTGATTGACATCGCTCACTTAGTAAGAGCAATAAAAATCAGACATACAAGCTGATATTAGACAGCACTCACTTTTACTTTTGGAGCGCTGTCAATAAAAACAAAAGACTTTAAAATACAAATATGAGAGCGTAATAGTGCACCGAGGCCAACGGTGCACAGACACAAAGACCACCCCAACGGTGCACCAACACACCACCCCAGCGGTGCTCCAAAGCAAACACCACCTCAACAGTGCACCAAAGCAAACACCACCCCAACTGTGCACCAAAGCAAACACCACCCCAACGGTGGGCCAAAGTAAACACCACCCCAACAAAGACCACACCAACGGTGCACCAAAGCAAAGACCACACCAATGGTCCACCCACACAAAGACCACACCAATGGTCCACCCACACAAAGACCACACCAATGGTCCACCTACACAAAGATCACACCAATGGTGCACCAAAACGCCCTCATTTACATATTAAATAAAACTAGATTTTTCTGCAAATCCTGTCACCAGTTTTTCAGTCTATATGCTGCGGCCACCACCACTGAGCTCTTATATATGGCATTCTAACATGCTGTATATCAGAGCCCAGGACGCTGTGTAGAACATAAAAATCCCTTCATAATACTCACCAAGGGGGCGGTGCGGTGCAGACTGGTGGAATGGGTGTCTCCATTCTCCGGTACCGGCACCCCCTCCTTCGGCCATCTTTGTCCTCCTTCTTCTGAAGCCTGGGTGCAAGACGCGTCCTATGTCATCCACACTCAACGGCATTGTGGTCCTGCGCAGTCGCACTTTGATCTGCCCTGAATGCATTGTAGTGCACCTGTGCAGGACCTCAATGTCGGCTAGTGTGGATGACGTAGAACACCCACGCTTCAGAAGAAGAAGGACAAAGATGGCCAAAAGAGGAGGCACCGGTACCAGAGAACAGAGACACCCATTCAACTAGTCTGCACCGCCCTTTAGGTGAGTATAAAATGATTTTTATGTTCTACACAGCGGCCTGGGCTCTTAAATACAGCAGGTTAGAAAGCTGTATATAAGAGCCCACTGGTGGTGGCCGCAGCTTATAGTCACCAAATCTGGTGACCGGTTCACTTTAAAGAAGCACTCTGGTCATTTTTTCCCCTAAACCTGTGTAAATGTTAGTGTAGTTTACGGTCTGTGATAATTCACTCACCGATCCCTGTTTTCTAATGTCACCAACTCCATAATGACTTCACATCCACAGCTCGTCTCTGCAGACCTCCCTCTTCTCCGGTCTTCTGCAGCACATCTCACCATGGTGCCCTGAAAAATAACAATGTCATAATGTTCCTGAACAACAATAACCACAAATGCTGTACTATAAATAAGCCCTATGCTGTGGAGTGAAAAAAAAATAACTTCTCCTTACTGCACTCCCCACAAAAGAATATTACTCCACACAATACCTCTTAATGTACACTGCCTCCATGCTATCATCTCCTATAAAATAGTCCCACCACAACGTCCCCACTTATATACTATGACCGCCACACAGCCCCCTAATAAAACGCCACACTGCCCCCCCTTATAAACTACACCCACCACACCATCCTCAATTATGAATTACGATCTGCACACTGTCCTCACATCATGCTGCCCCCTCCTCACAATGTCCCTCTCCATACAGAGCCCTCACACTGCCCCTTTCCATACTGAGCCTCCCATGCTGCCCCCTCCTCATAATGTCCCATGCATGCTGCCCCTCTCCATACTGAGCCTTCCATGCTGCCCCTTTTTAATGTACAAATGCTGCCTGCCCCTTTTCCATAATGAGACCACCATGCTGCCCCACTCAGCATACAGACACCACCATGCTGCCCCACTCACCTTACAGAGACCACCATGCTGCCCCACTCAGCATACAGAGACCACCATGCTGCCCCACTCAGCATACAGAGACCACCATGCTGCCCCACTCAGCATATAGAGACCACCGCGCTACCTCACATCTCATACTGAGTCCCCTACATTGCTCCACTCCATACTGAGCCCTCACACTGCCCTTGTCCATATTGAACCCCCCATACTGAACCCCCATACTGCCCCTGTTCATAATGAGCCCCCAATGCTTCCCCCTCTCCATACTTAGTGGGTTTCTACACAAGGCACTTCTGGGAGGGTGCACAAGGAGGGTCAAAAACTGCCTCAAGCAGATGTAGAAACTTGGTGCTCGATCAATGTAAATAGTGGTTTTTATTGTGAAGAACTTGTAAGAGCAGCACAAGCCCAGCATTGCCACATAGACAGAGAAGGACACTACGTCATACCCAGCTACACCGCTCGCCATGTTACTATACCTTCTGAGGAGCCTCTGCACACACTGATGAAGGTCTTTTGACCGAATCATATGTGCTTGTGCTGGTCCTACAAGTTCTTCACAATAAAAACCACTGCTCACATTGATCTTGGGTGCCAAGTTTCTACATCTACCCCTCTCCATACTGAGACCCCCAACATACCGACTTCTTATACTTTTCCCCATCCATTTTGTCCCTTGCACTATCCCTCCCACTGTAACCCCCTAAACCCCCCCATCTACAGCATTAGACCCCCTACAGCAAAAGGTCCCCCTAAACCCCCCTCCTACAGCAAAAGGCCCCCCTAACCCCACCCTCCTACAGCAAAAGGTCCCCCTAAACCCCCCTCCTACAGCAAAAGGTCCCCCTAAACCCCCCTTCTACAGCAAAAGGTCCCCCTACACCCCCCCTGCTACAGCAAAAGGCCCCCCTAAACCTCCCACCTACAGCAAAAGGTCCCCCTACACCCCCCCTCCTGCAGCTAAAGGTCCCCCTAAACCCTCCTCCTACAGCAATAGGTCCCCTAAACCCCCCCTCCTACAGCAAAAGGTCCTCCTAAACCCCCCTCCTACAGCAAAAGGTCCCCCTAAACCCCCCCTTCCTACAGCAAAAGGTCCCCCTAAACCCCCCTCCTACAGCAAAAGGTCCCTCTAAACCCCCCCTCCTACAGCAAAAGGTCCCCCTAAACCCCCCTCCAACAGCAACAGGCTTCATTACACCCCCCCTCCTACAGCAACAGGCTCCATTAGCCCCCCTTCCTACAGCAACGGGCTCCATTAACCCCCCCCCAACAGCAACAGGCTCCATTAATTCCCCAACAGCAACAGGCTCCATTAACCCCCCCCAACAGCAACAGGCTCCATTAACCCCCCCCAACAGCATCAGGCTCCATTAACCCCCTCCTACAGCAAAAGGCTCCATTAACCCCCTCCTACAGCAACAGGCTCCATTAACCCTCTCCTATAGCAACCGGCTCCATTAACCCCCCTCCTAAAGCAACAGGCTCCCTAAACCTTCCCCTCTACAGCAATAGGCCCCCTTGACCACCATCTTCTTTAATATGCCCCCTAACTCTAAGACTATACTAATAACCCCAGCCCCCCTAACCACTGTCGAGTCATAGGCCCCCTAATCTCCAGACTACAATAATAGGCCTCCTAATCCCCAGTCTATAGCCTCTGCCGGCCCCTCCCCGCAATCCACAGACTATAGCCTCTGCTGCCCCTCCCCCACAATCCTAACTTAATAGTTCCTGCCTCCCCTCCCCCACAATCCTAACTTTATAGCCTCTGCCTGCCTCCCTCCTCCCCTCACTTCACAGCATTAGGAACTCTGCGAGTGATTACCTACTCCTGTGTTGCCGCCGCCGCCTGCCTCCTCCTCTTGCCGGAGCTGCAGCTCCTCCTCAGGTGTCCGTCATCCTCCTCCTGCTGCTGGCTCTGGTGAGTTCTACAGCTTTGGCCGCCACAGCACGGAGCTGATTGGCGCGCCTCTGACCCCGGAAGTGCTGGCGCCGGCACTTCCAGGGTCAATCAGCTCCCTGTGTTACGGCGCCTGCAGTCTATTTGTATGAGCGTCTTAAAGACGCAGATACAGTTGGATGGAGGTGTGCCTCTCACCCCCCCTCCGAAAACACAGCGGATTTAATAGACTGTCTAACGGTGGGGGGGATGTACAAAAAATAAATAAATCAATATTTTTTTTTTCGCAGCCAGAAGGTGCCGCCCCTTCGCAACTCGCCGCCCCAGGCACCGGACCACGGGTGCCTAATGGTAATTACGGCCCTGCATTTAAGGATAGTACGAGAGGTGGATGAGTGAAAATTAGCTGTATGCCTGCCAATCTGTGAGCTCTCTTGCTGCAGTCAACACACATTAACCTTTGTCCGGCTGAATGGGTACAATTGTAACTATTCCGTTTTAAAATTGCAATACATTTTTTTTTCCAAAAGATGTAGAGGGCAGAAATTTCGTGACATCTCTGCAGTGTTGATCCAGAATATATTGGCCAAATTTCAATAAAATATCACGACCCCCCTTCCGAGATAAGGGGTCGCTGTTAACGTTGTAAAATTATGCAGCCTGACGAAGGTTAAGGAGACCCAATCAGCATTTTTATAGGAATCTTACTGGGTAAAATTGAAGGGTACATCAAACTTGAGACCAGTATAATGAAAGTGGAAGAAAAATCTAAATATTGTGTGTGGTGTCACATCTGAAGACCAGACAAAAGCAATAGATAGAATAACAGGAACTGTGACGTGACACATCAATTACCCTTGTTTTTCCAGCACCCATGACGGCACCACGAGAGAGGGGATCCGCTCTTCAAGGACAGGAAACCTCCAGAATAAAAAGGGGCGGCACCTCTCCCCGCATCAGTTGGTTTCCTGTCCTTGAACAGGGAGCCTCCAGGGATCCACTGGATCCAAGAAGGTCCTGATGGGCCGAAGATTCAAGTCCGGCGCCCGGCCGGCCGACTCTGGCAGCGGCACGGGTCCTGCTGCGGTCGGTCGAGGTGCTGTGGAGCTGCCGCAGCGGGATTGCGTGCGGCGCGCCCGATAGGAGCGCCATGAGCCTGCGGGGACCAGGTAAGTCCGGTCGACCGCAGGGCTCTCCCGACGCAGCAGGGGTCCTGTCTGCGCGTAGGCTCCTTCCCTCCCTGCTCTCGTCCCCCCCTGCTCCCGTCACCCCCCTCTCCTTACCACGTCGTACCAGCACCAGGGGCTGGGATAAGGGTGGCTGCTGCTGCGCTCCCTGTGGGGCGTCCTCATGGCGGCAGATGCTATGGCGCTTCTGGGTGACTGAGCGCCATGTTGTGTGTGGCGGCGGGGATGTCCGGGCGGTGCGCATGCGCAGCGCGCCCTTTCCTATTGGACGCGCAGATGGGTCGTCATCTACCGGAAATAAGGGGCGGAGTTGCCAAGGTTTTTTTTGAAAATCAGAGCGGCAATCTTCTCTATGGTGCCTGTGCTCGGTTACCATGGCTGACAAGCAGTCAGCTGCGTCTCCTTCACCTCCCTCCTCCCCAAAGCCTCCTTCTGATCATAATACTGCCTCCCTGAAGCGGCAGCAGAGAGATGGCAAGGATGACAGTGTCACTAGCTCGGGGGTCAAGCGTGGGATGACTGACGACCGGTCCTCCAAGCGGAAGGACCCTGACTCTCCTGACAGAAAAAGGCCCTCTAAAGGAAGGAAGTCAGATGATGTCCCTGCTGACCCGGTATAGCCTCTTGCATCTGTGGGTGAGTGCTACCTCATGAATTCCGCTTCTAACCAGCGGTCGTCTTGTCTGTGTTTTTTATAGGATCACAGTAAACCTAAGAAGTGTTTATCTAAATCCAGACATAAGGAATGTGCCTTGTGCTGTAAAGAACTTTCTGGTTCCTGGACTAAGAGGCTGTGCAAAGGCTGCATCAAGCAGACTTTGTCGGAGGAACAGCCGGGATTTGCCTCCGATCTCCGGTCCATCATACGGGAAGAAGTCAGGGACTCCCTCCGATCCCTGTCTGGGGCGCAGAGTGCTGGGGGTTCTAGGCCCCCTTCGCCTACCCTCGAGGACTCTGATAGGTCTGATGGGGAATGTGATTCCTCTGGCTCTACTTCCCGCTCCTCTTCAGATAGCGACTCAGGGGGTCGCCAGTGCTTCCCAATCAAAAATATGAAGAAGTTGGTTAAAGCGATGCAGACCACTATGGGCATCCCGGATGAGAAACCTGAAAAATCTATCCAGGATAGTATGTTCGGGGGCATGGAGCAGAAAAAATGACGCTCCTTCCCGGTGGTGGATAAAGTACAGGCCTTGATTGCCCGGGAATGGAAGAGACCTGATAAAAAGCATTCCCTTCCAGGCGCCTTTAAGAGAAAATATCCGTTTGAGGGGGCCTCCTGCTCCACATGGGATAAGGCGCCAAAATTGGATGTGGCTGTCCCTAAGGCGTCCAAAAAGTTTGCCTTGCCATTTGAGGACATGGGCTCCTTGAAAGACCCGTTGGATAAGAAAGCTGATCACTTCCTGAAGAATACCTGGGAAGCTTATGCTGGAGGACTGAGACCCGCCATTAAGGCTACATGTACGGCTAGATCCCTGACTATATGGATTGACGAACTGGAAGACCAGTTTAGATCACGGGCACCTAAGGAGGAGATTGCTTCCTCCCTCTCCAAATTGCGGGGGGCGGCGGCCTTCCTTGCGGACGCCTCGGCGGACTCCACTAAATTGGCTGCAAAGTCAGCGTCCCTCTCCTAGAAGAGCTCTCTGGCTGAAATGCTGGCCGGGGGATCTGCAAACTAAGTCTAAACTTTGCAATATCCCTTGTCAAGATGAATATCTGTTCGGGCCGGTCCTGGATGACATCCTGGAAAAAGCTAGCGACAAGAAAGGCGGCTTTCCCTTTCAGTCGTTTCCTTCTTCACGGCGGTCCTTTCGGAGGAAGCCATTTCGCCGCCCCACCCGGCCACGGGATCGGAATACCTGGTCCGATAGAAAGTATCCGGGAAAGGGGTTCATGTTCAAGGGCCCCTCAAAAGATCAGAATAAGTCGTCCAAGTGACTCGCTTTCCCAGGTCGGAGGAAGGCTCTCTCAGTTCCTTCCAGCTTGGGAAAGGATTTCATCCAGTGCATGGATCCTGGGCCTCATACGCTCAGGCCTCCGGCTCCCCTTCCATCACCCTCCTCCTCCCCGATTCCTGGTTACCCCTCTGTGTCGTTCTCCGGCGGAACAGCTGGCTTTGGAAGCAGAGGTCCGTCACCTCCTCTTCAAGGGGGTTCTAATGGAAGTTCCCGCACGGGAACAAGGAGAAGGATTCTACTCCACCCTCTTTCTGGTGGGGAAGCCCAACGGTTCCTATCGCACAATCATCAACCTGAAAGCCCTCAACCGGTTCCTTCAAATAGACAGCTTCAAGATGGAGTCCGTGCGGTCCATCGTGAAATATCTGTATCCCCATTGTCACATGGCTGTCATAGACTTGCGCGATGCATATTATCATGTCCCAATCCACTCTCTATTCCAATGCTTTCTCAGAATAGCCCTCCACATGGACGGTCGGGTCTGCCACTTTCAATACAAAGCCCTCCCCTTCGGTCTGGCCATCGCCCCGAGAATTTTTACGAAGATAATAGCAGAAATGTCGGCATATCTGCGTCAGAGAGAGGTCCTTCTGATTCCTTATCTGGACGACTTCTTGATTGTGGGTGCCTCAGCTCGCCATTGTGCGGCCCTTCTACGGCAGGTGCAAGCTTCCCTGCGGGAGTTGGGCTGGTTGATCAACGAGGAGAAGTCCAGATTAATCCCATACAAGGTTCAGCTTTTTCTGGGACTCACTTGGGACTCCAACACTCAACTATGTCGGTTGCCTCCTTCCAAAGTGGAAGCCCTCCAGACCCAGATAGACCGAACTCTGCGGCACCAGCGCATGTCTCTCCGGGGTGCGATGTCCCTCCTGGGCTCCCTGACTGCGGCCATCCCGGCCGTCCGATGGGCTCAGGCACACACCAGGGTTCTGCAGTGGAATATCTTGCAGCATCAGACCGCTCACGGAGACCATCTGGACAGACTCATCATTCTCGACCATCGCACATTGCAGTCCCTCTATTGGAGGCTAGATCCGGTCCACTTGGGCAGAGGGGTGCCTTGGATGGCGCCGGAGCCCGTGGTGGTAACCACCGACGCCAGTCTCTACGGTTGGGGTGCACACTTGGACACTCAGTTCATTCAGGGACGATGGTCTGGAGGAGAAGCTCAAAATTCCTCGAATACAAGGGAATTGCTGGCGGTGGAAAAGGCGTTAGGTCGTTTCCTGCCGTTATTGCGGGGTCGCCATGTGAAAGTTCTGTCGGACAACCAAGCGACAGTAGCGTATCTCAACCACCAGGGGGGTACTCGCTCCAGGCACCTCATGTCCATCACAAGCAAGATCATGTCTCAGGCAGAAGCTCATCTGGGCTCCCTGTCGGCAGTGCACATCCGAGGGAAGGAGAACATTTTGGCGGACTTTCTCAGTCACACCCAGTTTCACCAAGGCGAATGGTCTCTAAATCAGTCCGTTTTCGACAGAATAACGGAGATGTGGGGGGTTCCCGAAATAGACCTCTTTGCAACCCGAACCAACAGGAAGGTTCCCCGATTCTGTTCCCTGGATCCGAGGGATCATCCCCACTCGGTGGACGCCCTATTACTGAGATGGGACTTCCGCCACGCATATGCCTTCCCTTCGATCATCCTCCTCCCTGCAGTGCTCAGGAAGATACGGGAGGATCAAGCAGCCGTAATTCTCATAGCACCCTTTTGGCCAAAGAGACCTTGGTTTTATTGGCTGACGCATCTGTCCATCACCAATCCGTGGGTTCTCCCGGACCTACCGGATCTCCTATCCCAGGGTCCAGCCTTCCACCCGCAGAACACCAGGTTACACCTGACGGCGTGGCACTTGAGCGGTCACTGTTAGGCAACAAGGGGTTTTCTACGGGTCTGATCTCCACCTTGATGCAGTGTCAAAAGCCTGTCACTACTCGTATTTATGGGCGTATTTGGGCCAAATTCCTGGCCTCTACGGGTGCGGATCCTACTAAGCCACCCTCTGTCCCAGTTGTCCTAGAATTCCTCCAGAGGGGTTGGGAACTGGGTCTGTCGGTTAGTACCCTAAAGGTGCAAATCTCCACACTGAGCGCCTTGTATAACCATGCCCTGGCAGGAGATCCCTGGGTGTCTAGGTTTGTTAGGTCCTGTGCTAGGTCTAGGCCTCGGGGCAACATGCCACTGCCGTCCTGGGACCTTAACTTGGTCCTTTCAGCTTTAACACGGCCCCCGTTTGAGCCCTTAGATTCTATCTCACTCAAGCATCTGTCCCTCAAAACGATTCTCTTGGTCGCACTCACTTCCGCCCGTAGGGTTAGTGACCTTCAGGCCTTATCCATTTCTCCTCTGTATACCCAGTTTTTTGATGACCGAGTGGTTTTAAGAACTGACCCTGCCTATTTGCCGAAGGTGCATTCCCACTTCCACAGATTACAAGAAATAGTGCTCCCCTCTTTTTATGCCAACCCTTCTACTCCGGAGGAGATGGGATGGCACTGCCTGGATGTTAGGCGTTGTCTTCAACGGTATCTGTTGGTCACCTCAGAAGGGAGGAGGGATAAGTCTCTGTTTGTAGTCTTCCAGGGTTGTAGGAAGGGGCTTAAGGCGTCTAAATCCACCTTGGCCAGGTGGATCAGGGATGCCATCTCTGTTGCTTACACGGCCGGGGGTGAAGCCGTACCTCCTGGTCTGAAGGCGCACTCCACGCAAGGGATTGCATCTTCCTGGGCGGAGAGGTCAGAGGTCTCTATCGAGCAAATATGTAAGGCGGCAACCTGGTCTTCTCCGTCCACCTTTTTTAATCACTATCGCCTTGATTTGTCGTTCACCGACATCACCTTTGGGAGACGGGTTCTGCAAACTGTTGTCCCTCCCTAGGTCTTCCTCTCTGTAATTCTCTCGTGGTGCCGTCATGGGTGCTGGAAAAATACGTAATTACTTACCGGTAATGTGTTTTTTCTGAACCCATGACGGCACCCTTACATTCCCTCCCTGCACTTAGGGGTTGCTAGTTTGCTTCCTTTTTCGCTCCTCTTCACTGGGCGGTTATGGTGGCAGGATATGTTTTAACGATGTTCCTTGTTTCGGAGGTCCTGTCATGCTCGGTAATCAACTGATGCGGGGAGAGGTGCCGCCTCTTTTTATTCTGGAGGTTTCCTGTCCTTGAAGGGCGGATCCCCTCTCTCGTGGTGCCGTCATGGGTTCAGAAAAAACACATTACCGGTAAGTAATTACGTATTTCCCACCATGACACAGCTCTCAAACTGCTCAATTGACTGTATGGAACCACAGATAGGGAAGTCTGCAGAGCTCTTCACACATTATACTCCATGGGCATCAGAGGTCTGCTTCAAAGATTTGCAGGCTCAAGAAGTAGAAAGCATCTGCAACAATGGCCAAAATCTTTGTCAGTTGGATCCGGGGCTGGACAAATAGGGTCCAAGCAGAATCCAGACCCTTGTCAACAGATGTTAAGCCCCAGGTGTTCCTGATGAGACTCAGATAACTGAGGCGCACATGTACTGTACTATGCTGTCAGGGTAGGAAGAGGAGTAGGGTGACTCTCAGGGTAAGGAGTTTGGAAAACAGAGAGGATGACGAAGTTGTAGAACAAACCCCCCCCCCCCAAGTTCAGCCATCATTCAGCATTCCATAGTGATGTCCCGCGACATTCCCCAAAAGTGCACCTGAAACACATAAAAAAAGAAAAGTATTAAAGAAATAAAGAGTAGACAAAAGACACCCTCATTTACCAATTTATTTGCCTGCAAAATCTCAAAGTCACATCTTTCTCAATCTAACAATCTCCAGCTACACCTGCTTCACAGTCCACCAGTTTGTCGTGTAAACCCTACTCCACCTTCTCTTAGCAGAGCCTCTAGCCCTTGGCATGGCAATTGTGGTAACGTAAAAGACTACCTCTCCTACACATGCCAACGCTAAGAGCTTGAACTTCACAATATACAATTTGCTTGCCAAGGAAATGCTGCCTTTCCACCTGGTGGATACAGACGGTTTTCAAAAGCTGATGGCCATTGCAGTCACCCAGTACCAGGTGCCCTGTCGCCATTACTTCTCTAATAAAGCTGTGCCTGCGCTACACCAGCATGTTGGAGACATCACCCATTCCTTTATATATTCTGTGTTTGACAGTGTGATTTTCACCACCAACACCTGGACGAGCAAGCATGGCCAGGGGTGTTACGTCTTGCTGGCTAGGCACTGAGTTACTCTGGTGGCTGTGGAGGCATGCGAGGAAGGGGCTGCTTCATAATTCTTGAAACCCCCAAGGTTTTCTGGGCAAACCTTTGTATTTACCAATTCCTCTACTGCTTCTGCCTCCTCCACCTCTTCTAGGGCCTCCACCTGCACCCTCAACCTCCCTTTTAATGTGACCCATATTTCAACAATGTAGAGAGAACCTCCCCACTTCAGTATTGTGCAGCCAAGGCTCACCACAATCATTCAGTGTTGTACTTCAAATGCATTGGAGAACGCAGTCATACATCTGCACAGTTGTGTTTTCCGCTATTTAGGCTAAGTGTGAGGAATGGCAAATGGTATGATGAAAGGCTGTTTGTGATAACGGTTTGAACCTGGACACTATCAAGGCCTGGATGCACTGCTGCAGAAGGCACGGTTACTGTGTACTCAATTGCACCGATCAAACCCCACAACTCATCTACTAACATTGCCACAGAGGTATTTCAGCTTACCAGTTCACTGGTTGAGATGCGATGTGCTGACACGGTGGAATTCCACTATGCACATGTTGCTGCAACTGTCAGCAGTGATGAACTCTGCTGCAGTATGTCATGAAGCATAACCGAGAAGAAAGAGGTAGGTAAAAAGCACTCGTCTCACAGAATAACAAAAATATAACAAAGTTTGAGATGTGCAAATAGAAATAAAAACAATTAAAACCAAAGCACCTATCCAAGCAGGTCTCACAACAAGGAATTGCACCAGAACAGATGGAAATATCATATAAATTGTAATAAATAGATATACCTGAGTAACACAATCGGTGCAAAACCAAAAAAGTCAGAAAATGACAATTGGATAAAAATCGATTCAGTAAAGAGAGGCAAATAGAAAATATTACCTAAGACAATAACCTGCAGATGTCAGCATGCCAGCAAATACGCAGCCATATGAAGCGGTGCCAATAACAACACACCCAATGTGTGTCGCTCGCTAGCCGAGCTTCATCAGGGGAAAGAGAGACTCCTTCTCTTCTATGAAGCGTAGCCTGGCACTACGCAGTCTGGTGGGAAGGCAAATCACATTTGTGGAGTGGACACTGATGAAGGACTTCTGTACCTTCTGTACAGTTTCAAAACACCTTCTAAGATGGTAAGCACTGATGATGCCATCATAAGCATCACTATTCTGGTCATCTACGTGCTGGAGCCATGTTGAATAGTCTGCTGTAGGAGGTGGTTGTCCCAAGGTAAGAGAAGAAAGCAGAGGAGGATGCAGAAGGGATACCAATTTCTCTAAGGTCTGGAGTGTCATCACACAGGCGGTTGGCATGGGAGGCTGGAATACAGCGATCAAGGGGGCTCATGGTACTAGGCAAATGGTTAGTGAAGGTTCAGGAGCTGAGGAACAAAGATTAGGAGGAGGAAGAGGTGATGGGTGCACAACAGTCAGGAGATGAAGAGATATTGATTTCCTCTATGTTGTCTGTGGTTGGTGGGAGGGGATGGAGAAAGCAAGCTTGAGTGTTACCCTGCCACCAACACACCATGGATTTGGAACTCATGGAAGCGTCCAACACATGATGAATGCCTTCTTGCTGCACTGCAACATGATGCTCATATTGTATTTTTTAAAAATAGTGCTGACTACTGGATTGCCACTCTGTTATAACCATTGTACAAGAGAAACTTTTGCACGATTCTTCCCCCCTGGAAAGGGAAGTGTGCATGCTGGACTATCGAAACAACTGGAAACAAAAATGCGCATGGTGGAGTATCGAAACAAGTTTGTACACAATCTTAAGAGTGGTTTTGTTAATCCTTGAATGTTCCAAAATAGCAATATTCCAATGAAAATCACTAAAAGAACAGGCACTTCTTGCCATTGACTTGGACTTAATCCCGTGTGATTTTCGGACAGAGATGGTGCATGTTCTCACAGCCACCAAAAGCAAAATAGCTAGTTATTGGAGAAATTCTCAGTGTCCATCACTAGCTGAAATAACCGTACTGGTCAAGGACAACTGTCTGTCCGAAAAAATAACCACCTCATCCACTAACAAGACATCACTATTCCTCAAAAATTGGACAGCTGGTTATCCTTCAGATTAAATACTATTGATGTAGAGATGTGACATTTCTGGTAACACACAGGCTCAATCTGATGTCATCACCCCTCCCCCTTTTAACCCAATAATCTGTTGTGATAAGAAGTGATCATCACTATTCAAAAATTGTTATTAAGGAGAATGAAAAGAATACGTTATAATGATGTACAGTTATTGCTGAATATATGATGCAATGTATGACTTTATACTTTAATAAAAATCTAATGTTTTAAAAAAAAAAGGTAAGCACCGTTTAGTTTATGAATCTGATCAGACCAGTATGAAAAAATGGTCATGCAGGTGACATTGTATTGTCGCATGTGACAGGTACCAGGATTGATCAGCAGGTAAATTGGTATCACCTGCCAGTCATCCAATTCAGCAGCATTGTGCATGATCAGCACCTGCTGATAACTAGAGATGAGCGAACCGGTCGCGGTTTGGCTCGAGGTCGGTTCGCCGAACAGAGCTCCCGTTCGAGTTCGGTTCGTCGAACGTTCGACGAACCGAACTCGAACTGCATAGGAAACAATGGCAGGCATTCACAAACACATAAAAACACCTAGAAAACACCCTCAAAGGTGTCCAAAAGGTGACAAACAACTCACAACACAACACAAACACATGGGAAAGTGACAAGGACATATACTCATGGGAAAACAAAAGAGCTGGACAAGGAAAAAGAGGAGGACACACAGATATATGAGTATATGCAAGGAAACATCGATGCCATTACTGTGCAACTTGAGCCCTGCTCATTTTAGTCTTCCAATCTGGATAAATTGCCTGAGCTTGCCACGTACGCCTTGGGGATCTTGTCGTGTCCTGCAGCCAGCGTTCTCTCGGAACCTGTCTTCAGTGCTGCTGGGGGTCTGCTGGCAGATAAGCACACGTGTCTGTCCACTGACAATGTGGACATGGCTCTCAGAGGACTTTTCTTCCCCTGGGTCAGCCAGGGGATGGGAAAGGCACACGTATTTTTGAGAGTGCTTCATGCAAAGCATCTTTTTCTTTTTCAAAAGGGGGGGTCAACTGATGCCAGTCAAGTGGGGTGTGTGTGGCCCAATTAGTGGCAACGAGGGAGACTGTGGTTGGAGTCCCCTCGCTGTGTTTCTAAAAGAACCAAGATGAACAAGTCATGGCTCTCAGAGGACTATTCTTCCCCTGGGTCAGCCAGGGGACGGGAAAGGCACGCGTATTTTTGAGAGTGCTTCATGCAAAGCATCTTTTTCTTTTTCAAAAGGGGGGTTAACTGATGCCAGTCAAGTGGGGTGTGTGTGGCCCAATTAGTGGCAACGAGGGAGACTGTGGTTGGAGTCCCCTCGCTGTGTTTCTAAAAGAACCAAGATGAACAAGTCATGGCTCTCAGAGGACTTTTCTTCCCCTGGGTCAGCCAGGGGACGGGAAAGGCACGCGTATTTTTGAGAGTGCTTCATGCAAGGCATCTTTTTCTTTTTCAAAAGGGGGGTCAACTGATGCCAGTCAAGTGGGGTGTGTGTGGCCCAATTAGTGGAAACGAGGGAGACTGTGGTTGGAGTCCCCTTGCTGTGTTTTACATGCTTTTAGAAGGGCATGACATGGCTTAGAGCTTGACTTTCAGCATCTGCAAACTGTTGGCTACCAAAATGCTTCCTTTCCAACCTTTTTAACCGAGGATTTTCGAGACCTTATGCCCATCGCAGTGCCCCAAGAGCCGATGCCCAGGCGCCACTCCTTCTCCAACAAAGGCGTGCACGCGCTACACCAGCATGTCGCACCAAACATCACTGCTTCTTTGAGAAACTGTGTGACAGGGTGCATTTCACCACAGATACTTGGCCCAGTAAGCATGGACAGGGGCGTTACATGTCGCTGACTAGACAATGGGTTACTATGGGGAGAGATGGAGAAGGGTCTGCTGTACAAGTCTTGCTGTCCCCACGAGTTGTATCAATCCTTCCTCTGTATGTAGAAGTTAATACACTGCTTCTGCCTCCTCAACCTCGTGTGGGTCCTTCACCTCGGCCCAAACCCTGTGTGGTCAGGGCACCCTTCCTTGTAACTGCCCACAAGGAAAACCCCACACCTCCTCCTTACTATGCTGGCAGCAGAGCTCAATGTCATCATGCGGTCAAATGTTTACTTTGAAATGTATGGGAAATGTGAGTGACACCGCTGAGAAGTTGTGGACGGTTAGCTCTGGAGAACAAGTTTCATCAATGGTTGTCTCCACTCAACCAGCAGCCAGGGAAGGCCGAGTGTGACAATGATGCAAACATGGGTGCGGCCCTTCGCCGTGACAATGTGACACACGTGCCTTGTGTGGCTCACGTGTTGAATCTAATTCTGCAGCAATTTTTAAAACACCATCCCGGCCTACATGGCCTTGTGCAGCGGGCACGCTCGCTATGTTCTCACTTCCATTGTTCGCACACAGCAGCTCAACAACTTTCGTCGCTCCAGAAGTCTTTAGGTCCTGTGGTTAAACGCCTGAAATGCGATGTGCCGACACGCAGGAATTTGAATCTGCACATGTTGCAGCGTTTGTGGCAGCACCGCCGAACCCTGCTGCAATACGTTATTGGATCACGCTGCTGGAGTGGTGTCAGATCAAGGACCTATGCACCCTTCTACACAGTTTACAAATGTCGACGAAGATGTTTAGCACTGGCAATGCCATTCTCAACGTGACAATTCTGGTCATCTACATGATGGAGCACACTGTAAGCATTATTCGGAGTCAGGTGTTGGGACAAGAGGAAGGGGAGGAAGTACAGGAGGAGTCATATGCAGAAGGGATAACAAGATCTATGAGGTCCAGATGGTCAGCGGCACCTAGGCGGCAGTCATGGTGGGGGAGAGGGATTAACAAGGGCGCATAGTATCAGCAAAAAGTTAAAATACAATAGCAATCCATTAGGCTCGAAACATAATCTCAAATGGAGGAAACCACGGGAAAAACCAATAGAAATGAACCGTGGAAAGAGATGCAAACCACAGGCAGCATTCAAAGACAGGAGGACAAAGGTGGCTAGTATGCAAAAAATAACAAGTATTTATTAAATGGTGAACACATCATTACAAGAAAGTATCGTGGAGAAGGTAGAAAGGCATGACATCAAGCTGGCACAATGGATTGTACAACGATTGTTAATACACAAAGATACATACAAAAGGCTGCACGAGTGGCTAGGATGATAAAATACAGTAACAGCATAAATACATATTCAGTCCAAAAACATACCCAGTGCAGCCTATTTGTCAAAGAGTAACAAGATAAAGTGCCAGCAGTGCAGAGGACAGAGGACTGGATACCCCCCTAGGAAGGGTAACGCGCGTTTCGCGTGTAAAGGGTAACACGCTTCGTCAGACCGTGAGGGATAGAGTTTTCTCCGTTACCGGAAGTAGTAAATAGGCCAGGTGACCAGTCACATGATGTTTGCTGGCAAATGAATGGTGGAAAAGTCGGCGCATGCGCGGTCGGCGTAGGCGGCCGGGGATGCGCGCACGGCGTCAGGCAGGGCGCGCACGAGAGGAGGCGTGGCTCCCAGTCCTGCACGCCACTACCTGGGGGACGCCGTCGGGCAAGCCCGGATACCAAGCGCGGACCGCGCATGCGCACAGACGCACCATCCACGTCGGGAAGGTTTCACCAGGAGATAGTATACTAAGTATATAAACATAGTGGTAAACGCCGGACAAAAACAATAAGCCACATAAAGACGTATGAGAGTTAGTCCAATCGGAAAATAAGAAATAGATACATCCAATGGTGGGCATGGTGTTGAATGTCCGTGGCAAGTATATATTCAAAATCCAAAATACTCAGAAGTAGATTCTTCAAACCGACAGTGGTGGTTGCATGCCGATCACACAGAACAGAGAAAAAGAACTAAGAAAAATAAAGAATAAAGAAAAAATAAGAAAAAATTAAGAACAATTAAAAGACATAAAATTCTGGGACATGTGCCAGTCCTGAAGAATAAAGGAAAGGCAAATGTACCAGAAAAAAGGGGAAGGGGGGAGGAGAGGAAAAAACTACAAGAAAGGGGCAAAGCTGAGGGACTCATTCAGGCCAGCTGGGGTCATGGAACCCAGGATGGTAATCCATTTTGTTTCCTTCTGGGCAAGAATTTTCCTAATATTGCCACCTCTGCTACCGACATGAATTACGTCTATGCCCTTAATCATAAGTGACTTGCTGTTGCAGTCATGATGGCTACGAAAATGTCGGGGCAGGGTTTTAAGGGTAATAGTATCCACCACTGTCCTGGCCGCACCAATGTCTCTCACATGTTCACGGACCCTAATTCGAAGTTCCCGTGAAGTCAGACCTATGTAGACCTTAGGACAGTCGCAGGTGGCATAATAAACCACATTCGAGGTCGCGCAGGAAATGTAACAACTGATGTCAAAGGTGCGGCTGCCATCTACAGTTATAAAGGTCTTACTGCGGGAGACATTGGTGCACGCAAGGCAGTGGCCACATGGGAAACATCCATGTAAGGGGGCAATTTGGCCAAAAGGATAAGACACAGCTGGAACATAGTGACTGCGCACGAGATAGTCCTTTAAATTCCTGGAACGTCGTGCCGTCATAAGTGGATGGTCGGGTAGGTGAGAGTTCAGGCTAGGGTCGCTCTTCAGGATTGGCCAGTATTTATTAAGAATATCGCGCATAATTTGCCATTCGTGATTAAATGTTGAAATAAAACGAACCTCTCCAAATCCCCTATCCCCTCGACCAGAAGACTGCAGGAGCTCCCGTCTCTGGGTACTCCGAGCCCGATTGTAACCCTTTTTGATGGAACGGTGACTATAGCCCCTAGCAACCAATCTAGAGGTAAGATCGTCAGCCTGGGCCTGGAAGTTGTCAGGAGTCGAGCAAATCCGCTTCATCCTGAGAAACTGACCAACCGGGATAGCCTGGATAGTACTAGAAGTGTGGGAAGATGAAGCGTGTAGAAGGGAGTTGACCGATGTCGGTTTCCTGTAGACGTTAGTCTGTAGTTGCCGACATGGGTCAACTCCAATAGAAATGTCAAGAAAATCAATCTGCTGTAAATCAAATTTAAATGTGAGTTTGAGATTAATGGAGTTCTGGTTAAGTGTATCCATAAATGTGATGAGCTGCTCCGCTGTACCCTGCCAAAGGATAAACACATCGTCGATGTATCTAATCCAGCACTGCGCATGGGCAGCCGCCTGGACGCCCCTGTCGCCAAAAATGCCCCTCTGTGTGATCGGCATGCAACCACCACTGTCGGTTTGAAGAATCTACTTCTGAGTATTTTGGATTTTGAATATATACTTGCCACGGACATTCAACACCATGCCCACCATTGGATGTATCTATTTCTTATTTTCCGATTGGACTAACTCTCATACGTTTTTATGTGGCTTATTGTTTTTCTCCGGTGTTTACCACTATGTTTATATACTTAGTATACTATCTCCTGGTGAAACCTTCCCGACGTGGATGGTGCGTCTGTGCGCATGCGCCCGCCGCGCTTGGTACCCGGGCTTGCCCGACGGCGTCCCCCAGGTAGTGGCGTGCAGGACTGGGAGCCACGCCTCCTCTCGTGCGCGCCCTGCCTGACGCCGTGCGCGCATCCCCGGCCGCCTACGCCGACCGCGCATGCGCTGACTTTTCCACCATTCATTTGCCAGTAAACATCATGTGACTGGTCACCTGGCCTATTTACTACTTCCGGTAACGGAGAAAACTCTATCCCTCACGGTCTGACGAAGCGTGTTACCCTTTACACGCGAAACGCACGTTACCCTTCCTAGGGGGGTATCCAGACCTCTGTCCTCTGCACTGCTGGCACTTTATCTTGTTACTCTTTGACAAATAGGCTGCACTGGGTATGTTTTTGGACTGAATATGTATTTATGCTGTTACTGTATTTTATCATCCTAGCCACTCGTGCAGCCTTTTGTATGTATCTTTGTGTATTAACAATCGTTGTACAATCCATTGTGCCAGCTTGATGTCATGCCTTTCTACCTTCTCCACGATACTTTCTTGTAATGATGTGTTCACCATTTAATAAATACTTGTTATTTTTTGCATACTATCAGCAAAAAGTGTTGAGGAAGATGCAGGAGCCCATGAAGAAATGGAGGATGAACTGGCGATGGGCATGGAAGACTCAGCAGATGAGTGAGAGCTTGCTCACATTTTGGTTGTGCGAGGTTGGGGGAAGAGGGCAGAGGAAGGAGGCACGATTCTCATCTCTTTGCCACCAACACACCAAGGACTTGGTTCTCCTGGATGCACAAGACACATGAGCGCCTTCTTGCTGCACTACCTACAACATGACCCTCAGATTGTACGAATTTGAAGTAATGCTAACTACTGGGTTGCCACACTGTTAGATCCCCGGTACAAGACAAAATTTGGCGAAATAATTCCTGCCATAGAAAGGGACGCACGTATACAGTAGTATCTGCAGAAGGTGGTACGCAATCTTAGATCTGCTTTTCCACTAAACACCAGTGCTGCACAGAGTGAATCTCAACGCTTTGTCATGGATAGGAGGAAATGGTCTTTTACTTGTCCACATCTGAGGGACCGAGGGCTGGCTGCTGTGCTGAGATGGCATTGAGTACGGTGTCCCTGCAGAGTTGCACTTTTGGTCATATACCAAATGAGTTAAAAAAGGACAAATGCTGGTGGAAAGGGGAACAGGTGTGTTGGAAAGGGGAAAAAAGTTTTTGTCCGTGGGTTTGTTGGTTAAGCAAAAGTAACATTTGATGAAGAAACACCATCTGTTACGGTGGGACTGGCAGATTTGGATAAGGTGGTATATACTATGTTACCGCTATATAACGAAAATTAATAAGAAAAGAAAGAGAAAGGTATATATCCCTATCAGCAGTCAATGTTCACCGTGCTCCCAGATGGAAAAGGAGAGGTTGGCAACTTGAAGGTTAGGTGGAGGATACAGAGCTGTGTGGCTATGAAACTAATAGTAGCCTGAACCGAGTTAGACGCCACTCGGATCTGGAGACTGGGAGCCCTGTTAGCGTCACAGGGTCCACACGCCCACCCAGCCCAGGAACTCCCTGTTAACATCACAGGGGCCATTGAGTACGCTGACCGTGTGCATTGGGGCCACACCTGTGGACAGCAGGCGCATCAGCAGCAGCAGGCCTGTTAATGCCACTGGGCTGCACAAGCAGGACTTGTAGGACAGGAGCTGGTCTTAACCGTTCTGCGTACCAACTGAGGTTGCGACCTGCATCGACGCCCTATCCCTGCCTACATCTGGCCTAAAGCCGCAATGGGTTCAACACATGGAGGTGTGCTCTTTCGGAGCATAATAGAAGACTGCACACCTCCTTGTTGGCTCCAGCCCGTTTTATAACCTGGGTCCGCCCCAAACCAGGGTGGACCACAATGCACCTCCTGGAGACAAAAGCAGAGTGACACGTCATGAGTGGCATAACTAGCGTCCTATTTGGAACCGCAACTTCAATAATGACCTCATGGCTGCCACGACACAAACACCTCACCAGTCATCGTCTGACCATCAATAATGAGGTGACAAGTCATAGGGGCGGGCCTCTGCAAGCCATTTGGGAGTGGCCTGGCCACATCGTCAGGACACCTGATGCCCTGTGGTCTATATGGGCCCCCCCACATCAGGTGCAGGGCCAAAGAGTTCATTACCGGACCTAGTTTCTGATGCAGTAAGTGCCTGAGCATGGTCAGTTGCATGAAATAGAGTCTCTGAAAAAAGACTATCAGCTTTAGCATGGTGTCTCGGCACAAAACAGGACTTAGACCTGGCACGGAATGCAAGTACCTGTGCAAAGAGGCTTTTCACACTAAGTGTGGGAGCATGCGCTGTATCCCGAAATGAAGACTTAGGGTATGTGCGCACGTTGCTTTTTACCTGCTTTTTACCTGCTTTTTACCTGCTTTTTTGCTGCTTTTTCTTCTGCGCTGTTTAATGGCAAAATGGTTGTGTTCTGCTTTTCAAGCAAAGTCTATGGGAATTTGGGTTTCTTGTCCGCACTATGCAGTTCAAACTGCAGCCTTTTTGTTGCAGAACTTTGGTCAAAAACTCAGCTTTGCAGTGCAAAACCCAAATGGCAAAAACAATTGACATGTCAATTGTTTTTGCCATTTGGGTTTTGCAGTGCAAAGCTGAGTTTTTGACCAAAGTTCTGCAACAAAAAGGCTGCAGTTTGAACTGCATAGTGCGGACAAGAAACCCAAATTCCCATAGACTTTGCTTGAAAAGCAGAACACAACCATTTTGCCATTAAACAGCGCAGAAGAAAAAGCAGCAAAAAAGCAGGTAAAAAGCAGGTAAAAAGCAACGTGCGCACATACCCTTAGCGTCAGGAATGGCACAGTCAGGCTGAGCATACTCACTAGGCGAAACACTGTAGTTAGGCTGCAGCTGGGGTAAATCGGCACACGCATGCGCACTAGCTGCCTCTCCACACTTACACGTGGAAGAGAAATTGCTCTTCGGGTGTGGACTTGGAGATGCTGTCTATGAACAGAAGGAAAAGCTAAAGGAAGCCTCACTTTCTATCCCTCCGAATTATCAAATGCAGCAATGAATTCCCTGAGTTTGCTATAACATTAGCGCAGCAAAATGTGCATGAGGGTGTCCTGCACAGGTGCTATAAATAGCTTGGCACCAGTGGGACAATAATGAAATACAACATCCAGTTCTATGATGCCACTAAATGGCAGTATTTTTTGCTATCATTATAGCTTATTAAAAACAGAGCAGGAGGTTGTCCTGCACAGGTGCAAGAAATAGCTTGGCACCAGTGGGACAATAATGGAATACAACATCCAGTTCTATGATGCCACTAAATGGCAGTATTTTTTGCTATCAATATAGCTTATTAAAAACAGAGCAGGAGGGTGTCCTGCACAGGTGCTAGAAATAGCTTGGCACCAGTGGGACAATAATGGAATACAACATCCAGTTCTATGATGCCACTAAATGGCAGTATTTTTTGCTATCATTATAGCTTATTAAAAACAGAGCAGGAGGGTGTCATGCAGAGGTGCTGCACATAGATTTACACCAGTGGGGCACTAATGGAGTACAACAGCCACTTCTTGTATGCCACTAAGTTTACTCAATTTTTGGTATTATAATGTCTTAGTAAGTAACAATGAGTTTGAGTGTGCAATGCAGGCAGAGGTGCTGCAAATATCTTTGCACTTGTGGGACTTTACAGAAGCCCAATAGCCACGTTTGGGATGCCACTAAGTTCACTCAGTGTTTGCTAGTATAATGACTTAGTAACAATGAGTTTGAGTGTGCAATGCAGGCAGACGTGCTGCAAATATCTTTGCGCTAGTGGGACAATACAGAAGTCCAACAGCCACTTTTAGGATGCCACTAAGTTCACTCAGTGTTTGCTAGTATAATGGCTTAGTTATAATGAGTTTGAGTGTGCAATGCAGGCAGACGTACTGCAAATATCTGTGCACTAGTGGGACTATACAGAAGTCCAATAGCCATGTTTAGGATGCCACTAAGTTCACTCAGTGTTTGCTAGTATAATGGCTTTGTAACAATGAGTTGGAGTGTGCAAAGGGCAGGAGGGTACAGTGGCAGGGTTGTGGGTCTCTGGGTAGAGGAAAGGAAGCCTGCCTTTCTATCCCTCCTAAAGGAGAAATGCAGCGAGGAAATCCCTGACCTTAGCTACACAGACGCTGTCATCTTGTGTAGCTGTTAAACTCTGTTTTCAGGACCTGTCACCTATGGCTCTGACCCTGCCGGTATGAGCCCTTAAAAGGACTGATAGAAAGTGCTATCCCTATGCTGTCCAGCGCTGTGTATGGAGCGTATACAGCTGTATCGGCGATAGGAGCTGCGCCAGTGATGTCTGACACCAAGGACGCAGAAGGCAGATAATGGCGTGCTGGAGGAAAATGTCCGTTTTTATAATGCAGGGACATGTGACATGGACATCCTATCACACATGCCGTTGCTTCTCTGGCTAAAATTACACTTAGCTGTGTGTGTGTGTCTGGGATTGGCTGACATAATGGCCCTCCCCACTACACGCGCGCGCTTAGGGAAGGAAGACAAGGAAAAAAAAAAAATGGCGATCGCCATTATACATACAGCAGTGATCTGAATGCGCTGTTCCCGCACACTATACACTGAAATGTCATAATAGTGTGAGTCACAGAGTGACTTACACTATTACAGCGGAAAGCCAGCTAGGAATTAGCTGGTTTTTTTGCTGCTAGAACCGTTCTCGAACGTATCTAGAACTATCGAGCTTTTGCAAAAAAGCTCGAGTTCTAGTTCGATCTAGAACAGCCCCCAAAATCACTCGAGCCGCGAACTGGAGAACCATGAACCACGAACCGCGCTCAACTCTACTGATAACGTCTTTATAAGGACCCTTAACCAAATACAACCCACTAAAAAATTGCAAACTTGTTTTAATTTAAAAATAAATGAAACATTTTAATGGTATATAATTAAAAAATACAGTATATAGGGTGATCAGTGAGCACCTGCTGAAATTTGCTATGAAACCCCAGTGTACTGCTAGTTCATAGCAATGTGTGCAGGATCTGCTCTCATGTCTGATGTCTCCTCTCCCCTTGGTTTTGTTCCTAAACTTCATCCTCCCTTATCCTTTCGCACACTGCAGAGATTTACTAGTGACTGCAAAGTGATACTGTCATGTGGACAGCGGCACGAAAGATGGCTGGCAGAGCTGATAGTTGGTATTACTCTCTATGTCATACTGTATGTTGTGATTACATGTGATTATATATGCAGACTATCACATGGATCAGTGTAGTGTAAGACACAAGATGGGATTAAATGTGTAGCCCCCCACTTCAGTGGGAGCAATGGTGTAATGTATGACTGCACAATCTATTTCTATAGAAGCTGTGAAGTCATATGACCCTTATGCAAGCAGTGATGCAAAGTGTGAGAATTGTATCACAGATGACAGAATAAATACATGGCAGGGCGGTAACCTGGACAGCTGGACATGTGCAGCTCACAGCTGGGCATGCAGGGGTCTCAGAGCACCAGGCCTACACTTCAAACTGATGCCCCTCTTACTAATCAATGTTAAAGGTAGAAATGCTGGGCCAGGCCCTGTCCCATGCATCTATGGTGTGCCATTATACTATTTGTACTTTGGGGCAATTAATGACACTTTAATGGTGTCTGCCCCTAATTTTTTAAACATTTGGAGTCTCCAATTTGGGTCTCCATGTTGTGTGTTGCTTGAAGTTGCAGGGATCTCAGAGCACCAGGAGTACACCTGTCACTCATCCACCTCTTCATTTCAAATTAATTTGAAAGCTATAAATGCTGGCCCAGACCCTGTCTGATGCATGGCCCTTGTTGACTGCTGCACCATGACACTATGGGTGCTATGGAGCAATGGATACATTTTCATAGTGTTTGCCCCTAATTTATTGGAAATAAGCACAGAGATGTCAATTATTATTTATCTCCAGTGAAATAAACGTGTTGGAAACCCACAAAAGTATCCAAATCTTTTTTATCTCTGCTGATATACTGTGTCAGGAACACAGAATTATCAATCAGTATTTACATGCTGAAATGTCTATTTGTGGCAGGCCACAAAAACAGATTTAGCTATCAGAATTTAAATACTGAAATTTCAATCGCTTGCAGGACCACAGAAGTAACAATCTCTATTTAGATGATGACATGGCAATTTTTGTCTGGACCACAGATTTTGCAATCCCTATTTAGATTATGAAATAGCATTTTTTGCTGGACCACACAGTTACCACTATTTCAATGATTAAATGACAATTTTTGGCTGGACCACTGATTTTTGCACTATTTAGATGCTGAAATAGCAATTTTGAGCTGGACAACAGATTTTGCACTATTTTGAGGTTGAAATAGCAATTTGGAGCTGGAGAAGAAAGATGAGTGATCCTGCCAATGATCAGATCAGTTCAAGATCAATTACCCCACCTGAAATCGCCTATCGGATCGGCAATCCTAGCCTATCTCATTGTCGATCCTACAATTCAATGGGAGGCAAAAGTGATTGTTGTAAAATGGAGTAGGGGGTAAAAGAAAGAAAATAAAAAATGGTTAAAGCAGTACATACTGAGTCTCCCCATGGCTAGAGTGCTACTTCCATTGGAGTCTCTGATTGGCTGCCATTGGACCATACCCCCAGCCTCTGAGACAGCGTCAATGCTTGGTTGGAATCACAAATGCTGTCTTTGTCCTTATACTGGTGATAAATAAATAAATACAAAAAATTGGCGTAAGGTCCTCCTGTAGTGATACCAGCACAGATAAAGTCACGGCTACAAGCTGCGGGCCCAGCCATGTGCTTATCGTGACTTTGTGTCAAAATAAGAGGAACCGCATTAGGTCTTTTTGAAAAATTGCTTACATAAAAAAAAACGCTGGCATGCGGTTCCCCCCCAATTTTGATACCCAGCCAAGATAAAGCCCGACACCTGGGGGCTGTTATTCTCAGGCTGGAGAGACCCATGCTTATTGGGACCACCAGCCTAAAAATAGCAACCTCCAGCTGCCCAAGATTGCCGAATCCATTAGATTCAATGTTCCCAGCACTTTACCTGGCTCATCCTGATTGCTCTGGTGCAGTGGCAATTGGAATAATATGGGGTTAATGACAGCTGTGAGTTGGCAATAAGTCATGGGTTAGTAATGGTTAGGGGTCTATGAGACCCCACCACCACTAATCCAATAAGTGAAAAGATATCAACACAAACACACAGAAAAATCCTTTATTTAAAAATAAACACCCCTTTTCACCTTCTTATTAACTCCCAAAACACTAAGGTCCAATGTAATCCACACTACGAGGTCCCATGTTGATTCCAGCTTTGCTACATCTGACGGTGCAGAGCATGGCCATAGAGCATGACCGGTCAATGAACTCAGTAACATCCCCTCAAAACATCCCCTAAGGTCAGGTTACCACAAGTGGAGGACTGTGGGAACCTGCATTTGTGACCGCAACGAACCTGAGTGAAGTCACAGCTCATCGCTAAGGCTCAATCTTTGCCTGAAGTCCACAGCAGGCGGTCATCTTCCATGATTGTGTATTGTGACCTCAGATGTAGCAAAGCTGAAATCATCATTGGACCTCGTGTGGATTACGTTGAACCTGCCTTGGAGTTTTGGGGGTTATTATAGTGGTGAAAGAGGGTGTTTTTTGTATTTTCTTCCAAACAAAAGATTTTTTCAGTGTTTGTGTTTATTTGTTTTCACTTACAGATTAGTAATGGGGGGTCTCATAGACTCTCCCTATTACTAATCTAGAGTTTAGTGGCAGCTGTAGGCTGCTAAGGGGTTAACACTTATTACTCTGATTGCCACTGCACCAGTGCAATCGGGAAAAGCCAGGTAAAGTTCCAGGATTGTTCCATGTAATGGATGTGACAATCCTAGGCAGCTGCAGGCTGCTATTATTAGGCTGAGAGGGCCAATAAACATAGGCCTCCCCAGCCTGAGAATACCAGCATTTTTTTCATTTATTTTACACCAGCATTATAATTCTGTCAAAGAGGGTGAGGGCACTGTCTGACTGCAGACAATCAGAGACGCCGGTCAGTGGGGAAAGCAGTGAATAAGTATGAGAGATTATTATTAGCGCTGCAGCCTTCGGGAGACTCGGTAAGTTTGTTCTGGTTTAGCCCTTTTGCTTCCTTTTTATTTTTTTACAGTGGCCAATCACAGCCATGCCAATACATGACATGGCTGTGATTGGCAGGGAAAAGATGATTTTTGATATTCGAACATTTACAATCCCTGGCAAGATTGCCGACTCTTGCGATAAATGTTCGGATGTCCGATCCCCATCCAATCCTGCCAAAGATCACATAATTTTAACATTTTCTGATCTTTGCCAATCAGGATCGCTTATCTGAACTGTAGAACAGATTTTGCACTATTTATAGGCTGAAATAGCAATTTGTGGAAGGACCACACAATTATCAATCAATAGATGTTGACATGTCAATTTTTGGAACACAATTTTATATATAATTATAATATATCACAATATATTCCTTATACTGCACTTCCCTATTCTACAATATCGCCCTCTTAACTATCTCAACTACGTAAAATTAAACACACTAGCTAAGCTGTCTAGCAGCAGCAGCACTGTCCCTAAACTGAAGCAATCACAATATGGTGCAGACGCCGCATGTCCGCATTTTATATTCAGTGCGACGTGTGACTTAGGCAGCCAATGACATAAGCCCTTGTGTTGGAATGTTGTGGATGTTCCTGCTCACTGATAGGCTGCCGCAACATCCACACATAAAATTAAGAAAAAAAAAACAGTCAACCGCTCCTCTGACCTCTACCCAACCCCTTTCCTCATGAAACATGTCCCAAAGCTCATCATACAGCACCACTATCCTAGCCAAAGTAATATGTAATAAGGTAGAAGTAAAGCTTTAGTGCAACTGTGAATAGTTATCAAACAAAACAGATCGTACTCGATTTTTGAGAAAATTGCTTGTGAATTTGAGCTTGATCTGATTGAGCCAAGGCTCATACTGAATTTGAAATTTTAAATTTTTTCAAGCAAGTTTGCTCATCTCTGCTAATGAATAATTTTTCAGAATTGATCATTTTACAGCATCGTTTAAACACTTGTCTGATAAGTATTATGCATTCCCAATCCACTTGTAATAATGCATTTTTTATGTAGTATCTATGAATTATGAATCTAGTCATAGAACAATGAAGATACATATGCCAAAACATTTTGATAAAAAAATCATATTTATTTAAATAATTAAAATTAAATAAAATAGGAAAAAACAGGGATTACCTCTTCAAAGGACACATACCATACATAGATTCACAATAGATAAAGGTCAACCCACAATTGTAAATGTGCCATATTAAAGTGCCAGTGCAAGTCTATTATACAGTATATAGGAACAAATAGTAGGTAGATCAATGGCAGGAATGCTTGAGAGGGATAGCAAGACAGGACTAAACAAAGACTACTAAGTATTACAATAGTACAAACAATTCAAAAGAGTCCTACCTTCAGTGATATATAGGAAGATATAGGGTAGGTAATTGTCCTTCCACCCTTTTAAAGTAATGACCTCTACAGTACTCGGTAGTGTAATCCTATGCTAATGAATCACTTTTCAGAACAGACTATTAGTGATGAGCGGACATATTCGTCACTCTTCATTACTCGCACAAATATTAAGGTATTCGGGATATTCGTTACTCATTGAGTATTTGTATATTAGCCTTATGAGTTTTGAGTTCCCTCTCACATGGCACCTGATTTTCAGCCAATAAACATGTGGGGATTACCTGCCAATCACAGTAATGCTTTAGCCATCTTTGCTACTGGCATTACTGTGATTCATAGGCGCAGTTAAAAAAAAAAAGATGTGCGGTCGCTGCCTATTTGGGATAACCAGCACAGGTAAAGCAGACAGCTTAGGACTGGTATTCTCAGGCTGAGAAGGTCTCTGGTTACTGGGCCCATTCCAGCCTTGAAATAGCAGCTGTAAGATGTTAAATACTGTTTGCATGGAGTCTAATATTGGGGTGCAATGGAACACAGGAGAAAAGATTTGATTAGCAGTTGTATTACTTCAAACAAGCAAGAGCATAAATCAGGAGAAGGGTTAAACACAGTTACAGAGTGCAGAGGCAGGAAACAAGGCAAGTCGAAATAAATCTTCAAGCTGAGCAAAAGTCTCTAGACAGACTTCAGGGTCTCTCTTACTTTCCTTGTAGCATTGGTAGCAAAGCTGAAGAGTTCCTATGTAGACGCAAGTTCCAGGGAATCAAAGCAGAGGACGGCTGTAAGGTAGTTCAGTCCACAAGACTTCAGGAGAAAGGCTGCAGACAAGATTCAAAAGCACTAGTCGATCAGCTGAGGTGGCTTAAGCAGGCAACTGTCAGGAAACAGGGCGGGAATGTAGAAGCTGAGGAATCCTTACAGATTGAGGGCAAGGTGTATGCAGCAGAAGAGCAAACAAAATGGCCAAGAGAAAAAAAAAGTTTAAAGCAAAAATGACAGAAACATGGCAAAAAGTCTGAGAACCTCACAGCAGCCCACAGCCACTCCTCAATTTGCACATCCATTTTAATGCGCCAAATATAGCACATTACCAGGTTGATCCCAATTGCCCTAGTGAGGTGGCAATTGGGTAATATATGGGATTGGTGTCAGCTGTGATTTTTCAAAACTAATAGCTACCATCAAGCTCTGGGTTGGTAATGGAGAGGTGTCTTTGGGAGCCCACCCCCTACATTAGCAACCTTCTAAGTAAAAAGAAAAAAACAAAACAAAAATTCTTTATTTAAAATCATATAAACACACACCTGCTTTCATCAATTAACCCCCAAAACACCCCTGCAGATTCAATGTAATCCCAATGATATCCCACGACAATCCCGACTCTAATACGACTAGAAGCTACAGTGATGGAAAATGCGGCCAATCACTGCAGCTCGTGGATACACAAAGGGCAGTCACTGTGAGAAGCGATGATGTCAGTCATGTCACTGGAGTTCACAGCCGGGTTCCCAGGGTACAAAATGTGACCACCAGTATACCTATTACTGTATTGTGGGACACGGCAGCACAGTAGTACGGAAATCTGCCAATCAGGCCACCAGAGTTCACACTCGCTCCCCACTGCTCTCAGTGAACTCACTTGAACCCACTGGCAGATTGCTGGATGACTGTGCGGCCGTGTCCTGCAAACCAACAGTCTGGGAGCATATTCAACTGAATTCAATTGTAGCACTGGGGAGCCCCTGATTCTGAACTATATTGACCTGACTGTGGATTACCAAACTATTGGATACTTTAATATTTCTGAAGTTTCCAGCTTCTGGAACATTAGGAAACTGTGAACTCATAAGAGTTCCCAGCCTCCAGGTGTCCCAACAGATGGGAAATTCAGGAACCTTAAAATCTTCCTTTAGCCTCCTTTAAGATTTCTGGACCTCACTCCACCTAACTGTCGAACTACGCTGCCATCGTGACACGTAGTCCGACAGTACGGCACTGAGTTCACCTAAGGTCACTTCTGATGGTTCTCATGGCACCCTCTGTCTAAGATGTCAGCTGTGATCTCAGGTGGACTTAGTACTGGATTATCAGACTCTACTGCCGCTGTGAGACACAATCCAACAGTCTTGCACTGAATTCACCCGAGGTCACAGCAAACATCTCACACAGAGGGTACTGTGGTATCTACCTGAAGGGACCTCAATTGAACATACTGTAGGATTGCCAAACCCGCAATCCGACAGTCTGGCAGCGGGTTCAACTGAGTCCACTGAGAGCAGCGGGGAAGCCCCTAATTGTGAAGTCTGGTGACTTGACTGCCAGATTGCCAGACTTTTGGATTGAGGGACGGGGTGGCACAACAGTCTGACAGTCTGGTAGCTGTGAGACCTGGGAACCTTAGAAGAGCCTTTAAGGCAGCCAATAGGGTTCCTGGAGTTCCCAGTTGCTGAGACATCTGGAGGCTGTGAACTCTAGTAAGAGTTCACAGCCTCCAGATGTCCCAGCAGCTGGAAACTCAAGGAACCTTAAAGGCTCCCTTAAAGTTCACCCAGTTGACAGCTGCTATGAAACTTGGCAGCTGTGAGCTCTGGTAACCTAAAAAGTTATCGGAGCTTATATCCACCAAGGTCTCCCGGCAACTGAGGTCCAGAAACCTTAAAGGAGCTTTTAAGAGAAACTTTATGGTTCATTAGGAGGCTGGGAACTCTAATATGAGTTCACAGCCTCCAGGTGTTCCAACAACTGGGAACTCTAGGACTTTGAAGTCTACCTTTAAGGCTCCTATAAGTTTTCCGGGTCTCACAACTACTGGACTGTTGGGCTGTGCTGCTGCCATATCATGCAGTCAGATAGTCCAGCACTGAGTTCACCTGAGGTCATATCTGGTGGTTCTCATTCTACCCGCTGTTTGAGCCGCCTGCTGTGACCTCAGGTGGACTCAGTACAGGACTTTCAGAATGTCGTGCCACCATGACATGCATGACACTACTCACCATGGCCTTCAGAGGTAGCAGGGTAAGGATTGTCATGGGACGTCATGTGGATTACGTTGGACTTGCAGGGGCATTTTTGGTGTTAATAAATTGGTGAAAAAGGGTTTATGTTTTTATTATTATTTAAAATAAATGATTTTTGTGTGTTTGTGTTTTTTTTCTTTTTACTTACAGTGCTGGTAAGAGGGAAGTGGTCTCATAGACCCCTCTATATTCGCAAATCAGAGCTTGAAGGTAGCTGTTATTTTTGACAAATTTATAACTGGCATCAACCTTACATATTACTCCGATTGCTACCACACCAGGGCCATCGGGATGGGCCACATTTAATAGATGCACCAATTGTGGGTCAGCTGCAGACTGCTATTTTTAGGTTGGGGAGGGCTCAATATCCATAGACCTTTGCAGCCTGAGAATACCAGTTTCGTGCTATCTACTATATCTGTGCTGTTTATCAAAACTTGTCAGGAACCCGTAATTTTTTAAATTATTTATTTAAATATTTAAAAACAAACAAAAAAAAAACAAAAACGTCATAGGGGCCCTTTATTTTGATTAAGCAGCCAAGATAAAGTACACAGCTTGGGGCTGCAGCCCACAGCTATCTACTTACCTATACTGGCTATCACAAATAGGCGGGGGACTGCACGTCAAACTGGCGTAATATTCTGACAGCATTGTTTCCAGAAGTGCATCAAGGCATCTTTCCCTTGCTAGTCACATTCAATTTCAGCATTTTTTCATCAATTTTCGTATTTTTACAGCCCCTCCAGTCATCCTGGGAGGGTCTGCCTGCAAATTATTCGGGTTTGACTTACATTAAATTTGTTACTTGTGATGAATGAACGAATAGTACAAAATGTTTGAGATGAATAATCCGAGCCTGAATATTTCACTATTTGCCCCTCACTATAAACTATTATTTTACAACAAACAGACTTAAACCTAAACCCCTTTTAGGTATCTCTTTACTTGCCTGTTATGGTTGTAAGATGTTGAAAATAAGTATCCTACCCATTACTGTATGTTGGCTTGATGCACTACCTCAAATCGAATTGTAATTATTAGTGATATAATTGTCAAAGGCTTTGGAAACTAACTCAGCAGAGCAGCCAGCAGTAGTATTATACATGATTGTGGTGACTTTAACTAGGTATTAGCAAAATTCCAAGACTTCATTAAATCAGAAACAATATGTATATTTTTCTTTTGTTCTTAAACCGCCTTTATCTACTCAGTGAGCCTTGGTTGCTCCTGAGATTTACAAGTTATCATTCACATTAAAATTCAATGTAAACTCTTAACAAATCAATGAATGACATTGCTACTCAGAGATGAATTTCTTATGCTTTTAAACAACTCTTTTGAATGTCGGAGGGAAATCTCCAGACAGCAATCTAATGAAGAAGAGAAAAGGGAAGATGATGATGGTAGGAGACACAAAAAGAAATTGGTGAATTAAACATATTTATCCCTAAATATAAGATACATCTTTAAACAATGATATGCCTGTCAATATTTAAAGCTAATGCCATTATACAAAATGCTAAGCAATTTATATATGCAAGGTAAAGCTAATGTGCTAACTGTTAACTCTTATTAAAACATTATTGTTCTTGAATAGGGATGAGCGAACAACAACTTGGACTAAAGCTCAGACTTTAAAAAAGTCTGTGACCGAGTTCAGAGCTCGGGTAGTGTTTATTTGCAGATAAACTTCGTTGAAAGGATACAGCGTAGCCAGTGAACAATATTTATTGCATGACAAAGTTCCCTGTACACTGCTGAGAATAATAAAGAAAAAATAAAAGTAAAAAAGGATGTGGGCTCTCACCTATATTTGATAACCTATACAGGTAAAGCAGACAACGGCAGGCTGCAACACTTAGCTGTCAACTTTACTTTGGCTGGTTATCAAAAATAGAGATGATCACTCACCATTTTTTAAATTATTTAAACAAATGATTAAAAAAAATGATGTGGGCTTTGCCCTGTTTTTGGTAAGCAGCCAAGGTAAAGCAGACAGCTGGTGACATGCTATGTACGGGGAATTACCAAGCTAGCTTCAAAAGGTAAGGGAAGAAGACCCCTGCGTCTGGAAAGGGGAAGATGGTGACCCCTGACCAAACCTACTGCAGATCCCTGGGGTCCCTCAACCCCCTAGATAGGTTCCACATCTATACACTGAGCCAAATACCTGACCCTAAGTGTCCCTAGTGCTGGACCCTAAATAGGGAACTGGTGGGAGGAGCTCTTCCTCAACCTCACTAAACACTAAAGGAAGAAATGCATGGACTACTTATCCACAGATGACACAGAAGTTCATTAACGCTTCATCAATTAAACCACAGATGAGTACAAGCCACCTGCTTGCATCCAGAGTTTGTATGAACTGAATAATATCTCTAGAAAAAGTCCAGGAAAAGATGGGAGTATTTAAGCACAAGGAAAATACTGATAATTAGCAGTTGGATAGAAGTTTAGCTCCCATGGGTCCTAAAGGACAAAAGATGAAAATCCATTGAGAAAACTACCTAGTAAAATGAATACTAACAGCAGGAATAACAGAAAGTCATGGAGCATTTCCACAGCCAAACATTGTGATTGTGATTGTGATTTCTATTGCAAGAAACCACATGACTGTCTGTCACCCGTGATTCATCCATGACAGTTGGGGGCTTGTAATGTAGGGCTAGGAGGGTCCATGGTTATGATTAGGCATTAGTGATGAGCGAGTACTAAAAAGCTCGGGTGCTCGAAGCTCGGGCCGAGCCTCCCAAGATACTCGTGTACTCGGCCCGAGCAACGAGCCCAATGTTATCCTATGGGAGACCCGAGTATTTTTGTGAAATGACCACCGGCAGCATGTAGAAACCCTAAAAATGGCACAAAAGTCTCAGAAGAGTGCTCAAATGACATGACAACAGCATGGGGAAGACCCCTTGAAGCATTTATCACTCAAAAGTCACAGCTGTGAACAATTTTGTCCGTGTTTTACGCCATTTTTACGGACTCACCAGAAAACCTTCCAAAATGACACCAAAATGATTTTTCATGGCGGAAATGTTAAGGGCACATACCCAATAGTGAGATAGAGCTAATGTATGTTACTTTTTGAGATCAATACATGAAAGATTTTACGTAAAACATTGTGTGGCACTCCGATGTCCCTGAGAAGAGACGTACATAAAGGCCTCTGAGTCTAATGTGCCCATTTTGAGGAACTGAGTCTTTGTAGTATTTTCCTTTGCCAGGGCAGTCCAAAATTGTGAGGTTCACCAATGCCCCTGCATACAGACGTGCATGATGGCCTGTAAACCTGAAGTGCCCATTGTAAGGAAGTGGGTCTATTGTAGTATAGCCCTTAGGCAGGGCAGCCAAAAATTGGGAGGCTCCACGTTGTCCCTGGATAGAGACGTGCATGAGGGCCTGTAAACCTGAAGTGCCCATTGGAAGGAAGTGGGTCTATTGTAGTATAGCCCTTTGGCAGGGCAGCCAAAAATTGGGAGGCTCCACGTTGTCCCTGGATAGAGTCGTGCATGAGGGCCTCAAAACATTAAGTGTCCATTGTCAGGAAGTGGGTCTATTATAGTATAGCCCTTTGGCAGGGCAGCCAAAAATTGGGAGGCTCCACGTTGTCCCTGGATAGAGACGTGCATGAGGGCCTGTAAACCTGAAGTGCCCATTGGAAGGAAGTGGGTCTATTGTAGTATAGCCCTTAAGCAGGGCAGCCAAAAATTGAGAGGCTCCACGTTGTCCCTGGATAGAGACGTGCATGAGGGCCTCAAAACATTAAGTGTCCATTGTCAGGAAGTGGGTGTATTATAGTATAGCCCTTAGGCAGGGCAGCCAAAAATTGGGAGGCTCCACGTTGTCCCTGGATAGAGACGTGCATGAGGGCCTCAAAACATTAAGTGTCCATTGTCAGGAAGTGGGTGTATTATAGTATAGCCCTTTGGCAGGGCAGCCAAAAATTGGGAGGCTCCACATTGTCCCTGGATAGAGACGTACATGAGGGCCTGTAAACCTGAAGTGCCCATTGGAAGGAAGTGGGTCTATTGTAGTATAGCCCTTAGGCAGGGCAGCCAAAAATTGGGAGGCTCCACGTTGTCCCTGGATAGAGACGTGCATGAGGGCCTGTAAACCTGAAGTGCCCATTGGAAGGAAGTGGGTCTATTGTAGTATAGCCCTTAGGCAGGGCAGCCAAAAATTGGGAGGCTCCACGTTGTCCCTGGATAGAGACGTGCATGAGGGCCTGTAAACCTGAAGTGCCCATTGGAAGGAAGTGGGTCTATTGTAGTATAGCCCTTAGGCAGGGCAGCCAAAAATTGGGAGGCTCCACGTTGTCCCTGGATAGAGACGTGCATGAGGGCCTGTAAACCTGAAGTGCCCATTGGAAGGAAGTGGGTCTATTGTAGTATAGCCCTTAGGCAGGGCAGCCAAAAATTGGGAGGCTCCACGTTGTCCCTGGATAGAGACGTGCATGAGGGCCTGTAAACCTGAAATGCCCATTGTAAGGAAGTGGGTCTATTGTAGTATAGCCCTTAGGCAGGGCAGCCAAAAATTGGGAGGCTCCACGTTGTCCCTGGATAGAGACGTGCATGAGGGCCTGTAAACCTGAAGTGCCCATTGGAAGGAAGTGGGTCTATTGTAGTATAGCCCTTAGGCAGGGCAGCCAAAAATTGGGAGGCTCCACGTTGTCCCTGGATAGAGACCTGTTAGGTTCTTAGTGCCTCCGTGCTTGCATTTAAAAACCGCACGTGTGTGCCTGTTGGTGGCAGCTTTCCGCTGCACTTGTGTGCGTTTTGCAAAAACTTGGATATAACTCACAAGTCTAGTGAATACACATCAGCACAGCATTGCAAAATGCGCAAGGGCGTTGTCAACGAACAAGGAAGTGGACGTGATGGTGGTGCAGGCAGAGACCGAGGTCGTGTGCAAGCTCTAATTTCGCCACAACAAAGGGCCACATCTACTCGCTCGCACGTCCTGTCCCAAATTCTTGGGGACCGCAGCAGTACACCGCTCTTGAACCAAGACCAGTGTCAACAGGTTGTTAGTTGGATAGCGGATAATGCTTCCAGTCAGATTGGCACCACCACAAACACTCTGTCTTCCACATGGTCAAGTGTCAGTAGCCGTGATACTGCACCGCACATTTCAGAACCTGATCCTCCTTCCTACCACCAGGCCGAGTACACGTCCACGGACATTACTGATCCCACACTTGGACACTCGGAAGAGCTGTTCATTCACGTTTCCATTCACACATTCTGGCCTCTCGCCAGCTCCTGTTGAAGTGGGCCATGACGAGATTGTATGTACAGATGCCCAAATATTTGAGCAGCCACGTTCTCATGAAGTTGGCAACATGTCTCAACAAGGGGTGGACGATGATGAGACACAATTGTCAGGAAGTCAGGAGGAGGAGCAGGGTGCGGAAGAGGAAGACGACGTGGTGGATGATCCAGTAACTGACCCAACCTGGCAGGAGGATATGCAGAGCGAGGACAGCAGTGCACAGGGGGAGGGAGGCGTAGCATCCCAACAGGCAGTAAGAAGCAGAGTGGTGGCCCCAGGCAGACGTCAGGCAACTGTTCCCCGGAACAACACGACACAAGGTGCCTGTACAAATGTTAGGTCTTCCCGAGTCTGGCAGTTTTTTAAGTTGGCTCAAGATGATTCTAAAAAGGCCATTTGCAACACCTGCCATGCCAGCATCAGCAGGGGTACCAAAACTAGCAGCCTGACCACCACCAGCATGATCAGGCACATGTCAGCCAAGCACCCGACTTTGTGGGAAGTACAACAGAGTCGAGGAGCAGTGCTTGCTGATGTCACTGCTACGTCTTCGCTGGTTGTGCATGCGAGCCAATCCCCTGTCCATGCTGCCTGCGAACAAGCCTCCTCCAGCCCTGCACCTGCAGTTACCCACGCAAAAATAACACCATCATCAAGCACGTCCTTGTCCCAGCGCAGCGTTCAGTTATCCATTCAGCAAACCTTTGAACACAGGTGCAAATACACTGCCAACACCCCACATGCCACACTTCTAAATGCTAACTTTTCGCGACTGCTTGCGCTGGAAATGTTGCCTTTTAGGCTGGTTGAGACAGAAGCATTCCGCGACCTGATGGTGGCAGCTGTCCCACGTTACTCGGTCCCCAGCCGCCACTATTTCTCCCGGTGTGCCGTCCCCGCATTGCATAACCACGTGTCACAAAACATCACACGTGCCCTGAACAACGCTGTTTCAGCCAAAGTCCACCTAACCACAGACACGTGGACAAGTGCATGTGGGCAAGGCCGCTACATCTCGTTGACGTCACACTGGGTTAATATTGTGGAAGCTGGGACCCAGTCTGAGCGAGGGACGGAACACGTCCTTCACACACCAAGTTTTGCAGGCCCTACCTCAGTCAGGGTTTCACCCACACTCTACAGCTCCGGAATGTCATGCTCCTCAGCCTCCTCCTCCTCCTGCGCATCCTCATCCACTTTACCCTCCACACCAGTCCCAAGCTGGAAGTGTCGCGGGCGGAGGAGGGGACGCTGCGCTCTCCCACTGCTCGGGTCCGGCTGCCGCTGCTCTACGGCTGCTGCTGCTCGTTGGCTCGAGCGATGGCCGGATCCCGGGGACTCGAGCGGCGCTACTCGCCCGTGAGTGAAAAGGGGTGGTTTGGGTTTTGGGGATATTGTCCGTGACGCCACCCACGGTTGTGGTGATTGTGTGGACACCACCGCTGCTCTGGACGGGGATCCCGGGAGCCTGTGACAGGGAGCAGCTTTGTTGTTATTTCTCCCCTCCGTGCGTAGGGGGGTTGGTTGTCCCGGGGCCCGGTGATGGGGTAGAGATGGATGACAGGCGGGTTGCGGGGCCTGATGAGGTGCAGGGTCGCAGGGGCAGCGCTGTGCCGCGTGGCACGGAGGTACTCACTCAGCCCAATGATGATGACACAGTTCACGGTAAAACAAGTGGCTGGATGGACGGGTCCCTCGGACGGCTGCGGTTGTTCATCCCTGCAGGTTAGTGATGACTGTCTCTCCCTGCACCTAAGTTAAGTGTTGGTAGTGATGGTTTCCCACCGGTAACCCGCTCCCCGACCTGGATATGGGCCGGAGGAGCGCCTTTTGCCCACAGGCGCTGGCCCTGGGAGACGGTTGCCCTTGGCGGTGGCGGTGTCTCCCCTTCACGGTTGGACGGTTGCCTTCTATCGGGACTTGGCTGTTTGGAAACCCTGAGGTCCCCTTCACTAACGGATTTGGCAAATTCACGGCGACACCAAGCCTTGCCGGGATCCGAAAGTCCTCTGCCAATGGTGCTGGCTTCTCTTTGTATACCGGTCCGGTACGGCCGGGTCACCACCCGTCCACGGTCCTTACGGCAGACTCCAATCGGCCTCCACTGCAGACGGTCACCACATCCTGCCAACCTTGCTGTCCTGTCCGGGCCACACACCCGGACCAACTTCAGGCTCTTTGCTGTCACTTTTCTCCTCTCTACTACTTTCCTCCTTCCACTTCCTTAGCTTAACTCTCACTGCCTGTGTTTTCCCTCCTCCTTGGTGGGTGGAGACCAACCGCCTGGCTCCACACCCTGGTGTGGACAACAGCCCCTGGGGAAGGCAACAAGGATTTTGTGTTTTGACTATGATATGCCTGCAGGGAGTGTGGGGTGTTTAAGTGTTGTGCTCTGTGGCCCCTGGCTTGTCCAGGGCGACACAGAAGCACTGCAGCACTGCCTCGGCGAAGCGGCAACAGGCAGTGCTGAAGCTAATCTGCATAGGTGACAAACCCCACAATGCAGAAGAGGTGTGGACAGCTCTGAAACAGCAGGCAGATCACTGGCTCACAACTCTGAACCTAAAGCCAGGAAAGGTCGTGTGTGACAATGGCCGTAACCTGGTGGCGGCTTTGAGGCGAGGCCAGCTGACACATGTTCCATGCGTGGCCCATGTGCTCAACCTCGTGGTTCAGCGGTTTCTAAAGTCATACCCAGAGCTGTCTGATCTGCTGGTAAAAGTTCGCCGCCTGTCTGCACATTTTCGAAAGTCACCTACTGCTTCAGCCGGCCTTGCCGGCTTTCAGCGCCGTTTGCATCTTCCGGCTCACAGACTGGTGTGTGATGTCCCCACGCGTTGGAATTCAACTCTGCACATGTTGGTCAGGATATGTGAGCAGAAGAGGGCAGTTGTTGAGTACCTGCATCACCTAAGCCGTCGGGAAATGGGTCAAACTCCACACATAACACCTGAGGAGTGGAGATGGATGTCCGACCTATGTACCATCCGCCAAAACTTTGAGGACTCCACCAAGATGGTGAGCGGCGATGACGACATTATTAGCGTCACCATACCGCTTCTCTGCCTTCTAAAATGGTCTCTGCTCAAAAAACAACCATGATGCATTGCAGGCGGAGCGCGATGAGTTTGAGCAAGAAACAGTAGTGGGTGTGGGTGATAACACACAGCCCAGCCTCGTCTCATCACAACGTGCAGTGGAGGACTATGACGAGGAGGAGGATGAAGACATGGAGCAACTCTCTGGCCAAATTGAGGATATGACATGCAGTCATATCCTCGGTTCAGCGTGGCTGGCCAGAGGACAGGGTAGATGATGAGGAGGAGGAGGACAGCATGTTCAGTCATCGTGTTGGTCAGGATACTGAAGTGATGGCTGTTAAGAGTCTGGCACACATGGCTGACTTTATGGTAAGCTGCCTGTCTCGTGACCCTCGCATTAAGAACATCTTGGCCGACAATCATTACTGGTTGGTAACACTGTTAGACCCACGCTAAAAGGAGAACTTTATGTCTCTTATTCCCGAGGCGGAGAGGTCAGGCAAAATGCAGCAGTTCCAGAAGGCCATAGTCACGGAAGTAGGCAAAGCATTCCCCTCACAAAACGCTAGCGGCATAGCTCAGGAATCAGTGGACAACCAAGGCGTACAGCCGAGAGGGGCACAAGTCCAATCCGCCAGAGGTAGGGGAACAGTCTTTAAGATGTGGGACAGTTTTCTCAGCCCCTCACATACCACAGCCCCTGAGGTGAGGGGTAGTGCCACAAGAAATCCTAAGTTTGCCCAGATGCTCAAGGAGTACCTTGCAGATCAAACAATTGTACTCCGACATTCCTCTGTGCCTTACAATTAATGGGTATCCAAGCTGGACAGACACGTGGCATGAATTGGCTCTCTACGCCTTGGAAGTCCTGGCCTGCCCTGCCGCTAGCGTTTTGTCAGAGCGTGTTTTTAGTGCCGCAGGTGGAATCATTACAGATAAACGCACCCGCCTGTCAACTGTAAATGCTGACAGGCTGACTCTGATCAAGATGAACAAGGGTTGGATTGGGCCACACTTCACCACACCACCAGCAAATGACAGCGGAATTTAAAGTTTGTAACGGGAATTTGCCATGTACCTCCACTCAACCATGGTAACACACTTCTGGACTTTGGCTAATCGCTGGACTGCTCCTCCTTCTCCTCATGCGCCATCATGATGACCGTTACAATAGTTAGGCCGTTGTTTCAGGTATACCCCCAGTGGTAAATTTTTTCGCCCATTCTTTCAGAATGGGCATTACAACGACAGGAGACCCGCTCCTTTGCAATGGTAACAATGTTTAGAGGCCCTCATGCACATCTCTATCCAGGGACAATGTGGAGCCTCCACATTTTTGGCTGCTCTGCCTAAGGGCTATACTACAATAGACCCACTGCCTTACAATGGGCACTTCAGGTTTACAGGCCATCATGCACGTCTCTATCCAGGGACAATATGGAGCCTGACGCTGCCACCGACAGGCACACACGTGCGGGTTTTAAATGCAAGCACGGACGCAATAAGAACCTAACAGGTTTTTAGGAGCGACAATTACTGAGAAGTCTGACACTATCAGCCACTGCTGACTGACGTGTATTATTCACTAGACTTGTGCGTTATATAATAGTTTGGTAAAAACGCACACAAGTGCACCTGTACGCTGCCACCGACAGGCACACACGTGCGGTTTTTAAATGCAAGCACGGACGCAATAAGAACCTAACAGGTTTTTAGGAGCGACAATTACTGAGAAGTCTGACACTATCAGGCACTGCTGACTGACGTGTATTATACAGTACACTTGTGCGTTATATAATAGTTTGGTAAAAACGCACACAAGTGCACCTGTACGCTGCCACCGACAGGCACACACGTGCGGTTTTTAAATGCAAGCACGGACGCAATAAGAACCTAAAGCCAGCTTTACACCTTACAATTAGGTATGCGATCTCGTATGCGATGTGACACGCCCAGGTCGCATATGCGATTGAATGAGATTGCACATAGGTCGTTCATTTGCTGTCACACGTGCGTTAGTAGTCTATGTTAAATTGATCAATTTTGTGTGCGATCCTTTAGATCATGTGTTCTGTGACGTATGCATTGGGCACCTTTTTTTTTTCTTTATTTATTGACTTGCCAAGCGTGTGTAATGTGTAGGGATGCGTTTTTACTATGTCATCTGCCATTCAGCTCTGCTACATGGCCGCTGACAGCAGCCACAGACAGCCATGTAGCAGAGCTGAATGGCAGATGACAGCAGACACAGACAGAGCCGCACTGTCAGAATGAACTCGGGTGAACTTCACCCGACTTCATTGTCATGCTGCGGCTCTGTCTGTGTCGCGCCCTGATTAGCGGTCACCTGTGAAGGACTCACCGGTGACCGCTAATCTCCTGAGTAACTGAATTGAGCAGCCCTCTCTCATACTCACCGATCCCCGGCGCTGCACGGCATTCAGACTGCTCCGGCGGCTTTTACTATTTTGAAAAAGCCGGCCGCCCATTAAACAATCTCGTATTCCCTGCTTTCCCCGCCCACCGGCGCCTATGATTGGTTACAGTGAGACACGCCCCCACGCTGAGTGACAGGTGTCACACTGCACCCAATCACAGCAGCCGGTGGGCGTGTCTATACTGTGTAGTGAAATAAATAATTAAATAATTAAAAAAAACGGCGTGCGGTCCCCCCCAATTTTAATGCCAGCCAGATAAAGCCATACGGCTGAAGGCTGGTATTCTCAGGATGGGGAGTTCCACGTTATGGGGAGCCCCCCAGCCTAACAATATCAGCCAACAGCCGCCCAGAATTGCCGCATACATTATATGCGACAGTTCTGGGACTGTACCCGGCTCTTCCCGATTTGCCCTGGTGCGTTGGCAAATCGGGGTAATAAGGAGTTATTGGCAGCCCATAGCTGCCAATAAGTCCTAGATTAATCATGTCAGGCGTCTATGAGACACCCTCCATGATTAATCTGTAAATTACAGTAAATAAACACGCACACGCCAGAAAAAAATCCTTTATTAGAAATAAAAAACACACACATATACCCTGGTGCACCACTTTAATCAGCCCCAAAAAGCCCTCCATGTCCGGCGTAATCCAGGATGCTCCAGCGTCGCTTCCAGCGCTGCTGCATGGGGGTGACCGGAGCTGCAGAAGACACAGCCACTCTGGTCACCTCCACGCAGGTAATGAAGACAGCCGCGCGATCAGCTGCTGTCACTGAGGTTACCCGCTGTCACTGGATCCAGCGGTGGCCGCGGGTAACCTCAGTGACAGCTCAGCTGATCGCGATACTCACCGCCGCTCCTATCACCTACACGCAGCAACTGAGGCGAGTAGCGCGATCTGCTGAGCTGTCACTGAGGTTACCCGCGGCCACCGCTGGATCCAGTGATAGCGGGTAACCTCAGTGACAGCAGCTGATCGCGCGGCTGTCTTCATTAGCTGCGTGGAGGTGACCGGAGCGGCTGTGTCTGCTGCAGCTCCGGTCACCTCCATGCAGCAGCGCTGGAAGCGACGCTGGAGCATCCTGGATTACGCCGGACATGGAGGGCTTTTTGGGGCTGATTAAAGTGGTGAACCAGGGTATATGTGTGTGTTTTTTATTTCTAATAAAGGATTTTTTCTGGCGTGTGTGTGTTTATTTACTGTAATTTACAGATTAATCATGGAAGGTGTCTCGGAGAGACGCCTGACATGATTAATCTAGGACTTATTGGCAGCTATGGGCTGCCAATAACTCCTTATTACCCCGATTTGCCAACGCACCAGGGCAAATCGGGAAGAGCCGGGTACAGTCCCAGAACTGTCGCATATAATGTATGCGGCAATTCTGGGCGGCTGTTGGCTGATATTGTTAGGCTGGGGGGCTCCCCATAACGTGGAGCTCCCCATCCTGAGAATACCAGCCTTCAGCCGTATGGCTTTATCTGGCTGGTTATAAAATTGGGGGGAACCGCAAGCCGTTTTTTTTAACTATTTAATTATTTATTTCAATACACAGTATAGACACGCCCACCGGCTGCTGTGATTGGGTGCAGTGTGACACCTGTCACTCAGCGTGGGGGCGTGTCTCACTGCAACCAATCATAGGCGCCGGTGGGCGGGGAAAGCAGGGAATACGAGATTGTTTAATGGGCGGCCGGCTTTTTCAAAACAGTAAAAGCCGCCGGAGCAGTGTGAATGCCGTGCAGCGCCGGGGATCGGGGATCGGTGAGTATATGAGAGAGGGGGATAGACTGACATGGACAGAGAGAGAGGGACAGAGATAGTAACCGACTGACAGAGATTAGGGAATGACAGACATTGTGAGGCGCTTCAGAACGCAGCTTTTCAGCTGCGCTCTGAAACAGAGCATTTTTAAGCTGCGGTGCAGAGCGCACACCTGCGCACATAGTATCAGACACCAAAATCGTATGAGGGATGTCACACGTTACAATTCACTAGGTTCATACAACAAAACGCTCAATGTATGAGGAATAAACGACGTGTATGCGATCACCGTATTTTCGGTCAATCTTGATCGCACGTAGGTTTCACACGCAAATATGTCACGAACGATGCAGGATGTGCGTCACTTACAACTTGACCCCGACGACGGATTGAAAGATTTATTGAAGCGTGTAAAGCTGGCTTAACAGGTTTTTAGGAGCGACAATTACTGAGAAGTCTGACACTATCAGGCACTGCTGACTGACGTGTATTATACACTAGACTTGTGCGTTATATAATAGTTTGTGAAAAACGCACACAAGTGCACCTGTACTCTGCCACCGACAGGCACACACGTGCGGTTTTTAAATGCAAGCACGGACGCACTAAGAACCTAACAGGTTTTAGGAGCAAAAATTAATGACGAGAACTCTGACACTATCAGCCACTGCTGACTGACGTGTATTATACACTACACTTGTGCGTTATATAATAGTTTGGTAAAAACGCACACAAGTGCACCTGTACGCTGCCACCGACAGGCACACACGTGCGGTTTTTAAATGCAAGCACGGACGCACTAAGAACCTAACAGGTTTTAGGAGCAAAAATTAATGAGAACTCTGACACTATCAGCCACTGCTGACTGACGTGTATTATACACTACACTTGTGCGTTATATAATAGTTTGGTAAAAACGCACACAAGTGCACCTGTACGCTGCCACCGACAGGCACACACGTGCGGTTTTTAAATGCAAGCACGGACGCAATAAGAACCTAACAGGTTTTTAGGAGCGACAATTACTGAGAAGTCTGACACTATCAGGACTGTTTTAGACTGTGTACACCAGCCCCAGATATGATGAAGGCTGGTATACGGTCACAACTAGGAATGGCTATATACCCTGCCTGCCTGCCTGCCTGCCTGTATACTGCTACAATAGTCCTGACAAGGACTCTTCTGGTCACTAGCCTGTATTCCGACCTGGCTATACCCTGCCTGTATATAGCAACAATAGTCCTGAGAAGGACTCTGCTACTGTACTCCGACCTGGCTATACCCTGCCTGCCTGTATACAACTAGAATAGTCCTGAGAAGGACTTTTGGTCACACTGTTTGCAGCCCTGCTACGGAAATAGCTATAAAGGGCCGCAAACCTTTCCCTGAAGCAGCGACACTCTCTCTGCACTGACTGTCTGGATAGCTGTGAGCAGAGCACAGTGCGCCCGCTGGTATAAAGGCTCGGTCACGCTGTGCAGGCCGGCCAATCACTGCAATTCCACAACTAACAGGGCTGTGGCATTGCAGTGGTCTGCCAGCCAATCCCTGCATGAGGGCTGGCTCTCAAAAGAGCGCCAACATGCAGAAATGAAGACCACGAGTACAGCACGAGTATCGCGAGATTACTCGGTCCCCGACGAGTAGACCGAGTACAGTGATACTCGTGCGAGTACCGAGTAGTAACAAGCATGCTCGCTCATCACTATTAGGCATCTATCAGTCAAACCCATTACTAACTCAGCAAGTATAGAGTTAAAAAAACACAGACATGCCTGCTGGACACAGCAAATCCAAACATCACAGGTTAGCTCATCACTATTCTTGAACACTGATGTCATAAAACGATATTCATATGAGACACGTTAACTTTATATGATTAAATTCCATATGCCAATATCAAGATACCCAAAAAATAGCCACAATTAATCATTAAAACAAAATAATATTTAAATTCCATGGCTGATGAAGGTAGTTTTAGAGATGAGTGAATTGATTTGATGCAAATCGAATTCATTTTGAAATGTATTACATTTGCTCATCCTCTGATTTCAATTTGAAATTTGATTTGTGCAAATTGCCATTTCTACATGTTCGAGAACTTTGCATCAGTCAGAAGAATTTCAAATCACCTGATACAAGAAAACGTAGGCATCCCAAAATGCCCAACAGCTATCACTACTGAGCGAATAAACTCGGCACCAATATTACGGTATTCACTATATGTGGCGCCCTGGACTAGCCAGGTCGTCACAGGTACTGCAACACACACCCCCACCCCGAGACAGGCACATCAGCCAGACACAAAATCCTTGTTGCCTCCCTCCAGGGGCTGATGTCCACACCAGGTGGGGTGGAGCCAGGCGGTTGGCCCCACCCACTGAGGAGTTCACAGTCCTGGAGGCGGGAGAAGGAAGTGAGATCAGTTCAGGAGGTTGAAGTGAGAGGAGCTGAGACACTGGTGTCTGGGTAGTGGCCCGGGCACGACAGCAAGGTTGGCAGACGGTGGTGGCTGTCTGCAGGAGAGGCGAATCAATGCGGAACCGTAGGACCGGGTTCGGGCGGTGGCCCGCCGGTACCGAACTGGGGAGCGAAGTGAAGCCAGCACACACAGGCAGAGCCTGCGGACCCCGACCAGGCTTGGAGTCGCCGTTAAAGGTCAAATCCATCAGTGACCGGAACCCCAGGGGTTTCCTAGCAGCGAAGACTCGATAAAAGGCAACCGCCCGACCAGTAGAAGGAAATACAGCTACCGCCACAGCTAGAGTTCCAAGGGCCAGAGCCTGCGGGCAAAAGGGCTCCTCCGGCACATATATACGCTGGGGAGCGGGTTACTGGTGGGAAGCCATCGGGACCGAACATACACAAAGGTGCAGGGAAAGGCAGCCACCACCAACTGTCCGGGAGAAGCCACAGCAGTCGGCTGCGGGACCCGTCCATCCAGCCGTTCGGTTTACCAGAGACTTTGTGTACATTTGTGGCTGAGTGAGTACAACCGTGCCATTCGGCACCGCGCTGCGCAGTCCAGGCGACCCTGCACCTTGCCAACCCTGCCTTCCCGTCACCTCACTGGGCCCCGGGATCACCGACCTCTACCCACGGAGGGGGAAAACAACATCCCAGCTGCTCCCTACCATCGCTCCTGGGATCCCCGTCACCAGCAGCGGTGGTGCCCAACCTCACCACAACCCGTGGGTGGTGTCACGGACCAAATCCCCAAACCAAACTACCCCCTTTCACTCACGGGCGATGAGCGCCGCTCGAGTCCCCGGATCTGGGCCCACCGCTCGAGCCACCGAGTAGCGGCAGCAGTAGCGCCAGACCACAGCGTTAGCGAGCGCCCCGCCGCCCGAAACAACTTGGCGTCACGAACAGGATCTTACCGCTCTGCCGGCTGGTAGAGGTGCACCTTGTGTTCCCCCGACGGCAGTGTCCGGCCGAAAAATTTCAGAGTCCGCCATCTTGGGCGCGAAGATTTTCCCGCTCGAGTGTCTTCTCGAGCAGTGGAGGCGCGAAAGCCGAAGCCCCGCCCCTGAAGAGGAGGTGCCGAGAAAAGACCAAGGGGGAGCGGGTGAGGAATGGCGGCATGTAACTAGTGCTGCAGCGTGCAGGGACGCCAGGACTCTGCCGAAACCCGTTCCTGGACGCCAACGTGGAAGGATGTGTTGGAAGATCCAGGCCCAGGCTGATTCCCTGAAGGAGCGGTGGATAGTCGAAGTGGAGGAACCTGCTGTGGCTGTGCGAGCACGCGAAGTGGAAGCAACCGTGGAGGAGCGGGTAAGCGACCCACGCCCCTATGTCCCCCAGGGACCGGCCGCTGCGGCTGAGGGACCCGGTCTGCCCCTACCCTCTATATCGCCTCCCCTGCTGCCTGTACCGGTTGCCGCTACTCCCCTGCTCGGTCCGCTGCCACCAACACCGGCAGCGGAGTCCGTTCTACCAGCCTGCAAAGACCCGCCTGCAGAAGACGCGAGCAGTCAACCCGCCATCGCTCCGACACCCGTACCAGCACCACGTCGCGCCTGCGTCCAGAAAGTACCAGAGACTTTGCATACATTTGTGGCTGAGTGAGTACAACCGTGCCATCCGGCACCGCGCTGCGCAGTCCAGGCGGCCCTGCACCTTGCCAACCCTGCCTCCCCGTCACCTCACCGGGCCCCTACCCACGGAGGGGGAAAACAACATCCCAGCTGCTCCCTACCATCGCTCCCGGGATCCCCGTCACCAGCAGCGGTGGTTCCCAACCTCACCATAACCCGTGGGTGGCGTCATGGACCAAATCCCCTAACCAAACTACCCCCTTTCACTCACGGGCGAGGAGCGCCGCTCGAGTCCCCGGATCCGGGCCAACCGCTCAAGCCACCGAGTAGCGGCAGCAGCAGCGCCGGACCCGAGCATTAGTGAGCGCAGCGCCCCGCCGCCCACGACACTATATCCGTTACTCTTTGACTTTGACTTTACTCTATTTTGCATCTCACCTTGTGAGTTTTGAGACCCCTCCAAGCATGTTTGGTGCTTAATTTTCAGCCACTAAATATGCTGGGATTGTCTGCAAATCACAATAATGCCACAGCCATCTTTGCTACTGGCATTATTGTGATTGGGAGGGGCAGTGAAAAAAAAGGTCATTAAAGCAGGAGAAATTACTCAGGACTTCCAGAGCAGCAGGATGTTTTTCAAGGGAGACACCCAATTTCTGCCTTCTCTTTTCCCCAGCAAGGAGGCAGGACTCCTAAGAAGACTCCCCCATGGAGTCCAGGGCTACTGACCCCAAGCCACATCAGCAGGGGGCAGGAAGGCATAGACTACAGCAATGGAGGAACCCAGGAGATCCACCAGAGTTGGTGGACTTCATCACTCAGTACAGCTCATGGTAAGGGGTCCATGGCTTCCCCAGAAACATTTGGGCAGAACAGCATCCGGCATGAGAAGTGTGGGGGGGTCATAGACTCCTGAGAAAGTGTGGGTACCTATACCACCTGGGTTACCCACATATTCAAAGAACATGAGTGAATCGGGGTGAAGATCAGCAGGCTATAGGAGGAGCTTAAGGAAGCCAGGTTCCAACATGACCATACTCATAGCAAATGGTGTGTGGACCTTGCAGCTCGGATACAGGAGCTAAAGGAGGAATTGGGGGCGACAGTGGCCCTCCATGAGGGGATTTTGAGGAATTTGGGTCCCTTCATGGAGAATTTTCAAAATGATAAGTGTTTTGCAGTCATGGCAAGGTTAATTTGGGATGATGGGGATTAGGTGCCCTGGTGGGGTTGCCCAGTTGGGGGGTCAAATCAGCTTGTGGGGTTGCTGTGACCTGTAATGCACTAGCTAGTTATTGCCCCACCCAGCTCCGGCCCACCTGCGATGCTCAGTCTGGGGTGTTGTAGGGGGATGGGGGAGGCCCCAAGCATGATGTCACACTGGGTGCTGACACCCTAATGGGCAGTTCTGCCTAGTTGAGGCGACAGAGCCCCAGCTGGTGACAATCCCAGAGTGACCCTGCATGCTGTGCCCTCTCCCTAAGTGGTGTCAAATGGTGCTGCCCTTGCTGGGGAAGTGCCCAGTAGTGTTCCCACGAAATAGCAACGCCCCTTATAGTAAAGACCCTCCTGGTAGAGAAGCCAGCAGCTGGGAGTCCAGCCCAATTTTGTGATGTCATTGGTGATGTCCATAGTATAAACTAGAAAAAAATTGCCGACACTTCCTCTTTTCATAGTCTGAACTGGTGCATACTGAACATGACAATATTCAAAAATAGCAGTTGCACTCAAGTAAAAGGAAGGAGAAAACACAAGAATGTAGATGGTGAATATTGGAATGTGAATACGCATTGCTGCTAAGAATATATGAAAAAAATTATTTGAAAAATATGAGTTACTTAGCAAATATAGGTGGCAAAATTTACTTGTGCCCAGATACCAATGTCAAGGTGTAACTCCCATCTGGGTCCTACTCTAAATGCTATGCCTCTCTTGTCCAAACTGAAAAATTATATGGGCTAGAATAGAAGCTGCAAAAGGAAAAATTAAAAACACCTGAAATAACTGGGAGTGCGCAGACAAAGGACATGACTCCATAATATAAACTAGAAAAAAATGCCAACACTTCCTAATCTCATAGTCTGAACTGGAACTGGTACATACTGAACATGACATACAATATTCAAAAATAGCAGTTGCACTCAAGTAAAGGGAAGGAGAAAAAACAAGAAAGTAGGTGATGAATATTGGAATGTGAATATGCATAACTGCTAAGAAAACATGAAAAATGTATTTGAAAAATGAGTTTGTTCCAGGGGAGATCTACCAGGGGCTGCCTAAGATCTGCCACAAGTGAGGTAGCCCCACACACTTTAATGCAGTATGTAAGGACATTATATGTTCTTTGTGTGGGCCTCATGGCCATCTTGCCGCAAATTGCAAGGACATTAGGTGTAACTTGTGTTGGGATCTTAGTCACCCGTTCAGCCGCTGTCCTCATTCCTTCACCAATGTGATCCGGAATCCAGGAAGGGTGCAGTATGGGTTTCAGAACACTGCAAGGGTAAGGTGACAAGAACACCATCAGGAGGAGAGGAGGCATGGGTTAATATCCCTTCCTCCAAAACCCTAGGTGGAGAGACTTGCAGCCCAAGGTTTCAGACAGTGAACTGGGTGAAGAGGCCAGGAGGTTGGACATTGAGGAGAAAGCCACAGCCTTGCAATTTTCGTCCAGTGAGGATCTGAACAATGCAATGGATTGGAAAAAGAAAAAGAAAAAGGGTAAGGGTAAAAAGAAGGGAGAGAGTAAAAAGAGCAAGACACCAGGGGTCTGTCCCTGGAGTGAAACTCCCTGGGGGAGCCCACCCTGTTCCAGAACACACATGAAGGGTCAGCTACTCCAACACTGGTGGGCTTCACCTACCAGTACCATGCTCTATGCCACATTTATCTCTCTCCCTCTGACGGGGAGTGAGAGGGTGCGGTACTGGAGTTTGTGGACAAGGGGCTCAGGGCTTCAGAGGGCGCTTGGCCTTTTTCATTCGGGGATGGCAGATGAGCCCCTGGGGCAGGAGGCTACACGGGATCCGCTGGACAAAAGCAAGAGAGTTAAGGAGGTTGTTGGAAGGATGGATATGAGTGTATGCTTGAAGAGGGGGAAGAGCACGTCCTTATCTGGAGAAGACCATATGTCTGGAATAAAGGTAGCTATGGAATTTGAACACCCATGATGGCTAAACTCACCCCATTGACGCTGGCAACCATAAATGTTGCCAGCATAAGGTCACATATGGCTAGAGTAAAGGGGGCTTTACACGCTACGATATCGCTAATGCGAACTCGTTGGGGTCACGGAATTGGTGACGCACATCCGGCTACATTAGCGATGCCGTTGCATGTGACACCGATGAGCAATTTTGCATCGTTGCAAAAACGTGCAAAATCGCTTATCGGTGACATGGGGGTCCATTCTCAAAAATCGTTACTGCAGCAGTAACAAGGTTGTTCCTCGTTCCTGCGGCAGCACACGTCGCTCCGTGTGACACCGCAGGAACGAGGAAGCTCTCCTTACCTGCCTCCCGGCCGCTATGCGGAAGGAAGGAGGTGGGCGGGATGTTACATCCCGCTCAACTCCGCCCCTCCGCTGCTATTGGGCGGCCGCTCAGTGACGTCGCTGTGACGCCGCACGGACTGCCCCCTTAGAAAGGAGGCGGTTCGCCGGTCACAGCCACGTCGCCGGGCAGGTAAGTATGTGTGACGGGTCTGGGCGATGTTGTGCGGCTCAGGCAACGATTTGCCCATGTCGCGCAACAGATGGGGGCGGGTACCCACACTATCGATATCACAACCGATATCGCAGTGTGTAAAGCCCGCTTTAGTCTTTATTTTCTAGGCCATCTTGATGATGACATTTTTTTTGCAGGAGACAAGATTGTCTAACTCAACACTGTTGAGGAAGGCAAGAAAGAAGTAGTTGAATGGTTTCTCCCATTGATCTTTTGCGGCCAAGCCATATAGCAGGGTGGCGGTTCGTTTTAAAACCGCAAATGTAACATGCCAACAGGCTATTGAGTTTGAAATGGGGAGGTGCCTGATTTTAGATATACCCAAGAAGGGACAGGAGCTTTGACTCTTCAATATTTATGGTCTACAGCCGAAGTGGGAGCGTAAAAGTCTCTTTATGAGGATTAAACCTTTTCTTTTTTGTAGCCTGCATGTAGTCTTTGGAGGGGACTTCAACAATGTCTTGAGATCCCAGGATAGGGGAGGTTCTGGAGACCGGATGGCATACGATAACATTGCACTAGATAATATAGTTAGTGAGGCTTGCATGTTGAATGTCTACTTAAGGAATAACCCAGATCACGTAGGGTTAATATACTTCAGAGTAGACTGATTAGATCAAAATAGACAGGTTTTATTTGAGGAAGGAGGCTATCTCTTCACCAATGTTGGTGGTAGAGGTAGAATTCTCTGATCACTGTTAAATTATGTTTTCTTTGAATGTTGCAGAAACCCCCCAGATGAAAAGAGGCATGTAGAAGCAAAATTTGTCACTCATGAGGAGAACAGCTGTGAGACAGTCTTTTGAGAATTTTTTTCAAGGCCAGGTGCCGTTGGTGGTCCTTTGTAACTGTGAGTCTGAGTGGTAGGTAGAGATGAGCAAACCTGTTTGATAAAGGTTTGCCAATTTTATTTTAGCCTTAGCTTGTTTGATCGGGCTTTCTCCAAAAGTTGGTAATGTTCTTTTTTCTTCGTTTTCTGCCCTCCAATGCTGGCCACATTTAGAAAAATACTTTTTTAGTAGCATGTTCTGCTTTTGAATAGGAGTGTGGTTCATTCTGATGTGGGAGGTGTAAAATCAATGGAGGAGGCGAGGGTTCTGGACCAGGAGAAGCCAAAGGCACACAGTGTTTTTTTTTCCTTTAACTTTATTTGTGGATGTTGCTGCAGCCAATCATGGCACAGCAAACATCCACATAGTTCAGACAGAAGGACTTCTGTGATAGGCTGCCTACGTAACATGTCTGTGTTCATATAAAATGCAGACATGTTGCGTCTACGCCACTTTGTAAATGTGAAACATTAGGGAAGCTGCTGCCGACGGTTCTTCTAGACAGTGAGCTTAGCTAGGTGTTTAATGAGAATACGTACGAGTAGTGTAGGGAAAGGTGTGTGCATGCCACAAATCGGCACATTTCATGATCGAAATAGGGGTACTTGAAGCGCCTGCTAAAGAGTTGCCAGTGAAGCATGGAAATAAGTATTGCTATGTATTACCGCCAGCTCAATTGTATGGAAACAAATTTAAACGCATTAGTAGTTAGCCATGTGTGGTCTAAAAAGTTGCTAGGGAAATATCTAAAAAGTGGTTCTTGGTAATTTGAATTGCCTGGTCAAAAATCTACAAACACAGTTATAGGTATTTTTACATGTTAATGCCTGGCCTAAAAAAGTTGCTAGGGAAGTACTGTATCTAAAAAGCAGTCTTTGGCAATTTTAATTGCCTGGTCAAAATTCTGCAAATGCAGTTATAGGTATTGTTACTTGTTAGTGCCTGGCTTAAAAAAGCTACTAAGGAAATATCTAAAAAGTGTTTCTTGGCAATTTTAATTGCCTGGTAAAAATTTCTGCAAACCCATTTATAGGTATTGTTACTTGTTAGTGGCTGGCCTAAAAAAGTAGCTAGGGAAGAATGTAAAAAGTGGTTCTTGTCAATTTTAGTTGCCTGGTCAAAATTCTGCAAAATACAATTATAGGTATTGATACTTGTTAGTGCCTGGCCTAAAAAGGTTGCTAGGGAAGTCTGTAACAAGTGGTTCTTGCCAATTTCAATTGCCTGCTGAAAATGACGCAAATACATTTATAGGAATTGCTTGTTAGCCATGCCTGGCCTGCTGTACATTTTTTAGGTAACTAGCTAAAAATGTGTTCTTCAAAATTTTAATTGCCGGCTCAAAATTACACAGTGAAACACATTTATAGGTATTCTTATTAGTGCCTGCTGAAAATTTGCTATTGAACAAACTAAAAAGGTCTTCTTGGCACTTTTCCATGTCTGCTCTAAATTACGTAGTGAAATGCATTTGTAGGTAGTGGTACTTTTTTAGTACCTTCACAATATTGCCAACTGAGGCAGGAAATAAATAAGTAATCTTTTGTGTCAGGTGTCTGACAGATGTGGGCTAGGTTTGCAAAACATCTGTTTGAAAGGGGAAGCGTACATTGACCATGAGTGGTAAGTCACGACGAGGTTGTCTGTCTTTGCTGTCTCTGATGAAAGTAGAACTGCTGGTTCAGGCCTTGTTCTAGGGCTTGTCCCAAGCAGCCATGTTGCTTAGTTGGCCTATTTGTAGTGTGTGCTAATTGTTGCCCCTTTTCCTGTTATCTGACCTTAATTTTTGGAAATGTGGATACTCCAAGTAGGTTCTTCAAGTTGGCTTTTGTCTGCAGTGCTAGGGATATTGGAGCACTAGCCCTACATCTGTCACTCATGCATCTCTTTATTTTTAAAATGAAAATGCCAGGCCGCATCCTGTGTGTAACTCAATCAGGCAGTGCTTAAATTAATGTGCATTGGAAAACACCGTCACACAACTGCAGAGTTGTGGACCACTATCCAGGCCCAGTTTGATCAATAGCTTTCTCAACGGAACCTTGAGCCAGGGAAGGCCATGTGCGATAATGGTACAAACCTGGTGGCGACACAATACTTGGGCAGCATCACACGTGCAATGTATGGCTCATGTGCTCAACCTGGGTGTACAGAAATATTTAGGGCACTATTCATATTCATGCCTAGATGAGCTGATGCACAAGGCATGGTCGTTGTGTGCTAACATTTTAAAATGAAAATGTCAGTGTTGCATGGACCATACCTTCCTGCAAGTGCAATGACACTATGGGTAAGTGGAGGAGAGGGAAGTAATTTATGCCACTGTCCTGCTGCCTCCCTGAAATGTTTCTACATTTCTAGACTCCAAGATGGGTCTCCAAGTTGTGTCTTGTCTGTACTGGCAGGGCTATGGGAGCACCAGTTCTACACCTGTCTCTCATCCAGCTCTTTATTTCTTTTTTCAATAGCCTAGGAAGCTAATGGCTATGCTAAAACAGTTTTGCTACAAGGCTATGTTCACACACTGCATCTTTTCTTAATCACAAAGGTGCAGCATTTTTGGCCTCAAAAAAATGCACTTGCGGAAAATCGCATAAAAAACGCATGCGTTTTTACTGCGTTTTTACTGCATTTTACCCAAAGCATTTTTTAGGTCAAATCTAGTGACTGGAAGGGCTCAAAAACGCTGGCAAAAACACAAAAATAATTGACATGCTGCATCTTGGCTGCATCTTTAAAAACACAGCCAAGATACAGCAAAAAAAAAATGCCCAGTGTAGACAGCAAAATAGAAATCTCAGACTTTTCTGGGAGAAGGAAATACATGCATTTAGTTGTATCTTTGTGACCTCAAAAATGCAGTAAAAAGGTGCAGTGTGTGAACATAGCCTTAAAGGGAAGGTGTCGCGGATTTTTATAATCCAAACAATGATTCCTTGTAAGATAACATGAAGTTATAATGTTATCTTGCAATAAATAAAGATGTCTTTCAGTTTTTATAAACTTTGAAAGCTGGCAATGGGGGCTGCCATGTCACATTCCAAGTTCTAGCACGACAGTGCAGCCTCAATTTACAGCACCTCATGGACATAGGGGATAGTAGTCGGATTCCGACCCCTTTAGTTCTGTTACTACTCAAATGGTAACGCCTATGTGGGCTGCCCAATTCCCAGCCGTGGGTGGGTTCAGCCGCCATTTTTCCATAGCCCACGCTTTTGGCTGGGCTGTATTTTTTCCCCCTACCGCCAGGATCTGAAGGAACAAGCAGCACCAGCTTCTGTCCTAACAGCTCCGCCTCCTAGAGTCCTAGAGAACAGAACCAGCCTTACCGACAGCTGAAGATCAGCGTTGATCGGTTGAGGGGCGGCGCTGATCTGTGGAGCAGCGTTCATCTGTGGAGGAGCGGCGGCGTGCAGCGGTGGAGAAACGGCGCTGATCGGTGGAGGAGCGGTGGAGAAACGGCGCTGATCGGTGGAGGAGCGGTGGAGAAACGGCGCTGATCGGTGGAGGAGCGGTGGAGAAACGGCGCTGATCGGTGGAGCAGCGGTGAAGGAGCGGCGCTAATCGGTGGAGCGGCAGCCTGCACCTGAAGATAATAAACCACAGGAGAGTGACTCACCCATCGGTAAGTAATACTGATATACAATTGACAGATAACACACATATACATACTGTTACACATCTACACAGTCAGATCAGAGCCCCCACATATATATATACACACACACACACACACTGTGGTTAGAGCCCCTTCCCCATATATATATAAATATGCTCCATCCGCCATGCTGCGCCCTCCCAAACGTGCTCCATCCGCCATGCTGCGCCCTCCCAAACGTGCTCCATCCGCCATGCTGCGCCCTCCCAAACGTGCTCCATCCGCCATGCTGCGCCCTCCCAAACGTGCTCCATCCGCCATGCTGCGCCCTCCCAAACGTGCTCCATCCGCCATGCTGCGCCCTCCCAAACGTGCTCCATCCGCCATGCTGCGCCCTCCCAAACGTGCTCCATCCGCCATGCTGCGCCCTCCCAAACGTGCTCCATCCGCCATGCTGCGCCCTCCCAAACGTGCTCCATCCGCCATGCTGCGCCCTCCCAAACGTGCTCCATCCGCCATGCTGCGCCCTCCCAAACGTGCTCCATCCGCCATGCTGCGCCCTCCCAAACGTGCTCCATCCGCCATGCTGCGCCCTCCCAAACGTACTCCATCCGCCATGCTGCGCCCTCCCAAACGTGCTCCATCCGCCATGCTGCGCCCTCCCAAACGTGCTCCATCCGCCATGCTGCGCCCTCCCAAACGTGCTCCATCCGCCATGCTGCGCCCTCCCAAACGTGCTCCATCCGCCATGCTGCGCCCTCCCAAACGTGCTCCATCCGCCATGCTGCGCCCTCCCAAACGTGCTCCATCCGCCATGCTGCGCCCTCCCAAACGTGCTCCATCCGCCATGCTGCGCCCTCCCTAACGTGCTCCATCCGCCATGCTGCGCCCTCCCAAACGTGCTCCATCCGCCATGCTGCGCCCTCCCAAACGTGCTCCATCCGCCATGCTGCGCCCTCCCAAACGTGCTCCATCCGCCATGCTGCGCCCTCCCAAACGTGCTCCATCCGCCATGCTGCGCCCTCCCAAACGTGCTCCATCCGCCATGCTGCGCCCTCCCAAACGTGCTCCATCCGCCATGCTGCGCCCTCCCAAACGTGCTCCATCCGCCATGCTGCGCCCTCCCAAACGTGCTCCATCTGCCATGCTGCGCCCTCCCAAACGTGCTGCTCCCATGCTGCTGTGGACCTGCTCCTTCCTTCCTCTGTGTCTCCGTGAGCTCCTGTAAGATCAGCGCTCATCTCTCCTAACATCCTCTGTGCTGCTGTGGACCTGCTCCTTCCTTCCTCTGTGTCTCCGTGAGCTCCTGTAAGATCAGCTTTCATCTCTCCTTTCATCCTCTGTGCTGCTGTGGACCTGCTCCTTCCTTCCTCTGTGTCTCCGTGAGCTCCTGTAAGATCAGCGCTCATCTCTCCTGACATCCTCTGTGCTGCTGTGGACCTGCTTCTTCCTTCCTCTGTGTCTCCGTGAGCTCCTGTAAGATCAGCTTTCATCTCTCCTGACATCCTCTGTGCTGCTGTGGACCTGCTCCTTCCTTCCTCTGTGTCTCCGTGAGCTCCTGTAAGATCAGCTTTCATCTCTCCTGACATCCTTTGTGCTGCTGTGGACCTGCTCCTTCCTTCCTCTGTGTCTCCGTGAGCTCCTGTAAGATCAGCTTTCATCTCTCCTGACATCCTCTGTGCTGCTGTGGACCTGCTCCTTCCTTCCTCTGTGTCTCCGTGAGCTCCTGTAAGACCAGCTTTCATCTCTCCTGACATCCTCTGTGCTGCTGTGGACCTGCTCCTTCCTTCCTCTGTGTCTCCGTGAGCTCCTGTAAGATCAGCTTTCATCTCTCCTGACATCCTCTGTGCTGCTGTGGACCTGCTCCTTCCTTCCTCTGTGTCTCCGTGAGCTCCTGTAAGATCAGCTTTCATCTCTCCTGACATCCTCTGTGCTGCTGTGGACCTGCTCCTTCCTTCCTCTGTGTCTCCGTGAGCTCCTGTAAGATCAGCTTTCATCTCTCCTGACATCCTCTGTGCTGCTGTGGACCTGCTCCTTCCTTCCTCTGTGTCTCCGTGAGCTCCTGTAAGATCAGCGCTCATCTCTCCTGACATCCTCTGTGCTGCTGTGGACCTGCTCCTTCCTTCCTCTGTGTCTCCGTGAGCTCCTGTAAGATCAGCGCTCATCTCTCCTGACATCCTCTGTGCTGCTGTGGACCTGCTCCTTCCTTCCTCTGTGTCTCCGTGAGCTCCTGTAAGATCAGCTTTCATCTCTCCTGACATCCTCTGTGCTGCTGTGGACCTGCTCCTTCCTTCCTCTGTGTCTCCGTGAGCTCCTGTAAGATCAGCTTTCATCTCTCCTGACATCCTCTGTGCTGCTGTGGACCTGCTCCTTCCTTCCTCTGTGTCTCCGTGAGCTCCTGTAAGATCAGCTTTCATCTCTCCTGACATCCTCTGTGCTGCTGTGGACCTGCTCCTTCCTTCCTCTGTGTCTCCGTGAGCTCCTGTGAGATCAGCTTTCATCTCTCCTGACATCCTCTGTGCTGCTGTGGACCTGCTCCTTCCTTCCTCTGTGTCTCCGTGAGCTCCTGTAAGATCAGCGCTCATCTCTCCTGACATCCTCTGTGCTGCTGTGGACCTGCTCCTTCCTTCCTCTGTGTCTCCGTGAGCTCCTGTAAGATCAGCGCTCATCTCTCCTGACATCCTCTGTGCTGCTGTGGACCTGCTCCTTCCTTCCTCTGTGTCTCCGTGAGCTCCTGTAAGATCAGCTTTCATCTCTCCTGACATCCTCTGTGCTGCTGTGGACCTGCTCCTTCCTTCCTCTGTGTCTCCGTGAGCTCCTGTAAGATCAGCTTTCATCTCTCCTGACATCCTCTGTGCTGCTGTGGACCTGCTCCTTCCTTCCTCTGTGTCTCCGTGAGCTCCTGTAAGATCAGCTTTCATCTCTCCTGACATCCTCTGTGCTGCTGTGGACCTGCTCCTTCCTTCCTCTGTGTCTCCGTGAGCTCCTGTAAGATCAGCTTTCATCTCTCCTGACATCCTCTGTGCTGCTGTGGACCTGCTCCTTCCTTCCTCTGTGTCTCCGTGAGCTCCTGTAAGATCAGCTTTCATCTCTCCTGACATCCTCTGTGCTGCTGTGGACCTGCTCCTTCCTTCCTCTGTGTCTCCGTGAGCTCCTGTAAGATCAGCTTTCATCTCTCCTGACATCCTCTGTGCTGCTGTGGACCTGCTCCTTCCTTCCTCTGTGTCTCCGTGAGCTCCTGTAAGATCAGCGCTCATCTCTCCTGACATCCTCTGTGCTGCTGTGGACCTGCTCCTTCCTCTGTATAACTGAGTACTATTATGAGATCATCACTCTCTAAATTAGGGAAATATGAAAACTGAGGCTGATATTCATTGATGTTTATTTAAATAAAAAAAAAAAATCAACGCTTTGTTCATTGATGAGGTTTTTGCATATTTATTTTTTTTTATTTTTTTTCCCCAGATATGCCTGGCTGCATAGTTAATAATTGCAATAGTCATACAAAAAAAAAAAAAAATAATGAAGGAATAATAATGCATGTGTTTCCACATTCATTGAAAAGAATCAGACTGTGGCTTCAGCAGACAGGCCAGTTTGCCAACATTGACACACTTTCTGAAAGAGTCCTGGCGGGTAAAAAGCATGACCAATTCAGAATGTGTTCAAAACACTTTGAAGAAGACTGTTACATATATGCATCTGACAGAAATAGAAGGTGTCTGAGGGATTCTGCAGTCCCAACTATTTTTCAAAATCAAAGTGCACTTCCACCGCCATGTAAAGTGTCAAGAGTATTTGATGAACACAACTATTTTATTGTGAACAAAAGCATAAGTAATGCAATTACTTCTACATCCACACAGCTTATGGAACAAAATGTGGAACGTAAAAGAAAATTGACAACTAACAATCAAATAACCGTAGAAAGCAATTGTGTCTTGCAAAGGAATGCTTCCACGAATACCTCTACATTACCATGTACGTTTAAACATCGTTGGACAAATACAACAAACGAAAAATTACAATGTTCACGTCATCATCGTGGGACCAATACAACTGTTCGACAGAAGGACGCATCAACTAACACCAAGATTGTTTGTATGGACGCCGGATGTCAGTTTCCTGATCCAAATGATGTTTTAGATAACACACCTATACAATTGGATCATTTTTATCCCTTGGGATTTTCAACACCTGTTCAAAAAAAAAAAAACACTTTCAAAGAAAAAGATGTCTCTTTGGAAATCAGCCAAGTATCTTCTGTGGATGTAAATGCAAGCAATGATCCGGAATTTGACCCTAACTCTGAAAGTACTTTGTTAGATTCCGAAGAAGATGAAAACATTCACTGCAATGAAGATAATATTGTAAGGCAAAAAAAATATCTAGTATTTGAATCCTGTTTAGAGGCTCTTTTATGCAAACTCAGTTGTTTTTGTGGTAGCCAAATTACTATTGATAAAAAATTTACCAAAGGAACAAATGTGTCTGTACAAGGCTTATGTTTTAATAGCCATAATTTTGAATGGCATAGTCAGCCACTGTTGGAACATACACCAGCTGGTAATTTACTTTGTGCAGCAGCCATACTTTTTACAGGGGCTAATTATAAAAAAATAGAACATTTGTTTTCCACAATTGGAATTCAATTTTTGTCTAAAAGTACCTACTTTCGTTACCAAAAAAGATTTCTATTTCCAGTAATTGATGTTCACTGGCAGAAAGAAAAAATGCAAGTGCAACAGTCTGTGAAGAGCAAAGCAACGTGTTTAATTGGTGACGGACAATGTGATAGTCCGGGTTATAATGCAAAATATTGCGTCTACACTTTCATGGACTCAAATTCACATAAAATTGTTGACTTTGAAACAATTCAGGTAACAGAAAGTGGGTCTTCAGTTGGCATGGAGAAACAGGCATTCCAAACATGCCTAAATAGAGTTTTGGATGATGGTGTAAATGTTCACATAATTGCCACTGATCGTCATGTCGGTATAAGAAAAGTAATGCGTGAAGAATACTCGGATATCGAACATGAATTTGATGTGTGGCACTACGCCAAGTCTATTCAATCAAAATTATTAGCAGTGAGTAAAAAGCGCAGTTGTGCGGATATATCAAAATGGATTGCTGCAATAAAAAATCATTTCTGGTACTGCTGTAGTACATCAACTGGAAATGTGAAGCTTATGCGTGAAAAATGGCTATCATTGCTGTATCACATTCAAAACAAGCATGAATTTGCGGGTGAATTAATAACAGAATGTGAACACAAAACATTAAATGACGACTATCATCAACACCTTTGGTTGTCACCATCATCGGCGTGTTTTCATGAGATTGCAAACATTGTAACTGACAAAAAATTACTAAATGATTTTAGTCATTTGTCACGGTACTGCCACACTGGTATCTTAGAGGTCTTCCACAGTTTTGTTTTAAAATATCGATCAAAAAGAATACATTTTTGCTTTGATGGGATGGAGGCAAGAACAAAACTGGCTATTTTGGCACACAATATGAACCAAGAACGATCGCAAGCTACAGTTAAAAAAGTGAATGCAAAGTCAGATCGTCACGGATGCTGTAGACACAGCTTGTACTACTCAAAGCTGAGCAAAAAATGGCAAGTAAAGAAAGTGTACAGCGAAATGTCATACACACATTTGTTTAAAATGTTTGTTGATGTTCTGAAGTTATGCAAAAATGAACTTGAGCACAACTGGCATTCACGATACCAGATGCTGCCTAGAAACATTGCCAAAGAACCACGGCCATGCAAACTTACGAAAGTTCAAGAACACATTTCTCGTTTTGGCAAAAAATAAAAATGTTATCTTTTCTGTGTACAACAGTTGTAAATAAAAAAGAAATTGTTTTACAATTGGATTGATGCCTTTTTATTTTTCAACCAACAAAACTTTTGTTTGCTACGACTGTATTTATTTTAATATATACAAGAAAAATAAGTCCAGCACTGAAAAAGGGACAAGAAAAAGTAGAATCCAGATGTTTTTTGCTCTGTATTAATTTTTATTCTTTTGATTATTGCTACAATTTTTTTCTTTTTATGTCCATCAGTAATAATGGTATCAACGTTTCGACAGAATGTGTCTTTTTTTCCAAGACTGTCAGTAGGGACAAGTGAAAAGCAGAGAAAAAGCAATTGAATACTTATTTGACTCGATGAAAAGCGAAAGCACTATGTACAGGGATCAAAAGAATAGGTGAAACGCCTTGTGAAGTACAAAACCAGAAGAAACATCCAGAATATGGCGTTATGCAATTTGCTATGCAGATCGTAAACAGAAGAGGAAGTAAGGGGGTGGCAGCACCAGAAGGGGTGTATACAAAAGGGGGCTAGTATATACTTCAAAGAAATCTGACAATACAAAGTGTATATGTGTATCCAGGGATAAGTAACCTGATGTGGTATGATGAAGCCAAAAAAAAAGAAGTATACCTTTGCAGGATATGTGGTAAAGGAGATACAAAGTAACTCTCGGACCACGTCAAACTGCGATTAAAAAACAATCAAGAAAACCTGGCCAGAGTGAGCTCCACTGCTTTGTGTGCACTACAAGATGCAAAATGCACATTGAAGGAACATGAGCAAATGAGGACAAAAATCCACCTGGTAAATGGCAATGCAAAAAAGCCGGTGAATGCTGTATAGGAGCAAGTCACTTGCTCCAGAAACAGCAGTCACCTGCTCCTTTCCTACTTCATCATACCGCATTAGGTTACTTATCCCAGGATACACGGACCCTTTGTATTGGCAGCGTTCTTTGAAGTATATACTAGCCCCCTTTTGTATACACCCTTTCTGGTGCTGCCACCCCCTTACTTCCTCTTCTGTTTACCATTTGCATAGCAAATTGCATAACGCCATATTCTGGAGGTTTCTTCTGGTTTTGTACTTCACAAGGTGTTTCACCTATTCTTTTGATCCCTGGACATAGTGCTTTCGCTTTTCAATGAGTCATTTACGTGTTCAATTAGTTTTTGTCTGCATTTCACTTGTCTCTACAGATTCTGTCGAAACGTTGATACTGTCTATTAACACCATTATCACTGACAGACATAAAGAAATAAAAAAATATTGAGCAATCAAAAGAACAATAAAAATAAATACTGAGCAAAAAACATTTAGATTCTACTTTTTCTTGTTGCCCCGTTTTGAGTGCCAGTTATTTTTCTATTATTAGTGTTTGTTTTTTTTCTTTCTCCTGAGCACCGCTTTACAGTTGAGTCAGGCCTTCCCTGATTTTAAATGTACAGACATATTGCCAAAAATTATAAACAATCCGAACTTGGCAACTATGGATTTAGCTGTCAGCCATTTAGCTGTCGGCCATATCGGAAGCACAGTAATCAACTATATGTTGAAAACCCTAGTAGTTTACAGATACTTCGGGGAAGATTTTTCAAACTTTTTTGACCGCACATGCAGGAATCGGTCTTCTTTTCATTGGACATACAAAGAATACATATATACGCACTCACGCACGCATGCACATATACAGGTACATGCATATATACCCATACATACATATACATACACACATATATACAAACACACATCCATATATGTGTGTGTCTGTGTATAATATACCTTTTTTTTCAGACTATAAGACGCACCGGATCATAACACGCACCCTGGTTTTAGAGGAGGAAAGTAAAGTTGGTCATGACACAGTTATGGGGCGAGGATCTGCTGCTGACACGTATGGGGCTAATGTCCCCAAATGTCCTGCTAAGGTACCCCATCCTGATAATGATCCTCCTGCCTTGTATATGTACCCCATCCTGGTATATGCCCTTATCCTGCTATATACTGTCATCCTGCTATATACTGTCATCCTGCTATATACTGTTCACATACCCCCCCCCCCATCCAGCCTGTTCACATACCCCCCCCCCCATCCAGCCTGTTCACATACCCCCCCCGTCCAGCCTGTTCACATACACCCCCCCCCCCCATCCAGCCTGTTCACATACACCCCCCCATCCAGCCTGTTCACATACACCCCCCCCCCATCCAGCCTGTTCACATACACCCCCCCCCATCCAGCCTGTTCACATACACCCCCCCCCCCCATCCAGCCTGTTCACATACACCCCCCCCCCCATCCAGCCTGTTCACATACACCCCCCCCCCCATCCAGCCTGTTCACATACACCCCCCCCCATCCAGCCTGTTCACATACACCCCCCCCCATCCAGCCTGTTCACATACAACCCCCCCCCCCATCCAGCCTGTTCACATACTCCCATCCTGCTATATGCCCCCATCGTGCTCATATACCATCCTGGTATATAGCCTGTATCCTATAGCACAGAGAAAAAAATAAACGTTTATACTCACCTTTTCCTCACTCCCTGCAGCACCGATCATATCTTCCTCTCTGGCACGCTGACCTGTGTGTGTGGAGCCGTTCCCCTGTAGCACGCGATGTCTTCCTGTCTGTGCCGATCAGCTGACCAGCTCAGCACAGATCAGCTGACCGGCACAGATCAGTTGACCGGCACAGACAGGAAGTCATCGCGTGCAGCAGGGGGGCGGCTCCACACACGGGGACGGGTGAGTGCACTGATTCACTGCACCCCGCGCTGGTAATGATGCGCTGGGTTCAGTGAATACAGCCGCACATGATCACTCCAGGCTGTAATTGCCATGGGTGATCATGCGGCCGGCTCTTTACTATGCGCGCGTCCCCGCTCGTCCTCCCGCCCACCTGTCAGCGCCGGCTTCAGCGCTGAGAGATGGGCGGGAGGATGGGCGTGCATATGTAATGAGCGGGCCCACGTGGTCACGGCAGGCGCTGCTACAGCCTGCTCGTGCCCCCGATGACCCGCAGCACCCTCATTGCCGGCCGCAGCCCCATAGTCAGACCATAAGACGCACCCCCAACATTTGGGGGAAAAAAGTGCGTCTTATGGTCCGAAAAATACGGGGTGTGTGTATGTATATATGTATATATATATATATATATATATATATATATATTATACAGACACATACACGTGCAAAGAGCAATGTCTATTTTAAAAATGAGTGAAAGCACACATTTCCCATTGTAAACAAAGTTTAATGTAAGATTACTAAATGTTAGAATATGTTTATCGCTATCATCTGTTGTTGCTTTTAATTCCCAATTATATTTTAAATCTCGTAACAATAAACTTTTTTCTTTCATGAACATAAATTCTCATGGTGAATATTTTACTAAAACAAAACAAAAGTGAGATATTTATTTGTTGTTCCTTATGTTTGACAAAATCTTGCATTAGCTGTCTGCCATATCAGAGGCACAGTAGTCAAATGCTTTGAGAAAGCCCATGTACTGTCCAGATTCCTCAGGAAAAACTTCTCTGACCCTTTTGACGGCACAGGAAGGAATAGGTCTTCGTCTCTTCGGCCCCAGATAACCATGCACCCACATTGTAAACATTCGGTAAGCAGCTTTCCTGTAATTTCTAGAAAAGATATACAGTAGATGGTTAGCATATACATATAAAAGAGAATTGGCCGTTTCTATTTCACAGGATAAAAAAAGTTTTTTTACCTATTCTCCAGTGGAGGCAAAGGAGCATTACCAAAGTTTCTATAAATTTCACAAATTTTTAACTGATCCTGGTTGAGACATAGTTCGGAAAACATTTTGTGTTCAGTGATGCATGACAATATTTCCTCTTCCTCTTCCATTTTGCAGGTTGCATTATGAATGTTTTTACAGCAAATACATTCCTCCATAGTTTGCAATTGAATACACTGCCCACAGCTACACCACATTGCAACATCTGGAACAACCTGAGCTGCTGTTGGCTGGTCTCCTTTTTTTGGGGGCTGGAGAAACAATATGTGGTTTGGGTCTTGAAAAGCTTGGCTCATCTCCCGAAGCTCCCTGTACAATTCTTCTCTCTAAAAACAATGTTACATTATTAATGAAATTGAAAAACATTGATTTACCAAAACAAAGGCAAAGGTACAAACCTCTTTTGCTCTTTTTGCTTTCTGTTCTTCTGTATATTTAGGTATTCTTCTTTTTACGCGACTTTTGATGGCATCAACACAATTTCTTGGTCTTTTGCTCGCCATTATATTATTCTATAAAATAGTCAACAGAAAATCTACAGTTCTGTCGTGGCTAGCAAAGTATTGTCCAAGCTGAGATGTTATGTGCCGGCTTCCTAGCTGACGTGACGTGTGCCTCCTTCCTAGCTGACGTGACGTGACCCTCCTTCCTAACTGACGTGACCCTCCTTCCTAGCTGACGTGACGTGAGCCTCCTTCCTAGCTGACGTCACGTGAGCCTCCTTCCTAGCTGACGTCACGTGAGCCTCCTTCCTAGCTGACGTCACGTGAGCCTCCTTCCTAGCTGACGTGACGTGAGCCTCCTTCCTAGCTGACGTGACGTGAGCCTCCTTCCTAGCTGACGTGACGTGAGCCTCCTTCCTAGCTGACGTGACGTGAGCCTCCTTCCTAGCTAGCTAACGGGACGTGTGCCTCCTCCCTAGCTGAGATGGCGCACGCCTCCTTTGTACCTATGTATGGACGGCGGGAACAAGGGAAAGTCAAGAGTGAAGAATTTTATATTTTATTTTAAAAAATATGTAAAACAACATTTATATTTATTGACATGTTCATACATATAAAAAGACATACAGAAAAATGACAGATTCAATATTTTTTGTGTTTAGAGCAATACAATGTTAGGAAATGCACATCATATATTCGAGTGCTTTGGACCTGGGGTATTTTTTATTGTTTCTTTTGGTGTGAGGGGGGGGGCAATAAAATGGTGAATGACGTCACGTGACGGGTGCCTCCTTCCTAGCTGACGTGACGTGAGCCTCCTTACTAGCTGACATGTGAGCCTCCTTTATAACTGATATGTTGTGTGCCTCCTTCCTAGCTGACGTGACGTGAGCCTCCTTCCTAGTTGACGTGAGCCTCCTTCCTAGCTGACGTGACGTGTGCCTCCTTCCTAGCTGACGTGAGCCTCCTTCCTAGCTGACGTGACGTGTGCTTCCTTCCTAGCTGAGATGGCGCACGCCTCCTTTGTACCTATGTATGGACGGCGGGAACAAGGGAAAGTCAAGAGTGAAGAATTTATATTTTATTATGAAAAAATATGTAAAACAACATTTATATTTATTGACACGTTCATACATATAAAAAGACATACAGAAAAATGACAGATTCAATATTTTTTGTGTTTAGAGCAATACAATGTTAGGAAATGCACATCATATATTGGAGTGCTTTGGACATGGGGTATTTTTTATTGTTTCTTTTGGTGTGAGGGGGGGGGGCAATAAAATGGTGAATGACGTCACGTGACGGGTGCCTCCTTCCTAGCTGACGTGACGTGAGCCTCCTTACTAGCTGACGTGACGTGAGCCTCCTTACTAGCTGACGTGACGTGTGCCTCCTTCCTAGCTAGCTAACGGGACATGTGCCTCCTCCCTAGCTGAGATGGCGCACGCCTCCTTTGTACCTATGTATGGACGGCGGGAACAAGGGAAAGTCAAGAGTGAAGAATTTATATTTTATTATGAAAAAATATGTAAAACAACATTTATATTTATTGACATGTTCATACATATAAAAAGACATACAGAAAAATGACAGATTCAATATTTTTTGTGTTTAGAGCAATACAATGTTAGGAAATGCACATCATATATTGGAGTGCTTTGGACCTGGGGTATTTTTTTGGGGGGGGAGGGGGGGGTAATAAAATGGTGAATGACCTCACCTGACGTGTGCCTCCTTCCTAGCTGACATGATGAACTGCTGAGGACTGCTGTATTGATGCTATGCAATCCATGTCGGTACTCCAGCTGACAGTAACACCGTTTACTTTTAAGCTGCTGTTACTCTCAGCTGAGTAGTACTGCCATAGATTGCAGGCATATAGTATGGGGTGAATACTCATCCCCCGTCTCCCTTTATAACAATTGTGCAACCTGTATAAAATAATAAATCTTTATAGTCACCAGATCCCCATGCCACCTCTGTCAGAATGAGCACCGCTCAGCCCCAAAGTAAGTGAGACAGTCTTCCATGACCTGTGTAGCCCATGTGACCCGCGACCAGTCAGCACCCGGAATCCAGTATGTCCCAACTCTGGGTGTTTGGTTTCAAATCACATGGGCGCTTTTCAAACGTCCTCAAGCAGTTACTGTCTGCAGGATGATGGCTGCTTGTTCTGACATCGGAGTCCGTTGAGTGTGAGGATTTATAAATTTTAAACACTGTGAACAAACAGAATAACGGGGAACGGGGGGGGGGGGGGGGTCACTATTACCCATGTACTATTTGCCTGCAATCCATTGTGGGGTGAATATTGTTTTTTCAGTAAAGCTGGGTTCACACTAAGCGACAGCGACAACGACGTCGCTGTTACGTCACCATTTTCTGTGACGTAACAGCGACCTTGTAAGTCGCTGTTATGATCGCTGCTTAGCTGTCAAACACAGCAGAAGCAGCGATCCTAACGTCGCTGTGCTACATGTGCAGAGAGCAGGGAGCCGCGCACACTGCTTAGCGCTGGCTCCTTGCTCTCCTTGCTACAGTATACATCGGGTTAATTACCCGATGTGTACTGCAGCCACATGTGCACAGAGCAGTAGCCGGCGCTGGCAGCAAGAGCGGAGGCTGGTAACGAAGGTAAATATCGGGTAACCAGGGAAAGGTCTTCCCTTGGTTACCCGATGTTTACGCTGGTTACAGCTTTCCGCAGCGGCCAGACGCCGGCTCCTGCTCCCTGCTCGCTTCATTTCGTCGCTCTCTCGCTGTCACACACAGCGATGTGTGTGTCACAGCGGGAGAGTGACGACCAAAAAATGAAGCTGGACATCCAGCAACGACCGGCGACCTCACAGCACGGGCCAGGTCGTTGCTGGATGTCACACACAGCGACGGGACGTCGCTGCAACGTCACAGAAAATGGTGACGTAGCAGCGACGTCGTTGTCGCTGTGTGTGACACCAGCTTAAGAGCCTTGAGGACCTTGAAAGGGGCGAACAATGGGAATAACCTATACACACCCCTCACTGCGTCCTATTTTCGGAGGTTTGGCTTATATAGCACCAAATCCCCGAAAATCATCACCGGCTTATGAGTGCGTACTATTTTTGGATACATATAAAAACCCATACAGAGAAATGACATTGGTTACTACAGATACAATGAGTTTTCTGTTTAAAACAATACAATGTTCCAAAAAGCAAATTGAACGATTGTGTTTTGCCCGTAAACACGTGCGCCTCCTTTCTAGCTGACCCGATGAGCGCCTCATTGCTAGATGAGGTGACATGCGCCTCTTTTGTAGCCATCTATGGGACGGTGGCAGAAAGGGAAGATTTTTTTTATTAGCATGGAATGTGAAACAACATTTATATTTGAAATGTTCAAACATATAAAAAGACATACAGAGAAATTACATAGGTGACTACAGATAGTTTCTTTTTGTGTTTGAAGCAATACAGTGCTAGGAAATGCAAGTTGAACGATTTTCTCTGACCCCAGTTAGCTCTCTGTCTCAGACCACAGCCACCATTCTGTCCCAAGTTAGTTATGTGTCTCTGCCCACAGCCAGCTCTGTGCCTCTGGCCCAAGCTCTGTGTCTCCTCCCTTTCCTTATACACTAGTTTGGTCTCTGCTCCACACTACTTCCACCACCCCCTTCCATCATATTTTTGCCTGTGCAGTAAAAAATCATGCCTGGCAATTCACCACAGCAGCCCTGCTGCTACTGAATTCAGTGTTACCTGATTTCCACGATCAGTCAGCTCTGTTGTTCTCCTCACTGCACACTTCCTGTTTTCAAGCAGTCACCAAGAAAATGGAGATGCACTGTGTCTCCAGCATTGTTTATGCCCACTCCCCTTTTGGGTGTAGTATAACACCCAAAAGGGAGGGAAATAATGATGTCACTAGTTTCTGCAGAGATAATGCAGCTAAGGTAATGCTGGAAAGATTTACCATAGCTCCTTCAGAGCTACACAGGAAGAAGCTCCCCCTAGCTGCAGATATAAGTAATTTTTTATTTCAATCAATATTTTTCTTATTGTACAATTTTACAAATAGCACAAAAAAAGCATTAAACAATTTGAAATAATATTCTAATCTTATTTTCACAAAAAGAAATAAAATGAAGAAAATGACGACACCTTCCCTTTAAATATATTTTTGCTGTTTTGAAAGCTTTTCGATCCCCCTACGAGGTGTTTGGCCTCCCATTGAATCCAATGGGGTTCGGATAGGTTCAATAAAGGTTCAAAGTTCGGTTTTATTAATGTTCGGCAAACACACCTCTTGTTTGGTTTAGTTTGACAAATCGAACCTCAAGTGGTTTGCTCATCTCTAGTGGAGGGAGATGTTTAATTGGTAGTGAGTTTCTTCCAACAGCTATCCAACCTCAGAAGCCTGAACAGGAAGCGCCTGTATCAGAGCCTGAGGAGGAAACTCGAGAATCTTGAGGTGACTGTGAGGAGAGCGCCAGACTGAAATCCTTGCTAAAGATTTGTCTGTATGATAAGCATACAGTGCTGGCCAAAAGTATTGGCACTCCTGCAATTCTGTCAGATAATACTCAGTTTCTTCTTGAAAATGATTGCAATCACAAATTGTTTGGTATTATTAACTTCATTTAATTTGCTTGCAATGAAAAAACACAAAAGAGAATGAAACAAAAATCAAATCATTAATCATTTCACACAAAACTCCAGACAAAAAATATTGGCACCCTTAGCCTAATACTTAGTTGTACAACCTTTAGCCAAAATAACTGTGAACGACCGCTTCCGGTAACCATCAATGAGTTTCTTACAATGCGCTCCTGGAATTTTAGACCATTCTTCTTTGGCAAACTGCTCCAGGTCCCTGAGATTTAAAGGGTGCCTTCTCCAAACTGCCATTTTGAGATCTTTCCACAGGTGTTCTATGGGATTCCGGTCTGGACTCATTGCTGGCCACTTTAGTAGTCTCCAGTGCTTTTTATCAAACCATTTTCTAGTGCTTTTTGAAGTGTGTTTTGGGTCATTGTCTTGCTGGAAGACCCGTGACCTCTGAGGGGAGACCGAGCTTTCTCACACTGGGCCCTATATTATGCTGCAAAATTTGTTGGTAGTCTTCAGACTTCATAATGCCATGCACACGGTCAAGCAGTCCAGTGCCAGAGGAAGCAAAGTCACCCCAAAACATCAGGGAACCTCCACCATGTTTGACTCTAGGGACCGTGTTCTTTTCTTTGAATGCCTCTTTTTTTTTTCCTGCAAACTCTATGTTGATGGCTTTTCCCAAAAATCCTACTTTTGTCTCATCTGACCAGAGAACATTCTTCCAAAACGTTTTAGGCTTTCTCAGGTAAGTTTTGGCAAACTCCAGCCTGGTTTTTTATGTTTCGGGGTAAGAAGTGGGGTCTTCCTGGGTATCCTACCATACAGTCCCTTTTCATTCAGACGCCGACGGATAGTACGGGTTGACAGTTGTACCCTCGGACTGCAGGGCAGCTTGAACTTGTTTGGATGTTAGTCGAGGTTCTTTATCCACCATCCGCACAATCTTGCATTGAAATCTCTTGTCAATTTTTCTTTTCCTTCCACATATAGGGAGGTTAGCCACAGTGCCATGGGCTTTAAACTTCTTGATGACACTGCGCACCGCAGACACAGGAACTTTCAGGTCTTTGGAGATGGACTTGTAGCCTTGAGATTGCTAATTCTTCCTCACAATTTGGATTCTCAAGTCCTCAGACAGTTCTTTGGTCTCTTTTCTTTTCTCCATTCTCAATGTGGTACACACAAGGACACAGGACAGAGGTTGAGTCAACTTTAATACATGTCAACTGGCTGCAAGTGTGATTTAGTTATTGCCAACACCTGTTAGGTGCCACAGGTAAGTTACAGGTGCTGTTAATTACACAAATTAGAAAAGCATCACATGATTTTTCAAACAGTGCCAATACTTTTGTCCATCACCTTTTTTATGTTTGGTGTGGAATTATATCCAATTTGGCTTTATGACAACTTTTATTTTTTTCCATTGAAGACAAATTAAATGAAGATAATAATACCACAGAATTTGTGATTGCAATCATTTTCAAGAAGAAACTAAGTATTATCTGTCAGAATTGCAGGGGTGCCAATACTTTTGGCCAGCACTGTATATCTTAGGTTTTTGAGAGCGATTTTAGAAAGCACCACTTGCCTGACCCTTACAGTAAATGCAAGATGTCAGTGAGTAATAAGATGGTGTTTGGTCTAAAGGATAGTGCGGGATCTCTGATAAGGTCAAAATCAGGGATCCTGGAAATCATCAGATCCTACTATGCTCACCTCTTGAGTAGGAAGGAGCTGAATCAAGAAAAGATATTGGTTTTCCTGGCAGAGCCTGCCCATATACCAGGAGTAGACCCCTTGCTTGATGACTTGGTTGAGGGGATCAAAGAAGGGGAATTGAGACTGTCAATTGATGGGCTTAACATCCGAGTTCTACAAGATCTTTAAGAACTCTTTGGTACCCTTGTTGACTCCGGTTTTTAATGAGTATTTTTCTTTAGGCACTCTGCCGAAGTCAATGAGTTGATCAGCTTTGATTCTTCTGTCAAAGGGTAATGATCCATTGCACATTGAGAATTGGAGGCCCATAGCACTTCTCAATGTACACAGAAAGTTTCTGGCTAAGGTGCTTTTCAAAAGGCTGATAAAATTAGTAAACCAACTTCTTTTAGAGGACCAGCACAAAACTGTTCCTGGCCATAGGGATTTAAGTGCTGTTCTTGGTATCTGGGAGGCTGTGGAGCAGGATATGGCAAGTCTATGGAAGGGGTATATGCTGTCTCTGGATCAGGCAATAGCCTTTGACCTGGTCGATCACGAGTACCTCTGATCCACTCTCCTGAGGTATGGTCTGTCGGGACATTTGTTGACTGGCTGAATGTATTGTATGGAGGGGCTGAGATTTTCCCACTGGTGAATGGTTGGCTTAGACGACCTTTTGTGGTCGAGTCCGGTGTTTGTCAGAGAGTGGACCATTGGAAGGGTTGGACTTTGACCTTGAGGGAAAGGGTAAGTCTGTGCAAAGTTTTCCTGCTGCCCTTGTTAATCTATCTAGGCAGTATAAGAATCTTGCCAGAGCCTCTATGGATCTAGGTTTACAGTCTGTTTTTTCAGCTGTTCTGTCAAAACAGACTGAAGCTAGTCAAGTGAGAAGTTACTTACCATACAATGAGACTAGGGGGGGGGGTAAATATGGTCAATCCCGGTGTGTTCCTTGTAGACACCTTTTTTAATGCAAACAACTCAAACCTCTAGAAATAGAAGGCTCTTCAGTGGGTATTCTTCTGAAGTGGGTGGTTTCAGTTCTTCTTCCAGGAATGGGAGACAGGAGGGCATATGAAGGACTTTCAGACACCACATGGACATCTCCCATCTTATGGTATCCCAGTTCTGAAGGTCATTTGCCAGTGGGCTTGGGAGTGTGGGAGATAAGGACTCTGTCAAGGAGCTTACTTTATGAGAGGATCTTGTCAATGCACTTCCAAAAACCCCTGGTCTTCAGGGACTGACCAAGTCAGGATCTGGAGGTGGAGTTAAGGATATTGAACTCAAAGAGGATCCCCATGAAGTTTTGGGACTTGACTTGGTGCTGTTTCCATGCTTAGCTATATGTGAGGGAAACGCTGAAGTACAGGAACTCTGAGGACCGGAATTGTCCTCGTGAGAGTTGTGCTGGAAAGCATCGAGCACTTTTTGCTTCAATATCCGTTTAATATAGATTATATTATAGGTTTACCAGAGGATGGATGCTTTTCTTAGCTAGCTTGAGCTCGCTACTCTGTGCTAAGCTGAGTGGGCCTATGGGGCATTTGGAGATCTTGGTGGTCAAGACCAGACCAATTTATTCTTAGTGTAGTAGCTAGATGCTTCACATGCAATGCACAATGTTTAGTGTAGACGGGAAAAAACTGTGGGCCTAACACAAGCTCAGAAAACTATCTTGAACTTTGTGGCCAGGATGGATCAGGGGTGGTGGGTTATTTTCTTCGACTAATATATATATATATATATATATATATGTGTGTGGTCTTGCTGTGAAGAACAAATAAATAAATAAAATATAATAAATGATATATTTTTTATATATAATAATGTGAATTTTGAGTTGCACTGCTATTGTGTTTATTATATGTGATTTATTAATAGATTTTCTTTTTTCTAGTATGGGTTGGGGTAAGTATTGTGGGAAAGAATCACGTCTTTATTTCATCATGCAGACACAGAGAATGACATGACCAGCACTACGCGTTTCAGGTGAAAACACTCACCCTTAATCATGAACATATATAATAATAAATACTGAGGCAAGGAATTAACAGGCATTTTATTGTGTTTTAGGATAGAAACAGCTCAGCAACAGTGTTAGAAAGAGAAAACCGTAAAACACTGAAGAAATACTCAAGACAGTAATATGTTGCACAACTGAAATAGTGTAGAAGATTAATATAATATTCGTAGCTGGAGAAAACTACATGAACTACTACTACATGAACTACTCATTCAATAATCATCAGTTGATCTAATGCCGCTATGCAAAAACTTAAATATCTGAACATGAGGTTCTTGATTTAACATTCCGATCAGACTGTGTGAAGCCCACTGCCATGCAAACCTCTGAGTGGGTCCCTAACTTATATGAAGCCTTAAAAATTGCGGCATCACATGTCAACCACCGCAGCAACGAGAGTGCACCAGCATGGCAGGTGTGACCTGGAGTCTTGGGAACTCATCCTTGCAAAATTGGTGGTGTGAGGTACCAGGTCACCTGCCCTGCTGGTGCAATGTCACTGCGGTGGTGGTTGGTGTACAGCGCCACATCTGTTAAGGCATAAATTATGTAGTGACCCACTCAGAGGTTCGCTGTGACGTGGCAGTGGGCTTCATATAGTCTAATCAGAATGTTAAACTAAGAATCTCATATTCAGTTGTTTACATTTTTGCCTAGCAAGATTAGTTTAACGATTTTTGGGTGTGTGGTCCATGTCTTTTTCTTCAGCTATTACTCTATATAATAGTCTGCAAAGAAATAGAGATTCAATTGATAGTGGTCATGAGAGAGATAGAAAAGAGCTAACAGCAGCGAAAGGCTCGGTGTGATTGATCACTGTAATAGCACATTCACATGACTGTATTTTTGGTCAGAGTGCTATCTGTGAAAAAAATGGACAGTACTTGGACAAATCTTATTCAATGTTGCAGTGCAGATGACTGATTTTTTTCACTGAAAGAATCTGTGATTAAAAAAAATTGCAGCATGTTGCAATTTTTCTCTGAAATTGGGTGAGACTCACCCAGTTAAGTCTATGAGTGTGAGAAAAAAAGTTAGATGCCACAGTATAGCTTCCTAATTTAAAAGATACATTACAATCCCATAACATAAGAAAAGTGATTGATTAATATCTGCTGCTTAAAATTGGATTGCGCATGGATCACAAGTGAGGAAAAGATCGTCTCACTTTTAGCATAAAAATCTGACCTTATTTTTGTTATAGTGTCATGTGACCCTGACCCTATGGGGTAGTTGCCATCTATCCTACTGTATTCGAGTTCAATTAAACATTTATTTTTCTTCATTCTAAATGCATATGCACTAGAAAGCAGCAGCAGTGCCAGCACAAATTTTTTTACAGATAAAAAAAATAACATTTAAATCCGTGTCAGTCAGAGATATTGTGTTTTTACATTTCTTGTGCAAACCTTTTTGCAAAGACGGGGAAGAATTGTTTTTAATAATGCCGGAGAAAAAGTCCCAATATCCAGACATGGCAATGAATACCTCACAAATAGTACGTATTTTATTTTATTTTATTTTTACACAAATGGTTTACTAATTAAATTATTAATCAGTGCATGCTACAGCAATACAGTAAACCTTTGTAGCAGCTTGCTTTTTGGACATGTACCTACCTGTCATTCCTTATTTTACATTTTGGGAATGAAGTTACATTTTCTGAAAAAAACAATACCATTTTAAATGACATTTAATTTTGCATGTCTGGTTTTCCATACCTCAAACCATTTTTTCTAGCTCAATTAGACAGCTATACTCGCCACACCTATATTGCGGCCTGCTGCCTCAATTTGCTCTCTGTTCATGTACCTACCTTCCTAACACTTCTTAGTACCCGCCTTTTTTAGCGTAAGATGACACTTTAGAGTAGAAAAGATTTATTAAAGTTAAATAAAATAATGTATGGTAAAAGAAAAGTGGCAATGGGCGAGATAGTGTGCATGAAAAAGAAAATTATGCCACAGCTAAGAATGTGGGGCCTCTAGCAACAACAAAAGCACCATCACCCCCACATGAGCCACCTGAACAGTATTACTACCAAACATAGGTCACAATTGGCCTATTTTCCCAACAACATGTATCGCTGAGGAAGAAGTGAAAGGTTGTATGTAATATTTGCCGCATCAATTATAGCAGGAAAATGTTATCGCCTACTGCGGCAACATCAGATTGAGTCAGTATTCTGCACAGAACGGTCTCACTGATCGCAGATTACGAATAGAAATCATTTTTTAAATGGTCAGTCTGCCGTAGTATTAAATGGGCTGTTGGTTACTAACATGTTACCATCCATTTCTATAGAGGTAACTTTGACATTACTAAGGATTTGTTTATTATAAAAAGCTTCAAAGAGATTAGATAGTAGATACATGCTAAGATATATCAGTGTTGCACACAAATCATTAGGGCATTTAGATACTTTGCAATTCGCAGCAATTGATTTGTTGCAATTTGAATTTTTTGCAAACATTAGTTGAACCTGATGAATGTGAATTTCAAAAGATTTGAAAACAGCATTCATTAACCTCTTTCTGCAAAAGGATGCCACTCATTGTTTGGATTGCAAGCAGTTTACAGTAATCTGCTATAGATTTGTGTCTCAGGAATGGAACACACACAGGAGTTATGTGTGTGCCATATGCAGTAGGAGCCAGTTGTTATACACAGATAATTTCCAACTATACACTGGAGTTCAAAATTAGTCAACAATGTATGAGCACTTTCTTTTTTTCAAAAATAATGTAATCTACATTGATCAACATTTGAAGAAGGTTTTTTGTAAGGGGTACACCATGTCACTAGAACAGTGTTTTACAAAAGATCCAAAGTTTATTAACATAAAACCTCTATTTTGCCGAAAACGTCACAATTAGGGATGATCGAATACTTCAAATATTTGGCTTCGTGGATATTTGCTGAATAGGTCGCCACTATTCGACTATTCGCAAGTATTCGATGCGCAGTGTAAGTCTATGGGAAACCCGAATAACAACTATTCGGAACTATTCGGGTTTCCCGTAGACTTACCTTGCGCATCAAATATTCGCATAGCGGCGACCTATTCATCGGATATTCACGAAGCCGAATATTTGAGGTATTCGATCATCCCTAGTCATAATCATAATTAGAGAACAACAATGACTGTAGCACAGAGAAAGATTATAACTAGGTTTTCTGAAGGTAACAACAGTCTTCAATCAGTAGGAAGTATACAGGTCTTTGCTTTGAATGACTTCAGCACATCTGCCGACACAGGACATCACTAGTCTCTCACACTGCTCTTGTGTGATTTTGGTCCACTCTTCTTCCAGTTTCTTCCACAGTTCTTTGACTGTTGTGGGCCTCTTGGCCATAACTTTGCCACCAAGGATTTTCTAGAGGTTTTCTATTTGCTTTAGATCATGACTCTGGTCTAGCAATTTCATAATTTCAATGTTTTCTGTTTCAAGGAACTGCTGGACCCGTTTTGCTGTGTGACAAGGGGCATTGTCCTGCATTAAAATTGCTGGCTGATTGAGTGATGAATGCAAGCAAGGAACCATGTGTTGTTGAAGAAGGTTCTTATACACACTTGCATTCACTCTGCCGTATAGCTGTATGAGAGGTCTAACTCCTGCTGCAGAAAACATTCTCTGAACCTTGACACTTCCTTCACCACCTTTCACTGACTTCTTAACACACTTTGGGTTCAGTCTTTCTCCAGTTTGACGACGAACATAATGTTTCCCATCAGACCCAAATATACTAAACTTGCTGTCATCACTAAAATGAACAGTGGACAACCTCTCTGTCCACACAACATGCTCCTCACAAAAGGTCAGTCTAGCCTTTTGATTCTTTCTGCTAATTAGTGGTTTGGTCACTGGAGAGTTGACATTCAGTCTAAATGCTCTTAAATGTTGTGACACTGTATGATGAGACAGATCCTTACCCTGTTTATTGCTGAACTGCAGAGCAATTCCAGCTGCAGTGTTGAAACGATTACCCATGGTTATTTTCCACATTATCATGTCCTCTCTTGCATTTCTCTTTAGAGGGTGACCAAGCTTCTTGGGGGACTTGAAAGAGTTTGTGATGTTGTAAAGATGCAATATTCTCGAAATCACAGACTTGGAACTAACAACTTCTTTTGATATGGCTGATAGGGTCACCCCTTTGGCCTTCATTTGGACAACCTGCTGCCAGAGTGTTTCAGTCACTTTGGAATGGCACTCTTTTTTTTTGCAAAGTCAGTGCAAACTGGAAAGTTAAGGCCCCGTCACACTAAGCAACATCGCTAGCAACATCGCTGCTAACGAACAACTTTTGTGACGTTGCTAGCGATGTTGCTGTGTGTGACATCCAGCAACAACCTGGCCCCTGCTGTGAGGTCGTTGGTTATTGCTGAATGTCCTGGGCCATTTTTTAGTTGTTGCTGTCCCGCTGTGCAGCACAGATCGCTGTGTGTGACAGCGAGACAGCAACAACTAAATGTGCAGGCAGCAGGAGCCGGCTTCTGCGGAGGCTGGTAACAAATGTAAACATCGGGTAACCAAGAAGCCCTGTCCTTGGTTACCCGATATTTACCTTTGATACCAGCCTCAGCCGCTCTCACTGTCAGTGCCGGCTCCTGCTCTGTGCACGTGTAGCTGCAGGACACATCGGGATAATTAACCCGACGTGTGCTGTAGCCAGGAGAGCAGGGAGCCAGCGCTAAGCATTGTGCGCTGCTCCCTGCTCTGTGCACATGTAGCTGCAGCACACATCGGGTAATTAACCCGATGTGTGCTGTACTAGGAGAGCAGGGAGCCAGCGCTCAGTGTGCGCTGCTCCCTGCTCTCTGCACGTGTGGCTGGTCACTGGTTGCTGGTGACAGCTCACCAGCAACTCGTGTAGTGACGCTCCAGCGATCCCTGCCAGGTCAGGTTGCTGGTGGGATCGCTGGAGCGTCGCAGTGTGACATCTCACCAGCAACCTCCTAGCAACTTACCAGCGATCCCTATCGTTGTTGGGATCGCTGGTAAGTTGCTTAGTGTGACTGGACCTTTAGGCTACTAGTTAAATAGGATTTGTCAGATAATTAAGGAAATTATCACCAGGTGCCAGATTAATTCCAATAACTTGCAGGTATTTGAAAGTGTTCTCTAATTATAGATCAGTGCTCTTTTTCATTTATCTCATTTACATTTTTATTATGTCCTTTACAATAAACTCAATTCATGAAATAAGCTTAAAATACTGCGAGTTTAGTCCTGTTAGGCTATAATCACATAAGACTACACAATGACCTTAACATTTAGGTCCTATATTAAAAGTTTACCCCCTGAAACCCCACTGTCTATTTTTTTTTATTCAACTTTTTATTTTTCAAAAAGGGTTTTTTTAACATGTTATACAACAAAAGAACATATACACTTACATAAGTAAAAGAAACATTTCACAGGTATGTGTACAAATATGCTATGTCATAAACATACTGAAAGTCAATTGAAGGGTGAGCAGGATTCGGTCATCGGGTAAACCCGGTGATTGCGGAGCCAAACCTAAGGGGACCCGGTGGAGCATTCGCACAGTCCCTCAGGTTTGTGTATAGGAGGAATACATGTTGTCATAAGCTCATTTTCATCCTCAAATTTGGTAGATGTCCCCAAGCGTATCCCAATTAGACCATGTCGCTACAAACCCATCCATGGTATTATGGAGCTGGGCTGTCAGTTTTTCCATATTTCTAACATCTTTTATCCGGGCATACAGATCAGAGACAGACGAAGGGGCTGCCCTCTTCCAAAATAATGAGACTAGGCATTTGGCAGCTATAAGGATATGAAATAGGAGCTTTAATTCCGATTTGCTTAGGGACGACGGGAGGGCATTTAGCAAAAACACCACCGGGTCTCTGGACACACTTCTACCAACCAATCTGCCCATCAGTGACTCTACATCCTCCCAGAAACCCCTGATTGCCGGGCATGTCCAGAAAATATGGTATAGAGATGCTCCTCCTAGTCCGCACCTCCAACATACATCCGGGTAGCTACGATTAAACTTGTGTAGGAGCTCTGGAGTGTGGTACCATGTCATGAGGATTTTAACTTGATTCTCCTTGTAGAGAGTGCTAATTGAGGACCGGAATGTCCTAGCCCATATCACTGACCAGAGTGCGTCCGATAGAGGGCGTCATATCCAACCCTCCCATCTCCTCATGTACGTGTGTTTCACTGTATCCAAAGGGTCCCCAGTTGTCAGTATGTCATAAATGGCTGAGATTAATCCCCTGGTCGAGGTCCGGCCAGAGCATAGGGTCTTGAATGCGGTTGGGCGACGTACCTCCGTCAGTCCCATAATGTCTGTAAAAAAATGTGTTATTTGTTGGTACGAGAAATACAAATGAAAGGGTAGGTTATATTGGTATCGTAGGTCTGAAAATGGCTTAAATTTTAAAGTCATTGGGTTAACTATATCTCGGAAATAGTAAAGGCCCATCCTTGCCCACAGCCCCATCACCCCCGGACTCATACCCTCCGTCAGATGTGGCGTAAACAGGAAAGGGGTCAACAGAGAAGACTGTGACGACAGCTGGTATTTCATTCTACACTGCCGCCATATCTCTCTTGTGAATGCAATTGGGCCCAGGAGGTCTCTAGAGGGGGTTTCATTAGGGCGGCCCCAGATTAGAGAGCTTGGATGATAGGGTGCCATCCAAAGCTTCTCTATCTCCGTCCACTTGTTGTAGGCCGGTAAGGTCGTCCATGAGGCCAGGTTACGTAGATGTGAAGCGTAGTAGAAAAGTTTAAGATTCGCGCATGACAGGCCCCCCCTTTGCATGGGGTGCACAGATAACCGAATCTGGAATATGGTGCCTTCCCAAGTGCCAGATAAATTGCAGGAGTGTTGACTGGACTTTTTTCAGGACCCCCAAGGGAACCCGCACCGGGAGTGCTTCAAATAAATATAGGAATTTAGGGATGACCGACATTTTAATTGTGGCGATTTTGCCCAAAAACGAGATCTGTAGGGATGACCATTTTTTAAGGCTATTTTCAACATCATGTATCAGGGGTGGGAAATTTGCCTGGTATAATGCCTTATAGTTGGGAGTTATTCTAGCTCCTAAATATTGCAGGGAGTCCGATCTCCAAGAATACTTAAAATTTTGTTTAAGGGACTGTAATTTGGCCTCTGGGATGTTGAGAGGTAAGGCTTCTGTTTTGTCAGAATTAAGTTTGTATCCCAAAAGTTTGGCGTATTGGGATAGTACTGCATGTAAATTTGGTAGGGAGATGGCAGGATTAGTCAGGGACAGTAGGACGTCGTCCGCGAACAGGGCCACATTGAAGGACCTCTCCCGAACCTTGACCCCTATAATATCCGAATTAAGTCGGATCTGTGCCGCCAGTGGTTCGATGCTGAGAACATATAGGAGAGGGGACAATGGGCAGCCCTGCCTGGTTCCATTTCGGATAGGCAGGGATTCTGAATGTGCGTGTGGGAGGCAAATGGTCGCCGCTGGGGGAGAGTACGGAGTTGTGAGTATGTGGATGCGATCTGATGTGTGTGTGAGGTGTGTGTGTGAGGTGTGTGTGTGAGAGTGAGTGTGATCTGATGTGTGTGTGTCTCTTCTCACCTGGTAGTCGGGTTTCCGTATCGGTTCGGGGAATGTGTGCGGGGGCGGGGCGGGGCCGAAGCGAACGGCCAATCCGTGCGGGGGTCGGAGCAGAGGTGAGCGGCCAATCCGCTGTTTGTCACCGTAAGGACACAATTTTGGAGCAAGACAGACAGATAGACAGACAGACAGAATAAGGCAATTATATATATAGATTGGGCTTCACCATAATGGTATGTGCACACAGTGCCTTTTTATTGTATATTTTGATGGGTTTTTGAGCGCATATTTGTCCCAAAACTGCATGCAAAGCCTTAGGCTATGTGCGCACGTGTGCGTATTACATGCAGTTACGCTGCGATCTGCAGCGCAGCGTAACTGCATGCGTCCTGCGTTCCCTGCACAGTCCATGTAGATTGTGCAGGAGCCGTGCGCACGTGGCATATTAGAACGCAGCGATTCGGCTGCTGCCCGAATCGCTGCGTTCTAAGAAGTGACTTGTCACTTCTTCCGTGTGGTTTGCACGCTGTCTATAGGGAGAGGCAGCATGCAGAGCGCACGTTCTCTGCCGGCACCATGCTCTTCAGAACGGAGCTTTTCAGCTGCGCTCTGAAGCGCACCTTTTAGGTGCGGTGCAGAGCGCACACGTGCGCACATAGCCTTATGCTGGCAAAGTCAATGAGAACCTGAAGTTTTGTGCACGTTGCTTTTTTTCCCTTGCAGATTTGGTGCAGAAATAAATATGCAGCCTAACAATTCTTTCAGGGTGTTTCCCACCAGTTTCCACCTGAGAATGAATAGAAAACACATGGAAAAAACACATTAAAAAAAATGCATGAAAACCGTGTAAAAAATGCTAGACAAAAACCATTTTTTTCTAACAAGAGATGCAGATTTGGTGCAGCAATTTCTTCAACCAAATACTCAACGTGCGCACATAGCCGAACTGTTTTGAGTCAGACAATAAAGTTACATGTTAGGCCTCTTTCGCACGTACCTGCTGAATATTCTGCAGCGATTTGACAGCACATGTGTGCTTCAAATCGCTGCAGAAACACTGCGTAACGAATGCAGTTTTTCTGCAAAAAAAAAAAGCCGATTTCATGCGGTCGGGATGCTGCCCCCACCATAAACAGAGTGGGAGCTGCATCAAAAGTGCATGAATTAATTGACATGCTGCTTTTAGGAACACACGGATTTGGGTCAAAATTTTAGCACCCAAATCGCTGCGTTCAAAAAAGCAACGTGCGAATGTTTCATGCACAATCTACATAGATTGTGCAGGGGACGCAGGACACATGCATTTACGCTGCAGTGCAACACGCCGCGTAAATGCATATAAGTACGCAACGTGCGCATGAGCCCTAAATTATACTGCATGGTGAACTCCATAAAAAAAAAAATAATAAAAGTCAAATTTACTGCTATATGCTCATACTAAAGTTTTAAATATTGAATGCTAAAACCATACTAATATGGATTACCTTGACGTGGTGGTATGGCTTTTAGGCTTTTTTTATGAAAACAATGTTAATTAAATACCCTTTTTTATTTATGTACACTACTACTATTTACTTACTTATTTTAGTCTATTTATTTACTTATTTTAGGCTTATTTTTTGTTTTTTCTTGGGTGTTGCTGTTTATTGGCCTCCTCCTGCATGTATTCAAACTTATATTCTAGTTCATTGCCTTTGTTTGTTTGTTTGTTTTTTTTTGCAGTAATACATACAAGAGTGTGGCCTCCCATTCTTTGAGCTGGACATTACGTTTATATAGCATCCCATTACTGTGTGTCCATATTGGGTTCTGATCTGGCTCAGTCCTTATTTCACATTTACGTCACTAGATGTGACGCCCTGGCTTATCAGGTCGTCACAGGGTATTGTGCAACCTGCCCTTCTGCACAGTATCCAATCTTCCTTGGTTAGGGGTCGTTGTCCCTTGGTGTTGCTAAAATCAGAGCCAGTCAAAACCCTAGGAACACTTTACACCATACCCACCAGACACACCATTGAGGGCCTGAAGGGAATAGGGCCATCCACTTGGGGGGTTGATAGGGGAAAGTGAAAAAGTGAAAGGAGTTGTCGTGTGTTGGAGGAGAGAGAGGAGGTCAGGAGAAGGGCTCCTTGAGTCTACTAGGTGGCAGACGCTGGTCTGGGCCTGGTAGGAGCTGAAATCCCAGTCGCAGAGGATCGTGTCAAGGGGCACGGACTTGCCGAGGAGGGCAGCCGGCGGCCTTGAGCGATCTCCAGGCAGGGGCCAGGGCACAACGGGGTACATGGACCCTAGGCCGGGAAGTAGCTTCAAGCGTCCTGGTAATTTACCCGACGGGGGTGAAGTCTTCAAGATTCATCCCTCACCCGCTCCAAAATTGGGGTACTAGTGCACCCATGGGATAGGACTTTCCCAAACACAGTCCAGAAAATCCTGAGCGTGAACCCTGAGAGCAAGCTCACTCTGTTAGCTATACGGGTGAGCGGGACCGGATTAGTTCCAGACTATAGGGTCCAAAAAGTGAGAAGGTGCCACGGAAAAGGCCACAGGCTAACAAGCAACACCAAGGGCACGGATCCAAGTGCTCCCTCCTTGCTGCAGCGGTGCAGAGAACTCTGGTTTACAAGCTGTCGGTGTCAGTGTTCTTGGACTGAGTGAGTACACAGAGACCCTTCCTTTTCCCAACGGCACCCCCAGCACCACCACCGGGCCCCAAGGCACAAACCCCCTACCCATGGAGGAGTTAAACACCTTGCTGCATACTGCTGCCACCGGGCTCCCCCCACCAACAGCAGCGGTGGTATTCCATCTTACCACGCACCGTGGGTGGTGTCACGAACTTCTAACTCCCCTGTACATACCCCCTTTTCAAACTCGAGTGACCGCGCAAACCCCCGAGTCCGGACACCCCTCGAGCCACCGTGGTTTCGGATCCGTGCGGGTTGGCCGCTGACACGGGGGCGGTACATAGACATATGGTAAGGTTTTAAATATTAGATGCAAGAAACATCCTGATTTTTTTTTCAACAAAATTATGTTCATGAACTACCCCATTTTATTTGCATGCACTGTTGCTACTTATTTTAGGATAGTTGGAGTTTTGCTAGATATTGTTATATATGAACATATACTGTATAATGGGAGGAGTTGATAAGATGTGTTTGCTGTAAAATGCCATTTTTTATTTGTATTGTTAAAGAATACCTTGTCTCGATTTTGCCTGATGCACCAAACGTACCTATTCAGATACCAATGCTTTCTGCATGGTTATCACAAACAGAATTATCAGTAGAAGGTAGCCTTTGTCTTTAAAAAGTGAACTTAAAATCCAGACTATGGATGAGCAAACCCAAACTACAAGGTTTGGGGTTCGTAGCGAACACTAGATCCTCAAATCCAAACAGACATCTCACGGAAGTCCGTGGTCAAGTTCGGAGTTTGGATACTGAATAAAGAATGTTGAAAAGCAGCAGTGCAGCAATCAACAAGCTTTTCGGCTGTGGGCACGTTCACAGCCATCACAATCATGCCATACACAATACTAAATAATTACTGTGTATACAGATTAGGAATCACTGATACTGCTTCTGTGGCGCCGCAGGACCTGGTCGCCACAACAGCATTGCCCCTCCAAAGGGTTAATGCTGAGCCTGGAGGTAATTGGGAGGTCTATTGGCCAGTAAGTTTAACATCCAATGCAGTTTCTCCCTCAGGCCAGCAGGGGGAGCTCTGAACCTGGAGTTCCAGGGAGCATTCCTTAAGTCTGGCCTGAGGGAGGGGTTAGGGTTCAGTCTGTAGGAGAAAGCAGAGAGTGCAGACGCAGAGTGTGCTGTCCTGTGGAACTGGGACCTAGAGCTGGAGCAGCTTGGCCCAGTGAAGCAGGAGGAGCAGAGAGGCACAGAAGAGACTCGGACATCGGAGTCAGTGGCCACCAGGGCCTAAAATACTCCCTGGTAGCCGAATCCGTAGGGCAGGAGAGCTGCAAACACCTGACCCATAAACAGCCCAAAGGTACAGCTGCATCATCAGGGCCCGGTGTGGACTCCAGCAGAGAAGCACTAGAGAGGGCCTGTGCAGCCTACCACAGAGGGAAAGGGACATACCACCGGTCCCAGCAGCAAGAGGGCCATTGCTAAATTCAGAGAGCAGGGTCCTATCACAGTAAGGAAAAGAACAGGAGTAGGCCTCATACTCATCTGGCCAAAACGACATCTCAGTTACTTCCAGGCCGGCCGGAGCCCTCTACCACCTGTAACGGTCTCCCAGGACTAACCGTTTGTGAAGTAAAAGAGGAGAAGGTAAAGAGACTGTTGTTTGTGCCTGTTTCTTTCATTGCCTGTCGGCCCTGCACCGTGTTATCCACACCACACCATAGACTCTCACGAGCACCAACAGTGTCCCCGGGGCACCGCTCCACCTGTGGGGAGCAGTACCACCATTGCTGCCATATCATCACCCCGGAGGCCTCACACAGCAGCGGCGGCTTAATAGCCGCATACCACAGGTGGCGTTACGAACACAAACCCCAAGTCACCAGCCATATTTAACTGACACCCACCAGGGCCACGGAGTCGGGCCCCGCCACCACTGATTACCCCCGGACTAGTCCGGCCCGGCACCGGGTGTCCCACAGCCCTGGGGTGGGCGATTCACTTCCACTTTTGGACTTAGCAATCAAGTTATTGCTGGGCATTGAAAGAAAGCAGTAGGCTGCTGGGTTAAATGGAACCTGTCAGGTGCAATATACATCCAGAACCACAGGCAGTTCTGGGCTCATATCAGTGATTCCTGCCTAGCAATCCCTGTATACACTAGCATAAATAAACAGATCTTTAGAAAAAGTATTTCTAAAGATTGTATATTATGTGTTAATGAGGCCGGGGACTAGTCCCGAGGGTGTTTGTTCGCATGTTTCTGTGGATGTACTGACCTGCTAATGAATGCACAGCGACACGCACATACCTCACTGTTCATGGCGGCTGGCGGTGGATGGATGCACTCTGCACATGATCCAGAGTCCTCAGCACTTCCGTCATTCGCACTGTACCTCACTGAAGCCGGGAAGCTTAAACCCTTACACTATTGTCCTACCTCTCCATGTGCCAAAAAACACCTTCATATAAATTACAAGTGCAAATTGTACCAGGCATAGCTCATAATTAAAACCTTGTGTGAGAAAGATGGGTTACTAAAGGTGCTGAGCAATGAAAGGGGCTACATCCCTCATATGTACTGCAAAAAAGAAAACATTTATGACTCACACACAAAATAAAGGACCTGCACACCTTTTGTATTGAATTAATGTATAGGTGCACAAATTCGCTATACAGACCTACAGGTGCTTCTCAATAAATTAGAAAATCATCAAAAGTTAATTCATTTCAGTAATTCAATACAAAAAGGGAAACACATATATTATATAGAGTCATTACACCAAGTGTTTTTTTGTGTTAATGTTGATGATTATGGGTTACAGCCAACGAAAATCCAAAAGTCATTATCTCAGAAAATTAGAATATTATATAAGACCAACTGAAAAAGTCATTTTAAACTCAGAAATGTTGGCCTACTGAAAAGTATTTACATTAAATGCTCTCAATACTTGGTCGGGGCTCCTTTTACATGAATAACTGCATCAATGCGGCGTGGTATGGAGGCGATCAGCCTGTGGCACTGCTGAGGTGTTATGGAAGCCCAGGTTACTTTGATAGCAGCCTTCAGCTCATCTGCATTGTTGGGTCTGGTGTCTCTAATCTTCCTCTTGACAATACCCCATAGACTATGGGATTTAGGTCAGGCTAAGTATACTGGCTAATCAAGCACAGTGATACTGTGGTTAGTAAACCAGGTATTGATACTTTTGGCAGTGTGGAGAGGTGCCAAGTCCTGCTGGTAAATTAAATTTCCATCTCAAAAAGCTTGTTGGCAGAGGGAAGCATGAAGTGCTCTAAAATTTCCTGGTAGACGACTGCACTGACTTTGGTCTTGATAAAACACAGTGGACCTACATCAACAGATGACATGACCCCCCAAACCATCACTGATTGTGGAAACTTCACACTAGACCTCAAGCAGCTTGGATTGTGCCCTCTCCACTCTTCCTCCAGACTCTGGCAACGCGATTTCCAAATGAAATGCAAAATTTACTTTCATCTGAAAACAACACCTTGGACCACTGAGCAACAGTCCAGTTATTTTTTCCTTGGCCCAGGTAAGACGCTTCTGGAGTTGTCTATTGGTCATGAGTGGCTTGACACAAGGAATGCGACACTTACAGCCCATGTCCTGGATACATCTGTGTCTGGTGGCTCTTGAAGCACTGACTCCAGCAGCAGTCAACTCCTTGTGAATCTCCCTAGAATTTTTGAATGGCCTTTTCTTAACAATCCTTTCAAGGATGTAGATATCTCGGTTGCTTGTGCACCTTTTTCTACCACACTTTTTCCTTCCACTCAACTTTCCATTAATATGCTTGGATACATCACTCTGTGAACAACCAGCTTCATTAGCAATGACCTTTTGTGGCTTACCCTCCTTGTGGAGTATGCCAATGACTGCCTTCTGGACATCTGTCAAGTCAGCAGTCTTCCCCATGATTGTGTAGCCTACTGAAATAGATTAAGAGACCATTTTAAATTCTTAGGAAGCCTTTGCATATGTTTTGTGGTAATTATTCTAATTTTCTGAGATAACGACTTTTGGGTTTTCATTGGCTGCAATCCATGATTATGAACATTAACAGAAATAAACATTTGAAATAGATCACTCTGTGTGTAATGACTATGTATACTATATGTGTTTCACTTTTTGTATTCAATTAGTGAAATAAATTAATTTTTGATGCTATTCGCCTTTATTGAGAAGCAGTTGTCTACATACATGGTGCGGCAGCACACTGCGATTAATGAATACATGAAATATTTCAATAAATGTTAAAAATGTACAGTACTTAGCGATTTTTGATCAAAGAGCTCAAAAGCCATCCAACCATGGAAAAGTGTACCCATTAATATGGACTGTCTTTATCACTATTGTCCAACCTCTCCATGAACTAAACGGCCTCATCTGAATGGGGAGTGCAAACAGCCCCAGGCATAGTTCAAAATTAAAACCTTGTGTGGGAAATATTGATTAATAAGAGTGCTGAGCCATGGAGGGGGCCACATTCCCCAATAAGTACTACAAAAAAAGAAAACATTTAGGATTCGCACACCTTTTGTATTTTTCAAGTTCAATGTATGAGTGTCATATTTAAAGAAAAATTTTGCAACATTTTATAAATTTGATGCAAAACCCAGGGACTGTAAACTTATTTTGGCACTCAAACAAAACTGACTTTACAAATGCCCTTATGATTTTGTGACAATATAATCCATTCCTTTAACAATGAAGATGAAAGCAAGTTTTATATCACAGTGTTCTATTCTAATGAAAATCAATGGCAAAATAAAGTTATAATTTTTTTATATCGCAGATATTTCTAGGATTTCTGAATAAATCTTTGGGTGACAAGAAATTGTCAGAACCATATATTTTTTCAGTGTGCTGTGCCTGTAAAAAGTTGGACTGCCTTGACCTCATTTCAATGTTATCTGGACATTCTGCAATAAAGTTTGCTAGAGCGTGTTGAGGTTAGGAGATAGACATTAATGTGACAGATGCTATCTTATAACCCTGCTCTGTCAGAGACCAATCAAATCAAAAGGTCACTCAAAATAATGAGTCATTCCTGACACAAGGTCTGTTTATTAGCTACTTCATCATTACCCCACTCTTAGAAGCCCAATACTTAGATGGTCTATCTCACCAGGGCATAATTCTCATTCCGTTTTACCTAGTCTTAGAAGGTTGCACTTTGCTATTGTCTATAGATCTTTGACTTGGGTTTGATATTCTGTTTATTCCTTACTCACTTGATGACCAAGTGCACCCAACAAATCCATCATAATTTATGTCATAAAAGTGTTTTTGTGTTTTCAGTCAATAAGATAAAGGGTTTAACAGCTATTATTAAAGCATTCTTCATTGGTGGTGAAACCTATCACACCAGAAATGTGGCAGTCAATCACAGCTGCCATATTATGCTATAAGTAAGTTATTCAGCAATGCCATACATATATGTCCAAATATCCTAACCTGCTGTGCATGTGATGGTTCAGGTACATACAAAAATTATTATGGGGTTAAGAAACTTGGACATAAAGTTCATGTAATTGCATTATATAACCATAGTTGTTCTCTAAACCCTCTAAACTAGCTGATTTGTGCATAATGCAGATACAAATTATATCCCTCTAATTAAAAGATATATTTTAGCTTGATTTGGTCTCTTACCTCAACATATATGCATCATTGACAGACAAGAGGTTTTCTGTTGGGTCAAATATGTATAGGAAAAGGTTACACATTTTACTTTGCAGAGAAGAAGATGAAGAAGAAATGCTTCTAGCGATCAGTAGATTACTTACATGACCACAAGCTCTAACAATTGCATGGAAAGAATTTATTTGGAATGTGGCTATACATCTAGAACATTGATAAGGGATATTTACTGGAGAAAACATACGTGCCTACAAGTAGTATTCAACCCCCTGCAAATTTAGCAGGTTTGATAAGATGCAAATAAGTTAGAGTCTGCAAACTTCAAACAAGAGCAGGATTTATTAACAGATGCATAAATCTTACAAACCAACAATTTATGTTGCTCAGTTAAATTTTAATAAATTTTCAACATAAAAGTGTGGGTCAATTATTATTCAACCCCTAGGTTTAATATTTTGTGGAATAACCCTTGTTTGCAATTACAGCTAATAATCGTCTTTTATAAGACCTGATCAGGCCGGCACAGGTCTCTGGAGTTATCTTGGCCCACTCCTCCATGCAGATCTTCTCCAAGTTATCTAGGTTCTTTGGGTGTCTCATGTGGACTTTAATCTTGAGCTCCTTCCACAAGTTTTCAATTGGGTTAAGGTCAGGAGACTGACTTGGCCACTGCAACACCTTGATTTTTTCCCTCTTGAACCAGGCCTAGGTTTTCTTGGATGTGTGCTTTGGGTCGTTGTCTTGTTGGAAGATGAAATGACGACCCGTCTTAAGATCCTTGATGGAGGAGCGGAGGTTCTTGGCCAAAATCTCCAGGTAGGCCGTGCTATCCATCTTCCCATGGATGCGGACCAGATGGCCAGGCCCCTTGGCTGAGAAACAGCCCCACAGCATGATGCTGCCACCACCATGCTTGACTGTAGGGATGGTATTCTTGGGGTCGTATGCAGTGCCATCCAGTCTCCAAACGTCACGTGTGTGGTTGGCACCAAAGATCTCGATCTTGGTCTCATCAGACAAGAGAACCTTGAACCAGTCTGTCTCAGAGTCCTCCAAGTGATCATGAGGAAACTGTAGACGAGCCTTGACATGACGCTTTGAAAGTAAAGGTACCTTACGGGCTCGTCTGGAACAGAGACCATTGCGGTGGAGTACGTTACTTATGGTATTTACTGAAACCAATGTCCCCACTGCCATGAGATCTTCCCGGAGCTCCTTCCTTGTTGTCCTTGGGTTAGCCTTGACTCTTCGGACAAGCCTGGCCTCGGCACGGGAGGAAACTTTCAAAGGCTGTCCAGGCCGTGGAAGGCTAACAGTAGTTCCATAAGCCTTCCACTTCCGGATGATGCTCCCAACAGTGGAGACAGGTAGGCCCAACTCCTTGGAAAGGGTTTTGTACCCCTTGCCAGCCTTGTGACCCTCCACGATCTTGTCTCTGATGGCTTTGGAATGCTCCTTTGTCTTTCCCATGTTGACCATGTATGAGTGCTGTTCACAAGTTTGGGGAGGGTCTTAATTAGTCAGAAAAGGCTGGAAAAAGAGATAATTAATGCAAACATGTGAAGCTCATTGTTCTTTGTGCCTGAAATACTTCTTAATACTTTAGGGGAACCAAACGGAATTCTGGTGGTTTGAGGGGTTGAAAAATAAATGACCTTCTGAATAAACTTTTTACAATTTAAAAAAAAAAGAAAAAATGAAATAACATTCTTTTTTGCTGCAGTGCATTTCACACTTCCAGGCTGATCTACAGTCCAAATGTCACAATGCCAAGTTAATTCCGAATGTGTAAACCTGCTATATCTGCAAGGGGTTGAATACTACTTGTAGGCACTGTATATGAAACACTTTTTAGGCTCCCGACCTTAGGTGTCGACCCCTTCACAAAAGACCTGAGTACCAAGGCTCAAACTGTATACTAATATTCGTGGTGCCGAGTGTCGGGACCTCACGCTATTACTTTATTCTGCAGAGAACCATGTTGTAACCTCATAAGAAATGGAGGATCACATGTCCATGTGATGCACTACTTTATTCTGGTCTATTTACCTGATGGTGATTTCAATAGGGCACCACTCTTGCTAAACACAGTGTGTTCACAATTATTAGAATTCCTATTCCTAATTTTTTTTTACAGCAGCAGCAGGGGCGTAACGACCGCGGTCGCAGAGGTCGCCACTGCGACCGGGCCCGCAGGGTCTGCAGAGCTGGCTGCCGAGCCCCTATGTGTAGTGCTGCACTGCTGCTGTGTAGTGGCCAACTACGTGACCGTCAGGCGGCCTGGCCTGTGAGTCAGGGGAGCCCAGTGTCAGAAGAGGGGCCCCTGACCTGGAGAGGCCCACCAGCTGTTTCTGAGCTGCAGCAGAGCAGGAGAGCTCCTGACCTGCACAGCAAACGGAATCCATCCTGCAGGACCTGCGATGATGTCACGCCCATGTGACTGTGTGGGAGGAGACACAGGATGCCGGGCAGAAAGCAAGAGATACTGAATCCTGAAAGAGATTTGGACACATGATGACTGGTAATGAGAAAAGAGGGGACATGAGAGGGAGGGGGGTGCAGGGTGAGTGGCATATGAGGGCTGCAGACTGTGACAGAAGGATGTGAAGGGGTGCAGAGTGTTTGAGAGGGGTAAGTTAGGGTACAGGCAGGGTGAAATATGTGGGCAGGGTGTGTGAGATAGGGGGGTGTATTATGTGTGATATGGGGGTGCAGGTTGTATGGGGAGCAGGGTATGTGACATATGGGGGTGTAGTGTGTTTGATCTGGGGGGTGCAGACTGTATGGCAAGCAGAGTGTGTGAGATATGGGGGTGCAGGTTGTATGGAGAGCAGGGTGTATGACATATGGGATTGTAGTGTGTGTGATCTGGGGGGTGCAGGCTGTATGGGAAGCAGGGTGTGTGAGATATGGGGGTGTATTGTGTGTGATCTGGGGGTGCAGGCTGTATGGGGAGCAGGGTGTGTGAGATATGGGGGTGTAGTGTGTGATATGGGGTGCAGGCTGTATGGGGAGCAGGGTGTGTGACATATGGGGGTGTAGTATGTGTGATCTGGGGGGTGCAGACTGTATGGGGAGCAGGGTGTGTGAGATGTGGGGGTGTAATGTGTATGATATGGGGGTGTAGGCTGTATGGGGAGCAGGGTGTGTGACATATGGGGGCAGGGGCGTAACTACCGTGGTCGCAGGGGTCGGAAGGAGAAGAGAGGTACTTGTTTTTTTATTTTGCTGCCTGCATGATACATGGAGGTTTATGGGACTGCATAATAAACATGAAGGACACCTTATACATGGACTATGGGTGCATTATACATGGAGGAGTATGGGGCTGCATAATACAAAATGAAGGACACCTTATACATGGACTAGGGGTGCATTATACATGGAGGAGTATGGGGCTGCATAATACAAAATGAAGGACACCTTATACATGGAATATAGGGGTGCATTATACATGGAGGAGTATGGGGCTGCATAATACAATATGATGATTTATGGCGCTGCATTATAATACATATAGGACAATGGGAGCTACATTATAATATATGGAAGAATATGGTAGCTACCTTATACATGGACTATGGTTGTGCGTTATAAAACATGGAGGACTATGTGGTGCAGTATAATATATGGAGAACTATGTGGTGAATTATAATATATGGAGAACTATGGGGGGAATTATAATATATGACAGGTTATGTGGGACCCTTTATATTATATGGAAGGCTATGTGGGGGCCATTATAGTAATTGGAGATCTATATACAAGGGGGGACAAAGATACAAGTATGGGATGGTAATGTTTTGTGCTGAGGAAAAAAGGCTCTTTCACTCAGCACCCAGCTTTCCCATGCTCTGCTGTACATCTCTCAGCACCCAGATTTCCCATGCTCTGATATACATCTCTCAGCACCAAGCTTTACCATGCTCTGCTATACATCTCTCAGCACCCAGCTTTCCCATGCTCTGTTATGGGAAAGCTGGGTGCTGAGGGAAAGATGCATGGGAAAGCTGGGTGCCGAGGACAAGATGGATATCAGAACATGGGAAAGCAGGGTGCTGATAGAGGGATTTCAGATCATGGGAAACCTGGGTGCGGAGGGTAAAAGCCAAGTGCCAGCGTCATTATCCTGTACCCCGAGTGTCAGTGTTATTAACCCATACCCTAAGTGTCGGTGTACGTGGAGGGGGGCCCCGGTCCAAATTTTGCACCAGGGCCCATCAAACTCTAGTTACGCCACTGAGCAGCAGACTTAAAATATGCTAAATTGAATCAGAGTATTTATGCTGTTTGATAACTTTGGTTCATCTTTACACCATCTATTAGTTGATTTACTTTGATTAAAAATTTGCCCCAGATATCAGTAAAGTTTGGTCCATAGTGTCACATTTTTAGACCACGTGCCCTTTCCAGAAAGTCACATCCCTTTTATGGTGGGCACAGCCACCTAGTCGAGTGAGGCTAAAACTTAGAATAAATGTGGTGGGAGGCATATGAGGCAAATAAGGTCACAGTTTTTACAGGTAAAACATCATAAAAATTGCTTCAACTAAAAAATCATGCAGTCAGGAAAAGGTGTGCAGTTTTTTAATTGACCATGCAGCTCAATTCAGCTTTTATGACCCCAGGCTAAAGATGGGAATCATAATTATAAAAACACTAGAAGGTGGCCCGATTCTACGCATCGGGTATTCTAGAATTTACGTATTGTGTAGTTAATGTATGACTTTTGTTATATATATATATATATATATATATATATATATAGATGTTGTTGTGTGTAGTTACCAAGTGTTTGTGTAGGGCGCTGTACATGTTCCGGGTGTTGTCTGGGTGTGGCGGGGGGTGAGAGCGGTGTTTGTGTGTTGCGTTGTGTGTGTTGCGTTGTTTGTGGAGCGCTGTGTGTCTGTAGCGTTGTGTGTGTATGTTGCGCGGATTGTGTGGGTGTGGGGTGTGTGTGTGTGTGTTTTGGGGGGAGGTATGTTTTGTGCAATGTGTGTGTTGTGCGGTATGTTCGTATATTTGTGTGTGCCGCGGTGTTTGTGTGTTGGGTGTTGTGTGTGTGCGGCGTTGTTTGTGTGTGTGGGTGTCTGTGTAGGGCAGTGTTTGTGGCTCCCAGTGTGTGTGTGGTGTGTTGTGCAGTGCGTGTGTGGCGGTGTGTGTGTGTGTGTTCTGGAGGCAGGTGTGCACCCCCATCGTGCTCCATCCCCCATGCTGCGCACCCCCCATCGTGCTCCATCCCCCATGCTGCGCACCCCCAAACGTGCTCCATCCCCCTTGCTGCACACTCCCCATCGTGCTCCATCCCCCATGCTGCGCATTCCCAAACGTTCTCCATCCCCCATGCTGTGCACTCCCCATTGTGCTCCATCCCCCATGCTGCGCACTCCCCATCGTGCTCTATCCCCCAAGCTGCGCACTCCCAAACGTCCTCCATCCCCCATGCTGTGCACCCCCCATCGTGCTCCATCCCCCATGCTGCGCACCCCCATCGTGCTCCATCCCCCATGCTGCGCACTCCCCATCGTGCTCCATCCCCCATGCTGCGCACTCCCCATCGTGCTCCATCCACCATGCTGCGCACCCCCAAACGTGCTCCATACCCCATGCTGCGCACCCCCAAACATGCTCCATCCCCCATGCTGCGCACTCCCCATCGTGCTCCATCCCCCACTCTATCCCCCATGCTGCGCACTCCCAAACGTCCTCCATCCCCCATGCTGCGCAACCCCCATCGTGCTCCATACCCCATGCTGTGCACCCCCCATCGTGCTCCATCCCCCATGCTGCGCACTTCCCATTGTGCTCCATCCCCCATGCTGCGCACTCCCCATCGTGCTCCATCCCCCATGCTGCGCATTCCCCAAACGTCCTCCATCCCCCATGCTGCGCACTCCCAGACGTGCTCCATCCCCCATGCTGCGCACTCCCCATCGTGCTCCATCCTCCACGCTGCGCACTCACCATCGTGCTCTATCCCCCATGCTGCGCACTCCCAAAGTGCTCCATCCCCCATGCTGCGCACCCCCCATCGTGCTCCATCCCCCATGCTGCGCACTCCCCATCGTGCTCCATCCCCCATGCTGCGCACTCCCCATCGTGCTTCATCCACCATGCTGCGCACTCCCCATCGTGCTCCATCCCCCATGCTGCGCACTCCCCATCGTGCTCCATCCCCTATGCTGCGCACTCCCCATCGTGCTCTACAGTCACACATCAGACAGTATACACGCACACATCTGATCGCATACACTCACACACACACCCCACTTCTCCCTGTGCCCACTGGTGGGCGGTCCCAGCAGCTGTGCTGCACGCCGTGCTCCTCTGCCGACACTCACAGATCCGATCGCATACACTCACACACACACTCACACATCAGAACACACTCAAACACATCTGATCGCATACACTTACACACACACACTGACGATATCGCACATACGCGCTCACACAATCACAAACATCCGGAGATACCACATGCTTCCGGCCATGTGATCCTCCGGCAGGTCCTGGAAGGTCACTGCACAGTATCTTCGCCGAGAAGCAAGCGATATAACGGGATGTTGTGAGTATGTGGATGCGATCTGATGTGTGTGTGAGGTGTGTGTGTGAGAGTGAGTGTGATCTGATATGTGTGTGAGGTGGGTATGTGAGAGTGAGTGTGATCTGATGTGTGTGTGTATCTGTTCTTATGTGTGTGCGTGTTTGTGTGTTCCGCCGCTGCAGGACCTTGATGCGCTCACTTTGGAGCCGGTGTACGCTGGTAACCATGCTACACAATAATACTCGGTGTACCATGGTTACCAGCGTACCCCGCCCCCCGCTCGCATGGGAGCCCACACCAGCGTACGCCGGCAACCCCAGCAATGCGAGGGTATGTGTCGACTGGCTTGGCGGCGTTCGCTGATGTGGGCTCCCGGGGGTAAAGCACCCACCTGGAAGTCGGGTCTCCGTATCTGTTCGGGGAATGCGTGCGGGGGCGGGGCCAGAGCGAGCGTGCAATGCGTGAGGGGGGCGGGGCGTGGCCGAGTTGTCAATGCGTGCAGGGGGCCGGGGCGAGAGGCCAATCTGTGTGGGGGGCGGAGCCTGGGCGAGCGGCCAATCCGTGCGGGGGGGCGGAGCCGAGGTGAGGTGAACGGCCAATCCATGCGGGGGCGGAGCCAAGGCGAGGCGAGCTGTCAATCTGCTGTTTGTCACCGTAAGGACACAATTTTGAAGCAAGACAGACAGACAGACAGACAGAATAAGGCAATTATATATATAGACTAGAAGGTGGCCCGATTCTACGCATCGGGTATTCTAGAATTTATGTATTGTGTAGTTAATGTATGATTTTTGTTATATATATATATATATATATATATATATATATATATATATATATGTTGTTGTGTGTAGTTACCAAGTGTTTGTGTACATGTTCTGGGTGTTGTTTGGGTGTGGCGGGAGGTGAGAGCGGTGTTGTTTGTGTGTTGCGTTGTGTGTGCTGCGTTGTCTGTGGAGCGCTGTGTGTCTGTAGCGTTGTGTGTGTGTGTTGCGTGGTTTGTGTGGGTGTGGGGTGTGTGTGTGTGTTTTGGTGGGAGGTATGTTTTGTGCAATGTGTGTGTTGTGCGGCATGTGCGTATATTTGTGTGTGCCACGGTGTTTGTGTGTTGGGTGTTGTATGTGTGCGGCGTTGTCTGTGTGTGTGGGTGTCTGTGTAGGGCGGTGTTTGTGGTTCCCAGTGTGTGTGTGGTGTGTTGTGCAGTGCGTGTGTGGCAGTGTGTGTGTGTTTTGGGGGGAAGTGTGCACCCCCCATCGTGCTCCATCCCCAATGCTGCACACCCCCCAATCGTGCTCCATCCCCCATGCTGCGCATCCCCCATCGTGACCCATCCCCCATGCTGTGCACCCCCATCGTGCTCCATCCCCCATTCTGCGCACCCCCCATTGTGCTCCATCCCCCATGCTGCGCACCCCCCATCGTGCTCCATCCCCCATGCTGTGCACCCCCATCGTGCTCCATCCCCGATGCTGCGCACCCCCCATCGGGCTCCATCCCCCATGCTGCACACCCCCCATCGTGCTCCATCCCCCATTCTGCGCACCCCCCATTGTGCTCCATCCCCCATGCTGCGCACCCCCCATCGTGCTCCATCCCCCATGCTGTGCACCCCCATCGTGCTCCATCCCCGATGCTGCGCACCCCCCATCGTGCTCCATCCCCCATGCTGCACACCCCCCATCGTGCTCCATCCCCCATGCTGCGCATCCCCCATCGTGCTCCATCATCCATGCTGCACATTCCCCATCGTGCTCCATCACCCATGCTGCGCACTCCCAAACATGCTTCATCCCCATGCTGCACACTCCCCATTGTGCTCCATTCCCCATGCTGCGCACTCCCCATCGTGCTCCATCCGCCATACTGCGCACTCCCAAACGTGCTCCATCCCCCATGCTGCGCACTCCCCATCGTGCTCCATCCCCCATGCTGCGCATTCCCCATCGTGCTCCATCCCCCATGCTGCGCACTCCCCATCGTGCTCCATCCCCCATGCTGCGCATTCCCCATCGTGCTCCTTCCCCTATGCTGCGCACTCCCTATCGTGCTCCATCCCCCATGCTGCGTACTCCCCATCGTGCTCCATCCCCCATGCTGCACACCCCCCATCGTGCTCCATCCCCCATGCTGCGCACTCCCCATCGTGCTCCATCCCCCATGCTGCGCACTCCCAAACGTGCTCCATCCCCCATGCTGCACACTCCCAAACGTGCTCCATCCCCCATGCTGCGCACTCCCCATCGTGCTCCATCCCCCATGCTGCGCATTCCCCATCGTGCTCCATCCCCCATGCTGCGCACTCCCCATCGTGCTCCATCCCCCATGCTGCGCATTCCCCATCGTGCTCGTTCCCCTATGCTGCGCACTCCCTATCGTGCTCCATCCCCCATGCTGCGTACTCCCCATCGTGCTCCATCCCCCATGCTGCACACCCCCCATCGTGCTCCATCCCCCATGCTGCGCACTCCCCATCGTGCTCCATCCCCCATGCTGTGCACCCCCCATCGTGCTCCATCCCCCATGCTGTGCACCCCCATCGTGCTCCATCCCCCATGCTGTGCACCCCCTATCGTGCTCCACAGTCACACATCAGACAGTATACACGCACACATCTGATCACATACACTCACACCCAACTTCTGCCTGTGCCCTCCGGTGGGCGGTCCCAGCAGCTGTGCTGCACGCCGTGCTTCTCTGCCTTCTACCGACACGCACACATCCGATCGCATACACGCACACATCCGATCGCATACACGCACACATCCGATCGCATACACACACACATCCGATCGCATACACGCACTCACACACTGACGATATCGCACATACGCGCTCACACACTCACAACATCCGGAGATACCACATGCTTCTGGCCATGTGATCTTCCGGCAGGTCCTGGAAGGTCACTGCACGCACACGATCGCCTCCGAGAAGCAAGCGATATCACGGGATGTTGTGAGTGTGTGGATGCGATCTGATATGTGTGTGAGGTGTGTGTGAGAGTGAGTGTGATCTTATTTGTGTGTGTGTGTGTGTCTGTTCTTATGTGTGTGCGTGTGTGTGTGTTCCGCCACTGCAGAACCTTGATGCGCTCACCTGGGAGCCGGTGTACGCTAGTAACCATGCTACACAATATTACATGGTTACCAGCGTACCCCGCCCCCCGCTCGCACGGGAGCCCACACCAGCGTACGCCGTCAACCCCAGCAATGCGAGAGTATGTGTCGGCTGGGTTGGCGGCGTATGCTGATGTGGGCTCCCGGGGGTACAGCACTCGCCTGGGAGTCGGGGCTCCATGTCGTTTCGGGGAATGCGTGCAGGGGGCAGGGCCAGAGCGAGCGTGCAATGCGGGAGGGGGGCGGGGCGTAGCCGAGTTGCTAATGCGTGCAGGGTGCCGGGGCGAGAGGCCAATCCGTGTTGGGGGCGGAGCCTGGGCGAGCGGCCAATCCGTGCGGGGGCGAAGCCAAGGCAAGGTGAACGGCCAATCCGTGCGGGGGGCCAATCCGCTGTTTTTCACCGTAAGGACACAATTTTGGAGCAAGAAAGACAGACAGACAGACAGACAGTCAGACAGAATAAGGCAATTATATATATATATATATATGTATATATATATATATATATATATATATATATATATATATATATATTATTCTCTTATTATAGTAACATTTTCATTCAGAATTTCCAGTCTGCATATCTGTGAGTTTTGTAGAACCATTGTTGTGAATGAGAATTTATGAATCCACCCACTGTGGAGAATACTTGCAAGCTAAAATATCTAGTATTAGAGATTTCAGATTTTCAGCATGAGATTTTGTACTATGGTTAATCACTGGAGATGAGCGGACCACTGTGTTCAGTCACACTTTAGATAAAGTTTCATTTGGAACCCAGACTTGATCTGAACTTGATCCTGGAGACTAAACTCCAATGGAAGTAATTGATTGCGCAGTTCGGCTATCCGCCCACATATAGCCAGCCATAAACGGATCATTTATAACACTACATCCAAAAAAGTTGTTTTTACCCCCAGTCAGAGCCATTCGGAGACTGCAAGTGGCTCCCACTGGGTGAAGCACCCCAATGCTCAATAAAGTGGGTAACATACAGCACCTGATTTCCGACACTGATATTTAGCAAAATCCATTTTCGGTATGAACCCTGATCTTTACAGTTCGGGTTTGCTCATCTCAAATATCTATTGCTTTTTCAACTACTTGTACTACAAAGCATAAAGTCAGTGGTAATACCTGCAGTATTTAAGCAGTGACAACCTTAGTAATGTACACCTAATTTAAAAGCATTTTCCACTACTTGGGCAAGCCTTAATTAATTCATATCTTTGCCCCTAGAAAGACAATAACACTTATACTCTCCTCTGGTGCCGACACGTTCCAGTAGTGTTGGTGTGGCGCCCCAGGATCTGGCCGCCATAACAGTGTTGCCCTCCTCCAAAGGGTTAATGCTGAGCCTGGAGGTAATTGGGGAAGTCTATTGGCCAGTAAGTACCAACATTCAACACCGTTTCTCCCTCAGGCCAGCAGAGGGAGCTCTAAACCTGGAGTTCCAGGGAGCACTCCCTTAAGCCTGACCTGGGGGAGGAGTTAGTTAGTCTGTTAGGGAAGTTTGAGGAGAGAAGAAGCTTGAGTAGTGCTGTCCTGCGAGCTGGGGCCCGGAGCTAGGATAGCTCAGCCCAGAAAAGCAGGATCTGCAGAGAGGCACGTAGAGAAGATTCTAAATTAGACATCGGAGTCTGTGATTGCCAGGTTGTTAGATCCCCCAGCAACCGAATCCGAAGGGCAGGAGGACTGTAGGTCTCCTGGCCCCCAAAACAACCCGAAGGTACAGCTGCATCACCAGGGCTTGGTGTGGACTCCAGCAGAGAAGCATCAGAGAGGGCCTGCGCAGCCTATCCTACGAGAAAGGGACGTACCACCAGTCCCAGCAGCAAGAGGGCCATTGCTAAACTCAGAGTGCAGGGTCCTGTAGAAGCAAAGGAAGAACAGGGAGTAGGCCTCAATACTCGACTGGCCAAGGAGATTCCCCCCAGATACTTCCAGGCTGACCGGATCCCTTTCACCAACCACCTGTGACTGTCTCCCAGGACTGAACTGTTGCACAGTAAAAAGAAAAGAAGGTAAAGAGACTGTTGTTTGTGTCGGTTCTTTTCCCTGTCCTGATTAGCCCTGCACCATTCACAAAAGCACCATAGACTTTAATAACCACCAACGGTTGCCCCAGGGTACCACTCCACCTGTGGGGAGCAGAACCATCCCAGCTGCCATTCCATCAGCCCCGGAGGCCCTATCCAGCAGCGGCGGCTCTATAGCCGCAATCCACAGGTGGCGTCACGAATATTTCCACAAACTTTAGTTACTATCACCACCCCCACAGCCGCCATATTAGTTGACCCCGCCAGGGTCACGGAGTCGGGCCCCACCACCACTGACTACCCCCGGACTAGTCCGGCCCGACACCGGGTGTCCCATAGCCCTGGGGTGGGCGAGTCATCGGCACTGGCTCTCCTGGGGATTACTTAGTGACAGTGTCATGTGAGGCATCTAACAAAGGGAGATCGCTTCCTTTATCAAACTATATCAGAATATCTGCAGCTCAATCGAGGGATGCTGATAATTGCTATGGCAACAAGGAGGTCTGACAAAGGCTTCCCAGTCTGCCATTTCCTTCAGCCAATCAGATCCTGCCTGATAGGCTGATGTCACCAATCAGATCCCACCTGATTGGTTGCTGTCAGTCGAAGACTGGCAGTGAAGGTAATGCAGTTTAGTACATAAGTACTAGTGTACATCAGTAGTAGAGTAGTGTATAATCAATGAGTTCAAAGAGTAAAGGCCACTTTACACACAGCGACATTGCTAGTGATGTCGCTGGTGAAAGTACCTGCCCCCGTCAGATGTGCGTCACGGGCAAATCGCTGTCCATGGCACACAACATCGTTAGGACCCGTCACACATACTTATCTGCTTAGCGACATCGCTGTGGCCGGTGAACTGCCTCCTTTCTAAGGGGGAGGTTCGTACTGCGTCACAGCGACGTCACTAAGTGGCCGTCCAATAGAAGCAGAGGGGCGGAGATGAGCGGGCGGAACATCCTACCCACCTCCTTCCTACCTTCCTAACTCATTGCGGGTGGCCGCAGGTACGGTGATGTTCGTTGTTCCTGGGGTGTCACACATAGCGATGTGTGCTGCCGCAGGAACGATGAACAACCTGCATCCTGCAACAGCAACGATATTTGGGATTAGAACGACGTGTCAACGATCAACGATTAGGTGAGTAATTTTGATCGTTAACGGTCGTTCGTGCGTTTCACATGCAACGACGTCGCTAACTAGGCCGGATGTGCGTCACGAATTCCGTGACCCCAACGACATCTCGTTAGCGATGTCGTTGCGTGTAAAGCCCCCTTTAGTCCTGTTGTGGAAACAGTATACTGTATATTGTAAAATAAAGCTATATACCATAATTTTTGGACTATAAGAAGGCCTTAACTACCTTACCATAAGATGCAAGCTAAGTTTAAACAGTAGAGAATAGGAAAAATATTTTTCCTCTTAATTAAAACTTCCCTGGTGGTGTACAGTGGTGGAGTCATTATCACAATTATAATGCACAAGGGTAGAATAAGGTAGCAATAATTGTTAGTAGTTCTCTACAGTGTGTGTATTTTGCACTTTCAGCTCTGCACAAGTACAAATGCACATATAAATACACACAGCTCTACTAAATATGAAGATATAGACACAGATAGCTCCGCTACATGCACATATAGACACACGCAGCTCTGTTACATCTACATTTATAGACACACAGCCCTGCTACAAGCATCTTTACACAGATATACACACCCTATATGTTATCTTGCAATTCCTGAACAGAGGCTGCAGGAGCTGAGCAGCTGTGGTACCTTCCACTTGATTAATTCAAGGACCATTCAGGTACTGTGATGTCACATGACTTTAATGTTCCTTGAGTTATTGGGAGGAAGGCAGGTCCTTCAGCTGCTCAGAATGTGCACGACTTTTCAGGACCCTGTAACCTCCCTATCCTGATCTCTACCGATCACATAGAATAGTGTGGGGCATGGAGAGAGTGAACAGCTCTGTCTGTTATCTGGAAAGATGCTTTGTCAGCATTCTCCTCCATAACATGAAGCTGCATCTGGACTATAAGATGCACACACATTTTAACAAGAATTTCTCTTGTTAAAAAGTGTGCCTTATTGTCCAAAAATAGGGTACATTTGGTATTACCATATTCATACTGACCTAAGTCAACCTTTTATTTCTTCTGCATGGTGAATAGAGTAAAATTTAAAATGCAGAAAGTCAGTGGCCGAACTATTATTTTGTATATATTCCTTCCCATAAAGAGTTAATAAAAGTCTATTAATATATGTACCACAAAATTATGCCACTGACAAATATAACAAATAAAAAACGTATGGCTCATGGAACACAATAAAAAACTGAAAAAAATAAAATAATCTTGCACACAGGCCAAAACTGGCTGTGATGTCAAGGGGTTAAATGCTCCATTTATGTAGCTCACGTAGTTTTACTGTTATCATATGAATTATGAAAACATAAATATATCTTGTATTATCTTTCCAAAAATGTTGAAAAAATAAAAATGTATATATCATCAAAACAAGCAAATTTTGCAGTGATCTGTAAAATAAAAATATTTTGTGTGTTAACAAAAGTTAAGCAGCTGAAATGTTGCTGTGATACGGAAAAAGAACAATCTGTTCTCGGCAATTACTAGTTTTCTCTGGAAAGATGTAAAATTCATTCTAAAGAGGTATTGTGATGGTAGGCATGTTTAATGAATAGATACATTTTCCACACTAATGGCATCCAGCACTATGACAGTAGTCATATCAATCTGTCAATTTTGAACCAATAAGGTATATTCACCCCTCCAGGCACATTCTCAAACATCATTAGTGGAGTTTTGCTGTTTCCTTCTATGAGTCAACAGAAATGTTTGACAGATGCTAAACAGTATGAATGCAACTTCTTTTTTATCCAGAGTGCAATAAATTATGTATTCAACCAGAGCTAGAGATCATGGTGGAATATAGAGACCTGCGACAGATACAATTCTAATTATATAGAGCATGCAACATATTTCTGTATGTAATCCAATGAACTAATATATTCTATTCATCCTGACCAAGACTGTCATTCTAAATGATTTTACTGAGCAGCTTGATGTTTCAAACACAGACTCAAAGACTCCAAATATGAGTTACATTTTGTAAAATAAGAACAATAAAAAATGAAGATACTAAATATGGAAAAGTAAAACAAAAGAGCAATTTGAAGTGATCAGATTAACTACATGTTGTATACAACAGAGGCATACTATATATTGTATATATATATATACATATATATATATATATATATATATATATATATATATATATATATACACAGTGTGTGTATATATATACACACAGTGCCTTGTGAACGTATTTGGCCCCCTTGAATTTTTCAACCTTTTCCCACATTTCAGGCTTCAAACATAAAGTTAAAAATTTTAATGTTATGGTGAAGAATGAACAACAAGTGGGACACAATTGTGAAGTTGAACGATATTTATTGCTTATTTTAAACTTTTCAAAAAATAAATAACTGAAAATTGGGGCGTGCAATATTACTCGTCTCCTTTAAGTTAATACTTTGTAGCACCACCTTTTGCTGCGATTACAGCTGCAAGTCGCTTGGGGTATGTGTCTATCAGTTTTGCACATTGTGAGACTGAAATTCTTGCCCATTCTTCCTTTGCAAACAGCTCGAGCTGAGTGAGGTTGGATGGAGAGTGTTTGTGAACAGCAGTTTTCAGCTCCTTCCACAGATTCTTGATTGGATTCAGGTCTGGACTTTGACTTGGCCATTCTAACACCTGGATACGTTTTTTGTGAACCGTTCCAATGTAGATTTTTTTTATGTTGTGGATCACTGTCTTGTTGGAAGACAAATCTCCGTCCCAGTCTCAGGACTTTTGTAGACTCCAACAGGTTTTCTTCAAGAATGGTCCTGTATTTGTCTCCATCCAATTTTCCATCAATTTTAACCATCTTCCCTGTCCCTGCTGAAGAAAAGCAGGCCCAAACCATGATGCTGCCACCACCATGTTTGATAGTGGGGATGGTGTGTTCAGGGTGATGAGTTGTGTTGCTTTTTTGACAAACATATCATTTGGCATTGTGCCCAAATAGTTTGATTTTGGTTTCATCTGACCAGAGCACCTTCTTCCACGTGTTTGGTGTGTAAATTTGCAGTGGTATGATACTCCTTCCATTTCAAGATGATCGCTTGCACAGTGCTCCTTGGGATGTTAAAAGTTTTGGAAATCTTTTTGTAACCAAATCCGGCATTAAACTTTTCCACAAGCGTATCACGGACCTGCCTGTTGTGTTCCTTGGTCTTCATGATGACATCTGCGCTTTAAACAGAACACTGAGACTATCACAGAGCAGGTGCATTTATACAGAGACTTGATTACACACAGGTGTCTTAGATTTATCATCATTGGTCATTTAAAACAACATTGATTCATTCAGAGATCCTCAATGAACTTCTGGAGTGAGTTTGCTGCACTGAAAGTAAAGGGGATGAAAAATATTGCACGCCCCAATTTTCAGTTATTTATTTTTTAAAAAAGTTTAAAATAAGCAATACATTTTGTTCAACTTCATAATTGTGTCCCACTTGTTGATTCTTCACCATAACATTAAAATTTGTATATGTTTGAAGCCTGAAATGTGGGAAGAGGTTGAAAAATTCAAGGGGGTCGAATACTTTCGCAAGGCACTGTATATATATATATATATATATATATATATACAGTATATATTGTGAGGTAGCGACCACCAATGTTGTGGATGGTCGCAGTGGAGAAGGATCCCCCTGTGATATTAAACTGAAGGTGTGACTGTGGGACTTGTAGTTCCACAGAACTTGGGTTGTAATTAAGGGTTAGGTTCCCTTTAAACTGTGACCAGTGTGATGGACAGAGCTGGAGAATCACATACCTCCACCTGTGGGTGTGTCCGGTTGGGTTTTAAGAGACTGTTAGTTTTAGAAACAGGGAGAAGCCTGAGAGTGCTGCACATGGAGGATGTATGCTGGAGATCTCAGTCTGTGTCAAGACTGAAGAGAGACTCCTGGAAATCAGTCCAGGTGAGGGCTGGGGGAAAATACTGCAGCCTAGCTGGAGAGGGCTGGAGGCTGCAGGAAGCACCACAGTGATTTGTGTTCGCTGGCTGGAGCCAGAGTGTGGAGAATCCACTATGGACATTTAATTGGACTGGAAGCCCACGGTATGTGGATGTTTTATTTTCCTTTAAGCCAGGAGAGGCTTTGTTACATTTGGAAGGGCAGTTTATGTTGTACTAATAAACTGCTGCATTTTTGAGAGACTGCGTTGCCTGTGTATGCCTAAGCTACCCTCCACCGCTGCAAGCGAGTAAACCCCCCGGGTTGCGGTAAGCAACGTTCACATATGGTGTCTCGAATGCGGGCATGCGGTCTGGTTGCTAGGGGCAACGCAGCCTGGTTGCTAAGGGCAACTGCCTAGGACGTATTGCTGTGGATCGGTGGGTCCACGAAAATCGTGTCGGCGCACTCAAGCAGCTGGCGGTGGATCGGCGGGTCCACGAAAATTTTGTCTGCGCACTCAAGCAGCTGGCGGTGGATCGGCGGGTCCACGAACAGGGACAGCGTGCTCCAGCTGCTGGCGGTGAATCAGTGGGTCTGCAGGGTTCTGTGCTGCAGTGGCGAGAGACCAGTGACTGGAGGTTCCAGGCCAACCCGGAATTGCGGGGCCCTGTTTGGTGAGCAGTGATACACCACAGGCTGGAGATCCTGGTTGTACGGGCGGTACAACCTGGAAAGGTTAGTGGTTCTCTAACCCCCTCCCCCCTCTTTAGACCACCGGGTATTACCCATTGGAGCGCCCCTGCTGTTTGTTTTCTTGTTTCAGCATGGAGGGTGCACAAATGGATGCTATGGAGGAGCTGTACCAGTTCCTTGTGCGTGGACAGCAGGAGCCGTCAGTGCGGACCGATGTGGCAGCAGTGGACCAGTTGATAAACTCCCTTCTGGGGCCAGTACGAACACAGGGTTCCCAGCAAGATAAAGGGGAACTGTGTGAACTGGGGTCTAAAGACACTGCAAGGAAGCCACAGAAACCCCAAAAGGGGGTGGAATCCCATGAAGGGGTGGTTGCCCAAAAGGGGATGGAGCATCCCATAGACAAGGGTGCAGTGGCGCAGATGGACAGTAGTCAAGCACCAAGGTGTTCATGCTGCAAGTGTCCTGTCTGCAGTATAGACCACCCATCTGACGAGAAGCCACGTCTGTGTACCGTGGAAGTGGATGGGGAATCTGTAACTGGACTTGTAGACTCAAGGAGTTTGGTGACCCTGGTGAGGGCCACATCTGATGTCTACCTGATTCCTGGAAAGAAGTTCCACGCCAACTGCACCCACAATAATGATAAAGAATACCCAATGACCAGTGTGGTCATTAAGACAAAAACGGACATTGGTTCTCATGATGTTGGTGTAGTTTCAGATTTACAGCACCCAATTATTATCGGTTGGGACTCTAAATTATTTGTGGACTTGTGGAAGCAGGGGGAAGTGTCCGGGTGCTTTTGTAAGAGCTGTAACAGTCCAAAGGAAGTTCCACCACAGCGGGAGGTTAAAAAAAGTCCTTATGGGGTGGTTATGTGTGGTAAGGTGAAGATAGCACCCCCTAAAGGTGACTGTTCTAAGTTAGTGGGGAGCAAAGAAAAAGGTGGACATGCCCAACTTAGTGACATGATGGGTAAGAAAATAAATGACAATATGACCGTTAGTGACGGAGGAGCTCCAGAAAAGGGAGCCAACACCTGGTTAGGTGGGAACATGTTAGTCCAGGACACCAGGGCGAGTGACGATGACTCCAGTAAATACACTAACTCTACTAAAGGGACAAACGAGTACAGTGACGTACTGATGAGCGAACAGGGGAAAACCTCCTCCCGTCGCCGAAGGCGCAACAGGCGTAGAGAGGCGGAGCGAGCTACAACCTCTGAAAATATGGTCCAGGTAGAGACAGTGTCATGTAGTTCTGCCAAAAGGGTGGATTCCCTTCCAGAATCTGAGTGTGCAGAGAAGGTTGAGAAAGGCACGTTACCAATAGCAACCGCTAATGTAGTGTTGGACAGCAAAATCATGCAAAAGAAAGATGAGTCTGAGCTGGAACTGACAGATTGTAACGGCAGAAATCAGCCGGGTGAAAGTGCAGAAAAGGAGCCGACCAAAACAGTAGTGGTGATGTCCCCTATGATTTCCTGGTGTGAGGCTGATGGTCTATTGAGTGAAAACCCTATAGGAGAAGAAATCCTGGAGGCTGTTGGTGGAGGAAAAATCCACAAAGGTCATGGTGAGCAGACCAGTGATCCAACCAGTGCTGGCGTGAATAATAGTGCAAACGGCACAAAAGCTGTTGTAGACCCCAGAGAATCTGAGGTTGAAGGTATGGAGTGCAAGAAAGCCTCTGAAGTTGCAGAGAATCAAGAGGAAATTGAGGGAGATTCTGCAGAGTCCCAAGAGATGGCTGAAGCTGCAGAAATTGAGAGAACCCTTAAGGTAGGGAAATTTAGCCCAGAAGTCCCATCAGCAGCTGAGAGCTTAACTGAACTTACTGGTAAGACCAAGATGGAGGCCATAAAGATGGACTTGGTACAGAAGATTGAGAATCTTGAGCCCAAAGATGAGGAAAAATTCAAAGGCTCTGAGGCTATGGAAAAAGCTGAGGAGAATGCAACTCCAAAGGTGGAGCCTGTGATAAGAAAAGAGGATGGATATGGAAGACCCAAGGAACGGTCCGATGGCCTTACAGGTAAAGAAATTCGGCCAGTCTTTACGTGCATGGTAGAAGTCCCTGCAGACTTGAGAAAAGCCTGTGCCAGTGAGGCGGTACATGAAAAATTCAAGACGGCCGTAGGAGCCTATAAAGTGTACTTTGCCCCAGAGTCTTGTCGGTTGGTGGTGTGCTCTGTAAGTGATGTCACAAAGAAGCGGGTGGCTATCCTGAGTGGCATGCACCTACAGTGTCTTCGCACGAAGTGGCTCATCTCTACAAAGATGGAAGAAGACACCAGACGATTGGAGCATATGAAGCGGCTCGCCGCAGCGTTTCAAGAAGTGGTGGTTGTGAAGAAACCATTAATTGGGCTTGCAATAAGAGCGCTGAGAAGTAACATTCAGCAAGCCAGGAAGGTTCCAGGTATTACAGCTATTGAAGTGGAAAAAACCAGTGGAACATTCCGAATCTATGGGAAAACTGCAGAAGCAGTCAAGACAGCTCGAAGGTTGTTGGAGTTTGTGGAGGAGGTCACACAAGTGCCCAGAGAACTGGTTAAGAAGCTTATTGGAAGAAATGGAGGAGTCATGCAGGAGATGGTTGACAAGTCCGGTGTGACGAGAGTAAGAATTGATATTCATACTGAAGCCAAGATACTCTGTGAAGTCGGTATGGTCCCATGTGTCATTGTGGGAACAAAGGAGTGTGTTGGAAATGTACGAGTCCTACTAGAGTACCGCCTGGGTTACCTGGAAGAACTAAGGCAGTTGAACCTAAAAAGGCAGAATATTGCAGAACAACTCCATCAAGTGGGTATGAGATGGAGACCGCTTTCAGGCTGGGGCCAGGAGAAGGGTTGCCCACCTGATAAAGGTGTTGCTTCAGTTGGCACAGAAAGTAGGTCCTATAATGAAAGGAACCAAGGTCATGGAAGACCTAACTACACTTTGGGCTATAGCATAGACTCTGAATGGTCCAAGTCCTCTACTCTAAACTCCAAAGGAATGGATGAAGGGAGTGATGTATCTACAGCGAAGGATGGTCTTGAGAAAACACACCAACAGAGCGATGACAACCGAAGAAGCCATGGGAGAACAAGCCATAGTAAATCTGCAAAAAGAGAATGCAGACGGTCTAGATATAGCAGATCGTCTATCCGCTCAGTGCTGAGGTGCCCAGACAGTAGCCCTTCTAGTGGATTAGACGGCTCTGAGTCAGACCAGGCAGTAGTTTCGACTGGAAGAGACTTTCGCTACTACACTAGCCGTTGGAGACAGTCATGGAGAGATAGGTCTGACTGGGGGGCGTACCTGACAAGGAGGTTGACTGAGACGAGTCTGGTGGCAATGACCGACTTTCTGTCAGGAGCTAAAGCTCGAATTTATCAGAGAGGGCCCTCTCGACTTGTAGGGCAAGGTGACACTAATGCCCTGTCTCAGGGCCCCTGTGGGTTATCAAATGTTCAACCCTACAAGTGTGAACAGAGGGGGGGGATATGTGAGGTAGCGACCACCAATGTTGTGGATGGTCGCAGTGGAGAAGGATCCCCCTGTGATATTAAACTGAAGGTGTGACTGTGGGACTTGTAGTTCCACAGAACTTGGGTTGTAATTAAGGGTTAGGTTCCCTTTAAACTGTGACCAGTGTGATGGACAGAGCTGGAGAATCACATACCTCCACCTGTGGGTGTGTCCGGTTGGGTTTTAAGAGACTGTTAGTTTTAGAAACAGGGAGAAGCCTGAGAGTGCTGCACATGGAGGATGTATGCTGGAGATCTCAGTCTGTGTCAAGACTGAAGAGAGACTCCTGGAAATCAGTCCAGGTGAGGGCTGGGGGAAAATACTGCAGCCTAGCTGGAGAGGGCTGGAGGCTGCAGGAAGCACCACAGTGATTTGTGTTCGCTGGCTGGAGCCAGAGTGTGGAGAATCCACTATGGACATTTAATTGGACTGGAAGCCCACGGTATGTGGATGTTTTATTTTCCTTTAAGCCAGGAGAGGCTTTGTTACATTTGGAAGGGCAGTTTATGTTGTACTAATAAACTGCTGCATTTTTGAGAGACTGCGTTGCCTGTGTATGCCTAAGCTACCCTCCACCGCTGCAAGCGAGTAAACCCCCCGGGTTGCGGTAAGCAACGTTCACAATATATAATTATATACACACATACATAGTAAGAGCAAAGGAGAAGCAATGGTTTGAACTTTTAACTTTCAGACTCCATATCCCACCATGCATTGAAGCTTTGAGAGTGAGACTCCCTTTGTTTTATAGACAATCATATGGTATAGCTCAGCCAATTGGGAGGTACTATTTTAGCCTGTATTAAAGCAGGGGAAATTTAGAAGCATTTTGAAGTGAATTTGTATAGTGAGAGTTTACTGCTCACAGATTAGCAATAGAGATAATTAGATAAAGGTTTTGAAATCCTGAATAAACAGAACAGGTTATGTGTGTGACAGCATATTAATGAAAAACAACTACAAGCAATGCATTTGAATTGTGGTTCATCACAAAAATGGGAAAAAAAACCCCAAAATATTAAAAATGGTGTATACCAACATCATGATACCCTTAGAAAAGATTGAAAAGAATTAGGCCATAGTGATATGTTAAACTATAATGTGTCATGTAATTTGCGTCATAGTTATCTAATTATCTACCAACTTGTAATCAGCTAGTCAGCCAACTTAAGGCTAAGTTCACACACTGCATCTTTTTGACGCTGTGTTTTTGTGCGTTTTTTTTTGCCGCAAAAACCGCACCCGCGGCAAAAAACCAAGGCAAAAACGCATGCGTTTTTACTGCGTTTTTGCTCACTGCATTTTTATGCATTTTTTATCAGTGAACATTGCCATTAAAGATTGTTGAAAAAAAAAAAGAAAAGAAAAAAGGTCTGATGTCATTTCCTTCTTCAATATGTTCTTCATTCTCCACTAGTGTATGCAGAAGTACAAGGCTCAGCATGCTCCATCCAGGACTGTTTTCTGGAGGGAGAGTCAGGGGGAGCAGACCTACAAGGCTCAGCATACTCCATCCACTAGTGGATGCAGGAGAGCAGACAGCAGCTGCAGAACTACAAGGCTCAGCATCCTCCATCCAATAGTGTATGCAGGAGAGTAGACAGCAGCTGCCAAACTACAAGGCTCAGCATCCTCCTTCCAGGACTGTATGCAGGATTTCTTTTCCCCCCAAAAAATGATGTGGGCTTCACCATATTTTTGTATGCTAGCCGGGTACAGCAGGCAGGTACGGGCTGCCCTCAACCCCTAGCTGCCTATTTGTACCCGGCTGGGAACCAAAAATATAGGTAAGCCCTTTTTTTAATTATTTCATGAATTTCATGAAATAATTAAAAAAAAAAAATGACGTGGGCTTCGCCCAATTTTTGTGTCCAGCCAAGTACAACTAGGCAGCTGGGGATTGGAATCCACAATGCAGGGTGCCCAAGCTTTCTGGGCACCCCCGCTGCGAATTGCAGTCCGCAGCCACCCCAGAAAATGGCGCTTTCATAGAAGCGCCATCTTCTGGCGCTGTATCCAACTCTTCAACTGCCCTGATGCCAGGTGGCTTGCTGGGTAATAATGGGGTTAGGGCTAGCTGTGTACTATCAGCTGGCCCTAAGCCCGAAATTCATGGTGTCACGCTTATTAGACATGGCCACCATGAATTTCTAGTAAAGATAAAAAAAAAAAAAACACAACACATAGAAAAATATTTTTAATAGAAATAAAACACAACACAATTAGTGACTCCATCTTTATTGAAATAAAGAACCCCCCTCCGCAGTAATCCTGGGTCAAGGGTCCCGGGCCGTCCAATCCGCATCCAATATAATCTTATCAGTTTGCTGGAAGGCAAAGCGATCAGATGATGTGTCAGGTTCAAGGCCTGAATCACATTACACAACAGCTGAGTGTATAAACGGCTTTTATACAATCAGCTGATATCAGTGCAAAAAACAAAAAAAAACAAAACAAACTACACACGTCTGTGCAGCGTTGGACTGGCTACCGGAGGAAACTCCAGTAATGCCAGGCCTGGATTCACTGCACTTCGGAGTTCTCACCTGAGCTCTGGCGTACAGCCTGGACTTTGCAGCGAGCGCCGAGTGACTGATTCCCCGGTGCTTGCAGTGAGTTAATGATAGCTGCAGACATCCCGGGCTAATCTCCGGTGCTCTCACCTGAACTCCGGAGATCAGCCCGGCCTGTCTGCAGCTATCATTAACTGACTGCAAGTGCCGGGGAATCAGTCACTCGGCGCTCGCTCGCTGTACAGACTCAGCTGATGCATCAGTGCAAAAAAAACAACTACACAGGTCCGTCCTGCCTCCCGTCCGACCACTGCAGGTGCTGCCGGTAATCAGTGATGAAGTCTCCTGACGGCATCAGCTGATAGCCGGCCGGGTGGTAAAATCCGGCGTCACGAGTTGGCACACAGCCGGATCGGGGGTGGTGGTACCGGGAAGAGGAGCTGGGAGCATGGCATCGGGAGTCTGCAGACAGGTGAGTATGAGATTTTTCTACTGTTAACTTTTGATTTAGCAGCCACTTCCACCTCCTGCACGGGAGCAGACATGGCACCAGGCGGGAAATGGAAGCAGTGGTGGCGGTACTGAGAGGATTCACGCTTCTGTATTTACTGACAGAAGGAATCCTCTTCCTGTACATGTAACTTTACTACCCACCCCTTGCTTTTATAGCTGCGTTTTTAGTCATAAAAACGTACTAAAATGCAGCTATATTTGCAATTTGCGGTTTTCATTGCGTTTCTGAACATCTCATTGAACTCAATGGGTGGAAAATGCAGTGAAAAATGCAAAAATAATTGACATGCTGCGTTTTTGTGGTGCCCACAAAAACGCAGCTAAAAAAAACGCTGTGTGCAGACAGCAAAAATTAAAACTTATAGACTGCTGGGGAAGCAAATTCATGCAGTTTTCTGAGCAAAAACGCACCCGAAAAACGCGCAAAAATGTCGTGAAAAACGCACTGTGTGAACTTACCCTTAAGAGTGAAAAGTAGTCACTGTTTTGTTTGTTATCATGGTGTGTAGCAAATTGAAAGGCAGTGAAGGAGAATGATCAGATAATGGCTAAAGAAAGAACATGAAAAGAGGGTTTATGGAGAAAATGAAAGTTGTTTGGAGTTGCGGAGTGTGCATTGTAATTAAAATAAAGCAATAAACTGTAAAGAAAATAGTATGACATGAGGGAATGGAGCTTGTCACCAGTTAGAAAAAAAGATCCTTGGCAGGATATTAATGCATGTAGCTAACGTAGGGCTGATGGTGACACGAATGAGGGTGGAAAATTCTCTCCATAATTTAGGCCTTCATCATTAAATTTCATATATTCTACTTCCCTTTTTAAAAAGCTAGATCCTGCACAAACTCTTCACTTGGGTTACTTCTTCCCAAATTGGATGCTTCTCATTATTATCACTGTCACTTACTTTCCACATGATCCTTATCCATGCACCTATCCTATCATTCCCAATATTCTACAAATTACTTTCCTTCAATTACGGCTATCCTTTTTTTTCTTTTTTTCTTTTTCCAATTTAAAGTTTTATTGAGTTTTCAAAAAAAGAAACATACATTAGAAGAACACGGAACCGTGCTGTAGCAATTAGCACTCATCGACAATCTGAACGATAACAAATTATCATGGGCTTCATAATGGAATATCGAAGATTACATTGATACATGAATACTCATTTTAAACCATATAAAATAGTACAACAAAGAAGAAAGCTAAAGGAAAGAGGCAGTCATGAAGTGTAAAGAGGAAAGAGTGGGTGAGAGAAAGAAGTGAAAGGATAGGAAGTAGGACGCAGCGGCCGGGACTAATACATGGTCTGTTGAACCAAGACTTGTCAAAAGGACTGCATATTATCTGAAAAATAAGGGGGCCAGGGAGTCTGTCTTCCGGGAGTTAGAGTAGCTCCAGAATTTTTTTACTCGACAGGAATGATTCCCACTGAAACCATTTGGTGGCTGTCTCTACGGTTTGCCCACATGACTGGGCCATCACCATTTCCATTTGGTGAATCACATTCACCTCCATTATCCACTCGTCCAGCGTAGGGGGGGGTAGGATCCTTCCAACGTCGTGGAATTACAGTCTTGGCAGCCTGGAGGAGGTGACCTAAAATGGATTTTTTATAAACCTTTTCGGATATGATAAAGATATACAATAAAACTGCTTCTGGGCGGCTTGGTATTGCAATCCCGGTGACCTCGTGGATGGCTACTAGTACTTTGTTCCAAAAGACCGACAAGCCCGGGCAGTACCACCAGATGTGTGACATAGTGCCCCCCTGCGCTCCACAACACCAGCATGTATCAGGAACTTCGGGACACCACACATGGAGAGATGCTGGGACCCTGAACCACCTAGAAAGTATTTTATAGCTGGTTTCTTGCATTCTGGTGGCCACCACTGACCTGTGGGTCAGACGGAAACATCGCTCCCATTGCTTCCAAAGGAACGTCTGATTGAGCTCTGCTTCCCTTGCCGCACAGAAGCGAGGGGGGGACGTCTCTGCCGCGCTTGTCAGAAACTTTTACACCCTTGAAATTGCATGACGCGTGTCAGAAGACCCACTACAAAGATTTTCGATAGGTGTTTGGGGCGGACAGTGGGACATGACAGTGTTTTGGGAGGTTATGAAGTGTTTGAGTTGGGCATATTCAAAATGGAACCGCAGTTTGAAGTTGCGATTCTCTACAATCTCCCGGAGCGAAAGGAGGGATCCCCCCGGGGCCACCTGTTTTAATCTCAGGGGCTTTAGTTTCGTGCTGCCCAAGAAGTTTTGGACGATGCTCCCGGCAGGAACTCTGGATTGTCAGGTAGTGGCATAAGGGGACCTCTAGGCTGGATCATGAGGTTGCGTGATGGCATAAAGTGTATTGTTTGCAATGTTTGTTTGGTGCTATAGGACATCTCAATTTTATGTTTGGTGAGGAGAGGCCAGGTCCACGGCAGGGTCGGTATTGATAAAGGGCATAAATCCTGCGCCAGACCAACCCAGAGCTTGGACTCCGAGCAGTGCAGAAGGTCCAGAACCCTTGCGTAAGTGGCTGCCATGTAATATCGCCTACAATCGGGCAAACAAGCTCCTCCCACCCTCTTGGTCCTAGTTACAACGCTGCATCTCAAACAAGCGCGCTTCTTGGACCAAACAAATTGATTGAATAAGCGTTGTATCTTGGCCCAGTATGCTGCCGGGATGTAGACTGGAACCGTCTGGATTAAGTACAACAGTCGTGGCAAGGCCGTCATCCTGAGAGCGCTAATCCTGCCAAACCATGATAGAGTACCTTTTTGCCATGAGGCCAAATCTCCCTCAAGTTTTGACAGAAAAGTTTGATAATTTAATTGGAAGAGCCTAGCCGGGTCGGAGGGAATCTTTATTCCCAAATATCCGATACTGCCGTGTGGTGGCCATCTAAAGGGAAAATTTGGTTTAAGAGCATTTACCAGTGTTAGGGGTAAAGAGATGTTTAGGGCCTCTGATTTATCAAAATTAATTTTGAAGTTGGACCATTTGCTGAAGCGGTTTAGCTCCAACATTAGTGACGGGAGGGAAGTGAGAGGGTTGCATAGGTAAATATGAAAATCATCGGCAAACGCGGCACATTTATGCTCCCGCTTGGTGATCCGAATACCTTTTATATCCGGGTTATTCCTGATGGCTGATAACAGATGCTCCATCACCAGAACATAAAGTAAAGGTGACAAGGGACACCCCTGCTGGGTCCCATTCCGGATGGAGAAGGGTTTCAACAGAGTGCCATTAATCTTGAGGTATGCAGTCGGGGAGTGATATAAGGCCATTATCTTGGATGAGAAGACAGGTCCCAGGCCTATATGCTCCAGTGTTTGTGAGAGTGACTGCCAGGAGACTCTGTCGAAAGCCTTCTCTGCATCCAAAGACAGAAGCATCGAAGAAAGTTTTTTAGTATGTGCGTGTTGAATTATGTCTAGGGTTTTTATGGTATTGTCCCTTGCCTCCCTTCCCGGGACAAACCCGACCTGGTCTAAATTGATCAGGTCAGGGAGCAGAGGGCCCAATCTGTTTGCCAAAATCTTGGCATAGATTTTTAAATCTACATTAAGGAGTGATATCAGTCTAAAACTACTACATGCCGTTGGGTCTTTACCAGCTTTACGGATCAGAGAGATATGGGCAGTGGTTGAATGGGGCGGGAAAGGGACAGAGTCCGAAATTGAATTGAAGGAAAGAAGCATTAAAGGTGCTAACTGTTCCAAAAAGGCCTTGTAAAATTTGGCAGGGAATCCGTCTGGTCCAGGGCTTTTATTACCCGGTGTGTCACAGATCACCATCAACAAGTCATTCAGTAAAAATGGACTATCCAGGTCCTCAATTGTGGAGCTACTGGGACGTTTAAAAGGTGAGGGCATTGAGGTGCATCTGTCATCTGAACCAGGGGGCTCGACAGGCAAATTATATAACTTGGAGTAGTAATCATGAAAAGTGTTAGAGATGTCAGGGGTAGCGTAGAGTAGTTCGTTGTGTGGGTTCTTGATGCAAGGTATAAGGGTGTGGGCTCTCCCTTCTCTCAACGCATTAGCTAACAACCTGCCTGGCTTATCTCCAAACTCATAAAACCTCCCCTTCCCCACCTGTATCAGGCGCTTATATGAGGAATCTAATAGTTTTTTGACCTCCATCCTGGCCTGTAGAAGAGCCTGTAAGTTTGTGGCCGATAAGGCTTGCATGTGAATGAGCTCCCGTTCAGAGACCCTATGAAGAGCTTTTACTATATCTTGGGCCCATTCTTTTTTGATACGGGACCCGTGTTTAATAAAAATACCTCGTATGACACATTTCAATGCTTCCCACTTGTAAGTGGGGGCTGTGTCATCTACTGAATGGTCTTCCATAAACCTACTGATAGAGGTCTGAACGTGCAACACAGAGTTCATTCAGCAGCAACGACTCATTCAACCGTCACGACCCTTTGGGGGCCAAGAGAGAAGGAATCTCAATCGAACAATAGACCGGCGCATGGTCCAACCATAGTATGTTATCCATCCCAGTATGTCGGATCCAGGGGAAGGCATTGTGCTGTAATAATATGTAGTCAATGCGGCTGTATGAGTCTTGAGTATGGGAATAGAAACTGTAGTCTCTATCAGACGGGTGCTTCAGTCTCCAGGTGTCAAACAACTGAATGCGCAATAAAGCTTTTTTAATACGTTTAATAGTGGTGTAAGCAATGTTAGATTTCCCCCTGGAGTTGTCCAAAGTAGGATCAAGGGTGACATTGAGATCGCCACATAAAATTACTGTACCCTGTATTAGTGGGATCGCGGTGTCTACCAGACGGGCAACAAAACTGTCCTGCTTTTGATTTGGAGCATATGCATTAATTATTGTTAGTGTTTGATCCCCCACCTTCAGCGAGAGGATAATATATCTTCCCAGACTATCTGTCGTGCACTTTAGGATTTGATGTGGGAGAGATTTATGAATGGCTATCGCCAAACCTTTAGAACGGGAATCCGGGTTATCCGAGGATACCCATGTCTGATAATACCTATTTTTGAGGATGGGGCATGTCCTTGTTTGAAATGGGTCTCCTGAAAACACACCACACTCACCTTCCACTTATGGAGGTGGTACAATATCTGTGATCATTTCTCCGGAACATTGAGGCCCCTGGCGTTAAAAGAAGCGATAGTTAGGTCCGCCATCTATAAGGGAGTGAAGTATTAGAGATGTATGAGAAAGGGGATCGAACACGATCAGCCCGGCCGCCGGAAGAAGGGAGAGAACGAGATTTGAGGTGAGTAGAGTATAGTGGAGAAGAAAACACAAAGAACATCAGGTGAAAAAACCTTGCATAGTATGCTAATACCGAACAAACGTTCCTAGGGAACATATCCGCCTCATCTTGGCGGGATAGATGATCCCAACCTATTTGGGGAAAAAGGATGTCAGACATAACCAAGCAGGTCTCTGGATCTACTGAAAACATTAATGATAACCATTAATACCGGCAAAATATTGAAATGCTGATATATTACGGGCAGTCAGTAAACTTTAAAGCAACAAATAACAGTCATTTGGCTTTGAATAACTGTAGATAAAATAGATCATATAGGCGTACGCGGCCTCTGTGCCTCTCTATGTCGGATAACGAGAGCGACCCGCTCCACGTCCCCGTTCTCCTCTCGGGGGTAGTCCCTTGTTATACCCAGAAGGTGGGGTTGGTCTGGTAGGGATGATTCTTTCTCTGGGGACCCAGGGCTGGAGCAGGGTAATGGGCCAGGTCCCGATAGGGATTGCGGGCAGGCCCAGGGTCTTGGTGAATGCCTGGAGGTCCTCTGGAGAACGCAGGACCCGCCATCGTGAGTCCTTCTGTACCGCCAATGAGAATGGGAATCCCCACCGGAATGGTAGTCCCTTTTCTTTTAAAACATCAAGAAGGGGCTTAAGAGTAGCACGTTGGGCTAGGGTGTGCCTGGAGAGATCTGGCATTATACGGATGGGAGAGCCATTGTACGATAGGTTTGGCTTCTTCCTAGCTGCTTGTAAAATGGCCTCCTTTGCGGCAAAGAAATGCACCCTGCACACAACATCTCTTGGGTGGGGGTCCTCTGCATCCGGGGGCCGTAAAGCCCTGTGAGCTCTGTCAAGCTCTAGAGGGGTTCCCGGTGGTTTCTTTAGCAAATTATTAAAAATAGAACGGAGGACAGCGGGGATATCGGGGGCCGCAATTTATTCAGGAAGGCCTCTAATACATAGATTGTGCCTTCTATTTCTATTCTCTTGGTCATCTATATGTTGTTGAAGGGTGAATAATTGCTTGGACTGATTCTTTACTGTCTCTTGGATAGCTTGAATAGAGATTTGGGAGCTTGATTGCTGCTCAGTAAGGGTGTCGACTCTATGGGTAAGGGGTGCTTCACACATAGCGAGATCGCTACCGAAATCGCTGCTACGTCACGGTTTTGGTGACGCAACAGTGACCTCATTAGCGATCTCGCTGTGTGTGACACTGAGCAGCGATCTGGCCCCTGCTGTGAGATCGCTGCTCGTTACACTCAGCCCTGGTTCGTTTTTTTGGTCGTCGCTCTCCCGCTGTGACGCACAGATCACTGAGTGGGACAGCGAGAGAGCGATGAAATGAAGCGAGCAGAGAGCAGGAGCCGGCATCTGGCAGCTGCAGTAAGCTGTAACCAGGGTAAACATCGGGTAACCAAGGTGGTTACCCGATATTTACCTTCGTTACCAGCCTCCGTCGCTCTCACGCTGCCAGTGCCGGCTCCTGCTCCCTGCTCATGTAGCTGCAGAACACATCGTGTAATTAACCCGATGTGTACTGTAGCTAAGAGAGCAGGGAGCCAGCGCTAAGCAGTGTGCGCGGCTCCCTGCTCTCTGCACATGTAGCTGCAGTACACATTGGGTTAATTAACCCGATGTGTACTGTAGCTAGGAGAGCAGGGAGCCAACGCTAAACAGTGTGCGCGGCTCCCTGCTCTCTGCACATGTAGCGACGTTATGATCGCTGCTGCGTCGCTGTGTTTGACAGCTAAGCAGCGATCATAACAGCGACTTACTAGGTTGCTGTTACGTCCCAGAAAATGGTGACGTAACAGCGACGTCGTTGTTGCTGTCGCTATGTGTGAACCCAGCCCTAGTGAGGAGAGATCAGACCGCAGTTGGATAAATTCCTGTTTACATTCCGCCACCACTTGATTAGCCAGTGCTGCAATGTCATTCTTAGTGGGGATCGCTTGTAACAGTGACCGCAGATCTGCCAAGGACGCAGGGCGATCTGCGCTCGCCGAAGTGGCAGCATGAGACACATTGGGGTATGCATAGAAAGAGTCCTATCAGTAACGGCATAAACATACGCATATTCATAGGGATATATCTGTATACCATATGTATATATCATAAATGCAAAAGAGGACTACTATATGTGGACCAAATCGCTACAGGGTTACAAAACAAGCAAGAGAGAGAGGCGATCAATTGGTACAAAAATTGTTTTTATTCTCAATAGTTGCAAACAGGTGAAGGGGGTAGGAGGCAGAAAGCGAATTTACATCACCACAGATGCAAGGTGACATTATATATATAATGAAAAAATAGCTGACAATCAGTGCATAGAAAATATGCATGTTGAGCCCATGTTAATGTGTAAACCATCCAATATTAAATACTTATGACATGTATACATGTCATTGTCATATCAACAACATAGGGTCAACATAATGCATACCATACAGGAGTAAACAATGATACACATATATTCATACCAATCCAATACAGCTATGTCTATGTCATGAATTGTTCATTATTCCATGATCAAAGAGGTTTGATCATAAGATATATCCTGGCGCAACATAAAAATCACATATGTCAGGGATTAATAAATTACTCCATCAAAAGAGCCCAGCAATCACATGTCAAGTGTGCGTGCAACAATACCCGTGGTGAAATGCACACAAGACATCACTGCGCATATATATAGTATTGGAAATATATCCCAAGGAGATCATCCACTGTGGAATCACAAGAGATGTCTAATCGGCACTCAGGCATGTAATTGCAATACAACACATAATGGAGTGCACACAAGACATCACCATACAAATATATACTAATAAAGATATATCATCAGGAAATCTGTCCAACATAAAGTCACAGCAGATGTCTCACAGGCACTCCAGCAAGTGATTGCGATCAAATAAGGGGCCAACATATATCCCTATATAACAAACGAGGGCGCAGTCAGACTGCAGCACATGTGGCGCCAGGATACCATAGACCATAGACACAGCCATATACTAAAGGGCATTCATGCAGAAGTGCAAAAATAAGAATCAAATGCACTGCTAGCCGCAAGCCAGCATAGATTACGTTACCTAAAGGATAGTAGACACTGTGGTGGTAATGCGCCCGATGCGCATTTCGGTGTGTACCTTCGTCAGGGGGCGTGACCGGAAAGGAAAGGGGGTGCCGTTAAAAAGGCCTCAATCCCCAGCTGATTGGGCAGTCATTATGACGCATCCGAAGCCGGCCGGGCGGAAGTCCCGCCTCACAGACGCGTCATGGCCACAGAGGGCGCCGGGTAAGAAGACTAAAGGTCTATCATTTTCTCCAGTCGCAGGGTTCCATGCATTTACGGCAATTAAGGATTTACATATCTTTGCTAGGTCCCTGCTGTTTAAAAGATACTTCTATGATGATACATCTCGGATTTTGTTTCCTGCAGAGAAAGAACAAAGAGCACTAGCAATACTATCCGAACTTGAATCGGAGCATAAAGCTGGGGAGGGAGGTAAGGTACCATCATGTATTAAACCTCCTTCAAAGAAATCTTTACCACTTTCCTCATGTGCAAACATTGATCTTTTTGTGCAGGTAGTGTCAAAAGCATTTGAGAGTCTGCCTGGTCATGTTAGAGGGGATAATCTGTCCAAAATGGAACGTATACGTCTAAAAGAGCTGCAGCAGATGTCGGACATCACAATCAAGCCTGCCGACAAGGGGGGTAACAGTCATATGGCCTGTATCCGCATATGAGAAGGAGGCATTTCGCCAACTGCGTGATACAGTTTGTTATCGCAAGTTGACATTTAATCCCCTTGCCAAATATACAGAAGAGCTTAAAAAGATTATACAAACGGCCAAAGATGACTATGTTATTTCCCCTGAGTTGGCATCAGCTTTGATTGTATCGGAGCCTAGGATTGCAACATTATATCTACTTCCCAAACTAGATAAGGATGCGTCCTCGCCTCCCGGCCGCCCGATTATTTCGGGTAACGGCAATTTCCTGGAGAATGTCAATAGATGGCTCGATAGCCAACTTCAGCCGCTTGTGAGAAGCCTTCCGTCCTTTATTCAGGATACTGGCGATTTTCTTAAACGGATTGACGGATTATATGTGGGGGATGATTCATTTTTGGTATTATGTTGGACAGATTTCCTGATGATATATCTTTATTAGTATATATTTGTATGGTGATGTCTTGTGTGCACTCCATTATGTGTTGTATTGCAATTACATGCCTGAGTGCCGATTAGACATCTCTTGTGATTCCACAGTGGATGATCTCCTTGGGATATATTTCCAATACTATATATATGCGCAGTGATGTCTTGTGTGCATTTCACCACGGGTATTGTTGCACGCACACTTGACATGTGATTGCTGGGCTCTTTTGATGGAGTAATTTATTAATCCCTGACATATGTGATTTTTATGTTGCGCCAGGATATATCTTATGATCAAACCTCTTTGATCATGGAATAATGAACAATTCATGACATAGACATAGCTGTATTGGATTGGTATGAATATATGTGTATCATTGTTTACTCCTGTATGGTATGCATTATGTTGACCCTATGTTGTTGATATGACAATGACATGTATACATGTCATAAGTATTTAATATTGGATGGTTTACACATTAAGATGGGCTCAACATGCATATTTTCTATGCACTGCTTGTCAGCTATTTTTTCATTATATATATAATGTCACCTTGCATCTGTGGTGATGTAAATTCGCTTTCTGCCTCCTACCCCCTTCACTAGTGATGAGCGAGTACTAAAAAGCTCGGGTGCTCGAAGCTCGGGCCGAGCCTCCCAAGATACTCGTGTACTCGGCCCGAGCACCGAGCCCAATGTTATCCTATGGGAGACCCGAGTATTTTTGTGAAATGACCCCCCGGCAGCATGGAGAAACCCTAAAAATGTCACAAAAGTCTCAGAAGAGTGCTCAAATGACATGGCATCAGCATGGGGAAGACCCCTTGAAGCATTTATCACTCAAAAGTCACAGATGTGAACAATTTTGTCCGAGTTTTACGCCATTTTTACGGACTCACCAGAAAACCTTCCAAAATGACACCAAAATGAATTTTCATGGCGGAAATGTTAAGGGCACATACCCAATAGTGAGATAGAGCTGGTGTATGTTACTTTTTGAGATTAATACATGAAAGATTTTACATGAAAACCTTGTGTGGCACTCCGATGTCCAAAACGCACGTTTTGTGCTTTTTACTAGCGATGTCGGTCATTTTTTTTTTTTTATTCTATCTCCCTCAGTCCGTCGGTCTGTCTCTCTCTGTCTTGTCTGTCCCCCTCTCACAGTCTGTCGGTCAGTTCCCCCCCCTCTCTCTTACTTACCGTTCCCCGATCACTGCCGCGGCGCTGCACAGCTGTTCAAACTCCGGTGGCTTTTCCTCTTTTGAAAAAGCCGGCCGCTCATTAATCAATCTCCTATTCCCTGCTGTCCTGCTTTTCGGCGCCTATGATTGGTTGCAGTGAGACACGCTCCCACACTGAGTGACAGCTGTCTCACTGCAACCAATCACAGCAGCCGGTGTGTGTATACTGTGCAGTGAAATAAATAATTAAATAATTAAAAAAAACGGCATGCGGTCCCCCCAATTTTAATACCAGCCAGATAAAGCCATACGGCTGAAGGCTGGTATTCTCAGGATGGGGAGCTCCACGTTATGGGGAGCCCCCCACCCTAACAATATCAGTCAGCAGCCGCCCAGAATTGCCGCATACATTAGATGCGACAGTTCTGGGGCTGTACCCGGCTCTTCCCGATTTACCCTGGTGCGTTGGCAAATCGGGGTAATAAGGAGTTAATGGCAGCCCATAGCTGCCACTAAATCCTAGATTAATCATGTCAGGCGTCTATGAGACACCCTCCATGATTAATCTGTAAGTTACAGTAAATAAACACACACACACCAGAAAAAATCCTTTATTAGAAATAAAAACACACACATATACCCTGGTTCACCACTTTAATCAGCCCGAAAAAGCCCTCCATGTCCGGCGTAATCCAGGATGATCCAGCGTCGCATCCAGCGCTGCTGCATGGAGGTGACCGGAGCCGCAGCACACACAGCCGCTCCGGTCACCTCCACACAGCAAATGAACACAGCCGCGCGATCAGCTGCTGTCACTGAGGTTACCCGCGGCCACCGGTGGATGCAGCGGTGACAGCGGGTAACCTCAGTGACAGCAGCTGATCGCGCGGCTGTGTTCATTTGCTGTGTGGAGGTGACCGGAGCGGCGGTGTCTGCTGCGGCTCCGGTCACCTCCATGCAGCAGCGCTGGATGCGACGCTGGATCATCCTGGATTACGCCGGACAAGGAGGGCTTTTTCGGGCTGATTAAAGTGGTGAACCAGGGTATATGTGTGTGTTTTTTATTTCTAATAAAGGATTTTTTCTGGTGTGTGTGTTTATTTACTGTAACTTACAGATTAATCATGGAGGGTGTCTCATAGACGCCTGACATGATTAATCTAGGACTTATTGGCAGCTATGGGCTTCCAATAACTCCTTATTACCCCGATTTGCCAACGCACCAGGGTAAATCGGGAAGAGCCGGGTACAGCCCCAGAATTGTCGCATATAATGTATGCGGCAATTCTGGCCAGCTGCTGACTGATATTGTTAGGGTGGGGGGCTCCCCATAACGTGGGGCTCCCCATCCTGAGAATACCAGCCTTCAGCTGTATGGCTTTATCTGGCTGGTATTAAAATTGGGGGGAACCGCACGCCGTTTTTTTAATTATTTATTTATTTATTTTACTGCACAGTATAGACACGCCCACCGGCTGCTGTGATTGGGTGCAGTGTGACACCTGTCACTCAGCGTGGGGGCGTGTCTCACTGCAACCAATCATAGGCGCCTGTGGGCGTGGAAAGCAGGGAATATGAGATGGCTGTGTACAGAGCACAGCGCGCCGGCCGGTATAAAGGCTCGGTCACGCTGTGCAGGCCGGCCAATCACTGCAATTCCACAACTAACAGGGCTGTGGCATTGCAGTGGTCTGCCAGCCAATCCCTGCATGAGGGCTGGCTCTCAAAAGAGCGCCAACATGCAGGGATGAAGACCACGAGTAAAGCACGAGTATTGCAAAATTACTCGGTACCCGCCGAGCAGCCCGAGTACAGTGATACTCGTGCGAGTACCGAGTAGTTACAAGCATGCTCGCTCATCACTACCCTTCACCTGTTTGCAACTATTGAGAATAAAAACAATTTTTGTACCAATTGATCGCCTCTCTCTTGCTTGTATAGAAAGAGTCCTGCATAGCTGGACCGTATATCATTTTCTGTGTATTGTGGGGATTGTTTATGCCCTCCCACGGCGGTGGCACAGCCACAAGTCGAAATGGAGGGGCCCCCAGCGACATGGGCCCTTTGTTTATGGGTATCAGAGAGCCTCTCTCCAGGACCCTGTCTCTGTCCATCTGGCTCTCAGCCCAGGAGGATCCCGTACTCCAGCTATCTGGAGAGGTGGGGGTATCTCCTTCTGAGGCATCCCCCAAAACTCAGCAGCTGCCTCCAGTGACTCAGGTGGACCTCCTCCGTCTCCAGGTCCCCCTGGTGGTCAGGTGGCCCCTGTCAGGGGAAGGTGACCTGTGCGGCTATGATCCCCTCTGGCGTGGGCCCCTAACAGCAGGTCCCCCCTCTGTCCCCGCACCTGTATCTTGTAGTCAGGCAGTCCTTCAGGAGTGTCAGCTGCTTCCTCCCCTCCTGCATCCACCGCCTTTGTAAAAGGGCCTGATGATTCCTGAGCTGCGACCGCTCTGCGTGGATCTTGTTTCTGCAGCGAATGGGGCTGCGGCGGTAAATCATTACCTGGGCCCGAACACGTGTGCAGACCTCGTGCGCACACTGCAGCTCCTCCGATTTTGCTGGCGCCGGCTGCGGGTAAGTTGTAAGGACTCACCAGTCCCAGTGGCAGTGTAGCGGGGCGCGAGGCAGGCGAGGTCGCGGCCGCGGGTGTCCCGTCCTCCATCACCGATCCTCCAGGCCGCGTTTCAGGTAGGCAGGTGCCATCTTGGAATGGCGCCAGCAGATCCACCGCTCCTCTCGCCGCGGGGTTCCCGTCTGTGTTTGTCGCCACTGTGGGTCTCATGGCAGGTCCTCTCACATCACGGGGTGCCTCCGCAGCTTCGTCCCTCCTCTGGTTCCCCAGCCCTGCCACTACTTCGGGCACCAGGACAGGTTCCAGCCCAGGCTCTGTAAGCCGCAGCTCTTGCCCCGGCTGTGAGGTCGCCCCCAGACTCCCTGGAGCGGGTGAAATAAGCTCCAATATTATTCTGAGGAGCAGGGGGGCGACTTGGGATGCTGGTCTTGCTCTTTTTGGCAGAAGATTTGCCCATTGTATATGGTAAAGCCGGCTTTATGGGGAATTATACAGAGGAGCTCCAGAAAGCCACGTCCTCACTCAGCCATGTCTAGCTCCACCCCCTCCTTTTTTTTCTTCACTAATATTACGTTTTCTTAATCTAAAATGCTAATTAATGTTTCATCTCTCTCTTTTTGTTCATTCTCTACTGCCATGATTATTCATTAAACCTCAAACCAACAATTTCTAGATATCTCTCCAAACACACTTGGCTGTTCACTTCACCTTCACTTTAGGCCTGTTTCACACATCAGTGATTCTGGTACGTTTGTGCTTTTTTTTCTACGTACCAGAATCACTGACATACGCAGACCCATTATAATCGATGGGTCTGCTCACACATCAGTGATTTTTCACTGACCTTGTCTCCGTGCGGCATACCCGCGTGTCCCGTGATTGCCGCATGGAGACATGTCCATTTTTTTCTGGCATCACTGATGTCCCACGGACCACGCAGTGGTGTGATCCATGAAACACGTGCCAGAAAAAAACATGCATATAAAATAAAAATCATTTTTACTCACCCAGCTTCAGCCGCGCTCTCTGCAGCCTGTTCTGCCTGCTGCTTCTGAGCCAGCTCATTACTGTCATGCATATTCATGAATGCACGACACAGCCGATCCGGAAGCAGCTGCTGCGGAGGTCAGCGCCGGCCGGATGTTGCACTGCAGGAGCGTTCAGCACCAAGGAGAGCGGGAGCGGGCACAGGTGAGTTAATCTCTATGTGCAATCACGGACCACGGAGAACGGAGCCCGGATTGCACTTAGACAACCCACGTGTGCTGTGAATCATGGAACACGGAGTGACATGTGCGTGTTTTACATGTCAGTGAAGAACGTCTGTGTTTTTCACTGACGTGTGAAACGGGCCTTTTTTGCTTTTATTTATGAAAAATTGGAAATTTGATGAAAATTTTGCAATTTTCAATATTTAATTTTTATGCCCTTAAACCCGGAGAGTTACAGTATGTCACACAAAATAGATAATAAATAACATTTCCCACATGTCTATGTTACATTAGCATATTTTTGAAGCAAAATTTTGGGGGGATAGGAAGTTAGAAGGGTTCAAAGTTCATCAGCAATTTCCAATTTTTTAAACAAAATTTACAAAAATATTTTTTTAGGGACCACATAACATTTGAAGTGACTTTGAGAGGCCTAGGTGACAGAAAATACCCAAAGGTGACACCATTCTAAAAACTGCCCCTTAAAGTACTCAAAACCACATCCAAGAAATGTATTAACCCTTCAGGTGCTTCACAGGAACTAAAGCGATGTGGAATGAAAAAAACAAAAATTATAATTTTACCTAAAAATATTGCACTTGACCCAATTTATTCCCTTGTAGAAGAAATTACAGAACAAAATGTAAGCTACAATTTGTTACCCAATTTCTTCTGAGCGCTGATACCACACATGTGATCAGAAACCTCTGTTTGGATACATGGGAGGGCCCAGAACAGAAGGAGCAATATTTGAATTTTGGAACACAAATTTGGCTGAAATAGATGCGGGCACCATGTTGAATTTGCAGGGCCCCTAAGGTACCTAAACCGCAGATAACTCCCACAAATGACCCGATTTTGGAAACTAGACCCCTCAAGGATTTTATCTAGGGGAATAGTGAGCATTTTGAACTCACAGGTACTTCACAGAAGTTGATAAAATTAAGTCGTCATATTGAAAATGTTCTATTTTTTTCTCAAAAATGTTGCTTTAGGACCAAATTTCTCACTTTTTCAAAAGGTAATAACAAAAAGTGAACCCCATGGCTTGTTACCCACTTTCTTAAGAGCATGGTAATACCCCACTTGTTGTCAGAAACTTCTGTTTTGGCAAATAGGAGAGCTCAGAACAGAAGCAGCAATTTCGGAAAGCAAATTTGTCTGAAAATGATTGCGGGTACAATGTTGCATTTATATGGCCACTAAGGTACCTAAACAGCAGAAACCCCCCACAAATGACCCCATTTTGGAAACTAGATCCCTCAAGGAATTTATCTACATATTTGGTGAGAACTTTGAAACCCCGGGGGCTTCATAGAACTTTAGAATGTTGAGCTGTGAAAAGAAAAAATAAAAATTTTACCACAAAATTGTTACGTCAACAAGGTAGCCGTAAAGGTATCAAGAGAACATGCACCATAAAATGTATTGTGCAATCTCTCTTGAGTATGCAGATAACTCACAAGAGGTGGAAGTCAACTGTTTGGGTGCACGGCAGGGCTTGGAAGGGAAGGAGCACCATTTGAATTTTGGAAAAGTTGAAAGAAATTGCGGGCACCATATCGCATTTGCATGGCCCCTAGGGTACCTATGTAGCAGAAACCCCTACAAGTGACCCCATTTTGGAAACTAGACCCCTCAATAATCTTATTCAGGGGTATAGTGAGCATTTTTAATCCACATGTACTTAACAGAAATGTTGCTCTAACACCAAATTTCTCACTTTTAGGCTATGTGCCCACTATCCAGGTTTATGCTGCTGAAGACTTTATCTCTATTCTTCCTGCAAAGAACACTTTTGTCTCTACAGCATAAATTGACATGCTGAGGCTCAGGAAGCTGTGCCACAGGTCAGTTTATGCTGGAAAGAAAAGAAGCACAGTGGGTAGGAAAGTTCTAAAAATCCTTCCTCTGTGCTTATACTGCACAACGCAGCATTATGGACACAGCAAAAACACTCTAATCATGGGCAGGCAGCCTAAAAAGCTAGGATGGATGGGTGGATGTCAAGTACATATATAATGTCCCACCCCCCTGCATATTCTAATCTGGAACCCTTTAGTGACTTTCATGTGGCACTAAAGGGTGTTTAGACTTGTATTTAACCCAAAACATTTTTTTTGAAAAACAATGTGGGGTCCTTCCCATTTTTGACAGCCAGCTAGGGTAAAGCAGACAGCTGCAGCCCTTAGGCCACAGCTGGCAGCTTCACCTTGGCTGGTGATCCAAAATGTAGGGCATTCTAGACTGTTTTTTTTATTTATTTATAAATAAATAATTTAAAAAAATGTGTGTCCCCCCAAATTGGATTATCAGCCAAGGTAAAGCAGACAGTTGTTTTCTGGTATTTTCAAGGTTGGAAGAGCCATGGTTATTTAGCCCTTCCCAGCCTAAAAATAGCAGGCCGCACCCGCTCCAGAAGTGAAGCATCCATTAGATGCACCAATCTTGGCGCTTCGCCCCAACTCAACCTGTTGTTCTGGTGCAGTGGCAAACAGGGTAATATATGGTATGGTAATATATCCCCAGACTGTGTGTCCTGTTGGGACCCGGTCACTCTCAGCCCCTAGTCCCATTGAGGCCTATTTTAGACCCATGGTAAGGTTTTAATATTAGAAAGTGTAGGTACTGTCCCAACTGAGTACACCTTGTCGTTGGTGGGATGGCTTTATGCTTTTTTTTTTATCAAAAACAGTGTTTACTAAGTACCCTATGTTTATATGCACTATGCTTTTATTTAGCTACAGCAGGGTATGTTTTCACAATTTTTCCCTTGGTTTCTCTTTGTTTTATGGTCAGTGTGAACATGAGCTCACAAGCTCCATGTATACCATCTCATACTTCAGCTCACTTTTTTGTTTTTGTTTTTTTTGTTTTTATAGGGTGATATATGGGGTTGATATAAGCTGTATATGTCACCTAGCATCAAGCACAGCAGTTTGTGATGTCACGACATCTATCAGATACCCGACATTATTAACTGTCAGTAATAAAAAAAGAGAAAAAAAAAATATTTGAAAAAATGCTCTCCAAAACATTCTTTCTTTCAACAATTTATTGGGAAAAAAAAAAATCGGTCTGTGCAATCCATTTTGGAGGCTCCATGACGATTATAGACCTTCCAGAATATGGGGGGCATGCTCAAAGAATGTATCCCTCATTTTCTGGAAGAGCTGGCCATCCAGATGACAAGTGTGGATGCAGTGACCCGAGAATACTGCACTCACACTCCCCAGTCCAACCAAGAGCAGAGTGACCTGCAGTAACCTCATTCCAGAATGTGGGGGGCACGCTCAAGGAGTTCATCCACCATTTTGTGGTGGTGCAGAAATTCCATGTGAGGAGTGTAGGAGCAGTGTCCTAAGAATACTCCACTCACACTGTCCATGTCCACAGCACGGTAGTGTGAGCTGCAGTAATATCAGTGTCACTGATTGCAAGGAGCCAGCTGACAGCCACTCTGTGCATACAACTGCCATCTTTTCAGAAAGAGGAGGAGGGGTCGAGGGGGTTGATCGCGCTGCAGGAGGTAATGGGGGAGACTGGTGGGTGATGGTGGGCGATGGTGGGTGAAGGTGGGTGACTTGGCTGGACCTTGGGACAACTTTTCTGTTTCATATGACATGTCACATATGACAGAAATCAGAGGAGGAGGATGAATGCAGTTTGTGCACTGCCATCTTAGATCCTCAGGAGGGGGAAGGGGAGGGGGACCGGGGTTGCGGGGCACTTTGTCCACACCGGGGGACCAATGAAGGAGATTTATCTCCCATCTGACATGTATCATGACAGGTGGGAGATAAATAGTTTTTTACCGGCGCTGTTATTTCCTTTAACATGATCATCTTTATACGGTGTATAACAGTGAATATGTGACCGGGGACTTTTAAAAAAACAGACCAAATAAAGATCTCCAGGGTCTCAGCTACCCCAGACACTAGGGGGCGCTATTCACTTTTTTCTTGCTGCCATTTATAAACGGAAGATCAGAATAAGTACCCTTTTCTGCCACCATTTATTTCCGTAAGGCTGTCGTAATGGGGTTAAATTAGGGCGGGCATAGGTTCAGTCACCACTCTGTGCATAGAGAGTGGCTGCTGTAATCATGCCCCCTGAACTGACTGACAACTGATTTTAATTCTGAGCAGCTGTCAGTCAATACGGGAGGCGTGTTTACAGCCACTGCTCTCCAATCAAAGAGGTATGACTGAATCCACGCCGGTGTGGCTCCTGTAACTGAAACCCAAATGCTGCCAAAAGGATTAAGGCTGTGTGCGCACTAGAGCTTTTTACCTGCGGATTTACCCGCGGATTTGCCCCAGAAATTTCTTGAGAAATGTCTGCAATCTTTGCGCAGACATTTCCCATGAAATTCAATGAGAAAAAAAAATAGCTGTGCGCACTGTGCGGATTTTTCTCAAGAAAATTTCTTGAGAAAATTTTCTCGAGAAACTTTCTTGAGAAAATGTGCATGTCCATTAATTTCCGCAGGTACCTGCGGTATTCCGGGGGTATTCCGCAGGTAGCAATGATGTGCGGTATACCACCGGAATAGCCGCGAATTACCTGCGGGAATGCTCATCGCTGCCTGCGGTTTTGAAGGAAGCGATGTCATTATGCCAGGAAGAGGAAGCGGAGCAGAGTAAACACAGACGACACACTCCCTGGACGCCGCACAGAAGCACTTCCGTGCGACCTCCAGGTGTCTGTGCAGTCTGTGTCCTGCTCCGGCCTCGTGGCTGCCTGCACTGCAGTGTCAGTGTATGCCCGCAGTGTCAGCAGCCTGTCACGCGGCAGCGCAGGCAGACACTGACATCCTGCAGTGCTGGGAGCCGTGGGGATGACGATCGCTGCTGTCAGGAGGTGAGATCATTACCTGCTGTGACGATCTCCTGCCTCCTGACGTCACCGCGGTCACTGCTGTCTATGCCCGTCTCGCGAGCGGCCCGAGACTGTCACTAGCGGTGACGTCACGAGCTCTCGCGATACTGCTGACAACGCGGCGGGCATAGAAGTCAGTGACAGCGCTGACATCAGCAGTACAGGAGATGATCACAGAAGGTAATGATCTCATCTATGCTCCTGATGGCAGCGCTCGTCATCCCCTGCAGTGACCTGAGCTGACCTATTGATGTTAGCTCAGGTCACTGCATTGCTCTCCCAGCCAATGGGGAACATTCTGTTCTTCATTGACTGGGACAGCGACTATGGTATGGATCGCCGTGCCCCCCCCCCCCTTATTGGATTACGCCGGACGTGGAATTGATTGTGCTCTTTTCAATAAATTGGTTAAAGAGGGAATGTTTTGGGGAGTGTTTTTTCAAATAAAACTTTTTTTGTTGTCTATTTTTTAATTATTACTGACTGGGTTGGTGATGTCGGGTATCTGATAGACGCCTGACCTCACCAACCCCAGGGCTTGATGCCAGGTGACATTACACATCTGGCATCAACCCCATATATTACCCCTTTTGCCAACGCACCAGGGCGCGGGATGAGCTGGGGCAAAGCGCCAGGATTGGCACGTCTAATGGATGCGCCACTTCTGGGGCGGCTGCGGCCTGCTATTTTTAGGCTGGGGAGTGTCCAATAACAGTGGACCTCCCTAGTCTGAGAATATCAGACCCCAGCTGTCCGCTTTACCTTGGCTGGTGATCCAATATGGGGGGGACCGCACGTTTTTTGTTTTAAATTATTTATATAATTTAAAATAACAGCGTGGGGTGCCCACTGTTTTGGATTATCAGCCAAGGTGAAGCTGCCAGCGGTGGTCTGCAGGCTGCAGCCGTCTGCTTTACCCTAGCTGGCTACAAAAAATGGGGGGACCTCACGTCGTTTTTTTTTATTTATTTATTTTATGGCTAAATACAAGGCTAAGCACCCTTTAGTGCCACATGAAAGTCACTAAAGGGTGCCAGCTTAGAAAATGCAGGGAGGTGGAACATTATATAGGTTTTTCTCATCTATCTATCTATCTATCTATCTATCTATCTATCTATCTATCTATCCCTCTATCTATCTATCTATCCATCTATCCCTCTATCTATCTATCCATCTATCCCTCTATCTATCTATCTATTCATCTATTCATCTATCCATCTTTCCCTCTATCCATTATCTGTCTATCGATTATCTTTATTATTTATTGCAGGGACAAACCTGCGGTAAATCCGCGGCAAATCCGCGGCAAATCCGCGGCAAATCTGCGGCAAAACCGCATGTGGATTTGGTGCGGATTTTTTCCGCAGGACCGGACATCTTTCACTGGCAGAAGTTTCTCAAGAAATTTTCTTGAGAAACTTCACATTTCTAGTGCGCACATAGCCTAAAGCTCATTTTCTTCAATGTGCAGGTGCTGAGCAGGTTGCAAAATTAACCTGAAAATAATCCCAATATCAGCAGGTTAATAGCATTTTTACTAGGGATGATCAAATAACTCAAATATTCGGCTTCGCGAATATTTTCTGAATAGGTCGCCGCTATTTGACTATTTATGAATATTCGATGTGCAATGTAAGTCTATGAGAAACCCGAATAACACCTCTTCGGAACTATTTGGGCTTCCCATAGACTTACATTGCACATCGATTATTCGCATAGTGGCGACCTATTCGGAAAATATTCGCGAAGCCGAATATTTGAGGTATTCGATCATCCTAACCTAATTTTTACACATGACAGGTTCCTTTTATCAAGCACCATTTTTCTACACCTGCCTAAAACATTTGCACAGTACTGTACATCACAAGACAAAATCTGTTGTGTTTGTCTTTATTTGTTCCCTGTACAAGAATGTTCTATTATTATCTATGGAGAATTTTCAAAATAAAAGTCTGAGTTTCATATTTTTTTCAGGTACTGCATATTAAAAACAGTGCCATTCAACAGTTTAATTTACTTTAACAAGAATCTCCAGTACCTAAGTTATCAGCTCTCTCTGCTAGGCATTAACTTGTTAAATGAGTCTTAATTATACATAAGCAGATGGAGATTTGAATTAAAATTACCTTACACTCGAGTGGCTTTAGTTCATTATAACATATCTTCCTCTTAATCATTTAGGCAGTCTCATCATCGTTCATATAGGAAGTTATTAAAGTATTGTAATTTCCATATTTCATCTGATAGATCTACTATTAAACAGCAAGAACTGCACATTATGATCTGACTTATACTACCAAAGAGTGAATAATTCATGCAGACTGCAGTTTTGTATTTTGTCATCTTTTACTTTTTGATTTTGCTTAGTACTTCCTTCATTTAGCCTATCCAGGAATTTTAAATACTTACAATTTTCTAAAAATGACAACTTAAATGGAATAAATGTATACTGTTGTATTAATTAATTCCACTATTCCATTGAGTGATTACTGGTTTTGCCAATCATAGAGAAAACTCTTCATTGTCTAGAAACAACTTCTTTTTGTATTCCGATGTATAATTTAGTTTTACAGACAAACCATTAAATGCCACCTAACAAGCCAGCCCAATGGTTACCTAAACACCAGAAAAAAAAATTGCTTTGGACCTGAGTTTTAGGGGATTTTTTTTACCCAAAGTTACATTTTTCTGATCAGTGCCATAATGAAGATTTCATTCTTTTCCCTATTAAATCTATACTTTTAGTAGCTTTTTGGTATCAGCAAGTACTATAGCTTTCACGTACAGTACATCTCAATTAGACAAACAAAAGTACCAAACCTTCACATGAAACTACTCAAAATGTGTAAAATACAAGTAGTAGTTGTGACTGCTTCCATAGTTAGCAGAGCTCTCCTCCTTTCCGTCTAAGGCAGGCTTTACATGCTGCGACATCGCTAGCAATTGCTAGCGATGTTGAGCGTGATAGCACCTGCCCCCGTCGCACATGCGATATGTGGTGCTTGCTGCCGTAGCGAACATTATCGCTATGGCAGCTTCACAAGCACATACCTGGTTGGCGATGTCGCTGTGACCGCCAAACAATCCCTCCTTCAAGGGGGCGGTGCATTCGACGTCACCACGACGTCACCGTGACGTCACCGCAATGTCACTAAACGGCCGGCCAATAGAAGCGGAGGGGCGGAGATGAGTGGGACATAACATCCCGCCCACCTCCTTCCTTCTGCATTGCCGCTGGACGCAGGTAAGGAGATGTTTGTCGTTCCTGCGGCTTTACACACAGTGATGTGTGGTGCTGCAGGAACGACAAACAACATCGTATCAGAAGCAGGAGCAATATTATGGAAATGAACGACGTGACACAGATCAGCGATTTGTGTCACTTTTGCGCTCGTTTATCGTTGCAGGTAGGATTTACACATTGCGATGTCGCTACCGGTGCCGGATGTGTGTCACTAACGACGTGACCCCGCCAATATATCAGCTGCAATGTCGCAACATGCAAAGCCCGCCTAAGGCTATATTCACACACTGCATCTTTTGTTAACCACAACGCTGCAGCATTTTTGACCCTCCAAAAAACGCATAAGAAATGCATGCATTTTTGACATGTTTTTGTCACATTTTGCCCAAAGCATTTTTTAAGTCAAATCTAATAACTGGAAGGGCTCAAAAATGCTGCCACAAACACAAAAAGAATTAACATGCTACATCTTGGCTGCATCTTCAAAAATGCAGCCAAGATGCAGCCAAAAAAAGATGCACTGTATAGGCCTAAAATAGAAATCTAATAGACATTGTTGGGAGAAGGAAATGCATGCATTTAGGTGCATATTTGTGACCTCAATAATGCACCAAAAATGCAGTAAAAGATGCAGCGTGTGAACTTAGCTTAAAGCTGTTTTTAATTATCTTGAGATCCTATCTGCCCTTTAAATTAATAGGCTTTTAGTTTGTGAAAGGAATGTCGGATAGAAAAGGTTAGGGTACCACCAAAGAAAGATACATCTTGTTATGGTTGCTTGAAATATAAGAACTGGCCAATTTGAGTGATTAGTACCTCCCTCAACACTGGAGATTAAAATTTTAGAACAATTTATGATCACTTGCTTTTTTTCCAAAATAATGTAATCTCCATTGCTCAATATTGAAGGAGGTTTTGTAAGGGGTATACCATCCCTCTAGAACAGTGCTTTACAAAAGATCCAAAGTTTATCAACATAAACCCTTTATTTTGCCCTAAACATGATGATTATAATTACAGAACAGCAATGACTGTAGCACAGAGAAAGATTATAACTACATTTTTTGAAGGTAACAACAGTCACCAATCAGTAGGAAGTGTACAGGCCTTTGCTGTGAATGACTTCAGCACATCTGCGGCCACAGGACATCACTAGTCTCTCACACTACTCTGGTGTGATTTTGGTCCACTCCTCTTCCAGTCTCTTCCACAGTTCTTTGACTGTTGTGTGTTTCTTGGCCATAACTTTGTTACCAAGCATTTTCCAGAGGTTTTCTATTGGAGTTAGATCAGGACTTTGGGTTGGCCATTTCATTGTTTCAATGTTTTTCTGTTTCAAAGAACTGTATTACCCATTTTGTTGTGTAACAGGGGGCGTTGTCCTGCATGAAAATTGCTGGCTGATTATTTCTTACTTGTGTACATCACTCAATGTGTTGTTGAAGAAAGTTCTGATACACATTTGCATTCACTCTGCCATGTAGTTGTATGAGAGGTCCTCCTGCCGAAAAAGTTCCCCAAACTATGACACTTCCTCCACTACCTTTCACTGACTTCTTAACGCATTTTTGGTTCAGTCTTTCCCCAGTTTGTCAATGAACATGATGTTTCCCATAGGACCCGAATAAATTAAACTTCCTTTCATCACTAAAATTAACTGAGGACCATTTCCCCAAAGGTGAGTTTAGCCTTTTGATTCTTTCTGCTAATGAGAGGTTTGGTCACTGCAGAGTGGGCTTTCAGTCCAAATGCTCTTAAACATTGTGAAACTGTTTGATGAGTTAGATCCTCACCCTGTTCAGTGCTGAACTGCCGAGCAATTCCAGCTGCAGTGATGAAACGATTACCTATGGAGATTCTCTGCATTATCCTGTCCTCTCTTGCATTTGTCTTTTGAGGGCGACCAGCATTCTTGGGGGACTTAAAAGAGTTTGTGATATTGTAAAGATGCAATATTCTTGAAATTACAGACTTGAAATGACCAACTTCTCTTGCTATAGCTGATAGGGTTAGCCCTTTGGCCTTCATCTAGATAACCTGCTTCTGGAATGTTTCAGACACTTTGGTACAGCACACCATTTTTGAAAAGTCAATGCAAACTGGAAAGTTAGGCTGCCAGTTAAATAGCGTTTGTCAGATAATTAAGGAAATTAGCACCAGGTGCCAGATTAGCACCAATAAGTTCAAGGTATCTGAATGTGTTCTCTAATATTGATCCGTGTTCTTTTACATTTCTCTCCTTTATGTATTTATTATGTGCTTTACAATAAATTCAATTTATGAAAAACTGCTAATTTACTCACATTAGGATATAATCACATAAGACTATACAATGACTGCAACATTTAGGAAATTGTGCGTTGTTCTCTAATTTTGATCTCCAGTGTATAACAGGGTATAACAGACCTAAAGATGCACTTTTTAGTAAGATAACATTTTGCTAAAATTTACAGTATGTGCATCTTATAGTCCGCAGTCATGAAGGTCAGCTGTGCCAGACCTCCCTGACTGCTTCAATAAATCATAGGGTAGAACATTCATAACTGCTGTGCTCCAATTGCGGAGATAACTAAGTTTTATAGTTCCATAGTGTTTAAAAGGGTGGTTCACCATTATTTTTATTTTCTAGATTGATATTATATTGAGATACATTATTTCTCTCAAATACTTTATGTTGGCAATAGTGCCTGTGAGAGGCGCTATGGCAGACCGCTGTTCACTGCTCCATGACCCCCGGGCTCCGTGACCTTGGGGATCTGGTGATGTCACGTCAAGTTCCGGATCACGTCACATCACCGCGGCCAGCCCCAGTCTTTCTGAGTGACTGGGTTGTGGGTGGTGTTTCACCGCTTATCACAGCCCAGGGTGTCTCCAGCTTGCAGCGCTCTGCTGTGAGGGAGGAAGGAGGAGGGAACTGATGGGCTGTGAAAAGTGGTGTACACTGCGGCCGGCCACGGTGTAACAGGAACTTGACATGATGTCACTGGATCGCCGAGGTCACAGAGCCCGGGGGTCACGGAGTGGGGAACATGGGTCTGCAATAGCGCCCTCCCACAGGCCCTATTGCCAACATAAGGTATTTGAGAGAAACATTGTTTCTGAATATAATATCAATCAAGAAAATAAAAAATATGGGAGAACCTTTAATATGGGTTACCTTTAAGGTTGAAGGTAGACTTAAGTCCATTGTGTTGAACCATGACCTAACCTAACATGTTGATCCAGAGGAAGGCAAAAAAATCCCATGGGGCAGACAGTAATCACTATATTAGAGGAAAAAAAATCCTTCTCAACTCTACATACGGCAATCAGACTAGATCCTGGACCAACGCCCATGCACAGAATCTAGTGCAGATAACCAGTAATATATTTTTCAAGAAAGGTATCCAGGCCCCTCTTAAATTTTAGTAGTGAATAGATCTTTACATCATTATGTGGCAGAGAGTTCCATGGTCTTACTGCTCTCACAGTAAAGAATTTGCCTCTGTGATTATGATTTAAATCTCCTTTCCTATAACTGTAGTGGATGCCCCCTTGTCCCTGTGGCAGGCCTAGGTGTAAAAAGATCATTAAAGAAAAAAATGAAAAACAGGAGTGCTCCTGTATATGATTGTTTAAAGATGCTGAAAGAATAAACGATAAATTAGGCAAATATATAGTTATTCAGTTCAAATTACTCCCTTCTGAACTCCCTGAATCCAACATCCCTGAATTAGAAGTCACACACAATCCAAATCACACTTAGAGACAAATCACACTTGCCTACTCTTTCACACTCGCAATGGCAGATGATTTAGATAGTTTCCTTTTCCCGTAGCTGCAATACAACCTGCAACTCCCTGTAATGCATGCAAAGGAGGGAAGCTCCAAGCAGTTGCTATTTATAAACTCTTAATTATGTACTCCCACCTGTAGTTAATTAGTAATCATTTGTGAATATACCAATACTTTAGAATGTATCCCTTATATTTATGTAATTAACCCTAAAGGCTGCTTGACACGCCGCGACATCGCTAGCGATGTCGCTAGCGATAGCACCCGCCCCTATCGTTTGTGCATCATGGGCAAATCGCTGCCCGTGGCAAACAATATTGCCGGTACGCGTCACACATACTTACCTTCCTAACGACGTCGCTGTGGCCGCCGAAAATCTCTTTTTTAAGGGGGTGGTTCATTCGGCGTCACAGAGATGTCACTCAGCAAGCCACCAATAGAAGCGGAGGGGCGGAGAGCAGCCACATGAACGACACTCCCACCTTGTTGCCAAAGGACGCAGGAACGCTGTTGTTCATCATTCCCGGGGTGTCACACATAGTGATGTGTGCTGCCTCAGGAACGACGAACAACCTGCATCCTCAATGAGAAATGATATTTTGAAAATGAACGACGTGTCAACAATCAACGATTTGGGGAGTATTTCTGATCGTTAGCGGTCACTCGTAGGTGTCACACGCAACGATGTCGCTAACGAGGTCGGATGTGTGTCACGAATTCCGTGACCCAAGCGATATCTCGTTAGCAATGTCGCTGCGTGTAACGGGGCCTTTAAACTGTAAGAGACTATAGGGAGAAAAAAAAAATAAGAAAGATAGTACAATTAATTAAAAAGTTAAGTAGAAATGTATTCAGCAATACCCAGAGGTAGAAATGCACTCAGCAAATTACACAGGTAGAAATGCACTCAGCAATGCACACATGTATCTGATGCAGTATTCCCAAATACCTCCTCACTGATTCACAAGTCACATACTTAATCCAAATCACAGTTAGAAACAAATCACACTAGCCCACTCTTCTTTCACACTCGCAATGGAAAATGATTTAAACAGTTTCCTTTTCCCTTAGTTGCAATATACCCTCCAACTCAATGCATGTTGTATTGCAATTAAGGGATAAGGGAAATATACTTTTCTCTATCCGTGTAATTCAAGCCAAGCAGGAGGGACTCAGCTGAGCTTCCTAGCAGGTTAGGTAGAGCTGGTGTTCATCTGAGGGTCAATATAATGGATCTTTGTGCACAGGCTGAATAAAGATAAAACTGTCACGACTAGATATAAGTTTATTTACACTCAGCAGAAGAGTCTTGGTCTCCCAGATAAAAGCTGATCTCCTGCATTTCTGCTGCTACTCTGCCTGTGTACTATACAATGTGTCCACCCATATCCTGTCCACCACCATTAACTTGAGAATGGCGGCAGCTATATGCATAGAAATGGTGTCTAGGTATAGAGAAGTATCCATGCGCTGCGCAATGAAACCACCTATAGCACCACCTGGTGGAAAACAACGAAGTTAGCAAAAATGGAACGAGATAGAAAAAAAAAGTGAGTTAAAAAATTGTAGGGCATCATCAATTCATTACGAATCGACACCTTGCACACAGAAATGCTATAATATGAAACCCATGACCCCCCAAAAACAGTGAATGCTGGTCATGCATATGGCACTGATTTAACTTTGATGCTCAAAGTGTCAACCGTCAGCTGCAATGCACATCTGGACTCTGGACAGCATACTGTATCTTGCTGCACATTGTGCAATATGGTGGGTGACACGTTTGCACAAGCATCTGTAATACGTCATCGTAGGTCCTGCAATGTTGTTGGAGGGGTCGCATACGCCTGCTGTTTGATGTGACCTCACAGAAATAGTCCAATGGGGTCAGGTCAGATGAGCGTGGAGGCCACGCCATGCCGCCACCATACCCAATGACTTGTAGGAAGGTCTCCATGAGGTATCGCTTCACGTCCGCAGCCTTGTGAGTTTTACACGTTCTAATCATAGCATTTCTGTATGCAAGGTGTTGTTTCGTATTGAATTGATGATGCACTACAACTTTGTAATTCACTTTTTTTTTTCTCTATCTCGTTCGGTTTTCAAGATAAAAATGCTAACTCTGTTGTTTTCCACCAGGTGGCGCTATGGGTGGTTTCATTGTGTAGCGCATGGCTAATTTACTATACCTAGACACCACTTATATGCCTATAGCTGCCGCCGTTCTCAAGTTAATGGCTGTGGACAGGATATGGGTGTACACACTGTATACAATAACATAACACAGGTGAAATAAGTATTGAACACATCATCAATTTTATAAGTAAATATATTTCTAAAGGTTCTATTGACATGAATTTCTCACCAGATCTTGGTAAGCACCCATCCAAGCCACACAGGTAAAGAAATCAAACAATAGATGTCCATACATTTAGTGATGTGTAATAAAGATAAATAGCGCAGGGAAAAATCTGGTAAGAAATTCATGTCAATAGCATCTTCAGAAAATATATTGACTTAGAAAATTGGTAACGTGTTCAATATTTATTTCACCCTCTGCATGTGATGCCATCTTTGTTTGCCCACAAATCTGAAATAGCCATTTTTATAATGTGGAAACTATAATAACTACTACTAAAGTGTACAGTTGAATGAACTGTGTATAATGAGTTTAAGTGGCATACATGAAAGAAATTATACATGTAAGAGAGTATAAACATAGTTGATTCAATAATAAATATACTTATGCTCCTTATGAACTTTGGTATAAAACATCCAAAGTAAACTGTATTGGGACTATGTTATTCGTGATGAACGAGCATTATATTACTTCAGTTCTCGATACTCAAATCAAGCAGGTCTGACGCTTGGACAGGCTCGATTTGAGAAACGAGTATAATTGAAGTCAATAAAAAATTTATGCTGGACCCGGATTAGAGATTTGCCAGGGAAATAACTTGGTGAAAGACGGTGTCTCTTGCCTTTCTTTTTTTTTTACTAATTTTCCCTTTTTTATTTTTCAGGTTTGCTTTTAAAGAACGCTGTGGGAACTCTCTATGGATTACGTTTTTTTTTTAACTGTAATAAATTGGTAAACGAGGGCTGTAGTCAAGGGTGTTTGTCGAAATAAAATTTAGATTTCTTTTTTTAACTATGAGATTAGTAATGGGTTTGTCTACTAGACACTCACTCATTACTTACCAGGGTTTGATGCCAGCTGGCAATTCATAGCTGTCATCAACCTCATATATTACCCTGTTTGCCAGGTCAAGGGGATGAGCCACAGTAAAACACCAGTTTTGGAGCATCTAATGGATATACCACTGCTCGGGTGGCTGCAGCCTTCTTTTTTTTTTAGAAAGGGGAGGGCCCAATAACCATGGCTCTCCCCAGCCTGGTTAGTGATCCAATTTGGGGGGACACCACTTGTTTTTGTTATTATTTATTTAATTTTAAATAAATATTTTTAACCATATAGTGACCTCTGTTTTGGATTACCAGCCAAGATAAATCTGCCAGCCGTGGTCTGTAGGCTGCAGCTATTCTATTCACCTTCGCTGACTATCAAAAATAAGGGGGAGTTCATGTCATTTTTTTTTTTTTAAAGTATTGAATTTGGGGCTAAAACAAGGCTAAGCACCCTTTAGGGCCACTTGAAAGGCACTAAAGGGTGCAAGTTTACAATATGCAGGGGAGTGGGAAATTATATGTGTTGCACATCTATCTATCTAACTATCTATCTATCTAGCTATCTATCTTATCCTATCCTATTTTAATATATTCTAATCTATTTAGCATTCATGGACAATGGATCCATTATAACATAATGGAAGTCTATGGGCAATGGATCTGTTAACTAATTGATGAACTAATGCTTTACTAACTGATCCGCTGCCTATAGACTCTCATTATGGGATTCGTTAGTGATTCGTATTTGGATCCACACAAGAAAAGTTCTGCTTGCAGGAATTTTTGGTCGTCAACAACAATGGATATCTGATTGACTTAAATTAACGGATGACAGGTTTTGACCAATCGGTTAATGGATCCGTCATTGTTATAGTCAATGGATCCATTAAAGAATCCATTTTTGCATTTTCCAAATGGATACTAAAATGAAAATGATTACAGGACATGGGAACATAACCTAACAGTGATTTTTTTTTTTAAATAAATCGGCATAAAGGAGAATTTCCATCTCCAAGATCTCACCCCAATATGTAATAGGTGTAATAATAGTATTAGCAAACACCTCCAATTATAAATGTAGTATAGTTTTCCTGAAAAAGCCATTTCTCATCTCATTTCCAAGGCATTGCAGTTTAGGTATCTATGGTTATGACCGTGGCAATTAACTAACTGCAACTATGTAAGTGGTTGTAACTATGGATACCTAAGCTGAAATGACCTGCACATAAGGTAAGAAGCATGGCTATATCAGGAAAACTATACTATATTTCTAATTTGAGGTATTTTCTAATATTAATATTAAATTTATAATATATTGGTAAAGGATCTTGGAAATGGGAATAAACCTTTAAAAAAATTAATTGGGATATGCTTTTTGCACCTAATTATATGTTTAAAAAGAATATTCTCCTTTCAATTAGGAATGAGCGAACCCAAACAGTAAAGGTCGGGTTTCGTACTGGACACCAGGGGTCAGGGACTTACGGGCACTTTACACGCTGCAATATCAGTACCGATATCGCTAGCGAGCGTACCCGCCCCCATCGGTTGTGCGTCACGGGCAAATCACTGCCCGTGGCGCACAACATCGCTAACAACCATCACACAGACTTACCTTCCCTGCGACGTTACTCTGGCCGGCGATCCACCTCCTTTCTAAGGGGGCGGTTTGTGTGGCGTCACAGCGACATCACACAGCAGCCGTACAATAGCAGAGGAAGGGTGGAGATGAGCGGCCGGAACATGCCGCCCACCTCCTTCCTTCCTCATTGCCGGTGGACGCAGGTAAGGAGATGTTCGTCATTCCTGCGGTGTCACACATAGCGATGTGTGCTGCTGCAGGAATGGCGAACAACATCCTACCTGCAGCAGCAATGATATTTTGAAAAGGAACGACGTGTCAACGAGCAACGATTTTTCACGTTTTTGCGCTCATTGATCGTCGCTCCTTGGTGTAACACGCTGCAATGTCGCTAAAGGAGCCAGATGTGCGTCACTAACGACGTGACCCCGACGATATATCGTTAGCGATGTCGCAGCGTGTAAAGCACACTTTAGACTCGAATACAGACTTTAAAAAAAGTCTGTGTTCGAGCTTGGTGTTCGAGTCCTGTTCATATGCTAATAAAGTTTGTTGAAAGGCTGCAGCACAGCCAGTCAACAAGCTTTATTGCATGTGGAAGATGACTTTATGCTGCTGTAAACAATATAGATTAACAAAAAATTACCTGCATTCCCGTCTATTTATTTTAACCAGTGCAGTAAAAAAGACAGATACGAGCTGTATGCCTCAGCTGTCAGCTTTTCCTTGGCTGGTTATGAAAAATAGAGGGGATCTCATGGGATTTTTAAAGTATCAATTTAAATAATTTAAAAAAAAGCATGGGGTTCCCCTATTTTTGATAACCAACCAAGGTAAAGCAGACAGCTGGAATCTGACTAGATGGCACATGATTATTTGGCCCTTCCCAGCCTTAAAATAGCAGCCTGCAACCTCCCCAGAATTGGCGCATCCATAAGATGCGCCAATTCTGACACTTTACCTGGTCTTTCTGATTGCCTTGGTGCATTGGCAATTGGGGTAATACTTGTGGGGTTGCTGTCAACTGTGAATTGACAGTTGGCATCAAGACCATGTATAAGTAATGGGGAGGTATCTATTAGACATCCTCATTACTAACTTGGCAAGTATAAAATAAAAAAAACAAACATGCAGGGAAATAGAAAAAATATTTTAATAAAGACTTCCCACACAACCTTATTCACCAATTTATTAATTAAAAAAAAACCCTGGAAGCTCAAATGTATTCCAAAGATTAATGTCCCACGACATCCAATAATTTCTTTGGAGTTCTCAGAACGATGCTCCATAGGTCACTGTCGTCAACGGCAGCCGGGAATTTCATACAAGCGGTGATGTCTCTAACTCATGGATGTCACTGCTCATGAGAAATTCTGGGCTACAGCTGACTGGCAGTAACCTATGAAGCGTCATTTTGAGAATGTTCTTAGAACTTAGCTCCATAGGAATAGATAGGGGTCATGGGACATTACTACTTTGGATTTTGTCAGATCTTCCAGGATTTCTTTTAAATTTATAAGTTGATTAATGAGACAGTGTACGGGAGTGTTTATTCACCAATTGAATTATGATGGAATGGGGAGGATATTTTTTATTCAATAAATTTGTGAGAACATGTGAGGGCTGTTTATTCAAATACTTTTTTTCATGGGTATATTAAACGCTACATGTTTCAAGTTAATAATAAGGGTGTTTAATAGATGCATCCACCCTACTAACCCCTGTGCTTGATGCTAGCTGTCAGTTCACAACTGCAATCAACCTCTAAAGTAGTACACTGCTTGCCACCATGCCAGGGCAATCGGGAAGAGCCAAGCAAAATGCCAGAATGGTCACACATAATGCATGTGCACCTTCAGAGGTGGCTGTGAGCTGCAACTTTTGTGCTGGGAGGTGACAAGTAACCATGGTAATTCCCAGCCTGATAATACCAGCCTGTAGCTAGCTGTCTGCTTTACTATGGCAGGTTATCAAAAATAGGCCATAGCTCAAGCCATTTGTTAAAATTATTTATTTAAACTAAAACTACATAGGATTCCCTCTAGTTTTGATAACCAGCCAAGGTAAAGTACACAGCTGAGGGCTGCAGCCCGCAGTTGTCTACTTTACCTGAGCTATTTGTTAGATATAGGTGGAAGGCCATGTCATTTTTTAAAATTGAATTCCTATCCTCAATTGTTTTCAGGACAATTGCCCCTATTTTGCTACCTTTTGCAGCCCCCTAGCCCTTACTACGAATATTTAGCTTCCTTTGGCCCATAAGAGAAGATCAATACTATTAAAGACTCATATTAGTTGTGGGCCCTGTATGGGGTTTGGTGTTGGAGCCCACAAATTTTAAGTTAGAGAAGGTAATGGACTCCACAAAGCTTTCGTTAGGATTCCTAGTTCTGTTCCATGGATAGATAAATTACAATGATAATTAAATTTGTACAGGAAATGTGAAATAGATCATCTACATCAGATTCACTCTGGTTAAAGAGCATCTGTCAGCAAGCTTTTGCTATTTAATCTTAGAGAAGCATGATGTAGGGAATGAGAGCTTATTTTTTGTAATCTGTCACTTATTTAGCTATGTGTTGCTGTTTCAATAAAATCCGTATTTTTTATCAGCAAGAGGTTATCACTACAGGACTAGATGTCTTGTACCTAATAGTCAACTGCTCTGAGTAACCCTGCCTCCACCACTAACTGGCAACTTTCTGCCTATATGCACAGTACACACAGAAAGCTGCCTATCAGTGATGTGGGTGGGGTTATACCGAGCTTAGCAGTCAGAAAACTGATAGATCTGTTCAGATAAAATTGTTATTACACTCATAAAAAATTTAAAGCTACCAGTCCAGTAAGTGATACTGTCACAGGTCTGACATGGTAACCAGGCGTAAGGGCACATAGACTGACCCTCACACTAGGGGCCCTAAACTGTCCCTTATTCCAAGGGTAGGCTCAATGTAGCCAGGCCTGGAGCTCCAACGTGACCCAGACTCCTATGAGTAGCCTTGGTCTAGCACCTCCTCCCCCACCCCCAGGGAGGGCTGGGACAGGAGAAAAGAATCCCACAAATATCAACAGACAGGGAAAACCAAAGCTCAAGCTCACTGCAAGCACACACAGGGGAGGAGACAATACATGCTCAGGAAGAAATAAAGTACAAGGAGGATATAAACAGCAAGGATAGTTCCACAGCACACCAAATAGCATACAGCAGTTCACCAACAATTGGGTCACCATGCGCAAAGACCGATAACACTGGAGCAAAGCTAGAGCTATCTTTGGGATGTGAGGCTTAATTCCACCATCTTTTAAATGGCTGTGATAGGTCATCAGCAACCTGTGACCCCAGCAGCCATTCACCAACCAGCAGGAATTAACTCCTGCTAAACCGAAGAATAGCAAGCACAAAACAGTCAACGCTTGAGTCTGGCTGAGCAACTAAGAAGCATCAGGTTGCCTGCCAGACTCTGCAATGTGAATAAAGTCAAATACATCTCTAGAATTAGGCTCTCTGCCTCTTTATCATGCAGCTCTCTGATTACATAGCAAAGCACTGGTAGAATTCCTTTAATGATAAAACTTCCCTTTGCTTACGCTATATTTGGATAGAGGAAAACGGATTATATTCAGGGAATATTCCTACTCATTTTAATTACTTCTTTGACTGAAAGGCCACAAAGGTTTATTGGCTTCATAAACAGAGAGGCACAGTGGTTCATGCTTAATAAGAGAAATCATTAAAAATAAAAAATAATTGTTTCAATAAAACTTGCTTTTCCATGCTTATCTTTGAAGATTCAGACATCAGGTATTAATTTTTATGATGCTGCAATCTGGCTCATTAACAAATGACTCCATAATAAATTAGCAAGGTCATAAAAACAATGTGGACGCTTACTGCTGTTTTTGCACCTGAGGTATTTGTACTTTATCGAAGTCATCAGATTCTAATCTGCTCATCCATGAGTAAAAACACTGGAGAGATGCAATAATGTTGTTTGTATATTACAAGGTGGGCACGTCACCAAACATCAGCTTTTAAGTAAACTAATTAGGTATTTTTTTTCCTCGGTGCCATTGAAAACTGAAGTCAGGTGTAATTAAACCTGAGCAGATGACAGCAATGACATTTGGAGAAATCATCCAGTGGTTCAAATAGCAGTTCTGACAGAAATGTCAAACTGATAGCACCATCTTCTTCCCAGCACATGCTAGGGAAAAGGAAGAGGGCTTTTATTATAAAGGCCTTGCTGATAACCTTTATCAATCCTGGAATCCCAAGAACGGCACATGAAATTTCATTAGCCTACAGATGCTTACCTTGCATTACGTTAGGAAGCAAATTTATTATATTTTCCCAAAGTAACTGGAAACTTGTATAGAATGATAGATATCCAGGTATACCTCACCTCTTAAGGAGGGTATTTTTCACAAAATTCCCTTCCTATATTAATAGATCAACTTACAGCTCCACTTTAATCCTACAAGGCAATAAATAACATAAAAATCCTCTTCATAGATGTCACATACTGTCAAGTGTGTATATATTCCAAAAGGACTAAAAAGTCGCCAGTCTATATTAATATATTCACATAGATATTAATGCAAGAAATCTAAATTCTTTCAGGGGTTTTCAATAGCTCTTCACTACAAATGAGAAAATCTAATGCACATACTACTGTAGTACATTAAATGGCATATATGTATATATTTTTATGGATTAGTAATCTATAACATTATTTTTTTTGCATTTTTCATAGTAAAAAAAAAAAAGTAACATAACATACCACAGTCAATCTAGGCCAGGCCTAGTCACTGTTGGAAGTTCTGGCCTAAATTGAGTGTTGTAAGGTTGCTTTGAATATTGTGACATCATGATGCCATGACCTTACGACACATATGTTCAGGAACATCCCAGGTGCATAGTTGTGTCCTTTAGGCCAGGAATTTTGACCACAGCTATCTGCATACATGCTGTAAGGTTGCAGCAATGTTGTGATGTCCTGACCTTATGACACTTAATCTAGGCCAAGACTTCCAGCATGTGCAGTGTTGCCCCGCACGTAGTTACTGCTAGAACACCCAGCCTACTGTAAAGATTCACCATGCAGTACCAGTAATAAGATGCCCTAAGTGTGACAAATTACCATTAGGTGTCACCACCAGATGCAACTAGTGAGTCAATAAGACCGGACGTTAGGAGCCAGTATGTCACGTATGGAACACAGGGATGAAGCAAAACCGAGGTCAGAGCACAAGCTGGAGGTCAGAAACCAGGAAGTCATGTAAGGTACACTGGGGAAAGTGAAGCTGAGGTCAGGGTACAAGCCAGAGGTAAGAAGCCAGGAAGTCTCGTAAGGTACACTGGGGAAAAGCAGAGCCGAGGTCATTGTACAAGACGGAAGTCAGAAGCCAAGGAACAATGTCAGAGTCAGGGACACAAGAGGAGAGGGGTAACAACAGGTCCGGGGTTGGAGGACATGGTATTATATACGGAAGCATAATATATACTCATAAAAAATGTTTTACCCCATAACACATATTTTTATTGTACTAAAATTAAAAAAAAAGCTCCTTTCATTTTAGTCATGTTTTGAATTCCTCCCTTTAAAAGTATTAAAGGTGAATTTCTGTATATACAGCAAACTAGTGCAATACAACTCGTCCATCAAAACTATAGTGATCATACATTGACAAAAAATAAATAAAAGATATGGTTATAAAATCTCAATGGAAATAATAATAAATAGGTATGCCTAAAAAGGGCTACAAGTAGTTCATAAGGGTTAATAATCACTAAGTAGTTTAAATACTGTATCTGCAATAGATTTCATTAGGACATATTATATTAATTACATTCTATACATATTTTTTTTATAGAGGAACCAGAGTACGCCATATATGACAAGTGTGTGAATGACATATCAATTTATGTCTTCCTCATCATTCAACCATCTAGTATGATGAAAGCAGCAACCTGCGTAATAGCTCTTATATTTATGATTAATAAAGTGGTTAATAGCCTTAAGGTTACACTGTATTTTAACATGAAAAGCTGTAGAGGAAATATAGTGAATAGTCCATCATGATGATGCTACCATTAAACTAAGCATAACCCAGTCCTCAGCATGTAATCTTTATTGCATATGGTGGAGAATACTATCTACAGTAAGTGCCAGTTGAAAGCTTTCACAGTGACTAAGTAACATTCAGAAGCTTCAATTGTGAAACCATGGAAGAATAGACTCTGTTCACATTGCCTTAAGGGCCCAGGTTTAAGAAACACGTATCAAGTCTTCTAGCCAATGATAGATTCAAAAAGATTGTTATAATGGCTGGTATAAACTGCGATATTTTTTGTTATGTAGGATATGAACAATGCTATTCTATGCAGAGGCACAGCTTAAAATATATAAACTGGGCACATATTATTTTAGCATTTGAGATTTTGGGAGCATTCCCTTGTATGCCTACATTGACACATGAGCGGCGGCGCATTTGCATTGGCACAGTAATTAGTTCTTCACAGCATGGCACGGCACGGTGGCTCAGTGGTTTGCATTGCAGCCTTGCAGCGCTGGGGTCTTGGGTTTGAATCCCACCAAGGACACCATCTGCAAGGAGTTTGTGTGTTTGCGTGGGCTTCCTCCGGTTTCCTCCCACACCCCAAAGACATACAAATAGGGAATTTAGATTGTGAACCCCAATGGGGACAGCATTCCTGATGTATATGAAGCGCTGCATAATATGTTAGGGCTATATAAAAATAAAGATTTTTTCTTTTTTTTAGATGGTGCCGGAGTCTGCGCATGCACGACCCACAATCTCCTGCCCCATTTTATTGAAGACACTGTGGTGAAAACTATAGGGTGCTTTAAATGCTGCGACATCGCTAGCGATAGCTAGCAATGTCGTGCGCGATAGCACCCGCCCCCGTCGTTTGTGCGACATTTGGTGATCGCTGCCGTAGCAAACATTATCGCTACGGCAGCGTCACATGCACATACCTTTTCAGCGATGTCGCTGTGACCACCGAACAATCTCCCCTTCAAGGGGGAGGTGCGTTCGGCGTTATAGCGATGTCACTGCAGCATCACTAAGCGGCTGCCCAATAGCAGAGGAGGGGCGGTGATGAGCAGCCAGAACATGCCGTCCACCTCCTTCCTTCCTCATTGCCGCTGGATGCAGGTAAGGAGATGTTCATCATTCCTGCGGCGTCACACATAGTGATGTGTGACGCCGCAGCACCACCAACGATATTTTAAAAAGGAGAGACGTGTCAACGATCAAAGATTTTTGACGTTTTTGCGATCGTTGATCGTCGTTCCTTGGTGTCACACACGATATCGCTAATGGCGCCGGATGTGCGTCACTATCGACGTGACCCCAACAATATATTGTTAGCGATATCGTGTGTAAAGTACCCTTTTGTGCCAGTATGGCACTGCCTTTAGTTCATATTACAAAATCCTGGTGGTTGGTTCTTTTTAACCTCATAACGACGACCGTATGACTTAAAGCGGCGGAAAAACAGGGTACTTAGTCTGTTCCGCCGCTTTAAAGCGTCGGTCCGAAAAAACCCTGTAGCGCCCCCCAGCGACTGAAAATCTCGGGGGTTTCAGCTACCGGGGGTAGCTGAGACCCCCCCAGATTATGAATCGGGGTGGGTTTTTTTTACCCCGATAATGTGATCGCCTGTATACACCGTATACCGACGATCACATAAAAAAAAAGGAAATGGCCGGTAAAACTGATTTCTTTTTCATCTGACGTGATCAAACATGTCAGATGAGAAAGAAATATAAACCCCTAGTGCCCCCAAGGCCCCCGGTACCAGAGAGCCCCTCCCCGCCGGAACAGTCAAAATGGCGCCGAAGCGCACCGAAAACTGCCGCCGCCTCTGCATTCATTTCCCTCCGATCTGAAATGATCAAACATTTCAGATCGCAGGGAAATGTCCGCCCCCTCACCCCTCCTCCGGTACACCGGAGCTCTCTGGTCCCCTGGAGCCCCCTCCGGTTCTCCAGAGCCGCCCCCCTTCCCTCCTCCGGAGCATGCAAGATGGCGGCGCGCAGCGCACAGTAGCACGCGGTCGCATTCATCCTGCTCTTTCTGCCACATGTGACACGTCACATGTGACAGAAAAGTTTTCCCCAGGTCCCGCCAGGTCTCCCGCCGTCATCCCCCGTCAGCCCCCGGTCTTCCCCGTTACCTGGCTGCTGCTCCATCCCCGTGATCACTCCGCCTCCTTCTGGAAAGCTGGCGGCGCATGTGCAGACAGCGGCTGTCAGCTGGATCCTTGCAAGCAGGGATGCTGACCTCGCTGCTGCACATGCTGCTGTACTGAGGACCGGGGGAGAGTGAGTGCAGTAATCTGCAGCCACACTCCTCACATGGAGAGCCTGCTATTCTAGGAAATGGGGGGTACGTAATGTGAGCGTGCCCCTCATATTCTGGAATGAGGTTACTGCAGGTCACTCTGCCCTAGGTTGGACGGGGGCAGTGTGAGTGCAGAATTCTCAGATTACTGCACCCACACTGCTCATGGAGAGCTTGCTCTTCCAGAAAATGGGGGATACATTCCCTGAACGAGCCCCCTATATTCTAGAAGGTCCAGAGTCGTCGTGGGACCTCCAAAATGGATTACAGCAACCGGAATTTGTTTATTTTCAATAAATTGGTGAAAGAGGGAATGTTTCGGGGAGTGTTTTTTCAAATAATTTTTTTTTTTGTCTTTATTTTTTTCCATTACTGACTGGTTAAGTGATGTCGGGTATCTGTTTAGATGCCGTGACATCACTAACCCCAGGGCTTGATGCCAGGTGACATTACAGCTGGTATCAACCCCGTATATTACCCCGTTTGCCACCGCACCAGGGTGCGGGATGAGCTGGGGCGAAGCGCCAGGATTGGCGCATCTAATGGGGCGGCTGCAGCCTGCTATTTTTAGGCTGGGAAGAGTCCAATAACCATGGCTCTTTTCACCCTGAGAATACCAGACCCCAGCTGTCCGCTTCACCTTGGCTGGTGATCTAATTTGGGGGGGATCCCACGTTTGTTTGTTTTTTTAAAAAAAAAAAAACACCTGGGGAGCCCTCCAAATTGATCACCAGCCAAGGTGAAGCTGTCAGCTGTGGTTTGCAGGCTACAGCTGTCTGCTTTACCCTAGCTGGCTATCAAAAATAGGGGGGACCCCATGTTGTTTATTTTAATTATTCATTTTTTGGGGGGGGCTAAATACAAGGCTAGGCACCCTTTAGTGCCACATGAAAGGTACTAAAGGGCACCAGCTTAGAATATGCAGGGGGTGGGATACTATATTTGTTTGACATTTATCCATTCATCCATTGTAGCATTTTAGGCTGTGCGCCCAGAATCGTGGTTTGCAGCATTTTGGGTGCAGAGTGTTTTCCCTGAGTTCATAATGCTGCGTTGTGCAGAAGCACAGTGGAAGGATTTTTTGAAATCCCGTGCCCACTGTGCTTCTCTTCTCCGCAGCATACACTGACCTGTGGTGCAGCTTTCCGATCCTCAGCATGTCAATTAATGCTGCGGAGACAAGAGTGTTCTCAGCAGGTAGCATAGAGCTCCACAGCAGTCTGAACCCAAATCGTGGGCATGGGCAGCTGCGTTATCCCGTGGACAACACTCACATCTCTGCAGGAAGGCTGACACTGTATACTAGACTGTGTCGCTGAATCATGGCAACATAGCCTAAAAGTGAGAAATTTGTTGCTACAGCAATATTTTTGTGAAGTACCTGTGCATTCAAAATGCTTACTATACTCCTGAATAAAATCCAGTTTCCAAAATGGGTTCACTTGTGGGGGGTTTCTGCTGTATAGGTACCCAAGGGGCCCTGCAAATGTGACATTGTGCCCGCAATTTATTTCAACTTTTCCAGAATTCAAATGGTGCTCCTTCCATTCCAAGCCCTCCCATTTATCCAAACAGAGGTTTTTGGCCACATGTGGGGTATCCCTGTGCTCATAAGACATTAGATAACAACCTGTTGGGTCCACGGTTTGTTGTTGCCTCTTAAAAAAGTAAGAAATTTGATGCTAACACATTTTTGTGAAAAAAATGAAAATTTTCAATATGCAACCTAAGCTTATTAAATTCTGTGAAGTACTCTTGGATTCAAACTGCTCACTATACACCTAGATAAAAGCCTTGAGGTGTCTTGTTTCCAGAATGGGGTCCCTTGTGGGGGACCTCCACTGTTTAGGCACCTTAGGGGCTTTCCAAATGATTCCAGCCAATTGTGCAGTCAAATGGCGCTTCTTCCCTTCCGAGCCCTGCTGTGCACCCAAACAGTTGATTATCATTCACATAAGGTATCAGCATACTCAGGACAAATTGCACAATAAATTTTATGCTGAATTTTTTCCTTTTACACTTGTAAAAAAAAAAGCTACCTGGTTGAAGTAACAATTTTGTGGTAAAAATGTATTTTTTTATTTTCACAGCTCAACATTATAAACTTCTGTGAAGCACCTGAGGGTTCAGGGTACTCACCAAACATCTAGATAAATTCCTTCAGGGGTCTATTTTTCAAAATGGGGCCACATGTGGGAGAGCTTCATTGTATAGGCACCCCAGGGGCTCTCCAAATGCAACATGGCGTCCGCTATTGATTCCAGCCAATTTTTGCAGTCAAATGGCACTCCTTCCCTTCCGAGCCCTGTCATGTGCCCAAACAGTTGATTTCCACCACATATAAGGTATCGCCAAACTCAAGAGAAATTGTACAATAAATTGTATGCTGATTTTTTTCCTTTTACTCTTGTAAAAAAAAAAAAGCTACCTGGTTGAAATAACAATTTTGTGGTAAAAATGTATTTTTTAATTTTCTCAGCTCAACATTATAAACTTCTATGAAGCACCTGGGGGTTCAGGGTACTCACCAAACATCTAGATAAATTCCTTGTGGGGTCTATTTTCCAAAATGTGGCCACATGTTGAGGAGCTTCACTGTTTAGGCACCTCAGGGGCTCTCCTAATGCAACATGGCATCCGCTATTGATTCCAGACAATTTTGCAGTCAAATGGCACTCCTTCCCTTCCGAGCCCCGCCGTGTGCCCAAACAGTTGATTTCCACCACACATAAGGTATTGCCAAACTCAGGACAAATTGAACAATAAATTTTATGCTGAATTTTTTCCTTTTACACTTGTAAAAAAAAAAGCTACCTGGTTGAAGTAACAATTTTGTGGTAAAAATGATTTTTTTATTTTCACAGCTCAACATTATAAACTTCTGTGAAGCACCTGAGGGTTCAGGGTACTCACCAAACATCTAGATAAATTCCTTCAGGGGTCTATTTTTCAAAATGGGGCCACATGTTGGGGAGCTTCATGGTATAGGCACCCCAGGGGCTCTCCAAATGCAACATGGCGTCCGCTATTGATTCCAGCCAATTTTTGCAGTCAAATGGCACTCCTTCCCTTCCGAGCCCTGTTATGTGCCCAAACAGTTGATTTCCACCACATATAAGGTATCGCCAAACTCAAGAGAAATTGTACAATAAATTGTATGCTGATTTTTTTTCCTTTTACTCTTCCAAAAAAAAAAAGCTACCTGGTTGAAATAACAATTTTGTGGTAAAATTGTATTTTTTAATTTTCTCAGCTCAACATTATAAACTTCTGTGAAGCACCTGGGGGTTCAGGGTACTCACCAAACATCTAGATAAATTCCTTGTGGGGTCTATTTTCCAAAATGTGGCCACATGTTGAGGAGCTTCACTGTTTAGGCACCTCAGGGGCTCTCCTAATGCAACATGGCATCCGCTATTGATTCCAGACAATTTTGCAGTCAAATGGCACTCCTTCCCTTCCGAGCCCCGCCGTGTGCCCAAACAGTTGATTTCCACCACACATAAGGTATTGCCAAACTCAGGACAAATTGAACAATAAATTTTATGCTGAATTTTTTCCTTTTACACTTGTAAAAAAAAAGCTACCTGGTTGAAGTAACAATTTTGTGGTAAAAATGATTTTTTTATTTTCACAGCTCAACATTATAAACTTCTGTGAAGCACCTGAGGGTTCAGGGTACTCACCAAACATCTAGATAAATTCCTTCAGGGGTCTATTTTTCAAAATGGGGCCACATGTTGGGGAGCTTCATGGTATAGGCACCCCAGGGGCTCTCCAAATGCAACATGGCGTCCGCTATTGATTCCAGCCAATTTTTGCAGTCAAATGGCACTCCTTCCCTTCCGAGCCCTGTCATGTGCCCAAACAGTTGATTTCCACCACATATAAGGTATCGCCAAACTCAAGAGAAATTGTACAATAAATTGTATGCTGATTTTTTTCCTTTTACTCTTGCAAAAAAAAAAAAAGCTACCTGGTTGAAATAACAATTTTGTGGTAAAAATGTATTTTTTAATTTTCTCAGCTCAACATTATAAACTTCTGTGAAGCACCTGGGGGTTCAGGGTACTCACCAAACATCTAGATAAATTCCTTGTGGGGTCTATTTTCCAAAATGTGGCCACATGTTGAGGAGCTTCACTGTTTAGGCACCTCAGGGGCTCTCCTAATGCAACATGGCATCCGCTATTGATTCCAGACAATTTTGCAGTCAAATGGCACTCCTTCCCTTCCGAGCCCCGCCGTGTGCCCAAACAGTTGATTTCCACCACACATAAGGTATTGCCAAACTCAGGAGAAATTGCACAATAAATTTGATGGTGATTTTTTTCCTGTTACCCTTGTGAAAAAAAAAGCTACCTGGTTGAAATAACAATTTTGTGGTAACATTTTATGTTTTTTATTTTCATGGCTCAACGTTATAAAATTCTGTGAAGCACCTGGGGGTTCAGGGTACTCACCAAAGATCTATATAAATTCCTTGAGGGGCCTAGTTTCCAAAATGGGGTCACTTGTGTGGGGTTTCTGCTGTTTAGGTACCTTAGGGGACCTCCAAATGCGACATGGTGCCCGCAATCTTTTTCAGCCAAATTTCCTTTCCAAAACTCAAATATTGTTCCTTCCGTTCCAAGCCCTCCCATTTGTCCAAACAAAGGTTTCAGACCACATGTGAGGTATCACCGCGCTCATAAAAAAGTGGGTAACAAACTTTGAGGTCAAATTTTTGGAATTACTTCTTGAAAAAGTGAGAAAATGGATGCTAAAGCAACATTTTTGAGAAAATTATTAAAATTTTCAATATGACAACGTAACGTTAACAAAATCTGTGAAGTACCTGTGGATCCAAAATACAGACTATACCCCTAGATAGAAGCCTTGAGGGGTCTAGTTTCCAAAATGGCATCACTTGTCAGGGGTTTCTTCTGTTTAGGTACCTTAGCGGACCTGTAAATGCAACATGGTGCCCGCAATCTATTTCAGCCAAATTTGCTTTCCAAAATTCAAATATTGCTCCTTTTGTTCCGAGCCCTCCCATTTGTCCAAACAGAGGTTTCTGACCACATGTGGGGTATCAGTGCGTTCATAACAAAGTGGGGAACAAGTTTTGTGGTCCATTTTGTTGTGTTATTTCTTCTAAAAGTGAATAAATTTGGGTTAGAGCAACATTTTTAGGTAAAATTTAATTTTTGCTTTTTTTCATTCCACATTGCTTTTGTTCATGTGAAGCACCTGAAGGGTTAATAAACTTCTTGAATGTGTTTTTGAGTACTTTGGGGGTGCAGTTTTTAGAATGGTGTCACTTTTGGGTATTTTCAGTCATCTAGGCCTATCGAAGTCACTTCAAATGTGATGTGGTCCCTAAAAAAAATGGTTTTGTAAATTTTGATGTAAAAATGAGAAATCGCTGATAAACTTTGAACTCTTCTAACTTCCTAACAAAAAAAAATGTTATTTCCAAAATTGTGCATATGTAAAGTAGACATGTGGAAAATGTTATGTATTAACTATTTTGTGTCACAGAAATCTCTGGTTTAACGGTATAAAAAATTAAAAGTTGAAAATTGCTAAATTTTCAAAATTTTTGCCAAAATTCAATTTTTTTCATAAATAAACGCAAAAAATATTGTCCTAAATTTGGTACTAACATGAAGTCCAATATGTGACGACAAAACAGTCTCAGAATCACCGGGATCCATTGAAGTGTTCCAGAGTTATAATCTCATGAAGTGACACTGGTCAGAATTGCAAAATTTGGTCTGGTCATTAAGGTGAAAATTAGCTCCGTCACTAAGGGGTTAAACATCAGTGAACAAAGGAATGATCCAGCTTCACATTTCCATAAAAACACGGCTTTAGTGAAAAACTATTTAAAATACAAAGAATATTTCTATTGCCTCAGACGCTGAACAGCAGCGGGATCTTGTTCTTCAACACCACCAGGATGGCAGACGTCTTGGGGTGAGCAGGATATTTGTTTCTTCTCTCTTTAAACATCCACAATTTAGCAGGTCACTAGTAGCATTTGTTTGTATTTTGCAACATTTTGTCAACAGCGAAATGTGGCCTGTTGGTTATGCTTAGTGATGAGCGAGTACTAAAAAGATCGGGTGCTCGAGGTTCGGGCCGAGCATCCCAAGATACTCGTGTACTCGGCCCGAGCACCGAGCCCAATGTTATCCTATGGAAGACCCGAGTATTTTTATGAAATGACCCCCGGCAGCATGTAGAAACCCTAAAAATGTCACAAAAGTCTCAGAAGAGTGCTCAAATGACATGGCAACAGCATGGGGAAGACCCCTTGAAGCATTTATCACTCAAAAGTCACAGCTGTGAACAATTTTGTCTGAGTTTTACGCCATTTTTACGGACTCACCAGAAAACCTTCCAAAATGACACCAAAATGAATTTTCATGGCGGAAATGTTAAGGGCACATACCCAATAGTGAGATAGAGCTGGCGTATGTTACTTTTTGAGATTAATACATGAAAGATTTTACGTAAAACATTGTGTGGCACTCCGATGTCCAAAACGCACGTTTTGTGCTTTTTACTAGCGATGTCGGTCATTTTTTTTTTCATTCTATCTCCCGTCGGTCGGTCACGCTCTGTCGGTCTCTCTCTGTCTTGTCTGTCCCCCTCTCACAGTCTGTCGGTCATTCTCCCCCCTCTCTCTTACTTACCGTTCCCCGATCACTGCCGCGGCGCTGCACAGCTGTTCACTAAACTCCGGCGGCTTTTCCTCTTTTGAAAAAGCCGGCCGCTCATTAAACAATCTCGTATTCCCTGCTTTCCTGCTTTACGGCGCCTATGATTGGTTGCAGTGAGACACGCCCCCACGCTGAGTGACAGGTGTCTCACTGCACCCAAACACAGCAGCCGGTGTGTGTGTGTATACTGTGCAGTGAAATAAATAATTAAATAATTCAAAAAAACGGCGTGCGGTCCACCCAATTTTAATACCAGCCAGATAAAGCCATGCGGCTGAAGGCTGGTATTCTCAGGATGGGGAGCTCCACGTTATGGGGAGCCCCCCAGCCTAACAATATCAGTCAGCAGCCGCCCAGAATTGCCGCATACATTATATGTGACAGTTCTGGGACTGTACCCGGCTCTTCCCGATTTACCCTAGTGCGTTTGGCAAATCGGGGTAATAAGGAGTTAATGGCAGCCCATAGCTGCCACTAAATCCTAGATTAATCATGTCAGGCGTCTCCCCAAGATTCCTTCCATGATTAATCTGTAAATTACAGTTAAAAAACACACACACACGAAAAATCCTTTATTAGAAATAAAAAACACTAACAAAGTCCCTCATCACCAATTTATTAACCCCGACAAACCCTCCATGTCCGGCGTAATCCACGGACCTCCAGCGTCGCGTCCAGCTGTGCTGCATGAAGGTGACAGGAGCTGCAGAATACACCGCCGCTCCGGTCAGCTTCACACAGCAACTGAAGACAGCCGCGCGATCAGCTGAGCTGTCACTGAGGTTACCTGGATGCAGCGGTGGCCGCGGGTAACCTCAGTGACAGCTCAGCTGATCGCGCTACTCACCGCCGCTCCGGTCAGCTTCACACAGCAACTGAGGTGAGTATAGCGATCAGCTGAGCTGTCACTGAGGTTACCTGGATCCAGCGGTGGATGCAGCGGTGGCCGCGGGTAACCTCAGTGACAGCTCAGCTGATCGCGCTACTCACCGCAGCTCCGGTCAGCTTCACACAGCAACTGAGGTGAGTATAGCGATCAGCTGAGCTGTCACTGAGGTTACCTGGATCCAGCGGTGGATGCAGCGGTGGCCGCGGGTAACCTCAGTGACAGCTCAGCTGATCGCGCTACTCACCGCCGCTCCGGTCAGCTCCATGCAGCAACTGAGGTGAGTATAGCGATCAGCTGCTGTCACTGAGGTTAATCGCGGCCACCGCTGGATCTTGCACTGGATCTGCATCTAAGAATAAGGTCTACGAAGGTCGGGTGCACAATGCATCCTTGCAGCCTGTGATGCTGCCAGCACTGCACTGCCACCTAGTTACATTTATTCCTCTTTGGCTTTCTGTGTCCTAAGGCTAGACAGAAAAAGCCATAAGGCTAGATGTTGCCCACTGGACAGGTCTGAATTCCAATATATGTTATGTCTCTACTTAGAAGTGGATTTTTTTTTTGCCTTTCCATATTTCAAATTAATAGAGTGGATAAAGCATCTGTCCTGGTGGGTAAGACCTGGAATTATATAGTTTCAATAGTGTATCTTGGAGGCCGGGGCCACACGGGGACTAGTGCGATCCTCGCATGACACTCGGCTCACGCTGGCCGCACAGTGGGACCCGAGTGTCATGCGAGTGTCATTGCGACTGACGTACGATCGTGCGATTGGACCATAGCTGCAGGGGCGGGCCGGTGCTGAGGAGGAACGGGCCAGTGTTAAGAAGGAGAAGGCCAGCGCTGAGCAGGAGAATGAGGGATTTATCCCTCTCTCTCCTCCGTTGTCAGCTATTGCCATTCTCACTCTGCACTCGCATTACACCGGTGTACTGCGAGTGCAGTGCGATTTTTCTCTCGCTCCATAGACTTGAATGGGTGCAAGAGAAAGAGGATCGCATTGCACCCGCAGCATGCTGCAACTGTTTTCTCGGTCCGATTAGGCCCGAGAAAATAATTGCTCATGGGTGCTGGCACATAGAGTAATATTGGTCCGAGTGGAATGCAATGTTTTATCGCATTCCACTCGCTCTTGTTTTCATGCCGTGTGTCTTAGGCCTAAAGGTTTAAAAAAGAGGATTTTAAACATTAACATCCAGTATCTCATTCTTAGATATGAAATGTATTCTCTAAAATAATTTCTATAAATACAATACCAAGTAAATTGAGGGGAAAATCTAGCTAAAATATGTTGAATACATCTATGTATTTGTGGAATTTCTTGAGGAACTAGAAGTTTCAGGTATTTATAGCTTAGCAGTACATAAAGCAAATACTATGATTGACAGTTTCTATGTGATGCTGGTACTTGTTGTCTTTTTATGTCTTGACCTTCATTAAAAAGTCCTGCTGAGAGCTGAACACTTCAGTTGAAAGGAATATTTTCACTGTGAAAAGGTCCTCAGGAATCAGGCACAGTATTTGTGGAAGTCATATGTTAAAATTACAATATTACAAAGCTTTGTGTCAAGATAGGCTTCACACTTTTCACACAGGTGAACAAAGGTCACATCTCATCTTCACAACCTGCAGTTTAGAATCCAACCAGATTTTTCAGTTTTGTGTCTTTGTTTTGTTTGAAAATTAATTTATTTTCAACCAATGCTGCTAAGATATTATTTGTTTAATGTCTGATAATGTGATTTAGGAAATTAATAAATACGCAGTATGCAATTTTTGTCTACAGTAAAATCATCAACATTGTAATGTATTTGATATAAAATGTACTTTACTCCTAAATAATTAAAGATAAGCAAACAATTCTAAAAGAATGAACTTTACTATTAATTTCCCCAACTTTCAGAACCTAGTAAATCCAAATTTTTGGGATTCGGTTTGAGTGAATCCAACAAAATGGCAAGATGCCTGCCTTCATTGTGCCTGGGGACTAGTAATTGGAAGAACCAGAAGAGAGAAGACTCAAATGTTAGAGAGGAAAAGAAGACAAAGAGGTGCTGATAGGAGGACTAATGGCAGGACACGTTTGAGGTGAGCCAAAGAGAGGTGGTTATAAAAGTTTATGTTTTTACCTCTTTCCTTGCAAATTCGAATCACACCGAATTTAATCAATGGAAACTAAATCACTCACACACCCCTCACACCTAGATAGCTACAAACAGAGGACTCAGAGTGGCTGATAAGAAAAAACAGACCACAAATAAGCCAATCAGAGGATTAGGTGGTCTCTTGAGAGCTATTAAGGAGGTCAAAGAATAGATGAGTTTAATTTTTTTTACTACCTTAAGCTGGTGTCACACATAACGACGACGACAACGACGTCGCTGCTACGTCACCATTTTCTGTGACGTTGCAGCGACGTCCCGTCGCTGTCGCTGTGTGTGACATCCAGCAACGACCTGGCCCCTGCTGTGAGGTCGCCGGTCGTTGCTGAATGTCCAGCTTCATTTTTTGGTCGTCACTCTCCCGCTGTGACACACACATCGCTGTGTGTGACAGCGAGAGAGCGACGAAATGAAGCGATCAGGAGCCGGCACTGGCAGCTGCGGTAAGCTGTAACCAGCGTAAACATCGGGTAACCAAGGGAAGACCTTTCCCTGGTTACCCGATGTTTACGCTGGTTACCAGCCTCCGCTCTTGCTGCCAGCGCCGGCTCCTGCACTGTGACATGTGGCTGCAGTACGCATCGGGTAATTAACCCGATGCATACTGTAGCAAGGAGAGCAAGGAGCCAGCGCTAAGCAGTGCGCGCGGCTCCCTGCTCTCTGCACTGTGACATGTAGCTGCAGCACACATCGGGTTAATTAACCCGATGTGTGCTGCAGGAGAGCAAGGAGCCAGCGCTAAGCGCGGCTCCCTGCTCTCTGAACTGTGACATGTAGCTGCAGCACACATCGGGTTAATTAACCCGATGTGTGCTGCAGGAGAGCAAGGAGCCAGCGCTAAGCGCGGCTCCCTGCTCTCTGAACATGTAGCACAGCGACCTTATGATCGCTGCTTCTGCTGTGTTTGACAGCTAAGCAGCGATCATAACAGCGACTTACAAGGTCGCTGTTACGTCACCGAAAATGGTGACGTAACAGCGACGTCGTTGTCGCTGTCGTTTAGTGTGACACCAGCTTTACTGGCAAATTTAACTTGCGCAAAATTTATTCAATGCTATTTGAATTCTGCCCCTTCCTATTCCTATATTGAACAATTCTGATTTTGAGATATTTGTTCAAAACTATTAATATTAAATCTATGTATACAATGCCTATACATTCTACAGTATTTTACATGTAAAAACAACATCAGACATTACAGAGGAAAATAATTTTCAATATAATTGAAACAACAGAATAGATACTCTGCTAGCAACATATTACAGTATACAAAGGAATAGGGGTGACACATGGTAAAATGTGTGTAGTAGTAGTAGTAGTAGAGCTATCTTTTTTACAATAAACAAAACATATATAGCTGAATGAGTCCCCTACCATCCTGAATTTGTGTAGACACAGGCAGAAAATCCTATTGAAGAGGACTATAGTAATACCTTGACTTACGAGAAGTGACGGGCAAACCCGCAAATATCTAGAATTGGCAGGTCCACCTGGATTTAAAATAGAAATAAAACAAGAAGTTCGGGTCCAGATTTAATTCTGGATATCTAGTCAGACTCTGATCCACATATACAGTTAGGTCCAGAAATATTTGGACAGTGACACAATTTTCGCGAGTTGGGCTCTGCATGCCACCACATTGGATTTGAAATGAAACCTCTACAACAGAATTCAAGTGCAGATTGTAACGTTTAATTTGAAGGTTTGAACAAAAATATCTGATAGAAATTGTAGGAATTGTACACATTTCTTTACAAACACTCCACATTTTAGGAGGTCAAAAGTAATTGGACAAATAAACCAAACCCAAACAAAATATTTGTATTTTTATTATTATTATTATTATTTATTTATAGAGCACCATTGATTCCATGGTGCTGTACATGAGAAGGGGGTTACATACAAAATACATGTACAAGTTACAGTAGACAGACTAGTACAGAGGGAAGAGGGCCCTGCCCTTGCGGGCTTACATTCTATAGGATTATGGGGAGGAGACAGTAGGTGGGGTGTAGGTGGGGCGGCAGCTCCGCACGGTGGTGGGGCGGCAGCTCCGCACGGTGGTGGGGCGGCAGCTTTGTTGCGAATCCTTTTGGAGGCAATCACTGCCTTAAGTCTGGAACCCATGGACATCACCAAACGCTGGGTTTCCTCCTTCTTAATGCTTTGCCAGGCCTTTACAGCCGCAGCCTTCAGGTCTTGCTTGTTTGTAGGTCTTTCCGTCTTAAGTCTGGATTTGAGCAAGTGAAATGCATGCTCAATTGGGTTAAGATCTGGTGATTGACTTGGCCATTGCCGAATGTTCCACTTTTTTGCACTCATGAACTCCTGGGTAGCTTTGGCTGTATACTTGGGGTCATTGTCCATCTGTACTATGAAGCGCCGTCCGATCAACTTTGCGGCATTTGGCTGAATCTGGGCTGAAAGTATATCCCGGTACACTTCAGAATTCATCCGGCTACTCTTGTCTGCTGTTATGTCATCAATAAACACAAGTGACCCAGTGCCATTGAAAGCCATGCATGCCCATGCCATCACGTTGCCTCCACCATGTTTTACAGAGGATGTGGTGTGCCTTGGATCATGTGCCGTTCCCTTTCTTCTCCAAACTTTTTTCTTCCCATCATTCTGGTACAGGTTGATCTTTGTCTCATCTGTCCATAGAATACTTTTCCAGAACTGAGCTGGCTTCATGAGGTTTTTTTCAGCAAATTTAACTCTGGCCTGTCTATTTTTGGAATTGATGAATGGTTTGCATCTAGATGTGAACCCTTTGTATTTACTTTCATGGAGTCTTCTCTTTACAGTTGACTTAGAGACAGATACACCTACTTCACTGAGAGTGTTCTGGACTTCAGTTGATGTTGTGAACGGGTTCTTCTTCACTAAAGAAAGTATGCGGCGATCATCCACCACTGTTGTCATCCGTGGACGCCCAGGCCTTTTTGAGTTCCCAAGCTCACCAGTCAATTCCTTTTTTCTCAGAATGTACCCGACTGTTGATTTTGCTACTCCAAGCATGTCTGCTATCTCTCTGATGGATTTTTTCTTTTTTTTTCAGCCTCAGGATGTTCTGCTTCACCTCAATTGAGAGTTCCTTAGACCGCATGTTGTCTGGTCACAGCAACAGCTTCCAAATGCAAAACCACACACCTGTAATCAACCCCAGACCTTTTAACTACTTCACTGATTACAGGTTAATGAGGGAGACGCCTTCAGAGTTAATTGCAGCCCTTAGAGTCCCTTGTCCAATTACTTTTAATCCCTTGAAAAAGAGGAGGCTATGCATTACAGAGCTATGATTCCTAAACCCTTTCTCCGATTTGGATGTGAAAACTCTCATATTGCAGCTGGGAGTGTGCACTTTCAGCCCATATTATATATATAATTGCATTTCTGAACATGTTTTTGTAAACAGCTAAAATAAAAAAACTTGTGTCACTGTCCAAATATTTCTGGACCTAAGTGTACATCTATGTGGATATGACTCAAGCGCTTTAAAATGGTGGTAGAAAGCCTTAGGCAGGCACATTATACTTACCAGTCTCCTCGCAGCTGTAACACTACTACGAGGGCCGCTCATTACCCTCATGCATGTGCACTTCCCCTGACCACCGCTCCAGCGTCTGTGATTGGTTGCAGTCAGCACCCCCACCCTGCGTGACAGTGTGTCTGACTGCTAGGAATTGCTGATGCTGTCTGCGTATGAATACTGTAAAAATAAATAAATTGGTGTAGGGTTCCCCCATATTATGATACCCAGTAAAGATAAGGCATACAGCTACAGGCTGCAGCCCCAAGCTGTGTGCTTATCTTGGCTGTGTATCAAAATAAAAGGAACCACATGCAACTTTTTTATTTATTTAAATAAATAATTTCAAAAAAGGCATTATGTACCCCAAATTTTACACCCAATCATGATATAGCCGACCAATGGGGGTTGGTATTCTCAAGCTGGGAAGGTCCATGGTTATTGGGTTTCCAAGCCTAAAAATAGCAGCCTGCAGCCATCAAAATTGTCACATCCATTAGATGCGATAATCCTGGCACTTTACCCAGCTTTTCCTAATTGCTTTGGGTCAGTTACAATCGGGGTAAAATCAGAAATTACTGACACAGCTCAAAGCTGCCAGTAAGCTCTAGATTAGTAATGGGAGGCATCTATGAGACCCCCCATTAGTAATCTGAAAGTGAAAAGAAATAAACACAAACAAAGAAATTCTTTATTTGACATAAAATACAAAAAACACCCTCTTTCACCCCTTTATTAACCCCAAACACCTAGTTCTGACGTAATCCACACCAGATCCCCCAACGATTCCAGCTCTGCTACAAAAATACTGAAATCACAGTGCATAGGAACTGAACCAGTACACATGCTGTGGGCTTCAGGCACAGACTGACTAAGCCATCTAGCAATGAGCTGTGACATCACTCAGTTTTTCTGCGGTCATAGCTGGAGGTTCCCACAGTACCCCACCTGTAACCGCAGGTAAACTGACCTCAGGTGACCTCATTAAACGCCATGACATCACCACCTGCTGGGCTTGATGTCAGGTGACATTACACATCTGGTATCAACCCCATTTATTACACAGTTTGCCACCGCACCAGGACACGGGATGAGCTGGGGTGAAGCACCAGGATTGGCGCATCTAATGGATGTGCAACTTCTGGGGCGGCTGCGGCCTGCTATTTTTAGGCTGGGAAGAGCCAATAACTATGGACCTTCCTACCCTGAGAATACCAGACCACAGCTGTCCGCTTCACCTTGACTGGTGAACCAATTTGGGGGGAATCCCATTTTTTTTTATTATTTATTTACAAATAATTATAAAAAAAGCCTGGTGGCCCTCCAAATTGGATCCCCAACCAACGTAAAGCTGCCAGCTGTGGTCTACAGGCTGCAGACATCTGCTTTACCTTAGCTGGCTAACAAAAATGGGGGTGACACCACATCGCTTTTTTTTTTAATTATTTATTTTTTTGGCTAAATACAAGGCTAGGCACCCTTTAGTTCCAAAAGAAAGTCACTAAAGAGTGCCAGCTTAGAATATGCAGTGAGGTGGGACATTATATATGTGTTTGACATCAGTCTGCCTGTCTATCTATCCTTTATTATCTATCAATCTAACCATTATCTATCTGTCCATCCATCCATCCATCATCTATCCCTATATCTATCTTTTATCTATCTAGATATCTATAGATATCTATCTATCTTTATCCATCTATTCATCTATCTACCCCCTCTATCTATCTACAGTTAGGTCTAGAAATATTTGGACAGTGACACAATTTTCGCGAGTTGGGCTCTGCATGCCACCACATTGGATTTGAAATGAAACCTCTACAACAGAATTCAAGTGCAGAATGTAACATTTAATTTGAAGGTTTGAACAAAAATATCTGATAGAAATTGTAGGAATTGTACACATTTCTTTACAAACACTCCACATTTTAGGAGGTCAAAAGTAATTGGACAAATAAACCAAACCCAAACAAAATATTTTTATTTTCAATATTTTGTTGCGAATCCTTTGGAGGCAATCACTGCCTTAAGTCTGGAACCCATGGACATCACCAAACGCTGGGTTTCCTCCTTCTTAATGCTTTGCCAGGCCTTTACAGCCGCAGCCTTCAGGTCTTGCTTGTTTGTGGGTCTTTCCGTCTTAAGTCTGGATTTGAGCAAGTGAAATGCATGCTCAATTGGGTTAAGATCTGGTGATTGACTTGGCCATTGCAGAATGTTCCACTTTTTTGCACTCATGAACTCCTGGGTAGCTTTGGCTGTATGCTTGGGGTCATTGTCCATCTGTACTATGAAGCGCCGTACGATCAACTTTGCGGCATTTGGCTAAATCTGGGCTGAAAGTATATCCCAGTACACTTCAGAATTCATCCGGCTACTCTTGTCTGCTGTTATGTCATCAATAAACACAAGTGACCCAGTGCCATTGAAAGCCATGCATGCCCATGCCATCACGTTGCCTCCACCATGTTTTACAGAGGATGTGGTGTGCCTTGGATCATGTGCCGTTCCCTTTCTTCTCCAAACTTTTTTCTTCCCATCATTCTGGTACAGGTTGATCTTTGTCTCATCTGTCCATAGAATACCTTTCCAGAACTGAGCTAGCTTCATGAGGTGTTTTTCAGCAAATTTAACTCTGGCCTGTCTATTTTTGGAATTGATGAATGGTTTGCATCTAGATGTGAACCCTTTGTATTTACTTTCATGGAGTCTTCTCTTTACTGTTGACTTAGAGACAGATACACCTACTTCACTGAGAGTGTTCTGGACTTCAGTTGATGTTGTGAACGGGTTCTTCTTCACCAAAGAAAGTATGCGGCGATCATCCACCACTGTTGTCATCCGTGGACGCCCAGGCCTTTTTGAGTTCCCAAGCTCACCAGTCAATTCCTTTTTTCTCAGAATGTACCCGACTGTTGATTTTGCTACTCCAAGCATGTCTGCTATCTCTCTGATGGATTTTTTCTTTTTTTTCAGCCTCAGGATGTGTTGCTTCACCTCAATTGAGAGTTCCTTAGACCGCATGTTGTCTGGTCACAGCAACAGCTTCCAAATGCAAAACCACACACCTGTAATCAACCCCAGACCTTTTAACTACATTGATTACAGGTTAACGAGGGAGACGCCTTCAGAGTTAATTGCAGCCCTTAGAGTCCCTTGTCCAATTACTTTTGGTCCCTTTAAAAAGAGGAGGCTATGCATTACAGAGCTACGATTCCTAAACCCTTTCTCCGATTTGGATGTGAAACTCCCATATTGCAGCTGGGAGTGTGCACTTTCAGCCCATATTATATATATATAATTGTATTTCTGAACATGTTTTTGTAAACAGCTAAAATAACAAAACTTGTGTCACTGTCCAAATATTTCTGGACCTAACTGTATCTATCCATCTATCTATCCATTATCTATCTGTCTGTCTATCCCTCTATCCATCAGTCTATCCCTCTATCTATCCATCGATCTATCTATCCATCTATCTATCCATCTATCTATCCATTATCTATCTATCCCTCTATCTATCTATCCCTCTATCTATTATCCATCTATTCATCTATCTACCCCTCTATCTATTTATCTATCCATCTATCTATCCCACTATCTATCAGTCAATCTATCCCTCTATCTATCTTTTATCCATCTATCCATCTATCCCTCTGTCTATCTATCTATCCCTCTACCTATCCAATAGAAAGATAGCTAGATAGATAGAGAGATCGATGGATAGATGATAGGTAGATAGATGGATAGATAGATAGATAGATGATGGATAGCTTGATGGATAGCTAGATGGATAGCTAGATGGATAGATAGATGGATAGATAGATTTATAGATAGATGGATAGATAGATGGATAGATAGATAGATAGATAGATAGATAGATAGATAGATTGATAGCTAGATAATGGATAGCTAGATAGATGGATAGATAGATAGATAGATAGATAGATGGATAGCTAGATAATGGATAGATGGATAGATGGATGGATAGATAGAGAGATAGATACATAGATGGATAGATGATAGATAGATAGATAAATAGATAATGGATAGCTAGATAGATAGATAGAAAGATAGATCACAGCAGCCTGACAAGAACTAGAATCAGGAAGATGGTAGACGAGGGCCAGGAGAGGTATGTCAATGACAGGAGGACCGACATCAACACCTCACAGAAACTCACCACGTATCAGAGACTACAGAGAGACTACAGACTGGCCTCATATCTAGAAAAACTCCCGGATCCCAGAGACCGCAGGACCCTGAGCCGATATAGACTCAGTGCCCACAGTCTAGCCAACGAATCAGGCCGACACAAGCAGAGCTACAAGCCCAGGGAGGACAGACTGTGCCAACACTGTGACCTAGAGGCCCTGGAGGATGAAACCCACTTCCTGCTACACTGCACCAAGTACTCAGCAGTGAGGGACACTCACTTCAGGAGACTCTCCCATCTCTTCCCGGATTTCAGCTCCATGAAGGAGAAAGAGAAAATATATATCCTGCTGGGGGAACAAGAGAGCGCAGTGGAGATAGCAGCGCGGTATGTGAGCGAATGTCATAGACTTCGAGAAAGAGAACTATGATAAATCATGGACTTCCATAGCCCACCATCCCAGATGTTGCTCCCCAATCCCCACCCTAGATATGCCCCATCCACCGTTACTACAGTCCCCACCCTGGATATGCCCCATCATAAGCCATGGACTTCCATAGCTCCCATCCTAGAAGTGCCCTTACAGTCCCCACCCTGGATGTGCCCCATCCATCCTTCTTACAGTCCCCACCCACCATCCCCACAGCCCCAGTCCCTAATGTACACTTGCTTTGGCAAAAATAATTTGTATTTGGTCCTGCCAATAAAGCTTATTTGATTTGATTTGATTTGATAGATGGATAGATAGATAGATGGATGATAGATAGATAGATACATGATAGATAGATAGATGATAGATAGATAGATAGATAGATAGATAGATAGATGGATAGATAGACAGATAGATAGAAAGATAGATAGATGGATGGTATTGCAGCTTTTATTTGTGATGTATGTGTCCCCCCCGCCAACAGTATGTGTGATGGAGCAGGTACCCTGTGGGAGCTTGGATCACAGTTCTGGCACGGTCACTGCCGGTCAATGACGTCACGGTGAGTTGTGCGTTATGGCAGCACTGAAGTTCTCGCGTGCGGTAATGTGTTGATATCACCGACCGTGAGAAATGACCTGGAGTTACCTCTGCAGCATCGTTCATTGAATGAGGCTGCATTGAGCACTCGCTCACAGACGTTGCTGGATCAGTGTGGATTACGCCGGACCTGGATATTTGGAGGGTTAATAAAGTGGTGACAGAGGGGCTTTTTGGTGTTTTATTTCAAATAAAGAATTTTTCGATGTTGTGTTTATTTACTACACTTACAGATTAGTGATGGCGTGTTATAGTCGCTGCCATTACTAAACTTGGTCTTAGTGGCAGCTATGGACTGACATTAACTCCTCATTACATGGATTGCCATCGCATCACGGCAATCTGGAAGGGCCGGTGGCACGCCGGGACTGTCGCATTTAATGGAATGCGACATTCTCGGGGCAGCAGTGGGCTGATATTCTTGGCTGCGAGAGGGGGGCCATAACCATGGCCCTTGACCTCCCCAGCCTGAGAATACCGGCCTGCTGCTGTGTGCTTACCTCGGCTGGGTACCATTTGGGGGAGACCGCACGTCGTTGTTTTACATTATTTATTTATTTTACTACACGATATAGACCCGCCCACCGGCGGCTGTGATTGGTTACAGTAAGACAGCTGTCACTCAGTGTGGGGGCATGTCTGACTGCAACCAATCATAGGCGTCGCGCCAGTGGGCAGGGGAAGCAGGGAATATGAGATGAAATAATGTGCAGCCGGTATTTTCAAAAGCTGGAGAACCCACCACAGTGTGACAGCCATGCAGCGCCGCGCCCATGAACGATGAGTAAGAAAGAGAGAGGGAGAGACCGACTGACCATACTGGCCACTGGCTTATATAGCCCCTATGATGCCGTGCGGCCAAGCCAATCACAGTAACACCACAACAAAGATGGCTGAGGCGTTACTGTGAGGGCAAGCAACGTCAGATGTGTTCATTGGCTGGAATAAGGTGCCAGGAAGTCCAGAAACGAAAATGAAAGTATCAGAGCGAATACCATATTAGCCGTCAGATAGCGAATACCACAAACACCCCATTATCCGTCGGATACCGAATAGTGGCGAATACATTCGCTTCATCCCTAGTAATTATTGAACAATGGAAAAAATTAGATGCAATATGTCACCAACTTGATCACTCCATATCTAGAAGACTTGATGCTGTCCTTAGAAATCATGAAGGTCATACAGCATACTACAGTGGAGATCAAAATTAGAGAACAACTCACAATTTCCTAAATGTTAAGGCCATTGTGTAGTCTTATGTGATTATATCCTAACATGAGTAAACTGGCAGTATTTGAAGCATATTTCATGAATTGATTTTTTTCAAAAGCACATAATAAAAATGTAAATGAGATACTGTAAATGTAAAACAATGATCAAAATTATAGAATACTTTCAGATACCTGCAATTAATTGGTGTTAATCTGGCACTTGGTGCTAATTTCTTTAATTGTCTGCAAACCCTATTAAACTGGCAGCCTAACTTTTCAGTTTGCACTGACTGTGCAAAAAATGGTGTGCCGTTCCAAAGTGGCTAAAATTCTCTGGCAGCAGGTTGTCCACATGAAGACCAAAGTGGTGACCCTATCAGCCATAGCAAGAAAAATTGGACATTTCAAGTGTGTGATTTTAAGAATATTGCATATTTACAACATCACAAACTCTTTCAAGTCCCCCAAGAATGCTGGCCACCCTCAAAATACAAGTACAAGAGAGGACAGAATAATGTGGAGAATCTCCGTGGGTAATCGTTTCAACACTGCAGCTGGAATTGCTTGCCAATTCAGCACTGAAGAGGGTAAGGATCTGTCTCGTCATACAGTGTCACACGTTTAAGAGCATTTCTACTGAAATCCCACTATGCAGTGACCAAATCTCTCATTAGCAGAAAGAATCAAAAGGCTAGACTCACCTTTGGTGAGGAGCATGTTGTGTGGAGAGAGAAGAAATGGTCGACAATTCATTTTTAGTGATGATCGCAAGTGTAATTTATTCGGGTCTGATAAGAAATATTATGCTCATTGATAAACTGGGGAAAAACTGAACCCAATGGGTGTTAAGAAGTCAGTGAAAGGTGGTGGAGGAAGTGCCATGGTTTGGGGAATGTTTTTTGCAGCAGGAGTTGGACCTCTTATACGGCTACATGGTAGAGTGAATGCAAGTGTATGTCAGAACCTTCTTCAACAACACATAGTTCCTTACTTGTGTTCACCACTAAATCAGCCACCAATTTTCATGCAGGACAATGTCCCCTGTCACACAGAAAAATGGATAAAGCAGTTCCTTGAAAAAAAAACCAAAACATTGAAACAATGAAATGGCCATCCCAGAGTCCTGATCTAAACCCAATAGAAAACCTCTTTAAAATCCTTGATGACAAAGTTATGACCAAGAAACCCACAGCAGTCAAAGAACTGTGGGGAGACTGGAAGAAGAGTTGACCAAAATCACACCAGAGCAGTGTGAGAGACTAGTGATGTCCTGTGGCTGCAGATGTGCTGAAGTCATTCAAAGCAAAGACCTATACAATTCCTACTGATCGGTGACTGTTACCTTCAGAAAATGTACTTATAATCTTTTTCTGTGCTACAGCCATTGTTGTTCTCTAATTATGATCATCACATTTTGGGTAAAATAAAGGGTTTATGGTGATAAACTTTGGATCTTTTGTAAAACATTGTTGTAGTGGCATGGTGTACCAGTTACAAAAACCTTCAAATGTAGATCAATGTAGATTACATTGTTTCTGAAAAATACAAAGTTCTTTAATTTTGATCTCTAGTTTTGGTATGATTGTTTATAAAGTGAAGTGTAATTAGTTTTACATCTAACAATTTGAGTAAATCTGAATATGTTATGGATTAAAAAATGTTCTATGAAACTCAGGCTTGTCAACTAAATCCACTTCTGACCATTTTAATTAATTCTACAACAATAATCAACCTTGTTTTTTATTTTCTTATTGTTTGGCCAAAATGGCCAATTTCAGAAAATAATATTTCCTGATATTTAGATCTGCTGTGCTGTATTAATTTAATGGCCTTTAGAAAATGATTATTCACTATGTAAATTAGGATTTTTGTGCTTTATTAGCTCCCTGCTGTATTGACATTTTTGCAGAAAGTTAAGAATAAGATTGTCTTCGTACAGACAAACCTGTTATTTGCTTTCTTTTATATTTTATGTTCTGCTTTATACTTTTTCCTTCTTTAAATTACTGGTTAGTTTATTTTGAAATTGTATTTACCTTTTTTGTTAATTTGGTTTCCGTAATAACGCTGAAATTTTTGGTAAGTATGGAGAAAAAAGGTGAAATTAGTATAAAAAGAGAAGAACTCTAAATATTTAAAATCTATTTTAAGCCATGTTAGGTTTTTTTTCTCTGTTGAGTTAAAACATTTACAAAAATGGTCATTTATTTGAGGAATATATATTAATAAATATCTAATATGAACATAAAGCTCTTTATTAATTTTCCTGAATTTTCTTGCTTAGTGTGGAATGCATACTGATCTTTTATGCCTACTATGCCGGTTCAGATGACTCTTTTGGAGCTGAGAGAGTCTAATCAAGTCATTATAAAAGGGCATTTTTGATGACTGCAGCTACTACGAAAACACTCATATCATTCCTTATAATGGTTCTACCATAATGAAGTTTTGATGATGCTGCTATATCAACATATATCAACACGATGCTATAAAGTGTGGAGGTTCTTCATTATTATTTTCAAACTAATGAAGTCTCAGTACATTGCCAGTGACTTTTGATAATTCTTCATATTTATTGTAAGTATTATCCATGAAAACATTTATAAATACATTTCTTCATGTCTACTAGTTACAAATCAGAATTAGTAGTATTTTTAGCTGCAGACTAATCTCATGTATTCCAAAATATTTAAAATGATAGAAAATTATAATAATTCAAAAACAAACTGTTACTTTGAAGTTCATCAGACTTTATTTTTCAAAATAGAAGAGATTTTTTAACTGTTAGTTATTAATCATATACTGTTGTACCTCTGCATTTATTCTTTTGCAATAATGACATAGACAGTAAAAAAAATGAAAATTACTGTTTTCTGAATTAAACAAATTTTTAAAAGACTTGGCTGACCTTTGAGCAGAGCTAATTCTTGATCTTTGGTATGGTGAATCAACTGATACTCTGGCCCTAAGGAAGCAGGGGTAGTGCCTTTGAGCCCTTCATCTCATGAACCCCATCGCAGCTGTGTTTGCTTCTTTAGGATATTTGCAACCTCTTATAAGCAACAGCAAAATTAGCTTCAGAAGAATCAAGAACTTCTGAATATTATTGAGGCATTGACAATCCTTGGGTATCACAGTCTCTGTGAGCACAGAGATTTACTGACTTGTTCATGTACCATTGTAGAAATGTCAGGTTGGGTGAGATAATAAGTAATACTCATTAATAGAGATGAGCGCACCGGTCGTGGTTTGGCTCGAGTTCGGTTCGCCGAACCGAGGTCTGGTTCGCGTTCGGTTCGGCGAACCACTTGAACCGCATAGGAAACAATAGAAGGCAATCACAAACACATAAAAATACCTAGAAAACACCCTCAAAGGTGTCCAAAAGGTGACAAACAACTCACAACAAAACACAAACACATGGGAAAGTGACAAGGGCATATACTCATGCGAAAACAAAAGAGCTGGACAATGAAAATGAGGAGGAGACACAGATATAGGCATGGCATGCCCTTCTAAAATGATGTAAAACACAGCAAGGTGACTCAAAGCGGAGTCTCCCTTTTTTCCAAAAATTGGGCCACACAGACAGTGGCAGCACTTGTGCCCCAGTTGTACACTTCACAGGTAGATTTGCATCAAGCACATTCAAAATGACGCCATCCTTAACCATCCCCAGGATGGCACCGGGGTAGGTAGCAAAGTCTTTGCTGAAACATGACTTGTTCATCTTGGCTCCTTTTTAAAAACACAGCAAGCAAGGGTTACTCCAAGCAGAGTCTCCCTTTTTTCCAAAAATTGGGCCACACAGACACCCACCCCTTCAGTGGCAGCACTTGTGCCCCAGTTGTACACTTCACAGGTAGATTTGCATCAAGCACATTTAAAAATACGACATCCTTAACCGTCCCCAGGATGGCACCGGGGTAGGTAGCAAAGTCTTTCCTGATCCCAGATCTGTTCATCTTGGATCATTTTTAGAAACACAGCAAGCAAGGGTTACTCCAAGCGGAGTCTCCCTTTTTCCAAAAATTGGGCCTCACACACACCCACCCCTTCAGTGGCAGCACTTGTGCCCCAGTTGTACACTTCACAGTTAGATTTGCATCAAGCACATTTAAAATACACAAGCATTTTCTCTCCCCAGGATGACACAGGGGTAGTAAATTCCTTGTGGATCCATGACTTGTTCATTTTGATGAACGTTAGTCTGTCCACATTGTCACTGGACAGACACGTGCGCTTATCTGTCAGCACACACCCAGCAGCACTGAAGACACGTTCAGAGACAACGCTGGCAGCTGGACATGATCTCCAAGGTGTAAGTGGAGAGCTCTGGCCATTTTTCAAGATTTGAAGCCCAAAATGAGCAAGGCTCCAGTTGTAAAGTCATGGCATCGATCTTCATTTGGAGATACTCCTGTATCATCCTCTCCAGCCATTGATTATGTGTCAGACTTGTTGTCTCTGGTGGCCTTGCAAAGGATGGTCTAAAAAAATTATGAAAAGATTCAATAAAATTGCTGTTACCAACACCAGATACGGTGCTGCTGGTACGGTTAGACTGTTAAAGACGACGAGACCGTCCCATGTTTGTCGAGTTACAACTGGGAGATTCACTCCCTGCACCAAAGGGTGTTTGGTGGAAAAGCCGAATTAAGATCGAGTAACAGCTTTTGCTGATACTCCTGCATACGTGCGTCCCTTTCTATGGCTGGAATTATGTTACAAAATTTGGACTTGTACCGTTTATCTAATAGTGTGGCAAGCCAGTACTCATCATCACTTCTAATTTTGACAATCCGAGGGTCATGTTGGAGGTAGTGCAGCAAGAAGGCGCTCATGTGTCTGGCGCAGCCATGCAGACCAAGTCCACGCTGTGTTTGTGGCATAGAGGTGCTAACCGTTCTTTCTTCATCTGACATCTCCCCCAACCTCTTTCAACTGAAATTTGACCAAGGTCTCCCTCATCTGCTGAGTCTTCCATGTCCATGGACAGTTCGTCCTCCAGTTCTTCATGTTCTCCTGCACCTTCCTCAACATTTCGCCTGCTACTATGCGCCCTTGTTGATCCCTGTCCCCCATGGTCCCATGCCTGCCGCCTTGGTGATGATGAACATCTGGACCTTGGTGATGTTATTATCTCTTGCGCATATGAATCCTCCTGTAGTTCCTTCCCTTCCTGTTGTCTCACCCCCTGAGTCCGAATAGTGTTTAGCGTGCGCTCCAGCATGTAAATGACTGGAATTGTCATGCTGATAATGGCATTGTCAGCGCTAAACATATTCGTCGCCATGTCAAAACTGTGCAGAAGGATGCATAGGTCCTTGATCTGAGACCACTCCATCAGGGTGATCTGCCCCACCTCTGCATGTCGTTGGCCCAGGCTATACATAATGACGTATTGCACCAGGGCTCGGCGGTGCTGCCACAGTTGCTGTAACATGTGGAGAGTCGAATTCCAGCGTGTCGGCACATCGCATTTCAGGCGATGAACCGGCAGGCCGAAAGACTTCTGGAGCGATGCAAGTTGCTCAGCTGCGGCGGTTGAACGGCGGAAGTGAGCAGACAGTTTTCGTGCCCTGTTCAGAAGGCCATCTAGGCCGGGATAGTGTGTTAAAATTGCTGGACAACAAGGTTCAATACGTGAGCCATACAAGGCACGTGTGTCACTTTGCCCAGGCGAAGGGCCACACCAAGGTTTGCAGCATTGTCGCACACGGCCTTACCAGGCTGCAGGTTGAGTGGAGACAACCATTTACCAAACTCAGTCTCCAGAGCTGCTCACAACTCAGCCGCTGTGTGACTCTTAGTTCCAAGACATTTCAAGACAAAGACTGCCTGATGCCATTGTGCTCTGCTGCCAGCATAGTAATGAGGGGTGCGTGATTCCATCTGCGCAGTTACAACACTGGTGGCCTGACCAGGCAGGCTTGGGGCGGAGGTGGAGGACCCAGACGAGATTGAGGAGGAAGAAGCAGTGGAGGAACTTGGACAGACAGAGGATTGACACACAAGTCGTGGGGATGGCAAGACTTGTGCAGCAGACCCTTCACCATCTATCACCATAGTTAGCCAGTGTCCTGTCAGCTACATGTAACATTCCTGTCCATGCTTACTGGTCCAAGTATCGGTGGTAAAATGCACCCGTTCACACACAGAGTTTCTCAAGGAAGCGGTGATGTTGTGTGCGATATGCTGGTGTAGCGCAGGTACACCTTTCTTAGAGAAGTAGTGGCGACTGGGCATCTGGTACTGGGGCACAGCGACAGACATAAGGTCTCTAAAATCCTGTGTGTCCACCAGGTGGAAAGGCAGCATTTCGGTAGCCAAGAGTTTACAGAGGGATAAAGTCAACCTCTTAACTTTGTGATGGGTTGCAGGAAATGGCCTTTTATTTGTCCACATCTGAGGGACAGAGATCTGGCTGCTGTGTGTAGACGGTGGTGAGCAGGGTGTCCCTGGAAAAATGCAGGTTTGTGAGGAAAGTGCAGGTGCAGACATGATGTTGCATTCATCCAACGTTGGTGCTATCGATGTCTGAGAGAGCTGTACACACGCACTTGTTTCCCCTTCCAAACCAACTAACGACCTACCAAGCAAACTGCCTGTTGCGGTTACAGTGGTGGAAGTTGTGCGTGGAAAACTAGGTGTTACAGCTGTCCCCACAGTCCTAGAAGATGAAGAGCGCGCAGATGCACTGGAAGGGGCAGGCAGTGGATGGTCCGCTCTGCTAGGCCGCATTGCAGCACGGTGAGCTTCCCACTGGGACATATGATATTTATTCATGTGACGATTCATGGAGGAAGTTGTCAAACTGCTGAGGTTTTGCGCTTTACTAACAGAATCACGACAAATTTTACATATCACATGATTTGGGCGATCTTTTGCTTTGTCAAAAAAGGACCAGGCTAGGCAAGACTTAGAGGGCATGCAACCTGCTGAGCCACCCCGACTAGTGCTTAGAGGCAGAGTGGTGGTCGAGGATGCAGTTGTAGACTTGCTACCAGTACTCCTCCTCTGTCCAGGAAAGCGCAAGGTAACTTCGTCGTCAGTAGCATCCTCCTCCACCGCCTCTGTTGACCTTCTCGAGTGCCTGACTGTGGGTTGACAGTAGGTGGGATCTAGAAGTTCCTCATCAAGCGTTGTGTTTGCACTCCCCTCCCCCTCAGACCGAGCCTCTTCCTGCCCTGAACGAATATTTAAGTTGTCATCCCAATCTGGTATCTGCGTCTCATCGTCATCAGTATGTTCCTCATTGTCTATTACAACAGGTGTTTCAGTTTGTGAATAAGGGTCAACATTATGCTCAGAAAGTTGGTCATCACGGCCTGAATCTGAGTTACAAAGGTTCTGGGCATCACTACAGACCATTTCCTGGTCTGTACTCACTGTAGCTTGGGAGAAGACCTCTGATTCCCAGGCTATAGTGTGACTGAACAGCTCTGCAGACTCAGCCATCTCTGTTCCACCATACTGTGCAGGGCGGATGGAGACTTGAGAGCTGGGAGAAAGCAAGTGTGATTGGGATGACAACTCAGAGGACTGGTGTTTTTTGGATGCGGTAGTTGAGGTGGAGGAGAGGGCACTTGTTGGACCACTTGAGATCCATTCAAGCATTTTCCTTTTTTGGGCAACATCTACCTTTGTTCCAGTTGTTCGTGTTCGTAAAAAAGGGAGCACATCCGATTGTCCACGGAAAGTAGTAGACATCTTACTTTTGCTGGAAGATGGCCTATCTTCAGCAGATGTTATTGGAGCTTTGCCACCTTCCCCACGGACACAAACTTTTTTTCCTTTTCCAACACGCCTGTTCCCCTTTCCACCAGCATTTGTCATTTTGCCACTCATTTTGCTAGCGACAAGATTGTGCACTTAAAATGTGGTGGTAAAAAATGAGAGGTGGTGTAGATTGCAGTGGTGGTCTACCTTGACTGCAGAATAAACAACAATAACTATCCCGGACAATGAAACTATGGCCCTTAAAATGGCAGCACAGTTTGCTAGTATCTTAGCTTAGTAAAAATGAGTTTGAGTGTGAAATGCAGAGGTGCTGCAAATATCTTTGCACTAGTGGGACACTAATGAAGTCCATCAGCCACTTTTAGAATGCCACTAAGTTCCCTCAGTGTTTGGTATTATAATGGCTTTGTAGCAATGAACCTGAGTGTGCAATGCAGAGGTGCTGCAAATATCTTTGCACTACTGGGACACTAATAAAGTCCAACAGCCACTTTTAGGATGCCACTAAGTTTCCTCAGTGTTTGGTATTATAAAAGCTTTGTAACAATAAGCTTCAGTGTGCAATGCAGAGGTGCTGCAAATAGATTTGCACCAGTGGGACAATAATGAAGTCCAGCAGCCACTTTTAGGATGCCACTAAGTTTCCTCAGTGTTTGGTATTATAATGACATTGTAACAACGAGCTTGAGTGTGCAATGCAGAGGTGCTGCAAAAATTTTTGCACCAGTAGGACACTAATGAACTCCAACAGCCACTTTTAGGATGCCACTAAGTTTCCTCAGTGTTTGGTATTATAATGGCTTTGTAACAATGAGCTTGAGTGTGCAATGCAGAGGTGCTGCAAATATCTTTGCACTAGTGGGACACTAATGAAGTCCAACAGCCACTTTTAGGATGCCACTAAGTTTCCTTAGTGTTTGGTATTATAATGGCTTTGTAACAATGAGCTTGAGTGTGCAATGTAGAGGTGCTGCAAATATCTTTGCACTAGTGGGGCACCAATGAAGTCCATCAGCCACTTTTAGGATGCCACTAAGTTTCCTGAGTGTTTGGTATTATAATGGCTTTGTAACAATGAGCCTGAGTATGCAATGCAGAGGTGCTGCAAATATCTTTGCACTAGTGGGACACTAATAAAGTCCAACAGACACTTTTAGGATGCCACTAAGTTTCCTCAGTGTTTGGTATTATAATGGCTTTGTAGCAATGAGCTTCAGTGTGCGATGCAGAGGTGCTGCAAACAGATTTGCACTAGTGGGACACTAATGAAGTCCATCAGCCACTTTTAGGATGCCACTAAGTTTCCTCAGTGTTTGGTATTATAATGGCTTTGTAACAATGAGCCTGAGTGTGCAATGCAGAGGTGCTGCAAATATCTTTGCACTAGTGGGACACTAATGAAGTCCAACAGCCACTTTTAGGATGCCACTAAGTTTCCTCAGTGTTTGGTATTATAATGGCTTTGTAACTATAAGCTTCAGTGTGCAATGCAGAGGTGCTGCAAATAGATTTGCACTAGTGGGACACTAATGAAGTCCAACAGCCACTATTAGAATGCCACTAAGTTTCCTCAGTGTTTGGTATTATAATGGCTTTGTAACAACAAGCTTGAGTGTGCAATGCAGAGGTGCTGCAAATATCTTTGCACTAGTGGGACACTAATGAAGTCCAACAGCCACTTTTAGGATGCCACTAAGTTTCCTTAGTGTTTGGTTTTATAATGGCTTTGTAAAAACGAGCTTGAGTGTGCAATGCAGAGGTGCTGCAAATATCTTTGCACTAGTGGGACACTAATGAAGTCCAACAGCCACTTTTAGGATGCCACTAAGTTTCCTTAGTGTTTGGTATTATAATGGCTTTGTAACAATGAGCTTAAGTGTGCAATGTAGAGGTGCTGCAAATATCTTTGCACTAGTGGGACACTAATGAAGTCCATCAGCCACTTTTAGGATGCCACTAAGTTTCCTCAGTGTTTGGTATTATAATGGCTTTGTAACAATGAGCCTGAGTGTGCAATGCAGATGTGCTGCAAATATCTTTGCACTAGTGGGACACTAATGAAGTCCAACAGCCACTTTTAGGATGCCACTACGTTTCCTCAGTGTTTGGTATTATAATGGCTTTGTAACAATGAGGTTCAGTGTGCAATGCAGAGGTACTGCAAATAGATTTGCACCAGTGGTACACTAATGAAGTCCAACAGCCACTTTTAGGATGCCACTAAGTTTCCTCAGTGTTTGGTATTATAATGGCTTTGTAACAACGAGCTTGAGTGTGCAATGCAGAGGTGCTGCAAATATCTTTGCACTAGTGGGACACTAATGAAGTCCAACAGCCACTTTTAGGATGCCACTAAGTTTCTTCAGTGTTTGGTATTATAATGGCTTTGTAACAATAAGCTTCAGTGTTCAATGCAGAGGTGCTGCAAATATATTTGCACTAGTGGGACACTAATGAAGTCCAACAGCCACTTTTAGGATGCCACTAAGTTTCCTCAGTGTTTGGTATTATAATGGCTTTGTAACAACGAGCTTGAGTGTGCAATGCAGAGGTGCTGCAAATATCTTTGCACTAGTGGGACACTAATGAAGTCCATCAGCCACTTTTAGGATGCCACTAAGTTTCCTCAGTGTTTGGTATTATAATGGCTTTTTAACAATGAGCCTGAGTGTGCAATGCAGATGTGCTGCAAATATCTTTGCACTAGTGGGACACTAATGAAGTCCAACAGCCACTTTTAGGATGCCACTAAGTTTCCTCAGTGTTTGGTATTATAATGGCTTTGTAACAATGAGCTTCAGTGTGCAATGCAGAGGTGCTGCAAATAGATTTGCACCAGTGGGACACTAATGAAGTCCAACAGCCACTTTTAGGATGCCACTAAGTTTCCTCAGTGTTTGGTATTATAATGGCTTTGTAACAACGAGCTTGAGTGTGCAATGCAGAGGTGCTGCAAATATCTTTGCACTAGTGGGACACTAATGAAGTCTAACAGCCACTTTTAGGATGCAAAAAGGAGGGGAGCCAGCACTGCCTATGTGTGGCATGCAACAATGAGAAGGTAAAAAGTGTAATATTCACAAATTTATTCCAATTGTGGCAATTCAATGAGATTTTTGGCAAATAATTGATCAATGATTTGAGCCCCCCTGCCCCGTCACGGCAAATCTCTATAAGGGGGGTCCCTACACTATATTTATAATTTATATACGTGCCATAAGGTCTCGGGTAATGCGCAGGACCATATAAGAACATCACCTACCTGAGAAGTATCAGAACCGCTCCCATGCTGCAAGGGCTGACAACTGCGAGTAAAAGGGCAGTCCAGGTGCCAGTGTGTGTGGCAGAACCACACACACCAGCACAATGTCAGAACTGGCCCCCACAGTGCCAGACCAGCAAACGTGACGGGGCAGGGGGGCTCAAATCATTGATTAATCATTTGCCAAAAATCTCATTGAATTGTTACAGTAGGAATGAATTTGTGAATATTACACTTTTTACTTTTTCATTGTTGCATGCCACTCATATGCAGTGCTGGCTCCCCTCCATTGTTCGTTAACTGGTCAGGTGGTTGACCGCCACCATGCCATGCACGCCCAGTGTGGTTTGCAAATTCCTTCTGTTGCCATCAAAATTTGTGTTGGTGCCTGTTCACATACAGCCGCCGCCTCCTGTTCCATAGGCATTATTACTTAAGCACCACCTGCCTGGTGCTGTTCCGCCCTTCATCCATGTCTGCTGGTCTGACACTGTGGGGGCTAGTTCTGACATTGTGCTGGTGTGTGTGGTTCTGCCGGGCGCACCGGCACCTGGACTGCCCTTCTACTCGCAGTTGTCAGCCCTTGCAGCATGGGAGCGGTTCTGACACTTCTCAGGTAGATGATGTTCTTATATGGTCCTGCGCATTACACGAGACCTTATGGTACGTATGTATATTATAACTGTAGTGTAGGGACCCCCCTTATAGAGATTTGCCGTGACGGGGCAGGGGGGCTCAAATCATTGATCAATTATTTGCCAAAAATCTCATTGAATTGTTACAGTAGGAATGAATTTGTGAATATTACACTTTTTACTTTTTCATTGTTGCATGCCACTCATAAGCAGTGCTGGCTCCCCTCCATTTTACTTTTAGGATGCCCCTAAGTTTCCTTAGTGTTTGGTATTATAATGGCTTTGTAACAATGAGCTTGAGTGTGCAATGCAGAGGTGCTGCAAATATCTTTGCATTAGTGGAACACTAATGAAGTCCAACAGCCACTTTTAGGATGCCACTAAGTTTCCTCAGTGTTTGGTATTATAATGGCTTTGTAACAATGAGCTTGAGTGTGCAATGCAGAGGTGCTGCAAATATCTTTGCACCAGTGGGACACTAATGAAGTCCAACAGCCACTTTTAGGATGCCACATTATTTTCCTCAGTGTTTGCTAGTATAATGGCTTAGTAACAATGAGCTTGAGTGTGCAAAGGGCAGGAGGGTACAGTGGCCGGGTTGTGGGTCAGTGTAGAGGAAAGGAAGCCTCACTTTCTATCCCTCCTAATGCTGAAATGCAGCAAGGAACTCCCTGACCTTAGCTACACAGACACTGTTATCTGTAGCTGTTAAACAACGGTTTCCACGGACCTGATTGTCACCTATGGCTCTGAGCCTGCTGTAATTAACCCTTACAAGGGCTGAACAAAACTTCTATCCCTATTCTGTATAGCGCTGTGTGTAGAGCGTACACAGCAGTATTGGCGACAGGAGCTGCGTGAAAGGTGACTGACACCCAGACGCAGAAGGCAGATAATGGCGTGCTGGAACAAAATGTCCGTTTTTATAATGCAGGGACATGTGACATGGACATCCTATCACACATGCCGTTGCTTCTCTGGCTAAAAGTCCACTTAGCTGTGTGTGTGTCTGGGATTGGCTGACATGCTGGCCCGCCCCACTACACGCGCGCTTAGGGAGGGAAGGAAGAACAGAAAAAAAAAATGGCGATCGCCATTATCCCAGCAGCAGTGATCTGAACGCGCTGTTCCTGCACACTATACGCTGAAATTCATAATAGTGTGAGTCACAGAGTGACTTACACTATTACAGCGGAAAGCCAGCTAGGAATTAGCTTGGCTTTTTGCTGCTAGAACTGTTCTCGAACGTAACTAGAACTATCGAGCTTTTAGCAAAAAGCTCGAGTTCTAGTTCGATCTAGAACAGCCCCCAAAATCACTCGAACCGCGAACTGGAGAACCATGAACCACGAACCGCGCTCAACTCTACTCATTAACAATGCTGACAGGAAGTTGTGCAGCAGCTAAGATATATATGTCTAGTGCATCTGTAATTACACTGAGGGGGCTAGTCTAGGCAGAGTGCTGTGGATCATTGAGATCTTGATGCATAGTTTTATAGTTTTTAAGGTTGAAGGTAGACTTAAGTCCATAGAGTTTATCGCCAAAGAATCCCAAAGATCTAGAGGAAGGTAAAAACCCCCATGCAGCAGACAGTAAGCTTCATATTAGGGAAAAATTCCTTCCTAATTCCATAAACTATAATCAAACTAGTTCCTTGGATCAATGCTCAATCACAGAATCTAGTACACATAACCAGTAATATTATAATTTTCAAGAAAGGCATCCAGGCCTCTATTAAATTTTAGTAATGAAACAATCATTACATCATAATGTGGCAGAGAGTTGCAAAGTCTCACTGCTCTTAAAGTAAAGAATTTGAGTCCCTGATTATGATTAAATCGTCTTTCCTTTAGACATAATGGATGCCCCCTTGGAAACCTAGGTATAAAAAATCATTAAAGAAAGCTCTGTACCGACCCCTCATACATTTGGACATTGTAATTAGAGTGTCCTTAAGCCTTCGATTTTCCAAACTGAATAAGCCCAAGATTAATAATGTATTCTTATTGTAGTCCACCCATTCCTTTGGATGCTCTTCTCTGACCTCGCTCTAGTTCAACTATTTCCTTCTTATATACTCGAGACCAAAACTGTACACAGTATTCTAAGTGTGACCACACTAGTGACTTGTATAGGGGTAAAACTATGGTCTTCTCATGAGCATACAGTGCTGGACAAAAGTATTGGCACCCCTTTAAGTCTGTCAGAGAATAATCAGTTTCTTCCTGAAAACGATTGCAATCATAAATTCTTTGGTATTATTATCTTCATTTATTTTGCTTGCAATGAAAAAACACAAAAGAGAATGAAGCAAAAATCAAATCATTGATCATTTCACACAAAACTCCAAAAATGGGCCAGACAAAAGCCAAAATAACTGCAAACAACCGCTTCCGGTAATCATCAATGAGTTTCTTACAATGCTCTGCTGGAATTTTAGACCATTCTTCTTTGGCAAACTGCTCCAGGTCCTTGAGATTTGAAGGGTGCCTTCTCCAAGCTGCCATTTTGAGATCTCTCCACAGGTGTTCTATGGGATTCAGGTCTGGACTCATTGCTGGCCACTTTAGTAGTCTCCAGTGCATTCTCTCAAGCCATTTTCTACTGCTTTTTGAAGTGTGTTTTGGGTCATTGTCCTGCTGGAAGACCCATGACCTCTGAGGGAGACCCAGCTTTCTCACACTGGGCCCTACATTATGCTGCAAAGCTTGTTGGTAGTCTTCAGACTTCATAATGCCATGCACAAGCAGTCCAGTGCCAGAGGCAGCAAAGCAACCCCAAAACATCAGGGAACCTCCACCATGTTTGACTGTAGGGACCGTGTTCTTTTTTTTGAATGCCTCTTTTTTTTTTCCTATAAACTCTATGTTGATGGCTTTTCCCAAAAAGCTCTACTTTTGGCTCATCTGAACAGAGAACATTCTTTCAAAACGTTTTAGGCTTTCTCAGGTATGTTTTGGCAAACTCCAGCCTGGCTTTTTTATGTCTCGGGGTAAGAAGTGGGGTCTTCCTGGGTATCCTATGCATTTCGAACGTACAAGTTCTTAATCTGTCTCTGAGAGACAGATTAAGAACTTGTACGTTCGAAACGTGTCCTCTTTTTTGGGCATGTTTGACCCTGTCATGGACTTTTTTAATATGAATTTATGAATACAATTTTGACATTTTAAGAAAGAAATTTTCCGTGGACTGGACTGCTGGATGTTTTATTTTGTTATACCAAGCCTTGCCACCTTCCTTTCCTTGCACGGTCCTGGATGAGCAGTTTCCTTGGTGAGCAGGTGAGCCGGACAAATTCTTTGTTTTGTTTAACAGGAACTTTCAGGTCTTTGGAGATGGACTTGTAGCCTTGAGATTGCTCATGCTTCCTCACAATTTGGATTCTCAAGTCCTCAGACAGTTCTTTGGTCTCTTTCTTTTCTCCATGCTCAATGTGGTACACACAAGGACACAGGACAGAGGTTGAGTCAACTTTAATCCATGTCAACTGGCTGCAAGTGTGATTTAAGGTAAGGTAAGTTACAGGTGCTGTTAATTACACAAATTAAAGAAGCATCACATGATTTTTCAAACAGTGCTAATACTTTTGTCCACTGCCTTGCCTTTTTTATATTTGGTGTGGAATTATATCCAATTTGGCTTTATGACAATTTTTTTTTTTTCATTGAAGACAAATTAAATGAAGATAATGATACCAAAGAATTTGTGATTGCAATCATTTTCAGGAAGAAACTGAGTATTCTCTGACAGAATTCCAGGGGTGCCAATACTTTTGGCCAGCACTGTATATGCCTATTGTAATGCATCCCATTATTGTATTTGCTTTAACAGCAGCTGCCCGAAACTGGTCAGTAAAGTTTCTCTAAGAAGTAATCCAATATGGAAGATCGGATTAAGATCAGGCTGTAATCTGTCCTAAAATGGGCAGAGAATGAGTTGCCAGCAGCCTAAAATTGTTGAAATAGCTCATCTTGGAGAAGCTTCAGGGTCTTAATGTTCTATGGTTCTCTTTATAGTTAAGCCTTCTTAGGGCAGTTACAGCTCCCACAGGTAACCAGCCAGGTCTATCTATTTAGACCTGTGGCTGGTACAAAGGCACTGTGACAGTCCTGTTAGTTATGTCACCTTTGTAGCTTCACTTTAGCTCTGTACCAGAGCAACTCATCAAATTAGTACTGACAAGCATTGGAATCTTAGTATCCTTAACCCTCCAAGCAAGATTGCTCCCACTTAACCAGAAACCAAAGAACCAATCATCAGCTATTCCAAGCAATATTCACCTGGTACTTATGTGAGCTGTGTCATTTACAGCAGCTCACTGTGTGCAACTTATGGGTAAGTGCTGAGCACTCTCTACACAAGGTAGTTGCCAATTATGTTATAGATCTAGCATCTGTCTCTAGCAGCAGTGGTCAGCGCTGAGTTCCAATAACTGCTATTAGCCACTTAGATGCTGCTGTCAATCTCTGAAAGTGATATTTAAGTGACATAAATGGCGATCATGACTCGATTGCACAGCAACGATTGGTTACAATGGTATCTGGGGGCCTACTTAATGTGATGCTACAGACTGATTTTCTTAGAAAACCATGACTTAAGGGGGCTTTACACGCTGCAATATCGTTAGTGAATTACGGTCGGGGTCACGTTGTTTGTGACGCACATCCGGCTTCATTAACGAGATCGCAGTGTGTGATACCTATGAGCGACCTTTAACGATCGCAAAACAGGTCAAAATCGTTTGCCGTGGAGAGGTCATCCTGAAACCAAAAATCGTTGTCTGCTTATTAGCGATGTTGTTCCTCGTTCCTGCGGCAGCACACATCGCTATGTGTGACACCGCAGGAGCAACGAACATCTCCTTACCTGCGTCCTGCCGGCAATGCGGAAGGAAGGAGGTGGGCAGGATGTTACGTCCCGCTCATCTCCGCCCCTCTGTTTCTATTGGACGCCTGCCATGTGACGTCGCTGTAACGCGGCACAAACCGCCCCCTTAGAAAGGAGGCGATTTGCCGGCCAGAGCGACGTCACAGGACAGGTAAGTCCGTGTGATGGGGACTAACGAGATTGTGCGCCACAGGCAGCGATTTGCCCGTGTCGCACAACCGATGGGGGCAGGTACGATTGCTTACATTGCAATAATATGTAATATAAGTGGTGGTCTCAAAACGAAAAAAAAAAATAAATTCAATAAAATCAAAATATATTAAATTTTATTCACTCCCCTTTCCCCTACTAAAAATGAGAAAATTAAAAAAATATTTAAAAAAATGTTATAACAACATGTCCATAATAGCATATTTTATAAAATTAATTAACTCATAGAGTAAATGCCAATTAAATAAAAAAAATAAACCTCAACATCAGAACTGAATTTTTTAGTCAGACCCACCCCTATCCCCTAAAAAATTAAATAAAAAGTGATCTAAACATCATGGGTACCTCAAAATAGGATCAATGAAAATTTCAGCTTGCCATGCAAACAAAAAAGCCCTCACACAGCTTCACAGAAATAGAAATGAAACTATTATGGGTCTCGGAAAATGTCGACACAAACCACATTTTTATGTGTTTATAAGTTTTTGAATTTTTGTCACCAATTAAATAAATACAAATTTCGTAAGTTTGAAAGTGTGGTAATTTGATTGACCTGAAGAATAATATTTCTAGGTAATTTTTACTGTATGATGAATGTTATTGGGTTACTAATTTTTCCCACTTATAATTTTATTTACCTTTTTATAGTACATTTTATAGTAAAATGAATAGTGTAATTCAAAGCTTCAACTCATTCTGTAAAACACAAGCCCTCCTATTGTTATGACTATTGAAAAAATGAAAAATTGCCTGGTCCTAAAGAGGTTAGGCAGCCAATACACACAAAATTTATTCAACAAGGAATGTGTATCAAACACACACACACAGGAGTACTTTTTCCATAAAATATAACAATCTTTATTAGAATCATAGAAATATACATATATGTGAATTAAAATACAATTATTCATCAATGCATACAGGTATAAGGAGGACGTCTACTAGCAATCACCCCCCACATCAGTGTACGTATGGGCCCAATCAATAAATATGGTCTGCATAATTTATAATAGCAGCAATGAACGAGTAAATCTCTCAATTCAAAAATGAACCAAGTCAATAAGTCTGCTGCATGTATATAGAGAAAAGAGTAGAGCTCCTAAACTGACCAAGGGTAGCTATCAAATTATACAGGAATTGTAAAAAAGTCATTTAAAGCTTACCCATATTTTGGATAGAACGGAGCAGCGGGCACACACAGTGGGGGGAAAGAAAGCAGCTCCCAGTCCCGAACGCGTACCGCTATTGCTTCCTCAGCAGGATGGAGGCAGGGGCGGAAAGTGATATTTAAGTGACATAAATGGCAATCATGATTCGATTGCACAGCAACGATTGGTTACAATGGTATCTGGGGGCCTACTAAATGTGATGCTACAGACTGATTTTCTTAGAAAACCATGACTTAAGGGGGCTTTACACGCTGCAATATCGTTAGTGAATTACGGTCGGGGTCACGTTGTTTGTGACGCATATCCGGCTTCATTAACGAGATCGCAGTGTGTGATACCTATGAGCAACCTTTAACGATCGCAAAAGAGGTAAAAATCGTTTGCCGTGGAGAGGTCATCCTGAAACCAAAAATCGTTGTCTGCTTATTAGCGATGTTGTTCCTCGTTCCTGCGGCAGCACACATCGCTATGTGTGACACCGCAGGAGCAATGAACATCTCCTTACCTGCGTCCTGCCGGCAATGCGGAAGGAAGGAGGTGGGCAGGATGTTACGTCCCGCTCATCTCCACCCCTCTGTTTCTATTGGACGCCTGCCATGTGACGTCGCTGTAACGCGGCACAAACCGCCCCCTTAGAAAGGAGGCGGTTTGCCGGCCAGAGCGACGTCACAGGACAGGTAAGTCCGTGTGATGGGGACTAACGAGGTTGTGCGCCACAGGCAGCGATTTGCCCGTGTCGCACAACCGATGGGGGCAGGTACGATTGCTTACATTGCAATAATATGTAATATAAGTGGTTGGTCTTAAAACGAAAAAAAAAATAAATTCAATAAAATCAAAATATATTAAATTTTATTCACTCCCCTTTCCCCTACTAAAAATGAGAAAATTAAAAAAAATATTTAAAAAAATGTTATAACAACATGTCCATAATAGCATATTTTATAACATTAATTAACTCATAGAGTAAATGCCAATTAAATAAAAAAAAAAACCTCAACATCAGAACTGAATTTTTTAGTCAGACCCACCCCTATCCCCTAAAAAATTAAATAAAAAGTGATCTAAACATCATGGGTACCTCAAAATAGGATCAATGAAAATTTCAGCTTGCCATGCAAACAAAAAAGCCCTCACACAGCTTCAGGCCCCCTTCACACGTCCGTGAAAAACACGCACGTGTGTTACGGGCCGTTTTTCGGGTCCGTGTCCCGTTTTTGTGTCCGTTTTTATGGTCCGTGTGGCACCTGTGTGAATTGCGTATGCTAGCCGTGTTTGTGTGCAGAACGTCCGTGTGTGCGTGTGGAATTAACGTGTATGTGTACGTGTAATGTCCATGTGTAATGTCCGTGTGTGTGATGCACAATGTCGTTTATAAATGTCGGCTGACAGCAGACAGAGTTGCGCGATGAGAATGAACTCGGGTGAACTTCACCCGACTTCATCCTCATACCGCGGCTCTGTCTTTGTGCCGTGTACTGATTAGCGGTCACCTGTGAAGGATTCACCGGTGACCGCTAATCCCCCGAGTGACTGAAGTGTCCCCCCCTCTCTCATACTCACCGATCCCCGATCACCGGCGCTGCACGGCATTCACACTGCTGCGGCGGCTTTTACTATTTTGAAAAAGCCGGCCGCTCATTAAACAATCTCCTATTCCCTGCTTTCCCCGCCCACCGGCGCCTATGATTGGTTACAGTGAGACACGCCCCCACGCTGAGTGACAGGTGTCACACTGCACCCAATCACAGCAGCCGGTGGGCGTGTCTATACTGTGCAGTAAAATAAATAAATAAATAATTAAAAAAAAACGGCGTGCGGTTCCCCCCAATTTTAATGCCAGCCAGATAAAGCCATACGGCTGAAGGCTGGTATTCTCAGGATGGGGAGCTCCACGTTATGGGGAGCCCCCCACCCTAACAATATCAGTCAGCAGCCGCCCAGAATTGCCGCATACATTATATGCGACAGTTCTGGGGCTGTACCCAGCTCTTCCCGATTTGCCCTGGTGCTTTGGCAAATCGGGGTAATAAGGAGTTATTGGCAGCCCATAGCTGCCAATAAGTCCTAGATTAATCATGTCAGGCGTCTATGAGACACCCTCCATGATTAATCTGTAAATTACAGTAAATAAACACACACACCAGAAAAAATCCTTTATTAGAAATAAAAACGCACACACATTCCCTGGTTCACCACTTTAATAATCCCCGAAAAAGCCCTCCATGTCCGGCGTCATCCAGGATGCTCCAGCGTCGCATCCAGCGCTGCTGCATGGAGGTGACAGGAGCTGCAGAATACACCGCCGCTCCGGTCACCTCCACGCAGCTAATGAAGACAGCCGTGCGATCAGCTGAGCGGTCACTGAGGTTACCCGCGGCCACCGCTGCATCCACCGCTGGATCCAGTGACAGCGGGTAACCTCTGTGACAGCTCAGCTGATCGCACGGCTGTCTTCATTAGCTGCGTGGAGGTGACCGGAGCGGCGGTGTATTCTGCAGCTCCTGTCACCTCCATGCAGTAGCGCTGGATGCGACGCTGGAGCATCCTGGATGACGCCGGACATGGAGGGCTTTTTCGGGGATTATTAAAGTGGTGAACCAGGGAATGTGTGTGTGTTTTTATTTCTAATAAAGGATTTTTCGGGTGTGTGTGTTTATTTACTGTAATTTACAGATTAATCATGGAAGGTGTCTCATAGACGCCTGACATGATTAATCTAGGACTTATTGGCAGCTATGGGCTGCCAATAACTCCTTATTACCCCGATTTGCCAAAGCACCAGGGCAAATCGGGAAGAGCCGGGTACAGCCCCAGAACTGTCGCATATAATGTATGCGGCAATTCTGGGCGGCTGCTGACTGATATTGTTAGGGTGGGGGGCTCCCCATAACGTGGAGCTCCCCATCCTGAGAATACCAGCCTTCAGCCGTATGGCTTTATCTGGCTGGCATTAAAATTGGGGGGAACCGCACGCCGTTTTTTTTTAATTATTTATTTATTTATTTTACTGCACAGTATAGACACGCCCACCGGCTGCTGTGATTGGGTGCAGTGTGACACCTGTCACTCAGCGTGGGGGCGTGTCTCACTGTAACCAATCATAGGCGCCGGTGGGCGGGGAAAGCAGGGAATAGGAGATTGTTTAATGGGCGGCCGGCTTTTTCAAAATAGTAAAAGCCGCCGCAGCAGTGTGAATGCCGTGCAGCGCTGCGCCGGAGATCGGGGAACGGTAAGTATGAGAGAGGGGGGGAAACTGACCGACAGACTGTGAGAGAGGGACAGACAGACAGAGAGACCGACAGAGAGACTGACCGACGGACTCAGGGAGATTGACGGACATACACAGAAATAGAAAGAATAGCCGACATCACTAGAAATAAAAACACCAAACGGACACGGACTATAGGTATATGCATACGTGTTTACTAACGTGTGTGCACATACCCATAGACTTTCATTGTGTCCACGTGTGCGTGCTCCGTGCAGATAACGGACATGCATCCGTGCCAAACGCAAACACATACGGATCACGGACACGCACACACGGACATAATGAAATAACGGACGTGTGACCACAATCATAGATTAACATTGGTGCACGTTTGGCCGTGTCTCCGGTATATACGGAAACGGACCAAACACGCACGTGTATCACGGACGTGTGAAGGGGGCCTCACAGACATAGAAATGAAACTATTATGGGTCTCGGAAAATGTCGACACAAACCACATTTTTATGTGTTTATAAGTTTTTGAATTTTTGTCACCAATTAAATAAATACAAATTTCGTAAGTTTGAAAGTGTGGTAATTTGATTGACCTGAAGAATAATATTTCTAGGTAATTTTTACTATATGATGAATGTTATTGGGTTACTAATTTTTCCCACTTATAATTTTATTTACCTTTTTATAGAACATTTTATAGTAAAATGAATAGTGTAATTCAAAGCTTCAACTCATTCTGTAAAACACAAGCCCTCCTATTGTTATGACTATTGAAAAAATGAAAAATTGCCTGGTCCTAAAGAGGTTAGGCAGCCAATACACATAAAATCTATTCAACACAAACATGGCATAGTATACTGTTTACGATAAAGTATTACCATTGGTATGTATAAACAGCACTTAAAAGTTGATATGGTTTACTTTTCCCCCAAAAAGGAAATTTGACATTTTTATTTTTTATTTTATAACAATGTGCACAAACTTGTGGAATATATTCCACATGCAAATAAACAACTCAAATAGCAAGAAATGCATGCAAAAACAAAAATGTCAAGAGGATCCTAAAAATAAAGGACCACTCTCGGCATAAAGGCAACTCAAACAACATGAAAAAAACTGGAGAAAAGAAAGAGTTGTATTCTTGAAAAAAACGGATTTTTGTGTACTCACCGTAAAATCGTTTTCTCTTATCCATCATTGGGGGACACAGGACCATGGGTGTTATGCTGCCTATCCATAAGAGGACACTAAGTAGATGCAAAAGCATAGCTCCTCCTCTGCAGTATACACCCCCTGGCCGGGCCAGGCAACCTCAGTTTTAGTACACAAGCAGTAGGAGAAAAAAACAGTAAAAACATCTCAACAGAGGAACATGAGAAAAAAAGAGTCATAACCAAATAAGGTACTGAGAGAACCAAGGCCCAACAGGGCAACAGGGTGGGTGCTGTGTCCCCCAATGATGGCTAAGAGAAAACGATTTTACGGTGAGTACACAAAAATCCGTTTTTCTCTGCCGCCTCATTGGGGGACACTGGACCATGGGACGTCCTAAAGCAGTCCATAGGTGGGTAAACAATAAACAACGCAACCCAAGGACTAGGAACCAGTCCCAGATAGCCAGGAGCGCCTACTGAGATAGGTACTCCACTATCGTTTGCAGAATTTTCCTACCTAGGTTCGCCTCAACTGAAGCCTGGGTATGGATTCAGTAATGCTTTGAAACAGTATGTAGGCAAGACCAGGTCGCAGCCTTACACCTCTGTTCCACTGAAGGCTGATGCCTAATGGCCCAAGGTGCGCCAGCTGCTTGCGTGGATAAGTCCGCAGCTTACTAGGAATGGGTTTAAGTTGCAAGCGGTAGACTTCCTGGATCGCAGAGCGAATCCAGCGAGCCAGTGTTGCCTATGAAGCTGCCTGTCCTTTCTTAGTCCTTTCAGGAATGACGAACAAGGAGTCTATGTTCCTAAAGGGGCTGTCCTGGGTACATAATATCTGAGAGCCCTCACAAGATCTAGCGAATGTAGAAACCTTTCCACCCTATGGACTGGGTGTGGACAAAAAGGAAGTCAGAACAATGTCCTCGTTCATATGAAACGGGTAAATAACCATCGGAAGAAAATCCGGAAGGGGGCGTAGAACCACCTTGTCCTGATGAAAGATCAGAAAGGGTTGGCGGCAAGAGAGTGATGCCAGTTCCGAAACTTGTCTGAAGGACGTAATCGCCACTAAGAATGTTACCTTCCAGGAGAGAAGAGCAAGAGAAGATTCCTTAAGAGGTTCAAAAGGGGACCTCTGGATACCGTCCAAAATGAGATTGAGGTCCCATGGGTCCAGCGACCGTTTATACAGGGAAACTAGATGGGAAACACCCTTGAGGAAAGTCTTGACTTTTCGGATTGCAAGCTCGGCGGTATTGATAGAATATTGAGAGAGATGAAACCTGCCCCTTAAGGGAGCTGAGGGCCACCCCTTTTGCAACCTGACTGCAAAAAAAAAAATCAAGAATTCTGGGGATCGCCAGAGGCATAGGTTGGACATTAGATTCCCTGCACTGGAAAAGGAAAGTTTTCCACGTACGGTGGTAAATATGGGATGAAGGCCGGCTTTCGGGCACTGTACAAAGTGGAGATGACCGCAGGAGAGAATCTCCCTCTTTTTAAAGTCCAGGTCTCAATGGCCAGGCTGTCAGCTTCAGGGCTCTGGAGTTCTGATGGGAAATAGGCCCTTGGGTCAGCAAGTCTGGGATGCTTATGAGGTACTATGAGCAATTGTACTAATTCAGCATACCAGGTGCACCTGGGCTAGTCCGGTGCTATTAGTATCACCGGGACTCCTTCTGCCTTGATCTTCCTGATTACTCACGGCAGCAGGGGCAGAGGCGAAAAACATGTAAGTTGGACGGAAACGACTTCAGGAGACTAGAGCATCCGCGCCAATGGACTGTGGGTCACGTGACCTGGCTAAGAACGCGGGTACCTTTGCGTTCAACCTTGAGGCCATTAGATTATTATTATTTATTATTATTTATTTGTAGAGCACCATTAATTCCACGTCTGGTGTACTCCAGTGAGTGCAGATGTGTGGGAACACTTCTGGGTGGAGAAACCACTCTTCGGCGGCCAGGCCTTGGCGACTTAGAAGGTCCACCACCCAGTTTTCTACTGCCGGTATGTGTAACGTTGAAAACACAGACCCCCGTCGATTCGGTCCTGGTGAGGATCCTGAGGACCTCGAGATAAGCTGTCTTGCTGCTGGTACCTCCCTGCTGATTGACATAGGCCACAGCTGTTGCATTGTCCAATTGGACCCGAATCAAATGACTTGCTAGCAGAAAAGGGAAATGACCTGAGCGCGAGAAGATCGCGCTTATTTTCAGGATGATTTCTGGGAAGGGAAGACTCCTGGGGTGTCCAACGTCCCGAAGCAGTGTGGAGCCAGTACGCTGCTCCCCAGACTAAGAGGCTGGCGTCCGTGGTCAGGAGTAGCCAGTCCACTTGGGGGAGAAAAACTCCTTTTCGATATGGAAGAGGACTGAAGCCACTAGTAAAGCGCATACCTGACTGAAGGTGTCAGGTGAAAAGTTCGTCCAAGGAAAAGGGGCTCTTGTCCCAGGCAGCTAGAAGCGCAAGCTGCAGTGGGCTGTGGTGTTGCTAAGTGAGCAGCACTGCCTCTATAGCCGCCGCTATTGTACCTAGCACTCTCATACTGAATCGTATGAAGTGACAGGAGTACGCAGAGGGCAGTGTACTGCTTGTAGTAGAGCGGTCGCCTTGACTTGAGGGAGAAATATCAAGCCCCGAAGAGTGTCCAGGGACATGCCCAGGGAGGTGACGGATTTTGACGCGACCGGGGATGATTTGACTGGAGTCAGAAGCCGCCCTAAGCGGGATAGGGTGCCCACAGAGATCTGCACGCTGGTTGAGCCCTTGATGAGGAGGTCATCCAAGCAAGGCAGAACAGCCACTCTCCTGGCATGAAGGGCACTCATGGCAGCCGCCATGACCTTAGTTAAGACCCTTGGTGCTGTGGCAGAGCCGAGGGTAGGGCCACAAATGAAAATAAGAAGTCCTGAACCGCGAAGCGGAGAAACTTTGGTGAGCTGGAGCGATGGGTATGTACAGGTACACGTCCCTGATAGCTAGGGAAGCAAGGAATTCTCCTTCGACCATAAAGGTAATAATGGACCCTAGGAAGTCCATTCTGAATCTCCTTACGTGCACATGTTTGCTCAGGTGTTAGAGGTCCAGGATGGGACGAACTGACCCGTCTTTCTTTGGCGACCACGATAGGTATAGCCTTGAACCTCTCGCCGTCCGGAACAGGTACCATCACCCCCCGCCGTTTGGAGGGAGTGGATTGCTGAGGAGAAGGCCTCGTGGTGTTTTGGAGCGTTTGGGGGGGTTTGAGAGAAAAGACTGGCCAGGGGATGGGGTCCAGAATTCAATGTGGTAACCGGAAGACACAAGGTATCACACCCATTTGTGGTCTGAGGTGGCGGCCCAGATGGAGAAGGACGAGACTTCTCGGTCTTTGTCTAGACTGCCAGGAAGAGGTGGACTCGGGGTGGGCTGAGAAGGTCGGGCCCTGCGTGTCTAGTAAAAAACATCCTGGGCTAGAGTTGGGGGAGAGAGGTACTCTTTTCCACCCGTGGCATCAGACAAAAAAAAAGAGCCTGTCCAGACGATCGGCAAACCATCGGTCTGGAAAGGAGTACTGTGAGAGGCTTCTTAGAGACCGAGTCCACTCTCCATTATCGGAACCAGAGGGCCTTACGGATGGCTATGGTATTTGAGGCGGCAATAACTGTGCAGGTAGCAGCGCCGAGGGAGGCCTGCATGAGGTACTCCGCTGCCGCAGCAATGTGAACAGTTACATCTGTGAGGGTTTGAGGAAAACTGTTAGTCCTGGTGCCAGTGCGACCCACACAGAAGGGGAGAGGGACCCGCGGCCTCGAGGCAGAGCGATCGAGCTGCTCCACTTGTCTGTCTGTCGGGTCCTTGAAGGAGGATCCATCAAGTAAAAGACATGAGGGTCCTTCAGGCAGGCAGAAGCCGGGTGAGGGTCCACCGAGGCCAGATTGGCCCAGCCCTTAGAGACAGCTAAGCCAAAGGGGTACCAGGACTCCATGAGTTTACGGATACCGAAGCGGCGTCAAAAAGCTCTTTTTCTTTTTTTTTTAAGTTTCTTCACCCTTTTAAAGGAGACCGCAGGGTCAGTATTAGTGGATGGGAGATCTTCCACATGCAGTGTTTTGGTAGATTGCTGCAATAAGGGAGTTCATCGCAGCTTGATCGCTCGGGGAGGTTGAAACCAAGGAATCATCCCAGTATAAACATCATTCCCCTTCCTCCGGCTCCTCAGAGACCGCGGAACATGTGGGAGAACCCCATCTGTGAACCCCAGAGGGAGACCCATGGGGGTCATGCTCTTTTTCTGATCTGCAACCGGTGAAGCAGAGGGCTGATTCTTATCAGAAGGACCCTCTATAGAGGTGTCATCAGGCTGCGTTCTGTCCAGGGGCTCCGAGGGGTATAGGACAATGTTGTATAGCCAGCACCAGGTTCTGGGAACTGTGCCCATTCTGGGGGACTGGGAGCCGTAGGCTCTGGGCTGGCAGCGGTTGCTGCGGTGGTGGCGGGGGGGTGGGCTACAAAGGCACCGGACTCACAGAAGGAAGAGGTGCTATCATCCCCTAGTAGCTCAGCATGGCAGGATACATTAATAGTCTTATAGTTGTTGCTGTAGTTGTGCAGGGCATAAAACATGTGACTGCAGCCCCTGGCTGATGAGCCACAAACTCTGATTGTAATGAGTGAGCAATGCTCTGCAGAGTTAATATGTAAGTGAGGCTATAACTCATCCAGAACCCTGATGACCCTTTCCCCCTCCTGCATCACAGTTCCTGTGGGAAGGAGGAAGCCAGCTCTGAGAGACGCCCAAAGGCTCTGATCACAACAAGAGGGAGCAATGCTCTGCAGAAATGCTCTGCAGATCCTGTGTGAGGAAGGTTGCGCGCGCTTTCTTGAGGGAGCGTGGCTTATTGAGTGTCGTAGGGTGCAGGGCTTAGCTCTGACAAGAAGGCATGAGAAAATATAATAAACAACAAAATGGTGGGAAGGGACTCCCCTTCCCCCCTACAGCCCTGTACAACAATGGTGGACAGAAAAACCTCTATAAGTGTACCGCAGCTGCGGGTGCACTTAGTCCAGGGAGTTGTCCCCTCCCCCTGCCAAAGGTGGAATGCTCTGCAGGTGTCTGCAATCACAGCCCATGTGCATCCAGTCAGTGTGACCTTTGCTCCAGTTTCCTGTCAGGGAGCCAGTGTGCAGATTCTGACACATGCTGTGCCCGGTCACAGAACGTGTATCAACTCAGAGCCTGCCAGAGGGACTGAGGAATGCTCTGGGGCTCTGGAAAAAATCAGAATTATCTCACCTCAGCTCCTGTGGAGATGGCAGTCTGGTCACGCTGGTGCGGAGCGAATATCAACTCAGAGCTTGCAAGAGGACTGAGGAAGTTTTTCATCTGCTCTGGGCTCTGGAAAAATCGGAATGATTTCACCTCAACTCCTGTGGAGATGGCAGTCTGGTCACGCTGGTGTGGAGCGAATATCAACTCAGAGCCTGCAAGAGGGGCTGAGGAAGTTTTCATCTGCTCTGGGCTCTGGAAAATCAGTACCATGAGACCCGTCGTCCAGTGAGTAACAGCCCAGGATCCAGCATCGCAGGAGGTGGTACGGGAAGGCAACACTCCGCGTTCCCGCCTGTTGATGGTTTTGGGAAATCGGTCCCCGAAGGAACCGTCGCCCTCTAAAAACAAAAAATTCTTGCTGCAGTAGTCAGCAGAGATGTGCCTCCTATAGACACTAAGCTAAAACTGAGGTTGCCTGGCCCGGCCAGGGGGTGTATACTGCAGAGGAGGAGCTATGTTTTGCATCTACTTAGTGGATGGATAGGCAGCATAACACCCATGGTCCTGTGTCCCCCAATGAGGCATCAGAGAAATGTATATTTTATTAAACATTACACAAACAAATAGTACAGACGTATATACAGTGCCTACAAGTAGTATTCAACCCCCTGCAGATTTAGCAGGTTTGATAAGATGCAAAAAAAGTTAGAGCCTGCAAACTTCAAACAAGAGCAGGATTTATTAACAGATGCATAAATCTTACAAACCAACAAGTTATGTTGCTCAGTTCAATTTTAATAAATTTTCAACATAAAAGTGTGGGTCAAGTATTATTCAACCCCTAGGTTTAATATTTTGTGGAATAACCATTGTTTGCAATTACAGCTAATAATCGTCTTTTATAAGACCTGATCAGGCCGGCACAGGTCTCTGGAGTTATCTTGGCCCACTCCTCCATGCAGATCTTCTCCAAGTTATCTAGGTTCTTTGGGTGTCTCATGTGGACTTTAATCTTGAGCTCCTTCCACAAGTTTTCAATTGGGTTAAGGTCAGGAGACTGACTAGGCCACTACAACACCTTGATTTTTTCCCTCTTGAACAAGGCCTTGGTTTTCTTGGCTGTGTGCTTTGGGTCGTTGTCTTGCTGGAAGATGAAATGACGACCCATCTTAAGATCCTTGATGGAGGAGCGGAGGTTCTTGGCCAAAATCTCCAGGTAGGCCGTGCTATCCATCTTCCCATGGATGCGGACCAGATGGCCAGGCCCCTTGGCTGAGAAACAGCCCCACAGCATGATGCTGCCACCACCATGCTTGACTGTAGGGATGGTATTCTTGGGGTCGTATGCAGTGCCATCCAGTCTCCAAACGTCACGTGTGTGGTTGGCACCAAAGATCTCGATCTTGGTCTCATCAGACCAGAGAACCTTGAACCAGTCTGTCTCAGAGTCCTCCAAGTGATCATGAGCAAACTGTAGACGAGCCTTGACATGACGCTTTGAAAGTAAAGGTACCTTACGGGCTCGTCTGGAACGGAGACCATTGCGGTGGAGTACGTTACTTATGGTATTGACTGAAACCAATGTCCCCACTGCCATGAGATCTTCCCGGAGCTCCTTCCTTGTTGTCCTTGGGTTAGCATTGACTCTTCGGACAAGCCTGGCCTCGGCACGGGTGGAAACTTTCAAAGGCTGTCCAGGCCGTGGAAGGCTAACAGTAGTTACATAAGCCTTCCACTTCCGGATGATGCTCCCAACAGTGGAGACAGGTAGGCCCAACTCCTTGGAAAGGGTTTTGTACCCCTTGCCAGCCTTGTGACCCTCCACGATCTTGTCTCTGATGGCCTTGGAATGCTCCTTTGTCTTTCCCATGTTGACCAAGTATGAGTACTGTTCACAAGTTTGGGGAGGGTCTTAATTAGTCAGAAAAGGCTAGAAAAAGAGATAATTAATCCAAACATTTGAAGCTCATTGTTCTTTGTGCCTGAAATACTTCTTAATACTTTAGGGGAACCAAACAGAATTCTTGTGGTTTGAGGGGTTGAATAATAAATGACCCTCTGAATAAACTTTTCACAATTTAAAAAAAAAATAAAAAAAGAAATAACATCCTTTTTTGCTGCAGTGCATTTCACACTTCCAGGCTGATCTACAGTCCAAATGTCACAATGCCAAGTTAATTCCGAATGTGTAAACCTGCTAAATCTGCAGGGGGTTGAATACTACTTGTAGGCACTGTATAAATCAAAGAAGAAAGAAAGGAAAAGGCACAATTAAGGAGTACCCCTTAATTATGCCTTTTCCTTCCTCTCTTTTTTGATTTATATATACATCTGTACTATTTGTTTGTGTGATGATTAATACAACTCTTTCTTTTATCCAGTTTTTCAAAAAAACAACTTAGCAAGGATTGTGACAAAATACATACTTTAAAAAAACAATTATCTATACCCTAAATATCAAGCCCTAATATTTGAGGGAGATCATTCATTTCAGGCTACATTCACACTTCCATTGTTATGCATCAGTCACAATCCATCGCCTTGAGGAAATACGGTATCCTGAAAAATATTTTATATTTTGCAGAATTCCGTTTTTTCCTTATAGACTTGTATTAAGGACGGATTGTGACTGATGGCCCTGTGTTGCATCTGCTATGCGTCTTATTAGTCACGGAATGACTGACTGCCGGGCGGAAGCAACACAGAATGTAACGTTTTTTGTAGCGCGGAAAAAACGCAGTGCGCAGGATTCCGTTGGCATCCGTCGTTGGTTATAATGGAAGCCTATGGGCGCTTGAATCCGTCCAATCCGTCAAATGATGGATTCTGGCTATGGTTCCATCTTTTAGCAACAGAGCATGCTCAGATGTGCAAATTCCTTTCTGGTTAGAAAATCTTTCTCTCTCTCTCTTTCTCTCTCTCTCTCTTTTGGTGTCTCTCTCTCTGTATGTCGGTCAGTCTCTCTCTCTGTCTGTCGGTCTCTCTCTCTCTCTGTCTGTCAGTCAGTCTCTCTCTGTCGGTCTCTCTGTCTCTCTCTGTTGGTCTGTCAGTCGGTCTCTCCCTCTTACCCCCTCTCTCATACTCACTAATCACCGGCACGGCGCTGCACGGCTGTCACACTGCTCCATCAGCTTCTCCTGCTTTTGAAAGTGCTGGCCATCATTATTCTATCTAATATTCACTGCTTCCCCCACCCACCGGCGGCAATGATTGGTTGCAGTAAGACGTGCCCCCACGCTGAGTGACAGCTGTCTGATTTCAACCAATCACAGGCGCTGGTGGATGGGTCTATATATTGCAGTACAATAGATAAATAATTAAAAAAAACGAAGTGCAGTCCCCCCCAATTTTGATACCAGCCAAGGTAAAGCCAAACGGCTGAGGGCTGGTATTCTCAGGATGGGGAGCTCCATGTTATGGGGAACCCCCAGCCAAAAAATATCAGCCAGCAGCCGCCCGGAATGGCCGCATCCATTAGATGCAACAGTCCCTGGACTCTACCCGGCTCATCCCGAATAGCCCTGGTGCGATGGAAATCAGGGTAATAAGGAGTTAATGGCAACCCATATCTGCCACTAAGTCCTAGGTTAATCATGGCAGGCGTCTATGAGACACCCCCCATGATTAATCTGTAGTGAAAGTAAATAAACACAAACACCGAAAAATCCTTTATTTGAAATAAAAGACAAAAAAACACTTTATTAATCCCCATATACCCCTCCAGGTTTGGCGTAATCCACACGAGGTCTCACGACGCTTTCAGCTCTGCTACATCGGAAGCTGACAGGAGCGGCTTCAGAACACCACCGCTCTCTGTGAGCTCCACACAGAAACTGAAAAGAGTCGTGCTCTCAGCGGTGACGTCATTCAGGTTACCCGTGGCCACAGCTGGATTCTGGTATTAACGGATCTGTCCCATCAGTTGTGCCACAATCTCCAACACATCCGTCACATCAGTCCCAAAATGGATTGTGTCGGATGCAAAACAACGGAAGAGTGAATGTAGCCTAAAGGTGGACTGGCTGGAGAATAAACTACACATTGAAACCTGGGAAGCATGGACATAAGTATAATGAGTGCAGGGATTGCAAATGCACCCGGGCTCCAGAGCTTAGGGCTAAGAGATCGGATTGGCCCATGTGAAAATCCATGTGCCATTAGCCCCTTCACGACCGTCCGATTTTGCACTTTCCTTTTTTTTTTGCCATTCTTCTTCCGAAGAACGTAACTTTTTTATTTTTCAGTCAAAATGGTATTTTTTTGTAAAACAAGCTGTACTTTTAAATGAAAACCATGAGTTTTACCATATAGCGTACTGGAAAATGGCAAAAAAAATCCCAAAAAATTGCAAAAAAAAGAGCAATTGCACTATTGTTTTTGAGATATTTTATTTACTGTGTTTACTATATGATAAAACTGATGTCTCAGTGTGATGCAGTCTTATGTATCGGTGCAAGTTAGCAGACACTAAACATGAATAGGTTTACTTTTATGTAAGGGGTTAAAAAAAAACAGACGTTTGTCTGAAAAAAGTGGTGTACGTTTTGTGTCATTTTCTGAGACCCGTAGCATTCTCATTTTTCGGGATCTATGGCTCAGTAATGGCTAATGTTTTGCATCTCAAGCTGACATTTTTAATGGTAACATTTCTGCGTAGATAATACAATTTGGTCGCCTGTTATTGCATTTTGCGCAAAATTTGTGGTGACTAAAAAACGTAATTTTGGCGTTTGGTAAACAGCATAGCAGCAAAAAAATTCCAATCACATTAATTAATTTCATATTTTGATAGATCAGGCATTTTTGAACGCGGTGGTACCAAATATGTGCATATTTTTTATTTTTTTAACCCCTTAATTTTCAATAGGGCAAAAGGGGGGTGATTTTAACTTTTAGGATTTTTTATTTTTTTAATTTTTCAAAACTTTTCTTTAAACTTTTTTTTTTATTTTACTACAGTTGCTGACAGAAGTTCTGTCGCTTATCCATGTTATGTAAATAAAAGTTTATAACTTGACTTTAAATTTATTTATTGGTTTCATAAATTACTCTTTTGAAAGCTGAAACCCTCCCAAATTTAGTTTAGGTTATAAAAATAAAGTTGTTGCAAAGCTGAAATATTGATCATTTAATGAACACAGAAAGGTCAGATTTTGTCAAGACAAAAGTTTTGTCGCCTTGTCTTATAATGCACCCAATCCTAGTTTACATCCTCACCTGTGCTCACTACATGATCGGTTAATTAGTGGGTGTGTATAAAAAGGAACCCAGCACCCCAGACCTTCAGTTGAACTGCAACTTGACCTCTGACATGCCAAAAATCCACACTGCTACCAAAGTCTTGATTATCAAGAGGCTGAAGAACAGATCCACTGCAGAGGTGGCTGGCATGTTTAATGTGTCTCAGCATCAAGTACAAAGAATTAAAAAAAGATTGGACGTGACTGGAGATGTTTTTGACAAGCCCAGGTCCGGCAGACCCCGTAAGACAACTGCTCAGGAGGAACGTTTGTTGGTTAGAAAATCCAAAGCCCGCCCCTCTTCGACTGCATCAGAGCTCCAAAAGGCCTGGTCACCTCAAGTCTCTGTGTCAACTAGAACAATTTGTAGGATTTTGTCTTGAAATGTCCACCATGGTAAAATCACTGCCCAGAAGCCAGCACTAAACAAAAGGCAAATACATTCAGTATGGGGTGTGCAAAACATTTGCAAGGTGGAAGGCAATATCAATCGCCTAAAATATCAAGAAGTATTAGCTACCTCTTATATTCCCAATCATAAAAGGGGTCACATTCTGGAACAGGATGGTGCTCCATCTCATACATACATCTCTACAACAAAGTTCCTACTGGCAAAGAAGATCAAGGTGCTCAAGGACTGGCCAGACCAGTCACCAAACATGAACTTCATTGAGCATGATTAGGGTAGGATGAAAGAAGAAGATTGGAAGACTAAACCAAAGAATCTAGATGAACTCTGGGAGGCATGTAAGACTGCATTCTTTGCTATTCATGATGACTTCAACAATAAATTGTATGAATCATTGTTGAACTGCAAGGATGCAGTCCTTCAAGCTCATGTAAGTCACACAAAATATTAAATATGGCTCCAATAGCACCACAACTTCATTCACCAATGTTATGCAACATATCTTTGTATTAGAAGTTAATTATTGCTAATGAAACTAATGCTAATGAAAATGAGCTATTGAAACAAGCATCAACATTTTGCAAGCTGAATGAGCGAGCTCGGATATGCCCGGGCTTGTTTTAATTGTTTTATCTTTGTTCTCGCCTGTTCACACTTTTTAATCTCAGTTCGTGTAAGCTCTTCATATTCAACCAAAATTTCCCAAACCAAAGTTTCCCAAAATTAGCATTATGGCTCAGCGGTAGTGTATTAATTCGCCTGACAGTTTCTGTTACATTTGTGGTGAATATACAGTGTTGAAGCAACAGCTGAATATTACAGACTTTGTGAAAAAAGTATTCTTCGCATATTTCGGATTAAAGCTTGGAGATCAAGATAAAGCTTGGGCGCCTCATAAAGTGTGCAAACGGTGTGTTGAGGACCTCCGAAATTGATTCAAGGGTAAGAAAAAAGCTTTCCTTTATGGGATTCCTATGTTATGGCGAGAGCAAAAGAATCATAGTGACGATTATTACGTTTGTTCATACGATGTGAAAGGGTAAAATTCAAAATGGAAGCATTCCATTTTATACCCCAATATTCACTCAGCAATTCGTCCCATCCCCCATGGCACAGATATACCAGTACCCAAGGCCCCTGCTACCTTTGAAGAGATAACTATGTCAGATGAAGGTGGAGTCATATCTGAACCAGATGAATCAAGTTCTGACTTTGAAGATGATAAAAGACCAAAATATTTTTCCCAGGAGGAGATGAATGATTTGGTAAGAGACTTAAATTTTTCCAAAGATGCCGCTGAGTTACTTGGCTCAAGGCCCAAAAGCAAGAATTTATTATTTCCAGGAGTGTCTTTTTCATGGTTCAAACATCGTGAAGACGAGTTTGTTCCTTACTTTGCCCAGGAAGATAAGTTGGTTTATTGCATCGATGTCGAAGGTTTGATGGGTCAATTCAAAATCCAATATGATTCAGCACAATGGCGTCTTTTTATAAATTCTTCAAAAAGAAGTCTCAAAGCAGTTTTACTCCACAACGGCGGATTTTATTCTTCCATCCCTTTAGGTTATTCCGTACACCTCAAGGAAACCTACGAGAACTTGGAATTGGTTCTTCGTAAACTTAAATATGAAGACCGCGGTTGGCAAGTGTGCGGGATTTGGAAGTCTTGTGCATGCTGCTCGGGCAACAAGCTGGGTATACCAAATACCCTTGTTTTCTGTGTCTATGGGACAGTCGAGACCGACAAAATCACTGGACCAAGAAGAATTGGCAGCTGAGGGTGCTCACAGTGGGTGAAAAAAATGTCCTCCGAAAAAACTTTTGTTCCCCCCCATAAAGTTCTTCTACCACCTCTCCACTAAAGTCGAGTGATGTTCAAGTTGTACGGTTCGCCAATTTCATGTTCGAGTACTTTTGGGCGGTGTTCGAGTCGTTCGACTAACTCGAACAATTTGCTTAAAGCTCGGCAGTTCGAGTTACATTTGAGAAAGGTTTGATCACCAAAAGCGTGGCTTTTCACAGTAAGGCTATGTGCACACGTTGCGTATCTGCATGTGTCCTGCGTCCCCAGCACAATCCCTCTCTCTTTCCTACTCACCGGTCACGGGCGCCTCGCTGCACGGCTGTCACAAAGCTCCGGTGGCTTTTCCTCTTTTGAAAATGGCTGCCGCTTCATTATTCAATCTCGTATTCCCTGCATTCCCCGCTCACTGGCACGCATGATTGGTTGCAGTCAGACATGCCCCCACGATGAGTGACAGCTGTCTCACTGCAACCAATCACAGCCGCCGACGGGCGGGTCTGTAACATGCAGTAAAATAAATAAACAAATAATAATAAAAAAAATGCGGTTCCCCCAAATTTTGATACCAGCCAGGATAAAGCCACATGGCTGGTGGCTGGTATTGCCAAGATGGGGAGCGCCACATTATGGGGAGCCCCCCAGCCTAACAATATCACCCAGCAGCCGCCCGGAATTGCCGCATCCATTAGATGATCCCGGGACTCTACCCAGCTCATCCCGAATTTCCTTGGTGTGGCAATCGAGGTAATAAGGGGGTTAATCATGACAAGCATCTCACCGAGACACCTTCCATGATTAACCTGTAAGTGAAAGTAAAGAAACACACACAGCGAAAAATCCTTTATTTGGAAAAAAAGACAAATAAACACAGCATTTACCTCTTTATTAATCCCCAAACAACAATCCAGGTCCGAAGTAATCCACATGACACTGTCAGCTCTGCTACATGAAAATGACAGGGAGCGCTCTGTGTCCTCTCCACGCAGCACCTGAAGTGAGCCGTGCTGCTACTGGAGGCTTTACTCTGCAATGCAGAGGTCAAGATAACCAAATCTTCCTATGTTTCTCATTAGAGGCAGTGGCTCAATGGTTAGAGCTACTGCATATGAAGCTTTAGTTCACGAGTTCATGTCCCGTCCGCCCTGGTAAAGAATTATAATTATTATTTAATTTAATTTATTTTAATTATGCACTATGAGGGGAGGAGCTGGACATCAGATGTGAGCCGCGGGCCACACCCCTAAAATCGGAGCCATTCATGGAATGAGGCTGCATTGCTTTCTCCTCTCTCGTCTCTCTCTCTTCTCTCTCTTCTCTCTCTCTTCTCTCTCCCTTTCTCTCTCTTTTTCTCTCTCTCTCTCTTTCTCTCTTTTTCTCTCTCTTTCTCACTCTCTCTCCTCTCTCTCTTTTCTCTCTCTTCTCTCTTCTCTTTTCTTCTCTCTCTCTACTCTCTCCTCTCTCTCTCTCTCCTCTCTCGTCTCTCTCTTCTCTCCTCTTCTCTCTCTCCTCTCTCCTCTCTCTTCTCTCTCTCTTCTCTCTCTACTCTCTCTCTCTTCTCTCTCTTCTCTCCTCTTCTCTCCTCTTCTCTCTCTCTTCTTTCCTCTTCTCTCTCTCCTCTCTTCTCTCTCTCTTCTCTCTCTACTCTCTCTCCCTCTCCCTTCTCTCTCTTCTTTCCTCTTTTCTCCTCTTCTCTCCTCTTCTCTCTCTTCTCTCTCTCTTTTCTTTTCTCTCTCCCTCTTTCTTTTTTCTCTCTTCCGCTCTCTCGTTTCTCTCTCTTTTCTCTCTCAGACCTGACGATGATCAGCTGATGGGGTCACCTGACGGAATCAGCTGACACTATATTTCGAGCAGCGAAGCCAGCTTTTTACCTCCCGGCCGGCTAAACTATCAGCTGCTGCTGTCGGACAGGAGTCTGCACAGAAGTGTATAGTTTTTTGGGGAGGGGTTTGCACTGATGCATCAGCTGATTGTATAAAAGCCGTTTATACAATCAGCTGCTGTGTCATGTGATTCAGGCCCTTGAACCTGACACATCATCTGATCACTTTACCTTTCAGCAAACCAATCAGATGACATTGGATCTGGATTGGATGGCACGGGACCCTTGACCCATTATTACTGCGGAGGGGGGTTCTTTATTTCAATAAAGATGGAGTCACTAATTGTGTTGTGTTTTATTTCTAATAAAAATATTATTCTGTGTGTTGTGTTTTTTTTAATCTGTACTAGAAATTCATGATGGCCATGTCTAATATTGGCGTGACACCATGAATTTCGGGCTTAGGGCCAGTTGATAATATACAGCTAGTCCTAACCCTATTATTACCCAGCAAGCCACTCATCACCAGGGCAGCTGAAAGAGTTGATACAGCGCCAGAATATGGCGCTTCTATGAAAGCACCATTTTCTGGGGAGGCTGTGGACTGCAATTCGCAGCAGGGGTGCCCAGAAAGCTTGGGAACCCTGTGCTACGGATTCCAATCCCCAGCTGCCTAGTTGTACCTGGTTGGACACAAAAATTGAGCGAAGCCCACATCATTTTTTTTTTTTTAATTATTTCATGAAATTCATGAAATAACTAAAAAAATGGGCTTCTCTATATTTTTGGTTCCCAGCCGGGTACAAAGAGGGAGCTGGGGGTTGGGCATAGCCTGTAGCTGCCTGCTGTACCTGGCTAGCATACAAAAACATGGCGAAGCGCGTATAATTTTTTTGTTGGGCAAAAAACTTCTGCATACAGTCCTGGATGGAGTATGCTGAGCCTTGTAGTTCTGCAGCTGCTGTCTGCTATTAGTCTGTATGCAGGAGAGCAGAGAGCAGCTGCAGAATTACAAGGCTCAGCATGCTGCATCCAGGACTGTATGCTGGAGGGAGAGACAGAGGGAGCAGAATTATAAGGCTCAGCATGCTCCATTCACTAGTGTATGCAGGAGAGCAGACAGCAGTTGCAGAACGACAAAGCTCAGCATACTCCATCCAAGACTGTATGCAGGAGTTTTTTGCCCCCCAAAAAATGACATGGGCTTTGCCATATTTTTGTATGCTAGCCAGGTATAGCAGGCAGGAACGGCTGCCCCCAACCCCCAGCTGCCTTTTTGTACCCGGCTGGGAACCAAAAATATAGAGAAGCCCTTTTTTTTTAATTATTTCACGAATTTGATGAAATAATTAAAAAAAAAATGATGTGGGCTTTGCCCAATTTTTGTGTCCAGCCAGGTACAACTAGGCAGCTGGGAATTGGAATCTGCAGCACAGGTTGGCCCGAGCTTTCTGGGCCCTTCTGCTGCGAATTGCAGTCTGCAGCCGCCCCAGAAAATGGCGCTTTCATAGAAGCGCCATCATCTGGCGCTGTATCCAACTCTTCCAGCAGCCCTGAAGCCGGGTGGCATGCTGGGTAATAATGGGTTAATACTAGCTTTGTTTTACTAGCTAGTATTAAGCCAGAGATTCTTAATGTGAGGCAAGTTTGACCCGGCCATTAATAATATCTAATAAAGGGTTAAAAAAAGACACCACACAGAAAAAATACTTTAATAGAAATAAATACACAGACACACTTAGAGACTCCATGTTTAATACTCTCTCTCATCCCTCCATGATGCTTGTCTTCTGTCTTTTCTCCTTCGACCCATGCAGCTCTGCTACGCTGCTGCTCCCCGTGCAGTCTAATCACTCAGTGAGAGTGAGCAGAGGCTGCGGGCTGTAAGCTGCCACCGTTGCTAAAGTAATCTGACAGGCGGGTTACTATAGCAATGGTGCTCCGATCACATGATTCCCGGTGCCGCAATTCACCGGCTGTGGCAGCCAGTCCTTGCATGTGGGCTGACTCTGTAAAGAGCGCCCACATGCAGGAACGGGGAAGCTGACCATGTGCCAGAGCATCTCGCCGGTACATGGAGATGCTGGAATGAACACCGTGTACCGGAGAGATGCACTGACAGGACCTAGCATGACGTCTAGCCATGTGACCAGTCTGTAGCCAATGAGATAATAGACACATGACTGGTCACATGCTATTTTGACGTCACGGAAGGTTCTATCATCAGTGCTGGTTACCGGGAGGATACAGCGATTATCGGAAGGAAAAGCGGCGGGAGACCAAGTGCAGGATGCGTCGCGGGGACTTGTTAGTGTAATGGCAATGTTTATTAACTGTATGTGTACATGTGTAATGTGTTTTTATGTGTTTGCCTGCCAATGTTTTCAATGGGGTTCAAATGAGTTTGTCGAACGCTCGTCGAACGTTCGTCGAACGGAGCCTCCGTTCGATGAACCGAACTGAACTCGAACACTAGGGGGGTGGCTCATCTCTACTCTCCACATTGAATTGGTATTGTTGAAGCAATTCGTAAAATCACATCCAAAAGATGGAGAATGCTTCAAATACTTGGTCGCCAAGTATCCAGGCCTCTCGGAAGCAAAATTGAAGGAACGTGTGTTCGTCGGACCAGACATTAGAAGGCTTATAGCTGATCAAGTGTTTATCAATACAATGACGCATCCTCAAAAAGAAGGGTGGATTGCATTTAAAGAGGTCATGGAGAAATTATTAGGCAATAACAAAGACCCTGACTACAAACAAATCGTCAGAGGAATGCTGAAAGCATTTCAAGCTTTAGGTTGCCTGATGAGTTTGAAAGTGCATTTCCTCCATTCCCACCTTGACAACTTTCCTGAAAATTTGGGAGCTGTGAGTGAAGAGCAAGGTGAACGATTCCACCAGGACATTAACCCCTTCATGACCAAGATCGGATCTATCCGTCATGGATCGTGTGAGGTTAATCCCTGCCCCCTGATGTGGACAGGTCGCAGCGATCCACGCACATATCAGCTGTTTTCAACAGCTGACATGTGTGCCTGCATGTTCCGAGTGGAATCGCATTCCACCCGGAACATTTAACCCCTTACTTCTCGCTGCCAAAGTCTTTCAGCGAGATGCATATGCGCGCAGCCATTATTTTCACTTACCGCCGCCCCCACCGGAAGTCACGTGCGTGATCACGTGACTTTTGGTGGTTGCCATGGTAGCACAGGGTCATGTGATGACGCCTCTAGCTATTATGAGTCACTTTCGGTTTCACTCGGCCTGGAGCCGATTGAAACAGGAAGTGCTCATATCTGCTGTTTACAGCTGTATAGCTGTGATCAGCAGATAGTGCAGAGCGATCGGATTGTTGATCCATATAGCCCCCTAGGTGGACTAGTAAAATAAAAAAAAGTAAAAAAAAAAAGTTTTAAAAAATAAAAAAAAACTAAAAGTTCAAATCATCCCCCTTTCACCCCATTGAAAATTAAAGGGTTAAAAAAATAAAAAAATATACACATATTTGGTATTGCCACCTTCAGAAATGCCCAATTTATCAAAATATAAATCAATTTACCTGATTGGTAAACGGCGTAGTGGCAAAACAATTCCAAACGCCAAAATTACGTTTTTTGGTCTCCGCAAGTTTTACACAAAATGCAATAACAGGCAATCAAAATGTAGCATCTGCGCAAAAATTGTACCATTAAATATTTCAGCTCGGGACGCAAAACATAAGCTGTTACTGAGCCAAATATCCCAAAAAATGAGAATGCTACAGGTTTCGGAAAATGGCGCAAAACGTACGCCACTTTTATTGGACAAGCTTGTGAATTTTTTTAACCCCTTAGATACAAGTAAACCTATACATGTTTGGTGTCTTCAAACTCGCACCAACCTCAGGCATCACAATTACACATCAGTTTTACCATATAGTGAACACGTTGAATAAAATATCCCAAAAACTATTGTGCGATCACACTCTTTTTGCAGTTTTTCCACACTTGGAATTTTTTTGCTATTTTCCAGTGCACTATATGGTAAAACTTATGGTTTAATTTAAAAGTACAACTCGTCCCACAAAAAACAAGCCCTCATATGGCAAGATTGACAGAAAAATACAAAAGTTACAGCTCTCGGAAGAATGGAAGCAAAAAACAAAACCGCAAAAACGGAAAACGCTCTGGGGCTGAAGGGGTTAAAGAGATGGAAAGAAAATACCAGGGAAGATGGAGCATTACAATGATGGCAGACTACTGTTGGACGCTTCAGAGAGACATTACAGATGCTACTCACAAGCGTAAATGTACCAAGAGAGGTCTCACAGGGAAGAAGAATCAATTTTAGTGTGTGTTAGTGAGCTTATTGCAGTTAAAAAAAATGATTTTCATGAAACATTTGTAATAAAAAAATAATTTTATGAGTCTATTTTCATTTATTTTGAGGTTTTGTGTTATTTAACATAGTTACTTAAATTGTCAGAAAACGTGATGTCCCATGACAAAATGGAGGTCATTTTCGGATTCAGCGCACTCAAAAACATAAAGATTACGTGGAATAATCAAAACAGCTCTCGAAAAAAAAAATTTTTACAGACCTGTGTTATGGCTTTAATAGCACCACAACGTCATTCACTAATGTTAGGCAACATATCTTTGTATTAGAAGTTCATTATTTGTTTGAATTTCACATTACTTTCTGTGAGCGGCACAACTTTTGTCTTGCCAAAATCTGACCTTTCTGTGTTCATTAAATGATCAATATTTCAGCTTTGCAGCAACTTTATTTTCATAACCTAAACCAAATTTGAGAGGGTTTCAGCTTTCAAAAGAGTAATTTATAAAACCAATGTATTAATTTAAAGTCAGGTTATAAGCTTTTATTTACATAACATGGATTAGCAACAGAACTTCTGTCAGGCACTGTAGTACCTCTAGGGTGCTATAAGGATCAGCTGTCTGATCGCTCATTCATTTCTCCCGATCAGAGCAGCACCACTCAGACCAGGAGAAATGATCATCTTTTGTAACAGCCAGTACCAGGCTGTTTCTTACAGGACCCGAGTCATGTGAGCTACAGGAGTAATCACATGACCCTGTGCTACCATGACAATGACTGGATCCATGTGATCACGTCATGTGACTTCCGGTATCGGCCTGTGAGTAAAGATATATGGCGCTGTCACATCTTCACAGTGCCATTTATTGGGTTAAAAGGCACGGGCGGAACACGATTCCACTCGTGCCTGGCAGGCATACATGTCAGCTGTACAAATCAGCTGACATGTGCGCTGATCGCTGCAGGCTGCTTTTAGCAGCCCATGGTGATTAACACTATGACCGCTAGGACATAATTTTACCACCCACGTTCGTTATGAGGTTAAGGACCTGCAAAAATTGGGGGTCCTGTTGGAGATTTTGTATTGGGGCCCACGAGCTTCAAGTTACACCACTGCAAGAAATTCAAAGCGTACATATGATCTTCCCATTTTTAATTGGATTTCCTCAAGTGTTTTCTTCAACTAAAAAACATTCTGGTTAAGTAAGAGTGTCTGAAATAAAGGAAAATAAGATGTAGATATTCATAACTGCAAGAACATTCAATAGACAGATGCAAAATGTTTGATAATCTCAATAATATCTAATGCCTCTGGTGGATACAGTTTTCCCTTTCGTTGTTTCTCAATGAACTTTGGTTAATGAACTGTAACAGTGTGCAGAGCTCATTGCTTTAATTCAGGTTAATTCATACATTAAACAATTTAATGTTTCACCGTGTGGCCTCATTGGAATGTTAAGAGATTATAAAGACCATGGCATTTCTTTTACAACAGTCCACCATCTAAAATTGCCATAATAATTACTTATTCTCAACTTATCATGCTAAATCAGAAACAGAGTACAATTATTTTGGAAGTGATATTTCACCATTATTTAAAGCGTTTATTTATTTATTTATTTATTTATTTATTTATTTTAGGGAGGACAAGTGATATGATTGCATACTAGGTACTGAAGGTACTGAATCAATTTTGTTTTTATTTTTATGGTGCTTTAGAATTTTCAGTGTTTATATCTTTAAAATTACAAGGCAAATTTTAAAGTTGTTTGCATTGCAAGCAATCACTGTAGCAAGTAAGATACAATACCAAGAACTAAACTTTGATTTTATAATTAATTAAATTTAATACTCTATCTTATTTTGTTAAGTCTACATAAAGTCAAGTCAGGTGTACATAAGGTATTTATAAACTTATAAAACACAATTCTCGAACTCTGAATCAGTTCCAATGTTACTGGTTGTGTTCATGCATTAAAGCGGGCTTTACACGCTACGAGATTGCTACAGCGATCTCGTTGGGGTCATGGATTTTGTGACGCACATCTGGCAGCTGTAGCGATCTCGTTGTGTGTGACTCCTAGGAGCGATTTTGGATCGTTGCAAAAACGTCCAAAATCGCTCCTCGTTGACATGGGGGTCCATTCTCAAATATCGCTACTGTCGCGTGGGCGAAGTTGATCCTCGTCCCTGCAGCAGCACACATCGCTATGTGTGACACCGCAGGAATTCGGAACCTCTCCTTACTTGCCACACGCCAGCAATGAGGAAGGAAGGAGGTGGGCGGGATGTTCGTTCCGATCATCTCCGCCCCTCCGCTTTGATTGGCCGGCCGCTTAGTGACGACGCGGTGATGTCGCTGTGATGCCGAATGTCCCTCCTCCTTGAGGGAGGGATTGTTCGGCAGTCACAGCGATGACGACGACGACCAGGTAAGTGCGTGTGACGCTGCCATAGCGATAATGTTCGCTGCGGCAGCGATCACCAAATACCGGCATAACGATAGGGGCAGGTGCTATCATGCTCACCATCGCTAGCATCGGCTAGCAATGTCGCAGTGTGTAAAGCCCGCTTAACACCTTAATGCTGAATGACGGATAGAGCACTTCATAAGCTTATGTCAATTCTGGATCATGACATACTATATTGATCATGGATGTAGACTGTCAATGTGTGAAAACATAATAACAGCTCTGTCACAGACAGCTGACCAGCACGGTTAGCGTTTGCTTTTTTTAGAAAAAGTAAAATGGTAAATGAAGGACAGTTTCAGAGAATGTTTATTGAAATATATTATTTTTTCATGTGTGTCTTTTTTTAGATTACTAGTAGGGATGGGCGAGCATGCTCGCCGGTACTCTGTGCTCGCCCGAGCATCTCAGTACTCGAGATACTCGGCGAGTGCCGTGTACTGGCGAGATGCTCAGGTGTTACGAGGGGGACCCGGGGAAGCGTGCCAAGATGGGAAATGGACAGCTTCCGCCGGTCAAGGTCCACTGTGCGGTGTAAGGGACCGCCGCTATGGTGGGTGAAGAGTGAGCGGGTTGCTGCTAGCGATCGTCTGGAATGTCACAGACGATCTATGTACACCGATCTGCCCTAACCCGTGAGGGTTGTATGGCACGGATCTCACGGCTCGGTGTACCTGTTGCACGGGGAAGCACAGAGGTGCCCACGCACGTGTGCCAGTGGAAGTCACGAGAATATGGCACGAGGGTAGCACAGAGGTGCCCACGCACGTGTGCTTTCAATAACCAGGTGAGTCCGGTGGAGACTCGAGGAGCTCACCTGGGACAGGAACACGGCCTGTTGAAGGGGATACTGCCGGAGCAGCAAGGCAGGAACACGGCCTGCAAACGAGGTACTGCCGGAGCAGCAAGGGCCAAGCCCACAAGAGACAGTAATGCCTGAGCAGTGGCGTGGCAGCACGCTGCCAGACATCCAAGCATAGAAGGACGGTCGCGCGCCGCCATGATGGCAGGGGGAGCTTTTAAGGAGGTGCAGCTCCACCCGAGGGCGGGCGCAAGGCGGAGATGACGGACTTGACCCAATCAGGGTCCACGACGTCCCAGCCTGGCCAGTCAGGATTCACCACGTCACCAGCCTTGTCATCAAGCCGTGTGACGTCAGTGAGCGAATCAGGACCCACCACGCATTGCACATGCTCACCCTCCTGCCTCTGGGAAATAGAGGCGGGATCCTCGGTCTCACAATGTGCAGAGATAACGGGAATCTCACTGCTTCCCTGAGCAGTAAACCTCTGCACATTGCGCAGCCTCGCAGACCTTCGGGGCCGCTGAGCAGGAGAGTCTGCGGCAGGCCAGGAATGGGAGACCGCTTCACTCCTTGTAACAGGAGAACCACTAGGTGTCACCCTTCTGCTGCCTCTCTGAGAAGGTATCTCCTGCACACTGCGCAGTCTGGCAGACCTTCGGCGCTGCTGAGCAGGAGTGCTCGTGGCAGGCAAGGAATGGGAGACTGCCTCAGTCCTTGCCTCAGGAGAGCCACAAGATGTAACATTACCCCCCCGTCTAGGCCCCCCCCTGTCCGTGCTCAAAGGCCGCTATCAAACCCGGGGCGCGGATATGATCCTCCAACTCCCAGGATCTATGCTCCGGACCACGGCCGGCCCACTCCACGAGGTAGTACCTCTTGCCCTGTATGACTTTTGTCTCCACAAGTTTTGCCACCTCAGGGTCGTCGGACGGGGAGTCGGTTTGAGCCGGCAGGGACCCCGAGAATTTATTAAGTCGTACGGGTTTCAGGAGGGACACGTGAAAGGTGTTGGCTATAGCCTAGCGTGGAGGGAGCTGGAGTCGATACGCCACTGGGTTTACCTGCTGTAGTACTTTAAACGGACCCAGATACCTAGGGGCGAATTTGGCTGCCTGTACCCGTAGGTTAACATTCTTAGAGGACAGCCATACTAGGTCACCAGGGGCGAAGGATGGTGCAGGGCGGCGGCGAACATCAGCCGTTGTCACCATCCGGTCTTTAGCCCTTTTAAGAGCCTCTTGGGTGTCATCCCAGATCTCCCGGGCCTTGGTCGCCCAATCCTCCACTCTAGTATCGGGTGACGTAATGGGCATCGGAACCGGGATTCTGGGATGTTGTCCGTTATTGAGTAGGAACGGAGTCTGGCCAGAGGATTCATGGACCGAATTGTTAATGGCAAATTCGGCCCAAGGGAGGAGGTTAGCCCAGTTGTCGTGGTGCGCGGATATAAAATGGCGGAGGTAAGTTACCAAGGTCTGATTAGTCCTCTTTACTAGTCCATAGGTCTCGGGATGGTATGCGGAGGAGATGTTCAGCTCTATCTGCAGGAGCTTACAGAGCTCTCTCCAGAAGCGAGACGTGAACTGGGGACCCCGGTCGCTCACCACCTTGTCAGGCATGCCATGCAACCTAAATACATGCCGAATAAACAAGGTGGCGAGAGCACGTGACGTCGGGAGTCGTGGGAGAGGCACCAAGTGGACCATTTTAGAGAAGTGGTCCGTGATGACCCATACGACCCTGTGTCCTGCTGACTTGGGCAGATCTCCCAGGAAGTCCATCCCTACCACTTCCCAGGGACGATCCGGCACTGGCAGTGGGTGAAGAAGACCTGCCGGTCTCTGCCGGGACGGCTTATTCCGAGCACACGACATACAGGCTCCCACATACTCCTGTATGTCCTGGGGTAGTCTCGGCCACCAATAATGCCTGGTCACCAGGTCTCTGGTCCTTTTGACCCCGAAGTGACCCCCAACCTTGGAGGCATGGGCCCACGATAGCACCTCGTTCCGTAGTTCAGGGGGAACGAGGGTTTTGCCAGGATGCACCTGGTCCAAAGAAGTGGGAGTGACCATCCTCAAGCTGTCCGGGGGTAGTATAAGACGAGGCTCCTCCTCGTCCTCCTCCAACACAACCATACAACGTGACAAGGCATCGGCCCGTACGTTCTTCTCACCGGCCAGGTGGCGGATAATAAAGCGGAACCGGGAGAAGAATAAAGACCAACGGGCCTGCCTTGGGTTCAGGCGTTGTGCTGTTTGGAGGTATGTGAGGTTTTTGTGGTCAGAAAATACCTCAAATGGATGCTTCGCACCCTCCAGGAGATGCCGCCATTCCTGGAATGCTAGTTTCATCGCCAGTAACTCCCTATCCCCTATGGAGTAGTTCCTCTCGGCCGGAGAAAAGGTCTTGGAGAAAAAGAAACAAGGATGCTTCCTTCCTCGTTCGTTTTTCTGGTACAGGACTGCACCTGCACCGACCGAAGAGGCGTCTACCTCCAGTAGGAAGGGTTTGGAGATGTCTGGACGATGAAGGATGGGAGCTCTGGAGAAGTGAGTTTTGAGAGTGTGAAATGCCTCTACCGTTTCTCGTGTCCATGCTTTGGGATTAGCGCCCTTGCGGGTAAGGGCAATGATGGGTGCTGCCACCGTCGAGAAGTTGGGAATGAACTGGCGATAATAATTGATAAACCCCAAGAATCGCTGGATCGCCTTCAGCGAGCGGGGCTCAGGCCAGTTCATCACTGTCTCCAACTTCCCCGGATCCATTGCTAACCCCTGACTGGACACGATGTACCCCAGGAACGGCAAGGATTCCCGTTCAAAAACGCACTTTTCCAGCTTAGCATATAGCGAATGGGTACGGAGCCTCTTAAGTACTCGGATGACATCCCTCCGATGGGTGGTAAGATCGGGGGAGAAGATAAGAATGTCATCCAGGTATGCAACCACGGAAAGATACAAATCCCGGAAAATGTCATTCACAAAGTCTTGAAATACGGCGGGGGCATTGCAGAGTCCGAAGGGCATTACTAGATACTCGTAGTGACCGTCCCTGGTGTTAAAGGCGGTCTTCCACTCATCGCCCTTTCGGACTCGCACTAGATTATACGCCCCGCATAGATCCAGCTTTGTGAAGACCTTTGCCCCGCGGAATCGATCAAATAGCTCAGTAATGAGGGGCAAAGGGTATTTGTTCTTGATCGTGATTGCATTTAATCCCCTGTAATTGATACAGGGGCGCAGATCCCCTTCCTTCTTCTGCACAAAAAAGAACCCTGCACCAGCCGGTGAAATAGACTTGCGAATGAACCCCTTCGCCAGGCTGTCCTGAATATATTTGGACATAGCCTCCGTCTCTGGCGCAGAGAGTGGATACACTCTGCCCCTAGGGGGCTCGGAGCCTGGCTTCAGGTCTATTCGGCAATCATATGGCCGGTGGGGAGGAAGAGTATCTGCCGCCCTTTTTGAAAAGACATCCCTGTAGGCCTCATAAGGTGTCGGTAAACCCGGCCCCTCTGTATTCCCTGAGGACCCTACCGACCTAATGGTAGCGGGTGGTTCGGTAGTCACGAGGTGCTCTCTACAGGATCCTGCCCAGGATGAGATCTCCCCTGTTGCCCAGTTGAGTATAGGAGCATGCTGTCTCAACCAGGGAAGGCCCAGTAGGATCTCATCCGTCCCCCCTGGAAGCACCAGGAAGGACACCTGCTCATGGTGTCCCGGTGGTACATCCATCCTGAGAGGGATGGTGATCTGGGTGATAGGATCGAGTAGTATGGACCCGTCGACTACCCGAACCCTGAGTGGCTTGGGCAACAGAACCAGGGGAACTGAGTATCGGGTTGTCAGGGAGGTCGAGATGAAATTGCCTTCAGCGCCTGAGTCCAAGCAAGCCAGGGCAGAGAAGAGAGTAGTGCCGAACTGCAACTGGGCGCTGATAGTCAACCTAGAGGGAGAGGTAGCGTCTAGAGTCCCCCCTCTGATAGAAACTAGACGCTGTCTTTTCCCGACGGTTTTGGGACATCGGGTAGCTATGTGTCCCCTCTGCCCACAGGAAAAGCAGATGACACAAGACCGAGAACCTGGGGCAGAAGAGACCACCTTGGACACCTCCATTGACTCCACAGAGTCGCCTACAGGACTGGCTGGGAGACCTGTCTGATGGAAGACGGGAGGCAGACGCTTTTTAGGCCGAGAAGACGTGGGTGCTGAAGAGACCTCGAGCCTTCGCTCCGCCTGGCGGATGCCTATGCGAGAGGCAACCTGAATCAAGGACTCTAAAGTGGCAGGCACCTCACGCGTGGCCAGTGCGTCTTTGACAAACCCTGCCAGGCCCTCCCAAAACACAGGGACAAGGACCTTATCCGGCCAGTCTAGCTCTGCGGCAAGTGTCCTAAAGTGTACCGCAAAGTCCCCGACTGAAGCGGACCCTTGCCGAAGTCGTAGGAGGCGCAGTGCGGAGTCGTGGGTGACTTGAGGCCCGAGGAACACCATTCTCATGGCCCCAAGATAAGCTGTTAAGTTATTCACCACCCGATCTCCGCGCTCCCACAACGGCGTGGACCACTTCAGCGCTCTCCCTGTGAGCAGGGACTGGACGAAGGCTACCTTCGCCTTCTCGGTAGCGTAAAGAGTCACGGACAGCTCTAAGTAGGTGGTAACCTGGTTTATAAAACCACGGCACTCAGAGCTGTTGCCGCTAAAGCGCTCTGGAAGCGCAAGGCGAGGAGACCTTCCGCCCAATAGCACCGCCTGGGTAGCCGCCTGGGTGGCGACTGTCGTCAGAGTAGTCTTATCGGAGGAAGACTGCTCCACTGCTGCCAATCGTGACTCCAACTGCTGCACATAACGCAGCAACTGCTGCTGCTCTTCAGCCATAGCCAGACCTTTGGGCGCCACCGTAATGTTACGAGGGGGACCGGGGGAAGCATGCCAAGATGGGAAATGGACAGCTTCCGCCGGTCAAGGTCCACTGTGCGGTGTAAGGGACCGCCGCTATGGTGGGTGAAGAGTGAGCGGGTTGCTGCTAGCGATCGTCTGGAATGTCACAGACGATCTATGTACACCGATCTGCCCTAACCCGTGAGGGTTGTATGGCACGTATCTCACGGCTCGGTGTACCTGTTGCACGGGGAAGCACAGAGGTGCCCACGCACGTGTGCCAGTGGAAGTCACGAGAATATGGCACGAGGGTAGCACAGAGGTGCCCACGCACGTGTGCTTTCAATAACCAGGTGAGTCCGGTGGAGACTCGAGGAGCTCACCTGGGACAGGAGCACGGCCTGTTGAAGGGGATACTGCCGGAGCAGCAAGGCAGGAACACGGCCTGCAAACGAGGTACTGCCGGAGCAGCAAGGGCCAAGCCCACAAGAGACAGTAATGCCTGAGCAGTGGCGTGGCAGCACGCTGCCAGACATCCAAACATAGAAGGACAGTCGCGCGCCGCCATGATGGCAGGGGGAGCTTTTAAGGAGGTGCAGCTCCACCCGAGGGCGGGCGCGAGGCGGAGATGACGGACTTGACCCAATCAGGGTCCACGACGTCCCAGCCTGGCCAGTCAGGATTCACCACGTCACCAGCCTTGTCATCAAGCCGTGTGACGTCAGTGAGCGAATCAGGACCCACCACGCATTGCACATGCTCACCCTCCTGCCTCTGGGAAATAGAGGCGGGATCCTCGGTCTCACAATGTGCAGAGATAACGGGAATCTCACTGCTTCCCTGAGCAGTAAACCTCTGCACATTGCGCAGCCTCGCAGACCTTCGGGGCCGCTGAGCAGGAGAGTCTGCTGCAGGCCAGGAATGGGAGACCGCTTCACTCCTTGTAACAGGAGAACCACTAGGTGTCACCCTTCTGCTGCCTCTCTGAGAAGGTATCTCCTGCACACTGCGCAGTCTGGCAGACCTTCGGCGCTGCTGAGCAGGAGTGCTTGTGGCAGGCAAGGAATGGGAGACTGCCTCAGTCCTTGCCTCAGGAGAGCCACGAGATGTAACACTCAGGCACATGCTTGGCTCCCCCACCCTGCATGTTGGCACTCTTTACAGAGTCAGCCCACATGCAGGTACTGGCTGCCACACACTGTAATGCCACAACAATGTTGGTTGTGACATTACAGTGATTCGCTGGCTGCACAGCATCATTAGGTCTATTTAAGATCTGACGGCGTTGTGCTCGTAACTCTGATCCACAGTCAGCTAGTGTAGGGAGAGGTGCTGCTGAGCTAGGGACAGATTTAGTGTGTGTCTTAAGTAGTGTAGGTACAGGAGCCAGTGAATAGCGCCACCGGGAATCAGGAGATCACCACTGCTATAGTGACACGTTCGTTAGGTTACTATGGCAATGGTGGCAGCAGTGACGTCATCTCTTACCAACCTGCAATCTTTGCTCACTCATTGAGTGATTAGACAGCACAGTGTGCAGAAGTGTTCTTACTCCCCCATGCTTTCTGATATAGTAGAGCTGCATCGGTTGAAGAAGAAAAAAGACAGAAGACCAGGATTATGGAGGGGGGAGAGGGAGTAATAAAGATGAAGTCCATAAGTGTGTATTTATTTATAATAAAATATTTTTTCTCTGTGTCGTGTCTTTTTTAACACTTTAATGGAGATTTTTAATAGCCGGGTCAAACTTGGCCTGACATTATGAATATTGGGCCTAATACCAGCTGGTAAAACACACCTGGTATTAACACCTCATTACCCAGCGTGCCACCTGGCACCAGGGCTGCTGAAGTGTTGGATATAGCACCAGAAAATTGCAGTTCTATGAAACCACAATTTTCTGGGGCGGCTGCAGACTGCAATTTGCAAGGGGGCCTCAGAAAGCTTGGGCCACCCTGCGCTGCAGATTCCAGTCCCCAGCTGCCTAGTTGCATCTGGCTGGACATGTTGTTTTTTTTTATATCACAAAATTCCTAAAATAATTAAAAAAAATTTTGGTTCCCAGCCGGGTACAAATAGGCAGCTGAGGGTTGGAGGAAGCCTGTACCTGCTTGCTGTACCTGGCTAGCATACAAAAAATATGGCGAAGCACATGTCATATTTTTAATTTTTTGGCCAAAAAACATTAAAAAAAGGGCTTCCCTGGATTTTCCATTGGGTTTGCAGTCAGCAGTTGCTTGGGTTACCCTTATCTAGCAATAGAAAATGCAGCAGGAGCTCACATATTTTTTTTACCATTGTGTTTCTTTTTTTTTTATTTTTTAATGATTTTTTTTTAAATAATCGACAAAGGCTTTGCCATATTTTTGTATGTCATCCAGGTACAGCAGGCAGGTATGGAAAAGCTCTACGCCCGAGCTGCCTGTTTGTACCCAGCTGGGAACCAAAAATATAGGGAAGTCCCTTTTTAAACCCTTAAGTCCCCGGGCATTTTGCGTTTTTCCGTTTTTATTCCTCTCTTTCTTCCGAGAGCCGTAACTTTTTTATTGTTCTGTCAATATTCACTTATAAGGGCTTGTTTTTTGTGGGACAAGTTGTAGTTTTAAATAAAACCATAAGTTTTACCATATAGTGTACTGGAAAACTGCAAAAATATTTAAAGTGCGGAAAAACCTCAAAAAAAGTGTGATCACACAATAGTTTTTGGGATATTTTATTCACCATGTTCACTATATGGTAAACTGATGTGTGGGTGTGATGCCTGAGGTTGGTGTGAGTTTGTAGACACCAAACATGATTAGGTTTACTTGTATCTAAAAGGTTAAAAAAAATTGACAAGTTTGTCCAAAAAAAGTGGCGCACGTTTTGTGCCATTTCCCGAAACCCGTAGCATTCTCATTTTTCTGGATCTGTGGCTCAGTGACAGCTTATTTTTTGCGTCTCGAGCTGACATTTTTAATGGTACCAGTTTTGCGCAGATGCTACTTTTTGATCAGATTAGTTGATTTTATATTTTGATAGATCAGGCATTTCTGAACGTGGCAATACTAAATATGTGTATATTTTTTGTTTTTTTTAACCCTTTCATTTTCAATGGGGGCGAAAAGTAGGTGATTTGAACTTTTATTTTTATTTTTTTTTATTTTTTAAAACTTTTTTAACTTTTTTTTATTCTACTAGTCCCCTATGGGACTATAACGATCAGCAATCTGATCGCTCTGCCATATTTGCTGGTCACCGCTACACAGCTGAGATCTGCAGATATGCTGCTGTACTTTTAATGCTGGCATTATTCCGACATTGAGAGCAACTGACTCATGTTTGCTACAGGCGTCATCACATGACCCTGTACTACCATGGCAACCACCGGAAGTCATGTGATCACGTCACATGACTTCCGATGGGGGTGGAGTAAGTCAGCATAATGGCGGCGCGTATATACTTCTCACTGCCAGATTTTGGCAGCGAGATGTTAGGGGTCAATAGTCGCGGGTGGAAGCGATTCCACTCGCAATTAGCAGGCCCACATGTCAACTGTTGAAATCAGCTGATATATGTGCGGATCGACGCGGCCTGCCCATCGCACGGGGCAGGGATTAACCTCAAAAGATCCATTACATACCCAGTACGACATGGGTCGCTAAGGGGTTAATCATTTCATGAATTTCAAATAATATTAAAAAAAACGATGTGGGCTTTGCCCAATTTTTGTGTCCAGCCAGGTACAACTAGGCAGCTGGGAACTGAAATCCGCAGTACAGAGTGGCCCAAGCTTTCTGGGTCCCCCGCTGCAAATTGCAGTATGCTGCCGCCCCACAAAATGGCGCATTCATAGAAGTGGCATCTTTTGACGCTGTATCTAACTCTTCCAGTGGCCCTGGTGCCAGGTGACTCACTGGGTAATAATAGGTTTAGGGCCAGCTGTGTATTATCAGCTGGCCCTAAGCCCGAAATTCATGGTGTCACGCCAATATTAGACATGGCCACCATGAATTTCTAGTAAAGACAAAAAAACACAACTCAGAGAAAAATATTTTTATTAGAAATAAAACACAACACAATTAGTGACTCCATCTTCATTGAACTAAAAAATCCCCCTCCACCATATTCTTGAGTTGAGGGTCTCGCAATGTGCAATCCTGATCCAATTTCATTCGGCAAACCGAACAGATGATGTGCCAGGTTCAAGGACCTGAATCAGATGACAAATCAGCTGAATGTTTAAAAGCCGTTTACACAATCAGCTGATACATCAGTTGGAAAAAAAATCTATTCTCACCTCTCTGCAGACTCCCGAGACACGTCCAATCGGCTCCAGGACCCGCTGGTAAGCCGCTGATGCTGTCACCTTACAGCATCATCTGATCGTTTAAAGCGGCTGGGCTGTAAAAAGCCGGACAGCTTTTATGAACGATCAGCTGATTCATCATCTGATTGATTAAAAGCTGGATTTAAACGATCAGATGATGCTGTCAGGTGACAGCATCAGCTTATTACCGGAGGGGTCCTGGAGCTGATCGGACGTGTCCTGGGAGTCTGTAGAGAGGTGAGTATGCTATTTTTTTTCCTACTGTTTGCTTTTGATTTCACTTAGCAGCGAATGTACAGGCAGAGAGAAGGTGCTGCACATACGCTACTAAGCAAAAGTGTATGTCACACATGTCAATGCAAATTGATAACCTGTACGGCACCATAAGGCCATAAAAGAACAGATGGAGTCTTTGCTATTGCCAGATACAGTCACGGTGATCAAGGTCAAGGCCCACACTGGGGGAACTTCAAAGGAAGCACTGAGAAATGCCCTCGCTGACAGAACAGCCAAAGAAGCAGCACTGCAAGCACTCATCACTGAAGTGACCAAGCTGATTTCCATTCTCGCCTACCATATTGGTCCATAATTGTGAGCGATCCCCCATGCATAGCGGGAGTCAGAGTAAATGGTCACCTTTTTTCCCGCCGCCATCTTGCAGGGTTCAATGAGAGCGCATATCTCAGCTTCTGGAGCAGACAAGGATATGGGTAGTGCCTGTGCTATCAGCACAGCATCTTCTGTTACCACCGCTATACCCGTGCGAAACTGCCCCTCTTTATCTGCATATCTTGATCCGTCCACAAAGAGGGTTAAGTCAGGGTCTTCTAAGGGTGTATCTGTCACGGTATAGAATCCAGAGGTTTCCTGCCTCATGAGAGCAAGGCAATCGTGTTGTGCTATGCCTGAGTCGACTACCTCTTCCACCGAGGTGTCAGAGGTGGGATACCCCCCCCATGGGAGAGGGAGGAGAGTAGCAGGGTTAAGGACCGCACACCGGGAGATGGTGACGTTGTCAGGAAGCAGTAGGGAGCACTGTAGCCGCAAGTGACGAGCGGCAGAGAGATGTTTCGGCTGAGTCTGTGACAGGATGGCAGTAATGTCTCGTGGAGCTTTGATCTTCAACTGGTGGCCTAAGGCGATGTCAGAGGTCTTGTCCAACAGTAGGTGGGTTGCAAACACAGCTCTCATGCAGGATGGTGCTCCTTGGGCGACAGGATCCAGTCTGGCTGAGTAGTATCCAATGGGCCACTGTCTTCCTCCATGGGACTGGGTCAAAACGCCCATTGCATGTCCTGCTTTCTCCATGACGAACAGGCAGAATGGTTTTTGATAGTCTGGCAAACTCAGGGCTGGAGAGGAAGATATGATATTTTTCAGCTTGTAGAATGCATCTATAGCCTCCTGTGATAAACTGAATGGCTGATTCTTCAAGCATTCAAATAAGGGCTCCATTAAGAGAGAGGCATCCATTATCCAAGCTCGACAATATGACGTCATTCCTAGGTCGGATTGCAGTTGAGTGTGATTTTGGGGAAGTGGTATTTGCTCAACGGCTGACTTCCTGTCTGCAGTTAGATGCTTAGTTTGATGAGAGATGCAGTGTCCTAGGAACATGACTTTTTCCAGGCAGAATTGGAGTTTGTTTTTGGAAGCTTTACATCCATTCAGTGTAAGGAATTGTAACAGTGAGATCGAGATTTCCTGGGCCTCCTCCAGAGAATCACAGCAGAGGAGAAGATCATCGACATATTGAAGCAGAACTACATTGGGGTGAGTCATTTTCCATGGTTCTAATACATCAGTCATTGCTTGGCTGAACATGGATGGGCTGTTCTGGGCCCCTTGGGGCATCACTGTCCATGTATACTGTTGGCCCTCATGGGTAAAAGCAAAAAGATGTTGACAATTTGCACTTATTGGGACACTAAAGAAAGCATTAGCTAGATCCACGACAGTGAAACAGGAGGTAGTAGATGGGATGCATGCCAACAGAGTATGTGGGTTAGGCACTATTGGAGTGTCTAGTACTGTGGCTTCACTAACTGCACGCAAGTCTTGTACCATTCTGTACTTGGCTGGTTCTCCCTTCTGCGTTTTCTTTTTCACTGGAAACAATGGTGTGTTGCAGGGAGATTTGGTTGGTATGATTGCTCCATTCTTGAGATAACATTCTAACTGATGAGAGATAACAGCTGACTGTTGAATTGAGAGTGGGTATTGTGGCTTGCGGGGGAGTAAGGCTCCTGGTTTAAGCTTCACCTCCACTGGCTGGACTGGCAGTCTTCCAATATCTTCTGGGCCTTGTGACTAGAGTATTATTATTATTATTATTATCAGGGACCTGTGACAGCCAGGTGTCAGAGGTGGTCTTCGCATCTTCAGATATACAGAAAAGACTGAACACTTGCGACGCTTCATCCTGATCCAGGGGGGTAGTTAAAGAGACAGTACCATCATTGTTGAAAGAGATACGAGCATGCAGTTTCCTGAGCAGGTCTGTGCCTAGTAGATTCACGGGACATGTGTTAGATACCACGAGCTGTGAGAGCATACTGTGTGTAGGTTGCAGGCTGAGATTCAAAGGACGTGTCATTGAGGTATTTCGGGTGGTTCCATCAATACCCACACATGGGACAACTTCATCTGTGAGACAATATGGGTCAGGTAAATCTGCAAACCTAATGATAATCTGGCTGCACCGGTATCCACCAAAAAGGGAATAAATTCCCCTTCTACTTCCACCTGTATGGTAGGAGTAGGACCGCTAGCTTGCTTGGGGGCATGATTGTATAGCAGGTTAAAAGACGGTGGTGGACCCAGCTTGCCAATCTCCTATTGGAGAGGAGGCAGAGGAGGTGGTGGAGGCAGATTGAATGTTGATTGCTGTTGACTGTCATTGAGTTGAAGGACTGCTCTGCAATTTCTTCGCATATGACCAGGCTGTCCACACCTATAGCATGTCCTACCCTTCTTGTGGGGGGGGAGTCCCTGATTCTCTTTGGGTGACTGTGTGAGTAACACATTTGTATGTGGTGTGGACTTAGACACTGCTAGATTCATCTCCACACCTCTTGCTACTTGAAAGAGGGTGTCTTGGTCTTTCACTCTGTAGTTAGGGGTTACCAGCTGCAGTTGTTTGCGTATGGGCTCTCGGAGACCTGAGACAAAGGATTGTAGCCATGTCTGTGTATGGGCTTTCTCTCTATAGCTGAACCCCAAATCTAAAAACATCTGATTGAGTCGGTGATAGAATTTCTCAACTGTCTCTCCCTTCTCCTGTACCATGTCTTGTAGACAGACAGACTGGTGTGTAAGACGTTCTTTTGCGCACTCACACAGCCTGTGGCAGAACTGTTCCCCCGACTCATATGTCTGCAAATAAGCTGGAGAGGCTCCAAACCCTAACTCTAAACCCGGTTCCATCACTGGCCAGAAAGAATCCCCAGCTTTAATTTGGGTGAGGCCATACAAATCAGAATATGTGGCAGAGTGAGTTTTCTGGATTTGGCACATCTTCCTATAAAAAGGAATGGGATGTAAATCAGGATCAGGGAGGGAATGCACAAGGGCTGCAGCCTCCTGGGGTTTCCATAGCACATATTTGAGGCGCTCTTGTCTGGGACTATCATGATCACGGTGTGATGCAGTATGTGGGCTAACATCCTCAAATAAGGACAGCACCTGTGGGTTTTCTCTATAGTTGGAGATTGTGGGTTTGGTCTCTACTGGGGACAGTTTTGGTGGTGGTGTGGATGAAAATCATTGTCATCTTCCTGCCCCCCCTCGGTGACGTCTGTTGCTCCAGCAACAAATAGGCCAGTGGCCTTGGGTCTTAAATTGGCTGCTAAAGAGGAACTAGGTGCGGCCCGGCCTGCAATGGCATCTGGAGAAGCTAGGGAAGGCGGGACATAGGGCATGCCCTCCGCAGTCACAACAGGAAATAGTGGGGTGGGCTTACATGGACGTGGAGCCCCACACACTGCACAAGTTTCATGCCAATCAGGATTTTGAGTTAGACAAACTACACAAGTCCAACCTTGTGGGGATGACATATAGGGTGGTGGGCGTTGCTTTCTAATGGGCTTGGCCACTTCCTGAGGTGCTGTTTTCTGAGCTGGTGCAATATAGAAATATCTACCATCTCCATCCCATTCCTCTTTCCATGCCAATTTCCTAACATCTTTTGACGTTCTATACCATGCCTCAGCATCCATAAGGAGATCTTTATCTTTCAAAATCCCTTGCTTATTTAACAAGACATCTTTCCATTCCTGCTTCCCTAATCTCCCTTTCTTGGCAGTGATCCCTGCCACTTTGAGGAGTGACTTCATATTTTTAACATACTTTTTACCTTCTCGCTCAAATACTAATTCATCTGCCGTTAACTTGACAGGTGTAGATTGATTAGACCCCATATTCAAAAGGGTAAACAACCTAAAACTAACACGTCAACTTGGATGTCTGGTCTGTGCCGTAATACACTTTCTCTCCTGGACCAGCGACTATACACATCCACAGAATACACAGATTTCTATCTCAGTCCACAAAACCACAACACAAACGGGTTGTTCTGCCAGGAAGAAGTGTCATGTGAGTGATAAGCAACTAAATTCACCCTTACTATATGTTACTTCAAGTACTAGTAACCTCTGTTCACCCTATATACACCACATGAGGACGGTCCTTCCTAACCCAATAACCGTGATTAAGTCCAAGGAAAAAAGAATTATCTAATGCTCCTACTACCTAGGCTTGCAGAGAACACATTATATTCCACCAGATACAGTCAGGGCTCTCAAGGCTCTATCAAGGCACTCACCGTAACTCTGCACTGGCAGAAACCAAAGAAAATCCCTCTCACAGTCTCCTCTCTGTGGGAGGCGTACCAGAATACAGTCAGGGCTCTTACCATAACTCTGTACCTGGTCCCTCAGACCTTATCGATTACTGATTATTAGAGATGAGCGAACCAGCCGTGGTTCGGCTCGAGTTCGGTTCGTCGAACGGAGGTCTCGTTCGAGTTTAGTTCGGACAACGTTCGATGAACCGAACTCGAACCAATAGGATATAATGGGAGGCAATCACAAACACATAAAAACGCATTATAAATGTACACATACAGTTAATAAACATTGCCATAACACTTACCGGTCCCCGCGATCCCTCCTGCACTCTGTCTCCTGCCGCTATTCCATCCGATGATCGCTGAATCCTCCCGGTGACCAGCACTGCCAGCAGTGATGCAGGACCTATCGTGACGTCAAAATAGCCATGTGACCAGTCACGTGGCTATTATCTCATTGGCTACAGACTGGTCACATAACTATGACGCGTCATGTAGGACCTGTCATTGCACTCTCCGGTACACTGTGCACATTTGTGTATCGCCGTGTACCGGCAACATGCTCTAGCACACGGTCGACTCCCCGTTCCGTTAGGGACCGGCTGACACAGCCGGTCATTAACGGAGATCACCGTTGCCATAGCAACGCAGTTAGCGGTGACGTCACCGCTAACCGCGGCTCCGGGAATCACATGATCGGAGCCCTGTTGCTATGGTAACGCGTCTGTCACCGCCAGCAGCACTGATCTCTCATGGAGTGAAGGCTGCACGCTGCTTCCCGTGCAGCCTTCACGGAGTGAAGGCTGCACGGGAAGCAGCGTCTTCCCTCATGCAGCAGTGATGGAGCAGAGCTGCATTTGTTGAACGAGAAAGACAGAAGACCATGGATCGTGGAGGGCTGACAGGGGGTAATAAAGATGGAGTCTCTAATGTGTCTATGTATTTATTTCTATTAAAGTATTTTTTCTCTGTGTGGTGTATTTTTTTTAACCCTTTATTGGAGATTCTTAATGGCCGGGTCAAACGTGCCTGACATTAAGAATCTCTGGCTTAATACTGGCTAGTAAAACAAAGCCAGTATTAACTCATGATTACCCAACAAGCCACCTGGCTCCAGGGCTGTTGGAAGAGTTGGATACAGCGCCAGATGATGGCGCTTCTATGAGAGCGCCATTTTCTGGGGCGGCTGCGGACTGCAATTCGCAGCAGAGGCGCCCAGAAACTTCGGGCTAACCTGTACTGCGGATTCCAATCCCCAGCTGCCTAGTTGTACCTGGCTGGACACAAAAATGGGGCGAAGCCCACGTCATTTGTTTTTTAATTATTTCATGAAATAAGTGAAATAATTAAAAAAAACGGGCTTCCCTATATTTTTGGTTCCCAGCCGGGTACAAATAGGCAACTGGGGGTTTGAGGCAGCCCGTGGCTGCCTGCTGTACCTGGCTAGCATAAAAAAATATGGCGAAGCACACGTCATTTTTTTGGTGGGCAAAAAACTTCTGCATACAGTCCTGGATGGAGTATGCTGAGCCTTGTAGTTCTGCAGCTGCTGTCTGCTCTTCTCCATACAGACAGACAGCAGATGCAGAACTACAAGGCTCAGCATACTCCATCCAGGACTGTATGCAGAAGTTTTTTGCCCCCTGAAAAAATCATGTGGGCTTCGCCATATTTTTGTATGCTAGCCAAGTACAGCAGGCAGGTACGGCTGCCCCCAACCCCCAGTTGCCTATTTGTACCTGGCTGGGAACCAAAAATAAAGGGAAGCCCTTTTTTTATTATTTCATGAATTTCATGAAATAATTAGAAAACAAATGACGTAGGCTTCGCCCCATTTTTGTGTCCAGCCAGGTACAACTAGGCAGCTGGGGATTGGAATGCGCAGCACAGGTTGGCCTGAGCTTTCTGGGCTCCACTGCTGCGAATTGCAGTCTGCAGCCTCCTCAGAAAATGGCACTTTCATAGAAGCGCCATCTTCTGGCGCTGTATCCAACTCTTCCAGCACCTTCCTGCTATACCTGGCTATACCTGGCTAGCATACAAAAATATGGCGAAGCTCACGTCCTTTTTTTGTAGTTTTTTGGCAAAAAAAATAAAAAATGCTTCCCTGGATTTTCCATTGCCAGTGAAGGTAACACCAAGCAGTGGGGGTTAGCAGCCAGTAGCTGCATGGATTACCCTTAGCTAGCAATACAAAAAATGCAGCGGGAGCCCATATATATTTTTTTTAATTATTTATTTAAATAACTAAAAACAAAATGGGCTTCCCTGTATTTTGATTGCTGGACATTACAGTGCTGTAAAAATAAATCTTTAAAAAAAATGACGTAGCGCTCCGCTCCGCTTTTTGATTCTCAGCGCAGATAAAGCAGACAGCTATGGGTTGCCACCCCCATCTGCCTGCTGTTACCTTGGTTGGCAATCAAAATACAGGGAAGCCCATTAATTTTTTCTATTTAAAATATAGTTAAAAAAAATGACGTTGGGTCCCCCCATTTTTGATAGCCAGCTAGGGTAAAGCAGATGGCTGTAGCCTGAAAACCACAGCTGGCAGCTTTACCGTGCTTGGGGATCCAATGTGGAGGTCCCATCAGGCTCTTTTTTTATAATTATTTTATAAATATTAATAATTATACAAAAAAAGTAGGGTCCCCCCCCAAATTGGATCACCAGCCAAGGTAAAGCGGACAGCTGTGGTCTGGTATTCTCAGGGTGGGAAGGTCCATAGTTATTGGGCCTTCACAGCCTGAAAATAGCAGGCCGCAGGCACCCCAGAGGTAGCGCATCTACTAGATGCGCCAATCCTGGCGCTTCACCCCGGCTCATCCCGTGCCCTGGTGCAGTGGCAAATGGGGTAATAAATCGGGTTGATACTAAATGTAATGTCACCTGAGATCAAGCCCAGCAGTTTTTGATGTCATGGCGTCTATTAGATACCCAACATCATAAACTGTCAGTACTAACAAAAAAAAAATCGGCAAAAGAAATTTATTTGAAAAAACAGTCCTCAAAACATTTCCTCTTTCACCAATTTATTGTAAGAAAAAAAATAAAGGGGTTCCATTACGACTCTGGACCGTCTAGAATATGGGGGGGAGACACTCAGGGAACGTATCCCCCATTTCTAGGAGTGCAGACCCTTCATGTGAGGAGTGTGGGTGCAATGAATCTGCACTCACTCTCCCTGGGTCCACAGCAGCAGAGTCCATGTCGTAATGGTTGCTACCAAAGCTGCAATGCCCTGCTCATGAGGTAAGGGCATGCCTAATCAGGAGAACTATTCTACATTTCCAAATATTGGTATTTGCTGATATTATTGCTATTCCACCTACTATATATTGGGGATAGGATCTTGGAGATGGAATACCCCTTTAAGTCCAGTTATCCAGCTGAATGAATACTTAACAACAGAGCTCGCTATTTAGATGTGTTTTCTTGTGGCGTATAACGGACTCTCATGTTTGATAGTCGTTCAGCAGGGAAACTATAAAAGCAAATCCCTCCATTTGGAAATGTAGTATATAGCTCTCCTGATCAATTATGTTCCTTACCTCATGAGCAGGGCATTGCATTAGTAATAATAATTTATTCATTTATATAGCATTATTAATTCCATAGCGCTGTATGTCTTTGGAGTGTGGGAGGAAACCGGAGTACCTGGGGGAAACCCACACAAACACGGGGAGAACATACAAACTCTTGCAGATGGTCCCCTTGGTGAGAATTGAACCCAGGACCTCAATGCTGTAAGACTGCAGTGCTAACCACTGAGCCACCATGCCGCCCATTTAGCTTACAGATGCATAACCACCACTCACTGTGTCTGAACACAGGAAGCTGAGCTGACAGCCGCTCTGTGCATCGGCAGCGTCTATTGTGAAGGAGAGGGCCGTGGGGGGATCAACGCTGCACAGGTACCGTGGGACACTGGGGAACACCGGTGGGGTTATAGGGGGTGACCTGGCAGGGCCTGGGGAGGAGTTTTCTGTCGCATGTGTCATGGCACATGCAACAGAAATCAGAGGAGTAGGGTGAATGCGGCCGGCGCGCTGCTGTGCGCGCGGCCATCTTGGATTTCTGGGAGGACATCAGGGGGGGCACTTTGGCGACACCGGGGGAGGAGATTTATCATGTTTGTTCATGCCAAATGGGAGATAAATAATTTTTTACCGGCGCTGTCATTTACTGTAACGTGATAATTGGTATACGGCGTATACCTGTGATCACGTGAGCGGGGACCGGAAAAATCGTCCTGAATCATGATCTCCAGGGTCTCAGCTAGCCATGAAACCCCGGAGATTTTCTGACGCTGGGGGGCGTTATTCACTTATTTCTGCCTGCTGTTTATAAACGGCAGATCAGAATAAGGCTACATTCACACGACCGATCCATTTTTGTGGTCTGCAAAAAAGTCCGTTTTTTTTCACGGGTGCATCCGTGTGGCATCCGTTTCCGTTCCGTAGACGGTCCGTATGTCATCTGTTTGTCATCTGTGTGCCTTCCGTTTTTTTTGTGTACTGCAAAAAAACTGAAGGAGGGAAAATACATAAATTTACCCAGGATCCTTAGCTTCAACCTACATGAGGCGGTCACATGTTCACTCCAGTGCCATTTTCTACTGCTTTTCACAGCGTAGAGCGCTCTGGTGATTTTCCTGTGCTTCTACACTTCATATCAGTCTTTTCTGTCATTATAATGGCAGAAAGACACATAATGTCCAACTCTCCTGCATTTTGTAATTTTGCACCCTTTGGTGCCTTTCATGTGGCACTAAGGGGTGCTTAGCTTTGTATTTAGCCAAAAAAATGAAAAAAAAAATGACGTAGGGTTCCCCCTATTTTTGTAGCCAGCTAGGGTAAAGCAGACGGCTGCAGCCTGCAGACCACAGCTGGCAGCCTCACCTTCGCTGGTAATCCAAAACTGAGAGCACCCCACGCTGTTATTTTAAATTTAATAAATAATTTAAAAAAAAAAACATGTAGGGGTCCCCCCAAATTGGATCACCAGCCAAGGTAAAGCAGACATCTGGGGTCTGATATTCTCAGACTAGGGAGGTCCATGGTTATTGGACTCTCCCCAGCCTAAAAATAGCAGGCCGCAGCCGCCCCAGAAGTGGCGCATCCATTAGATGCGCCAATCCTGGTGCTTCGCCCCAGCTCATCCCGTGCCCTGGTGCGGTGGCAAACGGGGTAATATATGGGGTTAATACCAGATGTGTAATGTCACCTGGCATCAAGCCCTGGGGTTGGTGAGGTCAGGCGTCTATCAGATACCCGACATCACCAACTCAGTCAGTAATAAAAAAAAATAGACAACAAACACATTTTTATTTGAAAAAACACTCCCCAATACATTCCCTTTTTAACCAATTTATTAGAAAGAAAAACAAATCCAGGTCTGGTGTAATCCAAGGGGTTGCCATGACGATCCACACCGTCCCAGTCAATGAAGAGCAGGATGTTCCCCATTGGCTGGGAGAGCAGTGCAGTGACCTGAGCTAACATCAATGGGTCAGCCCAGGTCACCTCAGGGGGATAACAAGTGCTGCTGTCAGCGAGGTACATTACCTGCGCTGATCTCCTGCACTGCTGACAGCACCTGTCACTGAGTTCAATGACCGCCGCCTTCACAGCCAAGTATCGCGAGAGGCCCGTGACGTCACCGCTAGTCAGTCTCAGGTCGGAAGCGAGAGAAGGTGATGTGACAAGCGGCGGCCATGGAGGACAGTGACAGCGCTGAGGTCGGGACTTCATCACCGCAGGTAAGCCAAGCGGGACCATGTGTGCAGAGTGCCAGGAGGACGTCAGTGTCGTGGACTGCATGGCTGGGGACGTGTGTTTGTGTGTGGGTGTGAGTGTGTGTACATGCCGCGTGCAGAAGGGGGCGGCGTGAGCTGAGCGGGGAAGTGTGGGCTTCCTGCACGTAACTAGGATAAACATCGGGTTACTAACCAAAGCGCTTTGCTTGGATACCCGATGTTTATCTTGGTTACCAGCTTCTGGCAGGCTGCCAGCAATGGCTCCTGCACGCTGTAGCTGTAAAAAGCCCTGCTTTTTGCTGCTAGAACTGTTCTCGAACGTATCTAGAACTATCGAGCTTTAGCAAAAAGCTTGAGTTCTAGTTCGATCTAGAACAGCCCCCAAAATCACTTGAGCCGCGAACTGGAGAACCTCGAACCGCGAACCGCGCTCAACTCTACTGATTATCAACCAGACACGTCGTCACAAATCGGTGTATCTCGCAGTAAACACAGCAGTATACATAAACAGTTAACCTTTTCGAAGTAAAGCTGCTCGTTTTTTTTTTTCCCTCTTTTTCACTCAAAAGACAGTTCTATACATTATCGTGACATTTCCTCTTTTCTGCCGCCGTTAACTGAGCAAAACACAGAACTTCCCGTTTCAGGCAGCCAGCCTGCTGCAAACACAGCGATTAGCACGATAACAGTTGTCAAAGTCTTAATTATTACCAGGTTCAGGAGCTAGGACTTAAGACAGGTCGTTTATCAAGTGTCTGGACTCTGGTAGCGGACACCTCACTCTTCCCCCGAAAAAAAATGTAACACAGAAGGCTAAGATAAGATAACACAGATTTTCTCACCTCCTTGGAGTTGCAATCTCCGGGCCTCTGTGGTCAAGGTAGAGTGAAGGTGATGTCACGGCTTTCCTCCGTCCGGACGTAGTGGTCCGCCCTAGCCCCGCGTTGGGACGCTAAAATGTTATAGCCTTAATTTAGGTTGATGCCATTCATATGATACGCATCTATCCCTTTAACACCTGTAATCCAAATTAGTAATTAAAGACCTTTATCGCATGTGATATATATATATCACTACACAAATCAAAGACAGACAGTCATGATCAATGCAGAAGTCCGATTTATTAGGAAGTTACAGGAGATAATATCTAAGCCCCTTGGCTGAGGGCCAGGGGTGCCTACTATAATCCTATTGGTTAAGTTGCAAAAGAGCTTACGTTGAGTAATATATATGTATGCATTTCATAAAGTTATATTAAGCTAACTCAGCATGTATTAAAATATAAGTATGTCTTATGATAGAGTGGAAAATCCCAATGTCTGAAATAGCCAGACATGGGCGTGTTGCATAGAAAAACAAGCGCCATTTTATTAGTCCAGATTTTCTGTTATATTCAATATGTATTAAATTCCATCCTTAACACAGTGACCTGGGAGTCAGGAGTGCTTACAGGGGTCTTCCCCATGCTGTTCCCATGTCATTTGAGCACTGTTCTTATACATTTGGGACATTTTTAGGCTTTCTACAGACCGCCGAGGGTGCCGCCGGAAAAATGCTTGAGTTTCCCACAGGTTAACATTGGGCTTGGTGTTCAGGTCGCGCACCCGAGCATTTCAATATGCTCGATCCGAGCATCGAGCACACGAGCATTTTACTGCTCGCTCATCCCTAATTACTAGGCAACTAATCCTGGAAGTACCAACTAAACACTCCTCCCTTGTTCACCATTTCATTACTTCAAATAAATCCTGGAATTTAAGATGTAATCCATGGAATCATAGACTCATAGAATAGAACCATTGCAAGGGACCTTAATGGCCATTGGGTCCGACCACCTGAGAGTGCAGGTTTTCCTAAATCATTCCAGCTACATGTTTATCCAGTTTCCACTTGAAAATTTCCATTAATGGAGAGCTTACTACCTCCCGTAGTAGCGTGTTCTACTCTCACTGTCAGAAAGTTTTTTCTAATATCTAATCTGTATTCTGTTCCTTTTGGTTTCATCCCATTGTTTCCTATATTTCCATGGGCTAATGAGAATATGGTAGTTCCCTTTGCACTGTGACTGCCTTTCAGATTTTTGTAAACTGCTACTAAGTCTTCTTTCAGCCTTCTCTTTTGCAAACTAAAATTTGGCGCACCCAAAATAGTACACAGTATTCCAGGTAAAGTCTGACCATGTTGAATCTGTGATATAGTATAATGTCCAAGTCACTTTCCTCTGTGCTATTGCTTAGTTCTTTTTCTCCCATACTATATATGATTTTTCAAAATTCCTTTACTCAGATGTAGAACTTTGCATTTATCCTTGTTAAACACTATACTGTTTGCCTTGGCCCATTATTTGAGTGTGACATCCATCGATTGCTATGGAGTTTCATTATGAAAAAGTTCTCAGAATAAAGCTCTACAGCTGTTTTTTAAATTATTTAAAAAATACTTGCCGACAGCTGAGGGTTGAAGCCCATAGCTGTTTCTTTTGCCTTTGCTGGTTATCAAAAATAGGTGGGAGCCCACATAATTTTTTTTTTAGTCTTTATTGTTCTCAGCAGCATACAGGCAACTTCCTCATGTAATAAAGGTGGTTAATTGGCTGCACTGCAGCTTTTCAGCAAGCTTCATTAACATACGAACACTATCTAAACATCGAACTCAAACACTGACTTTTTTTAAAAGTCTGTGTTCGAGTACAAGGCCCGGACGCCTAGTGTCTGGTATGAACCTCAAACTTTACAGTTCGGGATTGCTCATCCCTATGCACAGTGAATGGTATAAAAAAAATAAAAACAATTCTTGAACTGCTGTTGATTTGTTCATTCTTCCTCCCAAAGATCACAATGAGGCTCGGTTAACTTTTATCTTGGGCTTACGCTTACAAATAGGTTTCCATCTAATTCTAAATAAAAGGGATACTGACAAACCCCCAACAAAAAATTCACTCTAATGAGGCAGATGAAGTCACTTTTACTAATGATCCAGCAATGTCTGTCTTTTAAGGTGTGAACTTTATCATGATCAATTACAGTTTTGTGCACCACTGAAAAGACTGACACTGTGAAACAGAGGCTAAACGATTTTGTTGGAGTAACTTCACCTGCCTCAACAGTGAATGGATTCATCAGTATTTATTTCTGAATCACGAATTTTGTAGATTTAGATGGAAGACCTGATGTAAGTGATCAGCTTAGAGCACATGATAAATGTGAACTGATCAAAAAAGTTTTGAACCCCAAAATGCTACCAATTACAACTTCAACTTAACCCAAAAAATCAAGTCCTCATTCAGGTTTGTCATTTGTTAACAGAAATATTGGGGGTTTCCAAGGTACTAGTAGCACAAAAGCTATGAAAAAGCAACATGCTTCCCCCACCATCCCAACAGAAATAAAAAAAATCTGCGCTTTGAAATGCCCTCCTCCCTTGTGAACCCCATGGTGCCTAAACTGGAGTTAGCGTCCACATTTTTGGCATTACTGTAGCTACTATAGTCCACTTAATTTATGAGGTGTGCATCTCCAGAAGCATAAGTGGGGCACAATGTACAGAGCACTACAATATCTTGGGCATTACATTTGCATATTTGCATTTTCACTCTGCAACACCTATTGTTGCTTGTTTCCAGAAAACATCCATGGAGTAAAAATTGTCAGCAGGACAATGGCATCCATTGCCCACTTCCTCATTTTCCCAAAGTGCCCTTACACGGCAGGGAGGTATGGTCCAAGTAACACACAGAATGTGGCCTGGCATTTCGATTTTAAACATCAAGAGGTGGTTAAGTGACAGGATTGGGTTTCTTGCTCACACACCCCAGCCAGTACAGATAAGACACAACTATTAGACCCATTCTGGAGTCTTAATATTTAAAAAACTTTCACGCACACAACAGGACAATGGCATCAATTGCCCCCCCCCCCCCTCATTTCCCTATAGTGTCTTTGCACAGCAGTCAAGTATGGTCTATGCAACACACAGAATGTGGCTTGGCTTTTCCATTTTTAAAAGAGAGCATACAATGACAGTGCCTTCTGTAGTAGCAAATCCAGGCCAGGATAGAGGCCTAGAAACTTCTCGACAACCAGATTGAGAATGTGAGCCATGCAGGGCACATGTGTCATGTGGCCCATGTGTAAAGCCACCACCAGGTTTACACCGTTATCACACACGGCCTTCCCTGGCTCCAAGTTCAGCCTGAATAGTCGTATACAACGTTGCAACTGTGTGACTGTATTCTCCCATGTATGTTAACTTCAGCACTGCCTGATTGCGTTGAGCCCTGAGTGAGCTGTGCAGAGGTGGGGGGATTCTCTCTTTTGTTGGAATGCGTGTTTCATTAAGAGAGAGGTTCGAGGGGCAGGTAGAGGCCCTAGAGAAGGTAGAGGAAGCAAAAGCAGTGGAGGAAGCAGTAGAGCCAGAGGTTTGTCCCACAAGCCTTGGGGATTTCAAGATTTTGGAAGCAGCCCCTTCCCCGCCTGCCCCCGCAGCCACCAGAGTAATCCAGTTCCCAGTCAGTGAGATGTAACGCCCCTGGGCTATGCTTGCCTGTCCAGGTGTCAGTGGTGAAATGCACCCTGGGAGAAAGAATTTTTCAAGGAAAAGGTAATGTCCGACATGATGATGCAGCACAAGCACAGCTTTATTAGAGAAGTAATGGCAACTGGGCAACTGGCACTGGGAGACTGCGTCGGCCATCAGCTATTGGAAACCATCTGTATCCGCCAGGTGGAAAGGCAGCATTTTCGTGGCCAACAGATTGGATATGGTGAAGTTCAAGCTCTTAGCTTTGGCATGTGTGGAGGGAATAATATTTCCGTGACCAATATTGCGAGACTGAGGGATGGCTGCTGTGCTGAGAGAGGGCGGAGTAGGGTGTACAGAACAAACTGGTGGACTACGAGGGAGGTGCAGGCCGAGATATTATGGTATATTGCAAAACATGTGCTGTGCTCGGTGTGTGAGATTGTCAAAATCCACAGGCATGTCCACTTCCGTAAAAACTGACAGGCTCTCAATCACCCCAACTTTACAGTAGTTGGTAAACAAATAGAGGTTCTACAGGTAGAGACCTGGGTGAGAACAGTTTCAAGGGTGACGGAGGAGAAAAAAGCATTAAATGCAGTTGATGGAGCAACAGGTGGTTGGCTATGCCCACTATTCCACATTTTAGCACAGTAAGATTCCCAGACTACAGCATGTTGATTGATCACGTACCGGTTCATGCATGTAGTAGACAAATTATTTGTATATCTGAATTTGCTGAGTAATTTTTTCCAAAGTTTGCAAAGAACACTAGTTGGGTCATCTATTCCGGCACCCTTGCCACCCATGTGAAATGTAGACCTGCCACTGCTGCTGGACACAGCCAGAGTTGTAGCTGAGTATGCATTAGTTGCCCTGGTTGCATCACTCCATGTCTGTGCAGGAAGCACCTAATCTTTTTCCTCCTCCACCTGCACTGCTGAGCTACACAGCTGCATGCCTCTGGGTTCACACCAAGTGGGATCTACAACTTCATTGTGATTCTCTCTGTTGTCCCACTCCTTGCCCTGACAGTCACCCTCCTCTTCTTTCTGAACTGTCATCACAGAACAGTGTGCATGCACCTCAGGTATCTGAGTCTCATCTTAATCACCTCCACCCCAAAGGTTAAGAATAGTTTACAAGGGTGGGGATTCTGCTTGGACCCTACGTCGTCCAGGATTTAACTGACAAAGATTTTTGGCATCAAGTGCAGATGCTTTCCTCCTCTTGACTCTTGGAATCTTTGGAGCAGACCTCTGAGGCCCATGGGATTAAATTTGTGAACACTTCTGCAGACTCATTCATGTGTGGTTTCCTCACAATCAGTTTGCTGGTTGGAGATTTGTGACGTGGGCAGAAACAAGTGTAATTGGGGTGGCACCTCCTGAGGAATGAACTGTGTGTGATGTTGAGATGCAGAAAGTGGAGAAGAGGCCACTTGATGCAGTAGTTGCCATCCACTCAAGGACATGCTGTTTCTGGCCCTCATTTACAAGTTGAAGCGATGTGCAGCTGCCAAACAGAGTAAAGTAGCCCGTCCAGTAACAGAAGTTCTCATTTCTCTTGGGATAGGACGAGACAGTTTTTGCTCAGAAGAGCATTGATTAACATTAGAATGTCCCCCATGTACACTTCAAACACCCCACCTATTCCCTCTCCTACCACAACCTTGTGATTTACTCATGTTTTATGCACTCTTCTCCTTTGAACACAGGTGTTTCACAACCTTAGGCCCACACCTGTCAGACACCTAACACAAAAGTAAAATTCTGTATTTCTTGGCTGAGATACCAATATTGGAATGGCCCACAGAAGTACCAATACCTAGTTAGATGTTTCCCTGGAAAATTTTAGCAGGCACTAAAAAGTAGTAATACCTATTGAGATGGTTCATTGCAAAATTTTGGGCAGGCACTAAAAAGTAGCAATACCCAATGAGATGGTTCACTGGCAAAGTTTTAGCAGCCACTAAAAAGCAGCAATACCTATTGAGATGGTTCACTGCCAATATTTTTTAGGCACTAAAATACATATTGAGATAGTTCACTGGCAAGTTTTAGCAGCCTCTAAAAAGTAGCAATACATATTGAGATGGTTCACTGCCAGATTTTTTGCAGGCACTAAAAAGTACCAATACCTTTTAAAATACTTCACTGACTAATTTGTTACAGGCACTAAAAAGTACCAATACCTATTGAGAGGGTTCACTGGCAAATTTTTAGCAGCCACTAAAAAGTAGCAAAATTTATTTAGATTGTTCACTGGCAACTTTTTAGCTGGTACTCACAAGTAGCAATTCATATTTAGACCATGAAATGCCAGTTTGTGGCACACATCTTTCCTTAAACTGAATGTCCCTATTCTACACTATCACTATTCTATCCATCTCAACTACCTATGAATAAACCTCTAGCTAAACTAACTGTTTAGCAGCAGCAGTAAGAGCACCTTCCTTAAACTTTAACATTCACAAAATGACAGAGACGCCACATATCCTCATTTTATATGCAGACATTTGGGACTTTGGCAGCCAATCATACGTGCCCTTGTGTTTGAACCTTGTGGATGTTTGCTGCGCCATAATTGGCTGAAGGAACATCCTCAAGTAAAGTTAAAAAAAAAATGGCTTCTCCCGAGTTCCCTCCCCTCCACCCATTAAACCTATCCCACCATTCACTATACAGCACCACAGTCCTATCCAAAATCAAAACATGTCATTAGAAAAGCATTTTTTTAAAATGCGTTCAGTGATTGAACAAAACCAAACAATGCCAATAGTGTAGACTAGAGAAGTGCAGTGTAGGGAAAGGTGTGTGCCACAAATCGACATTTAATGATAGAAATAGGGATTGCTACTTGTGAGTGCCTGCTAAAGAGTTGCCAATAAAGGATCTAAATAGGTATTGCTACTTATTACTGCCTTCTCCAAAATAGCCAGTGAACCTCATTTCTAGGTATTATTAATTAATGCTGTCTGCTGTAAATTTGCTAATGAACTAGCTAAAAAGGTCTAGGCAATTTTCATTGCCTGCTGAAAATCACACAGTCAACCACATTACTATGGTATGGTTAGCTAGTACTGTAAATTTGCTAGTGAACTAGCTAAATAGATCTTATCTTATATCAGTTTTCATTGCCTGCTGAAAATTACGCAGAATTTCATTGCCTGCTGAAAATTATGCAGTCAACCACATTTATAGGTATTGTTAGTTTGTAGTGCCTGCTGTAAATTTGCTAGTGAACTAGCTAAATAAGCCTTGGCACTTTTCAGTGACTGCTCCAAAGTATGCAGTGAAACATATTTCTAGTAATTGGTACCTATTAGTGCCTTCACAATATTGCAAACTCAGGCAGGAAATTAATAATGTATCTTTTGTGTCAGCTGTCTGGCAGGTGTGGGTTGAAAAACATCTGTTTGAAAAGGGAAGGGTTCGTCAACCGGAAGTGGTAAATCACAATCAGGTTGTGTTCAAAGGGTGAATAGTCAGGGTGTTCGAGGTGTTCATGTAGGAAGTTCTGTTAGTCAAAGCTCTAGTGAGCAAACACTGACTCTTTCTATCCCAAGACAAATGAGAACAACTTCTGTTATTGGACAGCCTACTCCACTAGATTTTTTTGGCAGCCACACATTGCTTCAACTTTGAAATGAGCAGCATGTGCTAGAGTGGATGGCAAATGCTGCATCAAGTGACCTCTCCTCATCCAGCACCTCAACATCACACACAGTTCATTCCTCACGAGGTGCCACCTCAATTACACTTGTTTCCACCCGTCACAAATCTCCAATCGGCAAACTGACTGCGAGAACCACACATGGGCGAGTTGGCAGAGCTGTTCACAAATTCTATCCCATGGGCATCAGAGGTATGCTCAAAAGATCCCCAGACTCAAGAACAGGAAAGCATCTGCACCAATACCTAAAATCTTTGTCAGTTGGATCCTGGCCTGAAGTAGGGTCCAAGCAGATCTCGACCTTCATCAAATGACATTAACCAGTGGGCAAGGAGGTGATGACGATAAGACTCAGATACCTGAGATGCACGCATACAGTCCTGTGATGTCAGGTCAGGAAGAGGAACCGTGGGACAACATAGAGCATGACAATGAAGTTCTATATCCCCCTTGGTGTAAAACTAGAGGCACACAGATGAGTAGCTCAGCAAAAAAGGCTGAGGGAGAAGACAAGGATGTTACTTTGATGATTCCCACATAAGCACATAGTGATGCAACCATGAGATGCACTGCATCCTCAACCACAACTCTAGTTGTGGCCAGCAGTGGTCGAGGATCTGCAGTTTCTAGGAAGGGTTGCCTAGCCTGGCCCTTTTTGAGACCACAAAGGATGACCCAACTTTAGTTTTCTGCCAAAGTTGTAAATAACGAGTCTGTAGAGGCAAAAATTCAAATTCCTTGACTACTACATGGATGAACCGGCACATGTGCTACCAACATGCATTACTGTGGTACTGTTACAGCACTAAAATGCGGAATACCGGGCCTACCGAACCACCGACTCCCAATTGAACTGCGTCTCCTGCTTCATCCTCCTCCTGCATCGCAGACAAAACTATTTTCACACAGGTCTCCGACCACAGAGCCTCCACTTGTTTACTCACTACAGTCGAGGTGAGTGAGAACCCGTCATGTCAAATGGCAACCATTTAGTTCTTGAGCAGGACACTGGATGAAACTGTAATCCATCAGCATCCCGCAAATATGAAAATTTTCCACCCGGAAAAATGCAGAATTGCCCATGTGCACATGCTTTCAATGTCCTTAATGATAACCACTATTTCTGTCTAGTGAATTGTAAATAAAAGTCAAATACCTGTAAAACCCATTTCCTATAAATAAATAACAATATAATATCCTTCCACCAGCTGTTTTACATGACCTGATTATATTTTTTTTCATCTTTTTATAGTCTTTATGGATGAAGGAAATTATATGAACGATTCCTATGCACAAGTGCTCAATTGTTTCAGGCTTGGATAGTATGAGACTATTTGAAAAAGTACACTGTTGACTATCTTAAGCAGTACCATTGACAATGAATAGAATAGTGTAATGAAAGTGCTGCCACAAGTCCATTTTGATAGGGCACTCATGGGGAGTACCAGAAGCCAGATACCCAGTGATAAGCTGGTTATCACTTATATTGTTTATACAGTAGATGATCTCCTGTCAAGGTGGGGGTATCAGCTTCGGTAGCTTTCATGCACTAGTTCAGTATTTATATGAAGGTCAACGTGGTTTTTCTACTGTCTTTCATAAAGGACAATTTGACCACACACCTCTACTGTACAAGTTTCTGTCATATCCTGCTACTGGTAGAATCAATACTATAAACCAAAATCAGTGGTAATTAAGAGGAAGGTAATCAGACTGAAAGTAATTAATGAAAATGCCCTTTGTATTTTATAATGTCTCCAACACAAACTTGAAAATGAGTGTCTTGATAATAATTTACTGACAAGCAGTTGTTAATGTGAAAACATTTCAAATCTATGTGGACCTGAATGCTGATGATCTTATTAACTGTGTATGACTTGTTATTTTCACAATGTGCAATTAAATTAACAGTTTCCTTGTGTTTCATGAGCAGTTTCACACTTTTACCCTATTAGTCTATGAATTTAAATTGTCCCTTGGGGATTTTAAGTCGAGCGGAAAAGACATTTTACTATAGTGACAGATGAAACTTATCAATTTTCTGTATTTTATTTCATGAACACCTTTTTATTCATAGACAAGAAAAATTTCCTTTCACCTTGAAGAAGCCTTAATTGAATTTTGCTGTTCAAGTCACCCAGCACTTTACTACTGAGCTGGTGAATAATTTAAACTCTCAAAAATCTTAAATGCAGCCTCAGGAAATAAAAAAAATCTAAAAAAAAGTGTTTAATATATTTTATGCTTCACTTAAGATTGTACAAAAGTATGTTTATACCTCAGTGTTAATAGTTTCCATTTGTAGATTTTGAGACCCATTGCTTATCAGGCACTAACTTAAAGGGAACCTGTCACTTCCAGATTTGCTATTTACCTACAGATATAGTGATAATCTGCAGGAAATATAGTGTTTAATTCCTGATTATGGCACAAACACATCAGCGGTATTCTGCCGCACTGCCGGATCCGGCATAAGGGCAATACAGTATAATACAGTTCACAGACAGTGCGGCAAGCCCTGGTCACATGCTGTCACATGCTCCGGTCACATGACCACATGTGCCCGGAGCTTGCCAGTGAACGTTAATGTACTGTACTGTCCTTGTGCCGGATCTGCGAGTGCGGCAGGAAAACACTGATGTGAAACCAGCGTAAGCCAGCTTTCTGGATCAACAACTACAAGAACAAACTCTGGTACAGGGAGAGCTTAAAGTAACCCTCATTTCACACTAAAGGGGGCTTTACACACTGCGACATTGCTAGCGATTGCTAGCGATGTCGCAAGCGATAGCACCCATCCTCGTCATTCGTGCGATATGTGGTGATCGCTGCCGTAGCGAACAATATGGCTACGGCAGCGTCACACGGACACACCTGTTCAGCGACATCGCTATTGCTGCCAAACAATCCCTCCTTCAAGGGGGAGGTGCGTTCGGCGTCACAACAACATCACAGCGGTGTCACAAAACAGCCGCCCAATAGAAGAGGAGGGTAGGAGATGAGCAGCCGGAACATGCCGCCCACCTCCTTCCTTCCTCCTTTCCGGTGGACGCAGGTAGGATGATGTTCGTCATTTCTGCAGGTGTCACACGCAGCAATGGAATGACGAACAACCAGCGGCATGCACCACCAACTATTTTATGAAAAGGAGCGACGTCTCAACGAACAACGATTTTTGACGGTTTTGCAATTGTTGATTGTCGCTCCTTTTAGTCACACACAATGATATCGCTAACGGCGTCGGATATGCGTCACGAACACCGTGACCCCAATGATATATTGTTAGTGATATCGTTGTATGTAAGGTACCCTTTAGACTGAGACCACACTGGGACTACTGTGAGTCCTCGCATGACACTTGGCTAACACTCGCAGCACAATGGGAGCCGAGTGTCATGTGAGTATCATGCAACTGTGGTCCGATTGTGTGATCAGACCATGGTTGCGGTGGGGAGGGCCGGCACTGCAGAGGAGAGGGAGGGATTTATCTCCCTATATCCTCCATTGCCGGCTAATGCCAGAATCGCACTACTCTCGCGTTACACCGGTGTAACGCGAGAGTAATGCAGTGTTTCTCTTGCCCCATAGCCTTGAAAGGGTGTGAGTGAAACAAGCTCACTTTGGACTCGCAGCATGCTGCAACTGTTTTATCAAGCCGATTAGGGCTGAGAAAAAAATCACTCATGGGCGCTGGCCCATAGATTAATATTAGTTCGAGTGGAAGGCGATTCTTTATCACCTTCCACTTGCTCCGTATTACTTGCCATGTATGCTATGCTTAAACGTAGCTGTGGTATCTCCCCTGAACTTTGAAGGACAGCCTGCTTTGGACACTTCTACTACACACATATGCTGCAGAGAATGAGTACCCATATATTTGCAGGTAAAAAGAATTTATGGATGCAAAAGGTTCCCTTTAAATAAGATAGATAGATAGATAGATAGTATAATGATGCAGTATCATGGATAGACTGTGCTCAAGCCTACACTTAGCAGGTGCTAAGTGAATCCTCGTTAACCCTTCTACAGGGATCTGTACTTATACTGGTCGCACACTACTTGTTATATGTTCACAATGTGGCTGCTGGCTGGTGGAGATAGCTGGCAGAGAATAGTTGTGATGATAGCTAGATTAAATGTAGGAGATCAAGGATAGGAACAGAATCAAAAGACAATTCTGTGAGAGGGAAATGCGAGCTAAGGTTAGGAAGTAATAACTGGGAGATTCAAGGTACAGAAGTAAAGAAAGTAGGAGACCAGTATTGGTAACAACCTATAACTAGCAGCTCGCAACATGCTACTGGGGAGTTTAATAAGGTGTGGCTCCAAACAAGGCTCTCTACAGAGAGCTGATTAATATTGCGCCATCTGTTTTAAGATATGTTTCCATGGATGTGCAGAACCATCAGTCACAGCGTAACTAATGTTAAACAGCACTGTGCATGTGTACTCTAGCTCAGTCCTAAGTGCAAGTGCATTAACATTTTGCAACATAAACAGAGGTTAAAAGAGAGGATTTAGAAATGGACATAACAGATAGATAGGAAAGAGACTTATAGATTAATAGATTAAAAAACTGTCTAGGCCCTCCTAACAAAAAATAGCAAGTGTGAACAAGTGCAACCTGATATGACTGCATAATATACAAACTAAAGACTACAGCTCTCTTTGAGCACCAATATGAATGCAAATATTGATTATATCAAATTTGGACTGCATTACTGCTATAGTAAATATAATTATAAAAAGAAGGTGATTAGCACACAAATAAGCCAATTCATGTGAGCCTACCAGACATGAAAAGTCATCTAATTATTTGATTGGACCATAAACTTAATATTTATCAAATATGCCTGTTCTGGGCCAAAGGCCTACAAGTTTAAAGGGCAGGTAGGATCCAGACCAGCACTAATTAAAACCAGCTTTAGGCTGATGGGAAGAATGCTCAGCCAAATAAGAAGGCAGCCACCACTTCTAACACTATTCTAGAGAAAAAAACTTTGAAACACCTATGAACAAAAAGATGCACCTATTTTGATAGGTCTGCACTCATGAATTGGCCAGTTTTTGCAGTCAGAACCTTAATTTTATAAGTATTCTGTAGCAATAATGCAAACCATATTTCATATATTCAATGTTTGCTTACAACTTAGCACATACAGAGTGATACTGCATTTTCTGTTAAGAAATTGATAGATCAATAGCTGTGCTATAGATTTACAGACTGATAGATTTTTAAAGAGGTTTTTTACCTCTGGACAAATTTTTCGGGGTGATGCAGGGAGGGGTTAGTCATTGCTCCTCTACACTTTGATTGACAGCATACTCACACATATGCAGCAGAGAAGGATTATGACCTAAATCTGCAGGTAAACTGTATTTCTTTATGTGTGACGTTTGTCTTTAACCCCTTCACGACATCCACCGTACATGTACGGCACATGTTGGAAGAGGTTGTAAGCAGCAACAAGAAATAGCTGTGTTACAGCCAGGACCTGCTGCCAACAATCATGTATGGAGTGGAGTTCCACCCGCAATTGCTAACCTGTTAAACTTTGACAGCAGAATATAGCACGTGTCAGCACAGGGGCTCACCATTTCCAACTTCAATCGGCACACCTTTGACGTGACTGCAGGTCAACGATAGAGATGAGTAAACTTTTTAGAAAAAGGTTCACAAATCTCAAATTCGGCATGAACCTTGGCTCGTTTGGGTTGGGATTGGAAACACAAACACTTTTTCAAAAATCGGCAAAGTTTGTCTGTGTTCGGTAACTGTTGGTGTCTACACTATTGCAGAAACCATCTACTTCCGACCCCATCACAGCCAAGTCAAGTATTGGCATGGCTGTGATTGGCCAGGGAAATTACCGTAAACAAAACAAGAAGATAAATGGTTAAAGCAGGACATACTCCCAGAGGTTTCAATACTACTTCCATGTACTCTCATTAACCTTCATACATATTAACTGCTTCCCCGCCCACCGACAGTCCCGACGTCTATGATTGCTTGCAATCCGATAACTCCTCTCACCCTGTGTGAGAGCATCTGTGCTTGATAGGAATCACAAATACTGTCTGTATACCTATAGTGTAAAAATAAATAAATAAATAGTCATACGGTCCCCCAATATTAGGATACCCAGCACAGCTAAAGCATACAGCTACAGGCTGCAGCCCCCAGCCATGAGCTTATCTTGGCTTTGTATCAAAATATGAGGGATCCTATGCAGTTTTTTTTTAAATTACTTAAATAAATAATTTTTAAAACATGCCATTCAATCCCCCCTTAATTTTGATACCAATATAAAGCCCGACGGCTTGGGGCTGGCATTCTCAGCCTGGGGAGGCTCATGGTTATTGCCCCCAAGCCTAAAAGTAGCAGCCTTCAGCCACCCAGACTTTACCCAGCTCATTCCGATTGCCCTGGCGCTGTGGCAGTTGGGGTAACATAAAGCAGCTCACAGCTGCCACTAAGCCCTAGATTAGTAATGGCAGGCATCTGAGACCCCGCCAATACTAATCTGTAAGTGAAAAGAAATAAACACAAACACTAAAAAAATGCTTTATTTAAAATAATCTCCAAAAAAAATCCCACCCTCTTTGTTAATTTTATTAACCTCAAACACCCAGTTCCGACGTGACACACCTGAGGTCTATGATTGAAACTCTGCTACATACTAGTCAAAGCACATGGGAACATAACATGACCCCACGCTGTGACTTCAGGCGCAGACTGACTAAGCCGCAGCTGTGAGTGGTGATGTCACTCAGTTTATCTGTATTCACAGCTGGAGGTTCCCACCTCAGGTGAACTCATTCAGTTCAATGAGACTTGCCTGTCCTATCAGAAAACTGTAGGGTTTCCTGCCAGGAGATGCCTATTTGATGCTGAAAATTATATACCAAATTCCTGCACCAAATCTTCTGGCACTAAACTGCATCTACATACGATGCAGTTTTGATGCAAAAGTGATGCATGTTATTTTGCCAGTAGATGCAGATTTTGAGCAGGAATTTGGTACATAAATTTCAGCAACAAATCTGTATTTCTTGGCAAAAAGAAACACACAAATAAGGGTTTGACTGTGTTTCAGTGCAGTTTTCTACCAGGAGTTACAAATTTGTTGCAGAAATCTGGTGCGGACATTTCAGCAAGAAAATGGCCTCTCCTGGCAGAAAACCGCACCGAAGTGGAATCAAAACTGTTTTTGTGTGTTTTCTTGACAAGAGATGCAGATTTGGTTCTGAAATTTATACACCATATTTCCACACCAAATCTGCATCTACTGGCAAAAAAAATTCATCAATTTCGCACCAAAACAGCATCGCATTTTTTGACAGAAGATGCAGATTTGGTAAAAATATGGTATAAATTTCAGCACCAAATTGCATCTCTTGGCAAAACCTCCCACAGTTTTCTACCAGGAGATAAAGGTCTTATTGATCTCAATTCACTTCAGGTGAGGTCAATGAGTTCAATCAGTTCACCTGAGGTGAGTTTTCCTGTGGTTACAGGTGGAGTACCTTGGGAACCTCCAGCTGTGACTGCACATAAACTCAGTGACATCACCGCTCACAGCTGCATCTCAGTCACTCTCTGCCTGATAAATATTAACGGGAGTTTACACCTTAGAGCAAACTGTTGGCGACACTGTTAAGATTTGGCTCTGCTAGCCAATTTGATTGACAACTATATTCTCATCCTATTTTTTCAATCAATATTCTACTGGGAGAACTAGATGAGAAAATAGTGGGTGCATGACCAGTCTAAACTAAATCACTTGCAATCACATAATTTAGTGAGAGAAGCAGATGAGAAACTATTTGACAAGTGAACACTGCTCAAACTGGCTAGCAGAGCCAAATCCAAAAAATTTTAAAGATTGTCGTTTTTTCAATTTTTTCAATAACTGGTCTAAACTAAATAATTCATGACATATACATTCTCTTTTAAAATGGAAATGTAACAAAAAAAACTTCAATCACATAATCAAAACCAACAACGAACGCCTTCACCAGTTTTGAAATATAGTATTTCATCAGTGTAGAGTATGAGATAAATGTGACACAAGCTAATCTCTATCGTCCACAATTTATGTAGTGAAAAATACAGTTACATTACACTGACATACTGTATGCAGAATAGAATGATTGGTGACTCAATTACAAAGTGTGTATGGAATATTGCCTCAAGAAAATATGAATGCATCAGAACTCAATTAAAAAAATGAATATTAAAAATAGCTTTCAAATCTTGTGACACTTCTGCAGTCAGATATAAGACGTTAAGAATACAATATCATATATGAAATATGTGAGGCAATTTGATAGGCAAATTGTAGTAAAGATAACATGACGTGCTCCAATGATTACAAGATGTTTTTTGTGTATTCCCCATACCTCAGCAAGTAGTGTAAACATAAAGTTTTTTCTAAGAGTCATATAAGGTAAACTTATCATTGACATATTTGCCACAAATTTTTGAGGTACATGTACATGCGCTATTCTGATAAATGTGACATGAACAGCACATATTTGATAGCCTTATCCCCTTTTCGCCATGGCCATTTTACATTATTTTGTTTTCGTTTTTCCTCCCTTTCTTCCAAGAGACATAATTTTTTCATTTTTCCTTCAACATACAGTAGGCACATGAGGGCCTTTTTATGTGGGACATGTTGTACTTTTGAATGACACCATTTATTTTACCAAGTGCACTAGAAAACGGGAACAAAAAAAATCCAAGTGTGAAAGCATTGCAAAAAAAGTGCTATCTACAGTTTATTTATTTATTTATTACTTTTTTTATTTACCATGTTCACTATATGGTAAAACTTACCGTATTTTTCGGACTATAAGACGCACCGGACTATAAGACGCACCCTAGTTTTAGAGGAGGAAAATGGGAAAATAAAACTTTAAGCAAAAAATGTGGTCATGACACACTGTTATGGGGCGAGGATCTGCTGCTGACACTGTTATGGGGGTAATGTCCCCAAATTCTCTACTAAGGTACCCCATCCTGGTAATGATCCTTCTGCCTTGTATATGATCCTGCTATAAACCCCCATCCAGCCTGTTCACATACCCCCCCCATCCAGCCTGTTCACATACCCCCCCATCCAGCCTGTTCACATACCCCCCCATCCAGCCTGTTCACATACCGCCCCCCCATCCAGCCTGTTCACATCCCGCCCCCCCATCCAGCCTGTTCACATCCCCCCCCATCCAGCCTGTTCACATCCCCCCCCATCCAGCCTGTTCACATCCCCCCCCAATCCAGCCTGTTCACATACCCCCCCCATCCAGCCTGTTCACATCCCCCCCCATCCAGCCTGTTCACATCCCCCCCCATCCAGCCTGTTCACATCCCCCCCCATCCATCCTGCTCATATACTCCCATCCTGCTGTATGCCTTCATCGTGCTCATATACCATCCTGGTATATGGCCTGTATCCTATAGCACAGAGAAAAAAATAAACGTTTATACTCACCTTTTCCTCACTCCCTGCAGCACCGATCACATCTTCCTCTCTGGCACGCTGATCTGTGTGTGTGGAGCCGTTCCCCTGCTGCATCGCAATGTCTTCCTGTCTGTGCCGATCAGCTGACCGGCTCAGCACAGATCAGCTGACCGGCACAAACAGGAAGACGCGATGCTGCAGGGGGGCGGCTCCACACACGGGGACGGGTGAGTGTAGTGATTCACTGCACCCCGCGCTGGTAATGACGCGCGGGGGGCAGTGAATACAGCCGCATGATCACTCCAGGCTGTAATTGCCAGGGGTGATCATGCGGCCGGCTCTTTGCTATGCGCGCGTCCCCGCTCGTCCTCCCGTCCACCTGTCAGCGCCGGCTTCAGCGCTGAGAGATGGGCGGGAGGATGGGCGTGCATATGTAATGAGCGGGCACACGTGGTCACGAGCAGGCTGCTATAGTAGCCTGCTCGTGTCCCCGATGACCCGCTCCACCACAGCACCCTCGTTCCCGGCCGCAGCCCTATAGTCAGACCATAAGACGCACCCCCAACTTTCCCCCAACATTTGGGGGAAAAAAAGTGCGTCTTATGGTCCGAAAAATACGGTATCTGGCAATAGGATTCTCTAGGTGAGTATGAATACACAGATACTAAACAGGTTCAAAATTTTAGAAAGTTAAAAGAAACAAAAAGTTTCCTTTTGTTGCCATTTTCCAAGACCCGTAACGTTTTTAATTTTGAGCTCTGGGGCTGTGTGATGCCTTACTTTCTGTACCCTGAGCTACCATTTTTACTCATACCATTTTGGGGTGATGCAATGTTTTGATCGCCTCATATTGAATCTTATTGCAATATTCAAAAAATATAATTCTGGCATTTGGATTTTTTTTTCATTACCCTGTTTACCGATCTTGTTAATATCTTTTAGATTTGATAGATCGGACATTTATGAACTCAGAAATATCAAATATGTGTATTTTTTTTCTTTGTTTTATTTTCAATGAGGCAAAAAAAGGTGACTTGAAGTTTTTGTGTTTTTTTAAACTTTTTTTCACTTTTTCATCGTAGTTACTAGTCCTCTAAGGGGACTTGAAGCTGCATGCTATACAGAGCAATGCATCAACACTGCTCTGTACCATAGAAATCATCATCTGCTATGAATGCCAGATCGCAATGACAGACATAGGGATTATCAACTGATCCTCAGCTGCCAGGACAACCCATTGGCATCCCATGATCACATCACGGGCATACCGATGGGAGCAGGAAATGATGAACTCCCCCGCGGTGCGCGTTAAATCACACGATCAGAGATTGACAGCAGAATTTAGCTAGTTAAAATCCATGGGCAGATTTCTGACTGTTAGAGGCATTTGATGGCTGATTAAATCAGCTATCATGTGCAGGGAAAGATGCAAACTTGTTGTCAAAGCAAGAGACACATCTTGAGATGGGGGGACTTGCAGATGTTTGGATTCAGCTGGTCTTGAAAAAAAAACAGTCTGGTTCAGGACCAGACTTGAATGCGAACTTGAACCTGAACCCCATGTTAGCCTATGGGAACCAAAACTGTGCAGTAAAATAGTATTAGTAAGCACTAGGGGGCTGCAAAAGGAATCAAAATAAGGATTAAAGCAGGACATTTATACTTACCGAGTTTCCATGTGACTGTCATATTGCTTTTAAGTCTGCTCATTAAACCTTATGAATATGCACTTTCCCCTGCCCACCCTCTGTGACAGCATCTGTGATTGGTTGCAATCATGTTGGCATGTGATTGGCTGTCCTCAAACTAGCTGTCTGGGTCCCTGGAGTGGAGTGTAAATATAAATAAATTCTTAGAAAACAAGGCATAGGGTCCCCCGTAATTTGATATCCAGCACAGATAAAGCAGACAGATGGAGGCTGCAGCCCCCAGCTTTGGCTTGGCTTGGCTTGGCTGTGTATCAAAATATGAGGGACCCCATGCAGTTTTTTTAAAATTATTTAAATAAATAATAAAAACAGCGTGGCGTCCCCCCAATTTTGATACCCAGCCAAGAAAAGGAAAAGAGCTGGGGGCTGGCATTCTCGGGCTAAGGAGGTCCATGGTTATTGAGCCCTCCCCAGCCTAAAAATGGCAGCCTGCAGCTGCCCCAGAATCAGCACACACATTAAATGTGAAAATCTTGCCACTTTACCTGCCTCAACCCAATTGCCCTGGTGTGGTGGCAATTAGAGTAGTATAAAGGGATAATAACAGCTGTTGGTTGTCAAAAAAATCATAGCTGTCATCAAGCCCAAGTTTAATAATGGGAAAGGGGTGTATGAGAACCCTCAATACTAATTGTGTAAGTAAAAATAAATAAACTTAAAACAGAGAAAAATCCTTTTCTTAAAAAAAACAAAACACCATCTTTTTCCAATTTATTAACCCCCAAAACATAATTGCAGGTCCAACGTAATCCACACCACAATGTCCCATGATGATCCCAACTCTGCTGCTTCCTGAGGTTGCAGTGCGTAGTCACATTGAAAACGTGACCAATCACTGTGGCCACTGGGACACAATGATGGAGCTACAGCTGTGAGTGGTGACATCAGTGAGTTCACATGAGATCACAGCTGGTGGTTCCCATGGTACCACAGCTGTGACCTCAGGCAAACACAATGGACTCAGTAAACTGACCTCAGGTGAACTCTATGAATTCAGCTGAGGCAACTTCAATGAACACAATGCCGGATTACCGGCTTAGGCGGCTATGTGCATAGAATGAGTATTTAGTTCCAGAAAATCTGCATCTCCTGTCAGAAAAATGCACCAAAAACAATGCAGATTTGATGTTTTTCTTCTAGGAGATGCAGATTTAATGTAGAAATTTGTTGTAGAAATTTGCACCAAATCTACCTCTCCTGGCAAAAAAACGCACCAAAAACGCAATGCAGTTTTGACGCATTTTTCTGCCAGGAGATGCATATTTCTGCACCAAATTTCTGCAACAAATCTGCAACTCCTGGAAGAAAACTGCATCAAACAATGCCATTCAGTTTCAACACATTTTTCTGTCAAGAGATGAAGATTTGGTAAAGAATAGGGATGAGTGAATGTATTCGCCACTATTCGGTATCCGATGGATAATAGGGTATCCGAGGTATCCGCTATCTGACGACTAATATGGTATTTGCTCCGGTACTTTCATTTTCATTTCTGGACTTCCTGGCACCTTATTCCAGCCAATGAACACATCTGACATTGCTTGCCCTCACAGTAATGCCGCAGCCGTCTTTGTTGTGGTGTTACTGTGATTGGCTTGGTCGCACAGCGTCATATGGGCTAAATAAGCCAGCGGCCATTATGGTCAGTTAGTCTCTCCCTCTCTATTTCTTACTCACCGATCACGGGCACGGCGCTGCACGGCTGTCACACTGTGGCGGGTTCTACAGCTTTTGAAAATGCCGGCCGCACATTAATCAATCTCGTATTCCCTGCTTCCCCCGCCCACCGGCGCCTATGATTGGCTGCCGTCAGACACACCTCCATGCTGAGTGACAGCTGTCTTACTGCAACCATTCAAAGCCGCCGGCAGGCGGGTCTATATCATGTAGTAAAATAAATAAATAAATAATGTAAAACAACGACGTGCGGTCCCCCCCCAAATGATATCCAGCCAAGGTGAGCACACAACAGTGAGCCGGTATTCTCAGGCTGGGGAGGGCAAGGGCCATGGTTACGCCCCCCCCTCTCACAGCCGAGAATATCAGCCCGCTGCTGCCCCGAGAATGTCACATCCATTAGATGCGACAGTCCTGGCGTGTCACCGGGCCTTCCTGATTGCCATGACTATCAGGGTAATATAAGGAGTTAATGGCAGCGCATAGCTGCCACTAAATCCAAGATTAGTAAAAGCAACGTCTATGACACGCCATCACTAATCTGTAAGTAAAGTAAATAAACACAACCCCGAAAAATCCTTTATTTGAAATAAAACACCAAAAAGCCCCTCATTCACCACTTTATTAAGCCCCCAAATATCCAGGTCCGGCGTAATCCACACTTGGCGATGTCTGAGAGTGAGTGCTCAATGTAGCCTTATTCTGTGAACTGCTCCGATTTTAGAGGTGTGTCCCGCGGCTCACAGCTGATGTCCGGCTCCTCCCCTCAGTGAATAATTAAATTAAATTATAATTATAAATAAATAATAATTATAATTATAAATAAAGTACATTAAATTAAATTCGTTACCAGGACAGCCGGGACTCGAACTATTGAACTAATTCTCCTTAGGCAGCAGCTCTACCCATTCAGCCACTGCCTGTATGAAAAGCATAACAGAGAAATTTGTAGAAAAGGGTTTCTATACCGCGCCAAAGATCACAAGTCTAGATCTCAGATTAATGTGGCTTTATTGTATCATAGGTCTACGCGTTTCAGGAGCTCTGCCCCCTTCCTCAGGACCATAGAAAGGACAACATCAAATCTACCGTAGTAGACACATGTATACATTAAATAGACCAAGTGACGTCAGAGACCCGCCCAGTATGGAAAAAAACGGGCGGGAAAGGGTGCATCGTGATCAATACATGACGCAATACAATAAAAATACAGTGAAACAAAAAAACATGACACACTGTTCAATAATGATAACCCAATCACTGATTGAACATAATAAATCAAGAAAAATTTAAAAAATATATATATATTCCCAATATAATAGTCTGTAAAGAAACGAAAAAGTAAATGTGCAAACGTATATATACTACATGTCCTTCACATCGGGATCCCCCAGTCGTATTTACTAGATCCATAGATTGATAAACCTCAGAAGGTGTCTAGAACTTAAGAAGGACAGTACGTATATGGCCATGAGTGAGTAAGGCTTCAGAATGCAGGGACTTTAGCTTGCTTATCCACAGGAGATGTGATGGTCAGAGCCGTGTAAAGGAACCAACAAAAGAACCACCAATGACAAGTGTGCATTTATCATTATTGTCCCATAAAGGCTGCATGGTACACATCCATGAGTAATCCAAGATGACCAAAGTGTTTCATAAACTAGTAATATATAACGCAATCCACCTATACCGGCGTGATAAGAAAAGTGCAGATATCAGTCTGTGAACAAATATATATAATATATAGGTGCTTGTGCATAGGGAAAAAAACTCAACCCCGTGTGAGTATCATAGATGGTACAGAAATCGCTCCCGACTCTCATCAGGAGTGAGAGTTCAAAGGAGTTCAATACCGTGGGAAAAAACCCAACCGCGGCTGCGCAAGCAGTGAGTGTCAGAGGAGAGAGGTGAACAGAGTTCATACCCGTGGGAAAAAAATGTGTACGCATGCGTCACCCACCGCATAACACAGGGTCTGACATGCAATAGAACAAGCGGGTAGAAGGAATCAGAGAGATGGGTAGTGCTGGAAAATAAAATTATTAAGGATCACTAAATTGATATACAACGGGCCATGTGAAAAAAGAAAGCAGAAAGGAAAAGACACCCTAACTGAGGGGAGATTCTGTCAGTGTGTCAAAAAGTTTAAATAATACCCTGTGAAAAAAGTGAAGAAAGAAAGGGATGGGAAGAAGCCTAATGAAAGGATATGCTTACAAAGAACATAGAATCGCAAACATTATTTAGTATACAATTGACAATTCAGGCGAATGGGGAGAAAAGAAGAACTTTTTTTCCCTTTTCTCCACCCCAAACCCCATATACACGTATACATACTAATAATTTCTAAAAATATATAATATGTATTTTAATAGCTGCTGGTAGTCGTACCGCCACCTAATCGAGGTTAAAAAACAAACAAGCAACATATAATCTGGCCTTTTATTACCACCTGCATAAAATTCACAAAAGCCTATATAATCCTCCTGGGAGACCCATTATATCTGGGATTGGGTCCCTGACAGAGAACCTGGCAGCATATATAGATGTCATTATGAGAGTGCATGTTATAAACCTCAGGAGTTTTCTCAGGGACTCCACTCATTTGATCAATATCCTTAGGGATATAAAATGGAAGGATTCATTTCTGTTCGTAACCCTTGATATAGCCTCAAAATACACAAACATTTTACATCCGTTAGGACTTGAATGTTTTATGAAGTTTTTAGATATGGATGACAGGTTGCCTTCATCACAAAAGAATTTCATCTTGGAAGGGATGAGGTTTATACTGAAAAACAATTTTTTCACTTTTCAGGACACCCTGTACCATCAGTGCTGCGGAGTTGCAATGGACTCAAAGGTATCGCCCACATTCGCCAATTTGGTCATGGGAATGTTCGAATTACTTTATATCTATTCCTCTGAACATCTCAAGCATGTGGTTGTCTATAAGAGATACATAGACGATCTTTTCATGATCTGGGACATCAGTGAAAACAACTTCCATATCTTCATAGAGAGTATACACAAAAATAATTGGGGCTTGAAATTTTCCCCTACCATTGGTGTAGAGTCTATTGAGTTTTTGGACCTCACCATATCACACATTGATGGGGTTATTTTCACAAAAACATTTTTCAAACCGGTGGATTCCAATGGTTATATAGATTTCACTAGCAGCCATTATGATAAATGATTGCTTAATATACCTAGGAACCAATTTCAGAGAATTAGGAAAAACTGCACACTTGACAAAGACTTTAATGATCAGGCCCTGATACTCAGAGAGAGATTCAGGGAGAAAAAATACCCTATGGCCACCATCAAAAAGGCTTATCAGACCAACAGGAATCTCAAACAGTTGGATCTGATCAACACAAATGATAACGGTATTACTGAGCCACAAGGTACCCCGGGTGGAGGTTTTTCTTCCAACTTTTTTACTACTTATAGTAGTGATGGAAATCTAATTAAAAGTATCCTAAAAAAGCATTGGGCCATACTGCATAACGATCCGTATCTGAAATATATGTTACCCTACAACCCTTGGGTCACATATCGTAGGGCGTCCACCCTTAAAAATCAGTTAGCCCCTAGTAGGCTCAGAAACATTGATAGCCCCACCATCAGTAATAAAACTTTAGGAGCTTATAAATGCTACACCAAAAATTGTATATGTTGTAGGAACATCCAACATGGAAGGTTGAATTTTGGGTTGGCTCCTGGAGGAATGGAGTTTTTGATAAAAGGACATCTTACCTGTCAATCAGACTTTGTGATTTATCTCATTGAATGTGATTGTGCTAAACGTTATGTGGGAAGAACCACCCAGGCTCTGCATAACAGGGTGAATTCCCACAGGCATAATATCAAGGTGGGGTTCATGCTACATGGCCTGTCCCGACATGTGACCCTATATCATGCTAAGAAAATCAGACTGAGGGTAACCCCTATCGAACAGATACCCCCACATGTACCTAATAGGATAGAGGTCTTGAACAGAAAGGAAACGTATTGGATATATAAGCTCAACACTTTGAAACCTCAGGGCCTCAATGAGGTAACAGACTTATTCCATTAAACTACTCCCTTCCTTTGATTGCTTTTCGCCTACACAAGGGTTCATATGAATAATGCTCATTTGCAGCAGTTCTCGCCCGGGGTGTTTTTATAATTCTAATCTCTTAATCCAAATTTTATCATGTTCATTTGATAAACATTTTATGGTTTTATGTCCTTTTATTGCGGGTTTTATCTCTATATAGTATATATAGTTTCCAATAGTTGAAGTTTAGGATACCAATAACACTTTTATAATTTTATGTTTAGATTATATGTTGCTTGTTTGTTTTTTAACCTCGATTAGGTGGTGGTACGACCACCAGCAGCTATTAAAATACATATTATATATTTTTAGAAATTATTAGTATGTATACGTGTATATGGGGTTTGGGGTGGAGAAAAGGGAAAAAAGTTCTTCTTTTCTCCCCATTCGCCTGAATTGTCAATTGTATACTAAATAATGTTTGCGGTTCTATGTTCTTTGTAGGCATATCCTTTCATTGGGCTTCTTCCCATCCCTTTCTTTCTTCACTTTTTTTCACAGGGTATTATTTAAACTTTTTGACACACTGACAGAATCTCCCCTCAGTTAGGGTGTCTTTTCCTTTCTGCTTTCTTTTTTCACATGGCCTGTTGTATATCAATTTAGTGATCCTTAATAATTTTATTTTCCAGCACTACCCGTCTCTCTGATTCCTTCTACCCGTTTGTTCTATTGCATGTCAGACCCTGTGTTATGCGGCGGGTGACGCATGCGTACACATTTTTTTCCCACGGGTATGAACTCTGTTCACCTCTCTCCTCTGACACTCGCTGCTTGCGCAGCCGCGGTTGGGTTTTTTCCCACGGTATTGAACTCCTTTGAACTCTCACTCCTGATGAGAGTCGGGAGCGATTTCTGTACCATCTATGATACACGGAGTTGAGTTTTTTTCCCTATGCACAAGCACCTATATATTATATATATTTGTTCCCAAACTGATATCTGCACTTTTCTTATCACGCCGGTATAGGTGGATTGCGTTATATATTACTAGTTTATGAAACACTTTGGTCATCTTGGATTACTCATGGATGTGTACCATGCAGCCTTTATGGGACAATAATGATAAATGCACACTTGTCATTGGTGGTTCTTTTGTTGGTTCCTTCACACGGCTCTGCCCATCACATCTCCTGTGGATAAGTGGGCTAGAGCCCCCGCATTCTGAAGCCTTACTCACTCACGGCCATATACGTACTGTCCTTCTTGAGTTCTAGATACCTTCTGAGGTTTATCAATCTATGGATCTAGTAAATACGACTGGGGGATCCCGATGTGAAGGACGTGTAGTATATATACGTTTGCACATTTACTTTTTCGTTTCTTTACAGACTATTATACTGGGAATATATATATATTTTTTAAATTTTTCTTGATTTATTATGTTCAATCAGTGATTGGGTTATCATTATTGAACAGTGTGTCATGTTTTTTTGTTTCACTGTATTTTTATTGTATTGCGTCATGTATTGATCACGATGCACCCTTTCCCGCCCGTTTTTTTCCATACTGGGCGGGTCTCTGACGTCACTTGGTCTATTTAATGTATACATGTGTCTACTACGGTAGATTTGATGTTGTCCTTTCTATGGTCCTGAGGAAGGGGGCAGAGCTCCTGAAACGCGTAGACCTATGATACAATAAAGCCACATTAATCTGACATCCAGACTTGTGATCTTTGGCGCGGTATACAAACCCTTTTATACAAATTTCTCTGTTATCAGCCACTGGGGTGCCGCTGCCTTGATCCATTTCTACATGCGAATATAGTAGTTGTGACTTTCACAACTAGAGAGAGTTGGTGAGTATTATTGCTCCCCCCTCCTTTTGCCCTGTGCCCATAAGGGTAAGACCCTATTGCGCTTTATTATTCCACAGCTTTCCTTCACAATTGTATGAAAAGCATAGGAAGATTTGGTAATCTTGACCTCTGTATTGCAGTAGCGATACCAGAAGCAGATTATTCAGCTACAAAGATGAGAGAGAGAGATGAGAGAGAGAAAGATGAGAGAGAAAGATGAGAGAGGGGAATGAGTGAGAGAGAGAGCGAGAGGGATGAGAGAGAGAGATATGAGAGAGAGATATGTGAGAGAGATGAAAGAAAGAGATATGAGAGAGAGAGGAGAGAGAGAGGAGAGAGAGAGATGATAGAGATAGATGAGAGAGAGATGAGAGAGAAATGAGAGAGAGAGAGATATGAGAGAGAGATATGAGAGATATGAGAGAGAGATATGAGAGAGATTAGAGAGATGAGAGAGAGAGACTAGAGGGAGAGAGATGAGAGAGAGATGAGAGAGAGATGTAAGATAGAGAGATTAGAAAGAGAGATGCGAGAGAGAGAGATGCGAGAGACAGATGAGAGAAAGAGATGAGAGAGAGAGATGAGAGAGAGAGAAGAGAGAGAGAGATGAGAAAGAGGGATAGATGGATAGATAGATAGGTGGATAGATGGATGGATGGATAGATGGATGGATAGATAGATAGATAATGAATAGATAGATAGATAAAAAAGGATGTCCGCCCCCCCCTCCTCAGTGCATAATTAAATTAAATTATAAATAAATAATAATTATAAATAAATTAAATTCTTTACTGGGACGGCCAGGACTCGAACTCGTGAACTAATTCTCCTTAGGCAGCAGCTATACCCATTGAGCCACTGCCTGTAATGAAAAGCAGACGAAGATTTAGTAATCTTGACCTCTGTATTGCAGTAGAGAAACTAGAAGCAGATTATTCAGCTACAAAGATGAGAGAGATAAGAGAGAGAGAAAAAGAGAGAGAGAGATGAGAGAGAGATGAGAGAAAGATGAGAGAGAGATGAGAGAGAGAAAGAGAGAGCAGAGTGCGTGCAGCCAGCACAGCTCCACAGCTGTTCTCACTGAACACAAGAAGTCAAGGAGCTGTGGAGAGAAAAGCGCACATAGGGTCTTATCTGGCAAACAATGTAGGCTTAGAAAATAAAACAGGTGCTCACCTGTGGAAGTTGTGACAGGCACAACTCCTATAAAGGCAGAAATTGGTCAAGCAGCAGCCCCGATGTTACAATGGAGAATTATAAATGGATAAGAAGGTCGGGTTTAATACTGCGCTAAAACCATGAAGCCAGACGATGTGATGGATTCTTTGCTATATTTTCTTTATTTAGGACAAGTCAACGCGTTTCAAAGGCATGTCCGCCTTCTTCATCAGGACAAGGAAAACAGCATGATACAAGTTGCTACTTGGGGATACATATATACTGCTGAAAAAGAGGCTCCACGTATACACAGATGACGTCGGCCAGGGAGTGACTGAACGTCACGTGGAAAAACAGGAGGAAGTAGAAAAAAAGTTGGAAAAGTGGAAAAAAAGAGGGAAAAAAGAAAAGGAAAAAGAAGAGGAGAGGAGAAGAGTTTGAAGGGGTTAAATATTTACTCAACCCAAAAAACAGAGGGGGTGTAAAAAAATTTTTGCAAAAAATGCTATAATAAAACAAATGTGAAAAAATGTGCTTTATTTATAAACTTGCGCCTAAAAACACATAAAAATATAGTGTCAGGGCGCTGACAAAACAATCTGCAAAAAGGTGCAGAAAAATTCCTCTGGAGATGATCCAGCAGTGGAAGATAAAAAAGATTTTGTGAGATCCGAAGCATGTGAAAGAAAAATAAGACACACGAGCACAGGGAAAAAAACTCCACTGTGCAATGAGAAGTGCTGAAAGGGGTGAAGTGAGTTCAAAGCGTGGGAAAAAGTTATCTGCGCATGCGTGCGCCTGAAAGAGCCGTCAGAGCGGGGTGAATGAAGTTCATATCGGCATAGAAACCGAGCCGGAACAAAATTCAGTGAGTGAAAAAGGAATAGATCAAATATAAAGAATAAAGGGGATAGTTTCTAGAAGGTGAATCAAATGAAAGGATCGAATTTTTATATCCATCAAACCAAGAGCAAACAACAGTGTCTGATGGTATTACATTTGAATAAAGAGATACATACAGTAAATATGATAAAAATAATGACGAACAAATATATAGAATAAAAACCATGAAAATTAAAGTTTAAAAGAAACTAAATTAATTAATTAATTATCACAACCAACAGATAAAAGGATATATATAAAAACACCACATCCAACCCCACCTTGTGATAAAAAGCTGGGGAGGGTGGGAAGGGAATTTTAGGATATCTTGATAAAATGGAGAAAAATATAAAAATATCATTATTACATTAGGATAAAAATGGGTGCATGAATACTTCATATTGTGCAAACCACATTGGATGATATGGAAAAAAATATGTAAATATATATCTAAAAGTTTACTTGTTGGGGATTTATTCCATATAAAAACACTAAAAAATATCACTAAAAAAATCCTATAATTCAGAATAGTAAGGAAGGATCAATAAAAAAGGTCAGTCAAATCATTGAGCCCATGCGGTTTTAGAGTGCTGAGTTTATGGATCCAAAAAGTCTCTTTCTTGCTTAATAATTCTAATCTGTTTGGTATGTCTGAAGGAATATGTTCAATGGGGGTAATCGTACAGGACATCATTTTATTGTGAAACATAGCACAATGTCTAGATAAACTGTGTAACATATATCCAATTTTAACGTTGTGTCGATGAGAATTTAACCTATTGTGCAATGCCTGGCAAGTCCTCCCCACATACTGCTTACCGCAGATGCAATCCAATAGGTAGACGACATGGTCTGTCTGGCAAGTCATATGTTCTTTAATAGGAAAAATCTCAGCACCCACATGCGAATAAAAAGATGTCTTATTATGGCAAATGATCTTGCAGCAGAGACAATTTTTTACATTGCATCTAAATGACCCCGTTATAGGGGTTGTAGTATTATTAAAACCCCTAGTATCTTTGAGTCTACTTGGGGCTAAAATATTCTTAATAGTGGGAGCTCTCCTAAAAGTGAAGCCCGGTTGAGAGGGTAAAATACCCATTAAAATGGGGTCATTTAAAAGTATATCCCAGTGTTTTGAAAAAAAATTTTTAATCCTGAAGTTGTCACTGCTGTAAGTCGTAATAAAATTGAGGGCAAAATTATTGGCAACCGAGCTCACGCCGTCTACTTTATTACTGTGTTGGCAAACTCTTTTAGAAACAAGCAGATCCTTTTGTTCTAAAGATCTTGTAGTAGTAAAGGCTTTTTTAATTAAATTACGGGGATATTCTTTCTCTAAGAAACGCTCTTTCAAAATAGCAACCTGATCAGAGAAATCCTCATCTGTTGTGCAATTTCTCCTTATCCTTTTATATTGATTTACCGGTATATTGAGCAACCATTTATCATAGTGTTCGCTATTAAAATTTATATAGCTATTGGTATCCACCTGTTTAAAAAAAGTCTTAGTAAAAATACGGCTGTTTTGATGATAAAGGGTCAGATCTAGAAAATGAATTGTCTTATCATGGACGATTGGTGTAAAATCCAAACCCCAAGTATTATCATTTAACAAAGCAAGAAAGGAATCAATATTATTTTGTTCATTATCCCATATAAAAAACAGATCGTCTATAAATCTTTTGTAGACAACAATACTATTAGCATGACTACCATCAAGTATATGGAGGTTTTCGAATAGTCCCATGAATAAATTTGCATATGAACAAGCTGCTTTTGATCCCATCGCTGTACCCAGACATTGATGGTAAAGTTTATCTAGGAAAGTGAAGAAATTGTTATGCAAAATGAAGCTCATGGCTTCCAGGAGGAATTTCTTTTGGACTGCAGGAAACCTGCTATCTTTAGTGACAAAATACCATAGACTGAAAAGACCTAAATCATGGGCAATATTTGAATATAACGCGGAAACATCAATAGTTACAAAGAGATACGTTTGTTTCCAAGGAATATCCTTGATTATGTTTATGAGATGGGAGGAATCTCTCAGATAACTCCCTAGATCCATCACATAGGGTTGCAGCAGTTGGTCCACATATGCCGCTAAATTTGCTGTGAGTGAATTGATGCCTGAGATGATAGGGTGTCCTGGGGGGTTTAGCGGATTTTTATGCAATTTAGGCAGATGATAAAAAAATGCTACATTGAAATTATTAATCTGTAAAAATTTCTTTTCAGATGGATTCAAAATATTATTATCAATGCTTTTTGTATCAAACCTTTATAGGCTATGACAGCAGAATCATATTTCCCCCATTACTATTTAATAAAAAGTGCCTCTTTAAAGTCAATTTTCTAATGTAATTACATTAGACCTAATTACATTAGAAAATTGACTTTAAAGAGGCACTTTTTATTAAATAGTAATACTCCCCCCATTAGTGATGCAAATGCCCTGACTCTTCCAACAGACCTCCCTTTTGTCCACACTATGGTTAAACCTAAATCTAAATTCTACCCCACAGGGAGCAAAGGTCATCATATCAAGACTTTTAGTGATTTAGTTCTGACAGACCTCAAGGTGTTCATGAACACTAAAAGAAATTTGCAGCATAATCTCTCCTATAGAGAGAGATCAGCACTCAAAAACCTCAAAAATAATCGAGAAATCGTCATCAGATCGGCCGATAAAGGGGGCGGCATTGTTGTCCAGAACAGGGGCGATTATGTCAATGAGGCTCTAAGGATACTTTCTGATCCCTTATATTATCAGACAGTAGAATTGGGGAAATATGATTCTGCTGTCATAGCCTATAAAGGTTTGATACAAAAAGCCGTTGATAATAATATTTTGAATCCATCTGAAAAGAAATTTTTACAGATTAATAATTTCAATGTAGCATTTTTTTATCATCTGCCTAAATTGCATAAAAATCCGCTAAACCCCCCAGGACGCCCTATCATCTCAGGCATCAATTCACTCACAGCAAATTTAGCAGCATATGTGGACCAACTGCTGCAACCCTATGTGATGGATCTAGGGAGTTATCTGAGAGGTTCCTCCCATCTCATAAACATAATCAAGGATATTCCTTGGAAACAAACGTATCTCTTTGTAACTATTGATGTTTCCGCGTTATATTCAAATATTGCCCATGATTTAGGTCTTTTCAGTCTATGGTATTTTCTCACTAAAGATAGCAGGTTTCCTGCAGTCCAAAAGAAATTCCTCCTGGAAGCCATGAGCTTCATTTTGCATAACAATTTCTTCACTTTCCTAGATAAACTTTACCATCAATGTCTGGGTACAGCGATGGGATCAAAAGCAGCTTGTTCATATGCAAATTTATTCATGGGACTATTCGAAAACCTCCATATACTTGATGGTAGTCATGCTAATAGTATTGTTCTCTACAAAAGATTTATAGACGATCTGTTTTTTATGTGGGATAATGAACAAAATAATATTGATTCCTTTCTTGCTTTGTTAAATGATAATACTTGGGGTTTGGATTTTACACCAATCGTCCATGATAAGACAATTCATTTTCTAGATCTGACCCTTTATCATCAAAACAGCCGTATTTTTACTAAGACTTTTTTTAAACAGGTGGATACCAATAGCTATATAAATTTTAATAGCGAACACTATGATAAATGGTTGCTCAATATACCGGTAAATCAATATAAAAGGATAAGGAGAAATTGCACAACAGATGAGGATTTCTCTGATCAGGTTGCTATTTTGAAAGAGCGTTTCTTAGAGAAAGAATATCCCCGTAATTTAATTAAAAAAGCCTTTACTACTACAAGATCTTTAGAACAAAAGGATCTGCTTGTTTCTAAAAGAGTTTGCCAACACAGTAATAAAGTAGACGGCGTGAGCTCGGTTGCCAATAATTTTGCCCTCAATTTTATTACGACTTACAGCAGTGACAACTTCAGGATTAAAAATTTTTTTTCAAAACACTGGGATATACTTTTAAATGACCCCATTTTAATGGGTATTTTACCCTCTCAACCGGGCTTCACTTTTAGGAGAGCTCCCACTATTAAGAATATTTTAGCCCCCAGTAGACTCAAAGATACTAGGGGTTTTAATAATACTACAACCCCTATAACGGGGTCATTTAGATGCAATGTAAAAAATTGTCTCTGTTGCAAGATCATTTGCCATAATAAGACATCTTTTTATTCGCATGTGGGTGCTGAGATTTTTCCTATTAAAGAACATATGACTTGCCAGACAGACCATGTCGTCTACCTATTGGATTGCATCTGCGGTAAGCAGTATGTGGGGAGGACTTGCCAGGCATTGCACAATAGGTTAAATTCTCATCGACACAACGTTAAAATTGGATATATGTTACACAGTTTATCTAGACATTGTGCTATGTTTCACAATAAAATGATGTCCTGTACGATTACCCCCATTGAACATATTCCTTCAGACATACCAAACAGATTAGAATTATTAAGCAAGAAAGAGACTTTTTGGATCCATAAACTCAGCACTCTAAAACCGCATGGGCTCAATGAATTGACTGACCTTTTTTTATTGATCCTTCCTTACTATTCTGAATTATGGGATTTTTTTAGTGATATTTTTTAGTGTTTTTATATGGAATAAATCCCCAACAAGTACATTTTTAGATATATATTTACATATTTTTTTCCATATCATCCAATGTGGTTTGCACAATATGAAGTATTCATGCACCCATTTTTATCCTAATATAATAATGATATTTTTATATTTTTCTCCATTTTATCAAGATATCCTAAAATTCCCTTCCCCCTCCCCCCACCCCTCCCCAGCTTTTTATCACAAGGTGGGGTTGGATGTGGTGTTTTTATATATATCCTTTTATCTGTTGGTTGTGATAATTAATTAATTAATTTAGTTTCTTTTAAACTTTAATTTTCATGGTTTTTATTCTATATATTTGTTCGTCATTATTTTTATCATATTTACTGTATGTATCTCTTTATTCAAATGTAATACCATCAGACACTGTTGTTTGCTCTTGGTTTGATGGATATAAAAATTCGATCCTTTCATTTGATTCACCTTCTAGAAACTATCCCCTTTATTCTTTATATTTGATCTATTCCTTTTTCACTCACTGAATTTTGTTCCGGCTCGGTTTCTATGCCGATATGAACTTCATTCACCCCGCTCTGACGGCTCTTTCAGGCGCACGCATGCGCAGATAACTTTTTCCCACGCTTTGAACTCACTTCACCCCTTTCAGCACTTCTCATTGCACAGTGGAGTTTTTTTCCCTGTGCTCGGGTGTCTCATTTTTCTTTCACATGCTTCGGATCTCACAAAATCTTTTTTATCTTCCACTGCTGGATCATCTCCAGAGGAATTTTTCTGCACCTTTTTGCAGATTGTTTTGTCAGCGCCCTGACACTATATTTTTATGTGTTTTTAGGCGCAAGTTTATAAATAAAGCACATTTTTTCACATTTGTTTTATTATAGCATTTTTTGCAAAAAATTTTTTACACCCCCTCTGTTTTTTTGGGTTGAGTAAAAATTTAACCCCTTCAAACTCTTCTCCTCTCCTCTTCTTTTTCCTTTTCTTTTTTCCCTCTTTTTTTCCACTTTTCCAACTTTTTTTCTACTTCCTCCTGTTTTTCCACGTGACGTTCAGTCACTCCCTGGCCGACGTCATCTGTGTATACGTGGAGCCTCTTTTTCAGCAGTATATATGTATCCCCAAGTAGCAACTTGTATCATGCTGTTTTCCTTGTCCTGATGAAGAAGGCGGACATGCCTTTGAAATGCGTTGACTTGTCCTAAATAAAGAAAATATAGCAAAGAATCCATCACATCGTCTGGCTTCATGGTTTTAGCGCAGTATTAAACCCGACCTTCTTATCCATTTATAATTCTCCATTTGAACACAGGAAGCTGAGCTGAGTCTGACAGCCATGCTCATATGCATCGCGTTCATTGTGAAGGAGGAGGGATGCGGGGGATCAGCGCTGCAAAAAGGTAAAAACAGCGGAGGATCACCGGGAGACACCGAGGGGTGGTATGGGGGGACTTAGCTGGACCCAGGGAGTAGTTTTCTGTCGCATGTATCATGGCACATGCAACAGAAATCAGAGGAAAAGGGTGAATGCGGGTCGCGCATTTGTGTGCCTCTTGTCACCTTGGATGAATCGTGAGGGGGCAGAAATGCAGTGAGGCACCTTCTGCAGGCTGTGCCCATACTGTTTCTGCCTTTTTCCATCCATTTCAGCCTTTTCCCCAGTCACCACAGGTCACCGACGGGTCCAACATGAAATTATTCGAGTTTCCCATAGACTTGCATTGGGCGTCGGATATTCGCGAATACTCGAATAGCTGCAAGGTATTCGTCGGATATTTGATGGAGCGGATAATAGGGTATTGGATCATCCCTAGTAAAGAACTTTCTGCAGCAATTTAATATATGAAGACCACATCTCCTGGCAGAAAAGCGATTCAAAACCTCATCACATTTTTTGGCAAACCACATTTTTCTGCCAGGAGATGAGGTTTTTGTTCTGAAATTTGCTGCACCAAATCTGCATCTGTAATCTGTAACTTACCTGTGGCACCTAACAGATGTTGGCAATAACTAAATCACACTTGCAGCCAGTTGACATGGATTAAAGTTGACTCAACCTCTGTCCTGTGTCCTTGTGTGTACCACATTGAGCATGTAGAAAAGAAAGAAGACCAAAGAACTGTCTGAGGACTTGAGAATCCAAATTGTGAGGAAGCATGAGCAATCTCAAGGCTACAAGTCCATCTCCAAAGACCTGAAAGTTCCTGTGTCTACGGTGCACAGTGTCATCAAGAAGTTTAAAGCCCATGGCACTGTGGCTAACCTCCCTAGATGTGGAAGGAAAAGAAAAATTGACGAGATATTTCAACGCAAGATTGTGCGGATGGTGGATAAAGAACCTCGACTAACATCCAAACAAGTTCAAGCTGCCATGCAGTCCGAGGGTACAACAGTGTCAACCCATACTATCCATCAGCGTCTGAATGAAAAGGGACTGTATGCTTGGATACCCAGGAAGACCCCACTTCTTACCCCGAGACATAAAAAAGCCAGGCTGGAGTTTGCCAAAACTTACCTGAGAAAGTCTAAAACGTTATGGAAGAATGTTCTCTGGTCAGATGAGACAAAAGTAGAGCTTTTTGGGAAAAGACATCAACATAGAGTTTACAGGAAAAAAATAAAAGAGGCATTCAAAGAAAAGAACACGGTCCCTACAGTCAAACATGGCGGAGGTTCCCTGATGTTTTGGGGTTGCTTTGCTGTCTCTGGCACTGGACTGCTTGACCGTGTACATTGCATTATGAAGTCTGAAGACTACCAACAAATTTTGCAGCATAATGTAGGGCCCAGTGTGAGAAAGCTGGGTCTCCCTCAGAGGTCATGAGTCTTCCAGCAGGACAATGACCCAAAACACACTTCAAAAAGCACTAATGATTTGAGAGAAAATGGTATGAGAGAAAGCACTGGAGACTACTAAAGTGGCCAGCAATGAGTCCAGACTAGAGATGAGCGAATCGGTCGTGGTTCGGCTCGAGTTCGGTTTGCCGAACTGAGATCTGGTTCGCGTTCGGTTCGGCGAACCGGTTTGGTGAACCACTCCAACCGCATAGGAAACAATGGGAGACAATCACAAACACATAAAAACACCTAGAAAACACCCTCAAAGGTGTCCAAAATGTGACAAACAATTCACAACACAACACAAACACATGGGAAACTGACAAGGACATATACTCATGCGAAAACAAAAGAGCTGGACAATGAAAAAGAGGAGGAGACACAGATATAGGCATGGCATGCCCTTCTAAAATAATGTAAAACACCGTAAGGTGACTCAAAGCGGAGTCTCCCTTTTTTCCGAAAATTGGGCCATACAGACACTCACCCCTTCAGTGGCAGTACTTGTGCCCCAGTTGTACACTTCACAGGTAGATTTGCATCAAGCACATTCAAAAATACGCCATCCTTAACCGTCCGCAGGATGGCACGGGGGTAGGTAGCAATGTCTTTGCTGAAACATGATTTGTTCATCTTGGCTCCTTTTTAAAAACACAGCAAGCAAGGGTTACTCCAAGCAGAGTCTCCCTTTTTTCCAGAAATTGGGCCACACAGACACCCACCCCTTCAGTGGCAGCACTTGTGCCCCAGTTGTACACTTCACAGGTAGATTTGCATCAAGCACATTCAAAATACACAAGCAATTACTCTCCCCAGGATGACACAGGGGTAGTAAATTCCTTGTGGATCCATGACTTGTTCATTTTGATGAACGTTAGTCTGTTCACATTGTCACTGGACAGACGCGTGTGCTTATCTGTCAGCACACACCCAGCAGCACTGAAGACATGTTCAGAGACAACGCTGGCAGCTGGACACGACAAGATCTCCAAGGCGTAAGTGGAGAGCTATAGTCATTTTTCAAGATTTGAAGCCCAAACTGAGCAAGGCTCCAGTTGCAAAGTCATGGCATCGATGTTCATTTGGAGATACTCCTGGGAGATTCACTCCATGCACCAAAGGGTGTTTGGTGGAAAAGCCGAGTTAAGATCGAGTAACAGCTTTTGCTGATACTCCTGCATACGTGCGTCCCTTTCTATGGCTGGAATTATGTCGCAAAATTTGGACTTGTACCGGGGATCTAATAGTGTGGCAATTCAGTACTCATCATCACTTCTAATTTTGACAATACGAGGGTCATGTTGGAGGTAGTGCAGCAAGAAGGTGCTCATGTGTCTGGCGCAGCCATGCGGACCAAGTCCACGCTGTATTTGTGGCATAGAGGTGCTAACCGTTCTTTCTTCCTCTGACATCTCCCCCCAACCTCTTTCAAATGAAATTTGACCAAGGTCTCCCTCATCCACTGCGTCTTCCATGTCCAAGAACAGTTCGTCCTTCATTTCTTCATGTTCTCCTGCACCTTCCTCAACATTTCGCCTGCTACCATGCGCCCTTGTTGATCCCTGTCCCCCATGGTCCCATGCCTGCCGCCTTGGTGATGATGAACGTCAAAACCTTGGTGATGTTGTTGTCTCTTGCGTATATGAATCCTCCTGTAGTTCCTCCCCTTCCTGTTGTCCCACCCCCTGAGTCTGAATAGTGTTTAGCGTGTGCTCCAGCATGTAAATGACTGGAATTGTCATGCTGATAATGGCATTGTCAGCACTAAACATATTCGTTGCCATGGCGAAACTGTGCAGAAGGATGCATAGGTCCTTGATCTCAGACCAGTCCATCAGGGTGATCTGCCCCACCTCTGCATCTCGTTGGCCCAGGCTATACGTCATGACGTATTGCACCAGGGCTCGGCGGTGCTGCCACAGTCGCTGTAACATGTGGAGAGTCGAATTCCAGCGTGTCGGCACATCGCATTTCAGGCGATGAACCGGCAGGCCGAAAGACTTCTGGAGCGATGCAAGTCGCTCAGCTGTGGCGGTTGAACGGCGGAAGTGAGCAGACAGTTTTCGTGCCCTGTTCAGAAGGCCATCTAGGCCGGGATAGTGTGTTAAAAATTGCTGCACGACAAGGTTCAACACGTGAGCCATACAAGGCACGTGTGTCACCTTGCCCAGGTGAAGGGCCGCACCCAGGTTTGCAGCATTGTCGCACACAGCCTTACCAGGCTGCAGGTTGAGTGGAGACAACCATTTACCAAACTCAGTCTCCAGAGCTGCCCACAACTCAGCCGCTGTGTGACTCTTAGTTCCAAGACATTTCAAGACAAAGACCGCCTGATGCCGTTGCGCTCTGCTGCCAGCATAGTAATGAGGGGTGCGTGATTCCTTCTGCGCAGTTACAACGCTGGTGGCCTGACCAGGCAGGCTTGAGGCGGAGGTGGAGGACCCAGACGAGGTTGAGGAGGAAGAAGCAGTGGAGGAACTTGGACAGACAGAGGATTGACACACAAGTCGTGGGGACAGCAAGACTTGTGCAGCAGACCCTTCACCATCTATCACCATAGTTACCCAGTGCCCAGTCAGTGACATGTAACGTCCCTGTCCATGCTTACTGATCCAAGTATCGGTAGTGAAATGCACCCATTCACACACAGAGTTTCTCAAGGAAGCGGTGATGTTGTGTGCAATATGCTGGTGTAGCTCAGGCACACCTTTCTTACAGAAGTAGTGGCGACGGGGCATCTGGTACTGGGGCACAGTGACAGACATAAGGTCTCTAAAATCCTGTGTGTCCACCAGGTGGAAAGGCAGGATTTCGGTAGCCAAGAGCTTACAGAGGGATAAAGTTAACCTCTTAGCTTTGTCATGGGTCGCAGAAAATGGCCCTTTATTTGTCCACATCTGAGGGACAGAGATCTGGCTGCTTTGTGTAGACGGTGGTGATTAGGGTGTCCGTGGAAAAATGCAGGTTTGTGAGGAAAGTGCAGGCGTATACATGATGTTGCCTTCATCCAATGTTGGTGCTATCAATGCCTGAGAGAACTGTACACACGCACTTGTTTCCCCTTCCAAACCAACTGACGACCTACCAAGCAAACTGCCTGTTGTGGTAACAGTGGTGGAAGTTGTGCGTGGAAAACCAGGTGTGAGAGATGTCACCACAGTCCTAGAAGATGAAGAGCGCGCGGATGCACTGGAAGGGGAAGGCGGTGGATGGTCTGCTCCGCTAGGCCGCATTGCAGCATGGTGAGCTTCCCACTGGGACATATGATATTTATTCATTTGACGATTCATGGAAGAAGTTGTCAAACTGCTGAGGTTTTGCCTCTACTAACAGAATCACGACAAATTTTACATATCACATGATTTGGGCGATCTTTTGCTTTGTCAAAAAAGGACCAGGCTAGGCAAGGCTTAGAGGGCATGCGACCTGCTGATCCACCCTGACTAGTGCTCAGAGGCAGAGTGGTGGCTGAGGATGCAGTTGTAGACGTGCTACCAGTACTCCTCCTCTGTCCAGGAAGGCGCAAGGTAATTTCGTCATCAGTAGCATCCTCCTCCACCGCCTCTGTTGACCTCCTCGAGTGACTGACTGTGGGTTGACAGTATGTGGGATCTAGAAGTTCCTCATCAAGCATTGTGTTTGCACTCCCCTCCCCCTCAGACCGAGCCTCTTCCTGCCCTAAACGAATATTTAAGTTGTCATCCCAATCTGGTATTTGCATCTCATCGTCATCAGTATGTTCCTCATTGTCTATTACAACAGGTGTTTCAGTTGGTGAATAAGGGTCAAAAAAATGCTCAGAAACGTGGTCATCACGGCCTGAATCTGAGTCACAAAGGTTCCGGGCATCACTGGAGACCATTTCCTGGTCTGTACTCACTGAAGCTTGGGAGCAGACCTCTGATTCCCAGGCTATAGTGTGACTGAACAGCTCTGCAGACTCAGCCATCTCAGTTCCACCATACTGTGCAGGGCGGATGGAGACTTGAGAGCTGGGAGAAAGCAAGTGTGATTGGGATGACAACTCAGAGGATTGGTGTTTTTTGGATGCGGTAGTTGAGGTGGAGGAGAGGGCACTTGTTGGACCACTTGAGATCCATTCAAGCATTTTCTTTTTTTGGGCAACATCTACCTTTGTTCCAGTTGTTCGTGTTCGTAAAAAAGGGAGCACATCCGATTGTTCACGGAAAGTAGTAGACATCTTACTTTTGCTGGAAGATGGCCTATCTTCAGCAGATATCAATGGAGCTTTGCCACCTTCCCCACAGAGACACAAACTTTTTTTCCTTTTCCAACACGCCTGTTCCCCTTTCCACCAGCATATGTCATTTTGCCACTCATATTGCTAGCGACAAGATTGTCCACTTAAAATGTGGTAGTAAAAATTGAGAGGTGGTGTAGATTGCAGCGGTGGTCTACCTTTATTGAAAGCAGAATAAACAACAATAACTATCCCGGACAATGAAACTACGGCCCTTAAAATGGCAGCACAGTTTGCTAGTATAATAGCTTAGTAAAAATTAGTTTGAGTGTGCAATGCAGAGGTGCTGCAAATATCTTTGCAGTAGTGGGGCACTAATGAAGTCCAACAGTCACTTTTAGGATGCCACTAAGTTTCCTCAGTGTTTGGTATTATAATGGCTTTGTAACAATGAGCTTGAGTGTGCAATGCAGAGGTGCTGCAAATATATTTGCACTAGTGGGACACTAATGAAGTCCAACAGCCACTTTTAGGATGCCACTAAGTTTCCTCAGTGTTTGGTATTATAATGACTTTGTAACAATGAGCTTGAGTGTGCAATGCAGAGGTGCTGCAAATATCTTTGCACTAGTGGGACACTAATGAAGTCCAACAGCCACTTTTAGGATGTCACTAAGTTTCCTCAGTGTTTGGTATTATATTGGCTTTGTAACAATGAGCTTGAGTGTGCAATGCAGAGGTGCTGCAAATATCTTTGCACCAGTGGGACACTAATGAAGTCCAACAGCCACTTTTAGGATGCCACTAAGTTTCCTCAGTGTTTACTAGTATAATGGCTTAGTAACAATGAGCTTGAGTGTGCAATGCAGAGGTGCTGCAAATATCTTTGCACTAGTGGGACACTAATGAAGTCCAGCAGCCATTTTTAGGATGCCACTAAGTTTCCTCAGTGTTTGGTATTATTATGGCTTTGTAACAATGAGCTTGATTGTGCAATGCAGAGGTGCTGCAAATAGCTTTGCACCAGTGGGACACTAATGAAGTCCAACAGCCTTTTTTAGGATGCCACTAAGTTTCCTCAGTGTTTGGTATTATAATGGCTTTGTAACAATGAGCTTGAGTGTGCAATGCAGAGGTGCTGCAAATATCTTTGCACCAGTCGGACACTAATGAAGTCCAACAGCCACTTTTAGGATGCCACTAAGTTTCCTCAGTGTTATGTATTATAATGGTTTTGTAACAATGAGCTTGAGTGTGCAATGCAGAGGTGCTGCAAATATCTCTGCACCAGTGGGTCACTAATGAAGTCCAACAGCCACTTTTAGGATGCCACTAAGTTTCCTCAGTGTTTGCTAGTATAATGGCTTAGTAACAGTGAGCTTGAGTGTGCAATGCAGAGGTGCTGCAAATATCTTTGCACTAGTGGGACACTAATGAAGTCCAGCAGCCACTTTTAGGATGCCACTAAAATTCCTCAGTGTTTGGTATTATTATGGCTTTGTAACAATGAGCTTGAGTGTGCAATGCAGAGGTGCTGCAAATAGCATTGCACCAGTGGGACACTAATGAAGTCCAACAGCCACTTTTAGGATGCCACTAAGTTTCCTCAGTGTTTGGTATTATATTGGCTTTGTAACAATGAGCTTGAGTGTGCAATGCAGAGGTGCTGCAAATATCTTTGCACCAGTGGGTCACTAATGAAGTCCAACAGCCACTTTTAGGATGCCACTAAGTTTCCTCAGTGTTTGCTAGTATAATGGCTTAGTAACAATGAGCTTGAGTGTGCAATGCAGATGTGCTGCAAATATCTTTGCACTAGTGGGACACTAATGAAGTCCAGCAGCCACTTTTAGGATGCCACTAAGTTTCCTCAGTGTTTGGTTTTTTTATGGCTTTGTAACAATGAGCTTAAGTGTGCAATGCAGAGGTGCTGCAAATAGCATTGCACCAGTGGGACACTAATGAAGTCCAACAGCCACTTTTAGGATGCCACTAAGTTTCCTCAGTGTTTGATATTCTAATGGCTTTGTAACAATGAGCTTGAGTGTGCAATGCAGAGGTGCTGCAAATATCTTTGCACCAGTGGGACACTAATGAAGTCCAACAGCCACTTTTAGGATGCCACTAAGTTTCCTCAGTGTTTGCTAGTATAATGGCTTAGTAACAATGAGCTTGAGTGTGCAAAGGGCAGGAGAGTACATTGGCCGGGTTGTGGGTCAGTGTAGAGGAAAGGAAGCCTCACTTTCTATCTTTCCTAATGGTGAAGTGCAGCAAGGAACTCCCTGACCTTAGCTACACAGACGCTCTTATCTGTAGCTGTTAAAATTTCTTTCCACGGACCTTACTGTCACCTATGGCTCTGAGCCTGCTGCAATTAGCCCTTACAAGGGCTGAAAGAAACTTCTATCCCTATTCTGTATAGCGCTGTGTGTAGAGCGTACACGGCAGTATCGGAGACAGGAGCTGCGCCAGCGGTGACTGATACCCAGATGCAGAAGGCAGATAATGGCGTCCAGACGGGCAGATACCCGTTTTTATAATGCAGGGACATGTGACACGGACAGCCTATGACACATGCCCTTGCTTCTCTGGCAAAAAGTCCACTTAACTGTGTGTGTGTCTGGGATTGGATGACATGCTTGCCCGCCCCACTACACGCGCGCTTAGGGAAGGAAGACAAGGAAAAAAAAAATGGCAGCAGTGATCTGAAAGTGCTGTTCCCGTACACTATACGCTGAAATTTCATAATAGTGTGAGTCACAGAGTGACTTACACTATTACAGCGGAAAGCCAGCTAGTAATTAGCTTGGCTTTTTGCTGCTAGAACCGTTCTCGAACGTAACTAGAACTATCGAGCTTTTAGCAAAAAGCTCGAGTTCTAGTTCGATCTAGAACAGCCCCCAAAATCACTCGAACCTTGAACTGGAGAACCACGAACCACGAACCGCGCTCAACTCTAGTCCAGACCGGAATCCCATAGAACACCTGTGGAGAGATCTCAAAATGGCAGTTTGGAGAAGGCACCCTTCAAATCTCAGGGACCTGGAGCAGTTTGCCAAAGAAGAATGGTCTAAAATTCCAGCAGAGCATTGTAAGAAAGTCATTGATGGTTACCGGAAGCGGTTGTTCACAGTTATTTTGGCTAAAGGTTATGCAACCAAGTATTAGGCTAAGGGTGCCAATACTTTTGTCTGGCCCATTTTTGGAGTTGTGTGTGAAATGATCAATGATTTGATTTTTGTTTCATTCTCTTTTGTGTTTTTTCATTGCAAGCAAAATAAATGAAGATAATAATACTAAAAAATGTGTGATTGTAATCATTTTCAAGAAGAAACTGAGTATTATCTGACAGAATTGCAGGGGTGCCAATACTTTTGGCCAGCACTGTAAGCCCGGAACCAATGCAAGGTAATCTCTGTAATCCGGGAACCTAACCTTAATGCCACTATCTAGGTTAAAAACATCCGTGTCTGGGCAAATTCCAGTATTTGGACTACAAACCTCGATGTATGGGCAGCTAGACTTCTGCTATAAAGGTTATGCACATAGCCTGGTTATAGGGCGGAGTGCTACAAACATTTGAAAAAAATAACTCAGCAAGTGTGTATAGGTGCCAGCCAAAAAAAACATAGTAACTACAAAATGCATAAAGCTGCACAGTGCACACTAAGAAGTCAACAATGTTTAAAGGGAACTTTGGTACTGCATTACTGCTATACATTACCTTTATACATTGTTGGCTTCTTAATGTGCAGCTGTATGCGTTTTCTAGTTACTATGTTTTTTTGGCTGGCACCTATACACACTTGCTGGATGTGCGGGTCAGTTTTTTTCAAATAATTGTAGTGAGTCTGCCCTATAACCAGGGTGTGTGCATAACCTTTTAAGGAGGAGTCTACCTGCCCATACATGGAGGTTTATAGTCCAAATAGTGGCATTTGCCCAGACACGGATGTTTTTAACCTAGATAGTGGCATTTAGGTTAGGTTCCCGGATTACAGAGATTACCTTGCCATGATAACTGGGCATACATGCATTGGCCAATACATAAACCAAATATCTCTTTTTTCATCTATCAAAATAGCAGTAATGCAGTACCAAAATTCTCTTTATACATTGTTGGTTTCTTAGTGTGCAGCTGTATGCATTTTCTAATGGCGCTATAATAATTATTAATAATAATAATAGTTACTATGTTTTTTTTGGCTGGCACCTATACACACTTGCTGGATGTGCGGGTCAGCTTTTTTCAAATATTTGTCAGCTTGCTGCAGTCTGACTTCAATCAATCACAGATCTTGTCACAGAAGATGGACGAGAGAAGCAGTGAATATACATGAGATTTAATGAACTGACCCGGAAGAAGTATGACACCCTTTCAGAAACTCGGTAAGTATAATTGTCCTACTTTTCTCACCATTTTGCTTGCTTTTTTAATATTTTTATCTGGATAGCTGAAGCCAAACAATAACATGGACGTCCCTGAGAAGTTCATGTTCTGGGTCCATGCATGGACACTGGGTGTCCGGTACAGACCCCGAACTTTGTAGTTCGGGTTCGCCCACAGCTAGACATGACATATGATGATCCAGTATGTCATGTGTTAGGAAGGGGTTAATAATCATGTATCTTACAATACTATGGATACATTTCACCCAGTGTTTTTAGACAGAATTAATGAGTTACTATAGACTAGAGATGAGCGATGTTCGAATCGAACCATTCGCCAATTTCAAATTCGAGTGGTTTTGGGCCGTGTTCGAGTCGTTCGACGAACTCGAACGATTTGCTTCATGTTCGACCGTTCTAGTTACCATTCGATAACGGTTCGATCACCAAAAGCATGGCTTTTCACAGTAAGTATGTGCGCATGTTGCGTATCTGCATGTGTCCTGTGTCCCCAGCACAATCCCTCTCTCTTTCCTACTCACCGATCAGCTGCACGGCTGTCACATAGCTGCGGCGGCTTTTCCTCTTTTGAAAATGGCTGCCGCTCATTATTCAATCTGGTATTCCCTGCTTTTGCCACCCACCGGGGCCCATGATTGGTTGCAGTCATACACGCCCCCACGCTGAGTGACAGCTGTCTCACTGCAACCAATCACAGCTGCCGGTGGGCGGGTCTATAGCGTGCAGTAAAATAAATATATAAATAATTAAAAAAAAAGTGCGGTCCCCCCAATTTTTATACCAGCCAAGATAAAGCCACACGGCTGAAGGCTGGTATTGTCAGGATGGAGGGCGCCAAATTATGGGGAGCCCACCACCCTAACAATATCAGCCAGCAGCCGCCCGTAATTGCCGCATCAATTAGATGTGACAGTCCCGGGACTCTACCAGGCTCATCCCGAATTGCCCTGGTGCAGTGGCAATCAGGGTAATAAGGTTAGGTTAATCATGACAGGCGTCTCCCTGAGATTCCTTCCATGATTAACCTGTAAGTGAAAGTAAATAAACCACTCTTTTATGACTTTATTAATCCCCAAACAGACATCCAGGTCCGACATAATCGACACGACGCTTTCAGCTCGGCTACATGAAGCTGACAGGGAGCGCCGTAGAACACGACCGCTCTGTGTCAGCTCCACGCAGCAACTGAAGTGAGCCGCGCTGGGTAGTGCCTGCATGTGTCTCCCTCTCTCTTTTCTGTCTCTTCTCTCTTCTCCTCTCTCTCTGCTCTCTCTGTCTTCTCTCTCCTCTCTCTTCTCTTTCCTCTTCGCTTTTCTCTCCCTCTTCTCTCTCTTCTCTCTTTCTTCTCTCTCTCTCTCCCCTCTCTCCTCTCTCTCTTCTCTCTCTCTCTCCTCTCTCTCCCCTCTCTCCTCTCTCTCTTCTCTCTCTCTCCTCTCTCTCCCCTCTCTCCTCTCTCTCTTCTCTCTCTTCTCTCTCTCTCGCTCCTCTCTCTGTCTCTTCTCTCTCTCTATTCTCTCTCTCCTCCCTCTCCTCTCTCTTTCCTCTCTCTCTCCTCTCTCTGTTTCCTCTCTCTCTCCTCTCTCTCCTCTCCTCTCTGTCCTCTCCTCTCTCCTCTCCTCTCTCTCCTCTCTTTTCTCTCTCTCTTCTCTCTCCTCTCTCTCCTCTCGCTCTCCTCTCTCTGTCTCTTCTCTCTATCCTCCCTCTCCTCCCTCTATTTCCTTTCTCTTTCCTCTCTCTCCTCTCTCTCTCCTCTTTCTCCTCTCTCTCTCCTCTCTCTTTTCTCTCTTTCTCCTCTCTCTCTCCTCTCTCCTCTCTCTCTTCTCTCTCTTTCTCCTCTCTCTTCTCTCTCTATTTTCTCTCTTTCTCTCTTCTCTCTCTTCTCTCTCCTCTCTCTCTCTTTCTGCTTTCTCTCTTCTCTCTCTCTTTCTCCTTTCTCTTCTCTCTCTATTTTCTCTCTTTCTCTCTCTTCTCTCTCTTCTCTCTCTTCTCTCTCTTCTCTCTCTTCTCTCTCTCTCCTCTCTCTGTCTCTTCTCTCTCTTCTCTCTCTCTCCTCCCTCTCCTCTCTCTCTTTCCTCTTTTTTTCCTCTCTCTCTCCTCTCTCTCTCCTCTCTCTCTCCTCTCTCTCTCCTCTCTCCTCTCTTGCTTCTCTCTCTCCTCTCTCTCTCTTCTCTCTCTTTCTCCTCTCTCTTCTTTCTTTCTCTCTTCTCTCTCTTCTCTCTCCTCTCTCTCTTCTCTCTCACTCTTCTCTTTTTCCTCTCTCTCTTCTCTCCTCTCTTCTCTCTCTTTTCTCTCTGTCTTCTCTCCCCTCTCTCTCTTTTCTCTCACTCATCTCACACTCTCACTCATCTCTCTCTCTCTGTCTCATCTCATCTCTCTCTCTCATCTCATCTCTCTCTCATCTTTCGAGCTGAATAATCTACTTCTGGTTTCTCTACTGCAATACAGAGGTCAAGATTACCAAATCTTCCTATGCTTTTCATTACAGGCAGTGGCTCAACGGGTAGAGCTGCTGCCTAAGGAGAATTAGTTCACGAGTTTGAGTCCCGGCCGTCGAAGTAGAGAATTTAATTTATTTTAAATTATAATTATTATTTATTTATAATTATAATTTAATTTAATTATGCACTGAGGGGAGGAGCCAGACATCAGCTGTGAGCCGAAGGACACGCCTCTAAAATCGGAGCAGTTCACGGAATAAGGCTGCATTGCTCTCTCCTGTCTCTCCTCTCTTTTCTCTCTCTCTCCTCTCTCTCCTCTCTCTTTTCTCTCTCTCTCCTCTCTCTCCTCTCTCTCTCTCTTCTCTCTCTTTTTCTCTTTCAGACCTGGCAATGATCAGCTGATGCAGTCAACTGACGGAATCAGCTGACACCATAAGTCGAGCAGTGAAGCCGGCTTTTTACCGCCCAGCCGGCTAAACTATTAGTTGATGCTGTCGGACAGGAGTCTGCACAGAAGTGTGTAGTTTTTTGGGGGGTTTTTTGCACTGATGCAGCAGCTGATTGTATAAAAGCCGTTTATAAAATCAGCTGCTGTGTCATGTGATTCAGGCCCTTGAACCTGACACATCATCTGATTGCTTTGCCTTCCAGCAAACCAATCAGATGATATTGGATCCGGATTGGATGACACGGGACCCTTGACCCAGGATTACTGCAGAGGGGGGTTCTTTATTTCAATAAAAATGGAGTCACTAATTGTGTTATGTTTTATTTCTAATAAAAATATTTTTCTGTGTGTTGTGTTTTTTTTTCATCTGTACTAGAAATTCATGGTGGCTATGTCTAATATTGGTGTGACACCATGAATTTCAGGCTTAGGGCCAGTTGATAATATACAGCTAGCCCTAACCACATTATTACCCAGCGAGCCACTTGTCACCAGGGCAGCTGGAAGTGTTAGATACAGCGCCAGAAGATGGCGCTTCTATGAAAGCGCCATTTTCTGAGGCGGCTGCGGACTGCAATTCACAGCAGGGGTGCCCAGAAAGTTTGCGCACCCTGCGCTGCGGATTCCATTTCCCTGCTGCCTAGCTGTACCTGGCTGGACACAAAAATTGGGCGAAGCCCACGTCATATTTTTTTGTTATTATTATTTCATGAAATTCATGAAGTAATTTAAAAAAAAGGGCTTCCCTATATTTTTGGTTCCCAGCCGGGTAAAAAGAGGCAGCTGGGGGTTGGGGGCAGCCCCTAGCTGCCTGCTGTACCTGGCTAGCATACAAACATATGGCAAAGCCCACATAATTTTTAAGGGGGCAAAAAAGTCCTGCATACAGTCCTGGATGGAGTATGCTGAGCCTTGTAGTTCTGCAGCTGCTTTCTGTCTGTATGGAGGAGAGCAGACAGCAGCTGCAGAACTACAGGGCTCAGCATCCTCCAGCCAGGACTGTATGCTGGAGGGAGAGGCAGGGGTAGAAGAACTGCAAGGCTAAGCATGCTTCATCCACTAGTGTATGCAGTAGAGCAGACAGCAGCTGCAAAACTACAAGACTCAGAATGCTGCATCCAGGACTGTATGCTGGAGGGAGAGACAGCGGGAGCAGAACTACAATGCTCAGCATGCTCCATTCACAAGTGTATGCAGGAAAGCAGACAGCAGCTGCAACACTACAAGGTTCAGCATACTCCATCCAAGACTGTATGCAGGAGTTTTTTGCCCACATAAAAAATGATGTGGGTTTCGCCATATTTTTGTATGCTAGCCAGTTACAGCAGGCAGGTACGGCTGCCCCCAGCCCCCAGCTGCCGATTTGTACCCGGCTAGGAACTAAAAAATATAGGGAAGCCCTTTTTTAATAATTTCATGAATTTCATGAAATACTTAAAAAAAAAAAAGAATTGACATTGACTTTGCCCCATTTTTGTGTCCAGCCAGGTACAACTAGGCAGCTGGGTATTAGAATCCGCAGCACAGGTTGGCCCGAGCTTTCTGGGCTCCTCTGCTGCAAATTGCAGTCTGCAGCCACCCCAGAAAATGGTGCTTTCTTAGAAGCGCCATCATCTGGCGCTGTATCCAACTCTCCAGCAGCCCTGATGCCGGGTGGCTTGCTGGGTAATAAAGGGTTATTACTAGCTTTGTTTTACTAGCTAGTATTAAGCCACAGATTCTTAATGTCAGGCAAGTTTGACCCGGCCATTAAGAATCTCCAATAAAGGGTTAAGAAATAGACACCACACAGAGAAAAAATACTTTAATAGAAATAAATACACAGACACATTAGAGACTCCATGTTTATTACTCCCTCTCACCCCTCCACGATCCTGTTCTTTTTTCTCCTTCAAGTAATGCAGCTCTGCTACATCAGACAGCACTGAATCGGAGGAAGACGCTGCTACTCCCGTGCAGTCTAATTACTCAGTGAGTGAGCAGAGGCTGTGGGTTATAAGCGGTGACGTCACCGCTGCCATCGTTGCAATAGTAATCTGACAGGCGGGTTACTATAGCAGCTATTCACCGGCTGTGGCATCCAGTCTCTGCATGTGGACTGACTCTGTAAAGAGCGCCAACATGCAGAAACAGGGAGCCAAGCATGTGCCCAAGCATCTCTCCGGTACACGGAGATGCTGAAACGAGCACCGCGTACCGGAGAGATGCACTGACAGGACCTAGCATGACGTCTAGCCATGTGACCAGTCTGTAGACAATGAGATAATAGACACATGACTGGTCACATGCTATGACGACATCACGGAAGGTTCTATCATCAGTGCTGGTTACCGGGAGGGCGCAGCGATGATCGGAAGGAAAAGCGGCGGGAGACAGAGTCTGCAGGACGCATCGCGGGGACCTGTAAGTATAATGGCAATGTTTTTTAACTGTATGTGTACATATATAATGTGTTTGTATGTGTTTGTGTTTGCCTGCCATTGTTTTCATTGGCATTCGAAGGTGTTAGTCGAACGTTCGCCGAACGTTCGCCGAACACACCCGCCGTTCGAAGAAACAAACCGAACTCAGACACTGGGGGGGTGGCTAATCTCTACTATAGACCAAAAAAGTGAAAAATTCAAATTTGTTATGTATTAAAATCCACAACAATGTAGACTACTAGTCCTGGATATGCTGCTATTCTCAATTACTTACTTTGTGAAAGATTAAATCAGTTGCAAAGTTGCCTTATATTCTACATTCTGCATATTCATTGTTGAACAGTAAAGTTTTCTGCTGTGAACTTTGTTGTATGTGAAGCCAGCCTAGCACTCAGTATACTCTCCAAACAATTGTCATCAGTTTCAGCAGATGCTTTACGGCACAGCCCTGTATATTGGGTAGTGACTGTTCTGCAGTGGTTTACAAAGATTATCATCACTGTGCCCATTGAGGTTTATAATCTAAATTCCTTATCAGTATGTCTTTAGTGTGTGGGAGGACACCAAAGTACCCTAAAGAAACCCACACAAACACGGGCAAAACATACAAACTCCTTGAAGATTTTGTCACTGGTGGAATTTGTACCCAGGACTCCAGCACTGCAAAGTAACAGTGCTAACCACTGAGCCTCCATAGTTCTTCAAAGTTAACTTTAATATGTGACTGAATTCTAGGTTGCCCTTTCTATGGCTTTTTTGCTTAGTACATGAGTATACTACCTGATATTCTTTTTGATCAAGGTTTTGTTTCTTGATGATTGCCGTAAAGGAATCCTCTGCGCAAACTGTGTTGCATGTATGTTATGGTTTGAGCCTTTTACAATGTACCTACATCAGCACATTGATGTGCAAGAGTATAAAGCATGCATGAGGGATAGGGCTTCAAAAGTAGCCTTAATTAATTTGTATTTAATAAATGAATAGTACACTTGAAAATAAGAAACTTTGTAACATATTGTAAAGAGAAATCTGCTTCTTTCTCTTCCTGGAGTGATCTTTCATTCTCTAAATTTTCAATTTTCAATTGAAGTCTTTCTCATTACTGAGATAGAAAATGACAGAATATTGTGAGAACCAGCGGACATCTCTTGTCTGTAATGGGAAGATCTGTCTTCACTGAATACAGACTTTACCAGCATATTGAGAGGAAAAGATAAGTCCAAGAGGAGAAAGAAGCAAATTTTTCTGCTAAGACACATTGCAAAAGTTACTTATTTTAATGTATATTATCAAGATATAACATAAAAAACTATACCAATAGAATTAAATTACTGTTAGTCTTTAATGTTGAAATACTGATGAAACTAGTTGATATTTTATAGCTGATGAGGTGGTAGACAATCGGCAAATTAAAGTCCGCCTCCATTGAAAAGCGATTTTTATTGTAATTTTTAAACACATTGGGAGGCCAGAGTATAGAAAAGGTTCATTGTAAATTCTCTAGTGATTTAAGTAAGAGATTGTATGGGTTAGTCATTTTACATTGTCTGATGATCTTTAGGACAGTTATCACCAGGAATATATCTAATATTTATCATATATTTTGCATATGCCATAATTGTGTGGTTTGGGTGGATAAAAAGTTCAGCATTGATGTAAGCAATGTTTGGTCACAGCTAATGATGAGCAAGCACTACCATGCTCGGGTCCTCAGTACTCGAAAAGAGCAGGTCGGACTCTTCAACGGGATTGTTTGAAGTACCAAGTATAATGGAAGTTAATAGAAAACTCAAGCATTTTTCCGGAAGATGTTCTGGAAAAATGCTCGAATTGAGCCCCTCCAACTGCCTTACCTGTTTGTTTTGAGTACTGAGCACTCGATCATGGCAGAGCTAGGTCATCACTAGTTACAGCTAGTAAAGTAGAAGACAAAGAAAAATTCAGTTATGAAATGCTGGGAAGCCTTATGCTATTTTCATATGTCCAGTAATCATTGCTTAGAATGGATATAGCAGAGATCTGTTTGCAAAACAGTAGTGCAAAAACAACCTTTTTGTCTGTTTTGAAAACATTGATTTTTTTTTCACTATCCTTTTTTAACATGGGAGTTTTTAAAAAATAAATGGATCCGTTAACCGATTGCTATTTACCATCCGATTTTATTTCATTTGTAAGGATCCATTTTGTGTTTACTGGATCAGTTTCAAATGAAAGATAAATATCAATCAGTTAATGGATCTGTTTTCCATAGACTTTCATGTTAAAAAACTGATACAGTACAAATCAATTTGGACAAAAATGGACAAAAAATTTGTGTCTGCACAAGCTCTTGTGAACGGATCTCTGCACGATCCAGTCTAATGGAAGATTTCTGGACATGAGAACTTAGCCTTAGCACTATGCGTAAATTTGCTGAAAAAGGACCAGGAAAGCTATCCCAATTGTTACTAAACAGGTAGACAAATTATTTAATAGAAAAATAAGTTTCTTAATGTCTAATCTTGTATTATTGTATTATGTCAGGTACAACTCATGTAATTTAATCATTTTCAGTTTCTGGATGAATTTTTACACAGACAATTTCAGTTCTTTAGCATTTCTTATAAATTGCAGCATTTTGTCATATTTTTTTTTTATCTCTTTGTACCTGAATGTCAATAGTAATATTAGCATTTTATGATATTTTGCATTATTATGATGCATTATAGCAACAGTTTAATGATACCGAGTTCCATAATATTTAGTTAATGTGATTTCTGGCCAAACTCAGCAATAACTTTCCAGAGTGAAATTGTAAAAGGGGAAACAAGGACATATTTCAAGTAAAAGAGGCCAATAATGCATATAAACATGTCAGGAAAATCTAGATTTAGAATTTATGGTAATCCGGAGTTGTGCAGATGTGGTATTAATCAAGATGGATTTAAAATATTGTAATTGTACAACGAGTCCTAGATGAACACAGGAACATCAAATGCTATGTGCACTCCAATTCATTTATATGTATGAATTACTCTATGACAGCTATTTTTCTATAAGCTAAATAATGGGGGAAAATAGTTAAATTTAGAATACCACATCAAGTATGCGCATACCAAATTGGCACATTCTTGATTTGTGCATGTTGTTCAACAAAGCGCATTTCATATCTGTTAAGCCAGACAAATGTTTTGTTTCCCTTGCATAGTAGAAAAGATTTTTCCTGTTTAATGTAGTTCGCAAAAATAAATGAACGTTTAACAATGCAATCCTATTAAAAAAAATGGTAAACAGGTGATTGTATCCAACCTATGCTGATTGTTCTGTCCCCACTTAAAGGTGATTGAAGGTGCGTAGTTGTGAGAGGTTGTGAGAATCTTACCTTCGTTTTTCCTATAGGTGAGGCAGACAGGACCAGGGCGCTGAAGAGTTAACCCTAGAACACATACCTGGGGCCTCGCAGGCCTGCTAGGTCATTTGTTTTCTATGGTAGATTTAATTGCTTGCACGTTCTAGGGTTAAACATGCTCATGCTGAGATGAAACAATGGTGGTTTATTTTCTCCAAAGGTTAAGGACATGCAGTGGTCTAAGTATTTGGCATTGTAGTTCTCCTGTGATGCTTGTCTCTGAAGCTACTACGGTCAGAAGACTTTGCTTCTAGCAGCTCCAATAAGGGATGTTGTTCTCACAAACTCTGGTTTGGAATGAACATAAACCAAACAAAGAAAACAAAAAATTCCTATTTAAAATACCAATTCTTTATTAGTCAACTCACTAAAAAACTGTCAATGCAGTCACATATAATAGCCACAAACACAGGTGGATGAATGGTGAGCGGGACCAGTGCGCCAATCGTGTTGATACTAAGTGATGTTTAGAGATATTGGTTTAGGCAGGGGTAGGGGTAACCTAGTGCTGACCCTATGATTTTCCCCTACCTACCAGTGGAGTGTAAACACCCTAACACTCGGTGCCCCCGCTCCTCGGCGGCTGTCCCTTACTGACCCTCCAATCCACATATACTACCACCATCACCATACACCGTGTATATATATATTGTGCAGGTCATATACTTGTCTGGTAGCTGCTCTCTAAAGTCAGTGAGAATGCTTTAATTATACCAACTAGAGAAATATGAGAGAAATTATCTCATGCTTGTGCCAATGCACATATATTCAAAAATGCAGCACCACAATGACTGTACATTCAGATATAAGATAAAAGTTAGTTGTACTTATCCCATCGCATACAAATCCCATCTCAACGTGTTTCTCCCTCAGGGTATCTGGGGGTTCATCAGGAGATGTTCACATATTTAATCCAATGCCGGTCACACAGTGGAGATCCGGATAGTATCGTGACCAATGGTGTCACTTCGGACCGCACAATCAGGGTCCTATCTCGTTGGTGGTGTCAGGGATAATACCATAGTATTAGTGGACTATGGAATGGTGTGGTATTATCCCTGACACCACCAACGAGATAGGCCTGTAAGCCAAGAAGAGTTAGCAAAAGAACTTATAGACATAGGTCTAGTTGCGTGATCTGCAGGATTAAGTTTGGTTGGTACAGGTTCTGCTAGGTTGTTGCAGACTTCCCTGTCCATAAAGGCGACGCTGTGTTCTCTCATTTCAGGCTTGCTGTTCATAGAACGCTGAAGAGAGTTAAATCTGGTCTGAGCTTGAGCTCGGTTGTTTGGGAGTCTTACCCGGGTAGATTGGAAGGGTAATGGAGAGACCCAGTGGTTGGTTTTGTCTTTAGAAAACTCACAGTCCATTATTTCGATGAATTCTCTGTCCTCTACTGACAAGGCTACTTTATCGTCGTCCTTGGTTGTGTGAAAGACTGATCTTCCCAAGTTGTCGATATGCAGAGAAGAAGCGATGTCAGGTAGCTGTATTGTGTCTGGAGACTTCTCTTTCACTACATGGTGATGAGGACATGGCTTTAAGCAGGTTGTGCGCCCATCTCCATGCACATAAGTCTTGAAGGAGTCAATTTCTGATCGATCAACGCACGCATTTCCTATGACTACCCATCCCAAGTCCAGTCTCTGGCCGTGTGGTGCATAGTCAGGCCCATTACACTGTTGTCGCACCTTGTGTACCCTTAGATTGTCTCTGCCGAGCAGGAGTAGAATCTCTGCGTTATTGTCCAGAGGTGGGATAACACTAGCGAGGTGTCTTAAGCTGGTGTCACACACAGCGACAACGACAACGACGTCGCTGCTACGTCACCATTTTCTGTGACGTTGCAGCGACGTCCCGTCGCTGTCGCTGTGTGTGACATCCAGCAACGACCTGGCCCCTGCTGTGAGGTCGCCGGTCATTGCTGAATGTCCAGCTTCATTTTTTGGTCATCACTCTCCTGCTGTGACACACACATCGCTGTGTGTGACAGCGAGAGAGCGACGAAATGAAGCGAGCAGGAGCCGGCACTGGCAGCTGCGGTAAGCTGTAACCAGCGTAAACATCGGGTAACCAAGAGAAGACCTTTCCCTGGTTACCCGATATTTACCTTCGTTACCAGCCTCCGCTCTTGCTGCCAGTGCCGGCTCCTGCACTGTGACATGTAGCTGCAACACACATCTGGTTAATTAACCCGATGTATACTGTAGCAAGGAGAGCAAGGAGCCAGCGCTAAGCAGTGCGCGCGGCTCCCTGCTCTCTGCACTGTGACATGTAGCTGCAGCACACATCGGGTTAATTAACCCGATGTGTACCGTACCTAGGAGAGCAAGGAGCCAGCGCTAAGCGCGGCTCCCTGCTCTCTGCACATGTAGCACAGCGACGTTATGATCGCTGCTGCGTCGCTGTGTTTGACAGCTAAACAGCGATCATAACAGCGACTTACAAGGTCGCTGTTACGTCACCGAAAATGGTGACATAACAGCGACGTCGTTGTCGCTGTCGCTTAGTGTGAACCCAGCTTTAGGTCTGGTTGATGAAATGCAGCTTCTGGGGTAGGAATTTAATTCCTGTGGCTGGGTATTTTGTCACATTCAACGAGCGTTGGTAGAGGTATTTCAGTCTTCCCATTGATAGGAGACGAAATTAATCCCTGGGCTCTTCTGCCGCTAGTCTCTATGCGACCCGTGCAGGTGTTCAAGGTGTAGGGTTCTGATGGTCCATTAATACCGAAGGCTTCAAAGAATTTCGTTCCTGCCAGGGATCGGTTGCTTTGGTCATCTATGATGGCATACACCTTCATTGCCTTTTCTGGATGTCACTCGGGATAAACCTTGATGAGGCATATTCGGGCACAACATTTCTGCATTTGGCCCTCTCCACATACCTCTGAGCATGAGCAGGAGATGGCTGTGGTGGTGTCAGTCTGATTCTTGGACTCCCCGCCATGACTTAGAGTGGAAGCGGTGGTGACTGCAGCCGGTGTGTGTCTAGCTAGCTGGGTTAGGTGCATGGCTGAAACGTGTTTTTCGCTATGACACTCCTCACACTTGATGATGGATTTACAGTCCTTGGCCATGTGCTCAAGTGATGCACAGCATTTGAAATAGATCCCAAGATCTGTGAGGACTTTCTTGCACTCCTGTAGGGTTTTGGATCTAAACCCTCTGCACCTGTTCAATGAATGCGTTTTTTTTATGGATGGGACATTCTTGATTGAAAGACTTATCTTGTGATGAGGTGGTGTACTGTTTATCTGTGGGTGCTGCAGGTGATGGTAGCTCAGTCTTCCTGACACTCACAGTGTTCTTAATGTCTCTGCGTTTGTGTATGCCACCTTCATACCTTGATGATGATGTTGTTGCATCTGCCGAAGTGTTGAACTCTAGGAAGTCGAGGCTGGGGTCGTTCCTCATCTGGGCCTGCTCGTCGGTGAACTTGCAGAAGTGAATAAATGGGGGAAAGGTCGTCATGCACTCTTTTGTACCTTGAGACTGACGTTGCCCATTTGTACTGCAGACTGTATGGCAGCTTCACCATGATTGGGTTCACTCCATGGGCTGTATCCAGGTAGCACAGCCCAGACAGATGAGGATCTCTTTTGGCGAGCTCCAGCTCCATGAGCAGATCACTTAGGTCTTGAAGCTTGTGGACTTCTTTAAGGTTGATCTTTGGGATGTCCTGCAGTCTCTTGAATAGGGCTTTCTCTATTGCTTCTGCGCTGCCAAAGGTGCGTTTCAGTCTTTGCCATGCAGCAGCGAGACCTGCTTCTGCTTGTCCCACATAGACGGTTCTGAGGCTCTTGATACGGTTTGTAGAGCCTGGGCCCAACCACTTGATCAGGAGGTCGAGCTCCTGTTCTGCAGTTAAGTTGAGATTGGCGATGGCTGTCTTGAAAGTTGCTTTCCAGGCCCGAATTTCGTGAGACTAGTGTTGATTAGCTCTCTGCTCACCATGAACCTGGCAAACTCAGACATATCTGATTTCTCACCACTTGTTGCCACGACGACTCGTGATGCCCCTGCGGCGTATGGGCTGCCTGGCATGAATGGATGAGATGTTCCCGGGTAGAATGACGTTGCTGCAGGGTTGAGCTGTGGTTTAGCCTCTGTAGATTCTGATGACCGCTGCTTGAGCTGTGGAAGTGGGTCAGGAAACACTTGGTTGCCATCTTGCCGTGGTGACTGTGTTTGAGAGGGGACCTCTTGGTGACTGTTATTAATTTTCTCGGGTGCTTTAGGTGGTACTGGCACTGGTAGAGGTAAGTTGGAGGTTTCGGTGTTGTCGGCTTGGACGGTACTGCAAACCGGGGTTGCTACAGGTAACTGATTCAGTACATAGTCTCTTGTGCGATCAACTGGATTGTCTGCTTCCAGTGGTAGCGAGTGAGCTGGATCAGTACCTTGGATCAATGCTTGCTCAAGTAGTCTCACTTTAGCTAGCGCAACTTCCTCTTCCATCTGTGACCGAAAAATCTTTATCCGAGCCTCCGCTTCTGCACTTTTGGCTTCTGTTTTAGCGGCTTCTGCTTTTGCAAGGGCTTCTGCTTCTGCCCTTTTGGCTTCTGCTTTAGCGGCTTCTGCTTTTGCAAGGGCTTCTGCTTCTGATCTTTTGGCTTCTGCTTTAGCGGCTTCTGCTTTTGCAAGGGCTTCTGCTTCTGATCTTTTGGCTTTTGCTTCTGCCCTTTTGGCTTCTTCCTCTACTTCTCTTTCTGTGAAGGAACGTCTCACCTTGGATTCCTCTGCTCTAATGCGGGCTTCTAGTATCCTGTCGCTCAGGGCTGAGCTTCTTGAGGATGATGACCCGGATGACCGAGAGGAACGTCTAGATGAAGTTGATCGGTGTGATCTAGTTTCTTGCTGGTGAGAGATACGGTGTTCGGCCTTGTCTATGGCATCTTGCACCTTGGCATTTCTTTCCTTGTCCACCTCTTCTGCCTTGCTCAGGTCTGAAAAAGCTTCATCAATTTTAGAGTCTTTTAGAAAGGTAATGTACCTTGTTGACAGTATCTTGTATCTTTCATGAGCTGTGTTCAGCCGTTCCATAGCGGCTAGTAAGCATGCGGCATCACCTGCTGAGGATTCAAGTCTTGACATGTAATAGGTGACTCGTTCCCACTGTTCTTCCAGGTGTTCACATAGCTCATCTTTCATAGTGTGATAGTTTTCAGTGGCCTTTATCGTGGGTTTGGAAGAGCGCTTCGGTCGGACAACTTGGTCTGCTGGAAGCGCGGGATCTGCCTCCTGGGCTTCATAATGGAGAGTATCAGATTGTATTTGCTCTGTTTCAGCAGTGGGGAACTGTCCGAGGTCTTTTTCGGCCATTTTGATTTAAGGTGTACTGTCTCTTTAAGAAACTTGACTTTTGAGTAGTGGGCCGAAAATTGTTGTGCAGCTCTGCAAGGACTCCCTGATGAAATTCCCAAGGTGTCTTTAGCAAAACTTGGGGTTGGCAGTCCAGCAATGTGCTGTAATGAGGTATAATGTACTGCAAGTCTATAGGAGGGGTATAGCAAGAGAGAAACAGCAGGTGCATAAACTGTCCCTTTACAATGCAAGCAGAGGTGACACAGGACGTGGCAGATGGGAGAGCTTCCCCTTAGGCTTGTCCAGGCATGCACTGTGCAGGCAGACTAGTGCACAAGGCTTGTTGCTAGGCAGATTTCAAGTGAAGTTATAGGGTTCTTAGGGATCTGTAGCCGGGGTATTGAGCTGTTAAGCAGTCTTCTGACTGATTTGGCCTCTCATGGAAGTTTTGACTTTGGGCTGTTAAGCAGTCTTCTGACTGTTCTGTCCCCACTTAAAGGCGATTGAAGGCGCGTAGTTGTCAGAGGTTGTGAGAATCTTACCTTCGTTTTTCCTATAGGTGAGGCAGACAGGACCAGAGCGCTCCAGAGTTAAACATGCACATGCAGAGATGAAACAATGGTGGTTTATTTTCCCCAAAGGTTAAGGATATGCAGAAGTACAGCGGTCCAAGTATTTGGCATTGTAGTTCTCCTGTGATGCTTGTCTCTGAAGCTACTACGGTCAGAAGACTTTGCTTCTAGCAGCTCCAATAAGGGATGTTGTTCTCACAAACTCTGGTTTGGAATGAACATACCAGGATGTGGTGCAAGAGGGTCATCAGACACTCCCATGGGCTGGACAAAAGAAACAGAGGAGCTGAAAGGTCTGACCAGTAGATGGCAGCAGAGACAAGCATGAAAAACATTAAATAACAGTTTTATCTAAGAAAATAGAAACAGCACACTGATTTTGCATGTAACATTTTTTTTAACTATTTTATGAAAAAAATTACACACATATTTGTTGATCTGGTTATACATGCCAAGCATCTATTGACTGACTTTTCACAAAAACTCTTTATCACAATGGTTTCTCCCCAGCTCTCTCATTTGTCACACTTCGACTAATCTATCTTTAATGTCCAAAATCCCACCTTAAAGAGGACCCATAAAAAGAGACAGTAGATAAAATTATACAACTTTTCTCAATATATATGATTTCCTCAGATTTAAAGGGGTGAAAATTTTACTTTTATTTTAACTTACTAAGCTCAATATTCCCTTTATGTCAAGCTACCACTAGAGGGCACTGGGACTCAGGTAGATAGACTCCTGAATGCAGTAATTCAGGGACTCACTAGAGGTTGCTAGCAAGCACAGGGTTAGTTGATAAGCCAAGATCTGCGCCGGAATGTCATGTCTGTACAGAAGAGTAATCAAGCCAGAATCAAATAACAGAGCCGAGGTCAGATGCTGGGAGGACAAGTAAGCACTGGGAGGGAAAAAGAGAGAACACGGGACAGGACCAAAGACAGGAGGACAGGGAGGTACAGTGGTCAGGTTGGGCAGGAGGAACGTAGGACAGGTCAGGCAGGAGGGAAAGAGGTCAGGTCAAACAGGAGGGATGGAGGTCAGGTCAGACAGGAGGAATGGAGGTCAGGATGGGAAGGAGGAACGGTACCGGATAACAGGACTAGAACAGAGACCTTTCACAGGAACAGTTGCACACAACAGAGTCTTAAATATTACTGGCGGCGTTCCAGCAGAGTCCACACCAAAATAAGCAGTGTGAGTGCCGGAATGAGGCACCACCATGCCAGCCCCTCCTACAAGACTTCACCTCATTGGAGTCCCGCTACAGTCTTGACATGTTGTGAATCTCTACTCTTAGATAAATTAGGTATGAAGGGAGTAATTATACATGGCTACGGAATGGTAATGTGGAGCTTTGTGTTTAGATTTGTCAGGAGTTTGCTTGTTCATCATTTTTTTTGACTTACTGGTCCATAGAATACAAGGAAATAATTGATTTACCTAGTTTTCTAATAATTTACTACTGCATCCCAGTGGGCAGTGATTCTTTAAAATGCAAACAAAGTAAATATTTATCTCACCTAGCTACTTCTAAAGGTGTGAAAGGGGTGGGCCAAAGACTTAAGTAATTTTCCTCCTTAATCCCTATCTAATTAGCGCTATAATCCAAGCTATTTTCATGTATACTTGAATTTAAAATTACCGTTTCTATCTAACTATTTTTCTTTCTTTTTTTCCTACTTCTTTTTTGATGACATTTTGTTTGAGAATCACAGAGCTGGGATACTCGAAAAAAGTGTCATCAGGGGGCAGATGCTGCTATCACTGCTGCAACCACCATGCCCTCCCTGAAACAAAGGGTCATCAGTGCACCTGTTTCAGTGGTTGAGCTATTCCATACATTTTGTGCACTGGGTAATATGCACAATAACAGGTCGTCTCTGTTGCTGGCTCAGATCAGCAGTAACAAGCCAGCACCAGAGCATGTTGTCAGAATATGTGGCGTGGAGAGACAAGTGCTGCCTCCACAAGTGACATCACTGGTCTCAGACATGGCATTCTCCAGCCTGATCCACTGCTGATCTGAGACAGGAACAGAGAATGCACTGACATTGTGCACATCGCACAGTGCACATCGTGTTGGGACTAGCCGAGCCCCTGAAACAAGCTTTTCAAACTGCCTCCTGATGATGCTTTGTATGAGTATCCCAGCATACACTGTGTTTACAAACAAAGCGTCATACAGACGGAAGTGAAAAAATATATAAAAGCAAGTAGATTTTGTACAGTGGCATGTAAAAGTGTGGGCATCCTTGGTAAAAACTACTGTTATTGTGCACATTTAGGCAAGTTGAAGATTAAATGATCTCTAAAAGGCATAAAGTTAAAGATGACAAATTTTCTTTGTATTTTAGGCCCCAAAAAATTATTTTCATTTTTTACATTTTAAAAACTGCAAAAGGAAAATGAGCCTATGCAAAAGTTTGGACACCCTTGGATATTTGTGTACCTTAATTAGCCTGCTAGGGTTATGGTCTGTTCACTATCATCATTAGGAAAAGCGAAGGGTTGCAAATTGCACAGCTTTATAAAAACCCAGCCTCTTCTAACCTTGTGCCAAAAAAATAACAGGGGTCCATGGGTCATTTTAAAAAGCTGTCTAGCACTCTGAAAATGAAAATTCTGGAGGCTCACAAAGGTAGAGAAGGCTATAAGAAGATAACAAAATGTTTTATAGTTACCCTTTCCACGGATTTAAATGTAATTAAGAAATGTCAGTTAATAGGGACAGTGGAGGCCATGATAATGTCTGAAAAACAAAGCAAAATTTCTGTGAGAGCTGCTTGTAGGAGTACAGATGCTGAAGGCATGAGTTGAATCGAAGCATATGTCAGATCACAAGATATCCCTTAGCTTTCATTTCAAAACAACAAAGCCTGCGGAGACACCATCACATGTTTCTCAACGCTGGCAGGAAACTAGCCAGGTCTTTCACCGGGAAGGAACAACCACGGGAAGGGCAGTCTCCAGTCAAGGAGACCACCTATGCCAAACATGGTATCCATCCACAGACAGCTGTTTCGGGGTATTTGCCCCTCATCAGTGTGGAGTAGGAAACTGGCTAGTGGGAGCATTGCCTTGTAGAAGACTACATAAGCAAGGATTGTTGACCTTAGGGAGATCAACATCCAACACCGCGGAGACAACATCACGTGTTTCTCAACGCAGTGATTCTAGAGCAATGCCCCCTGGGAAATATTCAAAACAACAAAGCCTGCGGAGACACCATCACATGTTTCTCAACGCTGACAGGAAAAGTGATTCTAGAGCAATGCCCCCTGGGAAATTCCTACTCCACACTGATGAGGGGCAAATACCCTGAAACAGCTGTCTGTGGATGTATACCATGTTTGGCATAGGTGGTCTCCTTGACTGAAGACTGCCCTTCCTGTGGTTGTTCCTTCCCGGTGAAAGACCTGGCTAGTTTCCTGCCAGCATTGAGAAACATGTGATGGTGTCTCCGCAGGCTTTGTTGTTTTAAATATTTCGCAGGGGGCATTGCTCTAGAATAACTGCGTTGAGAAACACGTGATGGTGTCTCCGCGGTGTTGGATGTTTATCTCCCTAAGGTCAACAATCCTTGCTTATGTAGTCTTCTACTAGGCAATGCTCCCACTAGCTAGTTTTATACTCCACACTGATGAGGGGCAAATACCCCGAAACAGCTGTCTGTGGATGGATGCCATGTTTGGCATAGGTGGTCTCCTTGACTGGAGACTGCCCTTTCCGTGGTTGTTCCTTCCCGGTGAAAGACCTGGCTAGTTTCCTGCCAGCATTGAGAAACATGTATGGTGTCTCCGCAGGCTTTGTTGTTTTGAATATTTCCCAGGGGGCATTGCTCTAGAATCACTGCGTTGAGAAACACGTGATGGTGTCTCTGCGGTGTTGGATGTTGATCTCCCTAAGGTCAACAATCCTTGCTTATGTTAGCTTTCATTTCAGTTATTGACTATAAACCAGATATTCCTTATTGGTAATGAGCAAGTAATGCTCAAGTTCCTGTCCTGTTACCTGCCCTAACTCAGCTCCCGACCACCACAGTCCTCATCATCCATGTGTAGCAGGAAGCAGATATTGCCCATCAACCTTCATCTTCTTGGCCACCACAGTATTCATCATCAAGATACAGCTGGCATCACCCAGCAACATCTGTTCTGTATGTGCCATCCAAATGTTCTCCCCAGCCAAAGTAACTGTGTGGTTAGTTCTGCTAAAAACCACATTCCAAAAAATAATTCTCTCTCTTTTCTAGAACGGGGACTCAAGCAAAACTAACGGCACAGTTACTTTGGCTGGAGGGCAACATTTTGATTGCACACGCGGAGTGGAAGTTCAGATGATGATAACTGTGGTGGCTGGGAAGATGGAAGATGGAATGGAGGTTGCCAGGGCATCTCTGCTGCCTGTTGCACATGGATGATGGGGACTGTAGTGCCCAAGGACTGTGACAGAGCACTTAACAACCCACGTCTTTGGGGAAAATATGCTCAAGTCACTCATTTTCTCCTATTGTGCTCAATACTCCAGTCGAACATTTCCGAGTGTCCAACATGATTGATTCAAGTACCAAGCACCCAAAAACTTGAGTACCCACTTATCACTATTCTATATTATAATATGGGGTCTCTGGGGTTAAACAAAAATAAAAAAACACTGCAAAGTCCTGCGCTCCATCCAGCCTTCCCTTCTTCCTGTGACAATTGACATCTTGTTTCAGCCACGTTTACCTGCTCTGGCATTTATAGCGTCAAGTAGACATATGACATCTCCACATGCTTCGACAAGACCTAGTCATCTCCTTGGGCACCTCACATATAACATTGTGATGTCACCACAGTCACTATGATGTTAGAGGCCGACACAATCCTCAACACAATGTACATAACATTACAGAGGGAGGAGGAAAGAAGTCAAAGGTAAAGACCAAATGGTGGGCAATTTTTAAATACCCCTTTTAGAACCCTCTACACAGGCATCTGTCTGGCTGACATTTTGCTGAATGGGCACAATGCGAATAGCACAAATTCAGAAGAATTAAAGTTTTGGGGGGAAATGAAGAGCAAACTAAATTTGTCTTGGACAAATTCTCAATTCTGGTCTTTGAATAGAATTCCATAGTCCATTAAATTGTTCTGTATAGCAAAATAAAAGGCATAGCAATTTATTTCTTCTCAAGCAGACATACTTTGAGGTTTCTAGGTGCCTACCCCAAATGTACACTGTAAATGCAATATAAGGTTTTCTGATTGTATTTAGGCAACAGACAGAGAAGCCAAGTGTACTGCAAGTACATACTTCATATAGCAATTAATATTCATAAACCCTGAAACACCATTAATAAATGCAAACAAAACATGTTCTTAACTAAATAATGCATACCGTGGTATTCCCTCTCCATTTTTAGGGTGCTGCATATCTAATATGTTTATGCTTTTTTCCCACAGCTTTAATAGGGTAAAGACAAATGGAAAGCCACATATCTATTGTGGTAGCCTTTGCATTAGAGAAGACTTTCCTGAACAGACAAGGCAGAAATTCATTGTTAATAGACTATGTGGCTCCTACATGATCTTCCTTTTGTGGGATATATAATGTTAGAAATGATAGTTAGTTTCCTTGCTGAAAATAAATTTGCATCTAGTTACCGTAATTGTTTCTTTGGGAATTCTAGCATGTTAAGAAGCTTTTCTTGAAGTCATGTTTTAATTGTTTCACCTAGAATAAAATAAGTCTAGTAATGCCTTAGGAGCCAAGGAAGAGCCTACATATACCTGTGTTGATGTGACTGATGCTTTATTAATAACGCGAGATAGAATTCACTTTCTTTCCCAACTTTATATGCAGACTTGTTTTGAAGCTGGAAGGAACATGTGTAATGCTTTAATGGCTATAGGCTGTGAAGATTGACAGATTAAAAGGCCAGGGTTCTGGTAGATACAATTGCCCAGGAGAAATCCAGACTTCCTAGAGTTGATCATTTCTTTTATGAGTTCAGAATGAAAATTATTGATGGATGTTATGAGCTGTCTGGTTATTACAGTCTCTGAAAGAGGAAAACAATATATACAGTTAAAAATTAGACAATCATTATTTCCCTTTATGTCTCATGTGAAAAAATAAAATTCAAATAATTTTTGACAAATATGCTGTTTTTCTAAAATACAATGTTTTGCTTAGTAAAAGGAACGATACCTAGCACAGAGCAATAGCACAATAATGATTAATTAGTAAGGATGATCGAATACCTCAAATATTCGGCTTTGCGAATATTTTCCGAATACCTCGCCGCGATTCGACTATTCAATGTGCATTGTAAGTCTATGGAAAGCCCAAATAGTAGCGAATAGTTAATATTCGGGTTTCCCATAGACTTACATTGCGTATAGAATATTCGCGAATAGTCGAATAGCGGCAAGGTATTCGGAAAATATTCAATAATCAAAGTATTCGATCATCCCTATTAATTAGCCTAATAATATTATTTTCCAGATCAGTAGGATTATGTAGCTACCAAACATGTATAGATTTTGTAAGATTTAAGTGGCGAACAAAATTCTGAAATTTTGAAAAAAAAAATCTTGCTTGTGTCATGACTTTCAAAGTGCTGTAACGTTTTCAGTTTTTGGGATCTGGGCTTTTGTGGGGGCTTGTTTTTGCGCACAAAGCTGATGTTTTTAATATTATATTGGGTATATACGATATTTTGATTGCCTGTTATAACCTTTTTTTCTGTTGTTGCAGCAGCTGAAAATACAATTCTGGTATTTTGATTTTTTTCTCGTTACACTGATTGGATTAATTTATTTTATATTTTGATAGATTGGATTTTTATGAACACAGTAATTCAAAATATGTGTTTTTTATTTCTTAATAAGGAGAAAGGGAGTTGATTTGATCTTGTTTTTAATATTTTTTTCCACTTTATACTACATTTTATAGTCCTCTTAGGGGACTTGAACCTGCAACAGTCTCATCACTTCTTCTATATACAGCAATGCCACACTATTGCTGTAGATAGAAGAAATCACAGTCTCCTATGATTACCATACACAGGCTGGCTTTCACAGGAGTACTGTGATGACAGGAGTCATCAGTTTTTCACTGGCTGTCATGATAACTCATCAGCGTCCTATGATCACGACATGTGCCTGCCAATGATGGTTCAGAAGCGCACACTTCCTTGTCAGTGCACGTTAACTGCCGCTGTCAGAGATAAGAGAAGAGATATGGAGTTTTTCTGCACTGCCATGAATAACTGGATGAATATGTAAACAATGTCTTGGGATAAATGTATGCTTTATTTTTACTTGTTTCAAGGCACTCCAGCTTCTTTTTCAGAATAAAACAATAGTGTATAACATGCGGTAAAGACTACTATATAAAGGTGAAATGTTCACAAAAAAAACAACAAAAATATATATATATACTAGAAGGTTATAACGCATCGGGTATTCTAGAATTTATTGTGTAGGTAATGTATAATTTTTGTTATATATATAGATGTTGTTGTGTGTAGTTACCAAGTGTGTGTGTAGGGCACCGTAAATGTACTGGGTGTTGTCTGGGTGGGGGTGTGTGAGAGCGGTGTTGTTTGTGTGTTGCGTTGTGTGTTGCGTTGTTTGTGGAGCGCTGTGTGTCTGCAGCGTTGTGTGTGTGTGGTGCTGTGTGTCTATTGCACGGTTTGTGTGTGTTTTGGGGGAGGTATGTTTTGTGCAGTGTGTGTGTGTTGGAGGAGTAGTCCTGGGGAGAGAGGAGTATAATAGGAGGAGTAGTCCTGGGGATAGAGGAGGATAATAGGAGGAGTAGTCCTGGGGGGAGAGGAGTATAATAAGTGGAGTAGTCCTGGGGGGAGAGGAGGATAATAGGAGGAGTAGTCCTAGGGGAGAGGAGGATAATAGGAGGAGTAGTCCTGGGGGGAGAGGAGGATAATAGGAGGAGTAGTCCTGGGGGGAGAGTTGGATAATAGTAATCCTGGGGGAGAGGAGAATAATAGGAGGAGAAGTCCTTGGGGGAGAAAAGGATAATAGGAGGAGTAGTCCTGGGGGGAGAGGAGTAAAATAGAAGTAGTCCTGGGGAGAGAGGAGGATAATAGGAGGAGTAGTCCTGGGGTGAGAGGAGTATAATAGGAGGAGTAGTCCTGGAGGTGAGGAAGATAATAGGAAGAGCAGTCCTGGGGAGAGAGGAGGATAATAGGAGGAGTAGTCCTGGGGGGAGAGGAAGATAATAGGAGGAGTAGTCCTGGGGAGAGAGGAGGATAATAGGAGTAGTAGTCCTGGGGGGAGAGGAGGATAATAGGAGGAGTAGTCCTGGGGAGAGAGGAGTCTAATAGGAAGACTAGTCCTGGGGGGAGAGGAATCTAATAATAGGAGTAGTCCTGGGGGGAGGAGTCTAATAGGAGGAGTAGTCCTGGGGGGGAGTCTAATAGAAGGAGTAGTCCTGGGGGAGAGGAGTCTAATAGGAGGAGTAGTCCTGGGGGGAGGAGTCTAATATGAGTAGTCCTGGAGGGGCAGGAGTCTAATAGTAGGAGTAGTCCTGGGGAGGAGGAGTCTAATAGGAGGAGTAGTCCTGGGGGAGGAGTCTAATAGGAGGAGTATTCCTGGGGGAGGAGTCTACTAGGAAGAGTAGTCCTGGGGGAGGAGTCTAATAAGAGTAGTCCTGGAGAGGGAGGAGTCTAATAGTAGGAGTAATCCTAGGGGAGGAGGAGTCTAATAGGAGGAGTAGTCGTGTTTGACAGCGGGAGACCAACGATCTGAATGGGCAGGGAGCCGGCATACGTTGGTAACCATGGTACACAATCGGGTAATTAAGCAAAGTGGTTTCCATGGTTACCCAATGTGTACCAAGGTTACCAGCGTACACCGGCTCCAGCACGATCCCAGCAATGCAAGGGTAAGTGTCAGCTGGGTTGCCGGTGTGGGCTCCCAAGGGTGCAACAGCCACCTGGGAGTCGGGGCTCCGTGTGGTTTTCGGGAATGCGTGCAGAGGGCAGGGCCAGGCCTTGCGTCCAATGCGTGTGGGGGGCCGGGCCGAGTGGCCAATCCGTGCGGGGGGCGGGGCCAGGTCGAGCGTCCAATGCATGAGAGGGCGAGGCCGAGTGGCCAATGTGTGCAGGGGGCCGGGCCAATCCATACGGGGGGCAGGGCCAGGCCGAGCGTCCTCTGCGTGCAGGGGGCCGGGCCAAGCGGCCAATCTGAGCGGGGGGCGGGACCTGGCCAAGCGGCCAATGCATGCAGGGGGCTGGGCCGAGCGACCAATCTGTGCGGGGGGCGGGGCCTGGCCGAGCGGCCAATGTGTGCGGGGGGGGCGGGGCAAGGCCAAGCCGAGCGGCCAATGCGACAGTTGTCACTGTAATGACGTCATATTGGAGCAAGACAGACAGACAAAATAAGGCAATTATATATATATATATATATATAGATATATTTCACATGTTCACATGTATATTTCATATATATCCATAAAAGAAATATATCATAACATAAGAAATATAAGCCATAATGTGAATGCGTGAAATGAAAAAATACAAATAATTTGCCAAATAAAATAAAAAGTCAACCCCTTGGAATAGAACCTTGTTGTCTTGCTTCTTTTGTTGAAGGAGGTGTGGATATCAAAGTGTTGAGCCACAATGGATTAGTACAATGCAAGGAAACTATTCTAGGGAAAAATAAGATTAGTAAAGGTAAAAAGTAATAATGGAGGAAAAAATAGTAATTCATGGGAATTAATAACCATTATTGATTAAAATCCTAGTGGGTATACAAATATTTATGTATTTATTTTATCTCATTGAGTGAGTAAGCATATGGAGAATTCTGCCGGTATATGAGCTTGCACTGTGTTAGGCCTCTTTCACACATACCTGCCTCCGGTATGTGTTTGGCAGTTTTCTCACGTACCGAAGACATGTACACATGTAAGTATTTTCGAACGGAACGTGTGTCCGTTCCGTACTTACGTGTGTCCGTGTGTTTCTCACGCCGACATGTCCGTTCTTCTCCGGCATCACGGATGTCACACGGAATGCACACACACATCAATGTGTTCGGTGTGACACGCACTGGAGAAAAGACATGTGTCTGCGAGAAAAAAAAACATTACTTACCTTCTCCTGCCCTGCTTTTTCTGCCGCAGCTGTCACTTGCTGCCGACCGCCGCTCATTATGCTCAGTGAATATTCAATTCACTGTGGCCGGAAGCAGCAGCAGCGGGGAGTCGGCAGGACCAGAGACCAAAGTTTAGCATCACCGACAGCGACGCCAGGGACAAGTGAGTAGAAAGTTCCCGTTCTCCATGTGTTATCACGGATAACACACGGAGAACACATGTAGGCCATGCACACAGCACACCGAGGGCAATACGCACCTCTGACACGTCCGTGAAAAATGTGCGTGTTTTTCAGGGACGCGTGAAAGAGGCCTTAGTGTGGGTTACTATAGTGATCTACATCAGAGCCAAGGATAGAATTTCATTACAATGGAGTTAGGACATATAAAAATAATTATTGTGTATAGCTATTGATATTCTAAGGAGGTTGGAATAAGAGAAGTTTTTATTATGCATTCTAATAGGCTGTGAATGAGCTTTTTAGACCTGCGCAAATCAGGAGTGCTGGGGAATACTCAGCCCCTCAGTGTCATTAGAGATCAGTGTTAGTGCTATAGACATGGGGAAAAAAAAGAGAAAAATGTCCTACCCATTTATTGCTATGGTTTTATCCTAATAAAGAGGCTGGAGTGCCTTAAAACACGTAACTCATACATTCATCCCAAGATGTTTTTGGACTCATTCATGCGGTAATTCACAGCAACGCAGAGAAAACACATATCTCTCCTATCATCTCTTACTTGGTGGCTATCACCTGTGAAATAGACAGTTCATATTAACCCCTTCACTCCCGGGCGATTTTCTATTTTTCCAGGTTTTCTTTTGCTCCCCTTCTTCCAAGAGCCGTAACTTTTTTATTTTTCTGTCAATCTTGCCATATAAGGGCTTATTTTGTGCAGAACGACTTCTAGTTTTAAATGAAACTATAAGTTATACCATATTGTGTACTGGAAAACAGTAAAAAATTCCAAGTGCAAAAAAGTTTAAAAAAAGTTCGATTGCATGATTGTTTTTGGGATAGTTTATTCACAGTGTTTACTATATAGTAACTGATCTCTCAGTGCGATGCCTCAGATTAGTACGAGCTCGTAGATACCAAACATGTATAGGTTTTCTTTTATCCAAGGGGTTTAAAAAAAATTCAGAAGTTTGTCCAAAAAAGGTGCACCTTTTGCGATATTTTCCGTGATCCATAGCATTCTCATTTTTGGGATCTATGGCTCATTGACAGGTTATTTCTTGCGTCTTGAACTGACGTTTTTAATGGTACCATTTTTGTGCAGAAGCACCGTTTTGATCGCCTGTTACCGCATTTTGCGCAAGATTCGCAGTGACCAAAAAAATGTAATTTTGGCATTTGGAATATATTTGCTACTACACTGTTTACCGATCAGATTAATTGGTTTTATATTTTGATAGATCGGGCATTTCTGAACTCGGCAACACCAAATATGTGTATATTTTTTATTTTCTTCCCTTAATTTTCAATGGGGTGAATGGGGCTAGATTTGAACTTTTGGGTTTTTTTTTATTGTTTTTTAATTTTTTAAACTTTTTTTATTTTACTAGTACCCCTAGCAGACTATAAGGCTATGTGCACACTTTTTCAGGGTTTTTTTGCGTTTCCGCAGCGTTTTCAACTGCAGCATTTAATTGCAAAAATGCATGCGTTTTTATTTTCCAGCAAAGTCTTTGGGAATTTGGGTTTTTGTGTGCGCACTTTGCTTTTCTAAAGGCAGCGTTTTTGTTGCAGAAAATTTGTCAAAAACTCTGCGTTTAAAGAAGCAACATGTCAATTGTTTTGCCATTTTGGCAGCGTTTTGCTAACATTAGAGTCAATGACAAATTTCAAAACGCAACTTAGATTAAAATTCCAGCGTTTTACATGCTTTTTTGATGCAGAAAACATGCTTTTTTGGCAAAATAAATGCATGCGTTTTTGACTTTATAATAATGGAATGATATGTCCCTTTACACACACACATAGTCCGACAATTAAATTAATGAAAATCCATAATTTAACATTATTTTAAGCATGAATATTAAAATATAGCTATAATATTAATAAAAATAGTTTTTTGTGTATGATTTTCATCATGATATTTGTTATCATTTTTTTCCATTTTTTTCAAAGTGTTTGAATGTTTAAACTTTATTTAGTATTGTATTTGTATTCAAAACGCATCTGACTTTATGCAATGAAAATGCATGTAAATCGCATGTAAAACGCGGCTAAAACACGGGGGGGAGAGGAGGATAATAGGAGGAGTAGTCCTGGGGGGAGAGTTGGATAATAGTAATCCTGGGGGAGAGGAGAATAATAGGAGGAGAAGTCCTTGGGGGAGAAAAGGATAATAGGAGGAGTAGTCCTGGGGGGAGAGGAGTAAAATAGAAGTAGTCCTGGGGAGAGAGGAGGATAATAGGAGGAGTAGTCCTGGGGTGAGAGGAGTATAATAGGAGGAGTAGTCCTGGAGGTGAGGAAGATAATAGGAAGAGCAGTCCTGGGGAGAGAGGAGGATAATAGGAGGAGTAGTCCTGGGGGGAGAGGAAGATAATAGGAGGAGTAGTCCTGGGGAGAGAGGAGGATAATAGGAGTAGTAGTCCTGGGGGGAGAGGAGGATAATAGGAGGAGTAGTCCTGGGGAGAGAGGAGTCTAATAGGAAGACTAGTCCTGGGGGGAGAGGAATCTAATAATAGGAGTAGTCCTGGGGGAGGAGTCTAATAGGAGGAGTAGTCCTGGGGAGGAGTCTAATAGAAGGAGTAGTCCTGGGGGAGAGGAGTCTAATAGAAGGAGTAGTCCTGGGGGAGAGGAGTCTAATAGGAGGAGTAGTCCTGGGGGGAGGAGTCTAATATGAGTAGTCCTGGAGGGGCAGGAGTCTAATAGTAGGAGTAGTCCTGGGGAGGAGGAGTCTAATAGGAGGAGTAGTCCTGGGGGAGGAGTCTAATAGGAGGAGTATTCCTGGGGGAGGAGTCTACTAGGAAGAGTAGTCCTGGGGGAGGAGTCTAATAAGAGTAGTCCTGGAGAGGGAGGAGTCTAATAGTAGGAGTAATCCTAGGGAAGGAGGAGTCTAATAGGAGGAGTAGTCGTGTTTGACAGCGGGAGACCAACGATCTGAATGGGCAGGGAGCCGGCATACGTTGGTAACCATGGTACACAATCGGGTAATTAAGCAAAGTGGTTTCCATGGTTACCCGATGTGTACCAAGGTTACCAGCGTACACCGGCTCCAGCACGATCCCAGCAATGCAAGGGTAAGTGTCAGCTGGGTTGCCGGTGTGGGCTCCCAAGGGTGCAACAGCCACCTGGGAGTCGGGGCTCCGTGTGGTTTTCGGGAATGCGTGCAGAGGGCAGGGCCAGGCCTTGCGTCCAATGCGTGTGGGGGGCCTAAAACGCGGCTAAAACACGGTAAAAACGCAAGCGTATTTTTAGCGTTCTTGTGGTCAAAACCAAATTTGACAAAAACAATTTCTGCCAGAGGATGCAGTTAGAACTGCAACTACCTCGATGCAAAGTGCGCACATAGCCTAAGGATCAGCAGTTTGATCGCTTATTCTTTCTTGTAAATCAGAGCAGCATTGCTCTGATCTATTTAAAGCAGCTCTCCTCTCACACATGGCCTCAGCCAGGAACTGACTCATGATAGCTACAGGAGTCATGAGCCTGTGCTACCATTGCAACAATCGGATCCACGTGATCGCATCATGTGACTTCCGATGGGGTTGGGTAAAGGAATGCTTACCGCGGCCTGCTGTTACATCACGCTGTGACATTTTCACAGCGTGCTTTAAGGGGTTAACAGGCATGAGTGGGTAGTAGTAATAGCACCTGTTTGAACTTGTTATCAGTATAAAAGACACCTGTCCACAACCTCAAACAGTCACACTCCAAACTCCACTATGTTGAAGACCAAAGAGCTGTCGAAGGACATCAGAAACAAAATTGTAGCCCTGCACCAGGCTGGGAAGACTGAAACTGTAATAGGCAAGCTGCTTGGTGTGATGAAATCAACTGTGGGAGCAATAATAAGAAAATGGAAGACATACAAGACCACTGATAATCTCCCTCGATCTGCGGCTCTACGCAGGAGCTCACCCCGTGGGGTCAAAATGATCACAAGAACGGTGGTCAAACATCCCAGAACCACACGGGAGGACCTAGTGAATGACCTGCATAGAGCTGGGACCTCCATAACAAAGGCTACCATCAGGAACACACTATACCACCAGGAACTCAGATCCTCTAGTGCCAGACGTGTTCCCCTTCTTAAGCCAGTAATGTCCGGGCCAATCTGAGGTTTGCTAGAGGGCATTTGGATTATCCAGAAGAGTATTTGGAGAATGTCATATGGTCTGATGAAACCAAAGTAGAACTGTATGGTAGAAACACAACTTGTGGTGTTTTGAGGAGACAGAATGCTGAGTTCCATCCAAAGAACACCATACCTACTGTGAAGCATGGGGGTGGCAACATCATACTTTGGGGCTGTTTTTCTGCAAAGGGACCAGGATGACTGATCCGTGTACATGAATGAATGACTGGGGCCATGATTAGCAAGATTTTGAGTGCAAACCTCCTTCCATCAGTAAGGGCATTGACGATGAAACATGGCTGGGTCTTTCAGCATGATAATAATTCCAAGCACACTGCCAGGGCAATGAAGGAATGGCTTTCTAAAGACCATATGAAGGTTCTGAAGTGGCCTAGCCAGTCTCCAGATCTTAAGCCCTTTGAAAACCTTTTGAGGGAGTTAAAAGTCTGTGTTGCCCAGCAACAGGCCCAAAACACCACTGCTCTAGAGGAGATCTGCATGGAAGAATGGACCAACATACCACCAACAGTGTGTGCTAACCTTGTGAAGACTTACAGAAAACGTTTGACCTCTGTCATTGCCAACAAAGGATGTATAACAAATATTGAGATGAAGTTTTGTCATTGATCAAATACTTATTTTCCCCCACAATTTGCAAAAAAGAAATCTTGCCAAATCAGACAAGGTGATTTTTTTGGATTTGCTTTCTCATTTTGTCTCTCATAGTTTTGGTCTACCTATTATATCAATTACAGGCCTCTCTCTTCTTTTTAAATGGGAGAACTTGCAAAATTGGTGGCTGACTAAATACGATTTTTCCCCACTGTAATATAAATATAATAATTTATATAATATATCAAATATATTATAGTGGTGTAAAAATAAACAAATAAAAAAATGACGTAGGGTCCCCCATATTGTGATACCCAACTGAAATAAAGCATACAGCTACAGGCTGCAGCCCCCAGATGTGTGTATTATCTTGGCTGTGTATCAAAATATGAGGGACCCCATGTGGCATTTTTAAATTATTTAAATAGATACAGTAATTAAAAAAAAGGATGTCCAGTCCCCACCCAATTTTGAAAACCAGCCTAAATAAAGCCAACAGCTGGGAGCTAGTATTCTCTGCATGAAGAGGCCAAAGGTTTTTGGGTCCTCCTGCCTTAAAATAGCAGCCCTCACCTGCCAAGGATTTTTCACATCCATTAGATGCGAAAATTCCAGCACTTTACCATCTCATCCCGATTGTACTGGTGTGAATGCAATTTGGAACTATAAGGGGTTAATAACAGCTGTGATTTGTCAAAAGTTACAGCTGCCATTAAACCCTGGAATAGTAATGGGAAGGGGTCTGAGTCCCCCCACTACTAACACCTGTAAGTCATAAGAAATAAGCACTCAAAATTATTCCATGAACCAATTATAATAAAACATATTTTATTGATTAAAACTATACACAAATATTAAAAAGACAAACATAGACCATACAATAGAGGGGAAGGCACAAGTGAATGGCCAAGGGAACCAAAAATATAGTGCTGTTACACTATCAATTCATCAATTTTTGTATAATCAGTAATTATATATACGGTAAAGTCAGAATACACAATTGATGGGATATAACATTGGTACACTTATATACAATTAATGAGTCAAGATACAAAATCATAATTGGCAAAATGTATATGTCAGCATTTGATATGTGCAGTATTATTCTCATACTTGTATACAGAGATTCACCAAACCCATAATGACAGAAATTGAGTTGTTATATAAATCTCCGTGTCTAAAGTCACATAAAATACATAGGCATCATGTGTCAATTATAAGGTAATGGCAGATAGCACCCATTGATGCAAGCTATAGAAGTGGCAAATAAAAAACCACTCACTCAGATGAAATATAGCATTGTTATCATCTGTCATATATCATCAAAATAGGTAAAGAGTTCAAGGATCTCCATCAATGATCAAAACTACCCACTGACATGGAAGTGCAAAACCAAGACAGCAATTATACTGTTAAAGGAAATCACCTAACAGCATCAGTTTCAACCAATATCATGGTATTAATACCAAAGCTACACCGAGGCCAAAAAGAGTTAATAGCCCACCCTCACCAAACACTCCAACGACCGTTTCGCAACCGCTTCGTCAGGGAGTGAGGTGGGTGGGCTCGTGGATATCTTAAATACCTGTATGGCAGCTGTATGTAATGAAAGTCCAGAAGACACCATGATTATCGGGCGGCATGGTTCGCGCATGCGCAGAGCCGCATCTCCGTGCCCGGATGTCCGCCTACGTCCACCAAGGGTGACGAGGTCGCCGTTGATGACGCAAGCAGGACACCCACACACACAGTGTCAACCGCCGCCATCTTAGTAAAGGTATACTAGACATATCGCAACCGGACATATATCAAGAGGAGGGGGAATGAAAGCACAATATTTAAAATAGTATTTATTAACAGTATAACTGTCAAACATTCTCCCTGCTCCGATAATAGTATTACGGGGTGACCAAAAAAGTGCATAGATCCTAATCGTGCATACACAGATATTATAGTTGAACTCATGTGTGGATTCACATCATTAACAGCATCAAGTATCAACATTCATCCCAGATACCAGGAATAAATGATGACCACACATAAATCTATAACCATATGCATGATAATGAATGTGTGAACTCGAATTTTTTGAACATAACATAGATCATAAACTATCAAAGCACCTACATGATATATGAGGTAACCATCAAAGGTATATAAATTATAATCGTGCATACATAGATGTTATAGCTGAATTTATGTATAAATTCCTATGTTAATGTCAAATGTCAGCATACATGCCAAAGATAAATAATGTCCACACCTAAACCATAACCATATGTATGATGATAAATTTCTGAAACCAGATTTATTAGACATAAGGATCGTCAACTCGCACACATCAGATCAGAATCACTCTTTAAGGTCATCTCACTGGACCAGTGTAATTCAACACCCACAAGCCCTACCAACCTACAAGCAGAAAGCTCTATGAAGGTGGAATCAAGAGAGAAAGACTATAACAATAAAATACCACAATGAGAAAATGGTGAAGATAACGAGACACAGAGAGACAAACCTTCTAACAAGTATATATATGGATGGACAAAACAGTCTCATAAGAAACTTGAAAAACCCCACTGGTCATTGAGACCCCTTGGTTTCATGCACTTCAGAAGTGTAATCCATCTACATTCTAACTGACTGAGTTTTTTGAAAAGATCTCCTCTCCTGTTCCCTGGATAGATCCGATCTATCCCACTGAACCTCAATAAATGTGACTGTCCTGGATGGAAATCTCTAAAGTGTCGAGCAAGGGGTTTGAGTTTTGCAATCGCAAAAACCTGGTCTGCTGGAACCTTCTCTGCTGCCCTTATATCTCTAATATGTTCCTGTATACGAACCCGAAGTTCTCTTGTAGTCATACCTACATATTGTAGGTTGCATGGACATTTAGCCACATATATGACCATTGATGTTTTACAGTTAATGAAATGCAATATTTTGTATTCACGTTCTTTGTTTGAATCCGAGAACGTGCCAGTCTTAGAGATATAATGGCAAGCAGTACAGCTCCCACAGGGCCAGCAACCCCATTTCGGGCCCTTGGACCCAAATAGAAAATTGGATGAAGACGGTGTATGATGGCTATGGACTAACAAGTCCCTAAGGGTTTTTCCCCGTTTAGCAACAAAGTAGGGTTTCTCTGTAACAAACTCAGATAACGATGGATCTTCTCTTAAAATAGGCCATGACTTGGTTATCGCACTAGTAAGTTCTCGCCACCTGGATTGATAATTAGAAATAAAACGAGTAATGTCCTTCGATTCTTTTTGCTTCTTAGAGTATAGTAGCGAATGTCTTCCAATATTTTTTGAGACTTGATAGGCACTATCAATGTTATCCATCCGGTAACCACGTTGTGAGAATCTCTTTCTAAGTTCTTCTGCTTGGAGTTCAAAATCTTCATCCCTGTCACAAATCCGTCTCGCGCGGATGAATTGTCCCTTAGGGATAGCTCGAATGACATGGGAGGGGTGGGCAGATCGTGCATGTAAAAGAGAATTCACACTAGTGTCTTTGCGAAACACGGTAGTATGAAGATGACCCTCCACGTCAGTTGTAATGTGTAGATCTAAGAAGTCGATAGCTGTTTGACTGACGTGATGTGATAACTTGATATTCCAAGAATTCGTGTTTAGATGGTGGAGGAATTGGTCCAGGAGAGATCTCGTACCCTGCCAAATAAATAGCACGTCATCAATGTAACGAATCCATAATACCACCGACGCACAAAAGTCATCATTCTTTTGGATGAATTCTCTTTCCCATAGTCCCAGAAAGAGATTGGCGTAGCATGGGGCGCATGCCGCCCCCATTGCCACGCCCCTCTTCTGTAAATAAAACCTATCCTTGAACACAAAATAATTGTGTGATAAAACAAAATTCATCAGGGATAGGAGAAATTCCACCATTTTGGAATCTAAATCACGACCATAAAGAAAGAACTCCAATGCTGACAGGCCTAAGTTGTGATTAATGCATGTGTATAAAGATTCTACATCACAAGTGACTAGAAACATGTTGGGAGTCATATGTATTCCCTCCAATCTTTGAAGGACTTCCGTGGAATCCCGTACGTACGAGGGTAATTCCATTACGATTGGTTTGAGGAAATGGTCTAATAGTCTGGAAATAGGTTCCAAAAGACCCCCATTTCCAGACACGATTGGTCTGCCCGGAGGGTTGTGCAAATCTTTATGCACTTTAGGCAAAAGGTATAAGGTTGGTACCGAGGGACTCTTAATCTTTAAACCCTCCCATGTTTTTTTGGGTAGGATACCATCCTCATATGCTTCATCTAATATCCTCCCCAAATCTGTTTGAAAAATCAGGGTCGGATCTTTTTGTAATTTTTGATAACATAGAGGATCTCCCAACTGCCTAAACACTTCCTTCTCATACAGTTCATCTGGCCATACCACGATATTACCCCCTTGTCTGCTGGTTTGAAGGTGACCCCCTTCATCTTTCTAAGTTCCCCCAGGGCTTGTCTCTGCTCCTTGGTAAGATTATCATATGGCCTATGACCAGGGATTTTAAAAATCTCTCCCACGACCATCTTCACAAAGACCTCAATAGAGGAACTCATGGAGAGAGGTGGAAAAAAGTTACTTTTTTTATTTAAACAGTCCGGGAATTTACCTGGCTGTATCTCCATTTGTTCCAGCAGGAGCTCCTCTAAAATCTGTAGGGCCTCCAATTCTTTCTCTGTTGAAAAAGAATGGTGAGATGATTTATTCTGATGGTATTTTTTCAATAATAGTTTTCTAGCGAACAAGAAGGTATCTTTGATCGCTGTAAAATGGTCAAAGGTTGCCATAGGGCTAAAACCCAGACCCAAAGAGAGGACAGAGATTTGAGCCAAAGAGAGGGTAATATCAGATAAATTAATCACCTTAAGAGATCCTCCATCGGCAGGTTCAGTCTCTCGATTTGGTAGTTTCTTGTCTCTTTTTTTGGCCTTGGTCCGAGTATAGTACCTCGATGTCTGAGCCGTGACGTCATATGTCCTACTACTATCAGATTCATAGGAGGTGTCACTTGTTGCTGTTGATAGTGATGTTGCTCTATCAGTAGAAGATCGACTTTTCCATTTATACACTTGATTCTGTTGATAGTCACGTGTATCCCTTAAAAATTTATTAGCCTTGCTGGACTGGATATCGCCCTCAAATTTGGAGAGGGCTGTATCCAGATCCTGCTGGAACATTCGCATTTGTTCTTCAGTCAATTTGTTCTTAATTTTTGCCTGAAGGGTCTGAATTTTTTCCTCCACTGAAATCAAGTTTTTCTTATCCACTTCAATGAGAATATCTAAGAATGTAAATGAGCATATGTCACAAGCTTCTTCCCACTTTTTAGTCAATGGAGCTTCCTCCATGGGAAATGAGGGGAAGGTTTGTATGCGTAAGCCCCTGGGTATAAACCTATGCAGTACATATTGCTCAAGTGTAGTTTTGTTCCACCATATTTTGGTACGTTTCATAATCAGCTCCTTTAAGCTCTGTTTGTCTCTCAAAATCTCATCACCATCACCATCAACATTAACAACGCCACCATCCTTAAAAACCGTGGATAGTTTAGATAGCCAATTGCTATCCGAGTCCTAAAGTCCATTACGGGGTTTCTCCTAGAAAACACAACCAGAAAACCTATAATCAGGAGGATATTCATCCCAGGTATACCTTAAACAAGGTCAAGTTCAGGAATATAACCAAACACTAAGCACTCAAAATTATTCCATGAACCAATTATAATAAAACATATTTTATTGATTAAAACTATACACAAATATTAAAAAGACAAACATAGACCATACAATAGAGGGGAAGGCACAAGTGAATGGCCAAGGGAACCAAAAATATAGTGCTGTTACACTATCAATTCATCAATTTTTGTATAATCAGTAATTATATATACGGTAAAGTCAGAATACACAATTGATGGGATATAACATTGGTACACTTATATACAATTAATGAGTCAAGATACAAAATCATAATTGGCAAAATGTATATGTCAGCATTTGATATGTGCAGTATTATTCTCATACTTGTATACAGAGATTCACCAAACCCATAATGACAGAAATTGAGTTGTTATATAAATCTCCGTGTCTAAAGTCACATAAAATACATAGGCATCATGTGTCAATTATAAGGTAATGGCAGATAGCACCCATTGATGCAAGCTATAGAAGTGGCAAATAAAAAACCACTCACTCAGATGAAATATAGCATTGTTATCATCTGTCATATATCATCAAAATAGGTAAAGAGTTCAAGGATCTCCATCAATGATCAAAACTACCCACTGACATGGAAGTGCAAAACCAAGACAGCAATTATACTGTTAAAGGAAATCACCTAACAGCATCAGTTTCAACCAATATCATGGTATTAATACCAAAGCTACACCGAGGCCAAAAAAGAGTTAATAGCCCACCCTCACCAAACACTCCAACGACCGTTTCGCAACCGCTTCGTCAGGGAGTGAGGTGGGTGGGCTCGTGGATATCTTAAATACCTGTATGGCAGCTGTATGTAATGAAAGTCCAGAAGACACCATGATTATCGGGCGGCGTGGTTCGCGCATGCGCAGAGCCGCATCTCCGTGCCCGGATGTCCGCCTACGTCCACCAAGGGCGACGAGGTCGCCGTTGATGACGCAAGCAGGACACCCACACACGGACCGCGGCCCGCGCATGCGCGCCACGCCGCACAGTGTCAACCGCCGCCATCTTAGTAAAGGTATACTAGACATATCGCAACCGGACATATATCAAGAGGAGGGGGAATGAAAGCACAATATTTAAAATAGTATTTATTAACAGTATAACTGTCAAACATTCTCCCTGCTCCGATAATAGTATTACGGGGTGACCAAAAAAGTGCATAGATCCTAATCGTGCATACACAGATATTATAGTTGAACTCATGTGTGGATTCACATCATTAACAGCATCAAGTATCAACATTCATCCCAGATACCAGGAATAAATGATGACCACACATAAATCTATAACCATATGCATGATAATGAATGTGTGAACTCGAATTTTTTGAACATAACATAGATCATAAACTATCAAAGCACCTACATGATATAACCATCAAAGGTATATAAATTATAATCGTGCATACATAGATGTTATAGCTGAATTTATGTATAAATTCCTATCTATGTTAATGTCAAATGTCAGCATACATGCCAAAGATAAATAATGTCCACACCTAAACCATAACCATATGTATGATGATAAATTTCTGAAACCAGATTTATTAGACATAAGGATCGTCAACTCGCACACATCAGATCAGAATCACTCTTTAAGGTCATCTCACTGGACCAGTGTAATTCAACACCCACAAGCCCTACCAACCTACAAGCAGAAAGCTCTATGAAGGTGGAATCAAGAGAGAAAGACTATAACAATAAAATACCACAATGAGAAAATGGTGAAGATAACGAGACACAGAGAGACAAACCTTCTAACAAGTATATATATGGATGGACAAAACAGTCTCATAAGAAACTTGAAAAACCCCACTGGTCATTGAGACCCCTTGGTTTCATGCACTTCAGAAGTGTAATCCATCTACATTCTAACTGACTGAGTTTTTTTAAAAGATCTCCTCTCCTGTTCCCTGGATAGATCCGATCTATCCCACTGAACCTCAATAAATGTGACTGTCCTGGATGGAAATCTCTAAAGTGTCGAGCAAGGGGTTTGAGTTTTGCAATCGCAAAAACCTGGTCTGCTGGAACCTTCTCTGCTGCCCTTATATCTCTAATATGTTCCTGTATACGAACCCGAAGTTCTCTTGTAGTCATACCTACATATTGTAGGTTGCATGGACATTTAGCCACATATATGACCATTGATGTTTTACAGTTAATGAAATGCAATATTTTGTATTCACGTTCTTTGTTTGAATCCGAGAACGTGCCAGTCTTAGAGATATAATGGCAAGCAGTACAGCTCCCACAGGGCCAGCAACCCCATTTCGGGCCCTTGGACCCAAATAGAAAATTGGATGAAGACGGTGTATGATGGCTATGGACTAACAAGTCCCTAAGGGTTTTTCCCCGTTTAGCAACAAAGTAGGGTTTCTCTGTAACAAACTCAGATAACGATGGATCTTCTCTTAAAATAGGCCATGACTTGGTTATCGCACTAGTAAGTTCTCGCCACCTGGATTGATAATTAGAAATAAAACGAGTAATGTCCTTCGATTCTTTTTGCTTCTTAGAGTATAGTAGCGAATGTCTTCCAATATTTTTTGAGACTTGATAGGCACTATCAATGTTATCCATCCGGTAACCACGTTGTGAGAATCTCTTTCTAAGTTCTTCTGCTTGGAGTTCAAAATCTTCATCCCTGTCACAAATCCGTCTCGCGCGGATGAATTGTCCCTTAGGGATAGCTCGAATGACATGAGAGGGGTGGGCAGATCGTGCATGTAAAAGAGAATTCACACTAGTGTCTTTGCGAAACACGGTAGTATGAAGATGACCCTCCACGTCAGTTGTAATGTGTAGATCTAAGAAGTCGATAGCTGTTTGACTGACGTGATGTGATAACTTGATATTCCAAGAATTCGTGTTTAGATGGTGGAGGAATTGGTCCAGGAGAGATCTCGTACCCTGCCAAATAAATAGCACGTCATCAATGTAACGAATCCATAATACCACCGACGCACAAAAGTCATCATTCTTTTGGATGAATTCTCTTTCCCATAGTCCCAGAAAGAGATTGGCGTAGCATGGGGCGCATGCCGCCCCCATTGCCACGCCCCTCTTCTGTAAATAAAACCTATCCTTGAACACAAAATAATTGTGTGATAAAACAAAATTCATCAGGGATAGGAGAAATTCCACCATTTTGGAATCTAAATCACGACCATAAAGAAAGAACTCCAATGCTGACAGGCCTAAGTTGTGATTAATGCATGTGTATAAAGATTCTACATCACAAGTGACTAGAAACATGTTGGGAGTCATATGTATTCCCTCCAATCTTTGAAGGACTTCTGTGGAATCCCGTACGTACGAGGGTAATTCCATTACGATTGGTTTGAGGAAATGGTCTAATAGTCTGGAAATAGGTTCCAAAAGACCCCCATTTCCAGACACGATTGGTCTGCCCGGAGGGTTGTGCAAATCTTTATGCACTTTAGGCAAAAGGTATAAGGTTGGTACCGAGGGACTCTTAATCTTTAAACCCTCCCATGTTTTTTTGGGTAGGATACCATCCTCATATGCTTCATCTAATATCCTCCCCAAATCTGTTTGAAAAATCAGGGTCGGATCTTTTTGTAATTTTTGATAACATAGAGGATCTCCCAACTGCCTAAACACTTCCTTCTCATACAGTTCATCTGGCCATACCACGATATTACCCCCCTTGTCTGCTGGTTTGAAGGTGACCCCCTTCATCTTTCTAAGTTCCCCCAGGGCTTGTCTCTGCTCCTTGGTAAGATTATCATATGGCCTATGACCAGGGATTTTAAAAATCTCTCCCACGACCATCTTCACAAAGACCTCAATAGAGGAACTCATGGAGAGAGGTGGAAAAAAGTTACTTTTTTTATTTAAACAGTCCGGGAATTTACCTGGCTGTATCTCCATTTGTTCCAGCAGGAGCTCCTCTAAAATCTGTAGGGCCTCCAATTCTTTCTCTGTTGAAAAAGAATGGTGAGATGATTTATTCTGATGGTATTTTTTCAATAATAGTTTTCTAGCGAACAAGAAGGTATCTTTGATCGCTGTAAAATGGTCAAAGGTTGCCATAGGGCTAAAACCCAGACCCAAAGAGAGGACAGAGATTTGAGCCGAAGAGAGGGTAATATCAGATAAATTAATCACCTTAAGAGATCCTCCATCGGCAGGTTCAGTCTCTCGATTTGGTAGTTTCTTGTCTCTTTTTTTGGCCTTGGTCCGAGTATAGTACCTCGATGTCTGAGCCGTGACGTCATATGTCCTACTACTATCAGATTCATAGGAGGTGTCACTTGTTGCTGTTGATAGTGATGTTGCTCTATCAGTAGAAGATCGACTTTTCCATCTATACACTTGATTCTGTTGATAGTCACGTGTATCCCTTAAAAATTTATTAGCCTTGCTGGACTGGATATCGCCCTCAAATTTGGAGAGGGCTGTATCCAGATCCTGCTGGAACATTCGCATTTGTTCTTCAGTCAATTTGTTCTTAATTTTTGCCTGAAGGGTCTGAATTTTTTCCTCCACTGAAATCAAGTTTTTCTTATCCACTTCAATGAGAATATCTAAGAATGTAAATGAGCATATGTCACAAGCTTCTTCCCACTTTTTAGTCAATGGAGCTTCCTCCATGGGAAATGAGGGGAAGGTTTGCATGCGTAAGCCCCTGGGTATAAACCTACGCAGTACATATTGCTCAAGTGTAGTTTTGTTCCACCATATTTTGGTACGTTTCATAATCAGCTCCTTTAAGCTCTGTTTGTCTCTCAAAATCTCATCACCATCACCATCAACATTAACAACGCCACCATCCTTAAAAACCGTGGATAGTTTAGATAGCCAATTGCTATCCCGAGTCCTAAAGTCCATTACGGGGTTTCTCCTAGAAAACACAACCAGAAAACCTATAATCAGGAGGATATTCATCCCAGGTATACCTTAAACAAGGTCAAGTTCAGGAATATAACCAAACACTAAGCACTCAAAATTATTCCATGAACCAATTATAATAAAACATATTTTATTGATTAAAACTATACACAAATATTAAAAAGACAAACATAGACCATACAATAGAGGGGAAGGCACAAGTGAATGGCCAAGGGAACCAAAAATATAGTGCTGTTACACTATCAATTCATCAATTTTTGTATAATCAGTAATTATATATACGGTAAAGTCAGAATACACAATTGATGGGATATAACATTGGTACACTTATATACAATTAATGAGTCAAGATACAAAATCATAATTGGCAAAATGTATATGTCAGCATTTGATATGTGCAGTATTATTCTCATACTTGTATACAGAGATTCACCAAACCCATAATGACAGAAATTGAGTTGTTATATAAATCTCCGTGTCTAAAGTCACATAAAATACATAGGCATCATGTGTCAATTATAAGGTAATATACCTTATAATTGACACATGATGCCTATGTATTTTATGTGACTTTAGACACGGAGATTTATATAACAACTCAATTTCTGTCATTATGGGTTTGGTGAATCTCTGTATACAAGTATGAGAATAATACTGCACATATCAAATGCTGACATATACATTTTGCCAATTATGATTTTGTATCTTGACTCATTAATTGTATATAAGTGTACCAATGTTATATCCCATCAATTGTGTATTCTGACTTTACCGTATATATAATTACTGATTATACAAAAAATTGATGAATTGATAGTGTAACAGCACTATATTTTTGGTTCCCTTGGCCATTCACTTGTGCCTTCCCCTCTATTGTATGGTCTATGTTTGTCTTTTTAATATTTGTGTATAGTTTTAATCAATAAAATATGTTTTATTATAATTGGTTCATGGAATAATTTTGAGTGCTTAGTGTTGGTTATATTCCTGAACTTGACCTTGTTTAAGGTATACCTGGGATGAATATCCTCCTGATTATAGGTTTTCTGGTTGTGTTTTCTAGGAGAAACCCCGTAATGGACTTTAGGACTCGGGATAGCAATTGGCTATCTAAACTATCCACGGTTTTTAAGGATGGTGGCGTTGTTAATGTTGATGGTGATGGTGATGAGATTTTGAGAGACAAACAGAGCTTAAAGGAGCTGATTATGAAACGTACCAAAATATGGTGGAACAAAACTACACTTGAGCAATATGTACTGCGTAGGTTTATACCCAGGGGCTTACGCATGCAAACCTTCCCCTCATTTCCCATGGAGGAAGCTCCATTGACTAAAAAGTGGGAAGAAGCTTGTGACATATGCTCATTTACATTCTTAGATATTCTCATTGAAGTGGATAAGAAAAACTTGATTTCAGTGGAGGAAAAAATTCAGACCCTTCAGGCAAAAATTAAGAACAAATTGACTGAAGAACAAATGCGAATGTTCCAGCAGGATCTGGATACAGCCCTCTCCAAATTTGAGGGCGATATCCAGTCCAGCAAGGCTAATAAATTTTTAAGGGATACACGTGACTATCAACAGAATCAAGTGTATAGATGGAAAAGTCGATCTTCTACTGATAGAGCAACATCACTATCAACAGCAACAAGTGACACCTCCTATGAATCTGATAGTAGTAGGACATATGACGTCACGGCTCAGACATCGAGGTACTATACTCGGACCAAGGCCAAAAAAAGAGACAAGAAACTACCAAATCGAGAGACTGAACCTGCCGATGGAGGATCTCTTAAGGTGATTAATTTATCTGATATTACCCTCTCTTCGGCTCAAATCTCTGTCCTCTCTTTGGGTCTGGGTTTTTAGCCCTATGGCAACCTTTGACCATTTTACAGCGATCAAAGATACCTTCTTGTTCGCTAGAAAACTATTATTGAAAAAATACCATCAGAATAAATCATCTCACCATTCTTTTTCAACAGAGAGAAAGAATTGGAGGCCCTACAGATTTTTAGAGGAGCTCCTGCTGGAACAAATGGAGATACAGCCAGGTAAATTCCCGGACTGTTTTAAATAAAAAAAGTAACTTTTTTCCACCTCTCTCCATGAGTTCCTCTATTGAGGTCTTTGTGAAGATGGTCGTGGGAGAGATTTTTAAAATCCCCTGGTCATAGAGCCATATGATAATCTTACCAAGGAGCAGAGACAAGCCTGGGGGAACTTAGAAAGATGAAGGGGGTCACCTTCAAACCAGCAGACAAGGGGGGTAATATCGTGGTAATGGCCAGATGAACTGTATGAGAAGGAAGTGTTTAGGCAGTTGGGAGATCCTCTATGTTATCAAAAATTACAAAAAGATCCGACCCTGATTTTTCAAACAGATTTGGGGAGGATATTAGATGAAGCATATGAGGATGGTATCCTACCAAAAAAAACATGGGAGGGTTTAAAGATTAAGAGTCCCTCGGTACCAACCTTATACCTTTTGCCTAAAGTGCATAAAGATTTGCACAACCCTCCGGGCAGACCAATCGTGTCTGGAAATGGGGGGTCTTTTGGAACCTATTTCCAGTCTATTAGACCATTTCCTCAAACCAATCGTAATGGAATTACCCTCGTACGTACGGGATTCCCACAGAAGTCCTTCAAAGATTGGAGGGAATACATATGACTCCCAACATGTTTCTAGTCACTTGTGATGTAGAATCTTTATACACATGCATTAATCACAACTTAGGGCCTGTCAGCATTGGAGTTCTTTCTTTATGGTCGTGATTTAGATTCCAAAATGGTGAATTTCTCCTATCCCTGATGAATTTTGTTTTATCACACAATTATTTTGTGTTCAAGGATAGGTTTTATTTACAGAAGAGGGGCGTGGCAATGGGGGCGGCATGCGCCCCCATGCTACGCCAATCTCTTTCTGGGACTATGGGAAAGAGAATTCATCCAAAAGAATGATGACTTTTGTGCGTCGGTGGTATTATGGATTCGTTACATTGATGACGTGCTATTTATTTGGCAGGGTACGAGATCTCTCCTGGACCAATTCCTCCACCATCTAAACACGAATTCTTGGAATATCAAGTTATCACATCACGTCAGTCAAACAGCTATCGACTTCTTAGATCTACACATTACAACTGACGTGGAGGGTCATCTTCATACTACCGTGTTTCGCAAAGACACTAGTGTGAATTCTCTTTTACATGCACGATCTGCCCACCCCTCTCATGTCATTCGAGCTATCCCTAAGGGACAATTCATCCCGCGCGAGACGGATTGTGACAGGGATGAAGATTTTGAACTCCAAGCAGAAGAACTTAGAAAGAGATTCTCACAACGTGGTTACCGGATGGATAACATTGATAGTGCCTATCAAGTCTCAAAAAATATTGGAAGACATTCGCTACTATACTCTAAGAAGCAAAAAGAATCGAAGGACATTACTCGTTTTTATTTCTAATTATCAATCCAGGTGGCGAGAACTTTACTAGTGCGATAACCAAGTCATGGCCTATTTTAAGAGAAGATCCATCGTTATACAGAGAAACCCTACTTTGTTGCTAAACGGGGAAAAACCCTTAGGGACTTGTTAGTCCATAGCCATCATACACCGTCTTCATCCAATTTTCTATTTGGGTCCAAGGGCCCGAAATGGGGTTGCTGGCCCTGTGGGAGCTGTACTGCTTGCCATTATATCTCTAAGACTGGCACGTTCTCGGATTCAAACAAAGAACGTGAATACAAAATATTGCATTTCATTAACTGTAAAACATCAATGGTCATATATGTGGCTAAATGTCCATGCAACCTACAATATGTAGGTATGACTACAAGAGAACTTCGGGTTCGTATACAGGAACATATTAGAGATATAAGGGCAGCAGAGAAGGTTCCAGCAGACCAGGTTTTTGCGATTGCAAAACTCAAACCCCTTGCTCGACACTTTAGAGATTTCCATCCAGGACAGTCACATTTATTGAGGTTCAGTGGGATAGATCGGATCTATCCAGGGAACAGGAGAGGAGATCTTTTAAAAAAACTCAGTCAGTTAGAATGTAGATGGATTACACTTCTGAAGTGCATGAAACCAAGGGGTCTCAATGACCAGTGGGGTTTTTCAAGTTTCTTATGAGACTGTTTTGTCCATCCATATATATACTTGTTAGAAGGTTTGTCTCTCTGTGTCTCGTTATCTTCACCATTTTCTCATTGTGGTATTTTATTGTTATAGTCTTTCTCTCTTGATTCCACCTTCATAGAGCTTTCTGCTTGTAGGTTGGTAGGGCTTGTGGGTGTTGAATTACACTGGTCCAGTGAGATGACCTTAAAGAGTGATTCTGATCTGATGTGTGCGAGTTGACGATCCTTATGTCTAATAAATCTGGTTTCAGAAATTTATCATCATACATATGGTTATGGTTTAGGTGTGGACATTATTTATCTTTGGCATGTATGCTGACATTTGACATTAACATAGATAGGAATTTATACATAAATTCAGCTATAACATCTATGTATGCACGATTATAATTTATATACCTTTGATGGTTACCTCATATATCATGTAGGTGCTTTGATAGTTTATGATCTATGTTATGTTCAAAAAATTCGAGTTCACACATTCATTATCATGCATATGGTTATAGATTTATGTGTGGTCATCATTTATTCCTGGTATCTGGGATGAATGTTGATACTTGATGCTGTTAATGATGTGAATCCACACATGAGTTCAACTATAATATCTGTGTATGCACGATTAGGATCTATGCACTTTTTTGGTCACCCCGTAATACTATTATCGGAGCAGGGAGAATGTTTGACAGTTATACTGTTAATAAATACTATTTTAAATATTGTGCTTTCATTCCCCCTCCTCTTGATATATGTCCGGTTGCGATATGTCTAGTATACCTTTACTAAGATGGCGGCGGTTGACACTGTGCGGCGTGGCGCGCATGCGCGGGCCGCGGTCCGTGTGTGGGTGTCCTGCTTGCGTCATCAACGGCGACCTCGTCGCCCTTGGTGGACGTAGGCGGACATCCGGGCACGGAGATGCGGCTCTGCGCATGCGCGAACCACGCCGCCCGATAATCATGGTGTCTTCTGGACTTTCATTACATACAGCTGCCATACAGGTATTTAAGATATCCACGAGCCCACCCACCTCACTCCCTGACGAAGCGGTTGCGAAACGGTCGTTGGAGTGTTTGGTGAGGGTGGGCTATTAACTCTTTTTTGGCCTCGGTGTAGCTTTGGTATTAATACCATGATATTGGTTGAAACTGATGCTGTTAGGTGATTTCCTTTAACAGTATAATTGCTGTCTTGGTTTTGCACTTCCATGTCAGTGGGTAGTTTTGATCATTGATGGAGATCCTTGAACTCTTTACCTATTTTGATGATATATGACAGATGATAACAATGCTATATTTCATCTGAGTGAGTGGTTTTTTATTTGCCACTTCTATAGCTTGCATCAATGGGTGCTATCTGCCATTACCTTATAATTGACACATGATGCCTATGTATTTTATGTGACTTTAGACACGGAGATTTATATAACAACTCAATTTCTGTCATTATGGGTTTGGTGAATCTCTGTATACAAGTATGAGAATAATACTGCACATATCAAATGCTGACATATACATTTTGCCAATTATGATTTTGTATCTTGACTCATTAATTGTATATAAGTGTACCAATGTTATATCCCATCAATTGTGTATTCTGACTTTACCGTATATATAATTACTGATTATACAAAAATTGATGAATTGATAGTGTAACAGCACTATATTTTTGGTTCCCTTGGCCATTCACTTGTGCCTTCCCCTCTATTGTATGGTCTATGTTTGTCTTTTTAATATTTGTGTATAGTTTTAATCAATAAAATATGTTTTATTATAATTGGTTCATGGAATAATTTTGAGTGCTTAGTGTTTGGTTATATTCCTGAACTTGACCTTGTTTAAGGTATACCTGGGATGAATATCCTCCTGATTATAGGTTTTCAAGTCATAAGAAATGCCCGAGGTGGGAGCAGTAATGTCACAGCTGGAGGTTTCCATGATATGCCACTTGTAACCACAGGTAAACTCAGTGACCTCACCTCAAGTGAACTTATTGAGTTCAATGAGACTTGCATCTACTGGCAGAAAACTGTTTTTTTGCCAAGACATGCAGATTTGGTGCTGAAATTATACAGTAAATTATGGCACCAAAACTGCATCTCTTTGCAAACAAAAGCATTCATTATTTAAAAATCATACAGTGATTTTTTTTTTAACTCTGTCAATGTTGAAGTGTAGCAAATTTCAAGTGAAAGGGAGTAAACCTCAGCCTACCATAGCCATGTGATCTAAATCCCCTATTGTGCACGGATGAAGAAAAGGGGCGGTCCACCCCTGCAGAAGTCATTCTAAATAAGAGTAAGTGTTAATCCAGCACCCGTAGTCCAGTCTTTAGTGAATAATAAGACATCCTTTATTCACAAAAATGTTAAAAACATACATGTTTAAAATCAGAACAACCTTATGCGTTTCAGGTCATAGAGACCCTTACTCTCTATGACCTGAACTGTGTAAGGCTGTTCTTATTTTAAACATGTATGTTTTTAACATGTTTTGTGACTAAAGGATGTCTTAATATTTACTAAAGACTGGACTACGGGTGCTGGATTACCACTTACTCTTATTTAGACCAAAGTTGACGTGTACATACAATAAAAATTACAGACGTCTACCTTCTTTATAGCTGTGAAAACTTGTCAAATTGGCAGTGTACCAAATTCTTATTTTCCCCACTGTATAATCTATCATCTGTCTGTCTATCTATCTATCTCTCTATATCTCTCTCTATCTATCTGTCTATCATCTATGTAACTAACTAACTAAAGGCCCAGTCACACACCAACTTACCAGCGATCCCGAAAACTATGCGACCTGATAGGGATCGCAGGTAAGTCGCTGGTAAGTCGTTGGTGAGATGTCACACAGTCAGATCTTACCAGCGATGCAGGAACAATACAGGTCGCAGTAGCGACCTGTATAACAATCTCAGCAGTCACTGTGACCCTGTCACACACAGTGTCAAACACAGGATGTGACCTGCCCAGCACCTGGACCATTCTGCAACGACTAGTGATCTCACAGCAGGGGCCTGATCGCTGGTAGGTGTCACACATAACAAGTTAGCTAACGGGATCGCTACTGCGTCACAGAAACCGTGACTCAGCTGCGATCTCGCTAGTGATCTCGTTATGTGTGACGGTACCTTAAGAGAGAAAAAAATGGAAAAAAGAAGGAATACTGGGCACTATTCAGCACACCACTTAGGCTATGTGCACACAGTGCGTTTTTCTCGGCGTTTTTGCGCGTTTTTCGGGTGCGTTTTTGGCCTCAAAACTGCATGACTTTGCTTCCCCAGCAAAGTCTATGAGTTTTCATTTTTGCTGTCCCCACACAGCGTTTTTTTTCAGCTGCGTTTTTGTGGTGACCACAAAAGCGCAGCATGTCAATTATTCCCGCGTTTTTCACTGCGCTTTTCATCCATTGAGTTCAATGGGATGTTGAAAGACGCAATGAGAAACACAAATAGCTGCGTTTTGGTGCGTTTTGGTGCGTTTCTAAGACCAAAAACGCAGCTATAAACGCAGGAGGTGGGTAGTAAAGTGACGTGTACAGGAAGAGGATTCCTTCTGTCAGTATATACAGAAGCGTGAATCCTCCCGGTACCGTCACCGTCGCTTCCATCTCCCGTCCTGTGCATGTATGCTGCCGTGCGGCGCCATGTCTGGGCGGGAGGTGGAAGCGGCTGCGAAAACAAAAGTTAACAGTAGAAAAAAAAAAAAAGTTATACTCACCTGTCTGCAGACTCCCGGTGCCATGCCCGCTCCCATCTCCTCTCACGGTATCGCCACCCCCGCTTCGGCTGTGTGCAGACGGCCGGGAAAGCTCCGATGGATGCAGGACCTGGCGATGGATCACCTGATGCAGTCACCCGACGCATCAGCTGATCGGAAGTATCGCGGTGACGCGGGCGCCCGGCCGGTATCAGCGGATGCGTCAGGAGACTTCATTCCTGATTACCGGCAGCTGCTGCAGCGATCGAACGGGATCAGACTCCCGCCTCATCGCTGCAGGAGCTGCCGGTAATCAGCACATAAGTGAGTATTATTTATTTTTTTTGCACCGATGCATCTGCTGATTGTATAAACGGCTTTTATACAATCAGCTGATGTGTGATGGGATTCAGGCACTTGATCCTGACTAGAGTTGAGCGCGGTTCGCGGTTCGTGGTTCTCCAGTTCTAGGCTCGAGTGATTTTTGGGCTGTTCGAGATCGAACTAGAACTCGAGCTTTTTACTAAAAGCTCGATAGTTCTAGATACGTTCGAGAACGGTTCTAGCAGCAAAAAGCAGGGCTTTTTACAGCTACAGTGTGCAGGAGCCATCGCTGGCAGCCTGCCACAAGCTGGTAACCAAGATAAACATCGGGTATCCAAGCAAAGCGCTTTGGTTAGTAACCCGATGTTTATCTTAGTTACGTGCAGGAAGCCCACACTTTCCCGCTCAGCTCGCTCCGCCCCCTCCTGCCCGCGGCATGTACACATACATACACACACACACACACACACACACACATCCCCACATCCCCCCCCCCGCTCGGCTTACCTGCGGTGATGAAGTCCCGCCATCCCGACCTCAGCGCTGTCACTGTCCTCCATGGCCGCCGCTTGTCACATCACCTCTCGCTTCCGACCCGAGACTGACTAGCGGTGACGTCACGGACCTCTCGCGATACTTGCTGTGAAGGCGCCGGTCATTGACCTCAGTGACAGGGGCTGTCAGTGTGCTGGAGATCAGCGCAGGTAATGTACCTCGCTGACAGCAGCACTTGTCACCCCCCTGCAGTGACCTGGGCTGACCCATTGATGTTAGCTCAGGTCACTGCATTGCTCTCCCAGCCAATGGGGAACATCCTGCTCTTCATTGACTGGGACAGTGTGGATCGTCATGGCAACCCCTTGGATTACAGCAGACCTGGATTTGTTTTTCAATCTAATAAATTGGTTAAAGAGGGAATGTTTTGGGGAGTGTTTTTTCAAATAAAAATGTGTTTGTCGTCTATTTTTTTTTATTACTGACTGGGTTGGTGATGTCGGGTATCTGATAGACGCCTGACCTCACCAACCCCAGGGCTTGATGCCAGGTGACATTACACATCTGGTAGTAACCCCATATATTACCCCATTTGCCACCGCACCAGGGCGCGGGATGAGCTGGGGCGAAGCACCAGGATTGGCGCATCTAATGGATGCGCCACTTCTGGGGCGGCTGCGGCCTGCTATTTTTAGGCTGGGGAGATTCCAATAACCATGGACCTCCCTAGTCTGAGAATATCAGGCCCCAGCTGTCTGCTTTACCTTGGCTGGTGATCCAATTTTGGGGGACCCCTACGTGTTTTTTTTTTTAAATTATTTATTTAATTTAAAATAACAGCGTGGGGTGCCCTCAGTTTTGGATTACCAGCCAAGGTGAGGTTGCCAGCTGTGGTCTGCAGGCTGCAGCCGTCTGCTTTACCCTAGCTGGCTACAAAACTAGGGGGAACCCTACGTCATTTTTTTTTCATTTTTTTGGCTAAATACAAAGCTAAGCACCCCTTAGTGCCACATGAAAGGTACCAAATGGTGTTCCACTTTTTCTCCATTTTTTTCTCCACTTTTTCTCCACTTTTTCTCCACTTTTTCTCCATTTTTTTCTCCACTTATTCTCCACTTTTTCTCCTCTTATTCTCCACTTTTTCTCCACTTTTTCTCCTCTTATTCTCCACTTTTTCTCCACTTTTTCTCCACTTTTTCTCCATTTTTTTCTCCACTTTTTCTCCACTTTTTCGCCACTTTTTCTCCTCTTATGCTCCACTTTTTCTCCACTTTTTCTCCTCTTAATCTCCACTTTTTCTCCACTTTTTCTCCACTTTTTTCTCCACTTTTTCTCCACTTTTTTCTCCACTTTTTCTCCTCTTATGCTCCACTTTTTCTCCACTTTTTCTCCACTTTTTCTCCTCTTATGCTCCACTTTTTCTCCACTTTTTCTCCACTTTTTCTCCAATTTTTCTCCACTTTTTTCTCCACTTTTTCTCCTCTTATGCTCCACTTTTTCTCCACTTTTTCTCCACTTTTTCTCCACTTTTTCTCCACTTTTTCTCCTCTTATGCTCCACTTTTTCTCCACTTTTTCTCCACTTTTTTCTCCACTTTTTCTCCTCTTATGCTCCACTTTTTCTCCACTTTTTCTCCACTTTTTCTCCTCTTATGCTCCACTTTCTCTCCACTTTTTCTCCTCTTATGCTCCACTTTTTCTCCACTTTTTCTCCTCTTAATCTCCACTTTTTCTCCTCTTATGCTCCACTTTTTCTCCACTTTTTCTCCACTTCTTCTCCACTTTTTCTCCACTTTTTCTCCTCTTATGCTCCACTTTTTCTCCACTTTTTCTCCACTTTTTTCTCCACTTTTTCTCCTCTTATGCTCCACTTTTTCTCCACTTTTTCTCCTCTTATGCTCCACTTTTTCTCCACTTTTTCTCCTCTTATGCTCCACTTTTTCTCCACTTTTTCTCCACTTTTTCTCCACTTTTTTCTGCACTTTTTCTCCTCTTATGCTCCACTTTTTCTCCACTTTTTCTCCACTTTTTTCTCCACTTTTTTCTCCACTTTTTCTCCACTTTTTCTCCTCTTATGCTCCACTTTTTCTCCACTTTTTCTCCTCTTATTCTCCATTTTTTTCTCCACTTTATCTCCACTTTTTCTCCACTTTTTTCTCCACTTTTTCTCCTCTTATGCTCCACTTTTTCTCCACTTTTTCTCCTCTTAATCTCCACTTTTTCTCCACTTTTTCTCCACTTTTTCTCCACTTTTTCTCCACTTTTTTCTCCACTTTTTCTCCACTTTTTTCTCCACTTTTTCTCCTCTTATGCTCCACTTTTTCTCCACTTTTTCTCCACTTTTTCTCCACTTTTTCTCCTCTTATGCTCCACTTTTTCTCCACTTTTTCTCCTCTTAATCTCCACTTTTTCTCCTCTTATGCTCCACTTTTTCTCCACTTTTTCTCCACTTTTTCTCCACTTTTTTGTCCACTTTTTCTCCTCTTATGCTCCACTTTTTCTCCACTTTTTTCTCCACTTTTTCTCCTCTTATGCTCCACTTTTTCTCCACTTTTTCTCCACTTTTTCTCCACTTTTTCTCCACTTTTTTCTCCACTTTTTCTCCTCTTATGCTCCACTTTTTCTCCACTTTTTCTCCGTTCTTTTTCTATGGTCAGTCTACCCATTAGCTCTGCCATGCATACTGTAGCTCTACACCTACTGCACATGTTACTTTATGATTGACATCTCTTTCGTACCAGAGCTGTCTAAGCCTACTCTGACCCCATATTTGTCATTACTATATTGTCTTTGTACTGTATTATGACATTTGTATCATGTGTTTCATTTCTTGCTGTGTTGCAATTTTTTTGCTGCATCCCAATTGTACCTCTACATTGTTCGAGTTTATGTTATTGTTCTCTCACTCTTATGTGATACTGATTATTGTCATTTTTCATGATTACATGCAGATAAGTCCAATCTGACGAAGGCTCAGGCCGAAACATCATTTGTAACTTGTTTTGGACAAAAACATATATGCTTATGAAAAAAAAATTTTCTTAATACGGACCAATAAAGAGTGATTTTGCATTACTATCCATTGTGACTTACTGACTTAGTCTGGGAGATATAGAGTGCCGAGGTTACTCACTAATTTTATCTATTATTACCTCTGAGCACCTATATACCAGTGAGCAGAGCTTCCTCTACAGTAGTTCTCCTGATTAGGCATGCCCTTACCTCATGAGCAGGGCATTGCAGCTTTGGTAGCAACCATTACGACATGGACTCTGCTGCTGTGGACCCGGGGAGAGTGAGTGCAGATTCATTGCACCCACACTCCTCACATGAAGGGTCCGCACTCCTAGAAAATGGGGAATACGTTCCCTGAGTGTCTCCCCCCCATATTCTAGACGGTCCAGAGTCGTCGTGGGACCCCTTTATTTTTTTTCTTACAATAAATTGGTGAAAGAGGAAATGTTTTGGGAACTGTTTTTTCAAATACATTTCTTTTGTCGATTTTTTGTTTTTGTTAGTACTGACAGTTTATGATGTTGGGTATCTAATAGACGCCATGACATCACAAACTGCTGGGCTTGATCTCAGGTGACTTTACAGCTAGTATCAACCCGATTTATTACCCCGTTTGCCACTGCACCAGGGCACGGGATGAGCTGGGGTGAAGTGCCAGGATTGGCGCATCTAGTGGATGCGCCACGTCTGGGGTGCCTGCGGCCTGCTATTTTTAGGCTGTGAAGGCCCAATAACTATGGACCTTCCCACCCTGAGAATACCAGACCACAGCTGTCCGCTTTACCTTGGCTGGTGATCCAATTTGGGGGGGACCCTACTTTTATTGTGTAATTATTAATATTTATAAAATAATTATAAAAAAGAGCCTGAGGGGACCTCCACATTGGATCCCCAACCACGGTAAAGCTGCCAGCTGTGGTTTTCAGGCTACAGCCGTCTGCTTTACCCTAGCTGGCTATCAAAAATGGGGGGACCCAACGTAATTTTTTTTTTTTAACTATTTTTTAAATAGAAAAAATTAATGGGCTTCCCTGTATTTTGATTGCCAACCAAGGTAACGGCAGGCAGATGGGGGTGGCAACCCATAGCTGTCTGCTTTATCTGCGCTGAGAATCAAAAATACCGCGGAGCGCTACGTCATTTTTTTAAAGATTTATTTTTACAGCACTGTGATGTCCAGCAATCAAAATACAGGGAAGCCCATTTTATTTTTAGTTATTTAAATAAATAATTAAAAAAAATATATATGGGCTCCCGCTGCATTTTTTGTATTGCTAGCTAAGGGTAATCCAAGCAGCTACTGGCTGCTAACCCCCACTGCTTGGTGTTACCTTCACTGGCAATGGAAAATCCAGGGAAGCATTTTTTATTTTTTTTGCCAAAAAACTACAAAAAAAGGACGTGAGCTTCGCCATATTTTTGTATGCTAGCCAGGTATAGCAGGCAGGTGCTGGAAGAGTTGGATACAGCGCCAGAAGATGGCGCTTCTATGAAAATGCCATTTTCTGAGGTGGCTGCAGACTGCAATTCGCAGCAGTGGGGCCCAGAAAGCTCAGGCCAACCGGTGGTGCGGATTTTAATCCCCAGCTGCCTAGTTGTACCTGGCTGGACACAAAAATGGGGCAAAGCCTACGTCATTTGTTTTCCAATTATTTCATGAAATTCATGAAATAATAAAAAAAGGGCTTCCCTTTATTTTTGGTTCCCAGCCGGGTACAAATAGGCAACTGGGGGTTGGGGGCAGCCGTACCTGCCTGCTGTACCTGGCTAGCATACAAAAATATGGCGAAGCCCACATAATTTTTTCAGGGGGCAAAAAACTTCTGCATACAGTCCTGGATGGAGTATGCTGAGCCTTGTAGTTCTGCAGCTGCTGTCTGTCTGTATGGAGAAGAGCAGACAGCAGCTGCAGAACTACAAGGCTCAGCATACTCCATCCAGGACTGTATGCAGAAGTTTTTTGCCCACCAAAAAAATGACGTGGGCTTCGCCATATTTTTGTATGCTAGCCAGGTACAGCTGGCAGCCACGGGCTGCCTCCAACCCCCAGTTGCCTATTTGTACCCGGCTGGGAACCAAAAATATAGGGAAGCCCGTTTTTTTTAATTATTTCACTTATTTCATGAAATAATTAAAAAACAAATGACGTGGGCTTCGCCCTATTTTTGTGTCCAGCCGGGTACAACTAGGCAGCTGGGGATTGGAATCCGCAGCACAGGTTAGCCCGAGGTTTGTGGGCGCCTCTGCTGCGGATTTCAGTCCGCAGCCGTCCCAGAAAATGGCGCTCTCATAGAAGCGCCATCATCTTGGACTGTTTCCAACTCTTCCAACAGCCCTGGAGCCGGGTGGCTTGTTGGGTAATCATGAGTTAATACTGGCTTTGTTTTACCAGCCAGTATTAAGCCAGAGATTCTTAATGTCAGGCACGTTTGACCCGGCCATTAAGAATCTCCAATAAAGGGTTAAAAAAAAGACACCACACAGAGAAAAAATACTTTAATAGAAATAAATACACAGACACATTAGAGACTCCATCTTTATTACCCCTGTCAGCCCTCCACGATCCTGCTCTTCTGTCTTCTTTCTTTCTAGTGTAGTAGTAGTGACGATTGTAGTGAGGATGAGATTCACCAGCTCATCACTTGGGGCTGGGGAACCTCCATCCTCACGACAATGCTCACTACAATCGGGAAGCAGCGTACAGCCTTCACTCCGTGAGTGATCAGTGCTGGCTGCTAGCGGTAACGCTGACAGACGCGTTACCATAGCAACTGTGCTCTCGGAGCCGCGGTTAGCGGTGACGTCACCGCTAACTGTGTTGCTATGGCAACGGTGATCTCCGTTAATGACCGGCTGTGTCAGCCGGTCCCTAACGGAACGGGGAGTCGACCGTGTGCTAGAGCATGTCGCCGGTACACGGCGATACACATATGTGCACCGTGTACCGGAGAGATGCACTCGCAGGTCCTACATGACGTGTCATAGTCATGTGACCAGTCTGTAGCCAATGAGATAATAGCCACGTGACTGGTCACATGGCTATTTTGACGTCACGATAGGTCCTGCTTCTCTGCTGGCAGTGCAGGTCACCGGGAGGATTCAGCGATCATCGGATGGAATAGCGGCAGGAGACAGAGTGCAGAAGGGATCGCGAGGACCGGTAAGTGTTATGGCAATGTTTATTAACTGTTTGTGTACATTTATAATGCATTTTTATGTGTTTGTGATTGCCTCCCATTATAGCCTATACGTTCGAGTTCGGTTCGTCGAACGTTCGACGAACCGAACTCGAACGGGACCCCCGTTCGTCGAGCCGACCTCGAGCCGAACCGGGACCGGTTCGCTCATCTCTAATCCTGACACATCATCTGATCGCTTTGCCTTCCAGCAAACCGATCAGATGATATTGGATCCGGATTGGACGGCGCGGGACCCTGACCCAGGATTACTGCGGAGGGGGGTTTATTTCAATAAAGATGGAGTCACTAATTGTGTTGTGTTTTATTTCTAATAAAAATATTTTTCTGCGTGTTGTGTTTTTTTTTTATCTTTACTAGAAATTCATGGTGGCCATGTCTAATATTGGCGTGACACCATGAATTTCGGGCTTAGGGCTAGCTGATAATATACAGCTAGCCCTAACTCCATTATTATTACCCAGCTAGCCACCCGGCTTCAGGGCAGCTGGAAGAGTTGGATACAGCGCCAGAAGATGGCGCTTCTATGAAAGCGCCATTTTCTGGGGTGGCTGCGGGACTGCAATTCACAGCGGGGGTGCCCAGAAAGCATGGGCACCCTGCACTGTGGATTCCAATCCCCAGCTGCCTAGTTGTACCTGGCTGGACTCAAAAATTGGGCGAAGCTCACGTCATTTTTTTTTTAAATTATTTCATGAAATTCATGAAATAATTTTAAAAAAAAGGGCTTCCCTATATTTTTGGTTCCCAGCCGGGTACAAATAGGCAGCTGGGGGTTGGGGGCAGCCCGTACCTGCCTGCTGTACCCGGCTAGCATACAAAAATATGGCGAAGCCCACATCATTTTTTTTGTTTGGGGGGGCAAAGAAATCCTGCATACAGTTCTGGAAGGAGGATGCTGAGCCTTGTAGTTCGACAGCTGCTGTCTGCTCTCCTGCATACACTATTGGATGGAGGATGCTGAGCCTTGTAGTTCTGCAGCTGTCTGCTCTTCTGCATACACTAGTGGAGAATGAAGAACACATTGAAGAAGGAAATGACATCAGACCTTTTTTTTTGTTCACTGATAAAAAACGCATAAAGACGCAGTGAGCAAAAACGCAGCAAAACGCAGCAAAAAAACGCACCAAATCGCGGCAAAACGCGTGCGTTTATTGCCGCGTTTTTTCAACGCAGGTGCGTTTTTGCGCGTTTTTAGCGGCCAAAAACGCACAAAAACGCAGCGTCAAAAAGACGCACTGTGTGCACATAGCCTTACACAGAATGAGCGGCTCTGTTCACAAGCTACCTTTGTTTGTTTGAAAGTCTCGCTCTGCTAGGCAGTATTAACAGCCGCCTCCTGTGGTGCTCATTACACAGCTTAAAAGTGCCTTAGAAGATCCATTGTAGAAAAAAAGGGCACTCACTGGGCTTGCTGTAAGAAATTCTTTAATCCGACATTCAGTGATAGGTGATAAAAAGGCTGTGAGGGAGGGGGCGCAGAGAGCACGCGGACAGTCCCTCTTCACCCCCCTCCCTCAAAGCCTTTTTTATCACCTATCACTGAATGTCGGATTAAAGAATTTGTTACAGCAAGCTCGGTGAGTGCCCTTTTTGTTTTTTTCTACAATGGATCAACTAAGAGAAAAACAGTCACACACTCTAATCGCAAACTAATAAAAAACTAATAAAAAACTAATATAAAAATATTTAGAGGTGTTTGGCATATTAGAATGGCCATTGTAATACCTGCTCAGCAGTCATGTCACGACAACCTCCATTGCTGGGTCCTACTCTATACTGCATCTGTCTGGGCTCCTAAAAACCTACATATTAGATCAGCGAGTAACCATGGAAGTTACAAACACATGAGGCTATTGGGTAAGGTGAGGGATGAGGGCAAGGCCTTCCCCCACCTTACCCAATAGCCTCTAAATGCTTATATATTCATTATTTATTAGTTTGCCATTACAGTATATATATAAAGGAGTAATGTCCTTTAGACGGGCCTTGCACCCAATCCCTCACTTTACCCAATAGCCTCATGTGTTTGTAACTTCTGGGTTACTCGCTGATCTTATTTTTTACAGGGCCTTGTGAAAGTATTCGGCTCCCTTTTTTTTTTCAACCTCTTCCCACATTTCAGGCTTCAAACATAAAGATACAAATTTTAATGTTATGGTGAAGAATGAACAACAAGTGGGACATACTTGTGAAGTTGAACGAAATGTATTGCTTATTTTAAACCTTTTAAAAAAATAAATAACTGAAAAGTGGGGCGTGCAATATTATTCGTCCCCTTTACTTTCAGTGTAGCAAACTCACTCCAAAAGTTCATTGAGGATCTCTGAATGATCTAATGTTGTCCTAAATGACTGATGATGATAAATATAAGCCACCTGTGTGTAATCTAGTCTCCGTATAAATGCACCGGCTGTGTGATAGTTTCAGTGTTCTGTTTAAAGCACAGAGAGCATCATGAAGACCAAGGAACACAACAATCAGGTCCGTGATACTGTTGTGGAGAAGTTTAAAGCCAGATTTGGTTGCAAAAAGATTTACAAAACTTTAAACATCCCAAGGAGCACTGTGCAAGCGATCATATTGAAATGGAAGGAGTATCATACCACTGCAAATCTACCAAGACCCGGCCGTCCATCCAAACTTTCATGTCAAACAAGGAGAAGACTGATCAGAGATGCAGCCAAGAGGCCCATGATCACTCTGTATGAGCTGTAGATCTACAGCTGAGGTGAGAGAGTCTGCCCATAGGACAACAATCAGTCGTACACTGCATGAATCTGGCCTTTATCGAAGAGTGGCAAGAAGAAAGCCATTTCTCAAAGATATTCATAAAAAGTGTCGTTTAAAGGTTTCAATTTAAAAAAAACACTAGTGCTCACGGAACAAGATGAAAGGGGACTGTATCAACTCTAAAACAGATGGGGTTTATTGAGAAGATAGCTAGTCTCAAAATTTTGAAAGCTGCAAGCAGTGGACAGGATCTGCGTAAACCTGTCAGGGTAAAAAAAGCAAAACGGAATTATGTATATGACTGCTGCGCTAATAAAAGAAACACAGTGAGAAAGGAATTGAATAAAATATGTATGGATATATAAATATTGAAAATATTTTGGATACCTGCAGTTTTGGAGGTTGATTGAGTGATTTTTAATGAGGTAATGTAGATCCAAAGTAGTATGCAGAGTTTCACTAGTATGGCAAAAATAAAAAGTTTTAAAATGAGTATGAAACAAACATATTTGGACACCCAGATCAGACAGCCCCCATATGCCAGGTATTAGCATCACTGTACTATCCCTTCTTGTAACAGTATTACCTAATCTTAACCTCCCCCATTCACTGATTTTATTACCTTAGGCAACATTCAGTCACCCATACACCCTTGTTACCCTTTCAGAGTCCACTATCTAGGGAACTACAAACCCCATCTCCATCTAGGAACCCAAAAAGGCAAGTTTATATCTATGATCCCACTGTAATCCATTACCCCCTCCCCCTCTTACTCCCCCCCACTTTTTTGTTTTGTACTCATTTTAAATCTTTCTGTTTTTGCCATACTAGTTAAACTATGCATACTACTTTGGATCTACATTACCTCCTTAAAGATCACTCAATCAACCTCCAAAACTGCAGGTATCCAAAATATTTGTAATATTTATATATTCATACATATTTTATCCAATTCCCTTCTCACCGTGTTTCCTTTATTAGCGCAGTAGTCATATACATAATTCTGTTTCGTTTAAAGTTTACCACAAGCCACCTGGGAGACACACCAAACATGTAGAAGAAGGTGCTCTGGTCAGATGAAACTAAAATCGAACTATTTGGGCACAATGCCAAACAATATGTTTGGCGTAAAAGCAACACAGCTCATCACCCTTAACACATCATCCCCACTGTCAAACATGGTGGTGGAAGCATCATGGTTTGGGCCTGCTTTTCTTCAGCAGGGACAGGAAAGATAGTTAAAATTGTTGAAAAGATGGATGGAGGAAAATACAGGACCATTTATGAAAAAAAACTATTGGAGTCTGCAAAACACCTGAGACTGGAACGGAGATTTGTCTTCCAACAAGACAATGATCCCAAACATAAAGCAAAATCTACAATGGAATGGTTCACAAATAAACGTATCCAGGTGTTAGAATGGCCAAGTCAAAGTCCAGACATGAATCCAATCGAGAATCTGTGGAAAAAGCTGAAAACTCCTGTTTAAGAACATTCTCCATCCAACCTCACTCAGCTCGAGCTACTTGCAAAGGAAGAATGGGCAAGAATTTCAGTCTCTTGATGTGCAAAAAACTGATAGACACATAGCCCAAGTGACTTGCAGCTGCAATCGCAGCAAAAGGTGGCGCTACAAAGTATTAACTTAAAGGGGATGAATAATATTGCACGCCTCACTTTTCACTTATTTTTTAAAAAAGTTTAAAATAAGCAATACATTTTGTTCAACTTCACAATTGTGTCCCACTTGTTGTTGATTCTTCACCATAACATTAAGATTTTTATCTTTATGTTTGAAGTCTGAAATGTGGGAAAAGATTGAAAAATTCAAGGGGGCTGAATACTTTGCAAGGCACTGTAGGTTTTTAGGAGCACAGACAGATGCAGTATAGAGTAGGACCCAGCAATGGAGGCTGCCGTGACGTGGCTTCTGGGCAGGTATTACAATGGCCATTCTAATATGCCAAACACTTCTAAATGTTTTTATATTAGTTTTTTATTAGTTTACCATTACAGTGTATGACTGTTTTTCTCTTAGTTATATTATGCATTATGAACAGATACACACCTGTTCACACTATTGGGAGTGCTGCCAGTCTTCTCTTTTTTGCTATCTATCTATCTATCTATCTATCTATCTATCTATCATCTATCAATTTATCCATCTATCCATCTATTTTTATATTAGTGTTGGCCTCCTTGAAATTGTCCCAGAAAATGAAGTTTTTTTTCTCCTAGAAAATTATTGCAATTGCACATGTTTTATGATATAAATTTTTATTTTTTTTTTGTGTATTCGAACAAGACCAACAAATATCTGAAAAAGAAGGGCTAATTGGACTTAATTTCACACAACAGTCCTAAATAGGCTGAGCAAAGTTGTAAAGTATATTGGGATTATTTTGTTTTGACTTCTTAATTATTCCATTAAAATATACTTTAATTAGGTGCCAAATATAAACATTTACTTTCATTGCCTACTATTCTGGCCATGTATTTTTTGCAGCTGTAAACAAACAAGCATGTGACCTTGGACATTGCCTGCAATTGATCAAAATATTTGAGTTGATGTGTGATCTTTTCGTACAAGATTACAAAGGAAAATGAAGGCATTTCAATTTCAATGTGGCTTGTGGCAAAAACAATTATCCGGTTTACTAAGGAATAGTGGAAGTAGAATTTAAGCACAGCATGGTGTCCATGTAAAGTCACAAAACATATCATCTGTCAATATCATGTTCTTGTTAATGACTTCTCACAATCCTTTATCAGCCTGAGGCAGAACTACTAGTTAAAGTAATTATGTGCCCTCCTAGTGTCACACGACCTCCCCCTTTGCAGAATATAATTTTTAATTTGGATTCTAATTTCAATAGGTCCAAAATTTGTACTTTCTATCTATTTACCTTGCTAAGGCCTGTTTACTGGTTCATTAAAACATAATAAGCGTGATGTCTGTTTAATATGTATGTAGCATTTTAGTATACTGAATGCAAAGAATAATATAGGCTGAATGTGATTTATTCCAGTTGATGGTAGTTCTTACTGTTCAATGGCATCCATATAAATATAAAGAAGTAAAAATAAAAATCAATTTTACTACAATATTATAAAATGATAGACACAAGCATGATGTATTTATGTATCTTGAAATAGAGAGCAGGTTGGACGCTCGGATGGGCTCGATTCGAGTAATGAACATAATGAAAGTTCAAGGGAAACTCAATTTTTTTTTCTGAAAGACCCCCTAAGAAGAACTTAGGGGGAAGAGGGGCAGGAGAAAAAAATAAATAAATCTGAAATGAATGGAAACAACACTAGTGATAAGCGAACCCGTGTATATTGAGGTTCACCAAACCAGAACAGACCAAAAAAAGAAATAGGGCTTGATGTTCAAACTTTACCCTGAACTTGACCCCAAACAATGAACCCCATACAAGCAATGGGGAGCTCAAGTTCGGGGCTGTAAAATGTTCGTAGTAGGGCTAGGAAGCTGTAAAAGTAACCTAAAGAGCATGCGAGTTGTCCTGCAAACTAATGTGGATAGGTAAATGACTAAAGGGCTTCTATCACTATAGCAATTATGGTTACATAGCAAGTAAAAGAAGAAACTAAAAATTTTATCAGTGACCCCACAGAGATGAATTTAAGAGAATCTCCACAGATCAACCATTTAAAAAAGGGCCCTTACAGAGCCTTTATTCCCAGGTCACCCACACAGTCAAGATTGTCAGACTTCCCCCAGAGAGCAACAAGTTTAACAGATTTTCCCTATGTAGCCTGTATTTCCTACACAGTCCAGATAGGTAGTTGAGATAGATAGGAGAGTGATAGTGTAGAATTGGAACATGTAGTGTAGAGAAAGCTGTGTGTCACAAATCGGCATTTAATCATAGGAATAGGTACTTGTCAGTGTTTGTTACAGCGTCGCCAGTGAAGGTTTTAAATGGCTAATGCTACTTATTACTGCTTGCTCTAAATTATCCAGTCAATCACATTTCTAGGTATTGTTAATTACTACTAGCTGCTGTAAATTTGCTAGTGAATTAGGTAAAAAGGTCTTGGTAGTTTTCATTGCCTGCTCAAAATTACACAGCCACTCTCATTTATAGGTATTGTTAGTACTGCTGGCTGTCAATTTGCTCGTGAACTATCTAAAAAGGTCTTGACACTTTATATTGCCTGCTCAAAATTACACAGTCATCCACATTTCTAGGTATTGTTAGTTAGCACTGCCTGCTGTAAATTTGCTGGTAAACAAGCTGAAAAGGTCTTGGCACTTTTTATTGACTGCTCAAAATTACGCAGTGAACCACATGTCTAGTTATTGGTACTTTTTAGTGCTTTCACAATATTGCCAACTCAAGTAGGAAATAATAATTTATTTTTTTGTGTCAGGTGTCTGACAGGTGTGGCCATAGGGTTGCAAAATATTTGTTTGAAAGGGGAAGGATACATCAACCATGACTGACAAATCATGACGATGTTGTGGTGGAAGAGTGAATAGGCGGAATGTTCTAGATGTACATGTGGGAAGTTCTTTTACTCAAATCTCTAGTGAGCAAACAACCGCTCATCCTATACAAAGAGAAATGAGAACAACTTCTGTTACAGGACAGCCTACTCCACTAAATTTCTTTGGCATCAGCACATCACTTCAACTTCAAAATGAGACTGATGAACAACATATCCAAGAGTGGATGGGAAGCGCTGTATCAAGTGGCCTCTCCTCCTCTTCTTGAACCTCAACATCATACACAGTTTATTCCTCAGAGGTGCCACCCCAATTACACTTGTTTCCCCCTATGCCAAAAATCTCCAACTGGAAAACTGACTCTGGTGAGTCTGGGTGAGTCTGCAGAGTCTGGGTGAGTCTGCAGAGCTGTTCACACATTCTATCTCATGGGCATCATAGGTCTGCTACAAAAATATGTAGACTCAAGAGGAGGAAAGCATCTGCACTGATGCCAAAATCTTTTTCAGTTGGATCTTGGCCTGGATGAAGTAGGGTCCGAGTAGGATCCCAACCTCATCAACTGATATTAACCCCCAGAGGTGGAGGTGACGATGATCTCACTCAGATACCTGAGGCGCCTGTGTACCTTCCTATGATGTCAGGTCAGGAAGAGGAGGAGTGGGACAACATAAAGCATGACAATGAAGTTCTAGATCCCCCTTGATGTGAACCCAGATGCATGTGTTTCGCCCGGGGACCAGGGGGTACTCAGATCCGGGCCACAGAGTCACTTCTGTGGGTATCACGATGGCGTGACCCGGTCTGTGATCCCAGGCTCCACAGTAAAAGGGGATTTGGGTAAGGGGAATTGTCCGTGACGCCACCCACGGTTGTGGTGATTGTGGAACACCACCGCTGCTCTGGACGGGGATCCCGGGAGCGATGATATGGAGCAGCTAGATGTTATTTCTCCCCTCCGTGGGTAGGGGGTTGGTTGTCCCGGGGCCCGGTGATGGGGTAAGCAGGGAGCAGGGCGCAGTGCTGCAGTGCGGTGCCCGAGGGCATGGGTGTACTCACAAGAAAGTCACACGGAGTCACTGGTGAACTAAGAATTGCCGGTGTCCGCAGCCTTCGGTACGGGGGTGTTAGTGTCCCACACACGGTGCAGCAGCCCTTGTTGTTTCCTTCCCTGCAGCAAAGTGCCTTTTTCTCCTCTCTCTTCCTCTTTCTCCTCAGCCGGGAACGGGGAATTTACTCCCCTGTAGTGATCCGGGTACCCAGGTACCGAGGGGCCACCGCCCGGCTCCGGCTACCTGTTCTGGCCCCTTCCTCACTACGGCCTGTCCTGGCACTTTTGGAGAACGCTTCACTCCCAGCCTGGGAGCTCAAGTCTAGACCTCTGTACAGTCTGCCCTCCACACACTCTCTGCTCCAGCCCCTCCCCTCTCCTCTGCTTTTCCCTTACACTGGGGGCTGTGCTTGTCTGGCTGCACCGGTGTGAGATCAGATTACCAAGGAGGATTAACTCTTTCTGTGACAACCTGGCTGGGCCAGGGCGTCACACACCCCCTTGGTAAAACACGGCCCGTCCTCGGGCCGACGAGGCACCAACATTTTATTAAACTGGAAAAGAATAAAACATTTTAAACATTTTCACACATGCATTTTCAATAATAGCAACGTAACGAGTCCTTTAGTCACCCACCCAAACAACCTAGCCTTGGTGCTGCCCCTAAAACCCAGGCAGCACCCCTTGACCCCAGTCCAGGAACAGCCCCAAATTGGTCAACGGGACCGGTACTTCGCTGCCGTTGCGGCCGGGCGGACTGCCGGAGCCGTCGTCATCTCCGTCGCGGCCGGGCGGACTGCCGGGGCCGGTGGCAGGGTGGTGACAAAGGTGAGGCCTGGGGACCCCAGGTCTGGGTCCTCCCCAACAGGCGCTGCGGGCTCCGCTACCGGTAACAGGGGTAACGGGTCGGTGCATTGCTGCGGCGGCCTCTCCAGGAACCAAATGTTGGCAGAGTCCTGGCGTCCCTGCCTGTACAGTCCTTGTCACATAAGCTGCGGTTCCTTCTTTCTGCTCCCCCTTGGTACTCGGGAGCAGTCCTTCCAGCAGCTTTTAAAGTTTCTCTTTCGCTTCCGGTCCTCCGGAGCTTCACTTCCGCCCGCGTTCTCAGGGGGCGGAGCCTCTTTTTCGCGCCCACCGCTCGGAGAAGAAGGCGTCAAGTTGTTGTTTTTGGCGCCTAAAATGGCGGCTAAAATGGCGGACTTCAAGATTTTTGCAGCGGGTCACCGCTGACAGTCCAGAATAAGGCGCACTTCTTCCAGGTAACTGGATGGGTTCGATCCTGTTCGTGACGCCAAATGTTTCGCCCGGGGACCAGGGGGTACTCAGATCCGGGCCACAGAGTCACTTCTGTGGGTATCACGATGGCGTGACCCGGTCTGTGATCCCAGGCTCCACAGTAAAAGGGGATTTGGGTAAGGGGAATTGTCCGTGATGCCACCCACGGTTGTGGTGATTGTGGAACACCACCGCTGCTCTGGACGGGGATCCCGGGAGCGATGATATGGAGCAGCTAGATGTTATTTCTCCCCTCCGTGGGTAGGGGGTTGGTTGTCCCGGGGCCCGGTGATGGGGTAAGCAGGGAGCAGGGCGCAGTGCTGCAGTGCGGTGCCCAAGGGCACAGGTGTACTCACAAGAAAGTCACACGGAGTCACTGGTGAACTAAGAATTGCCGGTGTCCGCAGCCTTCGGTACGGGGGTGTTAGTGTCCCACACACGGTGCAGCAGCCCTTGTTGTTTCCTTCCCTGCAGCAAAGTGCCTTTTTCTCCTCTCTCTTCCTCTTTCTCCTCAGCCGGGAACGGGGAATTTACTCCCCTGTAGTGATCCGGGTACCCAGGTACCGAGGGGCCACCGCCCGGCTCCGGCTACCTGTTCTGGCCCCTTCCTCACTACGGCCTGTCCCGGCCCTTTTGGAGAACGCTTCACTCCCAGCCTGGGAGCTCAAGTCCAGACCTCTGTACAGTCTGCCCTCCACACACTCTCTGCTCCAGCCCCTCCCCTCTACTCTGCTTTTCCCTTACACTGGGGGCTGTGCTTGTCTGGCTGCACCGGTGTGAGATCAGATTACCAAGGAGGATTAACTCTTTCTGTGACAACCTGGCTGGGCCAGGGCGTCACACATGCAGCTGAGTAGTTCAGAAGATGAGAAGGAAGACGAGGATGTTACATTGGCAATTCCCATACAAACACATAGTGATACAACCATGAGAAGCACTGCATCATTTTGAGACCACAAAGGATGACCCAATTTTCACTTTACTTCACCCTCTCTCAGAACAGCAGCCAGCCATCGGACCAGCAGTTTTGGTCACACAAAAAAATGGTTATTTCCTCCCACACATGCCAATGCGAATAGTTTTAACTTCACCATATCTAAACTGTTGGCCACGAAAAATGCTGCCTTTCTGCCTGGTGGATACAGACGTTTTCCGAAACCTGATGGCCATCGCAGTCCCCCAGTACCAGTTGCCCATTCGTCATTGCTGCTCTAATAAAGCTGTGCCTGTACTACACCATCATGAAGCAGACAACCTTACCTTTTCTTTTAAAAACTCTGTGTTTTCTAAGGTGCATTTCAGCACTGACACCTGGATGAGCAAGTATGGCCAGGGACGTTACATCTCGCAGACTGGGCATTGGGTTACATTGGTGTCTGTGGAGGCAGGTGGGGAAGGGGCTTGAAATCCCCAAGGTTTGCCGGACAAACCTCTGGATCCACCACTTCCTCCATTGCTTCTGCTTCTTCCACCTCCTCGAGAGCCTCCACCTGCACCTTTAACCTCTTCCTTAATGTAACACACATTCCAAGAGTGCAGAGAGAATCCCCCCACCTCTGTACAGCTCAGCTAGGGCTCAACACAATCAGGCAGTGCTAAAATTAATATGCATTGGAAAAGCAAGTCACACAGCAGAAGAGTTTGGGAGCACTGTCTTGGGCCAAGTTTTCTAATTTGCTGTCTCCACTGAACCTGGAGCCAGGAAAGGATGTGTGCATTATTGGTGCAAACCTGTTGGCGGCCCTACACCTTGACCACATCACATATGTGCCCTGCATGGCTCATGTCCTCAACTTGGTTGTACAGAAATTTCTAGCCCACCATCCCTGCCTGGATGTGCTGCTGCAGAAGGTATGGTTGCTGTGTGCTCACTTCTGCCATTCGTACCCCCATACTAGTCAACTTGCAATATAACAAAGGTATTACGGCCTAATGGTTGATATGCCATGTGCTGACAAAGTGGAATTCTACTCTGCACATGTTGCAGGAACTGTGGCAGCAGCAGCAAGCCCTGCTGCACTATATCATGAGGGATAAGCTGTTAATATGCAGTGCAGATGTGGAGCAATTCATGATTACAGAGTGGGCACAGATGAAGGCCCTCTGCACCCTTCTGCACAGGTTTGAAATGGCTACAAAGATGGTTAGCACTGACAATGCTATCATAAGCATCACTATTCCGCTCATCTACATGTAAGAACACACTTTGAATAGTCTCCGGTAGGAGGTCCCAGAGGAAGAGAAGGAAGCAGAGGAGTATGAAAAAGGGATACTATTTCCTGTACAGTCCATACAGTTGTCGCACAGGCGGGTGTCACAGAAGGGTGCAGTCCATAAATTTAGGCGGACTCATGGTAACAGAAAAACTGGAAGTGAAGGTGCAAGAGCTGAGTAACAAAAGGAGGAGGAAGAGGTAATGACCGCAGAAAACTCCAGAGATTATGAAGATCTTAATATCCTATATTTTGTTCGTAGTTGGTTGGAGTGAATGAGGAGGCAAGCTTGAGTATTACCCTGTCACTAAGACAATATGGACTTGGACCTCATGAAAGCATCCAACACAGGAGCGCCTTCTTGCTGCAACATGATGTCTGTATTGTTAGGATTAGAAATTGTGCTGACTACTGGGTCACCTTTCCGTTACATCAATGTTGCAAGGAAAAATGTATCAAGATTCTTCCCCACCTGGAAAGGCATGTGCGGATGCTGGAGTATCGAATCAAGCTTGTAGACTATCTTAACAGTAGTTTTCCACAAGACAGTGAGGCACATTACGTGCTTCCAAGTTTTACAATTCCAATCATATGATCATCGGGTCATCAATGCAGAAACATTAGCAGCACTTAAAGTGGCAGAAGCAATTTCTGTAAGAATTGGTACACATTTTTTAGACCATCACATGCACCAGCAAAACAGAGTAAAAGTGGGACACATAGTGATCAATTGGGGAAGATGGTGCAGGAGTATCTAGAACTTGATATTGATACCATAACAGGGGGATTGGACCCTTTTGCATCTTGGTCTTCAAAAATGGAAGAGTAGCCTGAGCTCGCCAGTGACGCCAGTGATGCCTTGGAAGTCTTGGCCTGTCTGTCAGCCAGCATTCTCTCAGAACGTGTCTTAATTGCTGATGGTGGTGTATTGATGGATAAGCGCATCCGGTTGTCCCCTGAAAGAGCAAAACATCTAACTTTCATAAAGATGAACAAGTTGTGGATGTCCAATGACCTTGCCACCAAAGTCCCAGACTGTGCAGAATAGGTGATGGTGTAGTGCTAGGTAGAGATGAGCGAACCGGTCCCGGTTCGGCTCGAGGTCGGTTCGCCGAACGGAGGTCCCGTTCGAGTTCGGCTCGTCGAACGTTCGACGAACTGAACTCGAACTGCATAGGAAACTATGGCAGGCAATCACAAACACAGAAAAACACCTAGAAAACACCCTCAAAGGTGTCCAAAAGGTGACAAACAACTCACAACACAACACAAACACATGGGAAAGTGACAAGGACATATACTTATGCAAAAACAAAAGAGCTGGACAAAGAAAAAGAGGAGGAGACACAGATATAGGCATGGCACGCCCTTCTAAAGTCATGTAAAACACCGCAAGGTGACTCCAAGCGGAGTCTCCCTTTTTTCCAAAAATTGGGCCACACAGACACCCACCCCATCAGTGGCAGCACTTGGGCACTAGTTGCAAACAGGATGTTTTGATTTGCATCAAGCACATTCAAAAATACGCTATAATTAACCGTCCCCAGGATGACACCAGGGTAGGTAGCAAAGTCTTTCCTGATCCCAGCTCTGTTCATCTTGGCTTCTTTTAAAAACACAGCAAGCAAGGGTTACTCCAAGCGGAGTCTCTCTTTTTTTTCCAAAAATTGGGCCACACAGACACCCACCCCATCAGTGGCAGCACTTGGGCCCTAGTTGCAAACAGGATGTTTTGATTTGCATCAAGCACAGTCAAAAATACGCCATAATTAACCGTCCCCAGCATGACACCGGGGTAGGTAGATAAAGTCTTTGCTGACCCATGACTTGTTCATCTTGGCTTCTTTTAAAAACAATGTAAGCAAGGGTTACTCCAAGCGGAGTCTCCTTTTTTTCCAAAAATTGTGCCCCACACACACCCACCCATTCAGTGGCAGCACTTGTGCCCTAGTTGTACACTTCACAGCTAGATTTGCATCAAGCACAGTCAAAAATACGCCATAATTAACCGTCCCCAGCATGACACCGGGGTAGGTAGATAAAGTCTTTGCTGACCCATGACTTGTTCATCTTGGCTTCTTTTAAAAACAATGTAAGCAAGGGTTACTCCAAGCGGAGTCTCCCTTTTTTCCAAAAATTGGGCCACACAGACACCCACCCCATCAGTGGCAGCACTTGGGCCCTAGTTGCAAACAGGATGTTTTGATTTGCATCAAGCACATACAAAAATACGCTATAATTAACCGTCCCCAGGATGACACCGGGGTAGGTAGCAAAGTCTTTCCTGATCCTAGCTCTGTTCATCTTGGCTTCTTTTAAAAACACAGCAAGCAAGGGTTACTCCAAGCGGAGTCTCCCTTTTTTTCCAAAAATTGGGCCACACAGACACCCACCCCATCAGTGGCAGCACTTGGGCCCTAGTTGCAAACAGGATGTTTTGATTTGCATCAAGCACATTCAAAAATACGCCATAATTAACCGTCCCCAGGATGACACCAGGGTAGGTAGCAAAGTCTTTCCTGATCCCAGCTCTGTTCATCTTGGCTTCTTTTAAAAACACAGCAAGCAAGGGTTACTCCAAGCGGAGTCTCCCTTTTTTTTCCAAAAATTGGGCCACACAGACACCCACCCCATCAGTGGCAGCACTTGGGCCCTAGTTGCAAACAGGATGTTTTGATTTGCATCAAGCACATTCAAAAATACGCTATAATTAACCGTCCCCAGGATGACACCAGGGTAGGTAGCAAAGTCTTTCCTGATCCCAGCTCTGTTCATCTTGGCTTCTTTTAAAAACACAGCAAGCAAGGGTTACTCCAAGCGGAGTCTCCCTTTTTTTTCCAAAAATTGGGCCACACAGACACCCACCCCATCAGTGGCAGCACTTGGGCCCTAGTTGCAAACAGGATGTTTTGATTTGCATCAAGCACAGTCAAAAATACGCCATAATTAACCGTCCCCAGCATGACACCGGGGTAGGTAGATAAAGTCTTTGCTGACCCATGACTTGTTCATCTTGGCTTCTTTTAAAAACAATGTAAGCAAGGGTTACTCCAAGCGGAGTCTCCTATTTTTTCCAAAAATTGTGCCCCACACACACCCACCCATTCAGTGGCAGCACTTGTGCCCTAGTTGTACACTTCACAGCTAGATTTGCATCAAGCACAGTCAAAAATACGCCATAATTAACCGTCCCCAGCATGACACCGGGGTAGGTAGATAAAGTCTTTGCTGACCCATGACTTGTTCATCTTGGCTTCTTTTAAAAACAATGTAAGCAAGGGTTACTCCAAGCGGAGTCTCCCTTTTTTCCAAAAATTGGGCCACACAGACACCCACCCCATCAGTGGCAGCACTTGGGCCCTAGTTGCAAACAGGATGTTTTGATTTGCATCAAGCACATTCAAAAATGCGCTATAATTAACCGTCCCCAGGATGACACCGGGGTAGGTAGCAAAGTCTTTCCTGATCCCAGCTCTGTTCATCTTAGCTTCTTTTAAAAACACAGCAAGCAAGGGTTACTCCAAGCGGAGTCTCCCTTTTTTTCCAAAAATTGGGCCACACAGACACCCACCCCATCAGTGGCAGCACTTGGGCCCTAGTTGCAAACAGGATGTTTTGATTTGCATCAAGCACATTCAAAAATACGCCATAATTAACCGTCCCCAGGATGACACCAGGGTAGGTAGCAAAGTCTTTCCTGATCCCAGCTCTGTTCATCTTGGCTTCTTTTAAAAACACAGCAAGCAAGGGTTACTCCAAGCGGAGTCTCCCTTTTTTTTCAAAAATTGGGCCACACAGACACCCACCCCATCAGTGGCAGCACTTGGGCCCTAGTTGCAAACAGGATGTTTTGATTTGCATCAAGCACATTCAAAAATACGCCATAATTAACCGTCCCCAGGATGACACCAGGGTAGGTAGCAAAGTCTTTCCTGATCCCAGCTCTGTTCATCTTGGCTTCTTTTAAAAACACAGCAAGCAAGGGTTACTCCAAGCGGAGTCTCCCTTTTTTTCCAAAAATTGGGCCACACAGACACCCACCCCATCAGTGGCAGCACTTGGGCCCTAGTTGCAAACAGGATGTTTTGATTTGCATCAAGCACATTCAAAAATACGCTATAATTAACCGTCCCCAGGATGACACCAGGGTAGGTAGCAAAGTCTTTCCTGATCCCAGCTCTGTTCATCTTGGCTTCTTTTAAAAACACAGCAAGCAAGGGTTACTCCAAGTGGAGTCTCCCTTTTTTTCCAAAAATTGGGCCACACAGACACCCCATCAGTGGCAGCACTTGGGCCCTAGTTGCAAACAGGATGTTTTGATTTGCATCAAGCACATTCAAAAATAAGCTATAATTAACCGTCCCCAGGATGACACCAGGGTAGGTAGCAAAGTCTTTCCTGATCCCAGCTCTGTTCATCTTGGCTTCTTTTAAAAACACAGCAAGCAAGGGTTACTCCAAGCGGAGTCTCCCTTTTTTTTCCAAAAATTGGGCCACACAGACACCCACCCCATCAGTGGCAGCACTTGGGCCCTAGTTGCAAACAGGATGTTTTGATTTGCATCAAGCACATTCAAAAATAAGCTATAATTAACCGTCCCCAGGATGACACCAGGGTAGGTAGCAAAGTCTTTCCTGATCCCAGCTCTGTTCATCTTGGCTTCTTTTAAAAACACAGCAAGCAAGGGTTACTCCAAGCGGAGTCTCCCTTTTTTTCCAAAAATTGGGCCACACAGACACCCACCCCATCAGTGGCAGCACTTGGGCCCTAGTTGCAAACAGGATGTTTTGATTTGCATCAAGCACATTCAAAAATACGCCATAATTAACCGTCCCCAGGATGACACCATGGTAGGTAGCAAAGTCTTTCCTGATCCCAGCTCTGTTCATCTTGGCTTCTTTTAAAAACACAGCAAGCAAGGGTTACTCCAAGCGGAGTCTCCCTTTTTTTCCAAAAATTGGGCCACACAGACACCCACCCCATCAGTGGCAGCACTTGGGCCCTAGTTGCAAACAGGATGTTTTGATTTGCATCAAGAACATTCAAAAATACGCCATAATTAACCATCCCCAGGATGACACCAGGGTAGGTAGCAAAGTCTTTCCTGATCCCAGCTCTGTTCATCTTGGCTTCTTTTAAAAGCACAGCAAGCAAGGGTTACTCCAAGCGGAGTCTCCCTTTTTTTCCAAAAATTGGGCCACACAGACACCCACCCCATCAGTGGCAGCACTTGGGCCCTAGTTGCAAACAGGATGTTTTGATTTGCATCAAGCACAGTCAAAAATACGCCATAATTAACCGTCCCCAGCATGACACCGGGGTAGGTAGATAAAGTCTTTGCTGACCCATGACTTGTTCATCTTGGCTTCTTTTAAAAACAATGTAAGCAAGGGTTACTCCAAGCGGAGTCTCTCTTTTTTCCAAAAATTGGGCCACACAGACACCCACCCCATCAGTGGCAGCACTTGGGCCCTAGTTGCAAACAGGATGTTTTGATTAGCATCAAGCACATTCAAAAATACGCTATAATTAACCGTCCCCAGGATGACACCAGGGTAGGTAGCAAAGTCTTTCCTGATCCTAGCTCTGTTCATCTTGGCTTCTTTTAAAAACACAGCAAGCAAGGGTTACTCCAAGCGGAGTCTCCCTTTTTTTCCAAAAATTGGGCCACACAGACACCCACCCCATCAGTGGCAGCACTTGGGCCCTAGTTGCAAACAGGATGTTTTTATTTGCATCAAGCACATTCAAAAATACGCCATAATTAACCGTCCCCAGCATGACACCGGGGTAGGTAGATAAAGTCTTTGCTGACCCATGACTTGTTCATCTTGGCTTCTTTTAAAAACAATGTAAGCAAGGGTTACTCCAAGCGGAGTCTCCCGTTTTTTCCAAAAATTGGGCCACACAGACACCCACCCCATCAGTGGCAGCACTTGGGCCCTAGTTGCAAACAGGATGTTTTGATTTGCATCAAGCACAGTCAAAAATACGCCATAATTAACCGTCCCCAGCATGACACCGGTGTAGGTAGATAAAGTCTTTGCTGACCCATGACTTGTTCATCTTGGCTTCTTTTAAAAACAATGTAAGCAAGGGTTACTCCAAGCGGAGTCTCCTTTTTTTCCAAAAATTGTGCCCCACACACACCCACCCATTCAGTGGCAGCACTTGTGCCCTAGTTGTACACTTCACAGCTAGATTTGCATCAAGCACAGTCAAAAATACGCCATAATTAACCGTCCCCAGCATGACACCGGGGTAGGTAGATAAAGTCTTTGCTGACCCATGACTTGTTCATCTTGGCTTCTTTTAAAAACAATGTAAGCAAGGGTTACTCCAAGCGGAGTCTCCCTTTTTTCCAAAAATTGGGCCACACAGACACCCACCCCATCAGTGGCAGCACTTGGGCCCTAGTTGCAAACAGGCTGTTTTGATTTCCATCAAGCACATTCCAAATCCACAAGCATTTACTCTCCCCAGGATGACACAGGGGTAGTAAATTCCTTCTGGATCCATGACTTGTTCATTTTGATGAACGTCAGTCTGTCCACATTGTCACTGGACAGACGCGTGCGCTTATCTGTCAGCACACACCCAGCAGCACTGAAGACACGTTCAGAGACAACGCTGGCAGCTGGACATGACAAATTCTCCAAGGCGTAAGTTGTGAGCTCTGGCCATTTTTCTAGGTTTGAAGCCCAAAAGGAGCAAGGCTCCAGTTGCACAGTCATGGCATCGATGTTCATTTGGAGATACTCCTGTATCATCCTCTCCAGCCGTTGACTATGTGTCAGACTTGTTGTCTCTGGTGGCCTTGCAAAGGAGGGTCTAAAAAAATTATGAAAAGATTCCATAAAATTGCTGTTACCAGCACCAGATACGGTCCTACTGGTACGTGTAGACTGTTGAAGATGACGAGACCGTCCCATGTTTGTCAAGTTACAACTGGGAGATTCACTCCCTGCACCTGCACGGTTGTTTGGTGGAAAAGCGGATCTAAGATCGAGTAACAGCTTCTGCTGATACTCTTGCATACCTTGCATACGTGCGTCCCTTTCTATGGCTGGAATTATGTCACAAAATTTGGACTTGTACCGGGGATCTAATAGTGTGGCAAGCCAGTAGTCATCATCACTTCTAATTTTGACAATACGAGGGTCATGTTGGAGGTAGTGCAACAAGAAGGCACTCATGTGTCTTGCGCAGCCATGCGGACCAAGTCCACGCTGTGTTTGTGGCATAGAGGTGCTAACTGTTCTTTCTTCCTCTGACATCTCCCCCCAACCTCTTTCAACTGAAATTTGACCAAGGTCTCCCTCATCTGCTGAGTCTTCCATGTCCATGGACAGTTCGTCCTCCATTTCTTCATGTCCTCCTGCACCTTCCTCAACATCTCGCCTGCTACCATGCACCCTTGTTGATCCCTGTACCCCATGCTGCCATGCCTGGCGCCTTGGTGATGATGAACGTCTGGACCTTGGTGATGTTGTTGTGTCTTGCGCATATGAATCCTCCTGTAGTTCCTCCCCTTCCTGTTGTCCCACCCCCTGACTCCGAATAGTGTTTAGCGTGTGTTCCAGCATGTAAATGACTGGAATTGTCATGCTGATAATGGCATTGTCAGCGCTAAACATATTCGTCGCCATGTCGAAACTGTGCAGAAGGGTGCATAGGTCCTTGATCTGAGACCACTCCATCAGGGTGATCTGCCCCACCTCTGCATCTCGTTGGCCCAGGCTATACGTCATGACGTATTGCACCAGGGCACGGCGGTGCTGCCACAGTCGCTGTAACATGTGGAGAGTTGAATTCCAGCGTGTCGCCACATTGCATTTCAGGCGATGAACCGGCAGGCCGAAAGACTTCTGGAGCGATGCAAGTCGTTCAGCTGCGGCGCTTGAACGGCGGAAGTGAGCAGACAGTTTTCGTGCCCTGTTCAGAAGGCCATCTAGGCCGGGATACTGTGTTAAAAATTGCTGCACGACAAGGTTCAACACGTGAGCCATACAAGGTACGTGTGTCACCTTGCCCAGGCGAAGGGCCGCACCCAGGTTTGCAGCATTGTCGCACACGGCCTTACCAGGCTGCAGGTTGAGTGGAGACAACCATTTATTAAACTCGGACCGCAGAGCTGACCACAACTCCTCAGCTGTGTGACTCTTATTCCCAAGACATGTCAAACTAAAGACCGCCTGATGCCGTTGCGCTCTGCTGCCAGCATAGTAATGAGGGGTGCGTGATTCCTTCTGCACAGTGAGAACGCTGGTGGCCTGACCAGGCAGGCTTGGGGCGGAGGTGGAGGACCCAGATGAGGTGGAGGAGGCAGAAGCAGTGGCGGAACTTGGACACACAGAGGATTGACACACAAGTCGTGGGGACGGCAAGACTTGTGCAGCAGACCCTTCACCATCTATCACCATAGTTACCCAGTGCCCAGTCAGCGACATGTAACATCCCTGTCCATGCTTACTGGTCCAAGTATCGGTGGTGAAATGCACCCGTTCACACACAGAGTTTCTCAATGAAGCGGTGATGTTGTGTGCGACATGCTGGTGTAGCGCGGGCACACCTTTCTTAGAGAAGTAGTGGCGACTAGGCATCTGGTACTGGGGCATAGCGACAGACATAAGGTCTCTAAAATCCTGTGTGTCCACTAGGCGGAAAGGCAGCATTTCGGTAGCCAATAGCTTACAGAGGGATAGAGTCAACCTCTTAGCTTTGTCATGGGTCGCAGGAAGTGGCCTTTTATTTGACAACATCTGAGGGACAGAGATCTGGCTGCTGTGTGTAGACGGTGTTGAGTAGGGTGTCCCTGGAAAAATGCAGGTTTGTGAGGAAAGTGCAGGCGGAGACATGATGTTGCCTTCATCCAAAGTTGGTGCTATCGATGTCTGAGAGAGATGTACACACTCACTTGTTTCCCCTTCCAAAACAACTGACGACCTACCAAGCAAACTGCCTGTTGCGGTTACAGTGGTGGAAGTTGTGGGTGGAAAAACAGGTGTGACAGCTGTCCCCACAGTCCTAGAAGATGACGAGCGCGCGGATGCACTGGAAGGGGCAGGCAGTGGATGGTTCGCTCCGCTAGGCCGCATTGCAGCACGGTGAGCTTCCCACCGGGCCATATGATATTTATTCATGTGACGATTCATGGAAGAAGTTGTCAAACTGCTGAGGTTTTGACCTCTACTAAGAGAACCATGACAAATTTTACAGATCACATAATTTGGGCGATCTTTTTCTATGTCAAAAAAGGACCAGGCTAGGCAAGGCTTAGAGGCCATGCGACCTGTTGATCCACCCCGAATAATGCTCAGAGGCAGAGTGGTGGCTGAGGATGCAGTTGTAGACGTGCTACCAGTGCTCCGACTCTGTCCAGGAAGGCGCAAGGTAACTTCGTCGTCGGTTGCATCCTCCTCCACCGCCTCTGTTGACCTCCTCGAGTGCCTGACTGGGGGTTGACAGTAGGTGGGATCTAGAACTTCATCATCAATTGTTGTGTTTGCACTCCCCTCCCCCTCAGACCGAGCCTCTTCTTGCCCTGACCGAATATTTAAGTTGTCATCCCAATCGGGTATCTGCGTCTCATCTTCATCAGAATGTTCCTCATTGTCTATAACCACAGGTGTTACAGTTTGTGACAAAGGGTCAACATTATGCTCAGAAACTTGGTTCTCACGGCCTGAATCAGAGTCACAAAGGTTCTGGGCATCACTGCAGACCATTTCCTGTTCTGTACTCACTGTAGCTTGGGAGCAGACCTCTGATTCCCAGGCTATAGTGTGACTGAACAGCTCTGCAGACTCAGCCATCTCAGTTCCAACATACTGTGCAGGGCTGATGGAGACTTCAGAGCTGGGAGAAAGCAAGTTTGATTGGGATGACAACTCAGAGGACTGGTGTTTTTTGGATGCGGTACTTGAAGTGGCTGAGAGGGCACTTGTTGGACCACTTGAGATCCATTCAAGCATTTTCCTTTTTTGGCCATCATCTACCTTTGTTCCTGTTGTTCGTGTCCGTAAAAAAGGTAGCACATCGGATTGTCCACGGTAAGTAGTAGACATCTTACTTTTGCTGGTAGATGGTCTATCTTCAGCAGATGATAATGGAGGTTTGCCACCTTTCCCACGGACAAAACCTTTTTTGCCTTTTCCACCACGCCTCTTCCCCTTTCCACCAGCATCTGTCATTTTGCCACTCATGTTGATTGCGACAAGATTGTGGACTGAAAATGTGGTAGTAAAAATTGAGAGGTGGTGTAGATTGCAGCGGTGGTCTAGCTTTATTAACAGCAGAACTACGGCCCTTAAACTGGCAAAATGAGTTGTAGTGTGCAATGCAGGCAGACGCGCTCTGCAAATGTCTTTGCACTAGTGGGACTATAGCAAAGTCCAATAGCCACAGATAGGATGCCACTAGGTACACTGAGTGTTTGCTAGTATAATGGCTTAGTTATAATGATTTGTAGTGTGCAATGCAGGCAGACGCGCTCTGCAAATGTCTTTGCACTAGTGGGACTATAGCAAAGTCCAATAGCCACAGATAGGATGCCACTAGGTACACTGAGTGTTTGCTAGTATAATGGCTTAGTTATAATGAGTTGGAGTGTGCAATGCAGGCAGACACGCTCTGCAAATGTCTTTGCACTAGTGGGACTATAGCAAAGTCCAATAGCCACAGATAGGATGCCACTAGGTACACTGAGTGTTTGCTAGTATAATGGCTTAGTTATAATGAGTTGTAGTGTGCAATGCAGGCAGACGCGCTCTGCAAATGTCTTTGCACTAGTGGGACTATAGCAAAGTCCAATAGCCACAGATAGGATGCCACTAGGTACACTGAGTGTTTGCTAGTATAGTGGCTTAGTTATAATGAGTTGGAGTGTGCAATGCAGGCAGACGCGCTCTGCAAATGTCTTTGCACTAGTGGGACTATAGCAAAGTCCAATAGCCACAGATAGGATGCCACTAGGTACACTGAGTGTTTGCTAGTATAATGGCTTAGTTATAATGAGTTGGAGTGTGCAATGCAGGCAGACGCGCTCTGCAAATGTCTTTGCACTAGTGGGACTATAGCAAAGTCCAATAGCCACAGATAGGATGCCACTAGGTACACTGAGTGTTTGCCAGTATAATGGCTTAGTTATAATGAGTTGGAGTGTGCAGAGGACAGGAGGGTACAGTGCCAGGATTGTGGGGTCTGGGTAGAGGAATGGAAGCCTGCCTTTCTATTCCCTCCTAATAGGGAAATGCAGGGAGGAAATCCCTGACCTTGGCTACACAGACGCTGTCGCTGTTTTCAGGACCTGTCACCTTAACTCTGACCCTGCCGGTTTGAGCCCTTAAAAGGACTGCTAGAAAGTGCTATCCCTATGCTGTCCAGCGCTGTGTATGGAGCGCATACAGCTGTATCGGCGATAGGACTCAAGAGGACGGAGCTGCGACAGTGATGTCTGACACCAAAGACGCAGAAGAGATAATGGCGTCCTGGAGGAAAATGTCCGGTTTTATAATGCAGGGACATGTGACATGGACATCCTATCACACATGCCGTTGCTTCTCTGGCTAAAAGTCCACTTAGCTGTGTGTGTGTCTGGGATTGGCTGACATGCTGGCCCGCCCCACTACACGCGCGCGCTTAGAGAAGGAAGACAAGGAAAAAAAAAAAAAAATGGCGATCGCCATTATAGAAACAGCAGTGATCTGAAGGCGCTGTTCACGCACACTATACACTGAAATGTCATAATAGTGTGATTCACAGAGTGACTTACACTATTACAGCAGAAACCAAGATAGGATTTAGCTGTTTTTTTGCTGCTAGAACCGTTCTCGAACGTTTCTAGAACTATCGAGCTTTTGCAAAAAGCTCGAGTTCTAGTTCGATCTAGAACAGGCCCCAAAATCACTCGAGCCTAGAACTGGAGAACCTCGAACCACGAACAGCGCTCAACTCTAGTGCTAGGTTCTTGGAGCAAGAGGCCTACACCTATCTGTAATATTGCTGTTTCTGATGAAGGTAGAAATGTTGGTTCAAGCCTTGTTACAGGACTGGTCCCAAGCATCCATGTTGCTTTGTTGGGCTATTTGTAGTCTGTGCCAATTGTTGCCACTTTTCCTGTTGCCTGACCTTAATTTTTGGAAATGTGGAGACTCTAAGTAGGGTCTCCAAATTGTCTTTTGTCTGTAGTGCCAGGGTTCTGGGAGCAAGAGGTCTATGCATGTCACTCATGCATCTTTTGATTTTTAAAATAAAAATGCCAGGCCACATCCTGTGTGTAAGTCAACACAATCAGGCAGTGCTTAATTAAATATGCATTGAAAAATGCAGTCACACAGCTGCAGAGTTGTCGACCACTATCCAGGCCTAGTTTGATAAATGTCTGTCTCCACTGAACCTGGAGCCAGAGAAGGATGTGGGTGATAATGGTGCAAACCTGGTGGGCGACATCACATGTGCATTACATGAATCAACTTGATGTACCCAAATTCTTAGTCACTAGTCTGGCGTGCATGTGCTCCTGCAGACAGCACAATTGCTCACTTTTTAAAATTTAAATACCAGCCCATATCTTGTGTGTTGCATGGACCATAATTCCCTACTGTGCAAACATACTATGGGGAAATTCGGATGGGACAATTGATGCCACTGTCCTGCTGTCTGCCTGAATGTTTTTTTAAATGTCAAGACTCCAAGATGGGTCTCTAAGTTGTGTCTTTTCTGTACTGGCAAAGTTATGAGAACACCAGCCCTACACCTATCTCTCATCCACCTCTATATTTCTTATGTCAATAATTTCCGAAGCTAATGGCTGTGACAAAACAGTGGTGCTGCCCTATAAAACATGTTTTTGCTCTTTTGGAAGCTTTTTTGGAAGCCTGTCATTAAACTCAATTGGGTAAAAAAAGATTCAAAAAGGTTAGACCTTTGGTTTGGTGGACTTGACGTTTGTTCGCTAAGTATCAGCGAACTGAGCTTTGAATGTTTTGCTTATCATCAAGACTTATGAGACCCAAGGGTGTGATGCTCGGCACAGTGCAGTTCAGGTAGAGTTCATGTAGTTGAGACAGCTTAAGTAGAGCAAACCTATAAGCAGGACTTAACTACTTGCACCCTTGTTTTTAGGCTGGTTTAATTTAGTTAAAAAAACTCCCAAAAGACGGCATGAGGTTTCCCCTATTTTTGAAATCAGCCAAGGTAAAGCAGACAGCTTAAGGCTGATATTATTAGACTGGAAAGGCCCATGGCTATTTGGCCCTTCCTAGCCTAAAAATTGCAGCCCACAGCTGCTCCAGAATTGGAGCATCACACTAGTTGCACCAGTTCTGGCACTTTGCCTGGTTCTAATCAGGGTAATATTTTGAGGGGTTGATTTCAGCTGTGTAATGTCAGCTGACATAAAGCACAGGGGGTTTTAATAGAGAGGCATCTATCAAACACCACCACTACTAGCCTAGTAAGTGTGAAGGGAAAAAAAACACACACACAGAAGAAAAATAGTTTATTTGAGTAAAGACTCCCCCACACTATCTCTCGTACATCAATCTAATAAAAACAAAAATAAAAAAAATACCCTACATAATCCATTCCTCAAATCGGTACTTCAGCCTAAGGAGCCTTGTTTTCAGAACAAGGCTCCCTAGGTCACCCCTGGTCAGCTCCAGGAGTTTTTCACACGCAGTGATGTCAGAATTTCAGTGACTTCACTGCGAGTGAGAAATTCTTGGTCTCGTGCTGACTGGGTGTGACCTCTGGAGTTAGGAACCTTTAATGTGATGTGCCAATTCTGGGGTAGTTGTGAGCTGCTAATTTTATGCTGGAAATGGCCAAATAACCATGGGTCTTCCCAGCCTGATAATACCAGCCCATAGCAACCTGCTTTACCTTTCGCATTGAATAAGGTAAAATGTGAAGCAAAATCTGCATGTATTAAGTACAGTTATTGATATAGGTGATAAAGGTTCGACAATTTCAAATTCAGTATGAGCCTTAGCATGTTAGTTCGGGCTTGGTAATCCCGAGCACTTTCCCCAAAAGTCGGTGATCTTCTATTTTGTTCGGTTTTGACCCAAACACTGTCTGCATTTCCAAAAATGCTTTTGCATTAACATTTTCTGCTTTTGTACAGGATGGTGGTGTTATCTGATGTGTAAAGTCAGTGGAGGGGGTGAAGACTAGGGAGAAGGCTTTTTGGTGCACGGCACCATTTTGTTTTAACTTTATTTGAGGATTTTCCTGCAGCCAGTCACGGCACAGCAAATATCCAAAGGGTTCAGACACACAGGATTCTGTGATTGGCTGCCTAAGTCACATGTTTGTCTGCATATAAATTGCGCACATGTTGCGTCAGCGCCATTTTGTGAATTTGAAACGTTAAGGAAGGTGCTGCCTGCCACTAGTGCTCCCACTGGTGCTGTTAGACAGTGACCCTAACTAGGGGTTTAATACTAGGTAGTTGAGATAGATAGGAGAGCAATAGTTTAGAATATGGACGTGCAGTGTAGGAAATGTGTGTGTGCCACAAATCTGCTGCTGTCATGATAGACATAGGGATTGGTACTTGTAGCGCCTACTAAAGAGTTGCCTGTGAAGCATCTAAATAGGCATTGCTACGTATTACTGCCTGCTACAAAAGTATGCAAACACATTTATAGGTACTGCCAGTTACCAGTGCCTGGTCTAAAAAGTTGCGAAAGAAACATCTAAAAAGTGTTCTTGGCAATTTTAATTGCCTGTTCAAAAGTATGCATATACATTTATAGGTATTTCTAGTTAGCAGTACCTGATCTAAAAAGTTGCTAGGGAGGTATCTAAAAAGTGGTTCTTGTCAATTTTAATTACCTGCTCAAAATTAAGCAGGCACATTTATAGGTATTGCTAGTTAGCAATGCCTAGTCTAAAAGGTTGCTAGGAAAGTATCTGAAAAGATGTTCGTGTTAATTTTAATTGCCAACTCAATTATGCGAACACACATTAATATTTTTTGCTATTTAGCAGTACCTGGCCTGTTGTAAATTTTCTAGGCAACTAGCTAAAAAGTTATTCTTGGCAATTTTAATTGCCTGCTAAAAATTCCACATTAAAACACATTTACAAGTATTGTTAGTTAGCAGTGCCTGGGATGCTATAAATTTTCTAGATAACTAGCTAAAAAGTTGTTCTTGACAATTTTAATTGCCTGCTAAAAATTATGCAGTGAAACACATTTACAGTATAGGTATTGTTATTAGTGCCTGCTGAAAATTTTCTATTGAACAAGCTAAAAAGGTGATTTTGGCACTTTTCTGTGTCTACTCCAAATTACGCAGTGAAACGCATTTGTAGGTAGTGGTACTTTTTAGTACTTTCACAATATTACCAACTCAGGCAGGAAATAAATAAAGTTGTGGGAGTAGGTTTGCAAAACATCTGTTTGAAAGAAGAATGTTACTTCAACTATGAGGTGGCAAATCCTGCCAAGGTTTTCGGGTAAGGGCAAAAGGCGGGAGATCGGAGAATTCCACCTCTACCGCTGACATCGGCATGCAGTTGGCCTCATCATTTAAATAAAACCTATCTATTCTAGACCTAGTCTGACTTCCTCTTAAAAAGCTGAAACCTGTGTGGCCTGGGTTATTCCTGAAGTGGACATCCACCAGGCGAGCCTCACTAATTATGCTATTCAGTGCAAGGCTATCATATGCCAGCCGGACTCTGGAACCTCCTTTATCTTGAGATCTCGAGATGTTGTTGAAATCACCTTTAAAGACCACTTGGTAACTACAAAATTGAAAAGGCTTGATCCTCATAAGGAGACTCTTCCGGTCCCAGTTGGTTTGGGGACCGTAGATCATTCTTAGCCGAAGCTCTTGCCTCCTAATGAGCACAACTAAAATCAAGTGCCTCCCCATTTCTAACTTGATTACCTATCGGCATGTGACCACTACAGCTTTAAAAAGAACTGCCACCCCGCTATACAGCTCGGCCGCAAGATACCAGTAGGAGGGACCATGGGTCCACTCCGGCCTTGTGATATGCAGGGATGACTGATCTGTCAACCTGGTCTCCTACAAAAACAAAATATCAGCATAAAAATGGCTGAAAAAAATCAAAGGCCGTAAATCTAGCCACATCTTATTTAATGCTGGTGACATTATTGGTCGCCAAGATCAATGGGGTGAGTGCCGCCATCATGGGTGATTAAGTTCGACAGTCAACTTTTATGCACCTCCAGCAGTGTGGTCCTCCTCTGATGAGGATGTTCCCTTTCCCCGCTTCAAACAAACCAACACATCCATACTCTTTTCCACACTTTTCTCCCGAGGCTTTGAAGCGATCTCCTGCGCCAAGAGATGGTCCCCTGATGGGGAAAATCCGGCACCCCTAAAGGCCCATATGTCCTTGTCTGCCACCTCCAGCACCTCGCCCTCCACCTCCCCACTGGGATGAGGTGAAGATATGTCATCCAGGGTTTGGTACTGGTTGGATAGGTTTACCAGAGCCGGGGTGGCAGAACCCTCCCTTGGCTCTATTGACTGGGCAGATGGTATGTTAGGAGGGACCGCCAGGATTGCTGTCTCTGAGGGGTCCCACTTCAGGAAAGGAATTCTGGACTCCCTCATACTGGCCTTTATCCTGACTTTTTTTCTTTTTCTCTTGCCACTACTGCATGTCCCCATCCAGACTTTCACTGGATGAGGATTATGAGGTACATCAGGCTGCATTTTATGTTGAGGATGCAGGAGAGGTTTTCGTCTGATGACTTTTGCCTGCTTTGTGGGCCTCCAGTACTTTCATTTTCAGAGTGCAAGGCAGCTGCTTAGAAAAACCCATGACTGCTGCTTTTTGGAACAGGGTTAGAGGAGGCTGGACATTTATAAAATTGTGAAATTTGCATAACATTGCTTTTCCAAAACGATGCTAGTGAACAAGCCATTACCCTAACAGTCAATTAACCCCTTAACGACCGCGGGCAGTAAAATTACGTCCTAAATGACATAATCTTACTGCCCGCGGTCCTCCGGCGGCAGCATGCCGCGATCGGCACACATCTCAGCTGATTTTCACAGCTGAGATGTGTGCCTGCTAGGCACGAGCAGAATCGTTATCTGCTCGTGCCGATTAACCCCTTATATGGCGCTGTCAATACATGACAGCGCCATTATAAGCGCGATTGCGGTAAGCATTTACTTACCACCCGAAACCGGAAGTCACGTGACGCGATCACGTGACTCCCGATAGTTGTCATGGTAGCACAGGGTCATGTGATGACTCCTGTACTACACATGACTTGGTTTCACTTTCGCTGTGCCCGGGGCACAGCAAAAGAGAAAGACAGCGTATCTGCTGTTTACAGCCTTGTGGCTGTGATCAGCAGATACTGCAGAGCGATCGGAATGTTGATCGCAATAGCCCCCTAGGGGGACTAGTAAAATAAAAAAAAAAAGTTAAAAAATAAGTTTTAAAAAATTAAAAAAAAACAAAAAAACCTAAAAGTTCAAATCACCCCCCATTCGCCCCATTGAAAATTAAAGGGTTAAAAAAATAAAAAATATACACACATTTGGTATCGCCGCGTTCAGAAACGCCCGATCTATCAAAATATAAAATCAATTAATCTGATCAGTAAACGGCGTAGCGGCAAAAAAATTCCAAACGCCAAAACGACGTTTTTTTGTCGCCACAACTTTTGCGCAAAATGCAATAAGAGGCGATCAAAACGTAGCATCTGCGCAAAAATGGTACCGTTAAAAACGTCAGCTCGAGACGCAAAAAATAAGCCGTCATTGAGCCTAAGATCCCGAAAAATGAGAACGCTACGGGTCACGGAATATGGCGTAAAACGTGCGCCACTTTTTTCGGACAAACTTCCGATTTTTTTTTAACCCCTTATATAAAAGTAAACCTATACATGTTTGGTGTCTACGAACTCGCACTGACCTGAGGCATCACACCCACACATCAGTTTTACCATATAGTGAACACAGTGAATAAAATATCTCAAAAACCATAGTGCTATCGCACTTTTTTTGCTATTTTTCAGCATTTGGAATTTTTTTCCCATTTTCTAGTACACAATATGGTAAAACTGATGGTTTCATTTAAAAGTACAGCTCGTTCCGCAAAAAATGAGCCCTCACATGACCATATTGACTGAAAAATAAAAAAGTTACGTCTCTCAGAAAAAGAATGGCGAAAAAAAAAAACGGAAAGCGAAAAATCGGCCGGTCGTGAAAGGGTTAAGGTCTGAAACCTTGGTCAAAGTAATCTGAGCACACATATCTCCAAGAGTGTTCAAACTTTTGCATTGGCCCATTTTCCTTTTTGTAATTTTTAAAATGTGAAAGATGAAACTATTTTTTTTGCCTAAAATACAAATGAAATTTGTTATCTTTAACTTTATGCTTGTTAGAGATCAAATCATCTTCAACTTGCTTACCTGTTCACATGGATAATAATTTTTTCCAGGAATGGCAAACGTTTGCATGCCACTGTACACCAATAGTGATGAGCAAACCCGTGGATATTCAGCTATGCTCATTTTTTGCAGAATGAGTTGTACTTTTAAATGAAACCATGAGTCTTACCATATAGTGTACTGGAAAAGAGAAAAAAAATTCCAAATGCGGAAAAATAGTGCAATAACACTATTGTTTTTGAGATATTTTATTCACTATGTTCACTATATGGTAAAACGGATATGTCATTGTGATGCCTCAGGTCGGTGTGAGTTCGTCAACACCAAACATGTATAGGTTTACTTTTATCTAAGAGGTTAAAAAAAAATCTGAAGTTTTTCCAAAACAAGCGACGTACATCTTACGCCATTTCCCGTGACCTGTAGCGTTCTCAATTTTCAGGATCTATTGCTCAGTGGTGGCTTATTTTTTGTGACATTTTTAATGGTACTATTTTTGCACAGATGCTACATTTTGATTGCCTGTTATTGCATTTAGCGCAAAATTTGTGGCGACCAAAAACATAATTTTGGCATTTGGAATGTTTTTGCCAGTACGCCTTTTACTGATCAGATTAATTGATTTTATATTTTGATAGATTGGGCATTTATGAACGCGGCGATACCAAATATGTGTATATTCTTTTGTTTTTTTAACCCTTTAATTTTCAATGGGGCAAAAGGAGGGGAATTTGAACTTTTAGGTTTTTTTTATTTTTTTTATTTTTTTAAAACTTTTTTTAAACTTTATTTTTTATTTTAGTAGGTCCCCTTGGGGGCTATATGGATCAGCAATCTGATCGCTCTGCCATATATGCTGATCACAGCTACACAGCTGTGAATAGCATATATACTCATTTCCTGTCTCACCCAGCTCAGGGCCGGGTGAAACAGTGAGTGAGTCATGTGAGCTACAGGAGTCATCACATGACATCCCTGTGCTACCATGACAACCATCGGAAGTCATGTGATCATGTCACGTGACTTCCGGTTTTGGCAGTATGTATACGTTTATAGCACTCGCATTTATAATGGTGCTGTCAGTTATTGACAGCACCATTTAGGGGTTTAAATAGCATGGGTGGATAGTGATTCTGCTCATGCCTGGCAGGCACACATCTCAGTTGTATAACCTAGCTGAGATGTGCGCCAATCTCCCTATGCTGCCGTGCGGAAGATTAACCCTATGGCCACTAGGACATAATTTTACCACCCGCGGTCATTAAGGGGTTAATGTACACACATTGCCTAATTCAGTAATCCAGCGCTGAGTTCAATGACTTCACCTGAGCTGAGGTCACTAAGTTCAATGGGCTTACCTCTGGTCAGCTCACCTGAGGTCACAGCTGTGGTACCTTGGGAACCTCCAGCTGTGACCTCAGGTGAATTCAGTGATGTCATCGCTCACAGCTGCGGCTCCGCCAGTGTGTCACTGACAGTTGCAATGAGTGATCATGTTTTCTAATGTGACCACACACTGCAACCTCAGGGTCTACCAGAGCTGGAATCATTATGGGATCTCATGTAGACTACTGCAGGGTTGTGTTGGGGGTTAATAAATTGGAAAAAGAGGATCGGTTTTATTTTCATTTTCTTTTAACTAAAGGATTTTACTCTGTGTCTTTCTGTTTATTTTTTTATTTACAGGATTAGTAATGGCGGTGACATAGACCCCTACCCATTATTACTCCAGGGCTTGATGACAGCTGACAAATTACAGCTGTCGTTAACCCCTTATATTACTCCGATTGCCACAGCTCCAGGACAATTGGAATGATCCAGGTAAAGCACCAGAATTGTTGCATCTAATGGATGAGACAATTCTGGGTGGCTTCAGGCTGCTTATTTTAGGCTGAGGAGGGCCCAATAATCAAAAGCTATCTCAGTCTGAGAATACCAGCCCCTATCTGTCGGCTTAATATTGGCTTGGTATCAAAATTGGGGATGACCGCACACCTGATTTTTTAATTATTTATTTAAATAATTTTAAAAGGTAGCATGGTGTCCCTCTTATTTTTATATACAACCAAGATATTGCATACGCCTTTGGACAGCAATGGCTCTGGAGGGGTCCACAGCCTAAATGGTGCTAATTGGCTGCTCTGCAACTTTTTAAGAAGCTTTATTCGGGTGACAAATCTGAGCAGGAACCGGATATACAGTCAAGAGTCTGTGTTCGGGATTCAGCACTGAACACAAGGTGTTCAGTATGGACCCCAAACTTTACAGTTCAGGTTTGCTCATCCATAATAGCAGAGCAATGCTCTTCTACTTATATAGGATGTACTGCACTACATGAAACCTAAGGTAATTGCACATGAGCGCTTTCTAAAATGATATGAACATTAAGTTCATGAAGACTGTAGCTATAATTCTTTAAAAATCCTTCATTAAATTATAGTGATTAAATATTCATCAATTTTACATCATTAGTTCAAATTCTGCATACTTTCTTTTCATTAGAGTAGCCCACGGTGATAACTTCTTTAGCACGCAAGACTTTTTGAGGCTGAATTTACAATTTATTTAATGCTATTACCATTGTTCTGGGATTTGTGCAAATGGATGCAAATATATATCAACTTGTTTTTTTCTTGCTCTAATTTGGAATTGAAGTTTCAGAAATTATGTTTCAAATGATCATACAATTTCCTTCCTGTGTATTATACTTAAATTGGTTTCCCAGATAACTATAATCTTGAATAAGAGTAAATAGTTTTCAAATTATGGCAAGGAAAATAATTCCTATAAGTGGACACCACTTGTTTAAAGTATGTAAAGTTAGGGAACGCGAAAGAGAAAGGAGAAGAATGGAAATTAAAATGTAACTTTTATTGTTTGTTAAAATTATATTATTATAAAATTGTTCCAAAAGGCATTAATGTGAGGCTACGTATAAAACATAACTTTAAGTATTAAAAATATAAGAGGTGAACCACACAAAATTCAAGTACGAATAACCTATACAAAAAAATCTCAAACTTTTGTTCAATCCTGAGATACAACTAGGACAGACAATGATCCAATCCCATTGTTTTAGCACTAGCCAGAGTGGTGAAAACTGGTGCTTGCCAAGCAGCAGAGCTGAGCAGATAAACAACTTCTCCAAATGATACAATGGTCACAGTGAAATAAATAATATCAGAACAATCTCACCAGTCATGTTGATTCTGAGGTATGCAAATCAGATAATTCAGCTCAAATCCATCACACCATACAGTCAGATGGATTATCATGGGAAGATTGCAATGCCCTATATAGCACTATATTGAACTGGCTCTGGCACTGCCCCCCAAAAATATTTTGCTTCCACCCTGACAAAGGCAGTTCATACCTGACCTTTCAACCATAAGTGTCCCTGGACTTTACAAAAAATGTGCCTTCCAATGCATTTATTCTCCTTTTCTGAGAGTCACCAGGAGAAAGACACAGGGCTGATAACCTATATATATACAGTGCCTACAAGTAGTATTCAACCCCCTGCAGATTTAGCAGGTTTACACATTCGGAATTAACTTGGCATTGTGACATTTGGACTGTAGATCAGCCTGGAAGTGTGAAATGCACTGCAGCAAAAAAGAATGTTATTTCTTTTTTTTTTTTTTTTTAAATTGTGAAAAGTTTATTCAGAGGGCCATTTATTATTCAACCCCTCAAACCACCAGAATTCTGTTTGGTTCCCCTAAAGTATTAAGAAGTATTTCAGGCACAAAGAACAATGAGCTTCACATGTTTGGATTAATTATCTCTTTTTCCAGCCTTTTCTGACTAATTAAGACCCTCCCCAAACTTGTGAACATCACTCATACTTGGTCAACATGGGAAAGACAAAGGAGCATTCCAAGGCCATCAGAGACAAGATCGTGGAGGGTCACAAGGCTGGCAAGGGGTACAAAACCCTTTCCAAGGAGTTGGGCCTACCTGTCTCCACTGTTGGGAGCATCATCCGGAAGTGGAAGGCTTATGGAACTACTGTTAGCCTTCCATGGCCTGGACAGCCTTTGAAAGTTTCCACCCGTGCCGAGGCCAGGCTTGTCCGAAGAGTCAAGGCTAACCCAAGGACAACAAGGAAGGATCTCCGGGAAGATCTCATGGCAGTGGGGACATTGGTTTCAGTCAATACCATAAGTAACGTACTCCACCGCAATGGTCTCCGTTCCAGACGAGCCCGTAAGGTACCTTTACTTTCAAAGCGTCATGTCAAGGCTCGTCTACAGTTTGCTCATGATCACTTGGAGGACTCTGAGACAGACTGGTTCAAGGTTCTCTCGTCTTATGAGACCAAGATCGATATCTTTGGTGCCAACCACACACGTGACGTTTGGAGACTGGATGGCACTGCATACGACCCCAAGAATACCATCCCTACAGTCAAGCATGGTGGTGGCAGCTTCATGCTGTGGGGCTGTTTCTCAGCCAAGGGGCCTGGCCATCTGGTCCGCATCCATGGGAAGATGGATAGCACGGCCTACCTGGAGATTTTGGCCAAGAACCTCCGCTCCTCCATCAAGGATCTTAAGATGGGTCGTCATTTCATCTTCCAACAAGACAACGACCCAAAGCACACAGCCAAGAAAACCAAGGCCTGGTTCAAGAGGGAAAAAATCAAGGTGTTGCAGTGGCCTAGTCAGTCTCCTGACCTTAACCCAATTGAAAACTTGTGGAAGGAGCTCAAGATTAAAGTCCACATGAGACACCCAAAGAACCTAGATAACTTGGAGAAGATCTGCATGGAGGAGTGGGCTAAGATAACTCCAGAGACCTGTGCCGGCCTGATGAGGTCTTATAAAAGACGATTATTAGCTGTAATTGCAAACAAGGGTTATTCCACAAAATATTAAACCTAGGGGTTGAATAATAATTGACCCACACTTTTATGATGAAAATGTATTAAAATTTAACTGAGCAACATAACTTGTTGGTTTGTAAGATTTATGCATCTGTTAATAAATCCTGCTCTTGTTTGAAGTTTGAAGGTTCTAACTTATTTGCATCTTATCAAACCTGCTAAATCTGCAGGGGGTTGAATACTACTTGTAGGCACTGTATATATATATATATATATATATATATATATATATATATATATATGTATATATATGTATGTATATATATATATATATATATATATATGTACCCCTGTCACGTCATGGCAAATCTCAATAGGAGGGTCCTACTCTATGATATAATTTACCATTGTGCCATGCAGCCTCCTAAATATTTTAATAAGCAGAACCATATAAAAGCAACACATATACCTGTGACATCTCAGAACCGCTCCCATGTTGCACAGACAGATAACTGCGAATAAAGGCATACCAGGTGCCAGCATATGCAGCAAGGCCACACATGCCAGCACAATGTCAGAATTAAAGATGAGCGATGTTCGAGGCTCGAGGTTCGCCAATTTCATGTTCGAGTGATTTTGGGGGGTGTTCGAGACGTTCAACGAACTCGAGCTTTTTGCTAAAAACTGGACAGTTCAAGTTACGTTCGAGAGCAGTTCGAGCACCAAAAGCATGGCTTTTCACAGTAAGGCTATGTGCACATGTTGCTGTCTGCATGCATCCTGCGTCCCCAGCACAATCCCTCTCTCTTTCCTACTCACCGATCACGGGCACCTCGCTGCACGCTGTCACAAATCTGCAGCGTCTTTTCCACTTTTGAAAATGGCTGCCGCTTCATTATTCAATCAGTTATTCCGTGCTTTCCCCGCACACCGGCGCCCATGATTGGTTGCAGTCAGACATGCTCCCACAATGAGTGACAGCTGTATCATTGCAACCAATCACAGCCGCTGGTGGGCGGGTCTATAGCGTGCAGTAAAATAAATAAATTAAAAAAAAACAATGCGGTTCCCCCCATATTTGATACCAGCTAGGATAAAGCCACATGGCTGGAGGCTGGTATTGTCAGGATGGAGAGCACCACGTTATGGGGAGCCCACCACCCTAACAATATCACCCAGCAGCCACCCGGAATTGCCGCATCCATTAGATGCGACAGTCCCGGGACTCCACCCAGCTCATCCCGAATGGCCCTGGTGCGGTGGCAATCAAGGTAATAACGTGATTAATCATGACAGGCATCTCCCCGAGATACCTTCCATGATTAAACTGTAGGTGAAAGTAAAGAAACACACACAGCGAAAAATCCTTTATTTGGAATAAAATACAAAAAAAATCCTCTTTCACCATTTTATTAAAATCCCCAATACCCCTCTAGGTCCGAAGTAATCAACACGACAATGTCAGCTCTGCTACAGAACACGAGTGCTCTGTGTCCTCTCCACGTAGCACATGAAGAGAATCGCGCTGTCACCTCAAACTTCATTCTGCTTTGCAGACCTCAAGATAATGAAATCTGCCTATGTTCCTCATTGGAGCCAGTGGCTGAATGGATAGAGCACTTGCCTAAGAAGCATAACTTCACGAGTTTAAGTCCCGGCTGTGTCGGTAAAGATTTTAAATTAATTAACTATTATTTTTTATTTAGAATTAATTATAAAATATTATTATTTTAATTTTGCACAGAGGGGAGAAGCTGGACATCATCTATGAGCCGCTTCACGGAATGAGGCTTCATTCTCTCTCTCTTCTCTTTCTTTTTTCCCTCTCTCTCTCTTCTCTCTCTCTTTTCTCTCTCTCTTTTTTCTATCTTCTCTCTTCTTTCTCTCTCTCTCTCAGATCATCAGCAATGATCAGCTGATGCGGTCACCTGACAGAATCAGCTGACATTATAAGTGGAGCGGTGAGGCCGGCTTTTATCCGCCCGGCCGGCTAAACTATCAGATAATGCTGTTGGACAGGAGTCTGCACAGAAGTGTGTAGTTTTTTTGGTTTTTTTTGCACTGATGCATCAGCTGATTGTATAAAAGCCGTTTATACAATCAGCTGCTGTGTCATGTGATTCAGGCCCTTGAACCTGACACATCATCTGATCGCTTTGCCTTCCAGAAAACCGATCAGATGATATTGGATCCGGATTGGATGGCGCGGGACACTTGACCCAGGATTACTGCAGAAGGGGGTTCTTTATTTCAATAAAGATGGAGTCCCTAATTGTGTTGTGTTTTATTTCTAATAAAAATATTTTTCTGTGTGTTGTGTTTTTTTTATTGTTACTAGAAATTCATGGTGGCCATGTCTAATATTGGCGTGACACCATAAATTTCAGGCTTAGGGCCAGTTGAAAATATACAGCTAGCCATAACCCCATAATTACCCAGCGAGCCACCCGTCACCAGGGCAGCTGCGAGTTGGATACAGCGCCAGATGATGGCGCTTCTATGAAAGCGCCATTTTCTGGGGTGGCTGCGGACTACAATTTTCAGCAGGGGTGCCCAGAAAGCTTGGGCATCCTGAGCTGTGGATTCCAATCCCCAGCTGCCTAGTTGTACCTGGCTGGACACAAAAATTGTCCATTTTTTTTTTTAATTATTTTATGAAATTCATGAAATAATTAAAAAAAAAGGGCTTCCCTATATTTTTGGTTCCCAGCCGGGTATAAATAGGCAGCTGGGGGTTGGGGGCAGCCCGTAGCTGCTTGCTGTACCTGGCTAGCATACAAAAACATGACGAAGCCCAAATCATTTTTTTTGGGGGGGGGGCAAAAAAATCCTGCATACAGTCCTGGATGGAGTATGCTGAGCTTTATAGTTCTGCAGCTGCTGTCTGCTCTCCTGCATACACTAGTGAATGGAGCATGCTGAGCCTTGTCGTTCTGCAGATGCTGTCTGCTCTCCTGCATACACTAGTGAATGGAGCATGCTGAGCCCTGTAGTTCTACAGCTGCTGTCTGTCTGTATGGAGGAGAGCAGACAGCAGCTGCAAAACTACAAGGCTCAGCATGCTCCATTCACTAGTGTATGCAGGAGAGCAGACAGCAGCTGCAGAACGACAAGGCTCAGCATGCTCCATTCACTAGTGTATGCAGGAGAGCAGACAGCAGCTACAGAACTACAAGGCTCAGCATACTCCATCCAGGACTGTATGCAGGAATTTTTGCCCCCCCAAAAAAATGACGTGGGCTTCGCCATATTTTTGTATGCTAGCCAGGTACAGCAGGCAGGTACGCCCGCCCCCAACTCCCAGCTGCCTATTTGTACCCGGCAAGGAACTAAAAATATAGGGAAGCCCTTTTTTTAATTATTTCATGAAATAATTTAAAAAAAAAAATCAACATAGGCTTTGCCCCATTTTTGTGTCCAGCCAGGTACAACTAGGCAGCTGGGGATTAGAATCCACAGCACATATTGGCCCGAGGTTTCTGGGCGCCTTTGCAGCCTCCCCAGAAAATGGCGCTTTCATAGAAGCGCCATCATCTGGCGCTGTATTCAACTCATCCAGCAGCCCTGAAGCCGGGTGGCTTGCTAGGTAATAATGAGTTAATACTAGCTTTGTTTTACTAGCTAGTATTAAGCCAGAGATTCTTAATGTCAGGCAAGTTTGACCCGACCATTAAGAATCTCCAATAAAGGGTTAAAAAAAGTCACCACACAGAGAAAAAATACTTTAATAGAAATAAATACACAGACACATTATTGACTCCATGTTTATTACTCCCTGTCAGCCCTGCACAATCCTGCTCTTCTGTCTTCTTTCTCCTTCAACCCATGCAGCTCTGCTACATCAGACAGCACTGCATGGGAGGAAGACGCTGCTGCTTCCCGTGCAGTCTATTCACTCAGTGAGTGAGCAGCAGCTGCGTGCTGTAAGCGGTGACGTCACCGCTGACAGACGGGTTACCATAGCAATAGTTCTCCGATCACGTGATTCCCTGTGTTGCTATTCACCGGCTGTGGCATCTAGTCCCTGCATGTGGGCTGACTCTGTAAAGAGCGCCGACATGCATGGACGGGGAAGCCGATCATGTGCCAGAGCATCTCGCCGGTAAAAAGACATGCTCAAACGAGCACTGCTTACCGGAGAGATGCACTGACAGGACCTAGCAATGACGTTTAGCCATATGACCAGTCTGTAGCCAATGAGATAATAGACACGTGACTGATCACATGCTATTTTGACGTCACGATAGGTTCTATCATCAGTGCTGGTTATCGGGAGGACGCAGCGATTATCGGAAGGAAAAGTGGCGGGAGACAGAGTGCAGGGCGCGTCGCGGGGACCTGTAAGTGTTGTGGCAATGTTTATTAACTGTATGTGTACATGTATAATGTGGTTTTATGTGTTTGTTTTTGCCTCCCATTGTTTTAAATGGGGTTTGAGAGGTTCGTCAAACGGTTCATCAAACGGTTCTCGAATGGGGCCTCCGTTCGGCGAACTGAACCAAACTTGAGCCTTCAGAGGCTCGCTCATCTCTAGTCAGAATTGGACCTCACAGTGTCTGACCAGCAGCCATGGAAAAAGGCGGAGCAGGCCCAAGTAAATGGTGCTTAATTAATGATGCCTGTGGAACAGGGTGAGATTGTTGAATGTGAACAGACTCCAACATTACCTTTAAAAACCAGAAGAGATTAATAAAAAGGGATTGGTGTCTTTTTTTAAAAAATATTAATTTTTATTAAAAAAAAAACTGTTTTAAAAATGACATATAATACATGTTCAAAAAAAAAAATATATAGGACAGGATCAAAAACCCAAGGTAATACAGTAACGGTAAAACAGAAAATTTAAATACTCAGTGTGTTGATCAAAAAAATGTTAAAATCCATTAATATATATAGCATATAAATAAATAATAAAGTGCAAAGAGCTTTTTTTTAATATGCAGCTATATATAATATGTATGGTAAGAAGGTATGAGGCAAACTAACATATTGAAATAAAGTGCCTGTGAAGTGCAAAAAAGTGTTGCTAGATTCAAAATACATTAACAATGGTCAGGAATATTCTGGGTACCGCTATGCCCCGAAGCGCGTTTCAAGCATTGTTTTCTTCAGGGGGTGCTGAGGGTGGAGTGAGACTGATGGCTCTTAAATACTCTGTTCGGTTTGCGATTTACCACCCGTGATCAAGATCAGCTGTCATTTCCGGCTGCGAAGTTTAGCGGCGCATATAACACATGGCAACCATCACTATGGATGACCCCTCCCCGTCGGACACGAGGCATACAACAAGCCACGTCGTCATAGTTACAGACGCCGCAGGGTGTTAGTGCATCTATTTGCCAGTGGAAAGCGGAGGTCAGGGAATGGAGCATGTGTATAATGCGCACCTCCATGCTTTAGGAAACAGCACATTGTGAGTTCACTTTCAAGATGTAGCCCATATAAAGCAAAATTGATATTTGTATATGGAAAAATATAAATAGCCAAAAAGTGATGAAGTGCAGTAGAGTGCAATTAAGCAAAAAATGTGTTCATTAAATGTGAATTATATATATGTATTAATAATGAAATTGTATACGATATAAAACCCAAAAAAAGAATTAAAAACCAATTTTATGATAAAAAAGGTGATTATGAAACTTAGTGTGAAAGGTATGTCCGGGGTGTTAATATATAAGAAATATATGTATTAACAATTAATTTTAGTATAATACAAAAAACGGTGAAAGTGATGAAATATTAAAAAAAATTATCAATGAGTGTAAATAGCGAAAATTCAATAAATTAATTTAAGGATAAAAAAAATAATGCTTGTGACTTTATGTAAGGGGCGTGACTAAATAATTTAGAAATAGGAAATAATTAAAAAGTTTCTAAATAATGTATAAGGTTTATAATACTGATTGCTATATAAAATATTATAAAATATTACACAGTATGAACGAGGATACACAATGGAAACATAAATAACCATGTTCATTCAGGGAACTAAAAAATAAAAAGTTCTTTTCTGTGCTGTCCTGAATTTGTCATGTCTCCTTACTCTCGGCAAGATTTCTTTCTGTATGTTCTTTTTTTGTTGAAAATCATGATGTTTTACTCCTATTAGGTAGATGTAGAAATGACAATCTTATACGGACGGAAAAAACGAGCCAAAATCTGTGTCATCAATAAACAAGTAAGGTAGGTGAATGCAATCTATGGATAAAATATAACAGTTAATTTTTATTATTTAAATTGTTATATTTTATCCATAGATTACATTCACCTACCTTACTTGTTTATTGATGACCCAGATTTTGGCTCGTATTTTTCCGTCCGTATAAGATCGTCATTTCTACATCTACCTAATAGGAGTAAAACATCATGATTTTCAACAAAAAAAGAACATAAAGAAAGAAATCTTGTCGAGAGTAAGGAGAAATGACAAATTCAGGACAGCACAGAAAAGGAACTTTTTATTTTTTAGTTCCCTGAATGAACATGGTTATTTATGTTTCCATTGTGTATCCTCATTCATACTGTGTAATATTTTATAATATTTTATATAACAATCAGTATTATAAACCTTATACATTATTTAGAAACTTTTTAATTATTTCCTATTTCTAAATTATAGGCCTGCTCTGCCTTTATCCATGACTGCTGGTCAGACACTGTGAGGGCCAGTTCTGACATTGTGCTGGTGTGTGTGGCCTTGCTGCATATGCTGGCACCTGGACTGCCTATATTCGCAGTTATCTGTCTTTGCAACATGGGAGCGGTTCTGAGATGTCATAGGTATATGTGTTGCTTTTATAGGGTTTTGCTTATTCAAATATTTAGGAGGCCGTATGGCACAATGGTAAATTATATAATAGATTAGGACCCCCCTATTGAGATTTGCCGTAACATGGCAGGGGTGACTCAAATTATTGATCAATTGTTTGCGAAAAATTTCATTTTGCATTATAGTACAGTAGGAATGAATTTGTGAATTTTACACTTTTATTTGTTGCATGCCATTCATAAGCAGTGCTGACTGCCCCCCTCTCCATAATGATATTTTACTCTGCAAGCCATCCACCAGATCATTAATAAATATATTAAAAAGTAGGGGGCCCAATACAGAACCCTGTGGCACCCCACTAGTAACCCTGGCCCAATCTGAGTATGCGCCATTTATAACCATTCTTTGTTTTCTATCACTAAGCTAGCTACCTACCCATCTACACACATTTTCCCCTAGCCCAAGCGTTTTCATTTTACTTATCAATCTTTTATGTGGGACAGTGTCAAATGCTTTACAGAAGTCGAGATAAATGACATCCAATGATTCTCCTCGGTCCATGTGAGAGCTTACGTCCTCGTAGAAGCTGATCAGGTTAGTTTGACAGGAGCGATCTTTCATAAATCCACGCTGATATGGAGTTAAACATGTATTAACATTGAGACAGTCCATAATAGTATCCCTTAAAAACCCTTCAAACATTTTACCCACAACAGATGTTAAGCTTACCGCCCTATAGTTTCCAGGTTCCCTTTTGGACCCCTTTTTGAATATTGGTACCACATTTGCTAGCCGCCAATCCAGTGGAACAGACCCAGTTTCTATAGAGTCTTTAAATATAAGGAATAGAGGCCTGTCTATCCCATTACTTAACTCCCTTAATACCCGAGGGTGAATGCCATCAGGGCCTGGTGATTTGTCAATTTTAATGTTACTAAGTCGATTCTGCACTTCTTACAGGGTTAGGCAGGTCATACTTAATGAAGCGTTTACATGATCACTCTCCATTTCTCCTGGCATATCCTTTTCCTGTGTTAACACAGTTGAGAAAAAAGTATTTAAAACATTTGCTTTTCCCACATCGCTTTCTATAATTTTACCTTCATTGTTCTTTAAAGGGCCGACACCATCAATTTTAATCATTTTACTGTTTATTACATAATTAAAGAATAGTTTGGGATTTGTTTTGCTTTCCTTAGCAATGAGTCTCTCAGTTTCTACTTTTGCTAAATGTATTTGATTTTTACACATTTTATTTTTTCTGTATAACTTTTTAATGCTTCTTCGCAGCCTTCTTGTTTTAGCTTCTTAAATGCCTTGTTCTTATTATTCATTGCCCCTTTTACATCCTTATTTAGCCACATTGGTTTTCTCCTGTTCCTAGCCCTTTTATTTCCGTATGGTATGGCTCGCTCGCACTGGGTGTTTAATACTAATTTAAAAATGTCCCATTTATTTTCTGTGCTCCCATTTTTGAGGACATTGTCCCAATCAATTTGGCAAAGGTCTTCTTTAAGCTGATCAAACTTTGCTTTCCTGAAATTCAGCATTTTTGTAACCCCCCTCCAAGGCACCTTACTGAAGGACAAGTGGAATTGTATTATATTGTGGTCACTATTCCCTAGGTGCCCATCCACTCGTACGTCTGTTATTCTATCTGGCCTGTTGCTTAAAATTAAGTCCAGAAGAGCTGTCTCTCTTGTTGGGCCCGGCACAAGTTGGGACAGATAATTATCCTTAGTTACTGACAGAAACCAGTTTCTTTTCTGAGATACGCAGGTTTCAGTTTCCCAGTCTATATCGGGTAGTTTAAATCTCCCATAATAATTACTTCATTGTCATTTGCTGCTTTGTCTATTTGTTTCAATAATACATTTTCATTGGTTTCTGTTACATTTGGTAGCTTATAACAAACCCCTATGAGGATTTTATTATTAGTTTCCCCTCCTTGTATCTCCACCCATAGAGACTCCACCTCTTCATTTCCCTCTTGAATATCTTCTCTTAGTCTGGGCTTTAAACTGGACTTTATATATAGACAGACTCCACCCCCTTTCCTTTTTTAGCGATCCCTCCTAAACAATTCATATCCTTGCAGATTAGCCACCCAGTCATAGCCGTCATCTAACCATGTCTCAGTTATTCCTACTATGTCGTATTTTTCCTCATACATTACCAGCTCCAGTTCATCCATCTTATTGGTCAGGCTTCTTGCATTGGTCAGCATGCAGGAAAGAAGTTTTGCTCCCCTTTTCTTAGCTTCTTTCTGAGTACCCTGTCTTGGGTCCTCTTTACGGCATCTAGTATCCTTGATTAGTTTGTCCTTCTGCTGCATGTTCTTGTCTGCTGTTTTTTCTCCCATTCCCTCTTCTTCTAATTTAAAGACCTCCTGATGAGTGTGGCAAGCCTTCTGGCGAATGTGTGTTTCCAGGTTTTTGTGAGGTGTATCCCGTCTCTTGTGAGAAGTCCATCGTAGTGGTAATTCACTCCCTGGTCCAATAATCCAAATCCTTGCTGCCTGCACCATCGTCGTAGCCAGTTGTTCACCTCTAGTATCCTATTACATCTTCTGACGCCATGACCATCGACTGGGAGGATTGATGAGAAAACAACCTGTATGTTCCGTTCCTTTATTCTCTTCCCCAGAATTTCAAAGTCTTCACAAATAGTTGGTAGGTCATTTCTTGCCGTGACGTTTGTTCCTACATGTATCAATAGGAATGGGTAGTCGTCCTTGGATCCAAGGATAGTTGGTATCCTATTGACCACATCCTTGATTTTTGCTCCTGGGAGGCAGCATACTTCTCGTGCAGCCTCTTAGTAGTGAGTCACCCATAACTACCACTCTTCTTTTCTTTCTGGACGCACTGCTTGTTGCTCCTGAGTGGTTTTGAGTGTCTTTTGTTTCTGCTTTTGTTGACAAAGTAACTTCTTTTGTTGATAGTGTGTCTTCTCCTGTAGATATGGTATTATCCTGATCTGTGCCATTTTTGTTCTCCACCGTGAGGGCTTCATATTGGTTGCTAAGCTGTGTGGGTGTTGATTCGCTGGCTTCTTTTGGTCACATGTGTCCACTTTTCAGCCTCTGTATGTGTTCTGAAGCTTTTCTCACTTTCCGTATCCTGAATGGTTGCTTCTGCCTCGTCCAGAAGGAGTCCTCATGTTCTTTAATTAGCTTCACTGTTGCTATTCTTTCTTCCAGTCCCTGCAACATTTCCTCTAAGAGGGCAACAAGTTTGCACTTTTGACAGGTGAAGTTGGTTTTTTGGTGCGGCAGATCCGTAAACATGTAGCATGTGTTGCAGGTGACCATGTGGATTTTCTTCTCCTCCATATTGCTGATGCAGATTGTATGATGGGCGAAAGTCCTGTGCCGTTCGTCCCGGAAAGTCCCAGCAATCGATCAGCTTAAGGCGACTCTTCTCCTCTTCCCAGAATGCACTGGAAACATGCAAATGAGCTTCCTGCTTCTCCAATCCCTGGTTGGAAAATAAATCAATTCTATAATAGAATTAGCATAAATAGAGGGGGAAGGAATAACTATGAATACCCAACCACCCAAACTATCAGCTGATTGGCAGCTGCTGTCGTTCAAAAAGCTGCTGATTTTACAAACTTTACTTGCTTGTATTTGAAAACCTATACATCCAAGCTGACAACTAAAGGTGTGTATAGAATCAGCCTAATGGTGCCAGTATAGCATTGGCTTTAGGTTATATAAGAAAAGCCTTGTGATTGGTGCACTTTAAGACATTCTCCCTTCCTTACTCTAAAGGGCGCTTTACACGCAGCGACATAGCTAGCAATGTCGCTAGTGAAAGCACCCACCCCCGTCGGTTGTGCATCACGGGCAAATCGCTGCCCGTTGTGCACAACATCGTTAAGAGCCGTCACAGGGACTTACCTTTCTAGCGACGTCGCTGTAGAAGGCGAACCGCCTCCTTTCTAAGGGGGTGGTTCATGCAGCGTCACAGCGAGTCACTAAGCGGCTGCCCAATAGAAGCAGAGGGGCGGAGATGAGCAGCCGTATCATCCCGCCCACCTCCTTCCTTCCTCATTGCCGGCGGCCACAGGTAAGCTGTAGTTTGTCGTTCCCGAGGTGTCACACATAGCGATGTGTGCTGCCTCGGGAACGACGAACAACCTGCGTCCTAAACAATCAACGATTTTTTTAAAATCAACGACGTGTCAACGATGGACAATTTGGTGAGTATTTTCCATCGTTAACGGCTGCTCGTTAACGATGGAGGATGTGCGTCACGGAATCCGTGACCTCGGCGATATATCGTTAGATACGTCATTGCGTGTAACAGGGCCAGTACACTCTTAAATTTCTACATATCACACACACAACTCAAATAATTGTTGAAAAATTATTAAGGGCTGAATTAAAAAGATACAGGGAACATGTGTCATTTAGTTATGACAAGGTTAAGATATATTGTCACTTGTAATATTTGAATTGGAATTCCATGTGGACAATATGTGACCCAAGACAGAAATGTATTAATGACACTGATCTGCCTGTTCCTGGCCAAGAAACTAAAATGGCAATATCTGTCTTAAAGAATAAGTGGTTTAGTCACATCAAGCTGAGAACATTTACTTAGTCTCTCTATATCACTAAAAGATCCATCTCCTATTCATTCATATTTGAAATTCATATGCATGTGTGTATTTGCCCAAGACCTGCTCACATGTTTTCTCACTAGCATCCTGCTGCTAGGCATCCCCATGAAAGACATCCTGCAAGGGGAGTAAAGCTGTACTATGCTTTATGCATGATAATCAATCCATGTCAGATCGTTATCTAACTATAATGAAAAACTGGAAATAGCCATACTGCAAAAAAAAAAAAATCATGCTTCCCATCTGTCCCTTTTTCAGACAAATAGTCTTTCTTTTACATCCAAGTGAATTGTCATTTTTTTTATTGCATAGGTCATGGTAAATTAATGCGTTCATTGGCTTAAACTGTAAGTATAATTATGCTTATTGCTGCTTTACTGTGTTTTAATTGTCATTTGTGTTTTATTTTAGAGTTCTGCTATATTTTAGCCTCTATGTATACAGCAATATGCTGTTGACAATAATGAAGCTATATGGGGTACGATCCTTCATTCGCATTTAACAAGCTTTATGCTGCCATGTAAAGGAAAGAAAATGAGAAATGATTAACCATGCTATATCGTGACTTTTTATGGACAGATTACACTGGGAAACAAGAAAATTAGTGCCTGAGATATTTAACTTGTTTTCAGGTCAGTGTTTGTCGCTGATTCTAAATCTACTCTTACTTGTCTTCCATCAGCTGTAGTTAATGAGATGTGATATACCCTATGTATATACCTAACGAACACTAGGACTGCTGCCTACTAAACATTACTATGCTTGCCTTCTTGGTTATTAAAACAAATAAATTAATAAATATAAATTTATTTTATTTGCGAAGAATTTATGTAACAGAATAAGAATTAAACATTCATAAACAGTTGTCATTGATACACTGTTCAATTACTGAGATACCTAGCAAAGGAGGAGCATAAAAAGATTTGTTGCTGTGAGGTACACCAGGGCAATCAGTTTGAACAGACCAGCAGTAATCCACCATCATATGGGTATCCCAGTGTCCTATGTATCTTTCTTCGATAGTTCTTAAATCTTGGTGGATTTATTCACTCTGCTCTTCACTTAGGTCACCAAGGTTTTCTGGGAAATAATCCAAGTGGATGTGGAGATAATGCACCTTGATATCCCTTGTACAGCCAAGGTGACAGAAAGCACACAGCTTAAGGCCCCGTCACACTAAGCAACATCGCTAGCAACATCGCTGCTAACGAACAACTTTTGTGACGTTGCTAGCGATGTTGCTGTGTGTGACATCCAGCAACAACCTGGCCCCTGCTGTGAGGTCGTTGGTTGTTGCTGAATGTCCTGGGCCATTTTTTAGTTGTTGCTGTCACGCTGTGAAGCACAGATCGCTGTGTGTGACAGCGAGACAGCAACAACTAAATGTGCAGGCAGCAGGAGCCGGCTTCTGCGGAGGCTGGTAACCAATGTAAACATCGGGTAACCAAGAAGCCCTGTCCTTGGTTACCCGATATTTACCTTTGTTACCAGCCTCCGCAGCTCTCACTGTCAGTGCCGGCTCCTGCTCTGTGCACATGTAGCTGCAGGATACATTGGGTTAATTAACCCAATGTGTGCTGTAGCTAGGAAAGCAGGGAGCCAGCGCTAAGCATTGTGCGCTGCTCCCTGCTCTGTGCACATTTAGCTGCAGCACACATCAGGTAATTAACCCGATGTGTGCTGTAACTAGGAGAGCAAGGAGCCAGCGCTAAGCGGTGTGCGCTGCTCCCTGCTCTGTGCACATGTAGCTGCAGGACACATCGGGTTAATTAACCCGATGTGTGCTGTAGCTAGGAAAGCAGAGAGCCAGCGCTAAGCGGTGTGCACTGCTCCCTGCTCTGTGCACATGTAGCTGCAGCACACATCGGGTAATTAACCCGATGTGTGCTGTACTAGGAGAGCAGGGAGCCAGCGCTCAGTGTGCGCTGCTCCCTGCTCTCTGCACGTGTAGCTGCGTGAGCTGGTAACCAAGGTAAATATTGGGTTGGTTACCCGATATTTACCTTAGTTACCAAGCGCAGTATCTTCCACGCTGCGCTGGGGGCTGGTCACTGGTTGCTGGTGAGCTCACCAGCAACTCGTGTAGCCATGCTCCAGCGATCCCTGCCAGGTCAGGTTGCTGGTGGGATCGCTGGAGCGTTGCAGTGTGACATCTCACCAGCAACCTCCTAGCAACTTACCAGCGATCCCTATCATTGTTGGGATTGCTGGTAAGTTGCTTAGTGTGACTGGACCTTTACTTTCTACTAGTTCAGTGTAATTATCTGATTATAGTTCCCAAGAAAAATCTGTGAAACCATAGTGAAAGAAGACCATGCATCTGCCTCAGCATTGTTCAATGAGTACTTGAAGTGTGGATCTTTCATGAGTCCTATTATGTACGGACCATCAAAAATACCCTCCTTTAGTTTCTCCATGGTAAGCACTAGAATTTTTTTGTAGACGCAGTCAAAGTTTCTTCCCTCTTTGTTCAGAACCTTTACAAACTGCTTCAGTAAATCTAATTTGATGTGCAGTAGTGGTAAAATGATATTATTCCTTTCAGCCAATGGTTCTGCTGTTACATTTATTCTCCTCCTACTTTTTGTTTTTCCAAAGACCACTGTTTTCTCACCTAGTGCTCATTTTTTGATCTACTATCCCAAAGACAAATAAAGCAAGCATACTTAGGGGTACTTTGCACACTGCGACATCGCTAGCCGACATGCTAGCGATGCCGAGCGCGATAGTACCCGCCCCCGTCGCACATGCGATATCTTGTGATAGCTGCCGTAGCGAACATTATTGCACTTACCTGCCCTGCGACGTCGCTCTGGCCGGCAACACGCCTCCTTCCTAAGGGGGCGGGTCGTGCAGTGTCACAGCGACGTCACACGGCAGGCGGCCAATAGAAGCGGAGGAGCGGAGATGAGCGGGACGTAAACATCCCACCCACCTCCTTCCTTCCGCATAGTTGGTGGAGGCAGGTAAGGAGATGTTCCTCGCTCCTGCAGCTTCACACAGCGATGTGTGCTGCTGCAGGAATGAGGAACAACAGCGTATCTCCTATTGGTGCGACATTATGAAAATGTTCGACCTACACAGATCACCGATTGACATATAGGCTTTACACGTTGCAACGTCGTTACCAGCGCCGGATGTGCGTCACTTTCAATTTGACCCCGACGATATTGCAGTAGCAATGTCGCAATGTGCAAAGTACCCCTAAGTGTATCCATTCTGCTGTCCCAGGAGAATATTCTTACATCCAGACAGATTGGCCACTAGCGATTGTGGTATGATATTTTATTTAGGACCAGAGCCACTTTGTTTTGCTCTTCAGTCATCTTAGTTGAGTGACCTATTTGGATTGATTCACATTTGTTTCAATTGTATAAAAGCACACAATTTAGATTCTGCTTAGAACTGTCTTTCAACAGCGGCCATAAAGATAGTGGTGGGGGATGTAGGGTCCCAAAATACTAGGTAGAGAATTTGACCACACACCTAGGTGAATTGATGTAGAATTTTAATTTTATTTATGTTTTAGACATTCGCATGGACATGAATTAGTTGCAGGAATGATTGCGACTATATTACGTTTTGACCATCAGGTCACAAATATTGCTATGAAGAAGAGATAAGGCAAAATGGAAAACCATGAATGAACGTTGAGTATGCAAACAATACAATAAATGCAGTCTTTCCAGTATTTACAAAATATACAAGAGATTCCAGTGGCATTAGTAATTAATATTGATTTTAACATTGCAGTGAGTCACTGTTATTGTAATAAAGAACATTGCATAATCTCATACAAAGTTATAGCGGCATTTAGCTTGAATATTTTTTACAGTATGGTACCATGAAGCAAGATGTGTGTGGTATGTATTATAGGGAGTACAGGTCCAGGGTTTCCTTCTATAGTTATCCATTTCATGACTAATGAATTACAGCGATGAGCAAAAGGGTAGCAATGCTTTAAACTTTTGTTTTTTAGACTCCAGATCTCATCATCCACTGCACGTTTGAGAGTGAGGCCTTCATTTTATAGACAATCATCTTAGCTATATCATACATAATTTTGACTTGCAACTATTTAGAAAATGATTAGTTATGCAGATTCTTGTTATGTTACTCTTTTGGTCCAAAAAATCTACATTTAATTTTTCTTATTTTGTTAGTATTTAGTAAATCCACCTTTGGTTTCAACACTGTCTGAATGCTTCTGAGCATGCTCCATATCAGATTCAAGTATGTTTTGATCAAAACCTGATCCCAGATCCCTTTGAAGTGACACGAAGGAGCAGGGGGCGTGTGTTTTCCTAGACACATCAGGACACCACCCATGTCACACCCATTATCCCACCACCTCCATGTATATTCCCTGTTAAGGCTGCTTTACACGCAGCAACATCGTTAGCGATGTCGCTCATGAAAGCACCAGCCCCCGTCGTTTGTACATCACGGGCAAATCGCTGCCCGTGGCGCACAATATCGCTAACACCCATCACACATACTTACCTTCCTAGCGACGTCGCTGTGGGCGGCGAACAACCTCCTCTTTAAAAAGGAGGTTCATGTGCCATCACAGTGACGTCACACAGCAGCCGACCAATAGAAGCGGAGGGGCGGAGACCAGCCGCATTAACGACACGCACACCTCATTGCCGGAGGACACAGGTAAGCTGTTGTTCGTTGTTCCCGGGGTGTCACATGTAGCGATGTGTACTGCCTCAGGAATGACGAACAACCTGCATCCAGCACGCCCAACGAGATTTTGAAAATGAATGACGTGTCAACGATCAATGATTAGGTGAATATTTTTGATCGTTAACACTTGCTCGTAGCTGTTACATGCAACAACGTCGCTAACGATGCCGGATGTGCATCACGAATTCCGTGACCCCAACGACATATCGTTAGATATGTTGTTGCGTGTAAAGCCCCCTTTAGTTCCTTAGATCTTTTGCAGTTTTCTTTTCAGATATTACCAATAGCCAATTCATAATTTTGTAGACACAAGGACACTCAAACCCCTGTTTCAATAATATTTATGCTTCTAACTCTAAATATCTAGACAATTTCTAAATGCATTTAAAGTGCACCTATTATTAAGGGTACCTCACTATTAGCCATGTGTTCTAATGTGATTCTCTCTTATGCTTGCCAGATGACAAAGTTTAAGCACTGTCTCTTCCCTTGGAGGGCACATATGAATTGGTTTTTGGTAATATGACACTCCTCATTCAATAATGCCCAACGAACAACAATAATATTATAACTTTTAATGTGCAAAATATTTTTTATATTTAACCCCATCAGCCCCCAGCCTATTTTGACTTTACTGACCTCGCCATTTTGCGCAATTCTGACCAGTGTCCCTTTATGAGGTTATAACTCTGGAACGCTTCAACGGATCCTGGCGATTTTGACATTGTTTTTTGTGACATATTGTACTTCATGAAAGTGGTAGATTTAGGTCGATATTTTTTGCGTTCATTTTTGAAAATTTCGGAAATTTGGCGAAAATTTAGAAAATTTCGCAATTTTCAAAATTTGAAATTTTATGCCCGTAAATATGAGAAATATGTCAAACAAAATAGTTACTAAATAAAATTTCCCACGTGTCTACTTTACATCAGCGCAATTTTCAAAATACATTTTTTTTTTGTTAGGAACTTAGAAGGGGTAAAAGTTCATCAGCAATTTCTCATTTTTCCAACAAAATTTACAAAAAACTTTTTTTAGGGACCACAAAGTGACTTTGAGAGGCCTAGGTGACAGAAAATACCCAAAAGTGACCCCATTCTAAAAACTGTACTGCTCAGGCTACTCAAAACCACATCCAAGATGTTTATTACCCCTTTAGGTGCTTCACAAGAATCAAAGCAATGTGGAAGGAAAAAATGAAAATTTATTTTTTTCACACAAAAATGTTACTTTAGCCATAAAATGTAGCATTTCACAAGGGTATCAGGAAAAATTACACCATAAAATTTATTGTGCAATTTCTCCTGAGTACACAGATACCTCATATGTGGTGGAAATCAAGTGTTTGGGTGCACGGCAAGGCTCGGAAGGCAAGAAGCGCCATTTAACTTTTCAAACGCAAAATTGTCTGGAATCGTTAGTGGATGCCATGTTGCATTTGGAGACCCCCTGAGGTACCTAAACAATGGAACTCCTGCACAAGTGACCCCATTTTGGAAACTAGACCCATCATGGAATTTTTTTTAGAGGTTTAGTGAGCCCTTTGAAACCCTGGGGGCTTCACAGAAGTTTATAACGTTGAGCCGTGAAAATATTTATATTTTTTTTTACCACAAAATTGTTACTTCAACCAGGTACCAACCTGACGTACACTACACCACACACACACACACACCAACCTGACCTACACTACACCACATACCAACCTGACGTAGTGTATGTCAAGTTGGTATGTGGTGTAGTGTAGGTCAGGTTGATGTGTGTGTGTGTGGTTTAGTGTACGTCAGGTTGGTATGTGTGGTGTAGTATACACCACACACACCATCCTGACATGCACCACACACCAACCTAACATACACTAAGTGAGGTTGGTGTGCAGTGTGGTATAGGGTAGTGTACCTCAGGTTGGTGTGTGTCAGGTTGATGTGTGGTGTAGTATACACCACACACACACACACATACACACACACACACACACACACTACCTGATGTACACTACAACACACACACCAACCTGACGTACACTATACCACACCGCATACCAACCTGACAAAGTGTATTTCAGGTTAGTGTGGTGTAATGTACTTCAGTTTGGTGTGTGTGGTTTAGTGCACTAGCGCTAGGTTGGGGGTTACTCACACTTTACTGTGGGTCTTCCTCCATGGCCTCCAGCTTCTTCTCCTCCCGGCCTCCGGCTCTTCTCCTCGTGGCCTCCGGCTCTTCTCCTCGCGGCCTCCGGACCTTCTCCTCCCGGCCTCCGGACCTTCTCCTCCCGGCCTCCGGACCTTCTCCTCCCGGCCTCCGGACGATTTCTTGTCCTGCGACGTCAAGTCTGTGTCACTGGAGGAGGAAGAGTGGGAGAAATAGAGAAAAGTGGGACCCTCTCCCTCACTATCAGCTACGGAGGGACGAGCAGGACATTTGTGTGCACGTGTGCAAAAAAACCCCAAACCCTAAACTTTATTTTAGTGTGCGTATGTATGTGCAAGTGTTTGGTGAAACTTTCTACTGCAGGAGAGGGCTGAGGAGATGCAGGAGCTGTAATCACTGGGGCGCAATCACCGGGACGCAGGGGGACGCAATCACAGGGGGATACAATCACAGGGATGCAATCGCAGGGGTGTAATTACCGGGGCGCAGGGGGATGCATAATCACAAGGGCGCAGTCGCAGGGATGCATAATCACAGGGGCGTAATCACCGGGGAGCAGGGGGACGCAATCGCAGGGGCACGCAATCGCAGGGGGACGCAATCGCAGGGGCACAGGTGGGGCGATCGCAGGGGTGCAGATCGCAGGGGCGCAGATCGCAGGGGTACAGGCGGGGCGATCGCAGGGGCGCAGGTGGGGCGATCACAGGGGTGCAGATCGCAGGGGCGCAGGTGGGGCGATCGCAGGGGCGCAGGTGGGGCGTTTTCAGGGACGCAGATCGCATGGGCGCAGATCGCAGGGGCGCAGGTGGGGCGATCGCAGGGGCGCAGATCGCAGGGGCGCAGATCGCAGGGGCGCAGGTGGGGCAATTGCAGGGGCGCAGATCGCAGGGGCGCAGATCGCAGGGGCGCAGGTGGGGCGATCGCAGGGGCGCAGATCGCAGGGGCGCAGATCGCAGGGGCGCAGGTGGGGCGATCGCAGAGGTGCAGATCGCAGGGGCGCAGGTAAGGTGATTGCAGGGGAGCAGATCGCAGGGGCGCAGGGGGGTCCGGGTGATCACCCCTCTGCTGCCCAGTGATCAGCCCCCTGCTGCCCAGTGATCACCCACCTGCTGCCCAGTGATCAGCCCCCTGCTGCCCAGTAATCAGACCCCTGCTGCCCAGTGATCAGACCCCTGCTGCCCAGAGATCAGTCCCCTGCTGCCCAGTGATCAGCCCCCTGCTGCCCAGTGATCACCCACCTGCTGACCAGTGATCGGCCCTCTGCTGCCCAGTGATCAGCCCCCTGCTGCCCAGTGATCAGCCCCCTGCTGCCCAGTGATCAGTCCCCTGCTGCCCAGTGATCAGCCCCCTGCTGCCCAGTGATCACCCACCTGCTGTCCAGTGATCGGCCCCCTGCTGCCCAGTGATCAGCCCCCTGCTGCCCAGTGATCAGCAGGGCAGGGGATTGATCACTGGCAGCAGCAGCAGTCACTCACACCAGCCGGGTGTCAGAAGCAGGACACCGGCGGAGAGTGATCACAGGAAGCGGAGGTCGGGGAAGGCAGTGGAGGTCAGGGTGGGTTGGGGGGGGAGGATCAGATGGCAGGGGGATCGTAGGTCGGGGTGGGGGTGGGATCGGACAACGGGGGGGAACGGAAGACAGCGGGGGGGGAATAGAAGACAGCAGAGGGGAGCGCAGAACAGCACAGAAGGGAGAGGGAAGACAGCACAGAAACGAAGGGAAAGACAGCAAAGAGGGGAGAAAAACTTACTGGTGATCGGTGGCGGCAGATCGCGGTGGCAGCGGCAGCAGGTGACCCTCCTCTTCAGCATCGCAGTCCACGGTCAGGATGAAGCTGAAGGGGGAGGGCACCCACCAGTCACATCGCTCCTCCACATCTGATTGGAGGGATAGCGTCACATGGACGCTACCTCCAATCAGATGGGGGGGAGCCTTACACGGAGCTCTCCCTGCTCCAGCCAATGGCTGATGATACTGCATCATCAGCCATGGCTGGATTGTAATATTTCACCAAGTTTGATTGGTGAAATATTAAAATCGTTCTGATTGAATGTGAAAATGAAAGTGACACTTTCAACAGCCAATCAGAGCGATCGTAGCCACGGGGGGTGCAAAGTCACCCCCCCCGGGCTCAACTACAAGTCCTTATGTACCTGCAGCGCTGGTAACATTTCAGGAACGGAAACCCGCCATGACGCATACGGTGCGTCAAAGATCGGGAAGGCACAAGGTTTCATGACGCATATGGTGCGTCAAAGGTCGGGAAGGGGTTAATAGATATTTTCTAAAAAGTTGAGTCCAGGAAATGGACAGTGTATCAAGTTGGGTCCCTAACTGGCCCTGTAAAACCATATAAAAACAGAGCTAAAATTGATAAATTTGAATCACAATAAGGAACAATGGCTTGCCTATCTGGGAAGTTTGACAACATATGAAGCACACAACAGATTGGTGCCACCGCTTGACATCACCTGACCCAAGCAATTCCCAGGGGGAGCCTGATAAGGTGTATAGGAAACTTAAGCATATAAATCTGTCAATTAAAAAACAGAGAAAAAAGTCTATCATTGACAAAATGTAGTAAATGCTTAAAGTTTTTTCACTTAGCTGGGTCCATTCAGAAGTCTTTAGCGGACAATATGTACACTACAAAGTTTACTTCTTAAACCAGAAAAACATATTTATGAACTTTAGCAAACAAAGAATAATCTCTGAGACTTCAAAGTACAGTACGTATTTATACATATGAATGAGATCTCCTCTGAGACGTCTTTTTTCTAAAGGTCCAGTCACAATAAACAACTTACCAGCGATCCCAACAATGATAGGGATCGCTGGTAAGTTGCTAGGAGGTTGCTGGTGAGATGTCACACTGCGACGCTCCAGCGATCCCACCAGCAACCTGACCTGGCAGGGGTCGCTGGAGCGTCGCTACACGAGTTGCTGGTGAGCTCACCAGCAACCAGTGACCAGCCCCCAGCGCCGCGTGGAAGATGCTGCACTTGGTAACTAAGGTAAATATCGGGTAACCAACCCGATATTTACCTTGGTTACCAGCGCACGCAGCTACACGTGCAGAGAGCAGGGAGCAGCGCACACTGAGCGCTGGCTCCCTGCTCTCCTAGTTACAGCACACATTGGGTTAATTACCCGATGTGTGCTGCAGCTAAATGTGCACAGAGGAGGGAGCAGCGCACACCGGGTGCAGCTGCACAGGGTACATATATAGGGTATAGAGTACAGGGTGCAGCTGCACAGAGCATGAAGCAGCGCACACCGCTTAGCGCTGGCTCCTTGCTCTCCTAGTTACAGCACACATCGGGTTAATTAACCCGATGTGTCCTGCAGCTACATGCGCACAGAGCAGGTGCTGGCACTGACAGTGAGAGCGGTGGAGGCTGGTAACAAAGGTAAATATCGGGTAACCAAGGACATGGCTTCTTGGTTACCCGATGTTTACTGTGGTTACCAGCCTCCGCAGAAGCCGGCTCCTGCTGCCTGCACATTTAGTTGTTGCTGTCTCGCTGTCACACACAGCGATCTGTGCTTCACAGCGGGACAGCAACAACTAAAAAATGGCCCAGGACATTCAGCAACAACCAATGACCGCACAGCAGGGGCCAGGTTGTTGCTGGATGTCACACACAGCGACATCACTAGCAACATCGCTGCTACGTCACAAAAGTTGTTCGTTAGCAGCGATGTTGCTAGCGATGTTGCTTAGTGTGACTGGGACTTTAGCTAAACATATCTAACTTTTTCAATCTCTCATCATATGGGAGGCCTTCCATTCCTTGCAATGATCTAATTGCCCCCCTTTGAACTGACTCTATCTCCTGAATGTCTAATGTCTTTTTTAAAATGTGTAGCCCAAAACTGGATCCCATATTCCAGATCTGGTCTTACAAGTGATTTATAGAGGGGTAACAATACGTTGGATTCACAGGATCTAATCTCTCTTTTTATACACCCTAAAATATTGTTACCCCATCCTAGGTGCATTACTTTACATTTATTAACATTAAATCATTTGCCAGTATCTGCCCATTCTGACATCTTATCCAGATCGTTTTGTAATATTGTACTATCAAGGTCCGTTCTTAATAGTTTGGCGTCATCAGCAAAGACTGACACTTTACTATCAATCCCATCTACAAGGTCATTAATAAAGAGATTAAAAAGAATCGATCCTAGCACAGATCCCTGCGGTACCCCACTGCTGACTATAGCCTAACTGGAGAAAGTACCATTTATGATGACTTTTTGTTTCCTATCTTTTAGCCAATTCCTTATCTATCTGCATATAGTTTCCCCTAGTCCCTGCTTCATTATAAGATTGTTATGTTGCACAGTATGAAATGCCTTTGCAAAACCCAAATAAATCATATCAGCTGCATTTAATTGATTTATTTTTACAGTATTTGCTGTTTTGGTAAACAGCTTTCCAGTGATATAGTTTGCATCTTTCAAGATATATTATTTATTTATGTCCTTGTTATTTGTTATGATTATTACTTAGAACAATTATTATAAATAATATTTATTTACATTAATTATTTACAATAATTATTTATGTTATTTACATACAGTAAAACCTGTGTTTTTAATGGCAAAATATTTTTTCTATGATTTCTTTGTGATTATTTTTACACTTTTATAAACTTTCATGACCTTTTTTATATTTACTTTTTTTCTAACACCACTATGAAGCTTTGATTACACTATGATTGCTGGTCTAATGCATTGTAATACATATTGCAGTGAAATACATCTGTCAGTTTTAGGCGTCTTTCACACGTCTGTGAAAATCATGCTCGTTTTTCAAGGACATGTCAAAGGTGCGTATTGCCCTCGGTGGGCTGTGTGTATAGCACACGTGTGTTCTCCGTGTGTTATCCGTATGTCCCTGGCGTCGCTGTCCGTGGTGCTGATCTTCGGTCTCCGGTCCTGACGACTTCCCGCTGCTGCTGCTTCCAGCCGTAGTGAAGTGAATATTCAATGAGCATAATGTGCGGGCTTCGGCAGCAAGTGAGAGCAGCGGCAGAGACAGCAGGGCTGGAGAAGGTGAGTAAAGGTTTGTTTTTTTTTCTCACAGACACATGTCTTTTCTCCGGTGCGTGTCACACGGAACACATCCGTGTGGTCCGTTTGCATTCCATGTGACACGTTTGCATTCCGTGTGACATTCGTGATGCCGGAGAGAAAACAGACATGTTGCCATGAGAAACACACGGACACACATAAGTACGGAACGGACACACGTAAGTACGGAACGGACACACGTTCCGTGCGAAAATACTAACGTGTGTCCAAAACCATAGGAATACATAGGTCTACGTGTGTACATATCTCCGGTACGTGAGAAAACTGTGTTTGGCAGTTTTCTCACGTACCGGAGGCACGTACATGTGAAAGAGGCTTACACTGACACTTGGCCAATTACCGTAATTATGGCAGAATGGTTGGGGCGTGCTGAATATCCACTCTAAGCTTACTTCCTGTATTGTACATGTGGATCTCCACAAGCACGAACTGCAACATTGGAACTCAGTGAATTAGAAAAGGGAGTATAATTAAATATTAAGTGATCTGAATCTTAGATTATATATATTCACTATACCTATAGTGTGCATTGAAGTTTCAGAAAGTGACATTTTTAAAGTACAACACATAACACTTTCATATGTTCTATATTGTCTGCTCACTCATTATTTAATTATTCATTGAATGAATTGCATTTCCAAGTTATGACAACCTACTAGACAAATTATTCACTCAGATATTTGCATACGCTATCAAACATTTTAACATCTTTTTATGTATTTATTTCTTTTACATGTGGGAAACGACATTGTTATTGTCTCACCAGCAGAGCTACAAATAAAGCCAATTTTTCCATTCTGTCATATGATGAAAGTGATGCAAAATAGACATATACTTTGAAGCTAAGGCAATTTCATATTTTTGCATTATACAGTAAGAAGCCAAGGATGTTTGAATAATATGAAAATGCTAATGTTTGTTAATTTCATGCAATTACTCAGAACATTATATAACATTATTTATGACTGTCTAAATGACATGTCAGAACATATTTAAAATGGAGAACTCCTTTATTTCCCAAATAATAAAAACTAATTTAGAGTAATATATACAAAAACATACATGAACCATTAATACATACATAAAGCAACAAAAGCTTATAAATATCATGTTTTACAATATACAGTGGGGGAAATAAGTATTTGGTACACTGCAGATTTTCCAAGTTTTCCCACCCACAAAGAATGGAGATATCTGTAATTTTTATCGTAGGTAAACTTCAACTCTGACAGAAAGAATAAAAAAAATCACATTATATGACATTTAAATAATTAATTTGCAATTTATTGCATGAAATACTTATTTGATACAATAGAAAAACAGAACTTAATATTTGGTACAGAAACCTTTGTTTGCAATTACGGAGGTCAAACGTTTCCTGTAGTTCTTGACCATGATTTCGCAGATTGTAGTAGGGATATTAGTCCACTCCTCCATACAGATCTTCTCCAGATCTTTCAGGTTGCATGGTTGTCACTGGGAAACATTGAGTTTCAGCTCCCTTCGAACATTTTCTATTGGGTTCAGATCTAGACAATGGCTAGGCCACTCCTGGACCTTGAAATGCTCTTCAAGGAGCAATTCATTAGTTGCCCTGGCTGTGTGTTTTGAGTCATTGTCATGCTGGAAGACCCAGCCATCTTCAATGCTTTTACTGAGGGAAAGAGATTGTTGGCCAAAATCTTGGGAATTTTGACCATCCATCCTTCCTAATTCGGTGCAGTCGTCCTGTCAAATTTGCAGATAAACACCCCCAAAGTATGGTGTTTAGACCCCCCCTGATTCACGGTTGGGACAGTGTTCTTGGGGTTGTCTTCATCCTTCTTCTTCCTCCAAGTACGGCGAGTGAAGTTGATAACAAAAAGTTCTATTTTGGTCTCATCTGACCACATGACATTCTCCTCTTGTTCATCTTAATGGTCATTGGTGAACTTCCACTGGATCTGGATATGTGCTGGAATGAGAAGGGGGACCTTGTGTGCCCTGCTGGATTTTATTCCATGATGGTGTAGTGTAGTACTAATGGTAATCTTTGAGATTGTTTTCCCATCTCTCTTAAAGTCATTGACCAGGTACTTCCATGTAGTTCTAGGCTGATTCCTGACCTTTTTAAAAATAAGACTAACCCCACTGGGTGACATGCTGAATGGAGCCCCAGACTGAGTAAGATTCACAGTCAACTTTTGTTTCCTCCATTTTATAATAATCGCGCCAACAGTTGTTGCCTTCTCACCAGGCTGTTGTATGAGGTATGAGGGCTCCAAGCACAGCAGGCCTACACTCATCACTCACTGACATACCTCTTCATTTTAACTTAATTTGAAAGCTATAAATGCTGGGCCAGACAATGTCTCATGCATGGCCCATGCCTGACTGCTGCTCATAGACACTATGGGTACTCTGGGGAAATTGATGCCATTGTCAAGGTGTCTGTCCCTAATTTTTGGAAACATAGAGACTCCAAGTTGGGTCTCCAAGTTGTGTGATGTCTGTAATGACAGAGGTCTCAGAGCACCAGGCCTATACCTGTCACTCATCCACCTACTGTACTACTGATCAATATTTAAGCCAGAAATGCTGGGCCAGGCCTTGTTCCAGGCCTGTCCCATGCATCCATGCTGTGCCATTATACTTTTTGTACTCTGGGCAATTGATGCCACTTTTCCAGGTGTGTGGCCCTAATTTTTGGAAATGTTAGGTCTCCAAATTGTGTGTTGTCTGTACTGGCAGGGATCTCAGAGCAACACACCTACACCTGTCACTCATCCTCCTTAATATTTCTTATGTTAATAGTCTACAAAGCTAATGGCTCTGCCCCAACAGGGTGGCTTCACTGTAAAACTGTTTGAGTTGTTTTGACAGTGTTTGGGCCCTCCAAAAGGTGTTGTTAATGCCTTTTTGTTTTTGCCTCCCATTGAATTCAGTAGGGTTCGATATATATATGTCGAACTGTTTGTCGAATTGATCAGCAAACACAGGTGAATTTGGGGAACACGAACCAAATTAAATCTTGAGAGGTTTGCTCATCTCTAATCCCAGCCTTATACTGAAAGCAATAAAAAATATTATATACCCTAAAATGTTAATAACAAAAGTACTATCTTATTCTGAACAAAACCAACCCCTACTCAGGTTTGTCATTTGTCATTGGAAATATAAGGGGTTCCCATGTTACTGGTAGAACAAAGCCCTGATATTGTGCAATAAATTGTGGGGTCTAAAATCATCTTTTAACTCTTGGGTACCTGACAAATTTGTAGCTAATAAAAAAATAAATGTAATCTGAAGTCTAAAAGCCAAGTAGTGCTACTTCCCATTTGATCCTCACCGTATGCTCAAGCAGTAGTGTCCAACCACATATAGGGTACTGACTAGAGATGAGCGAACTGGTCGCGGTTCGGCTCGAGGTCGGTTCGCCGAACGGGGGTTCGGTTCGTCGAACGTTCGACGAACCAAACTCGAACCTATAGGCTATAATGGGAGGCAATCACAAACACATAAAAATGCATGATAAATATACACAAACAGTTAATAAACATTGCCATAACACTTACCGGTCCCCGCGATCCCTCCTGCACTCTGTCTCCTGCCGCTATTCCATCCGATGATCGCTGAATCATCCCGGTGACCAGCACTGCCAGCAGAGAAGCAGGACCTATCGTGACGTCAAAATAGCCATGTGACCAGTCACGTGGCTATTATCTCATTGGCTACAGACTGGTCACATGACTATGACACGTCATGTAGGACCTGCGAGTGCATCTCTCCGGTACACGGTGCACATTTGTGTATCGCCGTGTACCGGCGATATGCTCTAGCACACGGTCGACTGCCCGTTCCGTTAGGGACCGGCTGACACAGCCGGTCATTAATGGACATCACCGTTGTCATAGCAACGCAGTTAGCGGTGACGTCACCGCTAACCGCGGCTCCGGGAGCACCGTTGCTATGGTAATGCGTCTGTCAGCGTTACCGCTGTTACCGCTAGCAGCACTGATCACTCACGGAGTGAAGGCTGCACGCTGCTTCCCGATTGTAGTGAGGATTGTAGTGAGGATGAGGTGCCCTAGCCCATGATGAGCTGGTGCACCTCATTCTCACTACAATCGTCACTACTACTACACTAGTGAGGATTGTAGTGAGGATGAGGTGCCCCAGCCCATGATGGGCTGGTGCACCTCATCCTCACTACAATCGTCACTACTACTACACTAGTGAGGATTGTAGTGAGGATGTGGTGCCCCAGCCCATGATGGGCTGGTGCACCTCATCCTCACTACAATCGTCACTACTACTACACTAGTGAGGATTGTAGTGAGGATGAGGTGCCCCAGCCCATGATGGGCTGGGGCACCTCATCCTCACTACAATCCTCACTACAATCCAGAAGTGCAGTTTCTTCAAATTCATTTAAAGGCACTTGGAACGCTGAAATTGCTGCTTATAATTTAAGCCTCTATTAAAAACCTCTTATCAGCGCTGGTTTATTGGGGATTTATTGGGCTGACAGGGGGTAATAGAGATGGAGTCTCTAATGTGTCTGTGTATTTATTTCTATTAAAGTATTTTTTCTCTGTGTGGTGTCTTTTTTTAACCCTTTATTGGAGATTCTTAATGGCCGGGTCAAACGTGCCTGACATTAAGAATCTCTGGCTTAATACTGGCTAGTAAAACAAAGCCAGTATTAACTCATGATTACCCAACAAGCCACCCGGCTCCAGGGCTGTTGGAAGAGTTGGATACAGCGCCAGATGATGGCGCTTCTATGAGAGCGCCATTTTCTGGGACGGCTGCGGACTGAAATTCGCAGCAGAGGCGCCCAGAAACCTCGGGCTAACCTGTGCTGCGGATTACAATCCCCAGCTGCCTAGTTGTACCCGGCTGGACGCAAAAATGGGGCGAAGCCCACGTCATTTGTTTTTTAATTATTTCATGAAATAAGTGAAATAATTAAAAAAAAAAGGGCTTCCCTATATTTTTGGTTCCCAGCCGGGTACAAATAGGCAACTGGGGGTTGGAGGCAGCCCGTAGCTGCATGCTGTACCTGGCTAGCATACAAAAATATGGCGAAGCCCACGTCATTTTTTTGGTGGACAAAAAACTTCTGCATACAGTCCTGGATGGAGTATGCTGAGCCTTGTAGTTCTGCAGCTGCTGTCTGCTCTTCTCCATACAGACACACAGCAGCTGCAGAACTACAAGGCTCAGCATACTCAACATACTCCATCCAGGACTGTATGCAGAAGTTTTTTGCTGAAAAAATTATCTGAGCTTCGCCATATTTTTGTATGCTAGCCAGGTACAGCAGGCAGGTACGGCTGCCCCCAACCCCCAGTTGCCTATTTGTACCCGGCTGGGAACCAAAAATAAAGGGAAGCCCTTTTTTTATTATTTCATGAATTTCATGAAATAATTAGAAAACAAATGACGTAGGCTTCGCTCCATTTTTGTGTCCAGCCAGGTACATCTAGGCAGCTGGGGATTGGAATACGCAGCACAGGTTGGCCTGAGCTTTCTGGGCCCCACTGCTGCGAATTGCAGTCTGCAGCTGCCTCAGAAAATGGCACTTTCATAGAAGCGCCATCTTCTGGCGCTGTATCCAACTCTTCCAGCACCTGCCTGCTATACCTGGCTAGCATACAAAAATATGGCGAAGCTCACGTCCTTTTTTTATAGTTTTTTGGCCAAAAAATTAAAAAATGCTTCCCTGGATTTTCCATTGCCAGTGAAGGTAACACCAAGCAGTGGGGGTTAGCAGCCAGTAGCTGCTTGGATTACCCTTAGCTAGCAATACAAAAAATGCAGCGGGAGCCCATATACATTTTTTTTAATTATTTATTTAAATAACTAAAAACAAAATGGGCTTCCCTGTATTTTGATTGCTGGACATCACAGTGCTGTAAAAATAAATCTTTAAAAAAAATTACATAGCGCTCCGCGGTATTTTTGATTCTCAGCGCAGATAAAGCAGACAGCTATGGGTTGCCACCCCCATCTGCCTGTCGTTACCTTGGTTGGCAATCAAAATACAGGGAAGCCCATTAATTTTTTCTATTTAAAAAATAGTTAAAAAAAAAATGACGTTGGGTCCCCCCACTTTTGATAGCCAGCTAGGGTAAAGCAGACGTCTGTAGCCTGAAAACCACAGCTGGCAGCTTTACCGTGGTTGGGGATCCAATGTGGAGGTCCCCCCAGGCTCTTTTTTTATAATTATTTTATAAATATTAATAATTACACAAAAAAAGTAGGGTCCCCTCCAAATTGGATCACCAGCCAAGGAAAAGCGGACAGCTGTGGTTTGGTATTCTCAGGGTGGGAAGGTCCATAGTTATTGGGCCTTCACAGCCTAATAATAGCAGGCCGCAGGCACCCCAGACGTGGCGCATTCACTAGATGCGCCAATCCTGGCGCTTCACCCCAGCTCATCCCGTGCCCTGGTGCAGTGGCAAACGGGGTAATAAATTGGGTTGATACTAGCTGTAAAGTCACCTGAGATCAAGCCCAGCAGTTTGTGATGTCATGGCGTCTATTAGATACCCAACATCATAAACTGTCAGTACTAACAAAATAAAAAATCGACAAAAGAAATTTATTTGAAAAATCAGTCCCCAAAACATTTCCTCTTTCACCAATTTATTGTAAGAAAAAAAATAAAGGGGTCCCACGACGACTCTGGACAGTCTACAATATGGGGGGGAGACACTCAGGGAACGTATCCCCCATTTTCTAGGAGTGCGGACCCTTCATGTGAGGAGTATGGGTGCTATGAATCTGCACTTACTCTCCCCGGGTCCACAGCAGCAGAGTCCATGTCGTAATGGTTGCTACCAAAGCTGCAATGCCCTGCTCATGAGGTAAGGGCATGCCTAATCAGGAGAACTACTGTAGAGGAAGCTCTGCTCACTGGTATATAGGTGCTCAGAGGTAATAATAGATAAAATTAGTGAATAACCTCGGCACTCTAAATCTCCCAGACTAAGTCAGTAAGTCACAACGGATAGTAATGCAAAATCACTCTTTATTGGTCCGTATTAAGAAAAAAAAAATTTTCATAAGCATATATGTTTTTGTCCAAAACAAGTTACAAATGACGTTTCGGCCTGAGCCTTCGTCAGATTGGACTTATCTGCATGTAATCATGAAAAATGACAATAATCAGTATCACATAAGAGTGAGAGAACAATAACATAAACTCGAACAATGTAGAGGTACAATTGGGATGCAGCAAAAAAATTGCAACACAGCAAGAAATGAAACACATGATACAAATGTCATAATACAGTACAAGGACAATATAGTAATGACAAATATGGGGTCAGAGTAGGCTTAGACAGCTCTGGTACGAAAGAGATGTCAATCATAAAGTAACATGTGCAGTAGGTGTAGAGCTACACTATGCATGGCAGAGCTAATGGGTAGACCGACCATAGAAAAAGAACAGAGAAAAAGTGGAGAACAAAATGTAGAAGAAGTGGAGAAAAAATGGAGAAAAAGTGGAGAAAAAAATGGAGAAAAAGTGGAGAAAAAGTGGAGAAAAAGTGGAGAAAAAAATGGAGAAAAAGTGGAGAAAAAGTGGAGAAAAAAATGGAGAAAAAGTGGAGAAAAAGTGGAGAAAAAGTGGAGAAAAAAATGGAGAAAAAGTGGAGAAAAAGTGGAGAAAAAGTGGAGAAAAATGTAGAAAAAGTGGAGAAAAAAATGTAGAAAAAGTGGAGAAAAAGCGGAGAAAAAGTGGAGAAAAAATGGAGAAAAAGTGGAGAAAAAGTGGAGAAAAAGTGGAGAAAAAATGTAGAAAAAGTGGAGAAAAAATGGAGAAAAAATGGAGAAAAAATGGAGAAAAAGTGGAGAAAAAGTGGAGAAAAAATGTAGAAAAAGTGGAGAAAAAGCGGAGAAAAAAATGGAGAAAAAGTGGAGAAAAAGTGGAGAAAAAGTGGAGAAAAAAAAGGAGAAAAAGTAGAGAAAAAGTGGAGAAAAAGTGGAGAAAAAGTGGAGAAAAATGTAGAAAAAATGGAGAAAAAAATGTAGAAAAAGTGGAGAAAAAATGGAGAAAAAGTGGAGAAAAAGTGGAGAAAAAAATGGAGAAAAAATGGAGAAAAAGTGGAGAAAAAGTGGAGAAAAAATGTAGAAAAAGTGGAGAAAAAATGTAGAAAAAGTGGAGAAAAAGCGGAGAAAAAGTGAAGAAAAAAATGGAGAAAAAGTGGAGAAAAAGTGGAGAAAAAGTGGAGAAAAAGTGGAGAAAAAAGTGGAGAAAAAGCGGAGAAAAAGTGGAGAAAATGCTGAAAAAAATGGAGAAAAAGTGGAGAAAAAGTGGAGAAAAAATGTAGAAAAAGTGGAGAAAAAAATGTAGAAAAACTGGAGAAAAAGTAGAGATAAAGTGGAGATAAAGTGGAGAAAAAATGTAGAAAAAGTGGAGAAAAAATGTAGAAAAAGTGGAGAAAAAGCGGAGAAAAAGTGAAGAAAAAAATGGAGAAAAAGTGGATAAAAAGTGGAGAAAAAGTGGAGAAAAAAGTGGAGAAAAAGCGAAGAAAAAGTGGAGAAAAAGCTGAAAAAAATGGAGAAAAAGTGGAGAAAAAGTGGAGAAAAAATGTAGAAAAAGTGGAGAAAAAAATGTAGAAAAACTGGAGAAACAGTGGAGATAAAGTGGAGATAAAGTGGAGAAAAAATGTAGAAAAAGTGGAGAAAAAGTGGAGAAAAAGTGGAGAAAAAGTGGAGAAAAAGTGGAGAAAAAAAATGGAGAAAAAGTGGAGAAAAAGTGGAGAAAAAATGGAGAAAAAGTGGAGAAAAAATGGAGAAAAAGTGGAGAAAAAGTGGAGAAAAAGTGGAGAAAAAATGGAGAAAAAGTGGAGAAAAAGTGGAGAAAAAATGGAGAAAAAATGGAGAAAAAGTGGAGAAAAAGTGGAGAAAAAATGTAGAAAAAGTGGAGAAAAAATGTAGAAAAAGTGGAGAAAAAGTGGAGAAAAAGTGGAGAAAAAAAATGGAGAAAAAGTGGAGAAAAAGTGGAGAAAAAAATGGATAAAAAGTGGAGAAAAAGTGGAGAAAAAGTGGAGAAAAAGTGGAGAAAAAAATGGAGAAAAAGTGGACAAAAAGTGGAGAAAAAGTGGAGAAAAAATGTAGAAAAAGTGGAGAAAAAAATGTAGAAAAAGTGGAGAAAAAGCGGAGAAAAAGCGGAGAAAAAATGGAGAAAAAGTGGAGAAAAAGTGGAGAAAAAGTGGAGAAAAAATGGAGAAAAAGTGGAGAAAAAATGGAGAAAAAATGGAGAAAAAATGGAGAAAAAGTGGAGAAAAAGTGGAGAAAAAGTGGAGAAAAAATGTAGAAAAAGTGGAGAAAAAGCGGAGAAAAAAAATGGAGAAAAAGTGGAGAAAAAGTGGAGAAAAAGTGGAGAAAAAAATGGAGAAAAAGTGGAGAAAAAGTGGAGAAAAAGTAGAGAAAAAGTGGAGAAAAAGTGGAGAAAAAAGTAGAAAAAATGTAGAAAAAGTGGAGAAAAAATGGAGAAAAAGTGGAGAAAAAGTGGAGAAAAAGTGGAGAAAAAGTGGAGAAAAAGTGGAGAAAAAATGTAGAAAAAGTGGAGAAAAAATGGAGAAAAAGTGGAGAAAAAGTGGAGAAAAAGTGGAGAAAAAATGTAGAAAAAGTGGAGAAAAAGCGGAGAAAAAAATGGAGAAAAAGTGGAGAAAAAGTGGAGAAAAAGTGGAGAAAAAAATGGAGAAAAAGTAGAGAAAAAGTGGAGAAAAAGTGGAGAAAAAGTGGAGAAAAATGTAGAAAAAATGGAGAAAAAAATGTAGAAAAAGTGGAGAAAAAATCGAGAAAAAGTGGAGAAAAAGTGGAGAAAAAAATGGAGAACAAATGGAGAAAAAGTGGAGAAAAAGTGGAGAAAAAATGTAGAAAAAGTGGAGAAAAAATGTAGAAAAAGTGGAGAAAAAGCGGAGAAAAAGTGAAGAAAAAAATGGAGAAAAAGTGGAGAAAAAGTGGAGAAAAAGTGGAGAAAAAGTGGAGAAAAAAGTGGAGAAAAAGCGGAGAAAAAGTGGAGAAAATGCTGAAAAAAATGGAGAAAAAGTGGAGAAAAAGTGGAGAAAAAATGTAGAAAAAGTGGAGAAAAAAATGTAGAAAAACTGGAGAAAAAGTAGAGATAAAGTGGAGAAAAAATGGAGAAAAAGTGGAGAAAAAATGTAGAAAAAGTGGAGAAAAAGCGGAGAAAAAGTGAAGAAAAAAATGGAGAAAAAGTGGATAAAAAGTGGAGAAAAAGTGGAGAAAAAAATGTAGAAAAACTGGAGAAACAGTGGAGATAAAGTGGAGATAAAGTGGAGAAAAAATGTAGAAAAAGTGGAGAAAAAGTGGAGAAAAAGTGGAGAAAAAGTGGAGAAAAACTGGAGAAAAAGTGGAGAAAAAATGTAGAAAAAGTGGAGAAAAAATGTAGAAAAAGTGGAGAAAAAGTGGAGAAAAAAAATGGAGAAAAAGTGGAGAAAAAATGGAGAAAAAGTGGAGAAAAAATGGAGAAAAAGTGGAGAAAAAGTGGAGAAAAAGTGGAGAAAAAATGGAGAAAAAGTGGAGAAAAAGTGGAGAAAAAATGGAGAAAAAGTGGAGAAAAAGTGGAGAAAAAATGTAGAAAAAGTGGAGAAAAAATGTAGAAAAAGTGGAGAAAAAGTGGAGAAAAAGTGGAGAAAAAAAATGGAGAAAAAGTGGAGAAAAAGTGGAGAAAAAAATGGATAAAAAGTGGAGAAAAAGTGGAGAAAAAGTGGAGAAAAAGTGGAGAAAAAAATGGAGAAAAAGTGGACAAAAAGTGGAGAAAAAGTGGAGAAAAAATGTAGAAAAAGTGGAGAAAAAATGTAGAAAAAGTGGAGAAAAAGCGGAGAAAAAGCGGAGAAAAAATGGAGAAAAAGTGGAGAAAAAGTGGAGAAAAAGTGGAGAAAAAATGGAGAAAAAGTGGAGAAAAAATGGAGAAAAAATGGAGAAAAAATGGAGAAAAAGTGGAGAAAAAGTGGAGAAAAAGTGGAGAAAAAATGTAGAAAAAGTGGAGAAAAAGCGGAGAAAAAAAATGGAGAAAAAGCGGAGAAAAAGCGGAGAAAAAATGGAGAAAAAGTGGAGAAAAAGTGGAGAAAAAGTGGAGATAAAGTGGAGATAAAGTGGAGAAAAAATGTAGAAAAAGTGGAGAAAAAATGTAGAAAAAGTGGAGAAAAAGCGGAGAAAAAGTGAAGAAAAAAATGGAGAAAAAGTGGATAAAAAGTGGAGAAAAAGTGGAGAAAAAAGTGGAGAAAAAGCGAAGAAAAAGTGGAGAAAAAGCTGAAAAAAATGGAGAAAAAGTGGAGAAAAAGTGGAGAAAAAATGTAGAAAAAGTGGAGAAAAAAATGTAGAAAAACTGGAGAAACAGTGGAGATAAAGTGGAGATAAAGTGGAGAAAAAATGTAGAAAAAGTGGAGAAAAAGTGGAGAAAAAGTGGAGAAAAAGTGGAGAAAAAGTGGAGAAAAAAAATGGAGAAAAAGTGGAGAAAAAGTGGAGAAAAAATGGAGAAAAAGTGGAGAAAAAATGGAGAAAAAGTGGAGAAAAAGAGGAGAAAAAGTGGAGAAAAAATGGAGAAAAAGTGGAGAAAAAGTGGAGAAAAAATGGAGAAAAAATGGAGAAAAAGTGGAGAAAAAGTGGAGAAAAAATGTAGAAAAAGTGGAGAAAAAATGTAGAAAAAGTGGAGAAAAAGTGGAGAAAAAGTGGAGAAAAAAAATGGAGAAAAAGTGGAGAAAAAGTGGAGAAAAAAATGGATAAAAAGTGGAGAAAAAGTGGAGAAAAAGTGGAGAAAAAGTGGAGAAAAAAATGGAGAAAAAGTGGACAAAAAGTGGAGAAAAAGTGGAGAAAAAATGTAGAAAAAGTGGAGAAAAAAATGTAGAAAAAGTGGAGAAAAAGCGGAGAAAAAGCGGAGAAAAAATGGAGAAAAAGTGGAGAAAAAGTGGAGAAAAAGTGGAGAAAAAATGGAGAAAAAGTGGAGAAAAAATGGAGAAAAAATGGAGAAAAAATGGAGAAAAAGTGGAGAAAAAGTGGAGAAAAAGTGGAGAAAAAATGTAGAAAAAGTGGAGAAAAAGCGGAGAAAAAAAATGGAGAAAAAGTGGAGAAAAAGTGGAGAAAAAGTGGAGAAAAAAATGGAGAAAAAGTGGAGAAAAAGTGGAGAAAAAGTAGAGAAAAAGTGGAGAAAAAGTGGAGAAAAAAGTAGAAAAAATGTAGAAAAAGTGGAGAAAAAATGGAGAAAAAATGGAGAAAAAATGGAGAAAAAGTGGAGAAAAAGTGGAGAAAAAGTGGAGAAAAAATGTAGAGAAAGTGGAGAAAAAGCGGAGAAAAAAATGGAGAAAAAGTGGAGAAAAAGTGGAGAAAAAGTGGAGAAAAAAATGGAGAAAAAGTAGAGAAAAAGTGGAGAAAAAGTGGAGAAAAAGTGGAGAAAAATGTAGAAAAAATGGAGAAAAAAATGTAGAAAAAGTGGAGAAAAAATGGAGAAAAAGTGGAGAAAAAGTGGAGAAAAAAATGGAGAAAAAATGGAGAAAAAGTGGAGAAAAAGTGGAGAAAAAATGTAGAAAAAGTGGAGAAAAAATGTAGAAAAAGTGGAGAAAAAGCGGAGAAAAAGTGAAGAAAAAAATGGAGAAAAAGTGGAGAAAAAGTGGAGAAAAAGTGGAGAAAAAGTGGAGAAAAAAGTGGAGAAAAAGCGGAGAAAAAGTGGAGAAAATGCTGAAAAAAATGGAGAAAAAGTGGAGAAAAAGTGGAGAAAAAATGTAGAAAAAGTGGAGAAAAAAATGTAGAAAAACTGGAGAAAAAGTAGAGATAAAGTGGAGATAAAGTGGAGAAAAAATGGAGAAAAAGTGGAGAAAAAATGTAGAAAAAGTGGAGAAAAAGCGGAGAAAAAGTGAAGAAAAAAATGGAGAAAAAGTGGATAAAAAGTGGAGAAAAAGTGGAGAAAAAAGTGGAGAAAAAGCGAAGAAAAAGTGGAGAAAAAGCTGAAAAAAATGTAGAAAAAGTGGAGAAAAAGTGGAGAAAAAAATGTAGAAAAAGTGGAGAAAAAAATGTAGAAAAACTGGAGAAACAGTGGAGATAAAGTGGAGATAAAGTGGAGAAAAAATGTAGAAAAAGTGGAGAAAAAGTGGAGAAAAAGTGGAGAAAAAGTGGAGAAAAACTGGAGAAAAAGTGGAGAAAAAATGTAGAAAAAGTGGAGAAAAAATGTAGAAAAAGTGGAGAAAAAGTGGAGAAAAAAAATGGAGAAAAAGTGGAGAAAAAATGGAGAAAAAGTGGAGAAAAAATGGAGAAAAAGTGGAGAAAAAGTGGAGAAAAAGTGGAGAAAAAATGGAGAAAAAGTGGAGAAAAAGTGGAGAAAAAATGGAGAAAAAATGGAGAAAAAGTGGAGAAAAAGTGGAGAAAAAATGTAGAAAAAGTGGAGAAAAAATGTAGAAAAAGTGGAGAAAAAGTGGAGAAAAAGTGGAGAAAAAGTGGAGAAAAAAAATGGAGAAAAAGTGGAGAAAAAGTGGAGAAAAAAATGGATAAAAAGTGGAGAAAAAGTGGAGAAAAAGTGGAGAAAAAGTGGAGAAAAAAATGGAGAAAAAGTGGACAAAAAGTGGAGAAAAAGTGGAGAAAAAATGTAGAAAAAGTGGAGAAAAAAATGTAGAAAAAGTGGAGAAAAAGCGGAGAAAAAGCGGAGAAAAAATGGAGAAAAAGTGGAGAAAAAGTGGAGAAAAAGTGGAGAAAAAATGGAGAAAAAGTGGAGAAAAAATGGAGAAAAAATGGAGAAAAAATGGAGAAAAAGTGGAGAAAAAGTGGAGAAAAAGTGGAGAAAAAATGTAGAAAAAGTGGAGAAAAAGCGGAGAAAAAAAATGGAGAAAAAGTGGAGAAAAAGTGGAGAAAAAGTGGAGAAAAAAATGGAGAAAAAGTGGAGAAAAAGTGGAGAAAAAGTAGAGAAAAAGTGGAGAAAAAGTGGAGAAAAAAGTAGAAAAAATGGAGAAAAAGTGGAGAAAAAGTGGAGAAAAAAATGGAGAAAAAGTGGAGAAAAAGTGGAGAAAAAGTAGAGAAAAAGTGGAGAAAAAGTGGAGAAAAAAGTAGAAAAAGTGGAGAAAAAAATGTAGAAAAAAGTGGAGAAAAAGCGGAGAAAAAGTGGAGAAAATGCTGAAAAAAATGGAGAAAAAGTGGAGAAAAAGTGGAGAAAAAATGTAGAAAAAGTGGAGAAAAAAATGTAGAAAAACTGGAGAAAAAGTGGAGATAAAGTGGAGATAAAGTGGAGATAAAGTGGAGAAAAAATGGAGAAAAAGTGGAGAAAAAGTGGAGAAAAAATGTAGAAAAAGTGGAGAAAAAATGGAGAAAAAGTGGAGAAAAAGTGGAGAAAAAGTGGAGAAAAAGTGGAGAAAATAGTGGAGAAAAAGCGGAGAAAAAGCGGAGAAAAAGTGGAGAAAAAGCTGAAAAAAATGGAGAAAAAGTGGAGAAAAAGTGGAGAAAAATGTAGAAAAAGTGGAGAAAAAAATGTAGAAAAAATGGAGAAAAAGTGGAGATAAAGTGGAGATAAAGTGGAGAAAAAATGTAGAAAAAGTGGAGAAAAAGTGGAGAAAAAGTGGAGAAAAAGTGGAGAAAAAGTGGAGAAAAAATGTAGAAAAAGTGGAGAAAAAGTGGAGAAAAAAAATGGAGAAAAAGTGGAGAAAAAGTGGAGAAAAAATGGAGAAAAAGTGGAGAAAAAATGGAGAAAAAGTGGAGAAAAAGTGGAGAAAAAGTGGAGAAAAAATGGAGAAAAAGTGGAGAAAAAATGTAGAAAAAGTGGAGAAAAAGTGGAGAAAAAGTGGAGAAAAAGTGGAGAAGTGGAGAAGTGGAGAAGAAGTGGAGAAGAAGTGGAGAAGTGTTTGTTCATGCCAGATGGGAGATAAATAATTTTTTACCGGCGCTGTCATTTACTGTAACGTGATCATCGGTGTACGGTGTATACCTGTGATCACGTGAGCGGGGACCGGAAAAACCGTCATGAATCATGATCTCCAGGGTCTCAGCTAGCCATGAAACCCCGGAGATTTTCTGACGCTGGGGGGCGTTATTCACTTATTTCTGCCTGCTGTTTATAAATGGCAGATCAGAATAAGGCTACATTAACACGACCATTTTTGTGGTCTGCAAAAAACAGTCCATTTTTTTTCACAGGTGCATCCGTGTGGCATCCGTTTCCGTTCCGTAGACGGTCCGTATGTCATCTGTTTGTCATCCGTGTGCCTTCCGTTTTTTTTGTGTACTGCAAAAAAACTGAAGGAGGGTAAATGCATAAATTTACCCAGGATCCATAGCTTCATCCTACATGAGGCGGTCACATGTTCACTCCAGTGCCATTTTCTACTGCTTTTCACAGCGTAGAGCGCTCTGGTGATTTTCTTGTGCTTGTGCACTTCATATCAGTCTTTTCTGTCATTATAATGGCAGAAAGACACATAATGTCCCACTCTCCTGCATTTTGTAATTTTGCACCCTTTGGTGCCTTTCATGTGGCACTAAGGGGTGCTTAGCTTTGTATTTAGACAAAAAAATGAAAAAAAAATGACGTAGGGTTCCCCCTATTTTTGTAGCCAGCTAGGGTAAAGCAGACGGCTGCAGCCTGCAGACCACAGCTGGCAACCTCACCTTGGCTGGTAATCCAAACCTGAGGGCACCCCACGCTGTTATTTTAAATTAAATAAATAATTAAAAAAAAAAACACGTAGGGGTCCCCCCAAAATTGGATCACCAGCCAAGGTAAAGCAGACAGCTGGGGTCTGATATTCTCAGACTAAGGAGGTCCATGGTATTGGACTCTCCCCAGCCTAAAAATAGCAGGCTGCTGCCACCCCAGAAGTGGCGCATCCATTAGATGCGCCAATCCTGGTGCTTTGCCCCAGCTCATCCCGCGCCCTGGTGCGGTGGCAAACGGGGTAATATATGGGGTTAATACCAGATGTGTAATGTCACCTGGCATCAAGCCCTGGGGTTGGTGAGGTCAGGCGTCTATCAGATACCCGACATCACCAACCCAGTTAGTAATAAAAAAAAAATAGACGACAAACACATTTTTATTTGAAAAAACACTCCGCAAAACATTCCCTCTTTAACCAATTTATTAGAAAGAAAAACAAATCCAGGTCTGGTGTAATCCAAGGGGTTGCCATGACGATCCACACTGTCCCAGTCAATGAAGAGCAGGATGTTCCCCATTGGCTGGGAGAGCAGTGCCAGTGACCTGAGCTAACATCAATGGGTCAGCCCAGGTCACTGCAGGGGATGACAAGTGCTGCTGTCAGCGAGGTACATTACCTGCGCTGATCTCCAGCACACTGACAGCCCCTGTCACTGAGTTCAATGACCGGCGCCTTCACAGCCAAGCATCGCGAGAGGCCCGTGATGTCACCGCTAGTCAGTCTCGGGTCGGAAGCGAGAGAAGGTGATGTGACAAGCGGCGGCCATGGAGGACAGTGACAGCGCTGAGGTCGGGATGGCGGGACTTCATCACCGCAGGTAAGCCGAGCGGGACCATGTGTGTGTGTGTGTGTGTGTGTGTATGTATGTGTACATGCCGCGGGCAGGAGTGGGCGGAGCGAGCTGAGCGGGGAAGTGTGGGCTTCCTGCACGTAACTAGGATAAACATCGGGTTACTAACCAAAGCGCTTTGGTTGGATACCCGATGTTTATCTTGGTTACCAGCTTCTGGCAGGCTGCCAGCGATGGCTCCTGCACACTAGCTGTAAAAAGCCCTGCTTTTTGCTGCTAGAACCGTTCTCGAACGTATCTAGAACTATCGAGCTTTTTCGATCTCGAACAGCCCCAAAATCACTCGAGCTTAGAACTGGAGAACCTCGAACCTAGAACCGCGCTCAACTCTAGTACTGACACTTATGGTAAAGATTACATAACACATTGTCCTTTCAATTTTCTCCTATTGTCCCTTGTGTAAATTAAAACTTTAAGGCTAAAGTGAAATTTTAGCAGAAAAACCCTAAGTTTTTCATTTGCACAGAACAGTCTTATAAAATTCAGTCATTTAGCTTGTAGGTTAAAAATGCTCCCCACACCCTTAGATAAATTCAATGTGGAGCTTAATTTGCCAAATGAGGTCACTTGTGGGTGTTTCTGCTTTTTTGGCATGTCAGGGGCTCTGCAAATGTGACATGGTATCCAAATAAAAAGTGCTCTTTGCTTTCTTAGTTTTGTCATGTGTTGAAACATTAGTTTATTACCACATATGAGCTATTACTGTAGTCAGGAGATTGTATAACAATTATGGGGTCTGTTTTCTCCTATTACCTCCCATTTAAATTATAACTTTGGTGCTAAGACAGTATTTTACCATAAAAAATGTAATCATCACATCTAAATGTTATAAAGTTACATTAACCCCTTAACGACCCATGACGTACTGGGTACGTCATGGATTGTGTGCCGGTAAGCCCCGCCCCCTGCCGCCGGCAGGCGGCCGCGATCCGCGCACATATCAGCTGTTATCAACAGCTGACATGTGTGCCTGCTAGCCGCGGGTGGAATCGCTTCCACCCGCGGCCATTAACCCCTTACAATTCGCTGCCAAAATCTGGCAGCGATATGTATATGGGCGCCGCCATGAAAGTCACTTACCCCGCCCCCGCCGGAAGTCACGTGACATGATCACGTGACTTTCGGTGGTTGCCATGGTAGCACAGGGTCATGTAATGACGCCTGTAGCAAACATGACTCACTTCCTCTCAATGCCAGAATACAGCCGGCATTGAAAGTAAAGCAGCAAATCTGCAGTTCTCAGCTCTGTAGCTGAGATCTGCAGACAGTGCAGAGCGATCGGATTGCTGATCACTATAGCCCCCTAGGGGGACTAGTAAAATTTAAAAAAAAAGTAAAAAAAAGTTTTAAAAAATTAAAAAAAATAAAAAAAACCTAAAGGTTCAAATCACCCCTTTTTCACCCCATTGAAAATTAAAGGGTTAAAAAAATACAAAATACACACAGATTTGGTATCGCCACGTTCAGAAATGCCGATCTATCAAAATATAAAATCAATGAATCTGATCAGTAAATGGCGTAGCGGCAAAAAAATTCCAAACGCCAAAATTACGTTTTTTGGTCGCCGCAAATTTTGCGCAAAATGCAATAACAGGCGATCAAAATGTAGCATCTGCGCAAAAATAGTACCGTTAAGAACGTCAGGTCGAGTCACAAAAAATAAGCCATCACTGAGCCTCAGATCCTGAAAAATGAGAACGCTACGAGTTTTGGAAAATGGCGCAAAACGTGCGCCACGTTTTTTGGACAGGCTTGTGAATTTTTTTAACCCCTTAGATACAAGTAAACCTATACATGTTTGGTGTCTACAAACTCGCACTGACCTGAGGCATCACATATCTATCTCAGTTTTACCATATAGCGAACACAGTGAATAAAATATCCCAAAAAGTATTGTACGATCACACTTTTTTTGCAATTTTTCCGCACTTGGAATTTTTTTGCCGTTTTCCAGTACACTATATGGTAAAACTTATGATTTCATTTAAAAGTACAACTCGTCCCGCAAAAAACAAGCCCTCATATGGCAAGATTTATGGAAAAATAAAAAAGTTACGCTTCTCGGAAGAAGGGGAGCAAAAAACAAAAATGCAAAAACGGAAAGTGCCCGGGGGCTGAAGGGTTTAATCCCCTGTAGGTTTAAGATGATCAGTGCACCACTAGATGAAATCCTTAAGAATTCTATAATATTTAAATATTGCTAATGTATCAAACTTTCTGCCAAAATTCTGATATTTTCACAAATAAATGGAATGCATAACTTAAATATATCACTAACAAACTACAAGGTGTCTCAAAAAAAGTAATCTCAGAATCACTGGGATACATTGGAGTGTTCCAGAGTTGTCACCAAATAAAGTGACAATTTCAAAAATTTGGCTTGGTCTTTAAGGTCGAAACTGGTTCAGTCACTAAGGAGTTCACTATTGTTAACTATTAAGTGCTCACTGTAAAGGAGTCCTATTAACTGCTCATTCTATACTATAAAGGGCTCATATACTGCGCTTGCACAGGGGCTCTCTTCTGTTTGTGTGCTTAACGAGAAAAACACTAGTGAAACCCATGGGTTTGCCAGGAAGATGTTGGAGGATTTATTAACATGGACGTTGTTTATGTTTTCTTGCAATTCAGTTCTTTTTCCTTTGTATGCTTAATAAAAAACATTAACAGTTCAACCTTTAGGTTCTATTAGTTTATAGCTTGTATATAATTTTGAACTTGATGACAATTAGACCACATTTTGCTGTTGAAGGGTTTGTCCAGGACTTTTAGACGGGCTTTGCTCGTTGCGACATCGCAAGCCGATGCTGCGATGTCGCACGCGATAGTCCCTGCCCCCGTCGCAGGTACAATATCTTGTGAAAGCTGGCGTAGCGAAAATTATCGCTACGCCAGCTTCACATGCACTCACCTGCCCTGTGACCGTCGCTCTGGCCGGCGACCTGCCTCCTTATTAAGGGGTCGGGTCGTGCGGCGTCACTGCAACGTCATCATGGCAGGCAGCCAATCGGAGCAGAGGGGCGTAGATGAGTGGGATGTAAACATCCCGCCCACCTCCTTCCTTCCGCATATTCTACGGAAGCTGCGGTGACGCCGGTAGGAGATGTTCCTCGCTCCTGCGGCTTCACACACAGCGATGTGTGCTGCCGCAGGAGCGAGGAACAACATCGGACCGTCACGTCAGCGTAATTATGGATTACGCCGACGCTGCACCGATGATACGATTATGACGCTTTTGCGCTCGTTAATCGTATCATCGAGCCTTTACACACTACGATGTCGCATGCGATGCCGGAAGTACGTCATTTTGAATTTGACCCCACCGACATCGCACCTGCGATGTCGTAGTGTGCAAAGCCCGCCTTACAATGATGGCTTTTTTGTAGGATAGGCTATCAATATCTGGTTAGTTGGGATGAGACACCCAAAACCACATTGATCAGTTGTTCCTGACAGCAGTAGCATCCTCCCCTTATTCAAATCAAAAAGGGACTGATCTGTAATTCCCAGCCATGGACACTATGCATCTGACGGAGCTGTGCAACTACACAAAAAACAACTTCTGGCCGCTCCCAACATCGGTAACAGATGATTGGTGGTGGTGCCGAATGAGATGTTGGTCACATATCCTAGTGATAGACCATTAATGTAAAAGTCCCAGATAACCTATTTAATCAATGCAGAAATAAAAGTAATTCATAAGTAACTTATCAATTTTCCTATGCTCTCTTCCATCGGAAATAATTAGTTTATTTTGCAGAAAACTAAAGAAATCAAAAATTATGCCATTAGTAAATAAAGTATCATATTTTGAATTTCAATCATTTTTTCAAGCCACATACATTCATTGTATCCAATCCCTCTGTGTATATGGTGGCTATTAGCTCATAAAAGTATGTATGCTGCCTATTTATTTATGTCTTTGCTATCATCCTATAAACTAAATGACCTTGACATTTTCATGGCTGGTTGTTGGTTAATCAGCGCAATAGCAGAACTGGTACATACTTTTCTGATCTTTAGGGGCTGTATTGTGCAAACACTGTTTTGAAGTTTAAATGGTGTTATAGTAGTTGTAGTAATGATGTTCCTACTGCTTTTCCTTCTTTGGACATTATTTGAACTTTGATGGTTGCTACCTTAGTAATATACAGGGTAAATATAGCAAGCTTTTCTATTTGTTAAAGTCATATCATTATTATTAATAGTGTTTATTCTTTGGGATAATACTATATTCAGGGAACGCTTGACATTTTATATTTAGACCATAGCTTCAAAAAGAGAAAATCTTTGTACTTTGCTGTGCACGCTCAGGCTGTTTCCTCTACAAAGTCTGTTATTTTAGATAAGACTTTCATTCTGTGCTTATTTCACAGATAGAAGACAGGGCAACAATGAAAGACGGGATAAGAAGAACATGGCAGCTATAGAACATTCCATCACTCTTTAACCCATACAGTATTTCTCTGAACACAACAATACAGTGCCTTAAACCCAAATGTACGATAATTATTTGTATGTGTTCTAATACACAGATGCAGAATTAGTATCTCGGATACATTTTTTTTTTACTGGAAATTGAAAGTTTTGCAGAGAAAAAAAAGGAACAGTTTTATGATTTCATTATAGTATTTATATCAGCAGAAATAACTGTAAATTTTTCAAATATAGGATTTTAATAGTGACAGTAATATTTCCTAGTAATCATTAAGAAGACCTCTCAGTAGAGATTAGTGAATTTATTCAAGTGAAATTGACTTCTCCTTGAATTATAAGCATTTATATTCTCTAGAATCTGAATTTCTTTTGTAATTCCCTCTTTGCACATTCAGCAAATTGGCAGCCAGCTGTGAATATTTTGCTGAACCAAAGATGGATAGGGAAATGAATATAAAATATACCTCACCGCTATCCTGTGCTACCAACCCCAGAGCTCATTGTTTGGTCTTCTGCACCTCTTCTTTTTTATTTTCCAAGTCATGTGTATCCTCTTTAGCCATTTCACTCGAAACTTGAACTTCTGGCATGAATAAGACTCCAACATCACTGAGTTGCATGCCATCATGACAGAAGCCAGGGCTTGGAGTGAAGAAGCTGAAGAAAATGCATGCAACTAGGGAAGAGGCACTAGGACTTTATAGTATTCTTCAGTGACTGCGAGGAAAGTGAGCAGTGAGGTGAGTTATATTTTTTTTTACACCCTAGTTTTATTATGCTCTGGGGTTTGATGATATTTAAACTACATTCAACACCCATCAAATAACAAATTAAAATTTTCTGTAAAATTAAAGTAATTTGCACAATTCAACAGATTTGTTCATCTCCTGGGTTCCCCAGGCTCTGTTTCCTTCCCCTGGGTCCGCTTCCCTCTGTTGTGCTTCATGTTGAGTTTTGCAAGTTGCCTTGCATGGCTCAATCACATCATCTCCCTAGGCCTATTTAAGGCCCACTATATCACACACCTGTATTTTAAGATTGACACGCTAGAGTTCTATGTGTGGTGTGTTTCACCATCTGTGCATATTATGCTTCCACTTTTAATCCCTCTATGATCCTACATACCTTCAGTCTGTCAGTTTATCATTCTTTTTACCTTCTCCTGAAACAATTCATCCAGTGCAGTTTACTCACAAACTATCACTGAACTCTGTTTCTATTGCATTCATCCCTGCTTAGTTCCACTTCATCTATACTACTGTTTCTATGATTCCAGATTGTCCATGTCCTCAAGATTTCACATGTTCTCTAGGAAGCTACACCATTGCCAACATGAGCATAAGGCTTCCTGGATCCCCCTCGCCAGGTGAGCCTTACACCCAGCAAGGCTGTTTTATTACATAATGTTTTGTCCATAATGATAAAATTCTGTTTGATCTTTTCTTAGAACTCTGTGTTGTGCCATTACTATGTTACTCCTCCTAGAAATATACTGTATGTACAGGTGCATTTCTATAAATTAGAATATCATCAAATAGTTAATTTATTTCAGTAATTCAATACAAAAAGGGAAACACAAATATCATATAGAGTCATTTCAAACAGAGTGATCTATTCCAAGTGTTTATTTCTGTTAATGTTGATGATTATGGCTTACAGCCAATGAAAACTCAAAGGTCATTATCTCAGAAAATTAGAATATTATATAAGACCAACTGGAAAAAATATTTTAAACTCAGAAATGTTGGTGCCTACTGAAAAGTATATCCAGTAAATGTAGTTAATTCTCAATTCAGGGCTCCTTTTGCATAAATCACTGTATCAATGCGACGTGACATGGGGGCGATCTGCCTGTGGCACTGCTGAGGTGTTATAGAAGCCCAGGTTACTTTGATATCAGCCTTCAGCTCATCTGCATTGCTGGGTCTGATGCCTCATCCTCCTCTTGACAATTAACCTTTTGATGATATTGTAATTTATTGAGATGCACCTGTAATTTCCAGTTGAAGATTTAGTCCTCACAGTCTTTTAATTTATAATCAGTGCTGTAAAGAGACATACCTTGTTGGCAAGGGTAATAGTAACATCAAGTTATCAATTTAGTAGAGATGAGTGGATCGATTTACAGTGGATTGAGTTTGATTCAAATGACCAGGGTCTTAACGATCGCGGTCACAGAGGTCACCATCGGGACCGAGCCCGGCAGGGTTGGGGTCCGGCGCCCACCCTGTAGAGAAGCAGCTGGCTCCTCTCAGTGAGAGAGGAGCTTCGCTGTTCTTGCACTTTCAATAGAAACAGCCAGGCAGTGCTAAGCCACACCTCCTCCAGCCTCTGCCTATGCTGCCTGTAACCTCTATTTCTCTCTGGCTGCATGCGTGATGTCGACCTCGACCGTTGCAAAAGATAAATCCGGTGAGGGCCGGCAGTGGCACTGACAGTCTGACTGGCACATAAAGTTTGTGATGCAGAAGTTAAGCGGGCTTTACACGCTGCGACATCGCTAGCCGATGCTAACAATGGCGAGCGTGATTGCACCCGCCTCTATCGTTATGCCGATATTTGGTGATCGCTGCCGCAGTGAACATTATCGCTACGGCAGCGTCACATGCACTTACCTGGTCGGTGGCGTCGCTGTGACTGCCGAACAATCCCTCCCTCAAGGGGGAGGGACGTTCGGCATCACAGCGAAGTCACCGCGACGTCACTAAGTGGCCGGCCAATCAAAGCGGAGGGGCGGAGATGAGCGGGATGAACATATTGCCCACTTCCTTCCTTCCTCATTGCTGGCGTGTGGCAGGTAAGGAGAGGTTCCTCGTTCCTGCGGCGTCACACGTAGCGATGTGTGCTGCCGCAGGGACAAGGATCAACTTTGCCCATGCGACAGCAGCGATATTTGAGTATGGACCCCCATGTCAATGAGGAGCGATTTTGGACGTTTTTGCAACGATCCAAAATCGCTCCTAGGAGTCACACACAATGAGATTGCTACAGCTGCCGGATGTGCGTCACAAAATCCGTGACCCCAACGAGATCACTGTAGCGATCTCATAGTGTGTAAAGCCCGCTTTACCGTGCCTCATCATCCCAGCAGGACAGACAGAGCTGTATATTTACTCTGCCTCTCTCTCTGTCGCTCTGTTCATTGACCGTTGGTGTCCGTTAGTTTATCTATTAATGTTCAATCATCTGGAGAAGGGCAACAGTAAGTTACATTGCTGAAAAGTGCATCTGGCCTTTTTAATGTAAACAGTTAAAGATTCACGGAACTGCTTGGGACACTTTGATATCGGGAGTGTGGGATCAGGAATATCAGAGACTCAGACTAATAGATAAGGGGTTGAGGGTTGCAAACTCACAAAATCAGTTACATACAATTTGAGCAGTGGAAGAAGCATTTGCAGGGCAGCCAGGTCCTGTATCCTGTGCTAAATACAGCTAAATTACTGTGCACTGCCAAGCTAAATAGACAGTAAAGTAGATTTGTTATGTCCTGGGAGGGTGCTATAGTGCTATAGGGTAAGGACATATGGCAAGTAAAACAGAGTAATTGAAATGCGATATGGGGCCGTTCCCATGACCAATTTTTTTATCAGCCCTAAACAGACCGAGAAAACAATCACAGCATGCTGTGGGTGGAATCCGATCTGTTTTCATTCGCACTCATACAAGTCTATGGGTGCAAGAGAAACATCGCAATGTACTCGCATTACACCAAAGTGCAGTGCAATATACACATCAGCTGATAATGGAGGAGATAGGGAGATTAATTCCTCCCTCTCCTCCACAGCTTCCTCCCTCTGCTCCAATTGTAGGATCACATTACAGTATAATGACATTCGACTTACACTCGCATCAGAGCGGGAGCCAGGGGTCACTAGCATAATGCATCCAATGCATTGGATGCTAAATGCCCATGTGTCCTTAGCCTTATCTTTAAAATACTTGAGCTGACCTGAGCAACAAATAGTTGCTGGATGGGGTGAGGAGAGAAGTGCAGGTAGGCGCGTAATGATCGTGGTTGTAGAAACCTTGGGTACAGAGGCCTGCCGACCTGAGCTCCTTCTTCAGCTGGATGTGCATATCCAAGGGAGTGCATCCAGCTTAAATGCATTGCAGTACAGAGAGATGCTGGGTCCCCGCATTGCAATACATGCTGCCATCCAAACAGTGGCTAGCAGCTGCATCCTCACTGTGAGTAAGAGCAGAGCATCATAATGACATCATGCGCCATGGCGCGCACTCTGATGTAAGCTTCCAGCAACTGCACACTGGCTACAGAGTACACCGGAAGACGTGGGAGCTGAAGGAAGGAGAGTAGAATTTTTTTTTATTATGCATTAGAGACAGTCCCGGACCACACATAAAAGGAGGAGGACCAGATATAGGCCAGGATGGTGGCCATATATACCAGGATGAAGATCATGTATACCAGGGGGATCAGGCATGCCAGGTTGGGGACATATAGACCAGGTTGGGTCCAAGATGAGGGTCATATATACCAGGATGGGGGACCATGTACACCAAAATGAGCCCAAGATGAAGACATATATATCAGGATGGCCTCAGGATGGAGGACATATATACCAGGATGGTATACATACAGTATATACCAAGATGTGGATCATATATACCAGGATGAGGAACATATATAACAGGATGAGGACCATATAGACCCTGCATACCAGGATGGGGACATTTATACCAGGATGGAGAAATATATACCAGGATGGAGCCATTACTCCATAATAATGGGGGAGGGCAATTTTTATGTCTTTATAGGATCTAGAACCCTATAGGTGCCCATACATCTGATCAACTTCCAGGGTGGGGGAGGCCCAGGTCCAAATTTCGCACCAGGACCCGTCGAATTCCAGTTACACTACTGCAGATATCCTTAAATTAACATTTCCACACATACTTGAACAATCTACAATTTGATTCTCGTGGACCAGAAATAAAATATATACATATATGTAGTGAGCCAATTGACATGCTGCTGAAGACTGAGTTAAGTGAGTTTACTAATGGTTTCAGTTGCATTTCGCCAAAATGCTTTTTGGCAATTGGATAACATGGTCTAGCCCAACCTACCGGGGATGTAGAGGGCTATAACAGCTAGAACGCAATATAAGGGCTGACCATTTTACACTTGAACTGTGTAGGGATTGGAGTCCATATCACACAACATAAGGATAGAGAAGGGCTTAAAGCAATTCGGTGTAGTACTTCAGTGATGATGTACCAGATGGAAATTGGGAGTGATGGTCTCAGCCTGTATGTAAAAATCCAAGATTCAAGTGATATATAGTGAACTGTTGTAGCTGTATAGTCACTCATTGTATGACTGTGAAGTAAGAGATCTATGATATACTGCAGTAACAGCACCATAATAGCTGCATTTTTTTTTCCACACAGTACAAATACAAATTTACTTCAATTCATTCTCAAAACCTACTTGGATATATTACTATTGAAATATAACTTTTATTTCTAATAAATATGAAATAAACTAGCTCAAAATACATTCTTATTTATACAAAACTCACACTATATCTACTATTGTTTCATAAGTAAATGGCTCCTTTTTGATAATAGGAAGCATTAGCATGTATTTCCTATCTGCCTCTAAATCATTTTCCCAGTGCTATTTTGCAATGAATATTATTTGATATTGCACAAATCCTGATATAAATGTAATAACAAAATAAAAATACTATTACTATTAGTAATTGATGCCACACTAATGTGTTGGATGAAGCTACTAAAAGTGTTTTCTGCAGTATTGAAAATGATATTGCTATTATTACTGTTGTGATTGTTACTGGTTTCACAATCCAGCAAATAAATATCACAGGTGTGCAACCTTAACTGCAGATTAATTAGAGCTCATCTCCATAATCCAACACTATATTAGCATTTATAATGTGTCATTTGTGACACCACTCTAATTACCAATTTTCTTAAGTCAACAGGTAATAGAAAATAGTTTGCACCATTAAGAAAGAGCCAAAGAATAAAGCCAAAGTCCAGAATAAAATTAAATGGCTATTAAACCTAAAGGGTTTTCATTTTACAACCTAACTAATCATTTTGAACATCCTTATGCGTGTTTCATTGGCTCTAATGACTGCCTTGATACATCAAGGGTTAAGCAGTAAAATAGACATCTCAGTTTTTAACTCTTTAGAGTAATGCTACTGCTGTGCACTGGAGCATGTACATACTGCAAAATTTGCAACTAAAACAAAATTTTAAATTCATGTCTTGTGTGTACAAGCCAAATTTAGGTATTTTATTTTAGAGAAATCTGCAAAATCCTGACACTTCTGCACAACTGTTTACCTACCAAACTGGGCACATTGAATGTAATATATTTCTTAGCACACTCAATGGCTGCAATAGTCTAAAGCTGGGGCCACACAAGCATTACTGCGAGTGCATTGCATGACACTCAACTCTTCCTCTGCTGCGAGCATGAGCTGAGTGTCATTATACTGTGATGCGATCCTGCAATCCAAGCACAGTTGTGGAGGAGAAGGAGGGACTAATCTCCCTATCTCGTCCATTGTCAGCTGATACATATATCACCCTTCACTCCGGTGTCATGTGAGTGCAGTGCGATATTTCTCTCGCGCCCATAGACTTGTATGAGTGGGAGTGAAAATGAATTGGATTCCACCCGCAACATGCTACAATTGTTTTCTCAGTCCGATTAGGACTGAGAAAAAAAAACGCTCATTGGAGCGACCCCGTAGAGTAACAGTGATCCAAGTGGAATGTGATTTTTTTATTGCATTAAAGTTGCTCCATTTTACTCGCCATGTGTCCTTATCCTATTATTAAACATGTACACACACACCACCTGAGTGAAGCAGGCAATTGGTAGTGCTTGCTTTTAGAATGTGACTTTAAATAGATTTTCTGGTCCCATTTGTTTTTTACTTTCCTCCTTTAATATAAAAGATCTATTTTTTATACTTTGAATACCTGTTTTAATTGTCTACTTAAGATACTGTACACCTCATCCCCAATACTCCACACTGACTGCTGCTGCATAGTCATTTCTGGTTATAGACCATAGCAACTTTACAAGCTAACATTTTTGGTATCTTTAAATTATGTTTCAGGTTGAATAAAGAAATTATCATTATGTAAAAAAAAAAAAAAAAATAGAGAAAAATATAAAAAAAAATACAGTCAAAAATGAAAAAAAAAAACCAAAAAGTAATACAAGGTTAAGTAACTGTTAATACTTGGCTTTTCACATTTAACAATTGTAGGTTCTACAATAGTACTGCTGGTTCTTTCCATGCATCTACTTGTTTATTTATGGTTAAGTATTTTTTCTTAAGAGGGGAGACTTTTCAATTAAAAATATCTCCCACGCAAAAAAAAAGAAACAGCTTTAAACATATGTTAATTTTTGCTTACCAAATTCAAAATTCCACTTTGGCGAAGGTACACCAAATAACTATACTGTGGTTGTTGTAGCATTTTTAAGCAGTTTTGCTACCTCCTGAAATTAATTTTTACATAGTCATTTATGAGAAATATCCCAAAAATTTGTAAATAAATACGTTATTACAGTAATTGGGACATGTAAAGGTGTTGTCCAGTCTAAAACATCAAGTCTGCATTCCCTCTATGTGACTGCACACTTGTGAATCCTCAGATCCCATACACTGCATGCTGTTTGTCTGGTGTTATACAAGACAACCCCATTAACGTTGCAGGTTTTTTTTGCTACACCTGTTTAAATTGTCATATTGGAGATACATATACCCCCACTGATATTATGTACATATGATATTATAGGCAGGCTGTTACTGAAATATCCTGTTGTCTGAGCACTGGTTCTCATGAAACCTGCCAAGGCCTTGCATTTCTGGTTGATATATTTATGCTGGGGTTGGCTACCTTTGGCAACAAACTCTATCTCTATCTCCACTGCCACTTAATTCTGTACATAGTGTAATTGTAATTTTGTCAATGACTCTGATAATGTTTCTGTTATGGCCCATAGTCCAAACCTTAGAATCCTGGGGATAAGAAACATACTACACAGAACAACTTCTTCCAGTTGATTTAATGAATGTATTGAACAGTCATGATTTGCTTATGGATGATGTGGTGTTGATGGAGATATAGAACACAATTTTAATGCCAAGCTATGTTAGATGGACGGCGGGTGCTCTGGCAGTCGTGGCAGATGCTAACTTTGGATTGCAGTGCAGCCCTGTGTCACATCTGTGCACTGCCACCGCCTCTCTAACACAGAGAAGGGTTGCTGGGACTTGTGGTGTGGGGCACTCAGTTTACAGCCACAGGCCAGGACTGTTTCTCGTTTCTTCTGGGCCACTTCCCAGCTGTTGTCTGCAGCAGGCCCCAGTGTCCCCAAACACCACACACTGACCCAGTCTCTTCTGAACACAAGCATTTGTTTACTTGTTACATCTTTCCTTAGGCGGGCACATCACTTTCTAGTTACAGGGACCATCATTCTTAATAAATATCATCCTTTGGACATACACTCTGGTTTTCCTCTTCGGTTGTTGCCTTTAGCGACTGAAGCCACTCTTAATTTGTACATTTTTTTGGTTGACCACTTCCCTGGTACTTGGGCTCCCATTGGAGTCCCTAAACTCCTCTTCCTCCCCTTCAGCTTCACTATCCACAGCAGACTCAACCGTCTTTCCAGTCAGTCAGGACCTACTCCACTCTCAAGGGCCCACTGACCTTTCAATGACTGAGGGGATTCGTTAGGTTCCGCCAAGGAATGGCCACCACACGGGCCGCACTGTGTATCCAGCACCCAGATTTGACCCACAAGGTCACACCAAATTAAAGTTATTGGGGTTTTCCTCCACCACGTCTCTCACAGATGCAGTCTATTCCTCTCTCTCAGGGACTCTCCTCACCAACTGACTCCTTAACCACTCTTTTTAAAACTAAGCCCCTCCCCTTTACTAACTCCCTCTAGCCCGGGAGTACTAGGGAAGCAGCTAACACACTCTTGCCACCTAGTGGCCGCTTACCAATAATACACACTATACCAGAACAACATACAGTATATTGCCAGTTTTTAGGTCTGGGGTGTGCTGAGCCCTTCACCCCACTTACAGCTATGTTGCAAGCTCTTCAAGGTGTGGTGGTAGAGGCACTGGCAGTGGTAGATACTCTCTTGACCAAGGCTGATCTCCAGATGGGAATCAGGCAAAGGGGCAAGGAGGAGCTCAGGTCATTTCTCACACCAAGACAACAATCAGCCGAGTCAGGGATGACGATGATTATATTGAAGTCCGTAAGTGTTTGGAGGTAATCACGGGTGCTGCAGGTTCCAGGATCCAAGATGTATAAAAATGTCAAAATTTATGGGCACAACATGTTTCCAGGACATCAGTCCTCTTCGTCAGGGGCTCCTGCAGCACCCGTAATTACCACCAAACACTTACGGACTTTACTATTCTTCAGCACTTGTGCTGAGGGAAGGGTTTGGAGTTGCAGCAGGCACCCAGGTAGCTGTAATCATCATCGCTGTGGGAACATCACAAGCCCCAGGTCGGATAGCTATCCAGCAGCAAGCATCGGATGGTTAACTCTCCCCTTATTGAATTTACGCTTTTACCGAGGTTGTGCATGGGTGCACAACTCCCAGAGGTTAGTGTGGTATCTGCTTGTCTGACCGCTGAAAGTCTTGCGATTTTACACAGGAGCGCTTCTGTCTCTCTCTTTTTATTTTTGTACATCGATGATGATATTGAGGAATCTGTAATGAACAAGATCTCGTAAGTAGATAGTGGTACCGAGAAGGTGATGATGGGAAAAGGTTATTGGCTCAGAGATACATAATGCAGGTCATGTGAAATTTAAACAGCATCTGCTTTTGTTGCTGTCAGCTCTGGAGCAGGTGATGTCGCATCTGTTAATGTAAGAGTCTCAAAAGTGTCAGAACAACAAAAATGACTAAATAAATCTAAAATTTAATTTTTATTATTCTTAGTTAAAAGATATAGCCCATTTGTCACACAAAGTTTTGGTGGAGAACCCTCATTATTTTGGTCATTTATGGTTGACAATTGAGAGATAAGCACATTGTTAAGGGATCTCCATCTTACCTATTCTGACTCTATACCTTGTTTGTTGTGGCTTATTATATGTGTGTGACCGCTATGGTCACATACTATTAGGTTTAGACTGATTCCCTGTCAGTTGTTCTAATTACAATGTTGTAGAGAATCATGTTGTGGACTAGTTTGCACTAATATTGCCCTTTTTTTTTACACTGAGCACTTTATTTGGGCTATTTCTTTTAATTAAGAATAATAAAAGTAAAATTTTAGATTTCTTTGGTCATATTTGCTGTTTTGATATAAGTTACTAACTGAAGGAGTTGAGCAGCACCTTGTTATGGTTTGGGGTCCTTCTGAGCCCCGAACCGGTCCAGTCCCATCATTGACTCCCACGTAAGGATTGGTCGACTCCACAGCACCATCCATCCGTCACTTGAGGTGTTGGGCTGACAGGTATCAGGTGACTAGAGTCATGTACCATCCTGAGCCTAAGTGCACATTTAACGCAGTTTCCCACAGTCTCTCCAGGCACTAAGTGGGGGATTACCGCTATCGAGCATGCGTGTGACGTCAGTGGTGACGCGGCGGCCGCTGATTGGCCATCAGTGACGTCAGTGGTGACGCGGTCGCCACCGATTGGTCAGCACGACATCAGCGATGAAGAGGCAGCCGCGGGATGGCTGCAACCGGTGCCATTACCTCATGCCATGTGGCCGCGAGCATCACATTGTCTATGGTGGCAGCTCACAGAACAGACTGTGTTGCTTCTATGCAGTTGTTCCAGCGCCATCTTATCCTGCAAAGTCAGTGGCAAGTGTATGGGTATATAGGACAGTAGTAGGCAGGGCTAGGGTGTCGGTGCCGGAAGCCACAATTCTCTGGTAACGCGGCGCGGTTAGGGTCAGCTCCTGTCCTATCAATGTGTATGTGTTTTAAGGCTAGGCGCTGATACCAGGTATTTGTATCTCTGTATAGCTGTGCCTTGGCATGGTGAGGGTCAGGGTCTACATGGTCTGACATGCTCCCTACGCACGTAACCAGTAGTTTGCAGTGTCAGTGGCAGACTTGTGTGTGTGTACCTGTCCACAGGTGCCCAGTGGACAGGTATGCTAACGCTAACTGGGTATCCCATGTGGTCTGACGTGTCCCTATATACGTGACCAATGCCTGCGTACCTGTGAAGCTAACAGGGACACGCTACACGTTGGGGTGTGCCCTTAAACATCCCCTTCGTTCACATTTGGGTTTTACTTAGTTGCTGTACCCATCCTCCAGTCCTGTAGTGGCCTTGTTAGCTGCTCGGCGGACTACGGGCGATGATTGGATTCATATTATTTTATATCCAATCGTCCCCTCTGTAAAACACCTACTTGCAATGCTCCTCATCTGCTTTATCAAAAGAGTCATAACTGTGGCTGAAACCTCTGGTGATGGACGTAGTGGTAGCAGGTCCAAAGAATGGGCAAATCTTATGTGTGGGAATTCTTTTCCATGTTGCCTGAGCCCAAATTTACTGCATTATGCACATAGTGTTGTTGAAAAATAAGCTGGATACATCCTAACACACATCAAGTGAAAACTTTATCACTCCGTCAGTACTAGAGATGAGCAATGTTCGAATCGAACCGTTCGGCAATTTCAAATTCGAGTGATTTTGGGCAGTGTTCGAGTCCTTCGTCGAACTCGAACGATTTGCTTCATGTTCGACCACAGAGTGCTCAAGAGTTTGGTTTACCTGGTGTCGGCATCAGTGACTTTGGACTGTGTGAGTACACGTATTCCCCCTTGCACCCAACGGGTTCCCCACGCCATCCATCACCGGACCCCGGGACACCACTCCCCTTACCACGGAGGGGTTAACAACTTAAGCTTCCACATATCAGCATCCCTGGGCTCCTCAAAACTGGCAGCGGTGGTCCCTCATATTACCACACACCGTGGGTGGCATCGCGAACATTATCCCAAAAGCACAAACAATCCCCCCTTTATTTCCGAGGTTGCCGCGCAATGCCGCCTCGGATCCGGAGACCCCTCGAGCCACTGCGGATCCGGGTTCGAGCAGCCCGTCAGCTGTCGTGGGGGCGGCACACCTTATAGGAAAACTTGGCATCAAGAACAGGATGCGAGAAGGACTCACTAACCTGGGTGACGTGCACCTTGAAAAGTGAAAGTCGCGATCCAAAATCCCTTTTTCCGTGACGCCTGCCATTTTTCTGCTATTTTCGCACCAAAACGCCATCTTCTTGGAAAAGGGTTTGAAGCCAAAGCCCCGCCCTTCGTCTTCAGCCTGAAACAAGAACCGGAAGTTCCCAGAGGGCCACAGCGTGCGAAAGAGTGCTGGGAGAAAACCGAGGGGGCGTCCCCGAATGTAGAAAAAGTGAAAGAGAAGCAGGGACACCAGGACTCTGCCATACTGTTCCTGGACAACGCAGAGGCAAAATGGCGGAGCAGAGCTGGTCACCGGAACGTGCTGTTCCCGGGACCGTGACCTGGATCGAAGAAGAGACCGAGCAGCTGTGCAGGAGAATGCAGACGCAGTTCCTGTTCATACTAAACCACTGGAGGGAAGAGATGAGGAGTCTGGCAGTGGCGGTGCGAGCCTGTGAGATCGAAATCCCACGTGAAGAAAGAGTAAGCGGTTACCCACTCCCTATTGATTACCCTAATCCGGCCATGGTGGCCGAGGGATCCGGTCCGCCCCCGCTTGTGGCAACCACTCCACAGTCCCCTGCCCTGTCCTCGGTGGACGCTGAGCTGCTACTATCCATCCCGGCAGCGGAACCTGCAGTTTGTTTTTGTGAAGCTCCAGCAGCAGTCCCAAGGTCCGTCTCCATCCCGGTCACGGCAGCGGTCGTCCGGAGCCAGGCCAGACCAGACCCGGCCGCATCACCGGGCCTGTCCCTAGAAGTGGAGCACTAGGAGCCCTGCAACCCCGGCTGCGGAGCAGTCAGGCCCACTACTTCCAGCGGCGGGAGTGGAGCTTTCCGGTTCACCGGCTCCACTACCGCGCGGCATCCCAACGGCTGTTGGGGCCGCACGTGTCCAGTTCAAGCCAGAGCCAGCTAGGTTGCTGAGGTCGGACGCCGACGCCCCCTACTGGGAGCGGCACAGTGAGGAATTGCAGCAGGAGATTGCTACCAGGAAACAACGGTGGCAGGAGCTGGCCGCTCCGAACAGAGCAGAGAAGGAGCAGGTGAGGAGCGCTGCTTCACGTGTTAAAGGACCACAGTGCCGCGGTCTGGTGGATCGCTTTTACCCCGAGCAGGGATGGGGTTTCATTCGTGAAGCAGACCTCACAGCGGGGGTATTTGTGTCCCGGTGGGACGTATCCCCATACCTTCCTTGGAAGCATCCTGGCCGCAACCTAGAGCCAGAAGAAATGGCTACTTACACTCGGCACTGTGGGGAGAGGGGCTGGTATGCCCTGGAAGTGACCAAACATGTCATGTTTGAAGAAGGGTACGTGTCCGCAGAGGTAGCATGCAGGTGAAAGGAGGCGTGGCTACGGGACCCGACCATATATTATTAGCAGAAAAATATGGTACCGTAAAAATGTTAGGTATCTGTGTTTTCCGCTTGTTATTTTCCACAGTTTATTTTCCATATAGAAAATGTTAGAAAATGAGAGAACCAATGAAACACTAATTGCATGGGAAAGTAACCTGATTTTCTCTGAATTTGCAACATTTGTACTATGGTACAGGACTTTTAGGTGTGTTTTTTATAGATACTTCTACATTTTACAGGTGATTAAAAATGGACCACGGTCACAGGACTGGCGTGACCAACACAAACTTGAGTCTTGTAAACCAGGAAAACAACTGCTGTAGGAAAGAGGGAAACAGGAGTGCAGCAAAGCCGAGACAGATGTTGGTGGTAGGGGACTCTATAATTAGGCAGACAGACAGGGTCATCTGTCGCCGAGACCGTGAATGCCGAACAGTGTGTTGTCTGCCGGGTGCTCGGGTTTGGCATATTGCGGATCGGATAGACAGATTGCTGGATGGGGCTGGGGACAACCCAGCGGTCATGGTGCACATTGGTACTAATGACAAAGTTAGAGGCAGGTGGAAGGTCCTTAACGATGATTACAGGGAACTAGGAGAGAAGCTGAAGTCCAGGACCTCCAAGGTGGTGTTTTCAGAAATACTACTGGTGCCACGAGCGTCACTAGAAAGACAGCGGGAGCTTAGGGAGATAAATACGTGACTTAGAAATTGGTGCAGGAAAGAAGGGTTTGGGTCCATGGAGAACTGTACTGACTTCTCAGTCGGCTACAGGCTCTACAGTAGGGATGGGCTGCACCTCAATGGAGAAGGTGCAGCTGTTCTGGGGGAGAAAATAGTCAAACGGATGGAGGAGCTTTTAAACTAGGATCTGGGGGGGGTAGTGGAGCAAAAAAGGGGATAGATAGAGCAGATAGAGACAGTGAGACAGTAGGGGTCAATGAAGGATTAGGGGGGGATGGGACATGCAAGGAACATAGGGAGGCTAGGAGGAATAAAGGTGTTAATATGATTAAATGTCTAATGGCAAATGCAAGAAGTTTTGCAAACAAAATGAATGAATTGGAGACTCTTATGTCAACCATGGATTATGATGTGGTGGGCATTATGGAAACCTGGCTGGATGAAAGCCATGACTGGGTGACAAACATACAGGGTTATAGTACATTTAGAAGGGACAGGAAAGACAAAAAAGGTGGTGTGGTGTGTATATTTAACAAATATAACCTAAAACCTGTGTTGAATGATGACATTGGGGGAAACTGCAACAATGTAGAGTCAGTATGGGTAAATGTACATGGAGAGGGGAATAATGGAAAAATGCTAATTGGAGTTTGCTATAAGCCTCCTAACATACCTGAACAAATAGAGGGTGAAATGCTGGAACAAATTGAAAAGGCAGCTAATAATAATAATCGGGTTCTTATTATCGGAGATTTCAACTATCCAGACATACAGTGGGACATAGAATCTTCTGGTTGTGCTAAAAGCTGTAAATTCTTATCTACATTCAAGACCATTTCCTCTTTCAGATGGTAGATTAACCGACGAGGGGAGATAATTTGCTAGATTTGGTCCTGTCAAATAGACCGGATACAATTTCAAATCTACAGGTCCGGGAGCACTTGGGCATCAGCGATCATAATATGCTAAGCTTCAAAGTAATATTCAATAGAACATTTCAAAGGGGAAATGCTAAAACCTGGAATTTTAGGAATGCTGATTTCAACAAATTAAGGGAAGAGCATAAATGTGTAGATTGGGACAAAGTCATGGTAACTGGGGATACTGAACATATATGGGGAAAGTTTAAGGATATACTGCTAGAGTCCTGTAAAAAACGTATAGCCTCTGGTAATAAAATGTCCCGGAATAAAAAGAAACCACTATGGATAAATAAGACTGTACAAAGTATAATAAAACAAAATTGCCACATTGGGGTTTTTTTTGCCTTCCTCTGGATCAACATGTTAGGCTACGGGTTGAACTAGATGGACTTAGAGTCTCCCTTCAACCTTAAAAACTATGATACTATGATACTATGAAAAACAGAGGGTGTTTAAAATCTTGAAGGCTGAGAATACAGAAATAGCATTTCAGGAGTATAAAGATATGAATAGGAAATGCAAAAAAGAAATCAAACAAGCAAAACTAGCTACTGAAACAAAAATCGCCAATGACATTAAAATAAATCCCAAAATCTTTTATAAATACATTAATGCCAAAAGGAAAACAAAGGATAGTATTGGCCCCTTAAAATATAATAACAAGTTAGTTATAGAGGACAAACAAAAGACTGAGATATTAAATAGGCATTTCTCATCTGTGTTCACAAGGAACTGACTTTACCAGGGATCATTCAACAAGTGAAAAATCAAAGTTCACCACCCGATATAATTAATTTAACACAGGAAGAAGTACGCCTACGTCTGAGTAAATTAAACATTGACAAATCCCCAGGGCCAGATGGCATTCATCCACGAATATTGAGGGAATTAAGCTCCGTAATTGACAGACCGCTGTATCTCATCTTTTTAGACTCGCTTGTCACAGGGTTGGTGCCTCAGGATTGGAGGATTGCTGATGTGGTACCGATATTTAAGAAAGTTAAGAGGATAGATCCAGGCAACTACCGTCCAGTAAGCCTGACATCAGTAGTATGCAAAGTTTTTGAGGGCATTTTAAGGGATGACATGCAAAAATATGTTGCAGAAAATAATATAAGAACTGACAGACAGCATGGATTCATGAAAGATAAGTCGTGTCTAACCAACCTGTTGGGGTTCTATGAGGGGGTAAGTGCAAACCTGGATATTGGTAATGCAGCTGATGTGATTTATTATGACTTTGCAAAGACATTCGATACTGTACCACATAATACCCTTATACTAAAGCTCCAGAAGCAAGGACTAGGGGAAACTATATGCAACTGGGTAAGGAATTGGCTAAAAGATAGGAAACAAAGAGTAGTCATCAATGGTACATTCTCTAAATAGGCTATAGTCAGCAGTGGGGTGCCACAGGGATCTGTGCTAGGACCAATTCTTTTTAATCTCTTTATTAATGACCTTGTGGATGGGATTGATAGTAAATTGTCAGTCTTTGCTGATGACACCAAACTATGTAAGATATTAAAAACTGACCTTGATAGTACAATATTACAAAAAGATCTGGATAAGATGTCAGAATGGGCAGATACTTGGCAAATAAGATTTAATGTTGATAATTGTAAAGTAATGCACCTAGGACGGAGTAATCCTATAACTGCGTATACATTAAATGGAAGTAAGCTCGGGACTACAGAACAGGAGACGGACTTGGGTATTCTCATTACAAATAAGCTGAGCAGCAGCACTCAATGTCAAGCAGCAGCTGCAAAAGCAAACAAGATTATAGGGTGTATAAAAAGAGAGATTAGATCCCGTGATCCCAACATATTGTTACCCCTCTATCAATCACTTGTAAGGCCACATCTGGAATACGGGATCCAGTTTTGGGCTCCACATTTTAAAAAGGACATTCAGAAGTTAGAGTCAGTTCAAAGGCAGGCAACTACAAGGAATGGAAGGCCTCCCATATGATGACAGGTTCAAAAAGTTAGATATGTTTAGCTTAGAAAAAAGACATCTCAGAGGAGCGCTCATTTATATGTATAAATACATGTGTGGTCAATATAAAGGACTGGCACATGACATATTTCTTCTAAAGACAATACTAAGGACCAGGGGGCACTCACTGTGAGTGGAAGAAAAGCGATTCTGACAGCTAAATAGGAAAGGGTTCTTTACAGTTAGAGCAGTCAGACTGTGGAATGCCCTACCACAAGAGGTAGTAATGGCAGATACTATAACAGCTTTTAAAAAAAGGCTGGATGATTTCCTCTGTACACAAAACATTGTTGGTTGTAAATGACTTAGTGACCAAATGTAGAACTGGTGGAGGAAGGTTGAACTAGATGGACCTAGGTCCTTTTTCAACCTTAGTAACTATGTAACTATGTAAAAAGACTGCACCCGTTGTGCCATCAGAGTCGTCTGGCACACCCCGGGACCTTAACCCGGCCCAAGGACCTATCTAGGTTTCCAGATGAACTAGGTTGTTTGGGTGGGGGGGGTTTGGGATCCAGGACGTTGGGACTCGACTGTCGCAGGGAGGGACCGCATCGTGGAAGGATGGCTCCCCACTGCCATCAAAACCGGTGGCGTTCCTGTGGCAGACGAACTCTAGTTTAAAAAATGTTTGAAATGGTTTAAGAATGCACCTCCCCTGTGTGGGATGAACCAGTTTAAAAAATAAAAATGTTGTTAACCCTTTTTCCTCCTTTAAAAAAAAAAAATGCTTGGTGCTCTGTAGCTCGCAAACGAGCCACGTTTAACCAAGGGGGAATGTGACGCCCTGGCCTATCAGGTCGTCACAAGGGTGCCATGCAATCTGCCCTTCTGCATTGTACCCGCTCCTCCTTGGTTACGAGTTCTGTCACTTTGGTGTTGCTACCAACAGGTGTACACAAATCCTGAGGAACACTCTGCACTACACCCACCAAACACTCATTGGGCAGCCTGAGGGGAATAGGGCTACCCAGATGGAGGGCTGGTAGAAAGAAGGCAGAAGTGTCAGTGCAGTTGTAGAGTCATAGAGTTGGAGAGTTGGAGAGTGGAGGTGGAAGAAGAGACAGTGGTGAAAGTGCAGGTCACACTGTGGAGCTGGGCTCCTGTACCCGGTCAGTGGGAGCTGGAGCACCGGTCAGGGGGTAGTGGCAGGGAGCATGGTGCTGCTACAGACAGCAGACCGGCTGCCTTGTGCTACAACCGGGCATGGACCAGGGCTCGATGGGGTACGCGGACCCTAGGCTGGGAAGTAGCTTCACGCAGCCCAGTAGTTCACCCAACGGAACGGAATCTTCAGGAACCGTTCCCCACCCACTCCAGAATCGGGGTGCTAGCGCAATGAGGAGGATAGGACTTTTCACAACCATCTGGAAAGTCCCAAGCGTGAACTCTAAGAGCAAGCTCACCCTGCTGGCAACGCAGGTGAGTGGGACCCAAAATGCTTCAAGTGTAAGGGATCCAAACGTAGGACACACAGCTCCAAGGGACAAGGCTTCAGGTCAACAGGCAACACCAAGAGGACACGGACCCAGCCTGCCCGCCCAAGGACCACAGAGTGCTCAAGAGTTTGGTTTACCTGGTGTCGGCGTTAGTGACATTGGACTGTGTGAGTACACGTATCCACCCTTGCACCCAACGGGTTCCCCACGCCATCCATCCCCGGACACCATTCCCCTGCCCACGGAGGGGTTAACAACTTAAGCTGCCGCACACCAGCGTACCCAGGCTCCTCAAAACCGGCAGCGGTGGTCCCTCACGTTACCACACACCGTGGGTGGCGTCGCGAACATTATCCCAAAACCACAAACAACCCCCCTTTATTTCCGAGGGTGCCACGCGACGCTGCCTCAGATCTGGAGATTCCTCGAGCAACTGCGGATCCAGGTCCGAGCATCCCGTCGGCTGTCGCCCCCACATAACCGTCACTTTTATTTTTATTTCATAAATCAACAGTACACATGATAATAAGCAACTTTGTAATATATTTTATCAGACAAATCTGTTTCTTTCTGTGCCAGAATTGATCAGCCATTATCACAATACTCAGTTCTGAGGTGAAATCTGTTTTCAGTGAGGACTTTCCCATTACTGAGATAGGAGATGGCAATTGTTACTAATGAGATTCTATGTAGATAGAGGAGGGAGTAGCAAGAGACAGGGGAGGAGCTAGAAGCAAAGGGTGGAGCTAGAGGAGAGCTCCGCCCCTCCTTTCTCTTCTGTCTACATAGAATCTCATCAGTAACAGCTGCCATCTCTTCTCAGTAATGGGAAAGGCTTCCCTAAATACAGATTTTATCACAGAATTGAACATTTTCTTAATGACTGATCCATTTTACAAAGTGGCTTATTTTCATGTGTACTATTGATTTAAGAAATAAAATTTTAAACGACGGTTATGTTTTAAAGTAAAACATGTACATTAATCACTAATTTAAAATTAGCAACCATATGATTTAAAATGCAAATGTGCCTAGTAGCTCCATATTTTTAGGATAATGTCTGCCTAGAATAGCTGCTGTTGTCCTAAAAGCATTATGCTCTTGATATAATTGGAAGCAGTCGTTCATTTATGTGATCACATGGTTCACTGATTACTGTCATTTCTAATGCTACTTTAAATAGAAGATGATATTTCTCATATTATTTGCTATTTCAATTTCATTTGTGATATTTAGCTTTAAAATAATCTTAGAAAGATTTGAATTGTATGTAGGTTTGAAGATTTTACCAGGAAAATTAGGATACAATTTGCTATATCTTAGGACATACCGTACTATCATACTGTATATCACAATGTCATGGTTTTATAAGGGAACCAAATTGCAACCAAATCTGAAATTTAAAGGGTTCTTTTTCACAAAAATATAAATTCCTGGGTTTCCTCCTTCTTAATGCTTTGCCAGGCCTTTACAGCCACAGCCTTCAGGTCTTGCTTGTTTGTGGGTCTTTCCGTCTTAAGTCTGGATTTGAGCAAGTGAAATGCATGCTCAATTGGGTTAAGATCTGGTGATTGACTTGGCCATTGCAGAATGTTCCACTTTTTTGCACTCATGAACTCCTGGGTAGCTTTGGCTGTATGCTTGGGGTCATTGTCCATCTGTACTATGAAGCGCCGTCCGATCAACTATGCGGCATTTGGCTGAATCTGGGCTGAAAGTATATCCCGGTACACTTCAGAATTCATCCGGCTACTCTTGTCTGCTGTTATGTCATCAATAAACACAAGTGACCCAGTGCCATTGAAAGCCATGCATGCCCATGCCATCACGTTGCCTCCACCATGTTTTACAGAGGATGTGGTGTGCCTTGGATCATGTGCCGTTCCCTTTCTTCTCCAAACTTTTTTCTTCCCATCATTCTGGTACAGGTTGATCTTTGTCTCATCTGTCCATAGAATACTTTTCCAGAACTGAGCTGGCTTCATGAGGTGTTTTTCAGCAAATTTAACTCTGGCCTGTCTATTTTTGGAATTGATGAATGGTTTGCATCTAGATGTGAACCCTTTGTATTTACTTTCATGGAGTCTTCTCTTTACTGTTGACTTAGGGACAGATACACCTACTTCACTAAGAGTGTTCTGGACTTCAGTTGATGTTGTGAACGGGTTCTTCTTCACCAAAGAAAGTATGCGGCGATCATCCACCACTGTTATCATCCGTGGACGCCCAGGCCTTTTTGAGTTCCCAAGCTCACCAGTCAATTCCTTTTTTCTCAGAATGTACCCAAGCGTTGATTTTGCTACTCCAAGCATGTCTGCTATCTCTCTGATGGATTTTTTCTTTTTTTTCAGCCTCAGGATGTTCTGCTTCACCTCAATTGAGAGTTCCTTAGACCGTATGTTGTCTGGTCACAGCAACAGCTTCCAAATGCAAAACCACACACCTGTAATCAATCCCAGACCTTTTAACTACTTCATTGATTACAGGTTAACGAGGGAGACGCCTTCAGAATTACTTGCAGCCCTTAGAGTCCCTTGTCCAATTACTTTTGGTCCCTTGAAAAAGAGGAGGCTTTGCATTACAGAGCTATGATTCCTAAACCCTTTCTCCGATTTGGATGTGAAAACTCTCATATTGCAGCTGGGAGTGTGCACTTTCAGCCCATATTATATATATAATTGTATTTCTGAACATGTTTTTGTAAACAGCTAAAATAACAAAACTTGTGTCACTGTCCAAATATTTCTGGACCTAACTGTACATAGCTTTAGTTGTCATATTGGATGTATAGTTTTTGAAATACAGACAAGTAAAGTTACAGAAATGCACAGCTTTTTGATTGGCAGCAGCCGCCGAATAGCTAATATGCAGGTCGGGTTTTGCTATCTATTCCCGCCCCTGTCTGGGTTTTGCTATTTCCACCTCTGTCTGTTGCCTGGCCTTGGTAGATGTTGGACTGTATAAACTGCATTTCTAACACGCCCCTATCACTTGACAGAAATTACTCATACCAGTTGGGAGCCAATACAGTCTAGCATCTATAGAAGCCAGGCAGCAGACAGGGACAGGAATAGATAAAATGCCACCCACCTATTAGCTATTTGTCAGCTGCTGCCAAACAAAAGCTGTACATTTCTGTAACTTTACTTGCCTGTATTTCAAAAACTATACATCCAATCTGACAACTAAAGATTACAGATGAGCCATCCCCCTAGTGTTTGAGTTCGGTTCAGTTTGTCCAACGGCGGTTGTGTTCATCGAACGTTCGACAAACACCTTCGAACCCCATTGAAAACAATGGCAGGCAAACACAAACACATACAAACACATAGAAAACACCTTCTAATGTGTCTAAAAGGTGACAAACAACTCACAAGACACCAAAAACACATGGAAAAGTGACAAGTACAAATACTCATGCTGAAACAAAAGAGCAGGAAGAGTAAAAGGAGGAGGAGACACAAATGTAGTAGTATCTCCAAATGAACATTGATGCCATGACTGTGCAACTGGAGCCTTGCTCATTTTGGGCTTCCAATCTGGAAAAATGGCCTGAGCTTTCCACTTACGCCTTGGAGATCTTGTCGTGCCCCGCAGCCAGCATTCTCTCGGAACATGTCTTCAGTGCTGCTGGGTGTGTGCTGACAGATAAGCGCACGCGTCTGTCCAGTGACAATGTGGACAGACTAACGTTCATCAAGATAAACAAATCATGGATCCGTAAGGACTTTTCTACCCCTGTGTCATCCTGGGGAGAGTAAAGGCTTGTGGCTTTTTGATTGTGCTTCATGCAAATCAACATTTTAAGTTTGCAACTGTGGGACAATTGATACCACTTAAGTGGTATCTGTGGCCAAATTTTTGGAAAACATGATGACTCTTGTTGGAGTCCCCTTGCTTTGTTTTACATGATTTTAGAAGAGCATGACATGCCTAAGAGGTTGACTTTCAGCATCTACAAGCTGTTGTCTACAGAAATGCTGCCTTCCCGCCCGGTGGACACAGAGGATTTTTGAGACCTTATGTCCATCGTAGTGCCCCAAGAGCAGATGCCAAGTCGCCACTACTTCTCCAAGAAAGGTGTGCCTGCGCTACACCAGCATGTCACACACAACATCACCAATTCTTTGAGAAACTCTGTGTGTGACAGGGTGCATTTCACCACAGATACTTGGATCAGTAAGCATGGACAGGGGCATTACATGTCCCTGACTGGGCACTGGGTAACTATAGTGAGAGAAGGAGAAGGGTCTGCTGTACAAATCTTGCTGTCATCACGAGTTGTGCGTCAATCCTCTGTATGTGTGCACCTAGGGGGCTAATACCGCAGAAGAACGCGTCCTTGTGAAGGCTCGCTAGCTGCGGTGTAGCTTTATCTTCTGGTGTAGCGCTAGAGCGCGTCAGCTGTTGAATTAATGCCTTAATGGTTGACGCTAGCTCGTTCCCCACTGCGTTATGCCCGATATTATGTACAGTGTCGTGTGCATTGGCCTCGGAGAACTCACCGATGTGTGATGCAGGAAGAGCGACTCCATGTGATGGAGGGACTCCGACTCCCACTCGATTGACGGACGGAGGAGCGACTCCATGTGATGGAGGGACTCCGACTCCCGCTTGATTGACGGACAGAGGAGCGACTCCGGGTGCTGGAGGGACTCCGGCTCCCGCTGGGATGATGGCTGGAGGAGCGACTCCGGGTGGTGGAGGGACTCCGGCTCCCGCTGGGATGATGGCTGGAGGAGCGACTCCGGGTGGTGGAGGGACTCCTGCTTGGATGATGGTCTGGTAAATTTCGCCGGGCGCCCTGGGAGATGACCGGTCTCCCTGGCTGACAGCCATGGATGTGGCTCGTGACCGCTGGCGTCGGTCGAGAGGCCGGGCTAGTCTGTTGGGGCTCTCGGATTTGTCGGACCATTGTGATGATGATGATGGGGAACGCCATCTCGAGGACTGCGATCTGTGCCGGCTCCTATGGGAGCTGCGTCTCCGGTGGTAACGTGGGGATCGCCTTTTAGAGGGATATGGGGAATGGCGTCGGGACTCGTCGGAGGAGGTTGGGGAGGACCTGCCGCGCCTATGCCTACGCCTGCTATGGCTATGGGTGCGCTGGGGGGCGACCGAGGGGACATTATAACGTGTACTAATCGTTTCGCAGGGCGGGTTATGTGCAGTAACTAAGTGGTTTCCGCTGGTTAATATTGGGGTGTGCACTGAATGTGGAGAGTTAGTGGGGATTACGTGGTTACTTAAAAGTTGATTGTTTTTTGTATTTTCCATGTCATCATCCATGGCCTGCTGCAGCTGCTGTGCAGGGGCTAATCAATCATATGCTAATCATCTTGTGTGTAGGCTCTGCCACTGAGCATATGTGCTGCCGAAGCTAGCTTCTAGGGGGGCAGCCAGAGGGAAAGAGGAAATCACTGACCCCGGGCACTGAATTTAACCCCTGTAGGTGTGGCTGGACCCCCCTTTCCCTTGTGATCCTGTTGGTCAGCTGGGCATCCCAATTAGTGGCTCACCTAGGGAATGGTGGAAAGAGGGGATATGGGCACGACCCTTGCTTCCTTTAGGATTGGTCAGGGGGGGGGGCTCCACAGTCAGAGGCACGTTCCTTAAGCAGTATCGTGCCTGCCAGACTGTGGAGACCCGTATGTCTGAAGCGGTGCCCTCCCCTCTTCCCCCCAGTCCCCAAATGAAAACACAGACAGGCCTAGATGGGGTGAAACAGGTCGGTCACAGTTTATTAAGTTCATAGGTAGAAAAGGGGCCTTCCATGTCATTACGAGCTCGTCGCCGCAACCTTGTCTGCGACCGACCGGCGTGCAGCCAACGAGCGGTTCCGACCTTGGCCCCCTCTCCGCCTTTTTCCGCCACGGAGGATCATGTGTACCGCCTACACAGGACTCCGACCCCACCCATCGCCTTCAGGGCCTGATCCACTCCGTCCTGTATCCCGGACAACAAAATGTCTTGACCAATGTCCGTAAGGTGCACTCCGTCTGCTCTCAACAGTGCAGAGTTATCGCCTTCCAACTGGTGGTGACGCACCACGATACCACATCTTTCTCTCATGAATTTTGCCATTCTCGCATTGATCTTTCTCCTTGACCGCTCTATGCCATTTGCATTCTTTGCTCCGTGCCATACCGCTCGTGGTACTATCTCTGACCACACCCATACTGTATCCGGGAAGAGGTAGGCCAAACGTTCGATGTCCGTCTTCATCACTGTTAGTAGTTCGACCGTACTGCGTTTCACCAAATCATTGCCACCAGCATGAATCACCATTACCAACGGCCCCGTGGCCGACCTGGAGATGTCCACCATCTCCGGGAAAACTTGTTGCCATCTTAGCCCTCTGATGCCTCTCCAATTGACCTCAACGTTTCTGAAGCCAAGGTTCTTTCCTCCTGGTCGAATCATGGCTCTTTTTTCTGCCCAGTAAATATAAGAGTGACCAACTACCCAGACTGCCGGTCTGCAGTCGCCTGTAATAGATAAACGTGTTATTTCAGCAAATCCGGTCTTATATATCTGGCAAAGCAAGCGGACTTCCATCGACCCATTCTCTGCACTTCAGCCTCCGTTACTCCTGCCCTCGCTGCCTCAGTGGCTGCCCCGATTCGGAAGGAATGGGTCCCGTATTCCTTCGGATTCTCCCCAGCTTTCGCTAAGCACTGCTTAAACATTGCTTGGAATTGATACTTGGTAAGCGGGGACCCGTCCGTATGGGAAAGAAAAAATCTGCTTGCGTGTCTGATCAGCGCGTATTGTTTGACTATTTTTAGTGGGCACACTGGGCCGTCTGCTGAGTTAACCAGGACCCACGTGCCCCTCCCGGTGGGGTCGCATTTGGATTTACGCACGCGAATGCGCAGAGCGTTGCTGCATATGACTAAATCCTCGTTGAGTAACCCGCCTTCAGATGCTGTTTTTGAGCGTGGTAACAATTCACCGATGCGCAGCGCACCGAAAAAAACGATAGCGAAGGCTGCTGATATGAGGGATGCCTCGTATGGAGACTTGCATATTGAGGGGGATATTGCAATAATGTCGTGTAGTAATTTCAGTGACATGGGGCGACAACATTCCTGACTAGGTTGAAGCCTTTTCCAGCCTTTAATGGCTTGCTTAATGACAAAGAACTTCGTCACGTCCACCCACCCTGCTAATTGAAAAAAGAAGGCTATCCCCGATAAATGCCGTTGTGCCGATGTGCCCGACGCCCCTTGTTCTTTGAGTCGAAGCAAAAATTCCGTCGTCACTTCGCTTCTTGCGCGGTCGCAGTTATGAACGGGCCTACCCTGGATTAGTGAACACCACTCCTCCCAAGCCTTACCATAGACCTGCCAGGTAGCCGGTGTAACGGAGGCACGGATTAGAGGCATTAGTGATTGGCTACAGTGTCCCATAGCGATGGAGGACACGGGATACCCTCTGGATGCGCCATTGGGAGATGGTCTGTGAAGGCCTGCCAATCGGAACATAAAAGAGAGTTAACAAGGTTATCGTCTATGTCCGCCGTTATATGAGCTCGGCACCAGATGTTGTGTCTCAGGCATAGAAGGGCGAGCCTGCGTAGCAGAGCCAGTAAGGGCAGCGACGCAGACGACATGTGATTTAAGCTCTTCGCCGTTATCGGATTTTTTGTTGGAAATCGAATGTTTGAGTTTTCCAGCTGGTGACCCCATAACTCCGCGGACAATACTATTGTGAATATTTCTAGCAGGGCTGGATCACTCCCCCAGCTTGATGTGGCCCACAGATCCGGCCAGCTGCCGGTACACCACTGGTTCTTGTAGATTGCTGCAAAGCTCTTTTTATTACATCCTCCTACAGTGAGCCCTAGGTCTGTGCTTGACGTCTCTTTAGCCATGACGCAGGTATGGCCATTGAAGGATTGAAGGAAAGTCTTCCAGACTAGTAAGTCTGCCTTCAGGGAGCGAGTGAGCCTGATTCTATGGCCTGGTTGGGAGATGCCCTTTGTTGCTAGTGATAATCTCCGAGAGAAGGCCCTGCCGACCGGCATTACGCGGCTGGCGAATGTCAGCAGACCCAGCAAGGACTGCATCTGTTGGAGGGTAACCTTTTTCGCCTCGCAGAAACCCTCCAGCATATGCAGTGTTTTCTGAATTTTCTCTGCTGGCAGGCGAAAAACCATTGCGTTAGTGTCTATCTCGATGCCGAGGAAAGGCAAGACGTTACAGGGGCCGACTGTTTTTTCGGGTGATAGTGGGACACCGAAGCGCTGAGCTATAAATTTAAATTTTGTGAGGAGGAGGGAGCAGAGTTTAGAGTTTACGGGGCCGACGAATAAAAAGTCGTCGAGGTAATGGATCAGGGAATTGCTGCCTGTTTCGTAACGGACTACCCAGTCCAGGAACGAACTGAACAGCTCAAAGTAGTGACATGAGATGGAACATCCCATTGGCAGACACATATCGTAATAATAGTGTTCGTTCACCTTGCAGCCTAGCAGGTGGAAGCAGTCGGGATGCACGGGTAATAGGCGGAACGCCGCCTCTATGTCAGATTTAGCTAGCAGGGCACCGGGCCCCGCTGCGCGGACTAATTCTACTGCTTTGTCAAAGGACGCGTATGTTACCGATGCTTCCTCTGGGGGGATTCCGTCGTTAACCGATGCGCCTTTTGGGTGGGACAGATGATGGATTAGACGATACTTCCCGGGTTCCTTTTTTGGGATAATGCCTAGCGGGGATATCCTGATATTTTGGAAAGGGATTGATTCAAAGGGGCCCGCCATTCGGCCTAGGTTTACTTCATTTTGAATTTTTTGTTTCAAGATGTCGGGGAATTCGCGAGCGGATTTTAGGTTATGCGCCAGGGTTGGTGTTCTATTAGGTTTGAAGGGGATAATAAAACCGTGTGTAAAGCCGGAGTGCAATTGCCTTGCAGCTTCTTTATTAGGGTAGAGGTTTAACCAGGGGGCCATTGCGGTTACGCTCACCGGGGTTCTGCCTTGTAGGCACCCTGATTGCTGGACGGGTACACCTTGCTGCTGGGTGTCCTCCTCCACAAGCAGAGCAGTCGTGTCTGTATCTGCACGACGTGAGGAAACGGCAATTTCCCTCATTAAATAGCCAGCAGGGCCCGTTTTTCGCACGACCACTGAGTGTTGGGCTGCGGGGTAGCTAGTGGTCGTAGATGAAAAGGGGGGCTGCTTCTGTGACAGCATCAGTCGTAACCATATGTCTGTCGCTTTAACTCCCCAGCCTAGGCTGGGTTGCAGGGCCAGCCGCCTGCGGAACTCCTCGTCATACCGCCGCCAGGCTGACCCGCCATGGGCCTTGTATGAGTTATATATCAGATCCTGATATATATAGAGCTCGGAGCAGCGTTCCGGATGCTTCTGGCCCATAATACAGCCTAAAACTGCGAAAGCCTGTAGCCAATTATTCATCGTCTGCGCTATTTTCGGTCTATTTCTGTCGTATGAACGGTCGTTTGTCCTCCTTTCTTTATCTATCGTCAGTTGGTCGGGGGATAATAAGGACCATATGTCAATATAGTCATTGTTCCAGATTTTGTCTCTTGTCTCCTGATCTATGTGTGCACCTAGGGGGCTAATATCGCAGAAGAACGCGTCCTTGTGAAGGCTCGCTAGCTGCGGTGTAGCTTTATCTTCTGGTGTAGCGCTAGAGCGCGTCAGCTGTTGAATTAATGCCTTAATGGTTGACGCTAGCTCGTTCCCCACTGCGTTATGCCCGATATTATGTACAGTGTCGTGTGCATTGGCCTCGGAGAACTCACCGATGTGTGATGCAGGAAGAGCGACTCCATGTGATGGAGGGACTCCGACTCCCACTCGATTGACGGACGGAGGAGCGACTCCATGTGATGGAGGGACTCCGACTCCCGCTTGATTGACGGACAGAGGAGCGACTCCGGGTGCTGGAGGGACTCCGGCTCCCGCTGGGATGATGGCTGGAGGAGCGACTCCGGGTGGTGGAGGGACTCCGGCTCCCGCTGGGATGATGGCTGGAGGAGCGACTCCGGGTGGTGGAGGGACTCCTGCTTGGATGATGGTCTGGTAAATTTCGCCGGGCGCCCTGGGAGATGACCGGTCTCCCTGGCTGACAGCCATGGATGTGGCTCGTGACCGCTGGCGTCGGTCGAGAGGCCGGGCTAGTCTGTTGGGGCTCTCGGATTTGTCGGACCATTGTGATGATGATGATGGGGAACGCCATCTCGAGGACTGCGATCTGTGCCGGCTCCTATGGGAGCTGCGTCTCCGGTGGTAACGTGGGGATCGCCTTTTAGAGGGATATGGGGAATGGCGTCGGGACTCATCGGAGGAGGTTGGGGAGGACCTGCCGCGCCTATGCCTACGCCTGCTGTGGCTATGGGTGCGCTGGGGGGCGACCGAGGGGACATTATAACGTGTACTAATCGTTTCGCAGGGCGGGTTATGTGCAGTAACTAAGTGGTTTCCGCTGGTTAATATTGGGGTGTGCACTGAATGTGGAGAGTTAGTGGGGATTACGTGGTTACTTAAAAGTTGATTGTTTTTTGTATTTTCCATGTCATCATCCATGGCCTGCTGCAGCTGCTGTGCAGGGGCTAATCAATCATATGCTAATCATCTTGTGTGTAGGCTCTGCCACTGAGCATATGTGCTGCCGAAGCTAGCTTCTAGGGGGGCAGCCAGAGGGAAAGAGGAAATCACTGACCCCGGGCACTGAATTTAACCCCTGTAGGTGTGGCTGGACCCCCCTTTCCCTTGTGATCCTGTTGGTCAGCTGGGCATCCCAATTAGTGGCTCACCTAGGGAATGGTGGAAAGAGGGGATATGGGCACGACCCTTGCTTCCTTTAGGATTGGTCAGGGGGGGGGGCTCCACAGTCAGAGGCACGTTCCTTAAGCAGTATCGTGCCTGCCAGACTGTGGAGACCCGTATGTCTGAAGCGGTGCCCTCCCCTCTTCCCCCCAGTCCCCAAATGAAAACACAGACAGGCCTAGATGGGGTGAAACAGGTCGGTCACAGTTTATTAAGTTCATAGGTAGAAAAGGGGCCTTCCATGTCATTACGAGCTCGTCGCCGCAACCTTGTCTGCGACCAACCGGCGTGCAGCCAACGAGCGGTTCCGACCTTGGCCCCCTCTCCGCCTTTATCCGCTGTGACGTAATTTCAAATACAAGGGTTGCATCTTATATTCAGTTAACACACAATTATTCTGGTAAGAAAACAATAACTAATAAGAGGGTGCTGAGCATATAAGGGAGGGAGGGTGGGACAAAAGCTTCTAGGGGGGCAGCCAGAGGGAAAGAGGAAATCACTGACCCCGGGCACTGAATTTAACCCCTGTAGGTGTGGCTGGACCCCCCTTTCCCTTGTGATCCTGTTGGTCAGCTGGGCATCCCAATTAGTGGCTCACCTAGGGAATGGTGGAAAGAGGGGATATGGGCACGACCCTTGCTTCCTTTAGGATTGGTCAGGGGGGGGGGCTCCACAGTCAGAGGCACGTTCCTTAAGCAGTATCGTGCCTGCCAGACTGTGGAGACCCGTATGTCTGAAGCGGTGCCCTCCCCTCTTCCCCCCAGTCCCCAAATGAAAACACAGACAGGCCTAGATGGGGTGAAACAGGTCGGTCACAGTTTATTAAGTTCATAGGTAGAAAAGGGGCCTTCCATGTCATTACGAGCTCGTCGCCGCAACCTTGTCTGCGACCGACCGGCGTGCAGCCAACGAGCGGTTCCGACCTTGGCCCCCTCTCCGCCTTTTTCCGCCACGGAGGATCATGTGTACCGCCTACACAGGACTCCGACCCCACCCATCGCCTTCAGGGCCTGATCCACTCCGTCCTGTATCCCGGACAACAAAATGTCTTGACCAATGTCCGTAAGGTGCACTCCGTCTGCTCTCAACAGTGCAGAGTTATCGCCTTCCAACTGGTGGTGACGCACCACGATACCACATCTTTCTCTCATGAATTTTGCCATTCTCGCATTGATCTTTCTCCTTGACCGCTCTATGCCATTTGCATTCTTTGCTCCGTGCCATACCGCTCGTGGTACTATCTCTGACCACACCCATACTGTATCCGGGAAGAGGTAGGCCAAACGTTCGATGTCCGTCTTCATCACTGTTAGTAGTTCGACCGTACTGCGTTTCACCAAATCATTGCCACCAGCATGAATCACCATTACCAACGGCCCCGTGGCCGACCTGGAGATGTCCACCATCTCCGGGAAAACTTGTTGCCATCTTAGCCCTCTGATGCCTCTCCAATTGACCTCAACGTTTCTGAAGCCAAGGTTCTTTCCTCCTGGTCGAATCATGGCTCTTTTTTCTGCCCAGTAAATATAAGAGTGACCAACTACCCAGACTGCCGGTCTGCAGTCGCCTGTAATAGATAAACGTGTTATTTCAGCAAATCCGGTCTTATATATCTGGCAAAGCAAGCGGACTTCCATCGACCCATTCTCTGCACTTCAGCCTCCGTTACTCCTGCCCTCGCTGCCTCAGTGGCTGCCCCGATTCGGAAGGAATGGGTCCCGTATTCCTTCGGATTCTCCCCAGCTTTCGCTAAGCACTGCTTAAACATTGCTTGGAATTGATACTTGGTAAGCGGGGACCCGTCCGTATGGGAAAGAAAAAATCTGCTTGCGTGTCTGATCAGCGCGTATTGTTTGACTATTTTTAGTGGGCACACTGGGCCGTCTGCTGAGTTAACCAGGACCCACGTGCCCCTCCCGGTGGGGTCGCATTTGGATTTACGCACGCGAATGCGCAGAGCGTTGCTGCATATGACTAAATCCTCATTGAGTAACCCGCCTTCAGATGCTGTTTTTGAGCGTGGTAACAACTCACCGATGCGCAGCGCGCCGAAAAAAACGATAGCGAAGGCTGCTGATATGAGGGACGCCTCGTATGGAGACTTGCATATTGAGGGGGATATTGCAATAATGTCGTGTAGTAATTTCAGTGACATGGGGCGACGACATTCCTGACTAGGTTGAAGCCTTTTCCAGCCTTTAATGGCTTGCTTAATGACAAAGAACTTCGTCACGTCCACCCACCCTGCTAATTGAAAAAAAAGGCTATCCCCGATAAATGCCGTTGTGCCGATGTGCCCGACGCCCCTTGTTCTTTGAGTCGAAGCAAAAATTCCGTCGTCACTTCGCTTCTTGCGCGGTCGCAGTTATGAACGGGCCTACCCTGGATTAGTGAACACCACTCCTCCCAAGCCTTACCATAGACCTGCCAGGTAGCCGGTGTAACGGAGGCACGGATTAGAGGCATTAGTGATTGGCTACAGTGTCCCATAGCGATGGAGGACACGGGATACCCTCTGGATGCGCCATTGGGAGATGGTCTGTGAAGGCCTGCCAATCGGAACATAAAAGAGAGTTAACAAGGTTATCGTCTATGTCCGCCGTTATATGAGCTCGGCACCAGATGTTGTGTCTCAGGCATAGAAGGGCGAGCCTGCGTAGCAGAGCCAGTAAGGGCAGCGACGCAGACGACATGTGATTTAAGCTCTTCGCCGTTATCGGATTTTTTGTTGGAAATCGAATGTTTGAGTTTTCCAGCTGGTGACCCCATAACTCCGCGGACAATACTATTGTGAATATTTCTAGCAGGGCTGGATCACTCCCCCAGCTTGATGTGGCCCACAGATCCGGCCAGCTGCCGGTACACCACTGGTTCTTGTAGATTGCTGCAAAGCTCTTTTTATTACATCCTCCTACAGTGAGCCCTAGGTCTGTGCTTGACGTCTCTTTAGCCATGACGCAGGTATGGCCATTGAAGGATTGAAGGAAAGTCTTCCAGACTAGTAAGTCTGCCTTCAGGGAGCGAGTGAGCCTGATTCTATGGCCTGGTTGGGAGATGCCCTTTGTTGCTAGTGATAATCTCCGAGAGAAGGCCCTGCCGACCGGCATTACGCGGCTGGCGAATGTCAGCAGACCCAGCAAGGACTGCATCTGTTGGAGGGTAACCTTTTTCGCCTCGCAGAAACCCTCCAGCATATGCAGTGTTTTCTGAATTTTCTCTGCTGGCAGGCGAAAAACCATTGCGTTAGTGTCTATCTCGATGCCGAGGAAAGGCAAGACGTTACAGGGGCCGACTGTTTTTTCGGGTGATAGTGGGACACCGAAGCGCTGAGCTATAAATTTAAATTTTGTGAGGAGGAGGGAGCAGAGTTTAGAGTTTACGGGGCCGACGAATAAAAGTCGTCGAGGTAATGGATCAGGGAATTGCTGCCTGTTTCGTAACGGACTACCCAGTCCAGGAACGAACTGAACAGCTCAAAGTAGTGACATGAGATGGAACATCCCATTGGCAGACACATATCGTAATAATAGTGTTCGTTCACCTTGCAGCCTAGCAGGTGGAAGCAGTCGGGATGCACGGGTAATAGGCGGAACGCCGCCTCTATGTCAGATTTAGCTAGCAGGGCACCGGGCCCCGCTGCGCGGACTAATTCTACTGCTTTGTCAAAGGACGCGTATGTTACCGATGCTTCCTCTGGGGGGATTCCGTCGTTAACCGATGCGCCTTTTGGGTGGGACAGATGATGGATTAGACGATACTTCCCGGGTTCCTTTTTTGGGATAATGCCTAGCGGGGATATCCTGATATTTTGGAAAGGGATTGATTCAAAGGGGCCCGCCATTCGGCCTAGGTTTACTTCATTTTGAATTTTTTGTTTCAAGATGTCGGGGAATTCGCGAGCGGATTTTAGGTTATGCGCCAGGGTTGGTGTTCTATTAGGTTTGAAGGGGATAATAAAACCGTGTGTAAAGCCGGAGTGCAATTGCCTTGCAGCTTCTTTATTAGGGTAGAGGTTTAACCAGGGGGCCATTGCGGTTACGCTCACCGGGGTTCTGCCTTGTAGGCACCCTGATTGCTGGACGGGTACACCTTGCTGCTGGGTGTCCTCCTCCACAAGCAGAGCAGTCGTGTCTGTATCTGCACGACGTGAGGAAACGGCAATTTCCCTCATTAAATAGCCAGCAGGGCCCGTTTTTTCGCACGACCACTGAGTGTTGGGCTGCGGGGTAGCTAGTGGTCGTAGATGAAAAGGGGGGCTGCTTCTGTGACAGCATCAGTCGTAACCATACGTCTGTCGCTTTAACTCCCCAGCCTAGGCTGGGTTGCAGGGCCAGCCGCCTGCGGAACTCCTCGTCATACCGCCGCCAGGCTGACCCGCCATGGGCCTTGTATGAGTTATATATCAGATCCTGATATATATAGAGCTCGGAGCAGCGTTCCGGATGCTTCTGGCCCATAATACAGCCTAAAACTGCGAAAGCCTGTAGCCAATTTGCGAAAGCCTGTAGCCAATTATTCATCGTCTGCGCTATTTTCGGTCTATTTCTGTCGTATGAACGGTCGTTTGTCCTCCTTTCTTTATCTATCGTCAGTTGGTCGGGGGATAATAAGGACCATATGTCAATATAGTCATTGTTCCAGATTTTGTCTCTTGTCTCCTGATCTATGTGTGCACCTAGGGGGCTAATACCGCAGAAGAACGCGTCCTTGTGAAGGCTCGCTAGCTGCGGTGTAGCTTTATCTTCTGGTGTAGCGCTAGAGCGCGTCAGCTGTTGAATTAATGCCTTAATGGTTGACGCTAGCTCGTTCCCCACTGCGTTATGCCCGATATTATGTACAGTGTCGTGTGCATTGGCCTCGGAGAACTCACCGATGTGTGATGCAGGAAGAGCGACTCCATGTGATGGAGGGACTCCGACTCCCACTCGATTGACGGACGGAGGAGCGACTCCATGTGATGGAGGGACTCCGACTCCCGCTTGATTGACGGACAGAGGAGCGACTCCGGGTGCTGGAGGGACTCCGGCTCCCGCTGGGATGATGGCTGGAGGAGCGACTCCGGGTGGTGGAGGGACTCCGGCTCCCGCTGGGATGATGGCTGGAGGAGCGACTCCGGGTGGTGGAGGGACTCCTGCTTGGATGATGGTCTGGTAAATTTTGCCGGGCGCCCTGGGAGATGACCGGTCTCCCTGGCTGACAGCCATGGATGTGGCTCGTGACCGCTGGCGTCGGTCGAGAGGCCGGGCTAGTCTGTTGGGGCTCTCGGATTTGTCGGACCATTGTGATGATGATGATGGGGAACGCCATCTCGAGGACTGCGATCTGTGCCGGCTCCTATGGGAGCTGCGTCTCCGGTGGTAACGTGGGGATCGCCTTTTAGAGGGATATGGGGAATGGCGTCGGGACTCGTCGGAGGAGGTTGGGGAGGACCTGCCGCGCCTATGCCTACGCCTGCTGTGGCTATGGGTGCGCTGGGGGGCGACCGAGGGGACATTATAACGTGTACTAATCGTTTCGCAGGGCGGGTTATGTGCAGTAACTAAGTGGTTTCCGCTGGTTAATATTGGGGTGTGCACTGAATGTGGAGAGTTAGTGGGGATTACGTGGTTACTTAAAAGTTGATTGTTTTTTGTATTTTCCATGTCATCATCCATGGCCTGCTGCAGCTGCTGTGCAGGGGCTAATCAATCATATGCTAATCATCTTGTGTGTAGGCTCTGCCACTGAGCATATGTGCTGCCGAAGCTAGCTTCTAGGGGGGCAGCCAGAGGGAAAGAGGAAATCACTGACCCCGGGCACTGAATTTAACCCCTGTAGGTGTGGCTGGACCCCCCTTTCCCTTGTGATCCTGTTGGTCAGCTGGGCATCCCAATTAGTGGCTCACCTAGGGAATGGTGGAAAGAGGGGATATGGGCACGACCCTTGCTTCCTTTAGGATTGGTCAGGGGGGGGGGCTCCACAGTCAGAGGCACGTTCCTTAAGCAGTATCGTGCCTGCCAGACTGTGGAGACCCGTATGTCTGAAGCGGTGCCCTCCCCTCTTCCCCCCAGTCCCCAAATGAAAACACAGACAGGCCTAGATGGGGTGAAACAGGTCGGTCACAGTTTATTAAGTTCATAGGTAGAAAAGGGGCCTTCCATGTCATTACGAGCTCGTCGCCGCAACCTTGTCTGCGACCGACCGGCGTGCAGCCAACGAGCGGTTCCGACCTTGGCCCCCTCTCCGCCTTTTTCCGCCACGGAGGATCATGTGTACCGCCTACACAGGACTCCGACCCCACCCATCGCCTTCAGGGCCTGATCCACTCCGTCCGGGGGGCAGCCAGAGGGAAAGAGGAAATCACTGACCCCGGGCACTGAATTTAACCCCTGTAGGTGTGGCTGGACCCCCCTTTCCCTTGTGATCCTGTTGGTCAGCTGGGCATCCCAATTAGTGGCTCACCTAGGGAATGGTGGAAAGAGGGGATATGGGCACGACCCTTGCTTCCTTTAGGATTGGTCAGGGGGGGGGGCTCCACAGTCAGAGGCACGTTCCTTAAGCAGTATCGTGCCTGCCACTATATCTAGAGCGTACATTCCACGTCTGTCTATAATATGTATAGATCCTGTATCTGGGCATCCGATCTACACCTCCCTCCAGTGTATATACTATATCTAGAGCGTACATTCCACGTCTGTCTATAATATGTATAGATCCTGTATCTGGGCATCCGAAAAGCTTCTAGGGGGGCAGCCAGAGGGAAAGAGGAAATCACTGACCCCGGGCACTGAATTTAACCCCTGTAGGTGTGGCTGGACCCCCCTTTCCCTTGTGATCCTGTTGGTCAGCTGGGCATCCCAATTAGTGGCTCACCTAGGGAATGGTGGAAAGAGGTGATATGGGCACGACCCTTGCTTCCTTTAGGATTGGTCAGGGGGGGGGCTCCACAGTCAGAGGCACGTTCCTTAAGCAGTATCGTGCCTGCCAGACTGTGGAGACCCGTATGTCTGAAGCGGTGCCCTCCCCTCTTCCCCCCCAGTCCCCAAATGAAAACACAGACAGGCCTAGATGGGGTGAAACAGGTCGGTCACAGTTTATTAAGTTCATAGGTAGAAAAGGGGCCTTCCATGTCATTACGAGCTCGTCGCCGCAACCTTGTCTGCGACCGACCGGCGTGCAGCCAACGAGCGGTTCCGACCTTGGCCCCCTCTCCGCCTTTTTCCGCCACGGAGGATCATGTGTACTGCCTACACAGGACTCCGACCCCACCCATCACTTTCAGGGCCTGATCCACTCCGTCCTGTATCGCGGACAACAAAATGTCTTGACCAATGTCCGTAAGGTGCACTCCGTCTGCTCTCAACAGTGCAGAGTTATCTGGTCTCCCCCTAACTAGACTCTCTCCTCTACAGTCAATCCTTAATGCAGCAGCCAGGGTCACCTATCTGGCTAACCGCTACTCGGATGCCTCTGCTCTGTGCCAGTCATTGCACTGGCTGCCCATATATCATAGGATCCAATTCAAACTGCTTGTTCTCGCCCACAAAGCTCTCCACAGTGCAGCACCCCCCTACATCTCCACCCTCCTCTCTGTCTATCAGTCCACCCGTTCTCTACGCTCTGCAAGCGACTTTCGACTAACATCCACACTAATTCGAACCTCCCACTCCCGGATCCAAGACTTCTTCCGAGCTGCACCAACCCTCTGGAACGCTCTACCCCAAGAAGTTAGGACAAATCACAACTTACTCAGCTTCAGACGCACCCTAAAGACGCATCTTTTTAGGGCGGCCTATCACACTCCCTAATCAGATTCGATTCACATAGTCCCTCTACAACCTCTCACAACATAGCTCCACATCAAACTCCATGGCACCCAAAGGCATCTCAAGGCTCGGGCCCACTGGTCCAGGAAACCATTATCCAGCCCCATTTCCGTGAGATGGTTGGATTGTCATTGTAAATAAGCACTTGAACCTTGCCTCTCCCCCCATCTCATTGTAGATTGTAAGCTCTCACGAGCAGGGTTGTATTTTTTTCCCCTCTAAATATTGTATTTCTATAACTGTTACTTGTTTGTATATGATCCTCCTGAATTGTAAAGCGCTACGGAATATGTTGGCGCTATAGAAATAAAGATTATTATTATTATTATTATTATGTAGAAGTTCCTCCACTGCTTCTGCCTCCTCCACCTCATCTCGGTCCTCCCCCTCCGCCCAAAGCCTGTCTTGTAAGGCCACCTGCGTTGTAACTGGGCACAAGGACTCCCGCACACCTCCTTACTATGCTGGCAGCAGAACTCAACGGCATCAGGCGGTCTTTACATTGAAATGTATGGGAAATGTGAGTTACACCGCTGACGAGTTGTGGACGGTTAGCTCTGGAGACCGAGTTTCATCAATGATTGTCTCCACTCAACCTTCAGCCAGGGAAGGCCGTGTGCGACAATGCTGCAAACCTGTGTGCAGCCCTTCGCCAGGGCAATGTGACACATGTGCCTTGTATGGCTCACGTGTTGAACCTGGTTGTCCAGCAATTTGTAAACCACTATCCCAGCCTATATGGGCTTCTGCAGAGGGCACGTTAGCTATTTGCTCACTTCCGCCGTTCTCACCTCGCAGCTCAATGACTTGCATCGATCCAGAAGTCTTTCGGCCTGCCGGTTCACCGCCTGAAATGCGACGCGCCGACACGAAGGAATTTGAATCTGCACATGTTGCAGCGACTGTGGCAGCACCGCTGAGCACTGGTGTAATACGTTATGACGTGTAGCCTGGGCTAACGAGATCCAGAGGTGGGGCAGATCACGCTGATGGAGTGGTCTCAGATCAAGGACCTATGCACCCTTCGTCACAGTTTCGAAATGGCGACGAAGATGTTTAGCGCTGACGATGCCATTATCACCATGAGAATTCTGGTCATCTACATGCTGGAGCACACTCTAAACATTATTCGGAGTCAGGTGGTGGGACAAGAGGAAGGGGAGGAAGTGCAGAAGGAGTCATATGCGGAAGGGTTAACAAGATGTCCAAGGTCCAGACGGTCAGCAGCACCAAGGCGGCAGGCATGGGACGGTGGGGGAGAGGGATTAACAAGGGTGCGTGGTGGCAGCCAAACTGTTGAGGAAGGTGCAGAAGCCCAGGAATAAATGGATGGGCATCGAAGACTCAGCAGATGAGGGAGACCTTAATTGCATTTCTGTTGTGCGAGGTTGGGAGAGAGGGCAGAGGAAGGAAGCATGATTCTCACCTCGCCACCAACAACACCGCAAGGACTTGTTCCTCCTGGATTGCCAAGGCACATGAGCGCCTTCTTGCTGCACTACCAACATCATGACCCTCGGATTGTCAGAATTCGAAGTAATGCTGACTACTGGGTTGCCACACTCTTAGATCCCCGGTACAAGACAAAATTTGACGAAATAAGTCCTACCATAGAAGGGATGCACGTATGTAGGAGTATCAGCAGAAGCTGGTATGCAATCTTAGATCGGCTTTTACACTAAACACCAGTGCTGCACAGAGTGAATCTCACATTTCTAACTTGCCAACCATGGGACTGTCGAGTCCTCATCACTCAAACCGTACCAGCAACACCGTATCTGGTGGTAACAGCAATTTTATGGAACCGTTTCATGAATTTTTTAGACCATCCTTTGCAAGGCCACAAGACACAAGAAGTCTGACTCATAGTCAACGCCTGGAGAGGATGACACAGGAGTACCTCCACGTGAATATCGGTGCCATGACTCTGCAACTGGAGCCTTGCTCATTTTTGGCTTTCCAATCTGGAAAAATAGCCTGAGCTCGCCACTTACGCCTTGGAGATCTTGTCATGTCCCGCAGCCGGCGTTCTCTCGGAATGTGTCTTCATTGCTGCTGAGTGTGTGCTGACAGATAAGCGCACGCGTCTGTCCAGTGGCAATGTGGACAGACTAACGTTCATCAAGATGAACAAGTCATGGATCCGCAAGGACTTTTCTACCCCTGTGTCATCCTGGGGAGAGTAAATGCTTGTGGCTTTTTGATTGTGCTTCATGCAAATACACATTTTAAGTTTGCAACTGTGGGAAAATTGATGCCACTTAAGTGGTGTCTGTGGCCTAATTTGTCGAAATAATTTGTGCCATAGAAAGGGACGCACGTATGCAGGAGTGTCAGTGTGATGCCCTGGACTAGCCAGGTAGTCACAGACATAACACCATACACACCCCCTCCCCTGGATAGTTCACACCAGTCAGACAAAAACCCATGTTGCCTCCCTCCAGGGTTTGATGTCCACACCAGGTGGGGCGGAGCCAGGCAGTTGGCGCCACCTACCGAGGAGTTCACAGGTCTGGAGGCGGGAAAAGAGACAGATCTGAGTAGACAGTGAAAGTGAGAGGTCAGAAACTGTCGGTGTCTGGGTAGGGGCCCAGACACAAACAGCAAGGTTGGCAGATGGTGGTGGCTGTCTGCCGGAGTTAGTGGATCTCTGTGGAACCATAGGACCGGGGTCGGGCGGTGGCCCGCCGGTACCGAAGCGGGAAGCGGAGTGAAGCTAAGCACAAAGGCAGGGCCATTGGACCCCGACTAGGCTTGGAGCCGCCGACAACAGTCAAATCCGAAAGTAACCGGAACCCTAGGGGTTAACTAACAACCAAGACCCAACAGAAGGCAACAGTCCATCGCCATAGGCTAGAGATCCAAGAGCCAGTGCCTGCGGGAAAAACGGGCTCCTCCGGTACCTATACGCCGGGGAGCGGACTACCAGTGGGCAACCACAGGAGTCAGAACATTCTAACACGGTGCAGGGAAAGACCGCCACCATCACCCTGTCCGGGGAGAGCACAAACACTGCAGCCGGCTGCGGGACCCGTCCATCCAGCCGTTTGGTTTAGCAGAGACTCTATGCATCTGTGTCTGAGTGAGTACCACAGTGCCATCCGGCACCGTGCCGCGCTGCCCCTGCAACCCTGCACCCCAGCCATCCAGCCTTCCTGTTATACCACTGGGCCCCGGGATCACCAACCCCTACCCACGGAGGGGACAACATCCTAGCTGCTCCCTACCATCACTCCCGGGATCCCCGTCACCAGCAGCAGGGGTGCCCATCCTCACCACGACCCGTGGGTGGCGTCACGAACTATATCCCAAAACAAACCACACCATTTTCACTCGTGGGCGAGGAGCGCTGCTTGAGCCACCGAGCAACAGCAGCCGCGGACCCGAGCGTAGCGAGCGCAGCCACTTCGCCCGCGACAACTTGGCGTCACGAACAGAATAGAACCCATCTACCTACCGGTAGAAGTGCGCCTTGCAGTCCCCGCTGGCGGCGTCCGGCCAAAAAATTGGAAGTGCCGCCTTCTTTAGCGTGAAGATTTCCCGCTCGAGTGTCTTCCCCGAGTAGGGAAGACGCGAAAGTAAAGCCCCGCCCCCTGAAGAGGGAAGTGCTAGAAAGAACCAAGGGGGGGAGGGTGAGAGCCTGCCTCATGTAACCGAAGGCATAAGAAGCGGGGACGCCAGGACTAGAGATGAGCGAACCAGCCGCAGTTCGGCTCGCCGAACCGAGGTCTGGTTCTAGTTCGGTTCGGCGAACTGGTTCGGCGAACCACTCGAACCCCATAGGAAACAATGGAAGGCAATCACAAACACATAAAAACGCATTATAAATGTACACATACACTTAATAAACATTGCCATAACACTTACCTGTCCCCGGGATGCGTCCTGCACTCTGTCTCCCGCAGCTTTTCCATTGGTAATCGCTGCATCCTCCGGGAACACCAGCAGTGATGCAGGACCTATCGTGACGTCAAAATAGCTATGTGACCAGTCACGTGTCTATTATCTTATTGGCTACAGACTGGTCACATGACTATAACGCGTCATGCTAGGACCTGTCATTGCATCTCTCTGTTTCATGGTGCATGTTTGTGTATCGCCGTGTACCGGCGACATGCTCTAGCACACGGTCGACTCCCCGCTCTGCTTCCCCGTTCCCTTCAGGGACAGTCACACTAAGCGACGCTCCAGCGATCCAACCAGCAACCTGACCTGGCAGGGATCGCTGGAGTGTCGCTACACGAGTTGCTGGTGAGCTGTCAAACAGGCAGATCTCACCAGAAACCAGTGACCAGCGCCCAGCCAGCAGCACGCGTGGAAGCGATGCTGCGCTTGGTAACTAAGGTAAATATCGGGTAACCAACCCGATATTTACCTTGGTTACCAGCGCACACCGCTTAGCGCTGTCTCCCTGCACTCCTAGCCAGAGTACACATCGGGTTAATTTTACCCGATGTGTAGTCTGACTATGTGTGCAGGGAGCAGGGAGCCGGCACTGGCAGCATGAGAGCGGCGGATGCTGGTAACGAAGGTAAATATTGGGTAACCAAGGAAAGGGCTTCTTGTTGTACCGTAGTTACCAGCGTCCGCAGAAGCATGCTCCTGACCGGCTGACACAGCCAGTCTATAACGGAGATCACCGTTGCCATAGCAACGCGCTTGGTAACGGTGATGTCCCGCTACCAGCACGCAGCGGCACCGGAATCACGTGACCAAAGCAGCGTTGCTATGGCAACCCGTGCCACCGCTTACAGCTGGGAGCCTGTGGTCACTCTCACAGAGTGATTTCTGCACGGAGCACAGCGTCCTTTCTCCTATGCAGCTGTGCTGTCTGATGTAGCAGAGCTGCATGTGTTGAAGGAGAAAGAAGACAAAAGACCATGGATCATGGAGGGGTAAGAGGGGGTAATAAAGATGGAGTCTCTAAGTGTGTCTGTGTATTTATTTCTATTAAAGTATTTTTTTCTGTGTGGTGTTTTTTTTAACCCTTTATTGGAGATTCTTAATGGCCGGGTCAAACGTGCCTGACATTAAGAATCTCTGACTTAATACTAGCTAGTAAAAGAAAATTAGTATTAACTCATTATTACCCAGCAAGCCACCCGGCTTCAGGGCTGCTGGAAGAGTTGGATACAGCGCCAGATGATGGCACTTCTAGGAGAGCGCCATTTTCTGGGGCGGCTGTGGACTGCAATTCGCAGCAGAGGGGCCCAGAAACCTCGGGCTAACCTGTGCTGCGGATCCAATCCCCAGCTGCCTAGTTGTACCCGGCTGGACACAAAAATGGGGCGAAGCTCACGTCGTTTTGTTTTTTTTAATTATTTCATAAAATTCATGAATTAAGTAAAAAAAGGGCTTCCCTATATTTGTAGTTCCCAGCCAGGTACAAATAGGCAGCTGGGGGTTGGGGGCAGCCGTACCTGCCTGCTGTACCTGGTTAGCAAATGATGGCGAAGCTCACGTCATTTTTTTTGTAGTTTTTTGGCAAAAATAATAAAAAATGCTTCCCTGGATTTTCCATTGCCAGTGAAGGCAAAATCAAGCAGTGGGGGTCAGCAGCCAGTAGCTGCTTGGATTACCCTTAGCTAGCAATAAAAAAAATGCAGTGGGAAACCATATATATTTTTTTTAAATTATTTATTTAAATAACTAAAAACAAAAAGGGCTTCCCTGTATTTTGATTGCTGGACATCACAGTGCTGTAAAACTTATTCTTTAAAAAAAGACGTAGCGCTCCGCGGTATTTTTGATTCTCAGCGCAGATAAAGCAGACAGCTATGGGTTGCCACCCCCATCTGCCTGGCGTTACCTTGGCTGGCAATCAAAATACAGGGAAGCCCATTAATTTTTTTATTTAAAAAATAGTTATAAAAAAAATTATGTTGGGTCCCCCCGTTTTTGATAGCCAGCTAGGGTAAAGCAGACGGCTGTAGCCTGAAAACCACATCTGGTAGCTTTACCGTGGTTGGGGATTTAATGTGGAGGTCACCCTAGGATCTTTCTTTATAATTATTTTATAAATATTAATAATTACAAAAAAAATGTAGGGTCCCCCCAAATTGGATCACCAGCCAAGGTAAAGCGGACAGCTGTGGTATGGTATTCTCAGGGTGGGAAGGTCCATAGTTATTGGTCCTTCACAGCCTTAAAATAGCAGGCCGCAGGCGCCCCAGAATTGGCGCATCCACTAGATGCGCCAATCCTGATGCTTCACGCCAGCTCATCCCGTGCCCTGGTGCGGTGGCAAACGGGGTAATAAATGGAGTTGATACTAGCTGAAAGGTCACCTGACATCAAGCCCAGCAGTTTGTGATATCATGGCTAGAGTTGAGCACGGTTCGAGGTTCGAGGTTCTCCAGTTCGCGGTTCGAGTGATTTTGGGGGGTGTTCTAGATCGAACTAGAACTCGAGCTTTTTGCTAAAAGCTCGACAGTTCGAGATACGTTCGAGAACGATTCTAGCAGCAAAAGCAGGGCTTTTTACAGCTACAGTGTGCAGGGAGCCATCGCTGGCAGCCTGCCGGAAGCTGGTAACCAAGATAAACACCAAGCAAAGCACTTTGGTTAGTAACCCGATATTTACCCTGGTTATGCATGCAGGGAGCCGACACTTCCCCACTAGGCTCCGCCCCCTCCTGCACTCAGCATGTACACACACACACACTCACACTCACCTGTCCCCAGCCATGCAGTCCCCGGCACTGACGTCCTCAGCGCCACATGGCCCCACTAGGCTCCACCCACTTCGCACTCCGCCACCCGCACACATGGCCCCGCTAGGCACCGCCCACCTCGCACCCGCACACATAGCCCCTCTAGGCTCTGCCCACCTTGCACCCACACACATTACCACGCAAGGCTCCGCCCACCTCGCACCCGCACACATTACCCCGCTAGGCTCCACACACCGCACACTGAACACATAGCCCCGCTAGGCTTCGCCCACCTCGCACCGCACACATTACCCCGGTAGGCTCCTTCCACCTCGCACCCACACACATTACCCCACTAGGCTCTGCCCACCTTGCACCGCACACATTACCGCGCTAGGCTTCGCATACCTCACACCACATACATAGCCCCGCTAGGCTCCGCCCACCTCGCACCCGCACACATTACCCCGCTTGGCTCCGCCCACCTCGCACCCGCACACATTACCCTGCTAGGCTTCGCCCACCTCACACCAGCACACATTACCCCACTGGGCTTCGCCCACCTCGCACCGCACACATTACCCGGCTAGGCTCCGCCCACCGCGCACTGCACACATAGCCCTGCTAGGCCCCGCTTACCTCGCACCGCACACATTACCCCACTAGGTTCCGCCCACCTCACACCCGCACACATTACCTCACTAGGCTCCGCCCAACTTGCTCCCGCACACATTACCCTGCTAGGCTCCGCCCACCTCGCACCCGCACATATTACCCCGCTAGGCTCCGCCCACCTGGCACTCTGCACACATTACCCCACTAGGCTCCGCCCACCTGGCACTCTGCACACATAACCCTGCTAGGCTCCACCCACCTCGCACCCACACACATTACCTCGCTAGGCTCCGCCCACCTCACATCCGCTCACACTACCCTGCTAGGCTCCGCCCACCTCGCACCGCACACATAGCCCCGCTAGGCTCCGCCCATCTTGCACCGCACACATAGCCCCGCTAGGCTCCACCCACCTCACACCGCACACATAGCCCCGCTAGGCTCCGCCCACCTCACACTGCACACATTACGCTGCTAGGCTCCGCCCACCTCGCACCCGCACACATTACCTCGCTAGGCTCCGCCCACCTCGCACCCGCACACATTACCCCACTATGCTCCGCCCACCTCACACCCGCACACATTACCCCACTAGGATCCGCCCACCTGGCACTCTGCACACATTACCCTGCTAGGCTCCGCCCACCTCGCACCCGCACACATTACCTCGCTAGGCTCCGCCCACCTCGCACCCGCACACATTACCCCGCAAGGCTCCGCCCACTTCGCACTTTGCACACATGGCCCCGCTTGGCTTACCTGTGGTGATGAAGTCCTGCCCTCCCGACCTCAGCAATGACACTGTCCTCCATGGCTGCCGCTTCACATCTGTCACTGCGGCCCGAGACTGTCACTAGCGGTGACGTAACGAGCCGCTCGTGATACTTGGCTGTGAAGGTGATTGAAGTCAGTGTGCAGTATCAGCAGTGCAGGAGATCAGCGCAGATAATGTACCTCGCTGACAGCAGCACTTGTCATCCCCTGCAGTGATCTGGGCTGACCTTCTGATGTTAGCTCAGGTCACTGCATTGCTCTCCCAGCCAATGGGGAACATTCTGTTCTTCATTGACTCGGACAGTGTGGACCGTCATGGGAACCGCTTGGATTACAGCAGACCTGGATTTGTTTTTCTTTCTAATAAATTGGTGAAAGAGGCAATGTGTTGGGCAGTGTTTTTTTCAAATAAAAATGTGTTTGTCGTCTATTTTTTTTTTTATTACTGACTGGGTTGGTGATGTCGGGTATCTGATAGACGCCTGACCTCACCAACCCCAGGGCTTGATGCCAGGTGACATTACACATCTGGTATTAACCCCATATATTACCCCGTTTGCCACCGCACCAGGGCACGGGATGAGCTGGGGCGAAACACCAGGATTGGCACATCTAATGAATGCGCCACTTCTGGGGCGGCTGCGGCCTGCTATTTTTAGGCTGGGGAGTGTCCAATAACAGTGGACCTCCCTAGTCTGAGAATATCAGACCCCAGCTGTCTGCTTTACCTTGGCTGGTGGTCTAATTTTGGGGGGACCCCTACGTGTTTTTTTTTTTAAATTATTTATTTATGTGTGAGTACAAAAAAATAATCTATTATATCACCCTTGCCTCATGTTTGCATTGCAGCGTCTGCGCTCCAGAAATGGAGCATGCGCCGTATGACGCAGCAGCGCTCCTCCCACCTACACCATCCTTGTATTGGGGGCTCAATGTCTAATCTGCGCTTCCGGAGCTGGATTCTGCGCAGTGGCACATAGCATTGTCCCTCCCTGGCATGTGATGTATTTCCGGTCTGTGATCATGTGACACCCGGAAGTGTCCATCACTCCTGGATGGAGATTAATGTAGAACGCACGCTTCTGCGCCCCATAGACAAAGCATCTGACACGTGGGGCGACTTTATCATAAGTGCACATTTTAGCTCTTCCCATTTTGTGTCTTGCTTTGTCCATTTATTAAAATGAGAGAGAACATACATATGGCTTCGTCATAATAATCTTGTGTGGCGGTTCACTCCGTGGGATATATGTAAATAAATAAATTTGGATGCCTCTGGTTGCTGTGGGAGTCACAGTGGCATATTTTTTGTGCAGGTTTTCTGCATGATTTTGAGATTATGGTGTGTTATGGTGTGGGATCTGTATCTCGAACCGAGACCTGGGTGCACTTTGGCTGTGGAGGCTCTCCTCCTTATGTGCCTATCCACGCTCTCTAGTGTGTGTAACCCAGTGTGAATTAAATTTGACTAAGCAACTGACACGTGGGGAGACTTTATAATCTAAGGCCCCACTCACACTTGCGCTATTTTGACGCAAACGGAATCCGTCAATAATGTAGTACAGTTCATTTATTTACAGTGGAAGCGCGACACCATGTGGACACAAGCGGGTACTGCATGACACACTCACGCGGCATATTAACACGCTTCCACTGTAAATAAATGAACTGTACTACATTACTGACGGATTCCGTTTGCGTCAAAATAGCGCAAGTGTGAGTGGGGCCTAACTTGTTTATGGCACTGATTACTTGGATTGGATCCGCCTGGAGTCCTGGATCACCATTGGTGAGTTTAATGATTGGCCCTTATGTGGTTTGATTGCCACCTGTTAAATACCCTCTCTTTTTTGATGCTCTGGTTCCAATGTGTTTTTTTGGGAGCTTGGGCATAGGACCTCTGACCTGTACCACAATACCGGAGTCCCCTGATGATTCCAACACGATGAAATGCGTCGGGACAAGGCTAGGAATGGTATAGGGGTATTAAGTGAGGGTTAGCTGTGGTCTGCCCTTGTTAGGGCAGAAGCTTGTGGGTGCCAGATAAAGTGAGTTTCCCTAGGGACGTGTAGGGTCAGTAACGACATGAAAATTGGAGGACCCACACAGAGGACACCCTGATGCACCCCAAGCTACTTGACATGGGTGAGATTGTTTCAATTTATTCTCATCTATACCACACAATACTATACTGTCAGTCTCTCCTTTGAGGACCTGTATACAAAATTCTTTATTTATATTGAGTTTTTTATGATTATTTTTTTGTACTCACTATATGGACCACTGACCTTGTGGCGCCCTGGACAAGCCAGGTCGTCACAGAACAACACCAACACACCCCACACCCCAGTTAGGCACACCAAAGCCAAACACAAAATCCTTGTTGCCTTCCTCCAGGGGCTGATGTCCACACCAGGGGGTGGGCCAGGCGGTTGGTCCCGCCCACCGAGGAGTTCACAGTCCTGGAGGCGGGGAAAAAGGATCAGTTTTAGTTTCAGTTGAAGATGGAGTTGAGAGGAGTGAAGTGGCAAGAGAGCAACTGTCTGACGGCGTCCGGGTGTGTGGCCCGGACGGTTCAGCAAGGTTGGCAGACGGTGGTGACTGTCTGCAGGAGAGGCCTATCGGAGCCAACCGTAAGGACCGTGGACCGGCGGTGGCCCGGCGGTACCGGACCGGCGAGCAAAGAGAAGCCAGCACCATCCGGCAGGGTTTACGGACCCCGACAAGGCTAGGAGTCGCCGTTGAATTTGCCAAATCCGTTAGCGAAGGGAACCTCCCGGGTTTCCCAGCAGTCAAGTCCCGATAGAAGGCGACAGCTCAAACTGTGAAGGGAAACACAGTCACTGACAAGGCTAAAGTTCCCAGGGCCAGAGCCTGCGGGCAAAAGGTGCTCCTTCAGCACCCATACAGGGTGGGGAGCGGGTTACCGGTGGGAACCCATTCGAACCGTACACACTACACAGGTGCAGGGAAAGGCAGTCACCATCAACCTACCGGGAGCAGGAACCACCGCAGCCGTCAGTGGGCCCCGTCCATCCAGCCGTGTGTTTTACCAAGGACTGTGTCTTCGTGATTGGCTGAGTGAGTACTACCGTGCCGTGCGGCACAGTGCTGCCCCCGCGACCCTGCACCTCGCCAGGCACCGTAACCCGCCTGCCATCCATCCCTACCTACTTCACCGGGCCCCGGGACCACCAACCCCCTGCCCACGGAGGGGAGAACCAACATCCAAGCTGCTCCCAGTCATCGCTCCTGGGATCCCCGTCCAGAGCAGCGGTGGTGTCACAACCTCACCACAACCGTGGGTGGCGTCATGGACAATAAATCCCCAAAACCATTCCCCTTTTCACTCACGGGCGAGGAACGCCGCTCGAGTCCCCGGGATCCGGCCCACCGCTCGAGCCACCACCGAGCAGCAGTAGCAGCAGCAGCCAGACCCGAGCAGTGGGAGAGCGCAGCGTCCCTTCCTCCGCCCGCGACATCCTTTTGAGTGAAGTAATCTACTCAATTATTGTGTTTTTTGTGTTTTTTTGTTTAGTTTATTATCTTTAGGCTCCTTGGTCACCATATTCCTAGTGTATGGTACCATCTGAGTTGTCAGTGTACTAAGGAGCTTTTGGTTACTTGTTACCTAATAATGTTTTTAATATATTAGGATTAAAAGTTATATTTTAGCCTCTTGAATTGCTTTTTACACTATTATTGCCAAGTGGCTTCCCTCTAACGAGGACTGCTGTTTTCTACTAATTATTTAATTAATTTAAAATAACAGCGTGGGGTGCCCTCAGTTTTGGATTACCAGCCAAGGTGAAGCTGCCAGCTGTGGTCTGCAGGCTGCAGCCGTCTGCTTTACCCTAGCTGGCTACAAAAATAGGGGGAACCCCACGTAATTTTTTTTTTTATTTATTTATTTTGGTAAATACAAGGCGAAGCACCCCTTAGTGCCACATGAAAGGCACCAAAGGGTGCAAAATTACAAAATGCAGGAGAGGGGGACATTATGTGTCTTTCTGCCATTATAATGACTGAAAAGACTGATATGAAGTGCACAAGCACAGGAAAATCACCAGAGCGCTCTATGCTGTGAAAGGCAGTAGAAAATGGCACTGGAGTGAACATGTGACCGCCTCATGTAGGTTGAAGCTATGGATCCTTGGTAAAATTATGTATTTTCCCTCCTTCAATTTTTTGGCAGTACGCCAAAAAAAACGGAAGGCACACGGATGACAAACATATGACATACGGACCGTATACATGTCACGCTCCCGATGCCTCGGCACCGCTCCTTACCCACTGATCCGGTTGCACCTGCATGGCACCACTCCTTACCCACTGATCCGGTCCACGTGTCCACCGGTCACGGCTGCCGCTCCCGCTCGTGCTTTCCTGTGTCCTGTCCCCAGTCTCATGTGTCTGACTCATGCTTCTGTATAGGGTCGGGCCGCGCCCACTCACCTGGTCTTATGGGCCCAGCACTGCTGCAGCAGTATATGACCTGAGGCTGTGCTGAGTATATAAGACTGGCCTTGCCATGTGGGCGGGGCCTGATCAACGTGTCTTGTAAGCCTTGTCTTGAAAGCTAGGTGCTCAGGTCCCCCTTGTGCCGTGTCCTGTGATCATACTATTGCCTGACATTCCTACCCGGCACCTGTGCCAGATTCCTGCACTGTCTCCAGGAACTCTGAAGCCCCAGTGACTGTTCTACCCGTCCCCTGTGGGACGCAGTCCCTGCCATGCTACTGCTTCGGCTACCGTGCACCCAGGCCTCCAGTGGGGTGCACGACACAGTGGATTCACCACCCGGACCTAACAATACAGAACGGAAACGGATGCCACACGGATGCACCCGTGAAAAAAACTGGACCGTTTTTTGCAAACCGCAAAAACGGATCGGTCGTGTGAATGTAGCTTTATTCTAATCTGCCGTTTATAAACAGCAGGCAGAAATAAGTGAATAGTGCCCCCCAGCGTCAGAAAATCTCCGGGGTTTCAGGGGTAGCTGAGACCCTGGAGATTATGATTCAGGCCGGTTTGTCCGTTCCCCGCTCACATGATCACCGGTATACACCGTATACCGGTGATCACGTTACAGTAAATGGCAGCCCCAGTAAAAAATTATTTATCTCCCATCTGGCATGAACAAACATGTTAGATGGGAGATAAATCTCCTCCCCGGTCCCCCGGTGTCATCAAAGTGCCCCCCCCGACCCCCTCCCGGAAAATCCAAGATGGCCGCGTGCACAGCAGTGTGCCGGCCGCATTCACCCTACTCCTCTGATTTCTGTCGCATGTGCCATGACAAATGCGACAGAACTCCTCCCCAGGCCCTGCCAGGTCACCTCCTATAACCCCACCGGTGTTCACCGGTGTCCCACGGTACCTGTGCAGCGTTGATCTCCCGCGTCCCCCTCCTTCATAATAGACGCTGCCACATGCACAGAGCGGCTGTCAGCTCAAGTTCCTGTGTTCAGACACAGTGAGTGGTGGTAACCATGCATCTGTAAGGTACTGCAATGCCCTGCTCATGAGGTAAGGAACATAGTTGATCAGGAGAGCTTTACTACATTTCCAAATGGAGGGATTTGCTTTTATAGTTGCCCTTTGAAAGACTACCAAACATGGGAGTCCGTTATACGCCACAAGAAAACATGTCTAAATAGCGAGTTCTGTTGTTTAGCATTCATTCAGCTGGATAACTGGACTTAAAGGGGTATTCCATCTCCAAGATCCTATCCCCATTATATAGTAGGGGGAATAGCAATAATATCAGCAAATACCAATATTTGGAAATGTAGAATAGTTCTCCTGATTAGGCATGCCCTTACCTCATGAGCAGGGCATTGCAGCTTTGGTAGCAACAGTTACTACATGGACTCTGCTGCTGTGGACCCGCGGAGAGTGGGTGCAGATTCATTGCACCCACACTCCTCACATGGAGGGTCTGCACTCCTAGAAAATGGGGGATACGTTCCCTGAGCGTGTCCCCCCATATTCTAGATGGTCCAGAGTCATCGTGGGACTCCTTTATTTTTTTTCCTTACAATAAATTGGTGAAAGAGGGAATGTTTTGGGGAGTGTTTTTTCAAATACATTTTTTTCGTCTATTTGTTTTGTTAGTACTGACAGTTTGTGATGTCGGGTATCTGATAGACGCCATGACATCACAAACTGCTGGGCTTGATGTCAGGTGACTTTACAGCTAGTATCAACCCCATTTATTACCCTGCTTGCCACTGCACCAGGGCATGGGATGAGCTGAGGTGAAGCGCCAGGATTAGCGCATCTAGTGGATGCGCCAACTCTGTGGCGCCTGCGGCTTGCTATTTTTAGGCTGTGAAAGGCCAATAACTATGGACCTTCCCACCCTGAGAATACCAGACCACAGCTGTCCGCTTCACCTTGGCTGGTGATCCAATTTGGGGGGGACCCTACTTTTTTTTGTAATTATTATTTATAAAATAATTATAAAAAAGAACAACCTACATAGAAACTCCATAATATCATCCAGACAATCCTAATTAGATTGAATACCAAACAATGTTTTCTTTATAGAAATCTATAGAAAGTTTATTTAAATGCAATTTAGTAAAAAGTTTTTACAGGGACACAAAAAGAGTGCAACACATAGTACAAAGATATGCTAAAAACATGTGCAAAACTAGTCAGGGAGGTGTGTCAGTACAGAACAAGCTGAAATATGTGCATAGTATAGCTCACAGAGACAGCATGGCTAGAATACATTCGTATGTCAGTTCCACATGATACAAACAACAGCACACTAGAGTACATGAAATGACAAATGAATAAAACGTCATGTCATAAATGTGCACTGCGGATTCAGAAATACATACAGAATATAGAAATCACCATGCATAGCTACAGTGCATTGATATATCAGTTCCACATAATGTAATTAACAACACACTGCAATGCACTGAGTGGTAGGAAACAATTATCATATTATATACATGCATGGGGATCCATGCAAGATGTAAAAAGCACCATGCATGCTGTCCTATGAACCTAGAACAAAGCTCAAATAGTTATAATAACAACAGGACTATCCTGTGAGTATGTGCCATTGCTCAAATAAGTGAGATGCAGTAGGAAACCATCCTTTCAGCAAGGAAGATGGCAATGTTCCAGCATAAATAAAGGTACTATGACCCACCAGGAACACTCCTGTGTTCAAGCCTGACACACCACCCTGCACCTCAACGCGTTTCGCTTATTGCTTCATCGGGAGGTGCAGAGGTGACATCCAGGGATGCTTATATCTGGAATAAACAGTACTTACCATCCTATCGTGGCGCGCCCCGGAGATCCGATGCCCATCCTCCACTGTGTCCGGGGTTCAGGAAGCGGGAGTGCGCATGCGCACAACCCGACAACCTTTAGATCACCAGACACAGAGAGGAGGAGTGATCAGAGCCCCGTGCGCACACAGGATGGAGTCTATAACCGCCATATTGCATGAGGGCAAACAACAGGGCAAGTGATAACCGAGCATAAGAAATAGTTGCAAAAGTAGATATATGATAAATTAGACAGTATTCATAAAGTAATATCCATAAAGTCTTTTGAATTGCAATTATTCCAGAACTTGAAACTGCAAGCGGTCCAGATAAATCTTCCTGTTCTAGTAGCACCAATATATGCAGATACAAGCAGCCATCTCTAAAAAGTGTGGAATAATGATAAAAGGGACATGGGAAAAAATAAAAGGGAGATAAAAAAGAGAAAAAAGAATGTCAGAATATAAAACGGCAATTGGTACGCAAACACAAACCAATACCTCCACTACACATTTACAGACCGTGAGCCAAAATATTTAAATCAGAAAGGGCTTATAGCTGATCATATCATTCAGCCCCCGCGGTTTTACTGTATCAAGAGTGATGATCCATTTGGCCTCTTTCTTAAATATGGCATTCCTGAGGTCACCCCCTCTCGCACCAAGATAAACTTTATCAATACCTCTGAATCTGAGTAACCGCCAATTACAATCATGACGTTCCCTAAAATGTTTAGGGATATTCTTTAGAAGCAAAATTTCCTCCGGTTTTGTGGCTTTAGCCGCGTTCTTGATATCACGAATGTGTTCCAAGACGCGTGTCCGGAACTCTCGGGTGGTCAGGCCCACATAAATGAGGCCACAGGGGCATATTGCCCAATAAATAATCCCGGTGGATCGACAATTTATGGAGTGTACAATTCTGTAGGTATTCTCCCTAGAAGAATCCCAAAATTCACCCGTACGATCCATCTGTGGGCAAGCCCCACAGTCCCCACAGGAGCGTGACCCCCATCTGGGACCCCTATTTATCCCGAAAGTATTCCTGACTGCCGGAGTATAAAGGCTTTTTACAATTTGATCTTTTAATGTTTTAGATCTTTTTGGCGTCACTGCAGGTCCAGAGGTAAGTATAAGGGACAAGTCATAGTCAGTGAGAAGCACTGACCAGTATTTTTTGACAATGGAGAACATCTCCCTCCATTGTCCATGATAGGGAGTGATGAAACGAACGATGTCATCATTCTTCTTAGGGTGAGTTTTTAATAAAGTATCGCGTGGAGTATCCCTTGCTCTGGCATATCCCTCCTGTATAGATTTTTCTCGATAATGCCTAGCCCTAAATCTTCTTTTTAGATCCTCAGATTGTTGCTCAAATGAAACATTATCAGAGCATACCCGTCGGGCACGCAAGAATTGCCCTGTAGGAATAGAATCAATCACCTTTTTCGGATGTGATGATCTGGCACTCAAAAGTGAATTTACAGCCGTGGTTTTACGAAAAATATCCGTGCACAGTGTTCCGTCCGTCCCCTTCAATATACGTACATCCAAATATTCGATTTGTTCACTGCTGAAGACATAAGTAAGTCTGATGTTATTCATATTATCATTGAGACGCTGCATAAAGATATCCAACTGATCGATCTCCCCCTGCCAAATCAAAAAAATATCGTCGATGAAACGCAGCCACATGTGAACTGCGCCCATCTCAGATGCTGGAAAAACTATGGACCGTTCCCATAGTCCAAGAAAGAGGTTTGCGTATGAGGGCGCACAGGACGCCCCCATCGCAACTCCTCTCTCTTGGAGATAGAAACGGTCCTTAAATAAAAAGAAATTATGAGATAAAATAAATCTAAGTAGAAGCAGGAGGAGATCAATCAGTTGCACATCCAACTCAGTAGATCGTAAAAAGAAGTCAACAGCAGCGATGCCATCCTCATGGGCTATAGAGGTATATAGTGACTCAACGTCAGCAGTGACCATGATGATGTCAGACTCGAATGTGATGCCCTCCAAACGATTCAGGAACTCCGTAGAGTCCCGAATATAGGACGGGAGGGTAATAACAAGGGGTTGCAAATAGTAGTCCAGGAACCTGCAAGCAGGCTCACATAGGCTATTATTGCCGGACACAATTGGCCTGCCAGGTGGACAATCAATATTCTTGTGCACTTTCGGCAGGAAGTATACCGTTGGAATAACCGGGTGTTCTGTCAAGAGGCCTTCAAAAACAGATTTGGGTATGATGTCCCTCTCAAAGGCAAGAAATAGCAAATCATAAAGCTCACCCTGATATTTCCTTAATGGATTCCCATCAAGTTTCGTATAGCAGGAGGCATCATTCAATTGGCGGAATGCCTCCTTCTCATATTGCTCCTTAGACCAGAGAACCACGTTTCCCCCCTTGTCGGCCTGCTTAATTACGACGTCATCCATATTTTTAAGCTCTTTTAATGCCACACGTTGTTTATGACTTAAATTGTCATGTGTGCGCTTTCGTGGGAGGCGTCTAAATTCTTGAGTCACCAATTTTGTGAATAACTCAATCACTGGGCAGGCCGACAAGGGTGGAAATGCAGTGGATCTCTTTTTGATAGTTGCAGGGAAGGAGGAACTGGTCGTGTCCTCCTGTTCAGCCAGTAATGATTCCAATGCTCTCACTGCTTCCATGTCCTCCACTGATAGATCCGGGTAAGATCCCAAATCTTTTTTCAAAAAATATTTCTTAAACATGAGTTTACGGCTAAATGGATGTAAATCTTTTATAGAAGTAAAAACATCAAAATCTGCCACAGGTGAAAAAGAGAGACCTAATTCAAGAACAGAGAGTTGGTCCTCAGTCAACACTTTATCAGTAAGGTTTATTACCTGAAGAGCATCAGTCTGGTTAGAAGGTTTATTCATGTCCTGACGTTGCTTCTTTCTGGTAAAGTTTCGGGTTTCCATTCTATTGCCAAAAAAGTTGTTCCGATTGCGACCACTGGGGGGACCCCGGAAGTATGATGGACCCTCACCGGAGGAAGCAGAGTCTGTATTAGATTGAGATTTGGAATGCACAATAGAACCCGATCTAAAATTTCTATGCTGATGCCATTTGAATACATTCCCATTTTGATAGTCATCAATATCGCGTTTAAATTTCTGTGCCTTTTTCTGCTTAATGTCAGTCTCCCACTGCTCAAATTCCTTTGCGAGTTCTTTATCAAACTCCGCTAGGTTTGTCTCAGATATTTTTTGTTTTAGTTCCACATTAACTTTTTCAATCTCAATCTCAAGCTCAGCCAATCTTTTCTTATCAAGGCCGATAAGTAGCTCGAGCATTGTGCGGGAGCACAATTTACAGGCCTCTTCCCATCTGCCTTTAAATGTGTCGTCTTCGACCACAAATGCTGGGAATGTTTGAATTCGTAGTCCTCTTGGGACAATGTCTCTCCCAAGGTACTGTTCTAACGAAGCCTTATTCCACCAGGTTTTAGTGCGTTTAAACAAGAGATTTTTTAATTTTACTTGAAGCTCACGGTACTGCATTGGAGGTGAGGGATTGGTGTGGTTACCGCCATTGCCGAACACATCAGTGACCTGTGCCGCCCAATTTGCGTCCTGTCCACGGTAATCCATAGCCGGACCTGTATTCCCCAAAAAGACATACACAAAGAAAAAATGAATAACTGGGTCCATAGTAACCATGTAACATATAGCATGGAGGTTCACCATCAGCAACAGAACAACCTACATAGAAACTCCATAATATCATCCAGACAATCCTAATTAGATTGAATACCAAACAATGTTTTCTTTATAGAAATCTATAGAAAGTTTATTTAAATGCAATTTAGTAAAAAGTTTTTACAGGGACACAAAAAGAGTGCAACACATAGTACAAAGATATGCTAAAAACATGTGCAAAACTAGTCAGGGAGGTGTGTCAGTACAGAACAAGCTGAAATATGTGCATAGTATAGCTCACAGAGACAGCATGGCTAGAATACATTCGTATGTCAGTTCCACATGATACAAACAACAGCACACTAGAGTACATGAAATGACAAATGAATAAAACGTCATGTCATAAATGTGCACTGCGGATTCAGAAATACATACAGAATATAGAAATCACCATGCATAGCTACAGTGCATTGATATATCAGTTCCACATAATGTAATTAACAACACACTGCAATGCACTGAGTGGTAGGAAACAATTATCATATTATATACATGCATGGGGATCTATGCAAGATGTAAAAAGCACCATGCATGCTGTCCTATGAACCTAGAACAAAGCTCAAATAGTTATAATAACAACAGGACTATCCTGTGAGTATGTGCCATTGCTCAAATAAGTGAGATGCAGTAGGAAACCATCCTTTCAGACACAGAGAGGAGGAGTGATCAGAGCCCCGTGCGCGCACAGGATGGAGTCTATAACCGCCATATTGCATGAGGGCAAACAACAGGGCAAGTGATAACCGAGCATAAGAAATAGTTGCAAAAGTAGATATATGATAAATTAGACAGTATTCATAAAGTAATATCCATAAAGTCTTTTGAATTGCAATTATTCCAGAACTTGAAACTGCAAGCGGTCCAGATAAATCTTCCTGTTCTAGTAGCACCAATATATGCAGATACAAGCAGCCATCTCTAAAAAGTGTGGAATAATGATAAAAGGGACATGGGAAAAAATAAAAGGGAGATAAAAAAGAGAAAAAAGAATGTCAGAATATAAAACGGCAATTGGTACGCAAAAAAGAGCCTGGGGTGACCTCCACATTGGATCCCCAACCATGGTAAAGCTGCTAGCTGTGGTTTTCAGCCTACAGCCTTCTGCTTTACCCTAGCTGGCTATCAAAAATTGGGAGACCCCACGTCATTTTTTTTTTTAAACTATTTTTTTAAATAAAAAAAATGAATGGGCTTCCCTGTATCTTGATTGCCAGCCAAGGTAACGCCAGGCAGATGGGGGTGGCAACCCCTAGCTGTCTGTTTTATCTGCGCTGAGAATCAAAAATATCGCGGAGTGCTATGTTATTTTTTAAATGATTTATTTTTACAGGACTGTGATGTCAGGCAATCAAAATACAGGGAAGCCCTTTTTTTTTTTAGTTATTTAAATAAATAATTAAAAAAAATATATATGGGCTCCCGCTGCATTTTTTGTATTGCTAGCTGAGGGTAATCTGAGCAGCTACTGGCTGCTAACCCCCACTACTTGGTGTTACCTTCACTGGCAATGGAGAATCCAGGGAAACATTTTTTTTGCCAAAAAACTAAAAAAAAAATGACGTGGGCTTCGCCATATTTTTGTATGCTAGCCAGGTACAGCAGGCAGGTACGGCTGCCCCCAACCCCCAGCTGCCTATTTGTGCCCGGCTGTGAACTAAAAATATAGGGAAGCCCTTTTTTTATTTCATGAATTTCATGAAATAATTTAAAAAAAAAACGACGTGGGCTTCGCCCCATTTTTGTGTCCAGCCGGGTACAACTAGGCAGCTGAGGATTGGATCCGCAGCACAGGTTAGCCCGAGGTTTCTGGGCCCCTGTGCTGCGAATTGCAGTCTGCAGCCGCCCCAGAAAATGGCGCTCTCATAAAATCGCCATCTTCTGGCGCTGAATCCAACTCTCCCAGCAGCCTGAAGCCGGGTGGCTTGCTGGGTAATAATGAGTTAATACTAGCTATGTTTTACTAGCTAGTATTAAGCCAGAGATTCTTAATGTCAGGCACGTTTGACTCAGCCATTAAGAATCTCCAATAAAGGGTTAAAAAAAAAACCAACACACAGAGAAAAAATACTTTAATAGAAATAAATACACAGACACACTTAGAGACTCCATCTTTATTACCCCCTCTTACCCCTCCATGATCCATGGTCTTTTGTCTTCTTTCTCCTTCAACACATGCAGCTCTGTCTGCTCCATCAGACAGCACTGCATGGGGGAAGACGCTGTGCTCCATGCAGAAATCTCTCTGAGTGACCACAGGCTCCCGGCTCTAAGCGGTGGCACGGGTTGCCATAGCAACGGTGCTCCGATCACGTGATTCTGGTGCCGCTGCATGCTGGTAGCGGGACGTCACCGCTACCAAGCGCGTTGCTATGGCAACGGTGATCTCCGTTATTGACTAGCTGTGTCACCGGTCAGGAGCCGGCTTCTGCGGACGCTGGTAACTACGGTAAACATTGGGTAACCAAGAAGCCCTTTGCTTGGTTACCTGATGTTTACCGTAGTTACCAGCGTCCGCCGCTGTCACGCTGTCAGTGCCGGCTCCCTGCTCCGTGCACACATAGCCAGACTACACATCAGGTAAAATTAACCCTATGTGTACTCTGGCTAGGAGTGCAGGGAGCCAGCGGTGTGCGCTGGTAACCAAGGTAAATATCGGGTTGGTTACCTGATATTTACATTAGTTACCAAGCGCAGCATCGCTTCCACGCGGCTCTGCTGGCTGGGGGCTGGTCACTGGTTGCTGGTGAGATCTGCCTGACAGCTCACCAGCAACCCGTGTAGCGACGCTCAAACGATCCCTGCCAGGTCAGGTTGCTGGTGGGATCGCTGGAGCGTCGCCTAGTGTGACGGTACCTTAAGGGAATGGGGAAGCAGAGTGGGGAGTCAACCGTGTGCTAGAGCATGTCACTGGTACACGGCGATACACAAACGTGCACCGTGTAACAGAGAGATGCAATGACAGGTCCTAGCATGACGTGTCATAGTCATGTGACCAGTCTGTAGCCAATGAGATAATAGACACGTGACTGGTCACATGGCTATTTTGACGTCACGATAGGTCCTACATCACTGCTGGCAGTGCTGGTTACCGGGAAGATTCAGCGATCATCGAATGGAATAGCGGCAGGAGACAGAGTGCAGGACGGATCACGGGGACAGGTAAGTGTTATGGCAATGTTAACTGTATGTGTACATTTATAATGCGTTTTTATGTGTTTGTGATTGCCTCCCATTGTTTCCTATGGGGTTCGAGTGGTTCGCCGAACCGAACTCTAACCAGACCTCGGTTCGGCGAACCGAACTCGAGCCGAACCGCGGCTGGTTCCCTCATGTCACGCTCCCCGGGTCCCCTGCCTTGCTTCCCGGCTCCCCTGCCTCGCTCCCCGGCTCGCCTGCCACGCTCCCCGGCTTCCCTGCCTCGCTCCCCGGCTCCTCTGTCAGGCGTCCCCCGCTCTACAGCCTCCAGCCCCCATCACCTGCGGTCCCCAGGCGGCTCGGTCCCCGCTCCCGGCGCCCGTCGGCAGCTCTGCTCCAGGCCGGCTCCCCTGCCTCCTGTTCACCGCTCCCTGCCCTGGCTTCTGGCACCCGGGCCCCGCGCATGCGCATTAGGGCGCGCGCGCGGTCATTGACCCTTTCTTAAAGGGCCAGTGTCCTCCAACAGGATATTGAAGGATCAGGTACTGGGTATATAGGGGGATCCTTTCCAAGTGGGCGGGGCCTGTTCTTCGTGTTTTCTAAGCTAGGAGTCAGGTCTCCTTGTGTCTGTGATATACTCAGTTCCTGCCATCTCCGATCCCTGTGGTGACCCGTCTTCTCGCTCCATTGGTTCTGGACTCTGCCTGACGACATCTCGGCCTCCGAACCTGAGCTCCGTCACCCGGACTACCATCAGAGACCCCGTGGTCCCAGGGACTTCTTTACTCCACTCCTCTAAATGGACTGTCCTGCTAGTGCTCCGGCTACCGGGCACCTTGCCCTCGGTGAGGTGTTCAGCCCAGTGGATCCACCTCCTGGGTCTGCCCGTCCACCTGGCCCTAACAGTAAGAACAGGCCATGGATCCCGCCGAAGCACTAGCGGCCTTGCAGCAGGAACTCACACGCCAGCGCGAGACCCAGACCCGCATGCTGAACTTCATGTCTTCTGTGGATACCAGCCTGAACACGCTACAAGCGACGGCCACATCCTTGGCAACTCAGGTTTCCACTGTACAATCCACGGCCACAGCTCCCGTGGCAGCCTTCTCGGATGCTTCCAGACTTCGTTTGGCCTCACCACCCCGGTACGCCGGAGATCCCAAGACCTGCAGGGGATTCCTAAACCAGTGCTCCCTTCATTTCAAGCTGCTTCCGCACTTGTTTGCCTCCGACCAAGCCAAGGTGGCGTTTGTGATGTCCCATCTAGAGTGTGAGGCACTGGCCTGGATGAACCCCTTGTGGGAAAAGGAGGACCCTGTGACTACCAACATCCAGGACTTCCTGCAGGCATTCAGAAACACCTTTGACGAACCTGGACGGGCCGCTGCATCCGCCTCATCACTCCTCAGGCTACGTCAGGGGACTACGACGGTAGGGCAGTATGCCATCCGCTTCCGCACTTTGGCCTCAGAATTGGGGTGGAACAATGAAGCCCTTACCGCCGCCTTCTGGGAAGGACTCTCCAGCCGTATTAAGGACGAGCTGGCAGGCCGCGATGTTCCTTCCACCCTGGATGCCCTGATCGCACTAGCCACCCGCGTGGACCTCAGATTCCAGGAACGATCCAAAGAGGTGTCCCGTGAGAGACATCCGATACGGCATTCCTCTCCTCCGCAGAAGCCCGCCGCACTTCAGTCAGCGTCGTCTGGTGTCTCTGTCCACGAGCCCATGCAGATTGACCGTTTGCGGCAGTCCGAACAACGCCGAGCAGAACGGCTCGCCAAGGGCCTCTGCTTCTACTACGGAGAGGGCACACACCTTCTACGCTCCTGTCCAGAGAGGCCGGGAAACTCCAAAGTCTAGGGTTGGTAGGAGAGGCCACCCTAGGTGCTGGGACTCTCTCAGACCCGGTTACGTGGACTGTTCAAGTGACAACGGGAAAGACGCGGTTCACGGCCGAGGCATACCTCGATTCCGGGGCAGCGGGCAATTTCATCCAGCAGGCCACGGTGGACAAGTACCAGGTGCCTGTTACTCCACTCGACAAACCCCTCGTGATTGCCTCTGTAGATGGGAGACCCCTCTCTGACACCATCTCGTGGATCACCAAGCTGGTGGAACTACGTATCGGTGCCCTGCACACCGAGAACATCGCTCTCTACGTCCTCCCACACATGTCCCATCAAATCCTGCTGGGACTCCCCTGGTTACGGACACACGAACCGTCAGTCAGCTGGGGTACTGGTGAGATCACCCGATGGGGCTCCTCTTGCCACGAGAATTGTCTGAAGACAATACAGCCCATCCGACGACCTACCGGGACTGTCCTCGGCCTATTGGTCCTTCGCGGACGTCTTTGATAAAAAGGAATCAGAGGTACTTCCGCCACATCGTCCTTATGACTGTGCCATCAACCTACTCCCGGGAACTACACCACCTCGAGGACGGATATATCCGCTGTCTCCTGCTGAAACAAGGGCCATGTCTGCCTACATCACGGAGAAGCTGGCAAGGGGATTCATTCGGAGGTCCTCCTCTCCTGCGGGAGCAGGCTTCTTCTTCGTTAAGAAGAAAGAGGGCGATCTACGCCCATGCATTGACTACCGGGGATTGAACCAAATCACCGTGAAAAATAAATACCCCCTGCCGCTCATCCCCGAATTGTTTGATCGGCTTAGAGGAGCTCGTGTGTTTACCAAGTTGGATCTTCGGGGTGCCTACAACCTGGTCCGCATCCGCTCTGGGGACGAATGGAAGACCGCATTCAATACTCGCGATGGGCACTATGAATACTGTGTGATGCCCTTCAGCCTCTGTAACGCACCAGCAGTGTTTCAGGAATTGGTGAACGACGTGTTCCGGGACCTTCTCTACGTCTGTGTGGTGGTGTATCTTGACGATATCCTGGTCTTCTCTCCGGACCTCCAGACCCACAGAGAGAACGTGCAGCTGGTACTACAAAGACTGAGAGAGAATCGCCTGTACGCCAAGTACGAGAAGTGTGTATTCGAACAGTCTTCTCTTCCCTTCTTGGGTTACGTAATCTCCGATACCGGTCTGCAGATGGACCCGGAGAAGGTCTCTTCCATTCTCAACTGGCCCCCTCCTTCCGGACTGAAGGCAATCCAACGCTTTCTGGGATTCGCAAACTATTATCATCAGTTCATCCCTCACTTCTCTGCTCTGACTCCACCTCTCTCCGCCTTGACCAAGAAGGGGGCTAATCCAAAGGACTGGTCACCTGCGGCCGACGCTGCGTTTGGCTCCCTGAAACAGGCATTTGCTTCTTCCCCTGTGCTCCACCGTCCTGAGTTAAACCGACAGTTTACCTTGGAGGTGGATGCCTCCTCCTCGGGAGCCGGAGCAGTGCTCATGCAGAAGTCCTCCTCCGGGAAGATGGTTACTTGCGGTTTCTTCTCCAAGAGCTTCTCAGCGCCTGAACGCAACTACACCATCGGTGACCGAGAGCTATTGGCAGTCAAACTGGCACTGGAGGAATGGCGCTACCTTCTGGAGGGAGCAGTGTACCCCGTGATCATTTACACGGACCACAAGAACCTGGAATACCTGCGGTCCGCTCAGCGACTGAACCCACGGCAGGCCAGGTGGTCCTTGTTCTTTGTCAGGTTCGATTTTCAGCTCCATTTTCGACCCGCGGACAAGAATGTACGAGCAGATGCTTTGTCCAGGTCATTCATGCCCATGGAGCAGGAGGAGGAGACATCCCAGCCCATCATCTGTCCTAGTAAGATCATTCCGGTGGCTCCTGTCACCCTGGCCCAGATACCGCCTGGGAAGACCTATGTCTCTGAGACTGACAGGCAAAAAGTGTTGCACTGGGGCCATGCCTCGAAAATAGCCGGCCATGCTGGTCAGAAGAAAACATGGAGTACAATTGTACGTCACTACTGGTGGCCATCCCTTCGCACGGACGTCGCTTCTTTTGTCTCAGCCTGCTCCTCTTGTGCCAGGAACAAGACGCCCAAACACCTGCCATATGGTCGTCTTCTGCCTCTGCCTATACCCTCCGTTCCGTGGCAACACATTGCGATGGACTTTATTACGGACTTGCCCCTGTCCTCCGGACACACAGTCATATGGGTCGTGGTGGATCGCTTCTCCAAAATGGCTCATTTCGTCCCTATGGCTGGACTGCCCTCTGCCCAGGAACTCGCTGACACTTACATACAGCACATCTTCCGGTTGCATGGCTTTCCATCACACATTGTGTCCGACAGAGGAACTCAGTTTACCTCCCGCTTCTGGAGGGCTCTCTGCAAACATCTGGGAGTGACTCTGGACTTTTCTTCAGCCTACCATCCTCAGTCGAACGGCCAAGTGGAACGAGTCAATCAGATCTTGACCTCCTTCTTGCGTCACTACGTTAACGCCCATCACGACGACTGGTCCACGCTTCTTCCTTGGGCTGAATTCTCCCATAACCACCACGTCAGTGAGTCCTCCTCCAGCTCTCCCTTCCATGTCGTTTACGGTCTTCAGCCTTCCGTCCCATTACCTGTATCCTCTTTCTCGGATGTCCCTGCTGCTGATGCTGTAGTCCGTGACTTTTCTACAATTTGGGACTCTGTCAAGACGTCCCTTGGACGTACTTCCCTGCGGATGAAGAGACACGCAGACAAGAGGCGTCTGGATCCCCCGTGTTTCTCTCCAGGAGATCTGGTCTGACTTGCTTCCAAGTACGTCCGATTGAAGCTACCATCATACAAGCTGGGTCCTCGCTACATCGGGCCGTTTAAAGTCCTCAGCAAAATAAATGAGGTCTCCTACAAGCTGCAGCTCTCGGCCACGATGAGGATACCCAACTCCTTCCACGTCTCCCTGCTCAAGCCGGTTGTCCTTGGTCCCTTCGCCGCTGCTGCCAGTCCTGCTCCTCCTCCTATTGCTGATGATGACATCTATGCGGTAAGGGATATCGTGGCCATGAAAACCGTACGAGGCCGACAGTTCTTCCTGGTGGACTGGGCAGGGTATGGTTCTGAGGATAGGTCCTGGAAACCCCGGGAGAATGTGGGTACTCCTCTGATACGTGCCTTCCTGTCCCGGTTGCGGGGAGGTGGGCGTGGGGGGGGTACTGTCACGCTCCCCGGGTCCCCTGCCTTGCTTCCCGGCTCCCCTGCCTCGCTCCCCGGCTCACCTGCCACGCTCCCCGGCTTCCCTGCCTCGCTCCCCGGCTCCTCTGTCAGGTGTCCCCCGCTCCACAGCCTCCAGCCCCCATCACCTGCGGTCCCCAGGCGGCTCGGTCCCCGCTCCCGGCGCCCGTCGGCAGCTCTGCTCCAGGCCGGCTCCCCTGCCTCCTGTTCACCGCTCCCTGCCCTGGCTTCTGTCACCCGGGCCCCGCGCATGCGCATTAGGGCGCGCGCGCGGTCATTGACCCTTTCTTAAAGGGCCAGTGTCCTCCAACAGGATATTGAAGGATCAGGTACTGGGTATATAGGGGGATCCTTTCCAAGTGGGCGGGGCCTGTTCTTCGTGTTTTCTAAGCTAGGAGTCAGGTCTCCTTGTGTCTGTGATATACTCACCTATCTCTCTCATAGAGCCGCTCCTGCCTCGCCAACCGGTCCTGACGATACCCGAACCCCGAACGGTGACGGCCTGCCATCCCGTCAGTTCCTGCCATCTCCGATCCCTGTGGTGACCCGTCTTCTCGCTCCATTGGTTCCGGACTATGCCTGACGACATCTCGGCCTCCGAACCTGAGCTCCGTCACCCGGACTACCATCAGAGACCCCGTGGTCCCAGGGACTTCTTTACTCCACTCCTCTAAACGGACTGTCCTGCTAGTGCTCCGGCTACCGGGCACCTTGCCCTCGGTGAGGTGTTCAGCCCAATGGATCCACCTCCTGGGTCTGCCCGTCCACCTGGCCCTAACACCTCATCTCCAGTAATGGCGTCTATCAGATACCCGACGTCAAAAACTGTCATCACTAACAAAACAAATAGACGAAAAAAAATGTATTTGAAAAAACACTCCCCAAAACATTCCCTCTTTCACCAATTTATTGTAAGGAAAAAAAATAAAGGGGTCCCACGATGACTCTGGACCGTCTAGAATGTGGGGGGACATGCTCAGGGAACGTATCCCCCATTCCTTAGGAGTGCAGACCGTCCATGTTAGGAGTGTGGGTGCAATGAATCTGCACCCACTCTCCCCGGGTCCACAGCAGCAGAGTCCATGTCGTGACTGTTGCTACCAAAGCTGCAATGTCCTGCTCATGAGGTAAGGGCATGCCTAATCAGGAGAACTATTCTACATTTCCAAATATTGGTATTTGTTGATATTATTGCTATTCCACCTACTATATATTGGGGATAGGATAGGATAGGATCATTGAGATGGAATACCCCTCTAAGTCCAGTTATCCAGCTGAATGAATACTAAACAGAGCTCACTATTTAGACATGTTTTCTTGTGGCGCATAAGGAACTCTCATGTTTGGTAGTCGTTCAGCAGGGCAACAGAGATAGCAAATCCCTCCATTTGTAAATGTAGTATAGCTCTCCTGATCAACTATGTTCCTTACCTCATGAGCAGGGCATTGCAGAAGCTTACAGATGCATGGTTACCGCCACTCACTGTGTCTGAACACAGGAAGCTGAGCTGACAGCCGCTCTGTGCATGCGGCAGCGTCTATTGTGAAAGAGGGGGCCGCAGGGGATCAATGCTACACAGGTACAGTGGGACACCGGGGAACACCGGTGCAGTTACAGGGGTGACCTTGCAGGGCCTGGGGAGGAGTTTTCTGTCACATGTGTCATGGCACATGCGACAGAAATCAGAGGAGTAGGGTGAATGCGGCCGGCGCGTGGCCATCTTCGATTTTTGGGTGGGGGTCGGGGGGGGCACTTTGGTGACACCGGGGGACCGGAGGGAACCAGGGAGGAGATTTATCTCCCATCTGACATGTTTGTTCATGCCAGATGGGAGATAATTTTTTACCGGCGCTGTCATTTACTGTAACATGATCACTGGTATATGGTGTATACTGGTGATCACATGAGCGGCGACCGGAAAAACCGACCTGAATCATGATCTCCAGGGTCTCAGCTACCCCTGAAACCCCGGAGATCTTCTGACACTGGGGGTTGCTTTTCACTTATTTCTGCCTGCTGTTTATAAACGGCAGATTATAATAAGGCTACATTCACACGACCGATCCGTTTTTGCGGTCCGCAAAAAATGGTCTGATTTTTTCACGGGTGCATCTGTGTGGCATCCGTTTCCGTTCCGTATTGTTAGGTCCGGGTGGTGGATCCACTGGGCCGTGCACCCCACCGGAGGCCTGGGTGAACGTTAGCCGGAGCACTAGCGTGGCAGGGACTGCGTCCCACAGGGGACGGGTAGAACAGTCACTGGGGCTTCAGAGTTCCTGGAGACAGTGCAGGAATCTGGCACAGGTGCCGGGTAGGAATGTCAGGCAATAGTATTGATCACAGGACACGGCGCAAGGGGGACCTGAGCACCTAGCTTTCAAGACAAGGCTTACAAGACACGTTGATCAGGCCCCGCCCACATGGCAACGCCAGTCTTATATACCCAGCACAGCCTCATGTCATATCCTGATGCAGCAGTGCTGGGCCCATAAGACCAGGTGAGTGGGCGCGGCCCGACCCTATACAGAAGCATGAGTCAGACACATGAGACAGGACACAGACACAGGAAAGCACGAGCGGGAGCTGCAGCCGTGACCGGTGGACACGTGGACCGGATCAGTGGGTAAGGAGTGGTGCCGGGATGGTGCGACCGGATCAGTGGGTAAGGAGTGGTGCCGAGGCATCAGGAGCGTAAGACGTATATGGCCCGTATGTCATCCGTTTGTCATCCGTGTGCCTTCCATTTTTTTGGTGTACTGCCAAAAAACTGAAGGAGGGAAAATACATAAATTTACCCAGGATCCATAGCTTCATCCTACATGAGGCGGACACGTGTTCACTCCAGTGCCATTTTCTACTGCTTTTCACAGCGTAGAGCGCTCTGGTGATTTTCCTGTGCTTGTACACTTCATATCTGTCTTTTCTGTCATCATAATGGCAGAAAGACACATAATGTCTCACTCTCCTGCATTTTGTAATTTTGCACCCTTTGGTGCCTTTCATGTGGCACTAAGGGGTGCTTAGCCTTGTATTTACCAAAATAAATAAATAAATTTTAAAAAAAAATGACGTGGGGTTCCCCCTATTTTTGTAGCCAGCTAGGGTAAAGCAGACGGCTGCAGCCTGCAGACCACAGCTGGCAGCTTCACCTTGGCTGGTAATTCAAAACTGAGGGCACCCCACGCTGTTATTTTAAATTAAATAAATACTGTAATTAAAAAAAAAAACATGTAGGGGTCCCCCCAAAATTGGACCACCAGCCAAGGTAAAGCAGACCGCTTGGGTCTGATATTCTCAGACTAGGGAGGTCCATGGTTATTGGACTCTCCCCAGCCTAAAAATAGCAGGCCGCAGCCGCCCCAGAAGTGGCGCATGCATTAGATGTGCCAATCCTGGTGATTCGCCCCAGCTCATCCCATGCCCTGGTGCTTTGGAAAATGGGTTAATATATGGGGTTAATACCAGATGTGTAATGTCACCTGGCATCAAGCCCTGGGGTTGGTGAGGTCACGCGTCTATCAGATACCTGACATCACCAACCCAGTCAGTAATAAAAAAAAAATAGACAACAAACACATTTTTATTTGAAAAAATACTGCCCAATACATTGCCTCTTTCACCAATTTATTATAAAGAAAAACAAATCCAGGTCTGCTGTAATCCAAGCGGTTACCATGACGATCCATACCATAGTCACTGTCCCAGCCAATGAAGAACAGAATGTTCCCCATTGGCTGGGAGAGCAATGCAGTGACCTGAGCTAACATCAATAGGTCAGCCCAGATCAGTGCAGGGCATGACAAGTGCTGCTGTCAGCGAGGTACATTACCTGCGGTGAAGATCTCCTGCACTGCTGACAGCAGACCTGTCACTGAGTTCAATGACCTTCACAGCCAAGTATCGCGAGAGCCCGTGACGTCACCGCTAGTGACAGTCTCCGGCCGCAGTGAGAGATGTGAAGCAGCGGTCATGGAAGACAGTGTCAGCGCTGAGGTCAGGAGGGTGGAATTTCATCACCGCAGGTAAGCCGAGCAGGGTAATGTGTGCAGAGTGCGAGGTTGGCGGAGCCTAGTGGGGTAATGTGTACGGAGTGCGAGGTTGGCGGAGCCTAGCGGGGTAATGTGTGTGGAGTGCGAGGTTGGCGGAGCCTAGTGGGGTAATGTGTGCAGAGTGCTTAAACTTTCATCTCCTGAATGAGAGTCAGGAGATGCTTAGAGTGTAAATATGCACAGAAATAATACTATAGATTCTTTTTTGGTTAAAAAACCCAATTCTTTATTATACCATCAAAATCACGTTAATAAAATAAACAGGAGAACACGCCTTGTTGAAGGACGAGGCAGCCCCAATCACAAATACATCATTTTATAGTCAGAAACATTGTATATATTATCAGTCTTATATTTCTTATCCTTATAACATTTAGTTGTCAAAATATGTTTATTCTATATGAACACCATTCAGAGATCAACGCGTATATTGAACAGATCATGGAAACATTAATGAATTTCAATTCCAATGAAATGCCACACCTAGGTGAAATTTACAGATCGTATTAAACTATGGAAAAATACCTCAAAGGTATATCAGTGTATATAATGCAAAATTAATGAATTAATGCCGCATTATGCACTTGGTAAAGGACCTGCATAGATGTGGTCTAGATAATTTGACCATATCTGTCAACACACCACATCTCCTCTTATATAGCGCTCAGCATGCAATATACCACCAATTTTATATGTAAAGTGGGATAATATTGGTATATTCTGACAAAATATGATTAATCACTGATTTCAAAAAACGCAGATTCTTAAAAATCGCATGTTGGGACCGCATCAATATACATACTGCACTATTTAACCAATATCGCAATATGCCAGGAAGCATATGCACATAGTGCAGCAAATGTGCAAACAAACGCAGCTCATATTTTTATGCAAAAGAGCATTTTATAATGGCAGTATGCTGCGGTGGTAACCCGATCAATACAGCCACATGTACACATTCAAAAATATAAAAAATTATATGTCTATGCTGCATCGATCAGAGTATCGCATCACCCTATCACAGTGCCAAAGTATGTGCTCAACTTTCAATTTTTATGTAAATAAATCGCCATCAGTATATTTAGATCATGTGAAAAAATTGTGGCAGACATTGAAAGATAACATAAAATATGTCAAGATGCTGAAAAAATCGCATGCGTCTAGCACTGTTCATGCATAGCTATTATTAAATGTAGCAATGATCAAAGAAATATTACCAATTAGATCATATGGGGTGAACTATAGCACACCTATTCCTATTTAATTAAACGCATGAAAGTCACATGCGTCTAGCACTGTTCATGCATAGCTTTTATAAAATGTAGCAATGATCAAAGAAATATTACCAATTTAGATCATATGGGGTGAACTATAGCACACCTATTCCTATTTAATTAAACGCATAAATGCATGAATATAGCACATTATGTTCCAGGCACAGTGATTAGGGGCAATACCACCACACTATTTTAAGAGCATTTCCATGATTCTTAAGCACATCAATAAATAAATGCAGCACGATGTATGGAGAACATACCAATTGGAGGCAACGTTATCGCACTATTATAGAAACATTTACATGACAATTCTATACTACAATGTCAAATTTACAAACAAATATCTGACATAAATTCATTGCCAGAGTGAGGGGCAACCAGTCCTTCCACCTTTGACGCACGTTTCACTAATGCTTCTTCAGAAAGAGGCGCCTCTTTCTGAAGAAGCATTAGTGAAACGTGCGTCAAAGGTGGAAGGACTGGTTGCCCCTCACTCTGGTAATGAATTTATGTCAGATATTTGTTTGTAAATTTGACATTGTAGTATAGAATTGTCATGTAAATGTTTCTATAATAGTGCGATAACGTTGCCTCCAATTGGTATGTTCTCCATACATCGTGCTGCATTTATTTATTGATGTGCTTAAGAATCATGGAAATGCTCTTAAAATAGTGTGGTGGTATTGCCCCTAATCACTGTGCCTGGAACATAATGTGCTATATTCATGCATTTATGCGTTTAATTAAATAGGAATAGGTGTGCTATAGTTCACCCCATATGATCTAAATTGGTAATATTTCTTTGATCATTGCTACATTTTATAAAAGCTATGCATGAACAGTGCTAGACGCATGTGACTTTCATGCGTTTAATTAAATAGGAATAGGTGTGCTATAGTTCACCCCATATGATCTAATTGGTAATATTTCTTTGATCATTGCTACATTTAATAATAGCTATGCATGAACAGTGCTAGACGCATGCGATTTTTTCAGCATCTTGACATATTTTATGTTATCTTTCAATGTCTGCCACAATTTTTTCACATGATCTAAATATACTGATGGCGATTTATTTACATAAAAATTGAAAGTTGAGCACATACTTTGGCACTGTGATAGGGTGATGCGATACTCTGATCGATGCAGCATAGACATATAATTTTTTATATTTTTGAATGTGTACATGTGGCTGTATTGATCGGGTTACCACCGCAGCATACTGCCATTATAAAATGCTCTTTTGCATAAAAATATGAGCTGCGTTTGTTTGCACATTTGCTGCACTATGTGCATATGCTTCCTGGCATATTGCGATATTGGTTAAATAGTGCAGTATGTATATTGATGCGGTCCCAACATGCGATTTTTAAGAATCTGCGTTTTTTGAAATCAGTGATTAATCATATTTTGTCAGAATATACCAATATTATCCCACTTTACATATAAAATTGGTGGTATATTGCATGCTGAGCGCTATATAAGAGGAGATGTGGTGTGTTGACAGATATGGTCAAATTATCTAGACCACATCTATGCAGGTCCTTTACCAAGTGCATAATGCGGCATTAATTCATTAATTTTGCATTATATACACTGATATACCTTTGAGGTATTTTTCCATAGTTTAATACGATCTGTAAATTTCACCTAGGTGTGGCATTTCATTGGAATTGAAATTCATTAATGTTTCCATGATCTGTTCAATATACGCGTTGATCTCTGAATGGTGTTCATATAGAATAAACATATTTTGACAACTAAATGTTATAAGTAGAGTTGAGCGCGGTTCGTGGTTCGTGGTTCTCCAGTTCTAGGCTCGAGTGATTTTGGGGCATGTTCTAGATCGAACTAGAACTCGAGCTTTTTGCAAAAGCTCGATAGTTCTAGAAACGTTCGAGAACGGTTCTAGCAGCCAAAAAACAGCTAAATCTTAGCTTGGTTTCTGCTGTAATAGTGTAAGTCACTCTGTGAATCAAACTATTATCACATTTCAGTGTATAGTGTGCGTGAACAGCGCCTTCAGATCACTGCTGTTTCTATAATGGCGATCGCCATTTTTTTTTTTTTTTTTCTTGTCTTCCTTCCCTAAGCGCGCGCGTCTTGTGGGGCTGGCCAGCATGTCAGCCAATCACAGACACACACACACCTAAGTGGACTTTGAGGCAGAGAAGCAACGGCATGTGTGATAGGATCTGCATGTCACATGTCCCTGCATTATAAAACCGGACATTTTCTTCACGATCGCCATTATCTGCCTTCTGCGTCTTTGGTGTCAGACATCACTGTCGCAGTTCCGTCCTTTGTCCTATCGCCGATACAGCTGTATGCGCTGCATACACAGCGTTAGACAGCTTAGGGAGAGCACATTCTAGCAGTCCTTTTAAGGGCTCGTACCGGCAGGGTCAGAGAGCCATAGGTGACAGGTCCTGCAAACAGCAACAGCGTCTGTGTAGCCCAGGTCAGGGATTTCCTCCCTGCATTTCACCATTAGGAGGGAATAGAAAGGCAGGCTTCCATTCCTCTACCCAGAGCACCACAATCCTGCCACTGTACCCTCTTGTCCTCTGCACACTCCAACTCATTCTAAGTAAGCCATTATACTAGCAAACACTCAGTGTACCTAGTGGCATCCTATACGTGGCTATTGGACTTTGCTATAGTCCCACTAGTGCAAAGACATTAGCAGAGCACGTCTGCCTGCATTGCACACTACAACTCATTCTAACCAAGCCATTATACTAGCAAACACTCAGTGTACCTAGTGGCATCCTATCTGTGGCTATTGGACTTTGCTATAGTCCCACTAGTGCAAAGACATTTGCAGAGCACGTCTGCCTGCATTGCACACTCCAAGTTTTTTAAACTAAGCAATTTTACTAGCAAACACTCAGTGTACCTAGTGGCATCCTATACGTGGCTATTGGACTTTGCTATAGTCCCACTAGTGCAAAGACATTAGCAGAGCACATCTGCCTGCATTGCACACTCCAAGTTTTTTAAACTCAGCCATTATACTAGCAAACACTCAGTGTACCTAGTGGCATCCTATACGTGGCTATTGGACTTTGCTATAGTCCCACTAGGGCCAAGACATTTGCAGAGCGCATCTGCCTGCGTTGCACACTCCAACAAATTATAACGAAGCCATTATACTAGCAAACACTCAGTGTACCTAGTGGCATCCTATACGTGGCTATTGGACTTTGCTATAGTCCCACTAGTGCAAAGACATTTGCAGAGCACATCTGCCTGCATTGCACACTCCAAGTTTTTTAAACTAAGCAATTTTACTAGCAAACACTCAGTGTACCTAGTGGCATCCTATACGTGGCTATTGGACTTTGCTATAGTCCCACTAGTGCAAAGACATTAGCAGAGCACATCTGCCTGCATTGCACACTCCAAGTTTTTTAAACTCAGCCATTATACTAGCAAACACTCAGTGTACCTAGTGGCATCCTATACGTGGCTATTGGACTTTGCTATAGTCCCACTAGGGCCAAGACATTTGCAGAGCGCATCTGCCTGCGTTGCACACTCCAACAAATTATAACGAAGCCATTATACTAGCAAACACTCAGTGTACCTAGTGGCATCCTATACGTGGCTATTGGACTTTGCTATAGTCCCACTAGTGCCAAGACATTTGCAGCACGTCTGCCTGCGTTGCACACTCCAACTCATTATAACTAAGCCATTATACTAGCACACACTCAGTGTACCTAGTGGCATCCTATACGTGGCTATTGGACTTTGCTATAGTCCCACTAGGGCCAAGACATTTGCAGAGCGCATCTGCCTGCGTTGCACACTCCAACAAATTATAACGAAGCCATTATACTAGCAAACACTCAGTGTACCTAGTGGCATCCTATACGTGGCTATTGGACTTTGCTATAGTCCCACTAGTGCCAAGACATTTGCAGCACGTCTGCCTGCGTTGCACACTCCAACGAATTATAACTAAGCCATTATACTAGCACACACTCAGTGTACCTAGTGGCATCCTATACGTGGCTATTGGACTTTGCTATAGTCCCACTAGTGCAAAGACATTAGCAGAGCACATCTGCCTGCATTGCACACTCCAAGTTTTTTAAACTCAGCCATTATACTAGCAAACACTCAGTGTACCTAGTGGCATCCTATACGTGGCTATTGGACTTTGCTATAGTCCCACTAGTGCCAAGACATTTGCAGAGCGCATCTGCCTGCGTTGCACACTCCAACTAATTATAACGAAGCCATTATACTAGCAAACACTCAGTGTACCTAGTGGCATCCTATACGTGGCTATTGGACTTTGCTATAGTCCCACTAGTGCCAAGACATTTGCAGAGCGCATCTGCCTGCGTTGCACACTCCAACTCATTATAACTAAGCCATTATACTAGCAAACACTCAGTGTACCTAGTGGCATCCTATACGTGGCTATTGGACTTTGCTATAGTCCCACTAGTGCCAAGACATTTGCAGAGCGCATCTGCCTGCGTTGCACACTCCAACTCATTATAACTAAGCCATTATACTAGCAAACACTCAGTGTACCTAGTGGCATCCTATACGTGGCTATTGGACTTTGCTATAGTCCCACTAGGGCCAAGACATTTGCAGAGCGCATCTGCCTGCGTTGCACACTCCAACTAATTATAACGAAGCCATTATACTAGCAAACACTCAGTGTACCTAGTGGCATCCTATACGTGGCTATTGGACTTTGCTATAGTCCCACTAGTGCCAAGACATTTGCAGCACGTCTGCCTGCGTTGCACACTCCAACGAATTATAACTAAGCCATTATACTAGCACACACTCAGTGTACCTAGTGGCATCCTATACGTGGCTATTGGACTTTGCTATAGTCCCACTAGTGCAAAGACATTAGCAGAGCACATCTGCCTGCATTGCACACTCCAAGTTTTTTAAACTCAGCCATTATACTAGCAAACACTCAGTGTACCTAGTGGCATCCTATACGTGGCTATTGGACTTTGCTATAGTCCCACTAGTGCCAAGACATTTGCAGAGCGCATCTGCCTGCGTTGCACACTCCAACTAATTATAACGAAGCCATTATACTAGCAAACACTCAGTGTACCTAGTGGCATCCTATACGTGGCTATTGGACTTTGCTATAGTCCCACTAGTGCCAAGACATTTGCAGAGCGCATCTGCCTGCGTTGCACACTCCAACTCATTATAACTAAGCCATTATACTAGCAAACACTCAGTGTACCTAGTGGCATCCTATACGTGGCTATTGGACTTTGCTATAGTCCCACTAGGGCCAAGACATTTGCAGAGCGCATCTGCCTGCGTTGCACACTCCAACTAATTATAACGAAGCCATTATACTAGCAAACACTCAGTGTACCTAGTGGCATCCTATACGTGGCTATTGGACTTTGCTATAGTCCCACTAGTGCCAAGACATTTGCAGAGCGCATCTGCCTGCGTTGCACACTCCAACTCATTATAACTAAGCCATTATACTAGCAAACACTCAGTGTACCTAGTGGCATCCTATACGTGGCTATTGGACTTTGCTATAGTCCCACTAGTGCCAAGACATTTGCAGAGCGCATCTGCCTGCGTTGCACACTCCAACTCATTATAACTAAGCCATTATACTAGCAAACACTCAGTGTACCTAGTGGCATCCTATACGTGGCTATTGGACTTTGCTATAGTCCCACTAGTGCCAAGACATTTGCAGAGCGCATCTGCCTGCGTTGCACACTCCAACTCATTATAACTAAGCCATTATACTAGCAAACACTCAGTGTACCTAGTGGCATCCTATACGTGGCTATTGGACTTTGCTATAGTCCCACTAGGGCCAAGACATTTGCAGAGCGCATCTGCCTGCGTTGCACACTCCAACTAATTATAACGAAGCCATTATACTAGCAAACACTCAGTGTACCTAGTGGCATCCTATAAGTGGCTATTGGACTTTGCTATAGTCCCACTAGTGCCAAGACATTTGCTGAGCGCATCTGCCTGCGTTGCACACTCCAACTAATTATAACGAAGCCATTATACTAGCACACACTCAGTGTACCTAGTGGCATCCTATACGTGGCTATTGGACTTTGCTATAGTCCCACTAGTGCCAAGACATTTGCAGAACACATCTGCCTGCATTGCACACTCCAAGTTTTTTAAACTCAGCCATTATACTAGCAAACAGTCAGTGTACCTAGTGGCATCCTAAACGTGGCTATTGTACTTTTGTCAATTCACAGTATTGGAACGTTATTTGCAGCACGTCTGCCTGCATTGCACACTCTAACTTTTTTAAACTCAGCCATTATATTAGCAAACAGTCAGTGTACCTAGTGGCATCCTAAACGTGGCTATTGTACTTTTGTCAATTCACAGTATTGGAACGTTATTTGCAGCACGTCTGCCTGCATTGCACACTCTAACTTTTTTAAACTCAGCCATTATACTAGCAAACAGTCAGTGTACCTAGTGGCATCCTAAACGTGGCTATTGTACTTTTGTCAATTCACAGTATTGGAACGTTATTTGCAGCACGTCTGCCTGCATTGCACACTTTAACTTTTTTAAACTCAGCCATTATACTACCAAACAGTCAGTGTACCTAGTGGCATCCTATACGTGGCTATTGGACTTTGCTATAGTCCCACTAGTGCCAAGACATTTGCAGAGCGCATCTGCCTGCGTTGCACACTCCAACTAATTATAACGAAGCCATTATACTAGCAAACACTCACTGTACCTAGTTGTATCCTAAACGTGGCTATTGTACTTTTGTCAATTCACAGTATTGGAACGTTATTTGCAGCACGTCTGCCTGCATTGCACACTCTATCTTTTTTAAACTCATCCATTATACTAGCAAACACACAGTGTACCTAGTGGCATCCTATACGTGGCTATTGGACTTTGCTATAGTCCCACTAGTGCCAAGACATTTGCAGAGCGCATCTGCCTGCGTTGCACACTCCAACAAATTATAACGAAGCCATTATACTAGCACACACTCAGTGTACCTAGTGGCATCCTATACGTGGCTATTGGACTTTGCTATAGTCCCACTAGTGCAAAGACATTTGCATAGCACGTCTGCCTGCATTGCACACTACAACTTTTTTAAACTAAGCAATTTTACTAGCAAACACTCACTGTACCTAGTTGTATCCTAAACGTGGCTATTGTACTTTTGTCAATTCACACTACTGCAAATCTATGTGCAGCACCTCTGCATGACAACCTCGTGCTCTGTTTTTAATAAGCTATAATGATAGCACAAAATACTGCCATTTTGTGGCATCATAGAACTGGCTGTTGTATTCCATTAGTGCCCCACTGGTGACAAGCTATTTCTAGCACCTCTACATCACACCCTCATGCACATTTTGCTACGCTAATGTTATAGCAAACTCATGGAATTCATTGCTGCATTTCATAATTCGGAGGGATAGAAAGTCAGGCTTCCTTTAGCTTTTCCTTCTGTTCATAGACAGCATCTCCAAGACAAATTTCCCCTCCACGTCTAAGTGTGGAGAGGCAGCTAGTGCGCATGCGTGTGCCGATGTACCCCAGCTGCAGCATAATTACAGTGTTTCGCCTAGTGAGTATGCTCAGCCTGACTGTGCCATTCCTGACGCTAAGTTTTCATTTCGGGATACAGCGCATGCTCCCACACTAAGTGTGAAAAGCCTCTTTGCACAGGTGCTTGCATTCCGTGCCGGGTCTAAGTCCTGTTTTGGGCATAGACACCATGCTAAAGCTGATAATCTTTTTTCAGAGACTGTATTTCATGCTACTGAGCATGCTCAGGCACTTCCTGCATCAGAGACTAGGTCCGGTAATGAACTCTTTGGCCCTGGCCCTGATGTGGCGGTCCCATATAGACCACAGGGCATCAGGTGTCCTCCCAAATGGCTTGCAGAGGCCCACACCTATGACTTGTCACCGCATTATTGATGCTCAGACGATGACTGGTGAGGTGTTTGGGTCATGGCAGCCATGAGGTCATCATTGAAGTTGCGTTTCCAAATAGGACGCTAGTTATGCCACTCATGACGTGTCACTCTACTTTTGTCTCCAGGAGGTGCATTGTGGTTCACCCTGGTTTGGGGCGGACCCAGGTTATAAAAGGGGCTGGAGCCAACAAGGAGGTGCGCAGTCTTCTATTATGCTCCGAAAGAGCACACCTCCATGTGTTGAACCCATTGCGGCTTTAGGCCAGAGGTAGGCAGGGATCGGGTGGTGGATGCAGGCCACCACCACAGTTGGTAACGCAGAACGGTTAAGACCAGCTCCTGTCCTAACAGTCCTGCTTGTGCAGCCCAGTGGCATTAACAGGCCTGCTGCTGCTGATGCGCCTGCTGTCCACAGGTGTGGCCCCTACGCACACGGTCAGCGTACTCAATGGCCCCTGTGTTGTTAACAGGGAGTTCCTGGGCTGGGTGGGCATGTGGACCCTGTGACGCTAACAGGGCTCACAGTCTCCAGATCCGAATGGCGTCTAACTCGGTTCAGGCTACTATTAGTTTCATAGCCACACAGCTCTGTATCCTCCACCAAACCTTCAAGTTGCCAACCTCTCCTTTTCCAACTGGGAGCACGGTGGACACTGACTGCTGATGGGGATATATACCTTTCTCTTTCTTTTCTTATTAATTTTCGTTATATAGCGGTCACAGATTATATACCACTTTATCCAAATCTGCCAGTCCCACTGTAACAGATGTTGTTTCTTCAGCAAATGTTACAGTTGCTTAACCACCAAATCCACGGACCAAAACTTTTTTCCCCTTTCCAACACACCTGTTCCCCTTTCCAACAGCATCTGTCCTTTTTCAACTCATTTTGGGATATGACCAAAAGTGCAACTGTGCAGGGACACCGTACTCAACGCCATCTCAGCACAGCAGCCATCCCTCGGTCCCTCCGATGTGGACAAGTAAAAGACCATTTCCTCCTATCCATGACAAAGCGTTGAGATTCACTCTGTGCAGCACTGGTGTTTAGTGGACAAGTAGATCTAAGATTGCGTACCACATTCTGCAGATACTCCTGTATACGTGCGTCTATTTCTATGGCAGGAATTAGTTCGCCAAATTTTGTCTTGTACCGGGGATCTAACAGTGTGGCAACCCAGTATTCAGGATTAGTTCAAATTCATACAATCCGAGGGTCATGTAGGTAGTGCAGCAAGAAGGCGCTCATGTGTCTTGTGCATCCAGGAGGACCAAGTCCTTGGTGTGTTGGTGGCAGAGAGGTGAGAATCGTGCATCCTTCCTCTGCCCTCTACCCACAACCTCGCACAACCGAAATGTGAGCAAGCTCTCACTCATCTGCTGAGTCTTCCATGCCCATCGCCAGTTCGTCCTCCATTTCTTCATGGGCTCCTGCACTTTCATCAACACTTTTTGCTGATACTATGCGCCCTTGTTAATCCCTCTCCCTCACCATGAATGCCGCATAGGTGCCGCTGACCATCTGGACCTCGTAGATCTTGTTATCCCTTCCGCATATGACTCCTCCTGTACTTCCTCCCCTTCCTCTTGTCCCAACACCTGACTCAGAATAATAATTACAGTGTGCTCCATCATGTAGATGACCAGAATTGTCACGCTGAGAATGACATTGCCAGTGCTAAACATCTTCGTCGACATTTCAAAACTGTGTAGCAGGGTGCATAGGTCCTTGATCTGACACCACTCCAGCAGCGTGATCTGCACCACCTCTGGATCAAGTTATCCCAGGCTATATGTCTTACCGTATTTCAGCAGGGCTGTGCGGTGCTGCCACACACGCTGCAACATGTGCAGATTCCAATTCCTGCGTGTCGAAACATCGCATTTACGGCGTTTAACTGCCAGACCCTAAGACTTCCGGAGTGATGAAAGTTGTTGAGCTGCTGTGTGCGCACAATGGAAGTGAGCACATAGCGAGCGTGCCCACTGCACAAGGCCATGTAGGCCGTGATGGTGTTTTAAAAATTGCTGGCGAATTCGGTTCAACACGTGAGCCCTAAAAGGCACGTGTGTCACATTGCCCTGAGGATGGCCCGCAGCCAGGTTTGCATCATTGCCGCACACGGCTGTTAAGTCACCAACGTAGTCCGCTCCGTCAATTTGTACTCCGGTTGCCAGGTGACAACGTGTTCCTTTCATGAATAGTGCTGATGATGTGAGAGTAGTCGATGCCAGCGGCGCAGGTGGACGCAGGTTATGCTCACCCACTGGGCTGCATTACCTTGACAGATGCAGAATCTCTGGCTGAATGTAGCTGGTGGGTATCTCACAGATGAAATACCATCATTCAGCTACAACCAATGGGAAGACACCACACCCTTTTTTATGCCCATCCTGTCTGCAGACCACTGCCAGACATAGCTATGAACCTCTGGTTAATTTTACCCCCAGTTCAGTTTTATGATTTTGTGTGCTTGTTACCTGACTACTTTTCCTGCTTGCTGTTTATGTACCTTGTTGGCCGATACGCATTTCAACTCTGCTTGTTTTCTGATTCTTTCCTGGCCGTCCCATTCTGTTCCTGTTCCTCAATTAATGTTTTGACCCTGCCTGACTACTATTCTCTGTAATAGCGGTGTGACTCACATTTCCCATACATTTCAAAGTAAAGCTTTGACCGCCTGATGGCATTGAGCTCTGCTGCCAGCATAGTAAGGAGGTGTGTGGTAGTCCTTGTGCGCAGTTGCAAGGAAGGGTGGCCTGACCACACAGGGTTTGCGCCAAGGTAGAGGACCCACACGAGGTTGAAGAGGCAGAAGCAGTGTATTAACTTCTACATACAGAACAAGGATTGAAACAACTCGTGGGGACGGCAAGACTTGTACAGCAGACCCTTCTCCATCTCTCACCATAGTTTGCCAGTGCCCAGTCAGTGACATGTAATGACCCTGTCTATGCTTACTGGTCCAAGTATCTGTGTTGAAATGCACCCTGTCGCACACAGATTTTCTCAAGGAAGTGGTGATGTTGTGTGCGACATGCTGGTGTAGCGCGGGCATGCTTTTCTTGGAGAAGCAGTGGTGATTGGGCATGTGGTACTGGGGCACAGCGACAGACATAAGGTCTGTAAAATCCTGTGTGTCCACTACGCGTAAAGGCAGCATTTCGGTAGCCAACAGCTTACAGAGGGATAGAGTCAACCACTTAGCTTTGTCATGGGTCGCAGTAAGTGGCCTTTTATTTGACCACATCTGAGGGAAAGAGATCTGGCTGCTGTCTGTAGACGGTGTTGAGTAGGGTGTCCCTGGAAAAATGCAGGTTTGTGAGAAAAGTGCAGGCGGAGACATGATGTTGCCTTCATCTTGCCTTCAGATCTGTTCATCTTGTATCATTTTTAAAAAACACATCAAGCAAGGGTTACTCCAAGCGGAGTCTACCTTTTTTCCCAACATTGGGCACACAGACACCCCATCAGTGGCAGCACTTGTGCCCTAGTTGCAAACAGGATGTTTTGATTTGCATCAAGCACATTCCAAATCCACAAGCATTTACTCTCCCCAGGATGACACAGGGGTAGTAAATTCCTTCTGGATCCATGACTTGTTCATTTTGATGAACGTCAGTGTGTCCACATTGTCACTGGACAGACGCGTGCGCTTATCTGTCAGCACACACCCAGCAGCACTGAAGAAGACACGTTCAGAGACAACGCTGGCAGCTGCACACGACAAAATCTCCAAGGCGTAACTGGAGAGCTCTGTCAATTTTTCTAGATTTGAAGCCCAAAAGGAGCAAGGCTCCATTTGCAAAGTCATTGCATCGATGTTCATTTGGAGATACTCCTGTATCATCCTCTCCATCCGTTGACTATGTGTCAGACTTGTTGTCTCTGGTGGCCTTGCAAAGGAGGGTCTAAAAAAATTATGAAAATATTCCATAAAATTGCTGTTACCAGCACCAGATACGGTCCTACTGGTACGGGTAGACTGTTGAAGATGACGATGCCGTCCCATGTTTGTCAAGTTACAACTGGGAGAATCACTCCCTTCACCTGCACGGTTGTTTGGTGTAAAAGCCGAGCTAAGATCGAGTAACAGCTTATGCTGATACTCCAGCATACGTGCGTCCCTTTCTATGGGTGGAATTATGTCACAAAATTTGGACTTGTCCCGGGGATCTAATAGTGTGGCAAGCCAGTAGTCATCATCACTTCTAATTTTGACAATCCGAGGGTCATGTTGGAGGTAGTGCAACAAGAAGGCACTCATGTGTCTTGCGCAGCCATGCGGACCAAGTCCACGCTGTGTTTGTGGCATAGAGGTGCTAACCGTTCTTTCTTCCTCTGACATCTCCCCCCAACCTCTTTCAACTGAATTTTGACCAAGGTCTCCCTCATCCGCTGAGTCTTCCATGTCCATGGACAGTTCGTCCTCCATATCTTCATGTCCTCCTGCACCTTCCTCAACATCTCGCCTGCTACCATGCGCCCTTGTTGATCCCTGTCCCCCATGGTCCCATGCCTGCCGCGTTGGTGATGATGAACGTCTGGACCTTGGTGATGTTGTTGTGTCTTGCGCATATGAATCCTCCTGTAGTTCCTCCCCTTCCTGTTGTCCCACCCCCTGACTCCGAATAGTGTTTAGCGTGTGCTCCAGCATGTAAATGACTGTAATCGTCATGCTGATAATGGCATTGTCAGCGCTAAACATATTCGTCGCCATGTCGAAACTGTGCAGAACGGTGCATAGGTCCTTGATCTGAGATCACTCCATCAGGGTGATCTGCCCCACTTCTGCATCTCGTTGGCCCAGGCTATACATCATGACGTATTGCACCAGGGCTCGCCGGTGCTGCCACAGTCGCTGTAACATGTGGAGAGTTGAATTCCAGCGTGTCGCCACATCGCATTTCAGGCGATGAACCGGCAGGCCGAAAGACTTCTGGAGCGATGCAAGTCGCTCAGCTGCGGCGGTTGAACGGCGGAAGTGAGCACTGCAGACAGTTTACGTGCCCTGGTCAGAAGGCCATCTAGGCCGGGATAGTGTGTTAAAAATTGCTGGACAACAAGGTTCAACACGTGAGCCATACAAGGCACGTGTGTCACCTTGCCCAGGCGAAGGGCCGCACCCAGGTTTGCAGCATTGTCGCACACGGCCTTACCAGGCTGCAGGTTGAGTGGAGACAACCATTTATTAAACTCGGACCGCAGAGCTGACCACAACTCCTCAGCTGTGTGACTCTTATTCCCAAGACATGTCAAGCTAAAGACCGCCTGATGCCGTTGCGCTCTGCTGCCAGCATAGTAATGAGGGGTGCGTGATTCCTTCTGCGCAGTGAGAACGCTGGTGGCCTGACCAGGCAGGCTTGGGGCGGAGGTGGAGGACCCAGATGAGGTGGAGGATGCAGAAGCAGTGGCGGAACTTGGACAGACAGAGGATTGACACACAAGTCGTGGGGACGGCAAGACTTGTGCAGCAGACCCTTCACCATCTATCAACATAGTTACCCAGTGCCCAGTCAGCGACATGTAACGTCCCTGTCCATGCTTACTGGTCCAAGTATCGGTGGTGAAATGCACCCGTTCACACACAGAGTTTCTCAAGGAAGCGGTGATGTTGTGTGCGACATGCTGGTGTAGCGCGGGCACACCTTTCTTAGAGAAGTAGTGGCGACTAGGCATCTGGTACTGGGGCACAGCGACAGACATAAGGTCTCTAAAATCCTGTGTGTCCACTAGGCGGAAAGGCAGCATTTCGGTAGCCAACAGCTTACAGAGGGATAGAGTCAACCTCTTAGCTTTGTCATGGGTCGGAGGAAGTGGCCTTTTATTTGACCACATCTGAGGGACAGAGATCTGGCTGCTGTGTGTAGACGGTGTTGAGTAGGGTGTCCCTGGAAAAATGCAGGTTTGTGAGGAAAGTGCAGGCGGAGACATGATGTTGCCTTCATCCAACGTAGGTGCTATCGATGTCTGAGAGAGCTGTACACACTCACTTGTTTCCCCTTCCAAACCAACTGACGACCTACCAAGCAAACTGCCTGTTGCGGTTACAGTGGTGGAAGTTTTGCGTGGAAAAACAGGTGTGACAGCTGTCCCCACAGTCCTAGAAGATGAAGAGCGCGCGGATGCACTGGAAGGGGCGGGCGGTGGATGGTTCGCTCCGCTAGGCCGCATTGCAGCACAGTGAGCTTCCCACCGGGACCTATGATATTTATTCATGTGACGATTCATGGAAGAAGTTGTCAAACTGCTGAGGTTTTGACCTCTACTAAGAGAATCATGACAAATTTTACATATCACATGATTTGGGCGATCTTTTTCTATGTCAAAAAAGGAACAGGCTAGGCAAGGCTTAGAGGCCATGCGACCTGTTGATGCACCCCGAATAATGCTCATAGGCAGAGTGGTGGCTGAGGATGCAGTTGTAGACGTGCTACCAGTGCTCCGACTCTGTCCAGGAAGGCGCAAGGTAATTTCGTCGTCGGTTGCATCCTCCTCCACCGCCTCTGTTGACCTCCTCGAGTGCCTGACTGGGGGTTGACAGTAGGTGGGATCTAGAACTTCATCATCAATTGTTGTGTTTGCACTCCCCTCCCCCTCAGACCGAGCCTCTTCTTGCCCTGACCGAATATTTAAGTTGTCATCCCAATCGGGTATCTGCGTCTCATCTTCATCAGTATGTTCCTCATTGCCTATAACCACAGTTGTTGGAAAGGCAGCATTTTGGTAGCCAACAGTTTGCATTTTATGAAAGTCAACCTCCAAGCCATGTCATGCCCTTCTAAAAGCATGTATAACACAGCGAGGGGACTCCAACCACAGTCTCCCTCGTTTCCACTCACTGGGCCACACACACCCCACTTGACTGGCATCGGTTGAGCTCCCTTTTGAAAAAGAAAAAGATGCTTTGCATGAAGCACTCTCAAAAATACGCGTGCCTTTCCCGTCCCCTGGCTGACCCAGGGGAAGAAAAGTCCTCTGAGAGCCATGACTTGTTCATCTTGGTTCTTTTAGAGACACAGCGAGGGGACTCCAACCACAGTCTCCCTCGTTTCCACTAACTGGGCCACACACACCCCACTTGACTGGCATCGGTTGAGCCCCCTTTTGAAAAAGAAAAAGATGCTTTGCATGAAGCACTCTCAAAAATACGCGTGCCTTTCCCGTCCCCTGGCTGACCCAGGGGAAGAAAAGTCCTCTGAGAGCCATGACTTGTTCATCTTGGTTCTTTTAGAGACACAGCGAGGGGACTCCAACCACAGTCTCCCTCGTTTCCACTAACTGGGCCACACACACCCCACTTGACTGGCATCGGTTGAGCCCCCTTTTGAAAAAGAAAAAGATGCTTTGCATGAAGCACTCTCAAAAATACGCGTGCCTTTCCCGTCCCCTGGCTGACCCAGGGGAAGAAAAGTCCTCTGAGAGCCATGACTTGTTCATCTTGGTTCTTTTAGAGACACAGCGAGGGGACTCCAACCACAGTCTCCCTCGTTTCCACTCACTGGGCCACACACACCCCACTTGACTGGCATCGGTTGAGCTCCCTTTTGAAAAAGAAAAAGATGCTTTGCATGAAGCACTCTCAAAAATACGCGTGCCTTTCCCGTCCCCTGGCTGACCCAGGGGAAGAAAAGTCCTCTGAGAGCCATGACTTGTTCATCTTGGTTCTTTTAGAGACACAGCGAGGGGACTCCAACCACAGTCTCCCTGGTTGCCACTCACTGGGCCACACACACCCCACTTGACTGGCATCGGTTGAGCTCCCTTTTGAAAAAGAAAAAGATGCTTTGCATGAAGCACTCTCAAAAATACGCGTGCCTTTCCCGTCCCCTGGCTGACCCAGGGGAAGAAAAGTCCTCTGAGAGCCATGATTTGTTCATTTTGGGTCTTTTAGAAACACAGCGAGGGGACTCCAACCACAGTCTCCTTCGTTGCCACTCACTGGGCCACACACACCCCACTTGACTGGCATCGGTTGAGCTCCCTTTTGAAAAAGAAAAAGATGCTTTGCATGAAGCACTCTCAAAAATACGCGTGCCTTTCCCGTCCCCTGGCTGACCCAGGGGAAGAAAAGTCCTCTGAGAGCCATGACTTGTTCATCTTGGTTCTTTTAGAGACACAGCGAGGGGACTCCAACCACAGTCTCCCTCGTTTCCACTCACTGGGCCACACACACCCCACTTGACTGGCATCGGTTGAGCTCCCTTTTGAAAAAGAAAAAGATGCTTTGCATGAAGCACTCTCAAAAATACGCGTGCCTTTCCCGTCCCCTGGCTGACCCAGGGGAAGAAAAGTCCTCTGAGAGCCATGACTTGTTCATCTTGGTTCTTTTAGAGACACAGCGAGGGGACTCCAACCACAGTCTCCCTCGTTTCCACTCACTGGGCCACACACACCCCACTTGACTGGCATCGGTTGAGCTCCCTTTTGAAAAAGAAAAAGATGCTTTGCATGAAGCACTCTCAAAAATACGCGTGCCTTTCCCGTCCCCTGGCTTACCCAGGGGAAGAAAAGTCCTCTGAGAGCCATGACTTGTTCATCTTGGTTCTTTTAGAGACACAGCGAGGGGACTCCAACCACAGTCTCCCTCGTTGCCACTCACTGGGCCACACACACCCCACTTGACTGGCATCGGTTGAGCTCCCTTTTGAAAAAGAAAAAGATGCTTTGCATGAAGCACTCTCAAAAATACGCGTGCCTTTCCCGTCCCCTGGCTGACCGAGGGGAAGAAAAGTCCTCTGAGAGCCATGACTTGTTCATCTTGGTTCTTTTAGAGACACAGCGAGGGGACTCCAACCACAGTCTCCCTGGTTGCCACTCACTGGGCCACACACACCCCACTTGACTGGCATCGGTTGAGCTCCCTTTTGAAAAAGAAAAAGATGCTTTGCATGAAGCACTCTCAAAAATACGCGTGCCTTTCCCGTCCCCTGGCTGACCCAGGGGAAGAAAAGTCCTCTGAGAGCCATGATTTGTTCATTTTGGGTCTTTTAGAAACACAGCGAGGGGACTCCAACCACAGTCTCCTTCGTTGCCACTCACTGGGCCACACACACCCCACTTGACTGGCATCGGTTGAGCTCCCTTTTGAAAAAGAAAAAGATGCTTTGCATGAAGCACTCTCAAAAATACGCGTGCCTTTCCCGTCCCCTGGCTGACCCAGGGGAAGAAAAGTCCTCTGAGAGCCATGACTTGTTCATCTTGGTTCTTTTAGAGACACAGCGAGGGGACTCCAACCACAGTCTCCCTCGTTTCCACTCACTGGGCCACACACACCCCACTTGACTGGCATCGGTTGAGCTCCCTTTTGAAAAAGAAAAAGATGCTTTGCATGAAGCACTCTCAAAAATACGCGTGCCTTTCCCGTCCCCTGGCTGACCCAGGGGAAGAAAAGTCCTCTGAGAGCCATGACTTGTTCATCTTGGTTCTTTTAGAGACACAGCGAGGGGACTCCAACCACAGTCTCCCTCGTTTCCACTCACTGGGCCACACACACCCCACTTGACTGGCATCGGTTGAGCTCCCTTTTGAAAAAGAAAAAGATGCTTTGCATGAAGCACTCTCAAAAATACGCGTGCCTTTCCCGTCCCCTGGCTTACCCAGGGGAAGAAAAGTCCTCTGAGAGCCATGACTTGTTCATCTTGGTTCTTTTAGAGACACAGCGAGGGGACTCCAACCACAGTCTCCCTCGTTGCCACTCACTGGGCCACACACACCCCACTTGACTGGCATCGGTTGAGCTCCCTTTTGAAAAAGAAAAAGATGCTTTGCATGAAGCACTCTCAAAAATACGCGTGCCTTTCCCGTCCCCTGGCTGACCGAGGGGAAGAAAAGTCCTCTGAGAGCCATGACTTGTTCATCTTGGTTCTTTTAGAGACACAGCGAGGGGACTCCAACCACAGTCTCCCTGGTTGCCACTCACTGGGCCACACACACCCCACTTGACTGGCATCGGTTGAGCTCCCTTTTGAAAAAGAAAAAGATGCTTTGCATGAAGCACTCTCAAAAATACGCGTGTCTTTCCCGTCCCCTGGCTGACCCAGGGGAAGAAAAGTCCTCTGAGAGCCATGATTTGTTCATTTTGGGTCTTTTAGAAACACAGCGAGGGGACTCCAACCACAGTCTCCTTCGTTGCCACTAACTGGGCCACACACACCCCACTTGACTGGCATCGGTTGAGCCCCCTTTTGAAAAAGAAAAAGATGCTTTGCATGAAGCACTCTCAAAAATACGCGTGCCTTTCCCGTCCCCTGGCTGACCCAGGGGAAGAAAAGTCCTCTGAGAGCCATGACTTGTTCATCTTGGTTCTTTTAGAGACACAGCGAGGGGACTCCAACCACAGTCTCCCTCGTTTCCACTCACTGGGCCACACACACCCCACTTGACTGGCATCGGTTGAGCTCCCTTTTGAAAAAGAAAAAGATGCTTTGCATGAAGCACTCTCAAAAATACGCGTGCCTTTCCCGTCCCCTGGCTGACCCAGGGGAAGAAAAGTCCTCTGAGAGCCATGACTTGTTCATCTTGGTTCTTTTAGAGACACAGCGAGGGGACTCCAACCACAGTCTCCCTGGTTGCCACTCACTGGGCCACACACACCCCACTTGACTGGCATCGGTTGAGCTCCCTTTTGAAAAAGAAAAAGATGCTTTGCATGAAGCACTCTCAAAAATACGCGTGCCTTTCCCGTCCCTCTGGCTGACCCAGGGGAAGAAAAGTCCTCTGAGAGCCATGTCCACATTGTCAGTGGACAGACACGTGTGCTTATCTGCCAGCAGACCCACAGCAGCACTGAAGACAGGTTCCGAGAGAACGCTGGCTGCAGGACACGACAAGATCCCCAAGACGTACGTGGCGAGCTCAGGCAATTTATCAAGATTGGAAGCCAAGAATGAGCAGGGCTCAAGATGCACATTAATGGAATCGATGTTTCCTTGCATATACTCATATATCTGTGTGTCCTCCTCTTTTTCCTTGTCCAGCTCTTTTGTTTTCGCATGAGTATATGTCCTTGTCACTTTCCCATGTGTTGTGAGTTGTTTGTGACCTTTTGGACACCTTTGAGGGTGTTTTCTAGGTGTTTTTCTGTGTTTGTGATTGCCTGCCATTGTTTCCTATGCAGTTCGAGTTCGGTTCGTCGAACGTTCGACCAACCGAACTCGAACGGGAGGTCCGTTCGGCGAACCAACCTCGAGCCTCGAGTGCATATTTACACTCTAAGCATCTCCTGACTCTCATTCAGGAGATGAAAGTTTAAGCAGTTTAAGTGGAGTGATGCTTTTTGATTTGAGTTTGGACTAATGTGTTTAATGTGTGCAGAGTGCCTGGTGGGCGGAGCCTAGCAGGGTAATGCGTGCAGAGTGCCAGGCTGGCAGAGCCTAGCGGGGCCATGTGTGCAGAGTGTCAGGTGGGCGGAGCCTAGCGGGGCCATGTGTGCAGAGTGCCAGGTGGGCAGAGCCTAGCGGGGCCATGTGTGCAGAGTGTCAGGTGGGCGGAGCCTAGCGGGGCCATATGTGCAGAGTGCCAGGTGGCACTCATTATATCTACGCAACATTATATCTACACCTGCATCTTCCTCACAGATTGGCTGGACTACCTGCAGTTAAAAATAGTGTAGCAGAAATGGAGAGGTGGTGTAGAATGGAGAGGTGGTGTTGCTTTCTTGACAGCTGAGGTACGTCACTGACTTTCACAGACAATGATACTATGCCCCAAAGAATTGCCTGCACTTTTTGCAATTTAACTTGCGTAGCAGAAATGGAGAGGTGGTGTAGAATGCAGAGGTGGTGTAGCTTTCTTGTCAGCAGAGGAACGTCACTGACTATCACAGACAATGATACTATGCCCCAAAGAATTGGCTGCACTTTTGCAGTTAACATTGCTGAGCAGAAATGTAGAGATGGTGTAGAATGCAGAGGTGGTGTAGTTTTCTTGACAGTTGAGGTACGTCACTGACTTTCACAGACACTCATACTATGCCCTAAAGAATTGCCTGCACTTTTTACAGTTAAAATTGTGTAGCAGAAATGTAGAGGTGGTGTAGAATGCAGAGGTGGTTTAGCTTTCTTGTCAGCAGAGGAACGTCACTGACTATCCCAGACAATGATACTATGCCCCAAGGAATTGCCTGAGTTGAATTAGACAGACGCTGTTAAAAACCCTTGCACAGCGCTGGCACAGACCTGCCTAGCAAAAATGAATTGAACTGTTCTAATCTAGCCCTGAAAAAGGCTGAAATTAAAACTAGTCCCTAATCCCTAAACCGATGTCTTGATTGCACTTTATAATGCCCACAGCAACAGCAGTGGGAGCGGTAACTGTCACACACCCGCAGCACTGAGATAATGGTGGTGATGGGGAAAATGGCCGGGTCTTATAGGGCAAGGACATGTGACATGCACAGCCAAGAAAACATGCCCTTGCTTGTCTGGCAAAAATCCACTTTGCTGTGTGTGTGTCTGTGATTGGCTGACAGCGTGGCCCGCCCCACTATACGCGCGGTTAGGAAAAAAAAAAAAAATGGCGATCAGCATTTTTTCAGCACTCAGCAGCAGCACTGATCTAAACACCGTCCCCCCCGCACACTACACGCTGAATTTTGATAATATCATGATTCACAGTGACTCACACTATCACAGTGAAAAGCCAGCTAGTAACTAGCTACGCTTTTGGTGATCAAACCGTTATCGAATGGTAACTTGAACGGTCAAACGTGAAGCAAATCGTTCGAGTTCGTCGAACGACTCGAACACCGCCCAAAACAACTCGAATTTGAAATTTGGGAACGGTTCGCTTCGAACACTACTCATCTCTAGTAAAGATATGTAAAGAATCAGAATGACAGTGCCAGTAGAGCCCTGGCTTTAGTTTATATAGGACAATCCTGATGATTTTTCGCATTAAATATTTATCAGTAAATTCTAATTTTTACAATAAAATTTACAAAACCAATTTTTTTAACGACCACATGACAATTGAAATGACTTTAAGGGTCATACGTGACAAAAAATACCAGGGGACACCATTTTAAAAACTGCACCCCTCAAAGTGCTTATGACCTAATTTAAGAAGTTTATTAACCCTTTAAGTGCTTCACAGGAATTATAGCAATGTGGAAGGAGAAATCGAAACTTTTAATTTTTCACACAAAATACTGTTTTAGTCCCATTTTTTTTTTTTCATTTTCACATGGGTAACAGGAGAAAAAGGACAACACAATTTGCTATGAAAATTTTCCTGTGTATAGGAAAACCCCATATTTCAAAACTGCAGTTTGGGTGTATGGCAGAAGGGAAGGAGCGCTATTTGAATTTTTAAGCACAAGATTAGCTGGAATAGATAGTGAACTCCATTTTGCATTTGCAGAACCCCTGATGTGCCTAAATAGTCTAAACAATGAACAAGTCACCCAATTTTGAAAACTATACCTCTTAAGGAATGTATATAGAGGTGGGGTGGGCATCTTAAATCTACAGGTGCTTCACAGAATTATATAACATTGAGCTGTCAAAATGAAAAAATACATTATTACCACAAAAATGTTAGCTTAATCCCTAAGTTTTTCATTTTCACAAGAGTAACACTAGAAAATGAAGCATACAATTTGTTGTGCAATTTCTCCTAAATTCAGGAATTCTTTCTATGCGGTGGAAAACTACTACTTGGGTGCACGACAAGGAATAGAGCGCTATTTGTATTTTGAAGCTCAAAATTTACTGGAATAGATAGCAGATGCCATGTTCTATTTGCATAGCATGTGATGTGCCTAAATAATGGAAAATGCCCACAAGTCACCTCCATTTTGGAAAATTACACCTCTCAAGGAATTTATCTGTAGCTGAGGTGAGCATCTTCAACTCATAGGTACTCCACAGAACTTTACAATGTTGAGCTGTAAAAATTAAAAAATACATTGTTATTGCTAAACGGTTACTTTAGCCACATTTTTTTCATTTTCACAAGTGTAACAAGAGAAATTGTGCTTTAGAATTTATTGTGTAATTTTCTCTGAGTACAGCGATTAGTGATGGGCGATCCCGAACTGTAAAGATTGGGGATTGTATCGATCACACAGTGTTCGTGCACACGATCCCGATCACGAGCCTTGCTGGAAAGCTCATGTTACAGTTTGGGTCAAGATCAGGTCCAGGGGCTGTAAAAAAACCCACATTATTAAAAAACATTATGATAATACTTACAGGTTCCGCGACGCGTCCTGCAGACTCTGTCTTCCGGCCGCTTCTGCTTCCGAGTCCGATCATTGCTGTGCGCCGGGTTAAAGGACCTTCCATGACGTCATAGCCATGTGACCAGTCTGGTGTAAATGTTGTAAAGACATTGGCTTAGAGACTGGTCACAAGACTATGACGTCATCGAAGGTCCTCACTGTCAGCCTGCTTCTCGCTGTGTAGAGAGCGATTTTGCAGAGCTGACAATGCTCTCTCTGTTTCTCACTCTGTATAGACTGTGTTTGTACAGATTTGTTTGTTGAACCGTTCATCAAACCATTCAGGGGACACAGGCGAAGTTGGTGAACACAAACCAAACTGAACCTCAGGCGGTTCGGTCATCTCTAGTCGGCAGTGCACATTCTAAAGACTATATTAAACTGCATAGATAATGGAAGGATTGTATATTATGGTTGTATTTTTATAATAAATGTGATAGAGGATGTATTACTGAAAAAACAAAAAACGTATAGGAATATGTCAATCCGATTAGATGTGAGAAACTATGGGATGAGGAATTGGTATTAGAACATGTTGACTGGTGGCACTCAGTCAAAAGGTACTGCACTAGCTCCTTGAAGGAGCAGAGGAATTATGCCATGAAAACTGTGTTGGCTATGAGGTCAGAGGTAATTATTACCTATTGACATGTGTGTGGTCAAGTTTCTATGATATAGCTGAAATGAGCACAGGAGTATTGTAATTGTCAGCTTATAACTAGAGTAAAATGTCATGCATTGCATGGGGAAGACTTCTGTTGTAGAAAAGGGAGTGTAATACGCTACTGTAGGAGGACATATAAACATAATTTACAACAGTATATATGTGAATGATAGTTTTATAAATCGATCCATGATATAGACAAAGACAATTATACTGTTCTTTCTGTATTCTTTAAGGCTTAAAATAGCATTGTAGAGCGATAAAAAATAAAAAAAATAAAATATATATATATATATATATATATATACATGATATATATGTGACGCCCTGGACTAGCCAGGTAGTCACAGACATAACAACACACACACACCCTCCCCTGGATAGTTCCCACCAGTCAACGCGCCGCGCTGCCCCTCCAACCCTGCATCCCAGCCATACTGCCTCCCCGTTACATCACCGGGCCCCGGGATCACCAACCCCTACCCACGGAGGGGACAACATCCTAGCTGCTCCCTACCATCACTCCCGGGATCCCCGTCATCAGCAGCGGTGGTGCCCATTATCACCACGACCCATGGGTGGCGTCATGAACTATCTCCCCAAACAAACCACCCCCTTTTCACTCATGGGCGAGGAGTGCTGCTCGAGTCCCCGGGTCCGGCCCACCGCTCGAGCCACCAAACAGCAGCAGAAGCCCAGGACCCGAGTGTAGCGAGTGCGGCCCCTCCGGCCGCGACATATGGATAGATAGATAGATAGACAGATAGACCTAAAAGCTAACAATTAAAATCAATACAAAACATAGAAAAAACTGTATTTTTTTGTTTTTAATTGTTAGCTTTTAGGTCTCTCTCTGTCTCTCTCTCTCTTTGTAAATATATATATATATATATATATATATAATTTTTTTATTATTATTTTTTCTTTCTCTAGCGCCCTACAGATGCTATTTTAAGGTCAAAATAATGCAGAAAAAAATCATTATAATGCCTTTCTCACTAGACAGGGTTCATTCAGGACAAGTGAGGGCCTAGGCATGGGATGACGGCAGACCTGTAGAGGCATGTTAGGGAGTGTAGGGTACAGATTCAGGTGAGTTGTTGGGGGTATATACTCTACCTATTGTCAGAGCCTTTCTTCTCTACCATTCCCATCATTCCCCTTGTGTTGCCTTGCACCCTGATTATCCGTGCGCTCTGGCGTGAGACTTTTTGGGCCTACAGATCAGCAGTACGGTCACAGGAGGAGCAATGAAGCATTTGCTGAAAAGAACACTTTTCTACAGTGAAGCATGGTGGTAATTTGGTGTTGATCTGGTTCTACTTTACTTTGGCAGGTTTGACACTGCTGCAGAAGACAAGATGGATTCAGTGAAAGAAACCTTTCTGTAAGGATGCTGGTGAATGGATTGGATCTTACAACATGACAGTGATTACAAGTATAGCTATATGCCCACCAAAACTTGGTTTCAGAAGAAGTCTTGAAAGATTTTGGATTGGCTGATAAAGGGAATTTGTCTGCATTTTTTTGTTACCTGATCTGGAGCAGCATGATGTAGCCAAAGAGATGTTGAATCTAACAATGTGTCACTTTTTTTTTTTCAGAATTTTTAGCTTAAGCAATGCAGCAGAACTGAGAAAGCTGTCAGCGACCATACCAGATCCTGTATGTACAATGTCTTTTCACAGTGAGCTGCTAATCAGAGCAAGAGTCATGTTGGACTAGTAGGGGCAAAGCAATGTAGTCCAGCAATGATATTCTACTGGTATTAAAACAAACATTGCAGGTAAACAACAGACCTTAATAAGAGAGGCATTGCGGAAACCTGTGTTTTAACCCCTAAAGCATGCTGTCTTTAGATTACATAGCAAAAACCTGCTGACAGATTCCGTTAAATCATTAAATTTGAACCCTACAGAAATTTGTTTGTGTAATTTCAAGAAAGTGGTTGCAGCATGCACATTCAAAATATTAGTAAACTGTAGGCCATTACCTTAGGAATGGGCTAAGATTCTTCAGAAACGCTGCCGGAAGATAGTGTCAAAGGGGTTCAAGTAAGCACTAAAGAGGCTTGTCTTGGAGAGATTGAAAACTTCTGAGACTAAAGCCTGCTTTACACTTTGCAATTTCGCATACGATATCGTATGCGATTTGCAACGCCCCCATCGTATCTGTGGCACGTTCAATTTGTTGAACGTGCCGCACAAACGATTAACCCCCGTCACACGTACTTACTTTCCATACAACCTAGATGTGAGCGGCGAACGTCCACTTCCTGGAGTGGGAGGGACGTTCAGCGTCACATCGACGTCACGCGGCAGCCGGCCAATAGAAGCGGAGGGGCGGAGCTGAGCAGGACGTAAACATCCCGCCAACTTCCTTCCTTCCGCATTGTGGGCCGGGAGCCGCAGGACGTAGGTAAGATCTGTTCATCGTTCCCGGGGTGTCACACACTGCAATGTGTGCTACCCCGGGTACGATGAACAAACTGACGTGCAATTCTAGAGAAAGGTACGATGATGATGTGATGAACGTTTCAACGTTCAATCGCAATTGCACGTACCTGTCACACTCTGCAATGTACCTTACAATGCCGGATGTGCGTCACTTACAACGTGACCCCGCCGACACATTGTAAGATACATTGCAGCGTGTAGAGCGGGCTTAAAAAAGTCTTTAAAAGTTGCATTTTATGTTGAATTTAGAGAAACTGCTTATTATAATAGTTATATTGAGATATTTAAATTGTTCTGGTTTCATTGGTTTATTGCAAACAACAGAGAGATATTAACTTTACTAATATGCCAGTTTTGGATTAATTTTGAATAAGGGTTCTATAATTTTGATTACAACTGTATTATATTGACACTATAATATTTTCTTCATAATATAAAGAGAACTAAAATAGAAATATTCTTTTTTGTATTAAACAGGGCCCTATCATCATGTAAGGGGTGGGCAGACCCCTTACAAGGAAGCACAGGTTTTCTCTGAAGTGGTTAGTGCTGTCCCCATAGAAACTGTACAGGAGGGAGGAGGAGCCGGCAGCTTAGGGGGAAAGGAAGTGTGTGCTGAAGGCTGTTGTGTCTGGGACGGGAGAGAAGAAACAGCCAGGGGCAGAGTGTGGAGCTGAGTGGGCAGAAAGAAAGAAAGAAAGAAGGGAGCTGGAAGAACAGGGAAGCCGGAGAGAAAAGGAGCGGGTGGAACCTCATAGTGCGAAGCAGTCCCGGTGTGGGTCCGGGCTGTGGGTAGCCATAAGTGGGAGCCAGGTGAAGTAGAGTAGCCGGGCACATCCCCACTGCCGTCAGGGCAGGCTTTCCCCAGCTAAGAAAAGAACGTGAAGTCATCTGTAACTGCCGGTTTTTGGAAAGAGTTGTGAAATAAAGAATGTCTTTTATTTGCATCGAACCATGCCTGGATAGTGTTTACACGTCGGACGACATCTGACCACCACACTCTGCCCCACCAAGACATCTCCCGTCCCGATAGTGACGGCGGAGCCAGGGGTAAGCCTGACAGAAGGGGCCACGACTACAAGCCCAGAGGCGCCCCTGGCACCCCGTTACAATCACATAACTCCCACGCTAATGGCAAACAAGCACAGGGTGGGCTATTACCTTTATATACAGTACACTTCCTCATTATTCGTGTTTCTTTGGCTGAGCCTTATTTCATTCTAGCCATCAGAGCACTCACATTCACAGTTTTACTAAGCATCTGGACATATACAGACTGAGTAGGTTGTCACTCAGCAATGGGCAGGATTACAGCCCTGACACTGAATACAGCTGTGTTTGCTCAGTGCTGCAGCCATGTCTTATGCCTAGAAAGGAGTGATGTGTCAGGGATATTGTGACACCCTGGGCAAGCCAGGGGTCACAGGTCATCACACCACCACACCCTACATCCCAGTTAGGAACACCAAAGCTACTAAAATCCTTGTTGCCTTCCTCCAGGGGCTGATGTTCACACCAGGGGGTGGGCCAGGCGGTTGGCTCCGCCCACCGAGGAGTTCACAGCTCTGGAGGCGGGAGAACCAGCAGTCCAGCTAGGGACAGAAAGCAGTAAACAGATAAGTGAAAGTGAAGTGGTAGTGGAGCAAAGAAGAAAAGAGTAAAAGTGAGCGTAGAAAGCCCTGAAGAGAGTCCGGCTAAGTGCAGGACAGTGTCAGCAAGGTCAGCAACAGCGATGATTGTCTGGAGGGGGACTGCTCGGAGGTTGCTCGAAGGACCGCGGACGGGTAGTGGCCCGGCGGTCTGGAGCAGTATACGAAGGACAGTCAGCACCAGGGCAGGGGCCTCTCGGACCCCGGCAAGGCTAGGAGTCGCCATAATTTGCCAAATCCGTCAGAGAAGGGGACGTCGATCCCCCAACAACCAAGTCCCGACTGAAGGCAAAAGTCCAACCATTAAGGAGGAGCACCGCCACCGCCAGGGCACCAGTTCCTCGGGGCCAGTGTCTGCGGGCAAAGCAGGGCTCCTCCGGCCCATATCCAAGCCGGGGAGCGGGTTACCGGTGGGAACCCATCGCTACCAACAAAGAAACATTAGGTGCAGGTCAAAGGGACATCACCGTTACCTACTGGGAGAGCAAGTGCAGCCGTCCGTGGGAACCGTCTTTCCAGCCGTGTGGTTTACCGAAAAACTGTGTCCACGTCTCAGGCTGAGTGAGTACCACAGTGCCGCAAGGCACCACGCTGCCCCCGCGTCCCTGCGCCCACCAAGCCCTGCATCCCCCACTTCCTCACTGGGGCCCGGGATCACCAACCCCTACCCACGGAGGGGCAACACAACAACTGGCTGCTCCATACCATCCTTCCCGGGATCCCCATACAGAGCAGCGGTGGTGTCAACCAAATCACCACAACCGTGGGTGGCGTCACGGACAATAAACCATCCCCACACCCAACAACCCCCCTTTTCACTCACGGGCGAGGAGCGCCGCTAGAGTCCCCGGGATCCGGCTCATCGCTCGAGCCACCGAGCAGCAGCAGGCCGCAGCAGCCGCGGGAGCCGGACCCGAGCAGCAATGGGAGAGCGCGGCGTCCCGTCCTCTGCCCGCGACAACTTGGCGTCACGAACAGGATCTTACCGCTCTGCCGTTGGGTAGAGGTGCGCCTTGTGACCGCTGGAGGTATCCGGCTGAAAATTTCCAGAAGTCGCCATCTTTGGCGCGAAAAGTTCCCGCTCGAGCGTCTTCTCGAGTAGCAGAAGCGCGAAGGCCAAAACTCCGCCTTAATAAAGGAGGGGCCGAAAAGAAGCTAAGGGGGACGCGATGGCGGCTGGCTGCATGTGAGCGCAGCTATAAAAGCAGAGACGCCAGGACTCTGCAGCAATACTGGGTTCCTGGAAGGCACAATTGCCATGATGTACAATCCAACTCCCAACGAGGAAGCCCCCGCACCCGGCACGGCGACGTGGTTGAGGGACCGGACCGTCCCGCTGAGTAATCGTCTGCAGGCCCAGATGCAACTCCTCCTGGAGGATTGGGAGACCGACATGGCGGATGTGGTGGCTGCTATGTGGAGACGCGAGGCAGAAGAGGATTTGGAGGAGCGGGTAAGCGACCCACGCCCCTGTATTCCTGAGGGATCGGCCATTGGAGCTGAGGGGCCCGGCCGGCTTCTGCTCACCCTGCCTCTCTCCCCGCTACCCGTGATAGCTGCTGCCGCTCCGCCATTAGGCCCGCTACCTGCCCAACCGGTAGCGACACCCTGCCCAGCCGCTCCGGCGGACTGGCCGGCTGCAGACGTCCAAGATGGCCCTGAAGTGCATCAGGGGGAACCGCTAGGACCGCGGCCCCTTAACAGCATGGTGCCAGAAGTCCCGGCAGTGACCGTGCCAGACCCTGAGCCTGGAACCGTGGCCTGGATGAAGGCCCGGGTGATGCAATTCCTCCAGCGTCAGCAGGATCAGATCTTCCGGATGATGGAGCAGTGGACCAACGAGGTGGAGGAGCTGATTACAACTGCCCCGATGTACGGAGGGGAAATGGATGTAGCAGAGTCGACTGGTGACCCACGTCCCTATGTCCTATCAGGACCGGCCGCTGTGGCTGAGGGGCCCGGCCTAGTCTTGGCCTATGCATCACCCTTGCCGTTACTTATGGGGCGCCTCAGTGTAAGCTCGCCTAATCTGCTGCTCCGTGCTACTGCAGAAGGGTCTGAAGTACTGGATGCTGGAGGGCAGTAGGCTGCGACAGCTGGCGGCAACCCGCCTGACGCAGGAACAATAGATGACGACTCCTGCCCCAGCCCAGGGTCCGCTGTTGAGTTTGCAGAGGCAAGTGAGCGTTCCCGTTATGTAGGAGACCCTGTGGTTGTCCATACCCCGCGTACCGGTGGAAATGGGTACCGGGTACCTCTGTCACAGCAGGCATGTCAGTGCATGTTTGATATGCTGGTGGCAGAGCATGGGTCCGCCTCAGCAGAAGAATCTGAGTAAGGGCAGCGGATGCCCGCTGCAGCAGTCCCCGTTGGGACCACCTGTGTGTATGTTTGAAAAAGTTGTTGAAAAAGAATGATAAGCAAAAATGATTACCGGAGCTTTACCTGATCTACCATGATTGTGAGGAAGCCGGCCGTCGCCGGCACCGTAGTCCCCGTGGGGACCGTTTAAAAAGTTGTTTTGCATGGGAACTATCCATGGACAAGCCTGTGAACTTGCAGGGCAACCACAAACGTTAAGTGGCTTGTAAATATGTTGTTTTACCGTACCGTTTTCCGCAGTTGCCGCCTCCGGAGAGGCAGGTTGGAGGTAGGGCCCTCAGCAGAGCAGGCTGGGGCCCAGCCACCAAAGGAACCGGTGGCTACCCTCTGGAGGGGAAGGACAGATCCCGCTCGGGTAACCTGTGCTGGACTGTGGGTCAAGGGGTGCTGCCTGGGCTTTAGGGGCAGCATCAGGGCCAGGTTGCTTGGGTGGGAGAGAGCGGAAACCGTACCCGTAAAACCGTTTAGTAACATTTAAGAAATGTGCCTCCCATTGTGGGATGATGTTATGCATTCATATGTTACCGTTTACTTTTATACTTTTACAGAAAATAAAACCGGTGTTGGACGGGCAGCCCGCAGACGGTCTGCATTTTGCTAAGGGGGAATGTGACGCCCTGGGCAAGCCAGGGGTCACAGGTCATCACACCACCACACCCTACATCCCAGTTAGGAACACCAAAGCTACTAAAATCCTTGTTGCCTTCCTCCAGGGGCTGATGTTCACACCAGGGGGTGGGCCAGGCAGTTGGCTCCGCCCACCGAGGAGTTCACAGCTCTGGAGGCGGGAGAACCAGCAGTCCAGCTAGGGACAGAAAGGAGTAAACAGATAAGTGAAAGTGAAGTGGTAGTGGAGCAAAGAAGAAAAGAGTAAAAGTGAGCGTAGAAAGCCCTGAAGAGAGTCCGGCTAAGTGCAGGACAGTGTCAGCAAGGTCAGCAACAGCGATGATTGTCTGGAGGGGGACTGCTCGGAGGTTGCTCGAAGGACCGCGGACGGGTAGTGGCCTGGCGGTCTGGAGCAGTATACGAAGGACAGTCAGCACCAGGGCAGGGGCATCTCGGACCCCGGCAAGGCTAGGAGTCGCCATAATTTGCCAAATCCGTCAGTGAAGGGGACGTCGATCCCCCAACAACCAAGTCCCCACTGAAGGCAAAAGTCCAACCATTAAGGAGGAGCACCGCCACCGCCAGGGCACCAGTTCCTCGGGGCCAGCGTCTGCGGGCAAAGCAGGGCTCCTCTGGCCCATATCCAAGCCGGGGAGCGGGTTACCGGTGGGAACCCATCGCTATCAACACAGAAACATTAAGTGCAGGTCAAAGGGACATCACCGTTACCTACTGGGAGAGCAAGTGCAGCCGTCCGTGGGAACCGTCTTTCCAGCCGTGTGGTTTACCGAAAAACTGTGTCCACGTCTCAGGCTGAGTGAGTACCACAGTGCCGCAAGGCACCGCGCTGCTCCCGCGTCCCTGCGCCCACCAAGCCCTGCATCCCCCACTTCCTCACTGGGGCCCGGAATCACCAACCCCTACCCACGGAGGGGCAACACAACAACTGGCTGCTCCATACCATCCTTCCCGGGATCCCCATACAGAGCAGCGGTGGTGTCAACCAAATCACCACAACCGTGGGTGGCATCACAGACAATAAACCATCCCCACACCCAACAACCCCCCTTTTCACTCACGGGCGAGGAGCGCCGCTAGAGTCCCCGGGATCCGGCTCATCGCTCGAGCCACAGAGCAGCAGCAGGCCGCAGCAGCCGCGGCAGCCGGACCCGAGCAGCAGTGGGAGAGCGCGGCGTCCACTCCTCCGCCCGCGACAATATCACAATATTTTATTCCTTCTACTCTTTGGGGCATAGACATTTTACAGAACATTCTTTGACATAGTCAATCTACAGAACAGCATGGATATAATTATTTAGCGCCTTAGGTATTTGTATAATAACTGCTACAGTATTTTTTAGGCTGGAATCACACTTGGGAGTGTAAAATCGGTCCGATTCTCATGCTAGAAAGTCGGACGATTTCTTTTCCCTTTTCATCAGTGTGCTGTCAGTGTGCAATCAGTTTTTACCCTCAGCAGCTGCTATTCATGTACTGTTATGTACAGGAGCATTTACAGTGTTCTCTGCTACATGCATGACATGTTTTGAGAAAAACGCATGTCACAAGGATGGTGTATGTGCCGTCTGTGTGACATCCTTTTTTTTTTTCACGCACCCATAGACTTGCATAGGAGAGTCTCGCACGAGAAACTCTAGGAATCACAGCATGCTGCGATTTTTTTTCTCAGTCCGATTTGGACTGAGAAAAAAATAGCAGATGGGAGCTGCCTCATTGATTAACATTGGTACGAGTACAATGCGAGATTTTCTCGCATTGCACTCGTGCGAGATAATCGCAAGTGTGAAGCTGGCCTTAGAAATAGCATAACATTGTTTTTAGAATACTTATGCATGACTCTGTTGTTTGTTAATTGTATGCTGGTATTATTATACTATTTTTTTAAGCACTGACACTGATATATTTTACAAAAATCCACATTTGCCAAGGGCATATTTTTTTTTTTTTAAAATATGCTACCATGCCTTTTTGTTGACCAGTAAAAAGCAATCAAAAGGTTAAAAAAGAAAAAAAAGTTTGTACTCACCTTACCACTCGCTTCTCTGACTGTAGAGCTCCTCACCATTAGAGATGAGTGAACCTATGGAAGTTCAGCTCGGAGGGCTCATTGAAACCTTAGATAAGGTTTGGTTTGGGACCCTGACTGGAACCGAACCTCACTGGAAGTCAGAAATGAGGCAGTTCATGTCTCTACCTGCATGTAGCCAGACAAAAGCAGAAAACCTCCAGGGGTGGGGTTTTTCAAAAAAATTTTTTTATATGTGCACACTACAATTGATCCCTCTAATTTTACCCCCAGTGTGAGCAAACACTTTATGCGGCTTGCATAGGGCTGAGCATCACTCATACCCAAGCACAGCCCTGCACATCTGAGTGGTTTGCACTCGTAACTCATTTGAACGTCAAACCCAAGCTTTGTTTTTTTTTGGAAGTCGGTTTCTGAACTGACTTCACTCATCTCTACTCACCATCACCCATTGTCATCACATCTTCTGATCACCACCACGAGTGCTGAAATCCCCAGACATTTAAAGCTATAGGCATTGTCTTCTCGCTTTGATGAAGCCCGGGATGGTCCTGCACATGCATTTTATTCTTTGCATCTTATGTTTATTTTTAGGGATGATCGAATACCTCAAATATCCGGCTTCACGAATATTTTCCGAATAGGTCTCCGCTATTTGACTATTCAATGTGCAATGTAAGTCTGTGAGAAACCCGAATAACAACTATTCGGAACTATTCAGCTTCCCATAGATTTACATTGCGCATAGAATATTTGCATAGCGGCGACCTATTCAGAAAATATTCGTGAAGCAGAATATTTGAGGTATTCGATCATCCCTATTTATTATGCTTTGGGGTCTAAAGAGACACCAGAGCATAATAAAAGACATTCAATTTGTAGAGGGAAAAGACTTAAAAAATACTGGATCTTGCAGCCAATTAGAATACAGAAGCACTATGCCTAATATGTACAGCTCCATTTCAACTATTTACTATTCATTGCATCTTCAGGTCAAGAAGTTGGGATAATGGCAGAAGATTCGCATGATCAGGGTAATGTATCTGATGATTTACTACCAGTCCATTAACAGGTAACATTTCCATCAACAATTCCAAGAATGTGTGCATTATCTTTTAGTATAAGTGATTTATAAAGCCTTGTATCTGGAAAAACTGATTGAAGGCACATAGATAAAGATACCTTTTGCAATTATCACAAAGGATATCTGACATTGTAGTTAGGTAATCACAAACACATAAGGTCAAAACACAAATATATTACCAGCAAAGCACTTAGCCTTTGGGTGAACAAAAATTATGTCCACTATTAAAGGAATGACAAAAGCAACCGTTAGCACTAATGTAGCAGGCATAATGCAGGAGCAAATTGAGCAATCATAATAAATAACCAGTAGATTGCTTTTACCTTGACAGACATAATTCATATTTTCTCTTACGTTCATACTCATTTCCTGATCTTTGACGATAATGGGAGCATTTTCACATTGATTAATTCATTGATACACTTTATATTTCAGATTCTGTGTTTGAACATGAATACAATAATATTTGTACAGGCAATTGTCAGATAACATGTCATGTTATCTCGCTGGATCAATGGATAATGTAACTTTTTACTGTTTAAACTAAATATTTTATTGCATATACGGTATATAAATAATCATTAACGATGTCATATGGTTTCTGGGGACTACGCAGTGTAGATATTATTTAAAAAATGTGACATGAGCACTTTATCATGAGCCATTACAATGGTTCTCCACTATCGGAACCCCTACTTTATTTGTTAAAGCACCACTTCAGCATTTTTATTTTTTCACCACTGCAGTGGTGCTTCGAATCTAAATTCCCTGACCCTAATCTTATAGTCAACCTCCAGAGTCTTCATCTTCTTCATTGCAGCTCTTTTTGTTCTCCATCAGTTTGTGACTTGCTGGATCACTCAAGTGTTCATTGGAGCACACCGGAGATCAGTCTTCAATGCAACTCTGAGAGCCTATGTCTGGCCTAGTTTTGGCTCTCATAGGTTTGCATTGAGAGCTTGAGAAGTAACTTCTGACCAGTCCCAAGTTGCGGTCACAAGATGGCACCATGGGACCTGAGTGGCACCAATAAATTGTGAAGATGCTGGAGGGTGAGTATAAAAGTAGGTTAGATTGCACCAAATACAAAAACCTAAAATTATAACTCTGATCAGTGTAGGGTTAATCAAGCAAAACACAATTTGCCCAATGGGTAACAAGAACCCTATCTAAAGACGTAATATGTATAACTAACTTTTATTAAATCAAACAATCAAATGACAACGTTAAAATTAGGCCTGTAGGGCGACCAATTCCATTCCTTATAGGTGTCTGGCCGCGGTCCGGCACCAAGTTATTGGATAAGAATCCTACAGTTTCTTATGAGGATAGTGTGGCCCTACACTGCCTTTCTAAAAACATTCATCTAATATCCTCCATGACTGGCTATTAGCCATGAATGGCTTCATCAGGGGGCTGAGGCTATAGTGATAGTATAGTATAGCCTCAGCCCCTGATGAAGCCAGTCATGGTGAAACATGTCGGGGAGGCTATTAGCTGAATGTTTTTAGACAGGCAGTGTAGGGTCACACTATTCTCATAAGAAATTGTAGGATTTTTATCCAGTAATAAACTGGTGAACAAGGTCATGTCGGGGACTGTTTATTCAAACAAGATATTTTTCCAGTGTCTGTGTGTTTTTTAACTATACTTGCCAGGTTAGTAATGGGTGTGTGTGATAGATGCCTATCCATTACTATCCCCTGGGCATGATGTCAGCTGTCAATTCACAGCTGACCTCAGCTCCACAAGTAATACAAAGATTGCCACCACACCAGGGCAATCCAGAAGAGCCGGGTAAAACGCCAGAATTGTTGATCTAGTGGATACACCACTTCTGGGGCAGCTGCGGGCTGCAATTTCTAGGTTGGAAAAGGCCAAACAACCATAGGCCCTCCCAGCCTGATAGTACTAGCCCTCAGCTGTCTGTTTTACCTTGGCTTGTTATAAAAAATAGGGGAGACAGCGCACATTTTTAAAAAGTATTTAAATAAATAATTTTTTAAAAATGGGCCTGAATCCTCTCCATTTTTGATAACCAGCCATTCGTGAAGCTGACAGCTGAGAGTAGCAGCTCATAGCTGTCTGCATTACCTGTGCTGGCTATCAAAAATAGATGAGAGCCCATGTCACTTTTTTCATTTTTATTGTTCACAGTAGCATTGTCATGAAGGTCTACTGTCATTAGAAAATTTGTGACAGGTTTGGGGCAGGAGTCTCACTTTGCCTTATGAGACTCTGGATTTCAAATGTATTTTCCTTTACCTGCAGTGAGGATTAACATCAATTTCTCTGCTAGCAGCTTCTGGCTAATTCTCCTCATATGCAGCTGGTTTGTGAACACACACATTCTCTTTAAATGGTCACATGTACCATGACATGACATTGGTAATAGAACTTTAATTCTGATATTATTTCAAAAGGAGAAATGTTACTCTGGTAGCTACTGGAGCCTTGTTGCTACTGAAACTTTACTGGGGATATTAGGCCTTTTGGTGGAAATAGTGCCGGCTGTAGCCCTCGTGTCTGGCTGCAACTGTGAAGTTGGTGTATATTCTTTTGTTTATCACTCCGTTTGTCTTCTTTTCCATGTGTTATATTAGAGCAGTGGTAAGACTAGTGCTCTCGCCAGCCATCTCACTAGTCAGGGTGACTATAGGGCAAGCGAGGGCCTAGGGACGTGATTGGTGGCGGGGTGAAAAACCCGTATAGGGACATTATGGAGCTTAGGGTGCAGCTTCAGGGGAGTACAGGAGGTGTCCCTGCTCCCCTCTGCCTAGAATCAGGGCCCACCATTGTTAGTATCCCCGGTGTTCCCTGTGTGTTATGTCATGCACCAGACAGCCATTGGTTCATGAGCATCTGTCAAGCCATGTAGTAGTCCATCCCCAATCATTTTACTTATTCAATTAAGCTTGTTGATTGACTGTGCTGCATCCTTTGAACAAACTTTATTAACAACATATAATCTGTACCCGAACACTGAACTCGGATACAGACTTTTTTTAAAAGTCTATGTTTGTGTCCAAGCCCTGGACACCCAGCGTCCGGTATGAATCACGAACTTTGCAGCTTGGCTTCGCTCATCCCCACTCTTGAACCGTCTCTTTATTATTATTATTATTATTTATTATTATAGCGCCATCAATTCCATGGCTCTTTACATGTGAAAGGGGTATACATAATAGGGACAAGTACATAATCATAAACAGTACAAGGCACAGACAGGTACAGGAGGATAGAGGTCCCTGCCCGTCAGTGCTCACAGTCTACGAGGGATAGGTGAGGATACAGTAGGTTAGGGTAGAACTGGGTGTGCGGCGCTATATCAGACTGAGGGTTACGGCAGGTTGCAGGCTTGTCGGAAGAGGTGGGTCTTCAGGTTTCTCTCTATGAAAGGTAGCTATATGCCTTTTTATGTGTGGGACTTAATAAGGGTTGTCAATTTGAAGGCCTTGTCCAGTAGTGGACAACCTTTATAATGGAATAGTTTACGTATATTATATGAATGTACAAACCAATTCTGAGAACACAAAGAGCTAAAAAAAAAAACAGAAAAAAACCCCACATCATAATAAACCTTTCTGGCCAGGGGAGGAGACAAAATAGAGTATACAGACAGGACAGAATGGGATTGCAGTTGTGGCTTTGTGAAGTAAAACAATTCCCTGCCTATTTAAGAACCATATTTTACCTCACAGGAAAAATAATTTCCCTCACTAAAATATTATTTAGCCCAGAGAAAGAATCATCTGCGATCCAATGCTGTCTTGTCTGTACACTCTTATTTGCTTCTTCCCCTACTAGGAGACGTAGTATGTTCAGATCATGGTCCTGCATACATATCCAATTGATGATGCTGAAGAATTACTGTTTGAGGTCATAGAGAGATGGTAAATTAAATTCAGGTGAATTGAAGAAAAGTGAGGAAGACATTAAAAAGTGGCAATTTATGATTTTGCCATAAGAAGAAATTCAAAGGTAGAGATCATTAAGAACCAAGAGCAGTGCACTAAACTATGGAGTCTCATTAGTGAAGATGTGAAGTGTAAGGGCGGCTTTGCACGTTGCGACATTGCACGTGCGACGTCGATGGGGTCAAATCGAAAGTGACGCACATCCGGCGTCGCAGTCGATATCGCAACGTGTAAAACCTTTTTGATACGATGAACGAGCGCAAAAGCGTCGTTATCGTATCATCGCTGCAGCCTCCGACATTTCCATAATGCCGGTGCAGCGACAGGTGCGATGTTGTTCCTCGCTCCTGCGGCAGAACACATCGCTGTGTGTAAAGCCGCAGGAGCGAGGAACTTCACCTTACCTGCCGCCGGCTGCAATGAGAAGGAGGGAAGTGGGCGGGATGTTTACATTCTGCTCATCTCCGCCCCACTTCAATTGGCCGCCTGCCGTGTGATGTCGCTGTGACGCCGCACGACCCGCCCCCTTAGGAAGGAGGCGGGTCGCCGGCCAGAGGGACATCGCACGGCAGGTATGTGCGTGTGAAACTGCCGTAGTGATAATAATCGCTACGGCAGCTTTCACTAGATATTGCACGTGCGACGGGGGCGGGACTATCGCTGCATTATCGGTAACACATTGTTACCGATGTCGCAGCGTGCAAAGCCCGCCTAAAAAGAGGAAAATTTTGTTCAAAAGTGAGTGAAAAGAGAGGGTTAAGGAGTCACATGATTAAGGGATCACATATATAATTAGCATGGAAAGGAAAACAAGGGAAAATGAAGATGACTCGCCCACCCCAGGGCTATGGGACACCCGGTGCCGGGCCAGACTAGTCCGGGGGTCGTCAGTGATGGCAGGGCACGACTTCGTGACCCTGGCGGGAGTCAATTAATATAGCTTCAGTGTTGGGGGTAATTAAAGTTTATAATATTCGTGACGCCACCTGTGGTTTTTGGCTATTAAGCCGCCGCTGCTGTATGGGGCCTCCGGGGCTGATGGAATGGCAGCTTGGATGGTCCTGCTCCCCACAGGTGGAGCGGTACTCCGGGGCAACAGTTGGTGCTTGTAAGTGTCTATGCAGTGATAGAAGTCTATGCATGCGAAATAACTGAGGCAACTCCAGAGGGTGCAATTTCAAGGTCTTTACTCACAGTTCCTGGTTGGTGCACACTGGTGCCTCTGGACTGCTGAGAAAAGCGGCTTAAGTTTGGGACCTTTTTTTTTAAATATGCCAGTGTTTTTGTAACAGCTTCCTTAAAATGGGGGGTACTAAAAGTGGTAAAATTATTTGCATGTTTTTCGTTACCACTTTATAAAACATTTAGTATATTTTAAGACTGCCTAGATTACAAATTTTTTAAATTGGCAAGTATATCCGTCTACAGCCTTGATATCTAGCTTATTTTTTCTTTCATTTCTCTATAACTTTTTTTCTCCTTCTTATCTTTTATTCCCTTAATCATTTTAATACACAGAAAATATTAGTGCTGCTTTGTTTCCTCCTAAAATTTTACTTGACTCCCCATCATAGAAAGATCATTACCTATGTACTTTGGAAAATCCAAAAATTTGAAGAAATCCATGTCTCACCTCTCAACCTAAATTTGTTTTAATTATTTTTCACTGGGTACAATCTAGAAATTGTTCAAGTTTATTTTGTTCAAACTTGTTTATTTTTACTGTATTATATGCTTTTGTAGCTTTATATGACTTTAACAAATGATATTAAAACAAATTATATATTTACATTATACTGGATTAGTTATGATTCAATGTATCCCCCTCTAGGGAAGATGGAAAAGACATGGTGCGGAGAGTTTTCTGAGCATATTAAACCTTTAAACTTATGTTGGCAATATATGTAATTATTGCACTCACCTATAGTAAGCACATAAGGCTCATGTAAAATATATTCTTACTGCTGGTGTTCTGGTCTGCTGCCCGATCAACGAGCTACGAATAATCGCCTCCATTGGAGATACCACAGATCGAGTCTAGAAAGATGCAGTACATCGCATGTGGCACTTCTAATATATCCAGCCTTGATAAGGTTTTTCTTAATAGATTATTTTAATAAAAAATACATGTGTGTGCATGTAATAAAAAAATGTGTTTCGGCTCTATTCATAGAGCCTTCTTCAGGTTAAAACTTGTGCACTTCAGTGCTAGAACAAAGTCCACATTTGGGATCTCAACAAGTCTTTTTATACCCTATTTTCCATCCTGAGGGAGGAGATTGCAAGCATTAGTTATGCAATTACTACCGTGTTTCCCCAAAAATAAACCCTACTCCAAATTAAGTCCTAGCAGAAATTTTCAGCCTCTTAAGTCATAAATACTACCACGAAAATAGGCCCTAATCTCAATTCAATAATGAAGTGTCCATGTAGTTGAAAAAAGTTAAAGAACACACACCCACCCACACGCAGCGCTGGCCCGCCCCTCCTCAGTGCCGGACCGCCCCCACACAGCTAAGGTCCGCTCGCACAGTTGGACTTCAGTCGCAGGGACACACGCATGACACTCGTCTCTGCTGTACTGCCAGGGTGAGCCGAGTGTCACGCGAGGGGATCGCAGTAATCCCCGTGTGGCCCCAGCCTGATCGGCCAAAACTGGAGTCTGCTGATCAGAACTCAGCTGAACTCCTGACCACACAGCCTGCACATGGTCACACGTGATCGGCAGCAGGCAGTGACTGCTGTTAACCTGCATCCATTGCAGCGTTTGCAGGCTGTGAGATCAGGAGTTCAGCTGACTCAGGTGCCAGCTGATAAATTCTGTGTCCCGCTGCAGAAGGATCCGGTAAAATAACGGTTGCATGCGTTGCACATTTAATCCACAGGATCCGGTCATATGCGGTTTGCGTTTTTTTGCCTACAGGCAAAAAAACGCTGATGTGAAAGTAGCCTGCAAAATGCATGCCACACAGATGATACGGATGACACACAGAGACAATGCAAGAGGGAAAAAAAAAAGCAATCTCATGACCCCTTCATTTTTTTTCCCCAATTATTTTTTTCACATGTTGCGCCAGCTAATAATCATAATTTCTGTACACACACACACACACACACACACACACACAGACTATGAACTATATGAGAACAAGCAGAAGATAGATGCTTTCTTCCCCTGGTTATGCAGAGCTGGGAGCTTTGGCTGTCTCTGTGTGATTGCTCTCAGTGCATCCACAGGGAAGGAGTCTTTGTGTGGAGAGGAGAGCTGAGTGGGTGTGTTAGATACATTAGATACAGCTCTAGAGCCACAAAGAATTATGGGAGTTGTAGTAACTGAACCCAGGAAGTCAGAAGAGAGATTAACCCCATCAGAACTGGAGCCAGCAATGAGGATGTGCTGCTAGAGCACGATTAAAGGTAATATTGCTGAAAAAACATAATAGATGTCTGGAGAGGCACATATTAGCAAGATTTATGAGAAAAAAAATCAGTTTTGGTAACTGGACAACTTCTTTAACCAAAGAGATCTATCAAGTACAAGTTTAAAGAGTAGACACTGGGTAAATTCAACCTTTTATTATTTGCAAGTAACAATCCCCTTTCCCTTTTGTAACAATTATTTTCTCACTTTTTTATTTTGCTACTATTTCACAATTGCTGCTAGAATTAACTACTAATTATCTTAAATGTGAATCCTTCATGTACCTCTTCAACGTTACCAATATTGTATTTTGCTTGTTTGTTTAATTGCCTAAATAAATCAGAATTAGTAAAGAGATAAATACAATAGGAAAATGTCTAAATTGTTAAGATTAGGTGGTTTGGTTTAAAGGATCACTGAACAGTAGAAATAAGTGAACTAGGTCATCTTTATTATTGTAGCACAATTCTTGTATTTCTACATATGCTGTGGACATACCACAAATATTGGCGATAAGAATACTAAATTTAAGAATTTATCAGAAAGCTAAGCAAATTTCACTTAGTTGTTTTTAATATAGCCTTCAATTTATATTTTAAGTTTTATTTTTTAACATTTAAGTGTTTTCAAGTGTATCTAATTTTTATCTAAATAGTATTCAAAGTTTTACCATTTAAGTTACACAGTATCACAGCTAAAGTAATTTATAATAAATGCAAAAAAGTGATTAATGTCTGTAAATGTTCAAACACTAAATTCTCAAGAGGAATATAAGAAAATCATCCTTGTTCAGCTGTAATACATTTCTCCAAACCATTTTGTTTGCTTTTTGAACTTTTGAACTTTGATTAATTTTTTCTTTGTACAGGGCATATATTCTTAGATAAGTCACCTTATTAATAAAGCATTTTGTCTTTCTTATTAAACAATTTGTAAATTGTCTGGGTTGTATCTACCAGATGAAATCTAATATGACAAGATATGGAAGAGTGGAGTATGGTTAGATCTCAATGAAAATGTAAGTCAGTCACTTAAAGCATTTTGTGAAGTATCTGTTGAGTGTTGACCTTTTCAATAATAAAAAAGTTGATCCTTTATGATAAAGTAAAAAGAGTATATTCTATCGTGCATAGTTTTAGTATGAATAATCCTTAAATCAAGTGGTGGTTAAAGTACAATTTTCTAAAAAATTATTTTTTTTAGTGAAAAGAATAAGATAACTGAAAAAGTGTTACCTGAATTTCAGTAATCTTGTTCTATTTAATATGTTTATTTAGTTTTTTACTTTCTAGAGTGACAACTAATTTATTGTTCAAGAAATACATAGAGTACAAATATAAATGTATATCAAAAGGACACAGTTTTAGTTAGGCAATTTTTTTTAAGTGTCAGCATTTTAGCAATCTAATCCTGTAAGGTAAAAAAAAAAAAATGCTTCCAACATAAAGATATGGGGTTAATATAACTCTAAAGCTTCCCTGCTCCTGCACTGACAGACCTGCTGCCGGGAGGAAATTAACTGTTACGGGGGAACCGGCAGATTAGGACCAGGGGGTATATATCCTAATCGCCAGTCGGGGCCCACCGTGCTCCAGATGACAAAGGAGCTGCTGGCACCTGAAGGTTAGGCGGAGACTATAGAGCTGGATGGCTCTGAGATAACCCAGGAACTCTGGGAACCGGTCACGTGTTTGGGACACGTCAGACCGGACGACAACCCGATTAGCGTTTTGGTGCACCTAGCGCTACACCAACCACGTGTGCAGGAAACACGTCAGGCCGGGTGGTAACCAGGTAGCGTTGACCGGAAGACCGCCACGAAAGCGCCCTGTCAGCCACGTGTGTAGGACACGTCAGGCCGAGCGGTCCTCCGATTAGCGTTTCTGGCCACCTCTCGACTGGCCACGTGTGTGTAGGACACGTCAGGCCAGATGGGTACACCAGTAGCGTTGACCGGGAAGCCGAGGAGGATAAGGAACACCCTGTTAACTCCACAGGGGTCCTGGGGTACGCTGTCCGTGCGCGTAGGGGGCACAACCGGACAGGTGGCGCAGCAGGTGCGTTGTCCGTGTGCGTAGGGGGCACAATTGGACAGGTGGCGCAGGAGGTGCGTTGTCCATGTGCGTAGGAGGCACAATCGGACAGGTGGCGCAGCAGGTGCGTTGTCCGTGTGCGTAGGGGGCACAATCGGACAGGAAGCACAGCAGCCGCAGCCCAGTTAACGCCACTGGGTTGCTATAGCAAGACTGGAACGGCAGGAGGGAAGCACAGCGCCTGACCCTGATGTGCCGAGCCACGAATCTTGGCGTGACAGGCACCGTTCGCCTAACCCTACCTACCGCTTCCCAACATAGGCTTATGCCGCAATGAGGCTCTAACATGGAGGTGTGCTCTGACTGAGCAAATGTGAAGACTGCGCACCTCCATGTTGTCTCCAGCCCCTTTTATAACCTGGGTCCGCCCCAAACGCAGGGTGGAACCACCAAGGTCCAATAGCAGAGTGCCATGTCATCAGTGACGTCACATGCGACCTATCCGGAACCGCCACGTCATTGATGACCTCATGGCAGCCACGCCCCAAACACTTCACCAGTCATCGTCTGACGACCAATACTGAGGTGCCAGATCATAGGGGCGGGCCTCTGTGAGCCAGTCCGGAGTTGCCACGTCATCAAGACACCTGACACCCTCTGCCCTATCAGGGCCTGCCACCTCACGGACATGCTCAGTGAGGTCCTTACCAGACCTAGCCTCTGATGCACTAAGTGCCTGAGCATGCTCAGTAGCCTGAGCCACAGGCTTAGAAAGCAGACTATCAGTTTGAGCATGCTCAGTAGGCACATCCCAGAACTTAGACACAGCACGAAGTCCAAGTACCTGTGCAAAGAGGCTGTTAGGGTTAATTGTGGGAGCATGCTCAGTAGCCTGAACTGAGGACTTAGTCTCAGACATAACACAAACAGGCTGAGCATGCTCACTAGGCAAAACACCGGGCTTAAACTCTGGCTGGGGTAAATCGGCGCACGCATGTGCACTAGCCGCCTCTCCACACTTAGACGTGGTGGAAGGAACAGCCAACTGGACGACCCGAGGCACGGCCAAGAACGTCAGCCGGCGCCTGGGCGCAACAGGAACCACAGCAGGCTGCTTGCGGCTATGGCGGCGCTGGTTCGTAACATTAACTTTATTCCTCCAGGCAGCTTTGGGCTTTCAGTCACAAGGGGTGGGCTTCAATCAATCCTCTGTGCATAGTGAGTAGCAGTTGTAACTGCCACTATACTGAGTATACTTTCAGTCTGTACCAGAGGTGTATTTGCAGCCATTGCTCACTATGTACCAAGTGGTGCCTAAAACCACGATGGCACCACTCCTGTGGCTTAAAGCCTGAGGCTGCCTGGAGAAAGAAAGTTTATTTCTTCCCAATAGTGGGATTGAATGTGCAGGCCAGGGCACCTTTAGAACACTATTAACCTATAAATTACTCCCATATCAGCAGGTTTATAGCAGTTTTTTTACCCGTTGACCAATTACCTTTCATTTTTCAATATCAATGGGTAAGGCTGTTCTAAACAACCCCTAGAACAAAGGGTTCCAATTAGTTTGTTAATTAGGACATATTTCTTTAAGTTATCAAAGTTAAAAAACGCTATAAGAAGCAAGATGCAGGGACATTAAAAAAAGTACTGTGTTTCCCCGAAAATAAGAACTTCCCAAAAAATAAGCCCTAGGAGAATTTTTTGGCTTTTTTGGAGTATGTTTAAACTGTAAGCCTTACTCCAAAAATAAGTCCTAGTTTGGATCATCATATTAATAGTATCCTGAAATAGGGCTTGGGCAGCCCATACATGATACGTAACATTTTATTGGTGTATGTTGCCCCTTGTGTTGCTATAAGACCTGAAGTTTATTTTTATGTGCTGACTAGTTAATGAAATGAATATTCATGCTTTACTGAACCCATAATCCCTTCCTCCCCTCTGCCAGTGTCAGTTATTGAAACTTGTGTTAATGAAAAAATAAATATTTACGTCCTTAACCCGCACACCCCTTTGTGCTAGCATCGGTGATTCAGAAAGAATTACTACTACCCAAAAATTGGCTGTCTGTCATAGAAATGCAAGCTGTCATGCTCAGGTAAAAAGAGCCACTGGCCAATGTGAGCAGTGCAATGCAATCTTTAGAAAGTAATACAGGATTCGGAGTGAATCATTGACACAGCGCACAGAGTGGTGGGTAGGGAAGAGGATTAATATTTATTTTTTCATTTATACAAGTTCCAATCACTCATGTCGGCAAAGGCGTGGGTGGGATTATAGTTACATAGGTTGAAAAAAAACCTAGGTCCATGTAGTTAAACTTTCCTATACAGGGGAAAGGGTGAATATTTATTTTTCATTAACTGGCAATCAAATCGCTGATACCGATACAAAATATAAGAGATCACAAAAATAAGCCCTAGTGCATCTTTTGGAGCCAAAAATAAGATAAAACTATGTCTTATTTTAAGGGAAACATGGTGTTACTAACTGCACACTCGTAATCTTGCATTAGTGTCTATGGCAAGGGTAGCTTACACATTTTGAAGGCACGATCATTGCTGAGCATTATATAGAGGTTTTAGAACGACATATGATTCCATCCAAACAACATCTATTTCAGGGAAGGTCACACATATTCCAGCAAGACAAGGCAAAGCCACATACTGCATCCATCACAACTGCACAAGTTTGCAGAAGTAGAGTTTGGGTTATGAACTGGCCACCTACCGTCCAGCTCTTTCACCAGTAGAGAACATTTGGCTTATTATGAAACAAAAAATCGGGCAAAGAAAATAGAGGACTTTCGAGCAGCTGGAACCCTGCACCAGAGAAGAATGGGATAACATTTCTGTCCCAAAACTCCAGCAATTGGTCTCCTCTCTTTTTACAGAAGTTTACAGAACTTTGCAAAAAAAAAGAGTATGCACACAATGGCAGACATGGTTCTGTCCTAACTTTTTGCGGTGTGTTGCAGCTATCAATTAAACTAACACAGGCATATTAGTATTCATTGTTACCTATATTTTTCAGGGATTTTGCTAATCTTGACACTGCAATTTTGCAATTGATATGACCATTATTCAATAATATATTGTCTGCACTGTTAGTTATTTGTCGCCATTCTTTTTATATATTTTGTATTGTCTGGAACTTTTTTAAGTGTTTCTAATAAAATTGTACATTTTATATAATACCTTTTGAAGTCCACTATATGTTCTCCTTTTGGTTTGATTGCACTCATTACTTGGTTGGGGCTCCTTTTGTATGAATTACTGCATCAATGCGGTGTGGCATGGAGGCGATCAGCCTGTGGCACTGCTGAGGTGTTATGGAAGCTCAGGTTGCTTTGATAGCAGCCTTCAGTTTGTCTGCATAACTGGTGTCTCTCATCTTCCTCTTGACAATACTCCATAGACTCTCTATAGGGTTTACGTCAGGTGAGTTTTCTGGCAAATCAAGCACAGTGATACCAGATATTGGTAATTTTGGCAGTGTAGACAGGTGCCAAGTCCAGCTGGAAAATGAAATTTCCATCTCCAAAAAATGTGTCAGCAGTGGGAAGCATGAAGTGCTCTAAAATTTCCTGGTAGACTGCTACGCTGACTTTGGTCTTGATAAAACACAGTGGACCTACACCAGCAGATGACATGGCTCTCCAAACCATCACTGATTGTGGAAACTTCACACTAGACCTCAAGCAGATTGGATTGTGGCCTCTCCACTCTTCCTTCAGACTCTGGGACCTTGATTTCCAAATGAAATGGAAAATCTACTTTAATCTACTAACAACACCTTGGACCACTGATCAATAGTCCAGTTCTTTTTCTTTTTGGTCCAGGTAAGACACTTCTTGCATTGTCTATTGGTCATGAGTGGCTTGACACAAGGAATGTGAAATTTGTAGCCCATGTCCTGGATACATCTGTGTGTGGTGGCTCTTGAAGCACTGACTCCAGCAGCAGTCTACTCCTTGTGAATTTCCCCCTAATTTTTGAATGGCCTTTTCTTAACAATCTTATCAAAGCTGCAGTTATCCCGCTTGTTTGTTCACCTTTTTCTTCCACACATTTTCCTTCTACTCAACTCTCCATTAATATGCTTGCATACAGCACTCTGTGAACAGCTAGCTTCTTTAGCAATGAGCTTTTGGGGTATACCCTCCTTGTGGAGTGGAGTTTGTCAATGACTGCCTTCTGGATATCTGTCAAGTCAGCAGTCTTCCCCATGATTGTGCAGCCTACTGAACCAGACTAAGGGACCATTTAAAATGATTAGGAAGTCTTTGCAGGTGTTTTGTGGTAATTATTCTAACTTTCTGAGATAATAATTTTTGTGTTTTCATTGGCTTTAAGCCATAATCAACAACACTAACAGAAATAAACATTTGAAATAGATCACTCTGTGTGTAATGACTATATATAATATATGTGCTTCACTTTTTGTATTGAATTACTGAAATAAATTAACTTTTTGATGATATTCTAATTTATTGAGATGCACCTGTATGTGGGAGCCCACGTTCTAATTATTAAAATCCTTGGTCCAATTAGTAAATGCCTTATTCCAATTAGTAGATTTTGAAGAAGCTGCTTTCAAATATAACAAATAATCAATGGACAGGTATGCCTGCGTGTCTATTGTATTGCAATCCAAGAGTATAATAGGCCTTTTGATGTATTATTTGACAGACAACAGCTTTGACCTCTTGTCTCCTTGCTGCAAGAATAAAAACTTCTTGCTTCAGATGAATTTGTGCCTCAAGAAATAATTTCTCTAGCAGTAACCAAAACCAAAACCCATTTTATAAGACCTAGTTTTAGAAAAATCCAGCGTGGGATTGTAGATTTAATAACTTAATGTGTTAATAACACAATTTATTAATTCTTTATAAAATTATTTTTTATGTATATTTAAACTGTGAAATGTGAAATGCAGAATTGCACAACTGTTTAACATCCCATAGAACAATGTCAATCCTTCAAGCAGTATATATTTGTCAAAAATGGCATCCCAACACAGCAGTCATACTTTGCAGGTATTATTCTTGCAGAGTTGCAGTTTTTCCCATCAGAGAACCATGCTACACATTTCGCAATAGTAATTTTAGAGCATGGGGACAATAGTAATTTTAGAGCATGGGGACAATAGTAATTTTAGAGCATGGGGACAATAGTAATTTTAGTGCATGGGGATGCTTCTCTGCTGATGTACATTACTGGAACTTAATAGATCAGCCTATGAAATAATAATTGTGTTTGACATGTTGCTTTTGTGATAATTCGGTATTTTAGCTGTAATCTTACAAAATAACTGCTGGAAGGTATGTTATCCTCATATCCACATTTCTATGTACTGAAGCTTAACGAAAAATGACATTATATCATCTGTCCTAAACAAAACTGATGACATCAAAATGGAAATGTAATGGTGATAATGGTAAACGGTACTGTAAGATACAAAAGTGTATGCTGTGCCCATACAAGAGAGACCTATGGAAGATTGGTAAATGAAAAATCTATTGGTATGCTGCTTTGACATTAGTGATGAATTAAGAGAATACATTTTTCTGAGAGGCATCCTGAGAACTCATTTCATAGTGATCAGGTCAATGATTAAAGAATCAAGACTGAGGAAATAGCAATTGCACATTATAGAGTTTTTCTATTTCATGTTCCTGAGCAGCATGCTGAGAAGTTATGTGTAACTCGCTGCCTGACTTGTTGTGATAGAATATTTCCCCTGATCGCTGCCTTCACAGGGTGTAGAGATTGAGTTCTCTGAACTGCACTACATAAGCAACTTTGCTTTTCTAATCCTGCGGAAGGACAAACTATCTCAACCCCCTATGTGAGCATCCTGGCCTGTGCTGATAATATAAAACCCTATTGACTGCTTTTAAACTGACATTTCTATTCTTTTTGTTGTGTAGTTTAGTATGGCACTGTAAGGATAATGATTATCACGCTTCCTATTTATTATCACTGCTATTATTAAACTATTAAAATTATTTCACACAGCTAACATGTCAAAATGTGTCATAGTTGACGATATAAAGGTGACAAGACTAAAAATATGAAAGATGATAAAAGGTCAGTGCAGCAAAAAGTCATAAGTAATGAAAATAAAATTTATGAAAGTACTTGAAGATTGTAGCACTCACTAAATATACAGTTAGGTCCAGAAATATTTGGACAGTGACTGAAACTTCATGATTTGGGTTCTGCATGTCACTATTGAGATGAAGACTGAAACTGAGATTAACCTGCAGATGTGTCAATTAGGCTGGATTCACACAATGGTAGGTCATGTGATGCTAGTGCATCAGATGAAATATGCTAATGACCCTCAACTCCCACTATGCTGCGAGCATTAGCTGAATGTCATGTGACTGTGACCCGATCCTGCGATCGGATCACAGCTGCGGAGGTGGGGGTGGGCGCTGCATATGAGAGGGAGGGATTAATCTCCCCATCTCCTCTATTATCAGCTGATGCGATTATCGCACTGCACTCGGATATCATCCGAGTGCAGTCTAATGTTTCACTCACACCCAAAGACTTGTATGTGTGCGAGGGTCATGTCTCTCGCTGACAATCGCAGCATGCTGCAACTTTTCCCTCATCCAGAATCTGGATGAGAAAAAAGCTCACTATCTGCTCTCCCTCTTTGAATAACAATAGTCCGCATGCAATGCGAGATTTTCTAGTCTCCTTAGGGTCTTTGAAGCTGTGATCTTCCGATTGCTTGTGCTGTACAGAGGGTGGCTGTTATGAAGAGGTTTTTCTTCACCAGGCAAAGGATTTTCAGATCATCCATGACTGTTGTCTTTTACTGACGTCCAGGCATTTTTGAGTATCCAAACTCTGTAATGAATTTATTCTTTTTTTTCAGCCTAATGATGGTCTGTTTCTCTTCCATTAAGAACTCCTTTGACCGCATGTTGTGGGTTCACAACAACAGCTTCCACATGAAAATGCTACATCTGGAATCAGCTTCAGCTCTTTTAAGTGCTGAATTGATGATGGATTATTGATGGACTATCTCATGCAGCTTATTAAGAGCTTTGCTATAATTGTCCAATTACCTTTGATCCCTTGAAAAAGAGGCAGCTACATGTTAAACTGCGGTAATTCCTAAACTGTTACGCTAATTAGGATATGAGAGTCCTCAAATTAAACCTGAGAGTCTGCACTTTAAGCCCATATTCATTATATAACTGTATTTTGCATATGTTTTGGTAAACCACTAAAATGATAAAACTTGTGTCACTATCCAAATATGTCTGGACCTAACTATAGTTATCATTTGTTTCTCATACAACAATGATTCAAATAGTTCATGAAGAGGAATAACGTTGTTGTTTTTCCAAATTTGAATCTTAGTATTAATACTGTGTATGCATACCCTGCAGTGGCAGCTCCAGGTTTTCATGGGCCCCAGGCAAAAAAGTCTCAGTGGGCCCCATGCACACAAAGACACGCACATACACAGACACGTACATATGCCGCGCCTGCAGCGGTCGAACTGCTCAGATCCGGGGGTCGCTGTGGCTCGAGGGTCTCCAGACCCGGGGACTCACGGCCACTTCAAATGAAAAGGGGGTATTTACAGGGAATAAGAGTTTGTGGTTCGCGGTAAAGGGAGTACCGCCGCTGCCGATGGGAGTACCTGGGGGTGATGGAGTAGGGGCAGCTAGATAACGTTCCCTTCATGGGTAGGGGAGGCCCCGGGACTCTGGATGATGGGGGTGCAGGGTAGCATGGTGCAGATGGAAGCAGGGGGTGACAGCGTACTCACTCAGGGGATGTCAGTGGAGCTGGAACCACAAAGCAGACTCTGACACAAGGTGAAATCAAGTCTCTGGGTGCCACTGCCTTCGTCCGCATGTCCGTCTTCTCTGGTACTGCCGGATGGTCCGGAGCCTGCCTCCGTACACAAATTTTGGACTGTTCTGGACTGTTCTGGTGGCCCGTTGGCTTAAAGCTGTCCGGGTCCCGCTCTCTCCTTGTTGGTAGTGGAGCTGCACTCTCAGGGGCTCATGCTTGGGATTTTTGCAGGCTGCATGAATTGGAAGGCTCTATCCCCCTCGTTGCGCTAGTGCCCCCGATCTCTGAGCTTCTTCGGGACAGTACGTGAAGACACTATCCGCCTCAGATTAATTGCCGGGTTGTCTGAAGCTACTCACTGACCTAGGGTCCTGTACCCCGCCGTGATTTCGGTCCCGGACCGGTTATTAGGCTTGAGATGCTGTCCGTCCTCCAAGACTGGGCCAGGCACCCAGCCTCAATACCCTGCGACCGGGTCTCCGACTCCTATGGGCCCAGACCACCGTCTGCTACCCAACCAACTACCCACCGGGAGCCACTACTCCCTGAGCCCCTCACTTCTCGAGGGCTAAGTCTCTTCTCCTCTCACTTCCCTCTCACCAGCCTCCCCAACCCCTAGGTGGGCGGCCCTATTCCAGCTAGGCAGCCCACTGATGTGTCAGAAAGGTGTGGTGTGAGGTGTGGTTGGGATTTGGATGCGGATGGAGGCAGTACCATAGGTTGGGAACCCGGAACCATGAGGGATTAAGTCCTGCACCAAAGGACAAGATGGGCGCAGTACCCTGTGACACCCAGACTAGTTCAGGGGCGTCACATACACATACAGGAATACATACATATTTGAAGACAAATTCACAAATGTACATATATACATATATAAACGCACACAGTGCTGTATACTGACATACATAAACACACATTACACATGCACAAACAGACACATTGCAGATATTTTTAAAATGGGGAAGCCGGCAGCAGCCTCACTCACCTCCCCGCTTGTCTCCGTCCAGCTCCTCCCGAGTATGTGGCTGTGCAGGCCACACTGCATGATAGACGTCACTTTAACAGATCTAGACGCGCACAGTGCACACTGACACTGCTGTATATACATCACAGGAGAGGCTGAGGGCTACAGTATATATATATCATAGGAGAGGCTGAGGGCTACAATATATACATCACAGGAGGGGTTGGGGCTACAGTATATATATCACAGGAGAGGCTAGGGTCTACAGTATATACATCACAGGAGGGCCTGAGGGCTACAGGATATCTGTCACAAGAGAGGCTGGGGGCTACAGTATATACCTGAAAGGAGAGGCTGGGGGCTACAGAATATACATCACAGGGGAGGCTGAGGACTACATTATATACATCACAGGAGAAGCTGGGGGCATAGACATTACTAGAGCATACACATTACTGGGAGCATACCCATTACTGGGAAGTATAAACATTACTAGGGGTGCATACACATTACTGGGAGGCATAGACATTACTGGGGGTGCTGGGAGGCTTAGACATTATTGGGAGGCATCCTGCTCTGGTGGGTGTCTCATACAGGTCTGGGGAGCACATACTGCTCTGGGGGGAGGTTCATACAGGTCTGGGGCCCATACTGCTCTGGGGTATGTAAAAATAGAAAAAACAGGGTGCGCCCTTGTGTAAACCTGCTAAAAATAGTGAGCATAAATTAAATGCAAGGTACTACTCACCCTGCAAGCTGTGCACCCCTGCACAACTACAGTTATCGCCTGGACTCAGACACTGGCACAGAGAGATCTGCAGCTGCTGGTAGAGCACTGTCTCCACGTGTGGCAGGGAAGGTGTTTGTCAATTCCTCCTCAGGCTGCTGTAGTCGGGTGAGTAACAATAGGTGCGGTCAGGAGACTGATCGGGTAGTGACGCTGGTGTACTTGCAATCAATACCCTCCTATGATGGAGGTGGATAAATCCTTCCTTTTCTGCTGCTGCACCATACACCTTCTCAATTGTAAAAATGCAAAGAGATAGACATTAGGAGGTTAAAGAGACAGTCGTGTATAACAGGGCGCTGCAGACCATAAATGAAGGAATAATAATTTATTTTATTGCACTACGCGTTTCAAGGACTTTGTTGTCCTCTTCCTCAGGTGCTCTTACATGAAACATGTAGTGAAATGAAATAAATTATTATTCCTTCATTTATTGTCTGCAGCAGCCTGTTATACACCACTTTCTCTTTAACCTCCTAATACTGCTCTGGGGTAGCTCATACAGGTCTGGGGGCCCATACCACTCTGGGGGATGGCTTATATAGTTCTGGGGACCCATATAGGTTTGGGTGGTGGCTCATACAGGTCTAGGGGCCCATACTGCTCTGGGAGTGGCTCATACAGGTCTGGGGGGCCCATACTGCTCTGGGAGGGTGGCTTATATAGGTCTTGGGGCCCATACTGCTCTGGGGTGGCTCATACAGGTCTGGGGACCCCCACTGCTCTGGGGGTGGCTAACAAAGGTTTGGGGGCCCATACAGGTCTGGGGGGAAGTAGGGGAGCGGGTGCCCGGGGAGTGGGCCCTTATGGCGGTCCAGGGCCCTGACATTTGCCCGGGTGCGCCAGGTGCTGACGCCAGCCCTGATACCCTATATATATAACTATATAACGGATATCTGTTTGCAAATATGTTATCCCGTTAAAGGGAATCTGTCAGCAGCTATTTGCTACCTTATGTGAGAGCAACATCATATAAACAGACCCTGATTTCAACAATGTATCACTTAGTTTCCTGGGTACAGCAGTTATGACATAATCAGAGATTTTGGACTTAGCAATGAAGCAGAGCTGAGAAAGCTAACCACACCGATACCAGGCTCTCTGAATATAATGCCTATAGACAATAAGCTGCTAATTACCTGAGGTGTAGTGCTGGATTACCAGTCATGAGGCAATGTAGTCCAGCAATGATAAGGTCCTGTAGCAGACACCCCCATTACTAATCCAGTAGTTTAAAGAAGAATAAAAAGTTTATTTGAACAAAACCCACCTGACTCCAGCCCCGTTCATCAATTTATGAGTTTTTAAAAAATAATTACAAAAGGTTCACTGTAATCCATTGTGAGGTCCCACGACATTCTCCAAAAGTGAAATTGATAAGACATAAAAAGAGAAAATTATTCAATAAATAAAGAGAAGAGACACCATCTTTTCCAATTTATTTCCTTGTCAAAGCCCTAATCCTGGTCTGCCGTAATTCAATTAGGAGGTGCCCACATCGATCCCTCATTGCTGGCACATTCAATGAAGAACCAGAAGTTCCCCATTGATTGTGAGAGCAGCCCCTGCAAGCACACACACTGCTGTGTGTGCTGCCCCGCAGTGACCTGGACCTCATAAGGTCAGCCCAGGTCACCGCAGAGGCGCCCTCAGCAGTGTGTGCAGACACAGCAGTGATGTCGTGGATTCATAAGAGTATCTAATGAACTCGGATGACCTCCTGACGACACCTCGCGGTAGTGTGGGTGTCGCGGCAGTAACATCAAGGGTTCATCTGCGTTCCCAATGAACTCTGATGAACCCGTGAAGTCACTGTCACGACATCCACCGCAGGGTGTCATCAGGAGGTCATCCAAGTTAATTGGATACTTTGATGACCTCCTGATGTCATTGCACACACATTGCTTGCTGGATAGTCACCTGTCTCTGGCGATGCTGTACTTGGCAATGCTGCTGCTTCCAGGTCATTGGTGCAGTGAATATGCATGAGCATAATGATCAGGGGCCGGAAGCAAGTGACAACAAAGCCAAAGACAGCAGCACTGGAGACAGGTGAGTATAGAAAATCATTTTATTTCAAAGACACATGTTTTCTCCAGTATGTGTCACAGTGAAGTCCCACAGATCACATCAGTGTGCAATCTGAGTGACTACCATGCTGCCAGAGAAAAATAGACATGTCTCCATGTGTGTGTGCGGGGCCACATGGTACGTCTGAAAACATGGATGTGTGAGTTAAGGTGGCTTTACACGCTACAAGATCGCTAAAGCAATCTCGTTGGGGTCACGGAATTTGTGACGCACATCTGGCCGCTTTAGCGATGTCATTGTGTGTGACACCTATGAGCGATTTTGAATCGTCGCAAAAATGTTCAAAATCACTCATCGGTGACATCTCTCCCCTCTTCCCAATTATCGTTGCTGCAGTATTAACGATGTTGTTTGTCATTCCTGCGGCAGCACACATCGCTGTGTGTGACGCCGCTGGAACGACAAACATCTCCTTACCTGCGTCCACCGGAAAAGGAAGAAGGAAGGAGGTGGGCGGCATGTTCCGGCCACTCATCTCCTCCCCTCCTTTTCTATTGGGCAGCAGTTCTGTGACATCGCTGTGATGCTGAACGAACCGCCCCCTTAGAAAGAAGGCAGTTCACCGGTCACAGCGACGTCGCTGCACAGGTATGTGCGTGTGACGCTGCCATAGCGATAATGTTTGCTATGGCAGCGATCACCACATATCGTTACAACGACGGGGGCGGGTGCTATCGCGCTCGACATCGCTAACAATTGCTAGAGATGTCGTAGTGTGTAAAGCGGCCCTTAGTGTATAGAATAACATGGATACATGTGGCATCCATGAAAACCCAAACCCACCCAGACAAGGGATGGGCGGAGTCCAGGGACTGTGGCAGGTGACCGCAGGACAGTGGACAGTTTCCAGTTCAAGGACTGGCAGGATTGGCACGGGAACACAGTACAGTTCAGGCAGGGTAGACGGTTAAGTGACAAATCAGGATCAGGCTGGTTCCAGGACACAGAAATGGACTGGACACAGGACAACAGACACTGGAGATAATCAGGCAAGGCTCCAGACATCAGGCAGAGGTCATCAGACATTGGGAAGACTCCAGACATTGGGCAGAGGTAAGACACCGGACATCTGGTATAGGTCCGTACATCGGGTAGAGGTCAACAGATACTACCCATCAGGTATGGCTCCAGACATCAGTCAGAGGTCATTAGGCACTGGACATCGGGTAAGGTTCCAGACATTGTCCAGAGATCATCAGGCACCAGAAATTGGGCAGAAATCATCAGGCACCAGACATTGGGTAAGGCTCCTGACATCGGGCAGAGGTCATCAGACATTGGGTAAAGACAGCAGCAGAGCAGCACAGGCACAATATGCACAGACTGCTGCAGGGCTTCAGGTACAGAACACAAGGACAAGGCTGGAGTCTCAGGACAGGCCGGTAACTGGATACGACGATCCCTGAATTCGAAGGTACCTGAATACGCCTGATCCAAGATTAGCCGGACTACAGACAGGATACCAGACTCAGACAGGTGACCGGACTCAGGCAGAACACTGGATTGCAACAGCAGCAGACTCTATCACTTGAGCAGCAGCAGCAACACAAACGGGCACAGACCGCAGCAAATCTGCGCAGGCACAGGTGGGCACGAGCCGCAACAGAGTAGTGCAAGCATAGCGGGTTTGGACCGCAACAGAGGAGTGCAAGCACAGTGGGTTTGGACCGCAACATGGTAGTGCAAGCACAGCAGGGAATCCAGGTTCAAAACATAAATAGGACTTTATTAACAGGTACAGAACACAGCAGGACTTTAGCTACAGAACACAGCAGGACTTCAGCTACAGAACACAGCAGGACTTCAGCTACAGAACAAGCAGGTCTTCAGCTACAGAACACAGCAGGACTTCAGCTACAGAACACAGCAGGACTTCAGCTACAGAACACAGCAGGACTTCAGCTACAGAACACAGCAGGAACAAGGCTAGAGTCTTAGAACATGCCGGTAACTGGATAGCCGATCCCTGAATACGCAGGTACCTGAATACGCTGGACCTATGGTTAATTGGACTCAGACATGATATCAGACTCAGACAGGTGACTGGACTCAGCAGCAGCAGACTCCAGGCCTTTAGCAGCAAAACAGACATAACGGATCCAGGGCAGACATCAGCATGCCAGAACTAGATACAATCAGAACTGAGGCAGACCAGAGCAATGGCAGGACCAACACAGCGTTAGGTTCAGTAACCTTACGAAATTGCTCGGTGACGCCCATCAGGGAAGAGGAACTTTTATACCAGATGCCTCCCAGCATTAGGCTGGGGACATTTTAGCCAGGTGCGCATGCCTCCTAATAGAAAGACAGGAAGCATGCAGGTGCGCCCCCTAGGCTGGAGGCCAGAAAACTCCACATAACATGTGCAGAGTCTGAGGCATAGGCAGGAGCTAAAGACATACGTAGGCATCCGAGGGAGGGGTCAGCCGGGTACCGCACTACACATGGATAGAAATGAAGGTAAGAGGAGGGGCAGGGACATGGCGCAACGATGCCGCATAGCGCCAACGTACTAGGGGAGCCGGAGTTGCACCAATAAAGAGGTAGCTGTTGAGATATCATGAATAAGTCGATTGGTGCACTAAATACCTTCATTATTAACATATTTTCTTTTGCAGTAATTCAGTTCCAAATTCATATATTCAGTGATTGCATTTTATACAATTTAAGTGTGAAGCTGTATTTTCTTGGTAAAATTGAATAGTTGTAGCTACATGCACCTGTTCACGCTTGTCTTATTCTGTTTGGAGGTGCTGGTCTTTTTTATATTTGTTATATTCATGGGGTTGGGGCTCTGCCATCCAGTACCCCCTACAATCAGCTGATATTTGCTTCAAAAGCAGACAAATTTAATTGATGTTCTAGGCACAGCACAACAGCATCATAGTAAGTGAATTGCATTTAAAGTGCAGTACTCTTCAGCATTTCTAATTGCTAAAGTATGCAGTGTCCGTAAATTTTAGTAAGTTTTACAGAGGTCGCAGAAGTATAATATGACTTCAACTTGCAGTGTTTGAAATTGGCCTTACTTTGCAGCTAGTAAAATAATGAAATTCCAGTTGGAGCAAATATCTGTTTTTTTGTTTGTTTGTTTATTTGTTTGTTTGCCTTTTAAATAAATGAGTTTTAAGGTGCAAGCAACTTCCTACATAACAATAGAATGTTACTATTAGAGATGAGCGAACCGGTCCCGGTTCGGCTCGAGGCCGGTTCGCCGAACGGGGGTCCCGTTCGAGTTCGGTTCGTCGAACGTTCGACGAACCGAACTCGAACGTATAGGCTATAATGGGAGGCAATCACAAACACATAAAAATGCATTATAAATGTACACAAACAGTTAATAAACATTGCCATAACACTTACCGGTCCTCGCGATCCCTTCTGCACTCTGTCTCCTGCCGCTATTCCATCCGATGATCGCTGAATCCTCCCGGTGACCTGCACTGCCAGCAGAGAAGCAGGACCTATCGTGACGTCAAAATAGCCATGTGACCAGTCACGTGGCTATTATCTCATTGGCTACAGACTGGTCACATGACTATGACATGTCATGTAGGACCTGCGAGTGCATCTCTCCGGTACACGGTGCACATATGTGTATCGCCGTGTACCGGCGACATGCTCTAGCACACGGTCGACTCCCCGTTCCGTTAGGGACCGGCTGACACAGCCGGTCATTAACGGAGATCACCGTTGCCATAGCAACGCAGTTAGCGGTGACGTCACCGCTAACCGCGGCTCCGGGAGCACCGTTGCTATGGTAACGCGTCTGTCAGCGTTACCGCTAGCAGCCAGCACTGATCACTCACGGAGTGAAGGCTGCACGCTGCTTCCCGATTGTAGTGAGCATTGTAGTTAGGATGGAGGTTCCCCAGCCCCAAGTGATGCCCCTCACTACAATCGTCACTACTACTACACTAGAAAGAAAGAAGACAGAAGAGCAGGATCGTGGAGGGCTGACAGGGGTAATAAAGATGGAGTCTCTAATGTGTCTGTGTATTTATTTCTATTAAAGTATTTTTTCTCTGTGTGGTGTCTTTTTTTAACCCTTTATTGGAGATTCTTAATGGCCGGGTCAAACGTGCCTGACATTAAGAATCTCTGGCTTAATACTGGCTGGTAAAACAAAGCCAGTATTAACTCATGATTACCCAACAAGCCACCCGGCTCCAGGGCTGTTGGAAGAGTTGGATACAGCGCCAGATGATGGCGCTTCTATGAGAGCGCCATTTTCTGGGACGGCTGCGGACTGAAATCCGCAGCAGAGGCGCCCACAAACCTCGGGCTAACCTGTGCTGCGGATTCCAATCCCCAGCTGCCTAGTTGTACCCGGCTGGACACAAAAATAGGGCGAAGCCCACGTCATTTGTTTTTTAATTATTTCATGAAATAAGTGAAATAATTAAAAAAAACGGGCTTCCCTATATTTTTGGTTCCCAGCCGGGTACAAATAGGCAACTGGGGGTTGGAGGCAGCCCGTGGCTGCCAGCTGTACCTGGCTAGCATACAAAAATATGGCGAAGCCCACGTCATTTTTTTGGTGGGCAAAAAACTTCTGCATACAGTCCTAGATGGAGTATGCTGAGCCTTGTAGTTCTGCAGCTGCTGTCTGCTCTTCTCCATACAGACAGACAGCAGCTGCAGAACTACAAGGCTCAGCATACTCCATCCAGGACTGTATGCAGAAGTTTTTTGCCCCCTGAAAAAATTATGTGGCTTCGCCATATTTTTGTATGCTAGCCAGGTACAGCAGGCAGGTACGGCTGCCCCCAACCCCCAGTTGCCTATTTGTACCCGGCTGGGAACCAAAAATAAAGGGAAGCCCTTTTTTTATTATTTCATGAATTTCATGAAATAATTAGAAAACAAATGACGTAGGCTTTGCCCCATTTTTGTGTCCAGCCAGGTACAACTAGGCAGCTGGGATTGGAATCCGCACCACCGGTTGGCCTGAGCTTTCTGGGCCCCACTGCTGCGAATTGCAGTCTGCAGCCACCTCAGAAAATGGCATTTTCATAGAAGCGCCATCTTCTGGCGCTGTATCCAACTCTTCCAGCACCTGCCTGCTATACCTGGCTAGCATACAAAAATATGGCGAAGCTCACGTCCTTTTTTTGTAGCTTTTTGGCAAAAAAAAAAAAAATGCTTCCCTGGATTTTCCATTGCCAGTGAAGGTAACACCAAGCAGTGGGGGTTAGCAGCCAGTAGCTGCTTGGATTACCCTTAGCTAGCAATACAAAAAATGCAGTGGGAGCTAACATATATTTTTTTTAATTATTTATTTAAATAACTAAAAATAAAATGGGCTTCCCTGTATTTTGATTGCTGGACATCACAGTGCTGTAAAAATAAATCTTTAAAAAAAATGACGTAGCGCTCCGCGGTATTTTTGATTCTCAGCGCAGATAAAGCAGACAGCTATGGGTTGCCACCCCCATCTGCCTGCCGTTACCTTGGTTGGCAATCAAAATACAGGGAAGCCCATTAATTTTTTCTATTTAAAAAATAGTTAAAAAAAAAAAATTACGTTGGGTCCCCCCATTTTTGATAGCCAGCTAGGGTAAAGCAGACGGCTGTAGCCTGAAAACCACAGCTGGCAGCTTTACCGTGGTTGGGGATCCAATGTGGAGGTCCCCTCAGGCTCTTTTTTATAATTATTTTATAAATATTAATAATTACACAATAAAAGTAGGGGACCCCCCAAATTGGATCACCAGCCAAGGTAAAGCGGACAGCTGTGGTCTGGTATTCTCAGGGTGGGAAGGTCCATAGTTATTGGGCCTTCACAGAAAAAGTGGAGAAAAAGTGGAGAAAAAGTGGAGCATAAGAGGAGAAAAAGTGGAGAAAAAGTGGAGAAAAAGTGGAGAAAAAGTGGAGCATAAGAGGAGAAAAAGTGGAGAAAAAAGTGGAGAAAAAGTGGAGAAAAAGTGGAGCATAAGAGGAGAAAAAGTGGAGAAAAAGTGGAGCATAAGAGGAGAAAAAGTGGAGAAAAAGTGGAGCATAAGAGGAGAAAAAGTGGAGAAAAAGTGGAGAAAAAAGTGGAGAAAAAGTGGAGAAAAAGTGGAGAAAAAGTGGAGAAAAAGTGGAGAAAAAGTGGAGATTAAGAGGAGAAAAAGTGGAGAAAAAGTGGAGAAAAAGTGGAGCATAAGAGGAGAAAAAGTGGAGAAAAAAGTGGAGAAAACGTGGAGAAAACGTGGAGAAAAAATGGAGAAAAAGTGGAGAAAAAGTGGAGCATAAGAGGAGAAAAAGTGGAGATTAAGAGGAGAAAAAGTGGAGAAAAAGTGGAGAAAAAGTGGAGAAAAAGTGGAGAAAAAGTGGAGCATAAGAGGAGAAAAAGTGGAGAAAAAAGTGGAGAAAAAGTGGAGAAAAAGTGGAGATTAAGAGGAGAAAAAGTGGAGCATAAGAGGAGAAAAAGTGGAGAAAAAAGTGGAGAAAAAGTGGAGAAAGTGGAGAAAAAAATGGAGAAAAAGTGGAGAAAAAGTGGAGAAAAAGTGGAGAATAAGAGGAGAAAAAGTGGAGAAAAAGTGGAGAAAAAGTGGAGAATAAGAGGAGAAAAAGTGGAGAATAAGTGGAGAAAAAAATGGAGAAAAAGTGGAGAAAAAGTGGAGAGAAAGTGGAGAAAAAAATGGAGAAAAAGTGGAACACCCTTTGGTACCTTTCATGTGGCACTAAGGGGTGCTTAGCTTTGTATTTAGCCAAAAAAATGAAAAAAAATTGACATAGGGTTCCCCCTAGTTTTGTAGCCAGCTAGGGTAAAGCAGACGGCTGCAGCCTGCAGACCACAGCTGGCAACCTCACCTTGGCTGGTAATCCAAAACTGAGGGCACCCCACGCTGTTATTTTAAATTAAATAAATAATTTAAAAAAAAAACACGTAGGGGTCCCCCAAAATTGGATCACCAGCCAAGGTAAAGCAGACAGCTGGGGCCTGATATTCTCAGACTAGGGAGGTCCATGGTTATTGGAATCTCCCCAGCCTAAAAATAGCAGGCCGCAGCCGCCCCAGAAGTGGCGCATCCATTAGATGCGCCAATCCTGGTGCTTCGCCCCAGCTCATCCCGCGCCCTGGTGCGGTGGCAAACGGGGTAATATTTGGGGTTAATACCAGATGTGTAATGTCACCTGGCATCAAGCCCTGGGGTTGGTGAGGTCAGGCGTCTATCAGATACCCGACATCACCAACCCAGTCAGTAATAAAAAAAAAATACACGACAAACACATTTTTATTTGAAAAAACACTCCCCAAAACATTCCCTCTTTAACCAATTTATTAGATTGAAAAACAAATCCAGGTCTGGTGTAATCCAAGGGGTTGCCATGATGATGCACACTGTCCCAGTCAATGAAGAGCAGGATGTTCCCCATTGGCTGGGAGAGCAGTGCAGTGACCTGAGCTAACATCAATGGGTCAGCCCAGGTCACTGCAGGGGGGTGACAAGTGCTGCTGTCAGTGAGGTACATTACCTGCGCTGATCTCCAGCACACTGACAGCCCCTGTCACTGAGGTCAATGACCGGCGCCTTCACATCAAGTATCGCGAGAGGTCCGTGACGTCACCGCCAGTGTCAGTCTCGGGTCGGAAGCGATAGGTGATGTGACAAGCGGCGGCCATGGAGGACAGTGACAGCGCTGAGGTCGGGATGGCGGGACTTCATCACCGCAGGTAAGCCGAGGGCGGGCGGGCGGGCGGGCGGGGGGGGGTTGGGTGGGGGGGCGGGGGGGGGGGGTGGATGTGTGTGTGTGTGTGTGTTTGTGTATGTGTATGTATGTGTACATGCCGCGGGCAGGAGGGGGTGGAGCGAGCTGAGCGGGAAAGTGTGGGCTTCCTGCACGTAACTAAGATAAACATCGGGTTACTAACCAAAGCGCTTTGCTTGGATACCCGATGTTTATCTTGGTTACCAGCTTGTGGCAGGCTGCCAGCGATGGCTCCTGCTCACTGTAGCTGTAAAAAGCCCTGCTTTTTGCTGCTAGAACCGTTCTCGAACGTATCTAGAACTATCGAGCTTTTAGCAAAAAGCTCGAGTTCTAGTTCGATCTCGAACAGCCCAAAAATCACTCGAGCCTAGAACTGGAGAACCACGAACCACGAACCGCGCTCAACTCTAGTTACTATGCAAACACTTCAACCGTGTAAAAAACATCATATGACAAAGTTCATTTGCAAAAATAAAGGAGTCTATGCTAATGAATACTTAAATTTAAAGAATTTGTAAACAAAATTGAGATATTTCTCCATTATTTAATTTATGAGAAAAATGTGAAAAAATTGAAAAACAAATTTTAAAATAGATTTTTTTCTTAAAGAAATAAGCCTTTAAAATAATCTACAAGTCATTTTTATTATCTACACATTTTATCTTAGGATAATAATTCATAGCATTGAGAGTCATCTTATGATGAAACAGATCTAATCCAGGTGATGGAACCATTGGGAAACTAAATAGGTTTCCACATTTGAGGCAAGCAATATAGAAAAATAGTCTCACAGCCATCCAAAATTGTGCAGAAATAGGAAATACTTTATCAGTGTTTTTATCAATGTTTCCCCATAAGACTTAAATTGGTTAAATAAAAAATAATAACGAGTAAATGCAAGCTTAAAGCAATGAAACCATTGTAAACCAATAATAAATATACAGCACCTCTGAAAGCCAGAAAACACAATTATGTGATTTTATTTTTTATCATTCTAATGCAAAAATAATAAAAAACAGATATAAACCTTACTTTTCTCTGTGTATTATGGTGCCTTAAACATATTGAAGCAGGCACATGTACTTTTTAAGAACAAATGCTTCCATTTTATCTTACTGTAAAGTAGTAAAAGATATTATTCTTCATACCTAGAGTGGATAGGAATGGATAATTGTGTGTCATTGTATAAACATTAAAGTTTTAACATTTTCAACCAAAGAACTATTAGTCTCTTATACATTTACAAAACCAAGATAGTCATTATATATGCCAAATATTACTTACCAAGGTAAAATTAAGATATACTGTACATCATCAACAGGTTTGTGTGGTGTTGTAGTGTGATGCCCTGGACTAGCCAGGTAGTCACAGATAGAGTCCCGCACAACACCAGTCCCCTAACAAGGTGTCAGCAGCCAAACCATTTAAACCCTAGTCACCTCCCTCAGTGCTGGATGGACACACCAGGGGGTGGAGCCAGGCGGTTGGACACGCCCACCGAGGAGTTCAAAGAGCCTGAGGCAGGAAACACAGTTCAGTTTAGTCTGAAAGTGTAGTCTGAGAGTTCAGTGGAGGAGGACAGGCATGTGTGACAGGCCTGTGGCAGACTGACAGGTGCCAGGGTAGGAGCCCGGGCACCTTTGGCTAGGAGGCATACGGAGGCCTCTGCCTGCAGGAGACAGGAAGACGGCTCAGTAGAACCGTGGTGGACCGGGACAGGGTAGTGGCCCGCCGGTACCAACTCGGGGAACCGACTGGAAACCGGAGCACAAAGGGGGTACTCATACCCTGAAGCTAGGTCCAGAAGCTACTGGGGGCTAGCTAATTAACTGATTGCGGCCAAGACTATAGGTCCTTTCCCACCCAAAGTCCCGACTGAAGACAACAGCCCGAGGGGGATAGAAAGCCACCGCCATGGCAGAGAGATCCCACGGGCCAGCGTCTGCGGGCAAAGGGCTCCTCCGACAATCACAGGCCGGGGAGCGGACTCCTGTATTGTAAGTTCAGGTAGTCCATCATCACAAACAGGTGCAGGAGAAAGGCAGAGACCAGACCAGACTGCAGCCGGCTGTGGGAACCGACCACCATCACCTTGGTTTATCAGAGACTTGTGTGCGTTTCTAATCGTGAGTACACCAGTGCCCTCTGGCTGCCCATCTCCCTGCACTGCCCAACTACCCCCTAATGGGTTATGGGGCCACCATCCCTACCCACGGAGGGGTTAACATCTTGCTGCGCAACATCTCCCCCGGGTGCCCCGTAACTGCAGCGGTGATGACCACCTTCACCACAACCCATGGGTGGCGTCACAAACTCAAACATGGCTCCAGCCATACACCTACATCACCAAACCACCAACCCCTTTTAGATCGGAGTGACCGTGGACCCCCGGGTCCGGAAACCCTCGAGCCACCCACTGAAGGTCCGGACCCAAGCGGCTCGGCTGCGGCCGAGCTCGGGGCGGCACAGTAGTGTACCTGTTACTTACAGGTATAGATGCATCTCAATAAATTAAAATATCATCAAAAAGTTAATGTATTCCTGTAACTCAATACAAAAAGGGAAACGCATATATTATACAGTATAGAGTCATTACAAATAGAGTTATCTAATTCACATGTTCATTTCTGTTAATGTTGATGATTATGGCTTACAGACAATGAAAACCCAAAAGTCATTATCTCAGAAAATAGTAATAATTACCACAGAACACCTCCAAAGGCTTCCTAAGCATTTAAAATGGTCCCTTGTCTGGTTCTGTAGGCTACACAATCATGGGGAAGACTGCTGACTTGACAGATGTCCAGAAGGCAGCCATTGACACACTCCACAAGGAGGGTAAGGAACAAAAGGTCATTGATAAAGAAGCTGGCCGTTCACAGAGTGCTTTATCCAAGTTGAGTGGAAGGAAAAAATGTGATAGAAAAAGGTTCACAAGCAACCGGAATAACCACTGCCTTGATTCTACAACTGTAGAAAAAGACATGAATTGCACATCCCAACATTACACTTTGATCTAAAGCCGCTAGGCAAAAATTAAATACCTGAAAATGAAGTTATGGGTGTAACATTCTGATCAGACTGTGTGAAACCCACTGCCACATCATGGCGAACCTCTGAGTGAGTCCCTAATCTATGCCTTGCAGGTGTGACGCTATGCGCCAACCACCGCTACAGTTTCAATACACCAGCTGGGCAGGTGACCTTGTGCCTCACATACCATGCTGCAAGGCAGAGCCCCCATGGCTCCAGGCCCCACTGCCCCACTAACACAAAACGACCACAACAATGGCCGTCACACAGCACCAGCACACTGTGGAAGGAGCTGTACACTCCCCTTCCTCAAGCTCTCAGTGTGTGAACTGAGAGCAGAAAAGGAAGAACCCCTTTTTGCAGTCTCCTGCTAATTAGAAACACCTGTGCCAAATGGGAGGAGTGCTGATTCAAGTAAAAAACAGAGGAGACAGACAATGCAATATACTACAACCGTGTAAAAGACATGAATCGCACATCCCAAAATCACAGTTTGATCTAAAGCCGCTAGGCAAAAATTAAATACCTGAACATGAGGTTCTTGGTTTAACATTCTGATGAGACTGTGTGAAGCTCACTGCCACGTCACGGAGAACCTCTGAATGGGTCCCTAATCTATGTCTTGCAGGTGCGGCGCCTTGCGCCAACCACTGCACTAGCGGCAATGCACCAGCAGGGCAGGTGACCTTGTGTTTCACAACACCATGCTGCAAGGTGCTGAAGCACCAGGTCACCTGCCCTGCTGATACATTGTCACAGAGATGGTCGTTGGCGCATAGCGCTGCAAATCTAAGGCATTAGAGTTAGGGACCCATTCAAAGGTTTGCCATAGTGTGGAAGTGGGCTTCATACAGTCTGATCAGAATGTTGAACTAAGAACCTCATATTAAGGTATTTAAATTTTGCCTAGTGGCATTAGATAAACTTATGAATTTTGGATGTGCGTCCATGTCTTTTTCTACTACTATATTGCAATACATAGTGTATCCCCTGTGGGTTTTTTTGTTTTTCTTGGACCAGCACTCCTCCCATTTGGCACAAGTGTTTTTAATTTTTAATTAGCAGGAGACTGCAAGGGGGGTCTGCCTTTTCTTTGCTCTCAGTTTACATACTGGGAGCTGGTGGAAGGTGAGTTATTCAGCTCCTTTCCCAAGGTGTTTGTGCTGTATGGCGGCCATTTTTGCGGTGATTTTGTGTCAGTGGGGCGGTGGGGCTTGAAGTCATAGGGACTCAGCCTTGCAGCATGGGCATTGTGAGGCACCAGGTTAACAGCTCTGCTGGTGCGACGTCGCTGTGATGGTGGTTGATGCACGGCGCCACACCTCTAATGCATTAGAGTCAGGGACCCACACAGAGGTTTCATACAGTCTGATAAGAATGTTAAACAAAGAACCTCACGTTCAGGTATTTAGATTTTGCCTAGCGGCTTTAGAACAACTTATGAATTTTGGATGTGCGTCTATGTCTTTTTTTACTACTATGTTGCATTATTAAGAAAAGGCCATTCAAAAATTTCGGGGAGATTCACAACGAGTGGACTGCTGCTGGAGTCAGTGCTTCTAGAGCCACCACACACAGATGTATCAAGGACATTGGCTACAAGTGTCACATTCCTTGTGTCAAGCCACTGAGGACCAATAGACAATACCAGAGGCGTCTTACCTGGGCCAAGGAGAAGAATAACTGGACTATTGCTCAATGGTCCAACTTGTTGTTTTCAGATGAAAGTAAATTTTGCATTTGATTTAGTAATCAACGTCGCAGAGTCTGGAGAAAGAGTGGAGAGGCCACAATCCAAGCTGCTTGAGGTCTAGTGTGAAGTTTCCACAATCAGTGGTGGTTTGGGAAGCCATGTCATCTGCTGGTGTAGGTCCACTGTGCTTTATCAAGACCAAAGACAGCGCAGCCATCTACCTAGAATTTTTAGAGCACTTCATGCTTCTATCTGCCGACAAGCTTTTTGGAGAAGGAAATTTCATTCTCCAGCAGGACTTGTCACCTGTCCACACTGCCAAAAATACCAATAGCTGGTTTAATAACCACAGTATCACTGTGCTTGATTGGCCAGCAAACTGAGGTGTGGTCATGGCTGGAAGTCCAACCTAGAGTGAAGAGGAAAAAGATGAGACAGTGGAAAAGAAGAGAAATGGATAGAGGGCTATTCTACTTGCTGTCCACCATTTTGTCCTCAAAGCCTTGTCTTTCTGCTGTCGTAGCTCCAGCCAATTAATCTACTGTGGGAGTCTTGGCTGCAACCAGGCTTCAGAGGTTGATTTACATTGCACATGCGTGACATCATATTGTGCCCCCAACCATATCTCTGAAGCCTGGTGAGAGCTGGAAGTTGCAGCCGAGAGTGAACAGGCTGGGAAATGTGGCATGTAACTAGAGAAAGTAGAAGCGGCTCTGAGGACCAGACAGAGAGCAGTAGAGGGGACGGACAGGTTAATGAGATGAGTTTCATGGTTTCATTTCTTTGTTTTTTTTACAGCTTACATTTATTATGCTCTGCAGTCTGGAGATAATTAGATTTTACTGATCTGAGAATGAAAATGACTATCAACCACCAATAACAATGAAGAATTGAGAGTGAGAACCCTGCCATTTTATTTCATCTTCGTGAACCACTATATATATGAAATGGATTAATAGAATACACCTCCAAAGCATTGGCAAATAATTGTTTCAATTAAAGCTAATCTGTCAGTAGGTTTTTGCTATGAAACTTGAGCACAGCATGAGGTAGGGGCGAAGACACTGATTTTAGGAATCTGTCACTCTCGAGGCTCTGTGCTGTTGCTTCAATATGATGATTATTTTATCAACAGGAGAGTAAAGGTCCAGTCACACTAAGCAACTTACCAGCGATCCCAACAACGATAGGGATCGCTGGTAAGTTGCTAGGAGGTTGCTGGTGAGATGTCACACTGCGACGCTCCAGCGATCCCACCAGCAACCTGACCTGGCAGGGATCGCTGGAGCGTCGCTACACGAGTTGCTGGTGAGCTCACCAGCAATCAGTGACCAGCCCCCAGCGCCGCATGGAAGATGCTGCGCTTGGTAACTAAGGTAAATATCGGGTAACCAACCCGATATTTACCTTGGTTACCAGCGCACGGAGCTACACGTGCAGAGAGCAGGGAGCAGCGCACACTGAGCGCTGGCTCCCTGCTCTCCTAGTTACAGCACACATCGGGTTAATTACCCGATGTGTGCTGCAGCTACATGTGCACAGAGCAGGGAGCAGCGCACACCGCTTAGCGCTGGCTCCTTGCTCTCCTAGCTACAGCACACATCGGGTTAATTACCCGATGTGTACTGCAGCTAAATGTGCACAGAGCAGGGAGCAGCGCACAATGCTTAGCGCTGGCTCCCTGCTCTCCTAGCTACAGCACACATCGGGTTAATTAACCCGATGTGTCCTGCAGCTACATGTGCACAAAGCAGGAGCCGGCACTGACAGTGAGAGCGGCGGAGGCTGGTAACAAAGGTAAATATCGGGTAACCAAGGACAGGGCTTCTTGGTTACCCGATGTTTACTGTGGCTACCAGCCTCCGCAGAAGCCGGCTCCTGCTGCCTGCACATTTAGTTGTTGCTGTCTCGCTGTCACACACAGCGATCTGTGCTTCACAGCGGGACAGCAACAACTAAAAAATGGCCCAGGACATTCAGCAACAACCAACGACCGCACAGCAGGGTTGTTGCTGGATGTCACACACAGCAACATCGCTAGCAACGTCACAAAAGTTGTTCGTTAGCAGCGATGTTGCTAGCGATGTTGCTTAGTGTGACGGGGCCTTAACACTACTAACACTAGGTCCTTCTTCAGACATTATCTAACCCTGCCCCCAGAACTGTCATTATACAATTTACACAGAGAGCTGTGGTGTGGGCATGGTTAGTTTTCTGAATCTGCTGCTTAGATGCTGCAGTAAACTCGGTGACACATCATTGGAATCAGTTTCTTTTCCTACATTAGGCTGCTCTCAAATGAGGTAGCAAATAAATAGTGAACACATTAATTTAATAAAGTAATATACTGTTTATATTTTCATTTAGAAGATTTTTGGTTTTACGGTCATTAGTATTTTGTCTTGAGAAAGGATTCAATACCACGTTTTGTCTGTACAACTGACAGACATAACCATTGAAAAATATGCAGCCAATTCTCTACCCAGTAGACATATTAAGGCTAGTAGTGTTTCTGAATGGCTATAATTACTTTTTAGAACCATAGAAATAGATTTAGTATAACAAAAGCCACATGGAACTTAATATGGCAGCTCCAAGAAAACAGCATGCTTTACAGATGGCACCATTTCTAAAGCAGATGCATGAAAGTAAAACCTTTGTATGAACCCTGATAAATTACTTTCTGGTTTAGATCCATGATGTCCAATTTTTAAAGTAATTTATTTAAGGAATATCTTTGTATTGAAACATTGCAGTAAAATGTTTGTACAATTGATCTTGCACACACATGCAGTGCAACAGATATAAAAATCTCCATACAAATGTAGAGTAATGGTAGACATTAAGTATTCAGTGCAGAAATTTCTGCATCATTTTTGCATCTCTTTGCAGGAAAAACACAGAGTAAAATACATGCATTTTTGACATGTTTTATACAAGTGGTTTTGGTGAAGGTTTTTTCTTCACTAATTTTGTATGGGTGAAATATTCAGTAAAAGACCTGAATCAAATTGACAGCCTGCAGATTTAACCGCTTTCCCCAAAGGAATTTTCTTTGTTTTCACATTTAATTTTTTCCTCACCTTTTTTCATGACCCAGAACTTTTTTTTCTATCCACATAGCCATATAAAGGCTTATTTTGTACTTTTGAATAACACCTTTCCTTCCTTTTTTTATTTACTAGGTTCACTATACAGTTAGGGTAGTATAAGTACGAAGATACAAAACGTATAGTTTTTTTTATTTAAGTGGTGTAAAAAATGTTTCCAATAATTGTAAAAATAAATTTGCTTTTCACATCATATTCCAAGACTCGTAACGTTTTCGTATTTCGGGATATGAAGCTGTGTAGAGCTTAGTTTTTGCATCCTGAGATGATGTTTGTATTGATACCACATTATAGTAGTTACGATGTGTTGATCGCCTGTTATTGCATTTTATTGCAATGTTGCGGCAACCAAAAAAACTGAATTTTGGCATCTTCAATGCTTTTCTCAGTACACCGTTTACCAATCGGATTGATTTATTTTATATTTTGACCAATACCAAATATGTCTGTTTTATATTGTTTTATTTTGTTACGGGGCAAAAATGAGAGTGATTTAAACTTCAGTTTTTTTCATTTTTTCATATTTTTAAAAACATTTTTTCCCTTTTTTTACTGTATTTAATAGTCTTATTAATGTAACCATATGTGTTTGTGCTGTTTGTTGCGATATAGTCATAGGTTCTTACATGTGTTATGGAATGATTAGTGATTGGCGTCCACTAAAATGCTTCGGTGCTCGTTACTCAAGTTGAGCAATTTGTAATGTTTGAGTGCTGGGCTCCCCCTCTCTCCTCCGAAATCACTGAAATGAGTGGAAACACTACTAGAATGAAATGGGAATAGCATAGGGAAGATGCCTGGACACATCTTTAACTCCCAGGTCGTTGCTGGGAACAATGTTGTTAGAGTATTATGTCACTTTTATGGATTGACAATATAACATTCAAAACCGAAGATAACATGTATTTAACAGGAAAAAATGTTAGGAAACCTTCTTTCATGTATAATGACTTATATACAAGACAAATATAACTAGAGAGAAAAACTACGTCATGCAACCCTTAGGCCGGCGTCACACGCTACGTTATATCAGGTGATATGTCGTTGGGGTCACGGATTCCGTGACGCACATCCGGCATCGTTTGACATATCGTAGCGTGTGTCAGTTATGAACGACTGTGAACGGGCAAAAATACTCACCTTATCGTTGCTCGTTGACATGTCGCTTATTTTCATAAAATCGTTCCTGCTTCTGCGCGCCGGTTGTTCATCGTTCCCTAGGCAGCACACGTCGCTCCATGTGACACCTCGGGAAAGACGAACTGCAGCTTACCTGCAACTGCCGGCAATGTGGAAGGAAGGAGGTGGGCGGAATGTTACGTCCCGCTCATCTCCGCCCCTCCACTTCCATTGGGCGGCCGCTGTGTGACATTGCTTTGAAGCTGAACGTCCCTCCCCCTTCAGGAAGAGGATGCTCGCCGCCCACAGCGACGTCATCCGAGAGGTAAGTGCGTGTGACAGGGGGTTAATGACTTTGTGCACCACGGGCAACTAATTGCCCGTGACGCACAAACGACGGGGCGGGTACGATCGCACGATAGATCGTCCCGTGTGACGCCGCCCTTAGTCTAGGTTCACATATAGCTATTTTGCATTTTCTCATTGTTTTCAATGGTGAAAAAATGCAGCATTTTTTTCTTTTAATCAGGAAAAAATGGAATCATGTACATAACATTTCTCAGTTTTTTCCTTTTTGTAAGGACTGGTGAAGCTTATACACTAAATGCAAGGTCTATCAAAAATTGAAAGGAGGGATTGCAATACAATTGAACACATGTACAGGATGGCTTCAGAAAACACTTTTTCCCTATTTGTTAGGAGTGGGACTCATAGTCTGGTAAAGTGTATGCACTAAGTGGTAGGGCTGCCAAGAATTAGAAGGAGTAACTCCAATACACTCTGGAACATATGTGGAGTAGCATTTCAGAAAATAATTACATTTAGGAGTAGGACTTCTTTGGCCAACAACAAGGAGTTCAGAAAGCCACTACTCAGGGTACAAGTGGCATAACAACAAACTTCAGACATTCTAATCCAATTTGGCTCCAGCTAAGGTTGGCAGCAGTTCCTCCTATGTCGGCTGAGGGCATCAGGCAGCCCTGAGGCTTCAAATAGATTCAAGCAGGAGATTTAAAACTTATTTTAATCTCCTTGGTGACCTTTGCCAATGAAAATTCATGAATTATGTGGGAGGAACTTCTCCAACCCATTCCAGAGGAAAGAACACCATAAGTTATTTGTCCATTTAGAGCTGAATTTTGGCCTTTCTCCCATTGTATGAATGCATCTTTAATATATTTTTTTCTAAAAAAATGGAGTTTAGGCAGCTGTAAGGCTTGCAGGTTCAAAATGAACAAGAATTTGGGATGTATTCCATCTGTCTAGATTTTGGCGGTTGGTGACTGTTCACATTAAGTCATCAGGCTTTGTCCACAGGCTATTTACTTCATGCAGCATTTGCTTGGACCTGTCCCGCCCACAGCCATGACTCAGTCATGGGTACGGGATTGAAATAGACCAGGTGAGTGCTGCTAAGAGCAGTTCTACTATTCATATGTGAGGCCGTATGGCACATTTTATAAAAATATTTTAGTGTAGGACTGCTTCAAATGAGATTTGCCGTGACGTGGCGAAGCAGCTCAAGAAATTGCAATTTTTTGCCAAAAATCTCAACATTTTTAAAATAAGTACAGTTTGGAATGTTTAGTGCTGTAGTGCACATTTGGTGCTGCTTTTTTGTTTTTTGTTTTTTCTTCATTTAATTGGTCGGTGGTTGACCTCCACCTTGCTTTGCACCAGAATTTGGGATGTATTCCATCTGTCTAGATTTTAGCGGTTGGTGACTGTTCACATTAAGTCATCAGGCTTTGTCCACAGGCTATTTACTTCATGCAGCATTTGCTTGGACCTGTCCCGCCCACAGCCATGAACAATACGCAGGACTGTGGAAAAAGAAGCGCAAATAGGGTCTTATCCGAGTAATATATGGGGTAAAATAAAGAAAGTCACTCACCCCGTGAGTTGTGAGAGTCACAACTACTATGCAGGCAAATAATCACGGCCAACGGCAGCAGCACCCAAAATGGCTGATAACAGGGAATAGTGAAGTAGGGCTTGCAAGGCTGCGCCAGTGACCACTCTGAACATAGAGAGTTAATGTTCCTTTATTTCATCTTTAGGTCGACGCGTTTCTGGAGTCTCTGCTCCCTTCCTCAGGACACACAGGAAAAAAAGTACATCAAATCTGCTAAACCATGAGGACTGCAGAATCTATATACATTCCGTCATGATGACGTCAAAGCCCAGCCTCTTCCAAAAAAATCGGCGGGAAAGACACATCAAAAAAACACAAAAACACATATAACAATGAAAATCACGATCAAAAAAATACATAATTACATATGGAAATATCATCATATTATCCAATAGAAATAAAATAAAATGAAGGTATGCAATAAAAAGAAAAAAGTATGAATTATTGTGTATTTAAATAAAATGCGGGAATAAAACCCTGCACTGCCAAGCCGCTATGAAGCAGTCTCGAACCCATGGGAATATTAACTCTTTTCTCAAAGGGGTTGCATCTCAAAGAGAGCAAACCATGTCTCCACCTTAGGAGTCCCGAAAACACCTTTTGAAACCAAGTATAGAAAGAAATACCTCTGAAAGTGTAGCTATGAGAAGATCCGTATAATTCCGAGTGTTTACGTGAAAATACTACGTAAGTCAACGTAAAACACCTAAGCCGAGGTGAAGAAAGTTCAGAGCGTGGGAAAAAGGTGAGTGCGCATGTCAGAAAAAGGTCCGGAGCTTGTTAAGACAAGGTGAAGAAAGTTCAAAGCGTGGGAAAAAGGAAGTGCGCATGTCAGAGAAAAAGAGATGAGGTAGGGAGCCAGTTAGTCTTCCAAGCTCCGTGCAGAGAATAATCTGCCGGTTATTCATCAGAAAACCTTATTGCGGACCTAGTGGAATAAAAAGTTAAAATTTAAAACATAAAGGAGGGGGAAAATGTCGAGAGAAAAAAAGGGGGGGGGCATATATATGTGTATATAAATCTCTATCTCTAAAAGCCTTGTATATAAATCTAGGGCTGACACAGTGTGTATATATAAAAAAAGGCAAAAATCAGTATTTTCAAGGAAAAAGAAACCGAACATAGTACTTGTATGGGTAAGCTATTTAAAAACAATGTATACAGTTCAGTATAATATAATCGAAATATGATGATACTATGAGACAGGCTGAAGGGAAAAAATCGAAAAAAAGGGGAAAAACACAAAACAAAAACGGGAGCACATGGATTTTATATCCCTGTGTTAATCTCATAGGTCAATCGGTGCGTTGGTCGGGTGGAATCCTATCCCCCTCCCTGCAACCAAAAAAAATTGAATGAACTCTGCCTTCGATACCAATAGAAGGCTCATATTCTGCGGACATTGGGTCAGACCAAAAATTAAGGAAAAATAATGATGAGGTGAAGAAGAGCCTGTCCATGGTATGAGGAAAAACGCAAAATTATTCTAAATTATAGTGCGCAGGGCAAAAGCGGAAAAAATGTAACTAGCGTGTTAAAAAAGGGCAAAAAAGAGTGTGGTATTAAACACATAACTTCAAAAAACGTGAAGATCGAGTGGAAAGGACGGAGTCCAAACCTGAATAGCCAAGAACAATAAATACAAAGTGCATAGTGCAATAATTACAGGAAAGAACAGTAATCATAAATAGGACAATGTCCAGAGGTGAATGCCAACACCTTCAAATAAGTAAAAACATTGTATATGAACTGTAAACGATATATATATATATATATACACCATATAAACATGATACAATATTATATAAAAAAGGGGAAATAAAAAATTTTTTTAAAAATAAAATATAATGTAACTCCCAAGACTTAAAAAACACTGAATAGAAGCATAAAACCAACAATGATACTGTAAAGCGGGATATAAAATTAAGACCTTCCAACACAAATAAGACCACAATAAAAGCATAAAATCCACAATGATACTATATAGCAGGATATGATATTTTAACCTTTCATAAACAAATCAGTCACCTCATTTAACCCTTGTGGTTTCAAAGTATTAAGTTTATAAATCCAAAAAGTCTCTTTTTTGTTCAAAAGTTCCACCCGATTATTGACAAAGGGGGGTATCTGTTCAATGGGAGTGATTCTCAACCGTGATTTACCTTTATGTGTCAAAGTTACATGTCTGGAGAGACCATGTAACAAAAAACCTATTTTAATGTTGTATCTGTGTGAGTTCAGTCTATTATGGAGGGGCTGTGTTGTTCTGCCCACATATCTTTTCTCGCACTCACATTCTATTAAGTATATCACAAAATCAGTTTGGCAAGTCATATGGCTTTTGATAGGGAATTCTGTCCCCCCTGGAAACAGCCCAAAGGAGACCCTTCTATGTTGGATAATATTACAACAAAGACAATTCTTCACCAAACACTTAAACACCCCCAAAGGTTTGGTGGTAGAGATGACCATATCATTACTATTATTTTTGAGTCTACTGGGGGCTAAATGATTTCTCAGACTCGAGGCCCTGCGGTACGTAATTCCCGGTTTCAAAGGTAGAGTCTCCTTTAGGAATGGATCATTCAACAGGACTTTCCAGTGTTTGGCAATGATATCTTTCACTTTGCCACTATCATCACTATATGTCATTAGGAAATTCGAGGAAAAGGCCATGTTCTTCTCCTTATTCTCGGGATTTCTGATCTTCCCAATAAGATCAACCTGTTTAAGCGACTTGTTATTATTGTAGGCTTTTTTGATCACAGACACCGGATATTTTTTATCCCGAAATCTGTCCCTCAGGACCACCGCCTGTTCATGAAAGTCTGAATCACGGGTGCAGTTCCTCCGTACCCTCTGAAATTGATTATTGGGGATATTTAGCAACCATTTATTATAGTGGCTGCTAGTAAAATTGATATAGCCATTGCAGTCCACCTTTTTAAAAAAGGTCTTAGTGTAAATCGACCCTTTTTCGTGAAAAATCGTCAAATCCAGGAAGTCTATCCTGTCTGTCTTAATTGTAGGCGAAAAGGTAAGACCCCAATCGTTATTCTTGATACTGTCCAAGAAGACTTGTAGATTATTTTTTGAATTGTCCCAGATTATAAATAAATCGTCGATATATCTCTTATATACAATCACATGCTCGTAAAGCTCAGAATTATATATAAATAGTAGTTCAAAAAGACCCATAAAAAGGTTTGCAAAAGTGGGTGCTACTTTCGAGCCCATCGCTGTGCCACAGCATTGATGGTACATAGTATCCTGGAAGGTGAAGTAATTGTTCTTTAATATGAACTCCATCCCATCCTGCAGAAAGTTTTTCTGCTCAATCGGTAGCCTCTCATCCATATATAGGAACTGCTTGAAACACTCCAGCCCCAAATCATGAGCAATGTTGGTATACAAGGAAGCTATATCTAATGATACAAACAAGAAGGATTCTTTCCATTCAATATCCTTTATAAGGTTTATGAGCTGAGTAGAGTCTCTCAAATAGCTCCTTAAATTGGATACATGAACCCTCATCACACAATCCAAATAGTCAGCTAAATTTTCGGTCAAGGAACCGATCCCTGAAATGATAGGTCTTCCAGGGGGATTTACAAGACACTTGTGTATTTTCGGTAGGTGGTAGTAGAAAGCTATTTTTGGATTTTTGACGTCTAGGAATTTGAGTTCCTCCTTACCAAGGATTCCTAGTGATGCTGCCCTTTGAATGAGTGTTCTATATTCCAGAACTGCTTCTTCATATGATTTAATGTCAACAACTTCATAATGTATAGGGTTGGATAGATTCCTTAGAGCCTCCTGAATATATGCATCCTTGTCTTGCACTACAATCCCTCCTCCTTTATCCGCATTTCTAATTACCAAATGGGGGTTGGATTTAAGGGACAAGAGGGCTTTTCTCTCCTCTCTGGTCAAATTAGACTTGAGTGGACTCCCCCTCAAATCAAGTTTTTTTAGGTCCTCCAGTACTAAATCATTAAAGGTTTTTAAATGGTGTCCTTTGCTCTGAAGTGGGTAAAAATTGGACTTCAACCTCAAATCTGTGTGTAAAAAATCATCAGGTATAGGGATACAATTGTTCTTGGGGTTAAATTTATTCATCTGAAAATGTCGTCTCAATGTTAGTTTTCTAATAAATTTTTGAAAGTCAATAAATAAATTAAAATCATTAGAGTTAGCAACGGGGCAGAAAGACAGCCCTTTGCTAAGAACACTACGTTCTCCTTTGGACAGAGAATGGTTAGATAGATTAAAGATTCCCAAATTGTCCTTTGTATCCTCCTTAACACTGGTTAATTTTGACCTTTCTTCTCTTTTTTGTTTGACCCTAATGCCTGCTCGGGTTCCTCTAAAATGTTTTTTCTTTTCCCCCCCCTTGGAGTGAGGAAATTGGTGATATGAACCTGGGTGTTTTTTGCCACAGGTAAAAAAGGTACACAAGCATCGATTTTCCGAGAATTATCAACTATAATAGTATTAGCAGCACTATTCCCAGGAGAGTCACAAACGGGAACCTTAGGTAATAGAGGAGTGGGACCCCCCTCCGACCCCTGAGGGGTGGGCAGGAGGACATACTCCTCATGTGTAGAAAGTTCTAAGAGGTCGGTAAAATCAGACCCTCCATTAAGATCCATGGAGGGATCTGGAAGGTCCTGTTCTAGGTCCAAGATCCTATTTTTCCGGATCTTTTCAATTTGTAGCCTTAGGGCCTCCAATTGCAATCTTGTCTCAGTAAAATTCCGGGATTCCATGCTCACTCTGCCCACAACAGGGATCTCCTTGACCAAAGGGTCAGAAAATACCTCTCCTGGACTGGTAAAAACAGGGGCCTCTGCACTTAAAACAGTGGAAGGGTTTTATTCCCGTATTTTATTTAAATACACAATAATTCATACTTTTTTCTTTTTATTGCATACCTTCATTTTATTTTATTTCTATTGGATAATATGATGATATTTCCATATGTAATTATGTATTTTTTTGATCGTGATTTTCATTGTTATATGTGTTTTTGTGTTTTTTTGATGTGTCTTTCCCGCCGATTTTTTTGGAAGAGGCTGGGCTTTGACGTCATCATGACGGAATGTATATAGATTCTGCAGTCCTCATGGTTTAGCAGATTTGATGTACTTTTTTTCCTGTGTGTCCTGAGGAAGGGAGCAGAGACTCCAGAAACGCGTCGACCTAAAGATGAAATAAAGGAACATTAACTCTCTATGTTCAGAGTGGTCACTGGCGCAGCCTTGCAAGCACTGCCCACAGCCATGACTCAGTCATGGGTACGGGATTGAAATAGACCAGGTGAGTGCTGCTAAGAGCAGTTCTACTATTCATATGTGAGGCCGTATGGCACATTTTATAAAAATATTTTAGTGTAGGACTGCTTCAAATGAGATTTGCCGTGACGTGGCGAAGCAGCTCAAGAAATTGCAATTTTTTGCCAAAAATCTCAAAATTTTTAAAATAAGTACAGTTTGGAATGTTTAGTGCTGTAGTGCACATTTGGTGCTGCTTTTTTGTTTTTTCTTCAAAATGAACAAGGTCTGGATTGGCCCCAGCTTCTCAAACCGAGAGGATGACATTAGAGGAAGATAAAGCCAACTGAAATGTTATGTTTTCTGGTATATTCCCATGAACCCATTCCCATCCCAAAAAGGGTATACGGTTCATTTTTTTTTTTTTTTTTTAAATGTTGTCCTCCTATCCCGAATCTTCCACTATATCCACAGAGTCATCATGCAGCACTCGCTCATAATTTTATTAGGGCCACCAGCTACCCTCCCTCATAATTTTTTAAAGGGCCAACAGCTGAACAGTATTCATAATTTCTAGAAGTACAGCAGCCGACCCATATTCATTATTTTTAGAGGGTCAGCAGCAGTCCCGTACTCATTTTTTAGAGGGCCAGCAGCTGGCCCTCACTCATAAATTTTAGAGGGCCAGCAACCGACTCTCATTCATAATTTTTAAACAGTCAGCAACCAGCCCGTACTCATAATTTTTAGAGGACCAGAAACCGGCTCTCACTCAGCTGAAAAACTTTGAGAAATCAATCAAGATAGTGGATAACTCGGATGCCATAATCAGCATAACTATCTCAGTTTTGTGTCTACTCAAAAGCTCGCTGCTCACAATTAAAGAGGAAGCTTTGAATGTGGATTTTGTGGTGGCTTGAAATGGCTAATAATAAAAAATTAAATAAATAACTGAGCATGGTTTAGGTTATGATCAGGTCAGTATGAAAAAATGGTTATGCAGGTGACAATTTTTTATCTCTGCTGATATACTGTGGCAGAAGCACAGAATAATCAATCAGTATTTATATGGTATGCTGAAATGTTTATTTGAGGCAAGCCGCAGGATCAGAGTTTTAGCTATCAGAATTTAGATGCTGAAATTTCAATCACTGGCAGGCGGGAACACAACATTTGCAATCTCTATTTGAATGATGGTAAAATTGCCATTTTTTCCTGAAGGAGAGATTTTCCACTATTTAGATAATGAAATAGCATTTTTTAGCTGGAGCACAAAATGCCCACTATTTAAATGAGAAGTAGCAATTTTTAGCTGGAGAACAAAATGACCACTATTTACCTGAGGAAACAGCATTTTTTTAGCTGGAAAATAAAATAACCACTATTTAGATGAGGAAACAGCAATTTTTAGCTGGAGCACTGATTTTCCACTATTTAGATAATAAAATAGCAATATTTAACTAGACCACAGAATGACCACTCTTTAGATGAGTAAATAGTAATTTTTCGCTGGAGGACACAATGACCAGTATTTAGCTGAGGAAATAGCAATTTTTAGCTGGAGAATAGAATGACCAATATTTAGATGAGGATATAGCAATTTTTAGGTGTAACACAGAATGAACATTATTTAGATGAGGAAACCGTAAGTTTGAGCTGGAGCACAAAATTAACAATCACTAGATGATGAAATGCCAAGTTGTGGCACACAATGTTGCCTAGACAGCACTTCACTATTCTACACTATCACCCTCTGTCCTAACTATGTCAACTACAGTGCCTTGTGAAAGTATACGACCCCCTTGAATTTTTCAACCTTTTCCCACATTTCATGCTTCAAATATAAAGATAAAAATGTTAATGGTATGGTGAAGAATCAACAACAAGTGGGACACAATTGTGAAGTTGAACGAAATTTATTGCTTATTTTAAACTTTTTGAAAAAAATAAATAATTGAAAAGTGGGGTGTGCAATAGTATTAGTCCCCTTTACTTTCAGTGCAGCAAACTCACTGCAGAAGTTCATTGAAGATCTCTGAATGAGATGTTGTCCTAAATAACTTGTCTCAATGTTGTCCTAAATGACTGATGATGATAAATATAAGCCACCTGTGTGTAATCAAGTCTACGTATAATTGCACTTGCTCTGTGATAGTCACAGTGTTCTGTTTAAAGCGCAGATAGCATCATGAAGACCAAGGAACACAACAGGCAGGTCCGTGATACTGTTGTGGAGAAGTTTGAAGCCAGATTTAGTTCCAAAAAGATTTCCAAAACTTTAAACATCCCAAGGAGCACGGTACAAGCGATCATATTGAAATGGAAGAAGTATCATGCCCCTGCAAATCTACCAAGACCCGGTCGTCCATCCAAACTTTCATCTCAAACAAGGAGAAGACTGATCAGAGATGCAGCCAAGAGGCCCATGATCCCTCTGAATGAACTGCAAAGATCTACAGCTGAGGTGGGAGAGTCTGTCCATAGGACAACAATCAGTCTTAGGGCCATGTCACACACATAGATAAATCTGCGGCAGATCTGTGGTTGCAGTGAAATTGGGGACAATCAGTGCCAGGTTTGTGGCTGTGTATAAATGGAACAATATGTCCATAATTTCACTGCAACCACAGCTCTGCCAAAGATTTATCTCTGTGTGTGACGGGGCCTTTACACTTCACAAATCTGGCCTTTATGGAACAGTGGCAAGAAGAAAGCCATTTCTCAAAGATAGCCATAAAAAGCGTTGTTTAAAGTTTGCCACAAGCCACCTGGGAGACACATCAAACATGTGGAAGAAGGTGCTCTGGTCAGATGAAACCAAAATCGAACTATTTGAGCACAATGCCAAACAATATGTTTGGTGTAAAAGCAACACAGCTCATCACCCTGAACACACTATCCCCACTGTTAAACATGGTGGTGGCAGCATCATGGTTTGGGCCTGCTTTTCTTCAGCAGGGACAGGGAAGATGGTTAAAATTGATGGGAAGATGGATAGAGCCAAATACAGGACCATTCTTGAAGACAACCTGTTGGAGTCTGCAAAAGACCTGAGATTGGGACAGAGATTTGTTTTCCAACAAGACAATGATCACAAACATAAAGCAAAATCTACAATGGAATGTTCACAAATAAATGTATCCAGGTGTTAAATTGGCCAAGTCAAAGTCCAGACCTGAATCCAATCGAGAATCTGTGGAAAGAGCTGAAAATTGCTTTTCACAAACGCTCTCCATCCAACCTCACTGAGCTCGAGCTGTTTGCAAAGGAAGACTGGGCAAGAATTTCAGTCTCTCGATGTGCAAAACTGATAAACCGATACCCCAAGCGACTTGCAGCTGTAATCGCAGCAAAAGATGGCACTACAAAGTATTAACTTAAAGGGGACTAAAAATATTGCATGCACCACTTTTCAGTTATTTATTTTTTTAAAAAGTTTAAAATAAGCAATAAATTTCATTCAACTTCACAATTATGTCCCACTTGTTATTGATTCTTCACCATAACATTAACATTTTTATATTTATGTTTGAAGCCTGAAATGTGGAAAAAAGTTGCAAAATTCAAAGGGGCCAAATACTTTCACAAGGCACTGTATGTTAATTATGATTAAACCCCCTAGTTAAGCTAACTGTCTAGCAGCAGCGGTGGTAGCACCATCCTTAAGCCTTATGAATCCCAAAATGGCGCCGACAGGGCATGTCCATTTTTTTATGCAGCGGGGCAGTCAATGACACAAGCCCTTGTGTCTGAACATTGTAGATGGTTTCTGTAGCTTGATGGTTTCTCTAGCTGAAAAAACCACACATGATGTTAAGAAGAAAAAACATCCGCCGCTTTTCTGACTACCCCCCCACATTCTCTCCTCATCAAACACATCCTCCCACTCATCATACAGGACCACTATTGTAGCCAAAGTAATAGTAAGGTATTAGAAAAGCTGAAAACAGTTACCAAACAAAACCGAACATTACCGATTTTTGAGAAAAATGTTTGGGCATCTGAGCCTGAGCCAAACGAACCAAGGCTTGTTCCAATTTGATGTGGGCGAACCTTTTTCAAACAAGTTCGCACATCTTTACTGGCGATGAGGGTCTCTACTTCGTATGGCGCTGGATCCAACTGACGAAGATTTTTGCCATTGGTGCAGATGCTTTCCTCTTCTTGAGTCTGTGAATGGAATGTGAATTGGAGCTGACCTCTGATGCTCATGGATAGAATGTGTGAACAGTTCCTCAGACTTGCCCATCTGTGGTTGTACACAGTCAGTTGGGACGTTGGAGAGTTGTGACGCAGGGGGAAGCAAGGCTAATTGGGCTGCCTCCGCTGACAACCGTACTTTGTGTAATATTGAGGTGGAGGAAGATGTCACTTTGATGTAGTGCTTGACATCCACTGTAGAAAATGCTCTTTTTGGCCCTCATCTACAAGTTTTACAGCTGTGTGGCTGCCAAAGAAAGGGAGTCGAGTAACCCATCCAATAACAGAAATTGTCAGTTGTTTTTGGCTAGGACGAGCCAAAGTTTGTTCAGTTAGCATCGAACCCACGTACACCTCGAACACCACCCCTATTCCCCCTTCCACCATGTCCTCTGTATTTCCCACTCATGTTTGATGTACCATTCCTCTCTTTTAACCAGCTGTTTCAGAATCCTAGGCCCACACCTGTCAGTAACCTGTCGCTAACTTAACAATCACTATTTATATGCTTAGATGGCAATTTGTGGCTGGACCACAGAAGTAGCAATCACTATTTATATGATTAAATGGCAATTTTTGGCTGGACTACAGAAGTAGCAATTACTATTTATAGAATCATTCAAATTGTCTCTCCAGTAAAGGAGACAAACTCTAGTGCCACCTATTGGAAGCGGCAATCGTAAAAGTCAAAATTGGCCTTTTAACAAGCCTTTTCATATGACCTAGAATATATGCCAGATCAGAATCCCAATTTGCAGACACGGTGTTTTGGGGTGATTGCCCCTTGTCAGTGCAAAGTGTGGGTATCTGATCTGGCTGTATGAGAAGCTATGTGGGGACCACGGGGGAAGACGATTCTCCTTATGGAGACCTGACAAACCAGTGTGGCTGTCAGTGGTAAGGGGACTTATAGCAGAATGAAATTTCAACATTTGGCTGGACCACAGAAGAGCACTTTAGTGGTGTCTGGCCCTAATATTTTGAAATGTGGAGACTCCAACTTGAGTCTCAAAGTTATGTTTTGTATGTAGTGGCAGGGGTCTCACAGCACCTGGCTTACACCTGTTACTCATTCACCCCTTAATGTTAACTTTATTTGAAAGCTCTAAATCCTGGCATAGACCCTGTTTCATACTTGGCCAAGCCTGACTGCTGCTCCAAGACATTATTGGTACTCTGGGACAATTGATGCCACTTTCCTGGTGTCTGCCCCTAATTTTGGGAAATCGGGATGGAGACTCCTAGTTGGGTGTCTTTTGTGTGTTGTCTGTAGCAGTATGGCTCCTAGTTTGGCAGGCATGCAGCTACCTTTCACTCATCTCGCTCTCTTACTATCCTTAAATGTGTCCAGCAAAAGCAGTTTGAGCTGTTCCACAAGGTACTAGGGCTTCCAGCACAGCAGACCAACACTGGTCACTCACACAACCTTCTCTTAATTTCAACTTAATTTGAAAGCTGTAAATGTTGTCCCAGACTGTGTTTCATGCATGCTGAGCCATTGAACTGTTTGTTGTCTGGGGCAATTGATGAGACTTTCCTGATGTCTGCCCCTAATTCTGGGAAATGGGAATCCTAGTTGGGTTTCATTGTTGTGTAATACCTGAAGGAACAGGGCTCCCAGACTTGCAGGAATGCAGCTATCTTTCACTCAGCTAGCTCTCATACTATCCTTAAAAGTGTCTAGCAATGGCTATGTGTCTATGAAGCTAATATTGGTGCCACCTAAGTGTAGCTGAGCAATAAAGCAGTTCCAGCTGGTGCATGAGGTATGAGGGCTCCCAGCGAACAAGACCTAACCAGTCACTCATCCATCTCAAAATTTCTTATGTTAATAGTCTAGTAAGCTAAAAGCTGTGCCACAACAGTGTGACTTAACGGTAAAATGGTTTGAGCTGTTTTGGCAGCTTTTAGGCCTCCCTAAAGGTAATGTCTATGATTTTGATTTTGAATCCCTTTGAATTCAATGTGGTTCAGATATGTTCGTAAAACTGTTCATTGAACTATTCGGCAAACACAGGTAAATTAGGCGAACACGAACCGTACCTAACCTTGGGTGGTTTGCTCATCTCTATCCTTGACTGTGGAATACTGTTAGATCAGTATAAGAGAGAATAAGATTAATATACTTAGGTGAATGAGGATACAGTACAAGTATATGTTCAAAGAGCAAATAGGAAAACAGGATTGCCTAGGTAAAAGAAAGATCATATATTTATTAATGTATAAAGCAAATGATCAGAATTATGGTAGCAGACATCAGCCGAGAACAGAAATAGTATGATGAATAGAGAGATGACATGTGACATGAAAGATACAAGAGGAAAAAAAGAAAGGAAAAAGGGAAAGAGGAAGAAAGAAGAAGGGAAGAAGGAGGGAAAAAGGAGGAAAAAAAGAGGAAACGAGACATGACAAAGAGAAATAAAGAGCAGCAAACCTCTATGGTTAGCACATGAGAACGAATGTGAGCTGGCGTGGCCAGCTTGAAGGCAATAGGAATGGAAAGATGAATGTATTAGAGCGTAAGAAAATGACCGATGCGTATTCTGAAAGTATAGGGCAAATGGTACTTTTTTATACTGCCATTGTAAAAAAAAGCACACGCAAATCGAAGAACTCCTTTTTCTCATTTACTTTTTTCAGTGCCGAAGTTCCTTTCCTTAATATTACATCATGTGTCCAGATCAACTTGAAAAATGTAGGGAAAAGTATTATTCTAAATAGGCAGTATAAAGTGTGTCTTATTTAGAGGTGACTTTATCTTTCTGGTCTGTTTATACTTGATTATCTTTGTAAACCTTTTATAATTGTTTTGTGAATTCATTTCTTTGTTTCCATTGTACGGAATATGTTGTATGTCATGTAAATCTCTAAAAACTCAAATAAAACCATTGAAGAAAATTGTTTTATCACACCATGTTTTCCTTCAATGTGTTTAAGTAAGATATATACTCAAATATTCAACATGGGAGTTTTGTTTATTACTTGTATAAAACAAATTATTTTACAGACTTTCAAATTATGTTTTTTTTATTTTTTTAATGTACGGTATTTACTATTTTTTTCTACCCTGCCTCATATGCCCCTCTTTTAACAATAAATAGAAAATATGTTAGTGGACATTGTGAATTTAATACAAATCTCACCATGGAAAACCAATGGAGAATAGTATTCATGAAACCTTGTCTTATGTATTAGAAAAGCTCTTACTTTTTGCAGTTTTTAAAGAATCCCCAGAGGATTCCAAAAATGTAATCAAGAAAACTGTATGTGAAAAATAGGATACACGGGGGTGGCTGCTCAAGTAAAAAGGCATTACAATAAGCACATTTAAAAAGCTAATTACATTTTCTGTCCCTAATGAGAAGATAAAAAGTGTATTATTTATAATTGTTACCAAAAAGAATGTTTGTTTAACTGACTGAATCAAATCTAATTATCTGTGACCCCTACTTTCAAAGTTTCTAATTACTGACACTTTCAGTAACAAGCAATGCTTCTTGAAGCAATATTTAATTAACAAAATCTTTAATAGAATTAAACAAAAAACAGCTGTATATTTGTGATGAACTCTACATTATAGAAGTATACATAAGACTAAGTTCAACTTGAAAGGGAACTGTACATTCAGCAAACTGCAAAACTCAACAATACAGGCAAATATAAGATACTTTTTGATGTGGGTTGTTTGCCAAAAGATGGAGATTTGGTGCAGGAATTTGGTGTATAAATTTCAGCACCAAATCTGCATCTACTAACAAGAAAAAACTCATTTTAGGTGTAGAATTTGTATAGCAAATTCCTCTACCAAATCTGCATCTTCTGGCAAAAAAACTGCGTCAAAACCACATCATATGGTAAAGAAATTCCAGCACAAAATTTGCATCTCTTGACAAAAAAATGTGGTTTTCTGCCAGAAGATGCAGGTCTCATTGAGTTCAATGAGTTCACCTGAGGTCAGTTTACCTGCGGTACAGGTGGGGTATTGTTGGAACCTTAAAAAAAAAAAAAAAAAAATGAGATTTTTAGCAAATAATTGATCAATTTTTTGAGCCACCCCTGCCAACGTCACGGCAAATCTCAATAGGGGGGTCCTACTCTACATTCTGTATTTCATGTGCCATGCGGCCTCCTAGATAAAGTTAAAAGCAGAACCATAATAGAGCACACATACCTGTAACCTGTATATAACCGCTTCTATGTTGCAAAAAAGGCACTTGTGGATAGAGACCAGCCCAGGTCCCAGCATGTGAAGCAAGCTCTGCACCATACCAGGACTATATCAGAACTGATCCTCCCAGTGCCAAACAGCAACCATTGATAAAGGCGAACCAGATCCAAGATGGTGCTTAATTAGCATTGCCTGTGGAAAGGGGTGAGGTAACTGAATCTGAACAGCTACCAACAGGAGGAATACATAGCAAACCAAAATCAGGCATGCATGGCATGGTGGTGACCGGCCACCAGAATTTGTAGCATAACTACGACCAAACAGAGAGAGAGGGGAGCCAGCATGATCTGAAATTGGCATGCATAATATAAAAAGTGAAAATTCACACATTTATTCCAACTGTACTACAATAAAAAAAATGAGATTTTTAGCAAATAATTGATCAATTTTTTGAGCCACCCCTGCCAACGTCACGGCAAATCTCAATAGGGGGGTCCTACTCTACATTCTGTATTTCATGTGCCATGCGGCCTCCTAGATAAAGTTAAAAGCAGAACCATAATAGAGCACACATACCTGTAACCTGTATATAACCGCTTCTATGTTGCAAAAAAGGCACTTGTGGATAGAGACCAGCCCAGGTCCCAGCATGTGGAGCAAGCTCTGCACCATACCAGGACTATATCAGAACTGATCCTCCCAGTGCCAAACAGCAACCATTGATAAAGGCGAACCAGATCCAAGATGGTGCTTAATTAGCATTGCCTGTGGAAAGGGGTGAGGTAACTGAATCTGAACAGCTACCAACAGGAGGAATACATAGCAAACCAAAATCAGGCATGCATGGCATGGTGGTGACCGGCCACCAGAATTTGTAGCATAACTACGACCAAACAGAGAGAGAGGGGAGCCAGCATGATCTGAAATTGGCATGCATAATATAAAAAGTGAAAATTCACACATTTATTCCAACTGTACTACAATAAAAAAAAATGAGATTTTTAGCAAATAATTGATCAATTTTTTGAGCCACCCCTGCCAACGTCACGGCAAATCTCAATAGGGTGCTTTTAACTTTATCTAGGAGGCCGCATGGCACATGAAATACAGAATGTAGAGTAGGACCCCCCTATTGAGATTTGCCGTGACGTTGGCAGGGGTGGCTCAAAAAATTGATCAATTATTGTTGGAACCTCCAGCTGATAAACTGAGTGACGTAACCCCTCACAGCTGCGGCTCAGTCAGTGTCTATGTGATGCTGCAGTGGGCAGTCATGTTTTCTAAGGTGCCCGCGTGTTGCGACTTCAGTATGTAGCAGAGCTGGGATTGTTGAGGCATATCATTATGTGGATTACATTGGAACTGGGTATTTTGGAGGTTAATATATTGCAAAAAGAGGGTGGTTTTTTTTTCAATAGAATTTTCTTTGTGTTTTGTATTTATTTATTTTTACATACAGGATTAGTAATAAGGGGGTCTCATAGATCCCCCACTACTAATCCAGGGCTTAGTCATGGCTGTAATTTTTGACAAATCACAGCTATCATTAACCCCTTATATTATCCCAATTGCCATCGCATCAGCGTGATCAGGATGAGTCGGGCAAAGCACTGGAATTTTTTCATCTAATGGAGGTGACATATCCAGGGTGACTGTGGGGTTTTATTTTTTGCCTGGAGAGGCCCAAAATCCATGGGATTCTCCAGGTTGAGAATACCTGCCTCCAACTGTTGGCTTTATCTTGGCTGGATATTAAACTTGGGGGGACCACACATCATTTTTTTAAATTATTTATTTACATAATTTGTAAAAAGCCTCATGGGGTCCCTTGCATTTTGATATACAGTCAAGATAACGCACATGCCTGAGGGCTGAAGTCAGTAGCTATATGCTTTATCTGCGCTGAGTATAAATATACAGGGGACCCTAAGTTATTTTTTAAATTAATTTATTTTTACACCACTTTAGGGACGCTGACAGGATGTGTGAGTCCTACCAATTACAGATGATGTCACAGAGAGTGGGGTTGCAGTCTTACTGCAACCAATCATAGACGCCAGGACTTACGGTGGGCGAGGGAAGCAATGAATATGCATGAGAGCTAATGATCGCAGGGAATGTCAGTAAGTATAACTGTTCTGCTTTATTCCTTATTTTCTTTTTTTTTCAGCCACCCTAGCCCTTACTAACATCATTTTATAAAACATATGTTCGGGTCCCTTAGGTTTTTTAGGCTTTTATGGGGTTTGGCATTCATGGCCAAGTTTGGGGTCATGTTAAGCTGCCAAACTCAGTTTTTATTATAGTTCGTGCTGGTTCAGTGAACCCGAATATCCATGGGTTCACTCCTTCCTACTCACAAAACCTATGCAGATAGTGCAAGAACTTAGAATAAGAGGGACTCAAATACACCCTGTTTTAGACATAAAGGAGGGCTTCATACCCATTCTGTTAAATTTGTCAGGCTGAGTTCACATGGCCTGTAATTATCTGTTACAATGGATCCTGCAGGGAATCTGCCAAAGTCCAAAAAAAGGATATCTGAAAAAACCTCACAAACATACAACCATGGGGAAATAAAATAAAACACCAACCCTCGGTCACCACTTTATTCAAAAGAAAAAAAAATTCTAGCTGATCCAACGTTCTGCATCGTTCTGACACTCCATAGACTTTGCTTAAAGGCAATTCCAAGTCATACTTCACTGCATTAGATCCAGCGCCTCTGAAGAGCAATGACATCAGTAATGTTGCTGCTCATCAGAGGCTTGGGGGGTCTCATGCATAGCGCAATGTAACCCGCAATGACCTGGTGACTCAGCAACCTTGATGAGTGGTAACATCAGTAATGCTACTGCTGTTCTGTGTTGCCAAGTCACCATGTTACTCTGGGTCACGCTGTGCTGCATAATACCTAGGGCCTATGATGAGCGGTAATGTTACTGACGTAATCGCTGTTCAGAGGTGCCAGGTCTTCTGCAGGGCAGAATGCACCCAGAGTGACCTGATGCCTCAAAAACCCTGAACAGCAGTAATGTTACTAATGGTATTTCTTATCAGAGGTACCAGATCTCATGCAATGCTGTGTGACTCAGAAATTACAAAACCAATTTGTTTAGAACCACATCCCATATCAAGTGACTTTGAGTGACAGAAAATACCCAAAAGTGACAATTTTTTAAAAACAGTACCCTTCAAAGTGCTCAAAACCATATTTAATAAGTTTATTAACACTTCAGGTGCTTCATAGAAATTAATGCAATGTGGAAGAAAAAAAATGAACATTTTACTTTTACCCCACAAAGTTGTTCCTTTAGCCCTATATTTTCCATTTCCACAAGGGTAAGAAAAGAAAAATGGACTTAACAATTTGTTGCGCAATTTCTCTAATGTACAGTAATACTCCAATTTTGGTGGAAAAATACTGTTTGGATGCATGGCAGGGCTCAGAAGGGAAGTACCATTTGACATTTGAAATGCAAAATTAGCTGAGATAGATATTGGATGCCATGTTATGTTTGCAAAGTACCTAGTGTGCCTAAATCCTGCAGACTCCACACAAGTGACCTCATTTTGAAAATTACACCCCTCAAGAAATTTGTTTAGAGATGTTATGAGCACTTTGAACCCCCAGGTACTTCACAGAATTTTATAAGAATAAGCCGTAAAAATAAAAAATCACATTTTTCCCACAAAAATATTACTATAGCCCCAGATTTTTAATTTTCACAAAAATAATCGGAGAAAATGGATCATACAGTTTGTTGGACAATTTCACCTAAGTACACCAATACACGATAAGTGGTGACAAACTACTGCCATAGTACGTTTGCAGAGACCTTGATGTGCCTAAACCTTGCAAATTTATCTAGAGGTGTGTTGAGTACTTTGATCTCCCATGTGCTTCACAGAATTTTATAACATTGAGCCATGAAAATGAAAAAATACATTTTTCCCACAAAATGTTGTTTTAGCCCCAAATTCTTTATTTTTTCAAGAGTATCAGGAGAAAATGGACCATACAATATGTTGTGCATTTTCTCCAGAGTACATTGATACTGCATTTGTGAAGGAAAACTACTGTTTGGGCACATTCTAGGGCTCAGAAAGGAAGGAGCACTATTTGACTTTTGAAATGCAAAATTGGCTGGAATAGATAGCGGACTCCATGTAGAGGCTGTAGTACCAAAATAATGCCCCCACAGTTTTCATTTTTTATAAGGGTAACGAGAGAAAATGGACCACATAATTCGTTGTACAATTTCTCCTGAGCACAGGAATACCCCACATGTGATCAGAAACTCTTCTTTGGACACACAGCAAGGCTCGGAGGGGAAAGTGCATTATTTGATTTTTGCAGTGCAAGATTATCTGGAATAGATTGTGGACGTTATGTCGCATTTGGAGAGCTGCAAAAACAGCAGAAACCTCCCAAAAATTACATTTTGTAAAATAAACCACAAACGGAGTTTATATAGCAGTATGGTGAACATCTTGAACCCATTTGAGCTTCATATAATTTTATTATATTGGGCTGTGAAAATGAAACATTTCATTTTTTCAACAACAATTATGTTTACGTTCCAAATTTTCCCAAAATTAAAAGGAGAAAATGGACCACAAAATTTGTTACAGAATTTCTCTGAGCATGGCTATACCCAATAAGTGATCAGAAACTACTTTTCAGTCCCCCTTCACACGCACATGTCTCTGGTACGTGCTAGGTCCGTGCCCGCATGTACCGGAGACACGGGTACACGTAAACCCATTATAATCAATGGGTTTATGTGCACGTACGAGTGCAGCCATTGGCCCGTGCCTCCGTGTGGAGCAGACGTGAGCCCGTGTGCTCCACACGGATGCATGTCCATTTTTCTCTGGCAGCACGGGTGTCACACGGCCCGCACCCGTACCACACGGATGTAGTGTGGATGCAGTTCCGTGTAACACGCGCCGGAGGAACACACATATCAGAGAAAAAAATAACAAAACTTTACTCACCTTCTCCAGCCCTCCTGTGTCTGCCGCTGCTGTGACTTGCTGCCGACTGCCGCTCATTATGCTCATTTAATATTCACTTCACTGCGCAGAAGCGACAGCAGCGGGGAGTTGGCAGGACCGGAGACCGGAGATCAGCACCACTGACAGCGACGCCAGGGACAGGTGAGTTGAAAGTTCTTGTTCTCCGTGTGTTATCACGGATAACACACGGAGAACACACGTAGTGCCATAAACACGGCACACGGAGGGGAAAACGCACCTTTGACACGTCTGTGAAACACGTGCGTGATTTTCACGGCCGTGTAAAGGGGGCCTCAGGCACAGTGCAAAGCTCAGCATATTTCACTGTTATGGTTTGTGGGTGTCATGATACATTGACAGAGCCTCTGAGGCATCAGAGCAGCAGAACCCTCAATTGGTGGCCTCATTTTACAAACTACACCTCTTAATGAAATTATCTAGTGGTGCAGTGAGCATATTGACACCACATTTGTTTCAAAAATTGTTATAGCATTGGGGAGGGAAGAAAATATGTTTACAGGAGGAAGAGGTGGGCGGGATGTTACGTCCCGCTCATCTCCGCCCCTCCGCTTTGATTGGCCGGCCGCTTAGTGACGTTGCGGTGATGTTGCTGTGATGCCGAATGTCCCTCCCCCTTGAAGGAGGGATTGTTCGGCAGTCACAGCAACGCCGCCGACCATGTAAGTATGTGTGACGCTGCCGTAGTGATAATGTTCGCTAAGGCAGCGATCACAAACAATCGCATGCGCGACGGGGGCAGGTACTTACATGCTCGCTATTGCTATAAATTGCTAGCGATATCGCTACCGTGTACAGCCCCCTTAAGACTTTTTCTATGTACACAAAAGGCCTTTTCCTCTCAAATCTTGCTCATAAATCATTCTAAATCGGTGTTAGTGAGCACTTCTCTTTTGCCGAGATAGCCCATCCAACTTACAGAAAAAGCATATCAAGATGATGATTACTCAGCATGATTATTGCACAGATGTGCCTTTGGCAGGCCACAATAAAAACCCACAATAAAATGGGGGGGTGAGGAGCCATAGCATGTTTCAAGAGCGTTTGTGGTTCCAGTAATGTGGAAGCCCCCTATATACAGTTAGGTCCAGAAATATTTGGACAGTGACACAAGTTTTGTTATTTTAGCTGTTTACAAAAACATGTTCAGAAATACAATTATATATATAATATAGGCTGAAAGTACACACTCCCAGCTGCAATATGAGAGTTTTCACATCCAAATCGGAGAAAGGGTTTAGGAATCATAGCTCTGTAATGCATAGCCTCCTCTTTTTCAAGGGACCAAAAGTAATTGGACAAGGGACTCTAAGGGCTGCAATTAACTCTGAAGGTGTCTCCCTCGTTAACCTGTAATCAATGAAGTAGTTAAAAGGTCTGGGGTTGATTACAGGTGTGTGGTTTTGCATGTGGAAGCTGTTGCTGTGACCAGACAACATGCGGTCTAAGGAACTCTCAATCGAGGTGAAGCAGAACATCCTGAGGCTGAAAAAAAAGAAAAAATCCATCAGAGAGATAGCAGACATGCTTGGAGTAGCAAAATCAACAGTCGGATACATTCTGAGAAAAAAGGAATTGACTGGTGAGCTTGGGAACTCAAAAAGGCCTGGGCATCCACGGATGACAACAGTGGTGGATGATCGCCGCATACTTTCTTTGGTGAAGAAGAACCCGTTCACAACATCAACTGAACTCCAGAACACTCTCAGTGAAGTAGGTGTATCTGTCTCTAAGTCAACAGTAAAGAGAAGACTCCATGAAAGTAAATACAAAGGGTTCAAATCTAGATGCAAACCATTCATCAATTCCAAAAATAGACAGGCCAGAGTTAAATTTGCTGAAAAACACCTCATGAAGCCAGCTCAGTTCTGGAAAAGTATTCTATGGACAGATGAGACAAAGATCAACCTGTACCAGAATGATGGGAAGAAAAAAGTTTGGAGAAGAAAGGGAACGGCACATGATCCAAGGCACACCACATCCTCTGTAAAACATGGTGGAGGCAACGTGATGGCATGGGCATGCATGGCTTTCAATGGCACTGGGTCACTTGTGTTTATTGATGACATAACAGCAGACAAGAGTAGCCGGATGAATTCTGAAGTGTACCGGGATATACTTTCAGCCCAGATTCAGCCAAATGCCGCAAAGTTGATCGGACGGCGCTTCATAGTACAGATGGACAATGACCCCAAGCATACAGCCAAAGCTACCCAGGAGTTCATGAGTGCAAAAAAGTAGAACATTCTGCAGTGGCCAAGTCAATCACCAGATCTTAACCCAATAGAGCATGCATTTCACTTGCTCAAATCCAGACTTAAGACGGAAAGACCCACAAACAAGCAAGACCTGAAGGCTGCGGCTGTAAAGGCCTGGCAAAGCATTAAGAAGGAGGAAACCCAGTGTTTGGTGATGTCCATGGGTTCCAGACTTAAGGCAGTGATTGCCTCCAAAGGATTCGCAACAAAATATTGAAAATAAAAATATTTTGTTTGGGTTTGGTTTATTTGTCCAATTACTTTTGACCTCCTAAAATGTGGAGTGTTTGTAAAGAAATGTGTACAATTCCTACAATTTCTATCAGATATTTTTGTTCAAACCTTCAAATTAAACGTTACAATCTGCACTTGAATTCTGTTGTCGAGATTTCATTTCAAATCCAATGTGGTGGCATGCAGAGCCCAACTCGCGAAAATTGTGTCACTGTCCAAATATTTCTGGACCTAACTGTATATGTTAACATATGAAGAACCTGAGGGGGACTTGTTTTTCGTGGGTTGAGTTTTTATTGGGTTGGTGTTGGTGTAGTTTTCAGTGAGTTGGCTTTTATTGGTGACATTTTCAGGTATCGAACGTTTTGGATCAGTTTACATTTATCCCATGCTCTACCCTGAGCAATTAGATTGCTTTGCACTACAAAATATGTGATTCAAATGAAACCTTCAAGGGATCCATTTACTAACGTGGCAGCAGAGATACTCTGGACTCTGTGTGGCTTTTGTTCGGCCATGTCCGGCTTTTAAGATGTGCAAAAAAGAGGTGGTTGACTGTACCTTTATGCACACCTAAAAAGATGGGCACGACTAGGTCATAAGCCAAGGAAAGTCCAAAGTTTTCCATATGCCTCCTAATAGTAAACGTTCCTTTTGGGGGTTCTGTCTGAATCATGTATTTCAGAGATTACACATAAACCCTGATATAAGCTCTCAGCATATAGAAATTGGTTTTATTTATTTTTTACGTCATTCACCGTGATTAGATGGCTTTATTTTTTGGGTCTGAGCGATTACAACAATACCAGATTTGTATTGTTTTCTTATGTTTGGCAACTATCAAACAATAAAAAATGGTTTTTATTTTTAACATTTGCTTCACCGTATTTTGAGAGCAATACGTTTCTATATTCCTGCTGACAGAGTCATGTGAGGGCTTGTTTTTTGCGGAATGAGTTGATATTTTAATGGGTACTATTTTTGGTCACATAATATATTTGTGGATCACTTTCTATTCAGATTTTTAAGATGCAGTATGAACAAAGACCAGCAATTCAGAAAGAGTATTTTTTATGCTGTTCACGTGTGACAAAAGTGATGACAGCTTTATTCTTTGGCTCAGTACCATTTCAGGGATATCACATTTATATCATTTTATGTTTTGCCGGCTTCACACAATAAAAACAATCTTATAGAAAAAGTTTTGCTTTTACATTGCTGTATTCTGAGCTATAACTGTTTAACTTTTTTGCTGACAGAGCTGTATGGAGGCTTGTTTTTTGTGGAACAAGATGAAAATTTTAGAAACGCCATTTTTATTTACATTTGTTTTTTTTATTATGTTTATTCCACTTTTATTTTGCAGGTATGATCAAACGGCATAGTTTTTTGCCACTTTTTCTTTTTTTACGATGTTTGCTCTACAGGTTAGGCTAGCGCCACACATCCGTGCCTCCGGTACGTGTTTGGCATTTTTTACACGTACCGGCGGCACGGAGACACGTACAGCAATGCTACCCTATGGTAGCAGGCACACACACGTAAAACCACACGGAACGTGTGTCCGTGTGCGTTTGTACGTGTGTGCGTTTTTCAAAGCGCTGACATGTCCGTTTTTTCACCGGCAGCACGGGTGTCACACGGCCCGCACCCGTACCACACGGGTGTAGTGTGGATGCGGTCCCGTGTGACACGCGCCGGAGAAAACACACATGTCAGTGAAAAAAAAACAAAACATTAACTCACCTTCTCCAGCCCTCATGTCTCTGCCGCTGCTGACTCTTGCTGCCGACCGCCGCTCATTATTCTCATTGAATATTCACTTCACTGCCTGGCAGCAGCAGCAGCGGGGAGACGGGAGGGCTGGAGACCGAGGATCAGCACCACGGACAGCAGCGCGGACATCAGGAAGGACCAGGTGAGTATAATAATTACCGGTTCTACGTGTGCTATCGCGGATAGCACACGTAGAACACACGTGTCACGCACGTACCAGAGACGCGTACTTACCTGCACGCAACACGCAGGGAAAATACGTGTCTCTCGACACGTGCGTGAATTTCACGTGAGTGTGACAGAAGCCTTAAATAGTGAGACAACTTGATAGATCGTGTCATTCAGGATGCAGCAATACCAAATATATGTACTTTATTAGTGTTGTCCCTTTGCAACCTTTGACATATAGTTACACCAAAGGTCGTGTCGCTGCGTTTGATGCAGGCTCACATGATGAGCCCACATCTTTCCCTGCACATACTGTAACAGCTAATCTGATCAGACATTGTAGATCCACTCATGGCTGTTAACCAGTTAGTTTTTGCTGTCAATCTTTGACAGCGAGATTTAACACACACCAGCGGAGAGCACCTCATTCCCCGCTCCCATGACGTAATCACAGGGCGCTGATAGGTTGTCTTGACAGCCAGAGGTCAGCAGATAAGTCAGCGTTCATAGAAGATAAGCATTTCCTCTATAAAGAGCAGTGCTGATTCACTGCTCTTGACAGTACAAGCTATTGGATGATTGCAGCTGCATGTCCTCAAAGGCGACTAGAAAATACAATGAAAAGTGGAAAAAAAATTAAAAAATATTAAAAAAAATAAAAAACACAAACGTTTGTCCACTGCTTTTGCGACATTGAAAATAAAACAATAAAAAAATAAATAAAAGACACATATTTGGTAACACGGCTATGAGGAAAATCACTGAAGTCCAAATCACTCTCCTTTTTGCCCCATTACAAAGTAAAACAATAAATATACACACATATATAGTATTGCTGCATTTGTTACATAGTTATTTAGGTTGAAAAAAGACCTAGGTCCATCCAGTTCAACCTTCCTCCACCAATTCTACATTTTGTCACTAAGTCATTTATAACCAACAATGTTGTGTGTACTGAGGAAATCATCCAGCCCTTTTTTAAAAGCTGTTCTAGTATCTGCCATTACTACATCTTGTTGTAGGTCATGTCACAGTCTGACTGCTCTAACTGTAAAGATCCCTTTCCTATTTAGCTGCCGGAATCACTTTTCTTCCACTCGCAGTGTATGCCCCCTGGTCCTTAGTATTGTCTTTGGAAGGAATGAGTCATGTGCCAGTCCTTTATATTGACCACACATGTATTTATACATATAAATGAGATCTCCTCTGAGACATCTTTATTCTAAGCTAAACATATCTAACTTTTTCAACCTCTCATCATATGGGAGGCCTTCCATTTCTTCTAGTAATTTAGTTACCCACATTTGAACTGACTCTAACTTCTGAATGTCCTTTTTAAAATGTGGAGCCCAAAACTGAATCCCATATTCCAGATGTGGCCTTACAAGGGATTTATAGAGAGGTAACAATACGTCGGGATCACGGGATCTAATCTCTCTTTTTATACACCCTAAAATCTTGTTTGCTTTAGCAGCTGCTGCTTGAGGCCTCTTTCACACATCCGTGAAAAACCACGCACGTTTTTCACGGACGTGTCAGAGGTGCGTTTTACCCTTCGTGAGCCGTGTTTATTCCCTACGTGTGTTCTCTGTGTGTTATCTGTGATAACACACGGAGAACGGAAATTTTCTACTCACCTGTCCCTGGCGTCGCTGTCCGTGGTGCTGATCTTTGGTCTCTTGTCCTGCCGACTTCCCGCTGCTGCTGCTACCGGCCGAAGTGAATATTCAATGAGCATAATGAGCGGCAGTCGGAAGCAAGTGACATCAATGTCAGAGACAGCAGGGCTGGAGAAGGTGAGTAAAGTTTTGGGTTTTTTTCTCGCAGATACATGTGTTTTCTCTGGTCCGTTTGTGTTACATGTGACCCGTTTGCTTTCCGTGTGACACCCGTTATGCCGGAGAAAATGGGGACATGTCTACGTGTGGAGCACACGGGCACACATATGCTCCACACGTACACACGGTCCATGGCAGAATACGCACGTGAACACAGACCCATTGATTTTAATGGGTCTACGTGTGCCCGTGTCTCTGATACGTGAGAAAACTGACCATACACGTACCGCAGGCACGGACGTGTGAAAGAGGCCTGAGATTGAGCTGCTCAGCTTATTTGTAATAAGAATACCCAAGTCCTTCTCCTGTTCTTTAGTCCCGAGTTTACTTCCATTTAATGTATACGCAGTTATAGGATTACTCCGTCCTAGGTGCATTACTTTCCATTTATCAACATTAAATCTTTATTTCCCAAGTATCTGCCCATTCTGACATCTTATCCAGATCGTTTTGTAATATTGTACTATCAAGGTCAGTTTTTAATATCCTACATAGTTTGGTGTCATCTGCAAACGTAAAAGTCAGATCTATCAAAATATAAAATAAATTATTCTAATTAGTCCACAGGTAAGAATAAAACAAAAGAACACCAGAATAATGTTTTTTTTGGCTACTGCAATGTTCTAATAGAAGACAATAAAATCTAGGGCACAAAAATTGTTATTGTTCTTGGAAAATGGTGCCAAAAGCAAAAACATTTTTTTTGCAAATTTTTTTTTTTTACCACTTAAATGAAAAGAAATTATACATGTTTGGTATCTAAAGTATCATACTGACCTGAGGAAGCATCTTACATGGTCAGATTTACCATGTAATGAGCATGGTAAATAAACAAACTCAAAGTAATTGTGGAATTGCCTTTTTCACTGCACTTGGAATATTGTTTCCACCTTTCAGTACAATATATAGTAAAATTAATGGTTTTGTTCAAAACTATAACTTGTCCTGCAAAAAATAAGCCCTTATACAGCTATGTTGATTGAAAAATTAAAACAATATGGCTTTTGGAAGAAGAGGTGGAGGAAAAAACAAAAAACAAAAAATGAAAAAATGGCAAGGTCATGAAGGAGAGATATTTTTTACATACATATTCATATTTTTAGGCGTTTTATTTATGGCTCTTTATTTTGTGGTGAGAGGGTTTGGGGTTTTTTTTATAATTTTTGTATTTTTTTAATTTTTAACTTTTTTATTTAGTCCCTGTAAGGGGCTTTAACTTATATTCTTCTGATCACCAGTCTCATGTATTGAAATCGACATGTATTGTAATACATGAAATCTGTCAGATTGCACTGACAGAATGCCTGTTTTCTCTTCCTATGGCTAGGTCTAACAGGCCACCATACCTGCAAAAGAGAAAGGAGATAAGCTCTTCATATCCGGTAAAAGTTGGAGAAAGAGAGTGCGGATTGAAATGTAGTTAAGCTCATCTTTGGGGGATGTGCACTACCGTACACAAAAATGGTAACAGCATGTGGACCTCTCCCTGTGCTCCAGCTGACCGCAGATCTGTGGCATGCAAGCGTCAGTTTGAAAGGAAAGGGAGGAATAAGGAGGCGGTGTATTCCAGGCATTCCACAGGGAGGAATAACCATCAGTGGGATAAATCAGTTGAATGTTTATTGATAAACATCAGAGAATATGAGTATATAAATATCTAAAAAAACAAAAATGAATAGCCAACAATGATAAAACAAGAAATAAGTTTAAACAAAGCCAATTAGGATCAAGCATAGACAAATTAATATCAGGAATATAATCAGAATTGAAAAAAATAAACAAAAAATAGACTATTAAGACATAAATAGTGAGAATGATACATTGGTATGGCAAATTAAGGTATAATTGATCTTAAATATTTTAGGTATTTTGATATGGTTTTATTATTTTTTATTAATTTTCTGTTTAGCTATCTCAAATGATCATTTTATTGTATATGTTTTTATATGTGCAATTTACAAATGTTTCTCGGCAATAATCTTTGTATTGTATTGATTGGCTGTGTGCATGATGTTAACAACAACCTTTATAAGATGACATGTGTGGACGCTATTTGTATTTTGCATGATGAAGATGACAGACCTTCCTTGGAAAGCATAGCTTATCAATAAACATTCAATTGATTTATCACTGTGCTGGTTATTCCTCCATGTGGCCGACCACACAGCTTTCTTATTCTTCCCCTTCCATAGGCCTTTATACCTGGCACACCAGGATGTCATTATTTGACCTTTGGGTACCATGACAACCATCGGCTCCCTGTGATTTCATTGCTTGGGTGACAATGGGGGTAAGAAAGGGAGCCCCCTCCTTCTATAAAAACCTTCGAAATGCTGCTATTGTGGCATCTGGAGGTTAATCAGCCAGGGGCGGCATGTGCCAGCCCTTGCTGTTACTGCAGGGACTGCCAGCTAAGTGTAGCTTCTGCGATGATCATGCAGGAAGTGCTGATATTTCAGGACACAATAAAAGTAAAGAACTTTTAGCTCACCGACTGCTGTAATCTTTCCTCCTCGTTTGCTAGACTGTGAACAGCTAGGCGAGGCAGCCAGTTCGACAGAAATCCAAAAAAGGAAAAGTCCAGCACGGTCCTCCGAGATGTATTAACATATATCAAGCGTTTCGACAGCATGAGTAAGACATGCATGAGTAGGACGTGCTGTCAAAACGCATAGTTTTGAGACACTTGATATGCTAAAGCTGTATGTCTCCTGATTTTAAATATATAAATAAAGAAATAATTTGTTAATACAGCTCGGAAGACCGTGCTGGATTTTCCGTTTTTGGATATTTCAGGACCTCACGTAAGATCGTATGCTGTGATTGGTCAGTCAGATTGACTGATCGATCTCAGCATTTAGACAGAGGGGACCACTGAAATTGCTCCCCACATCTCTTCCTACTCTGGTCACCTGTCTTTGATTGCTCTCAGCTAGGATCGGTCACTGTGTCTTTTCTCACAGTGACCCCTTAAATCCATAATGTCCATAGTAGGCCTTGATGCGGGAACTGACACCTGCTCAAAAAGTTTTTATTAAACTTTTTGATGGCACAAGAATAGTAAAACAAATAGTTTTCACATTGCTTACAATGTTTTCACACAGTCCACGTTTTTAATATATGCAAAAGAAAAAAACAATAGAGGAACACGTAGCATTCTCTGGAACTTTCCTAGCACAATTGATTCATTCTGCTTGGTGAATTATTCCCTTTTATAATTACATGCTGAAAAATGTATTGAAGAGATTGATAATCACCTTGTTTTCTCAATTAATTCTATTATATTTGCTTAAAATTCACACATCCCATCTGTTTTCAAGTTTGTATGTTGTATTTACAGATACTAAAAATCATTTTTTCATATAATTACTGTTAATGTTGATTATACAATCTATTTTTGAAATTTATTTTGTCATCCAAAATATTTCTCAGTGTATGGTAGGCATCTGGGTCATGAGACCTCTATAAATTGCTCAAAAAATGCTCACAAATGGCCAGCTCAGGAGGTAGAAGCACTCATCTCCTTCCTAAGCACATGGACAAAATTATGGATAGACGTAAAGTGAACTTTTTCACCAGTTTTATCTTGTTAATCAGACAACATCTTGGAATATTGGGTACAGAACTGAATAAAATGTTTTTATTTTTTCAATTTCTCATATACATATATATTGTTGAGATATTAGCTTGCAAAGGTTAGATTTTAATATATGGCTAGCCCAATAGGGTGTTAGCAGAGATATGTACCAAGAAAAAAAGAACATGCCTCTTAAAAATGCTTAAAATGGGCTTTTTCTGTGTGAGACCTGCAAACCACTTAACACTTCTCTTTCCCTTGTTCTCTGAACCACTTGCATAGAGTAGAGCAGAGCTAAGTGTCATTACAAACACCTGTAGCAGCTTCTATCTCATAGCAATAAGTGTGAGAGGAAGGGTAGGACAACAGAGCTGACAGTGCCCTGAGATGAAAGCTGCAAGAGATCTTTGTAATGACACACAACTCTTCTCTAGTCCCCGCTCTCACCTGTAATCATAGTAGGTGCAGAGAGGAGAGAAGGACTCTCTGTTATTACATGACTCACGTAGGGGAAAGCCTAGGTTTTTCTGGGCGGCATGTTCTTTTTTCTTACTACATGACCCCCAAAGCTTAGCATTGCTCAACATCATGCAAGGGGGAATTGGGCTCACCATAAATTAGAATCTAAAGTTTACAAACTAAAATCTCAACAACATAGATAAGAAATTAAAAATAAAAAACATGTTTTATTTACCGTACTTATGTATCCACTATTACATGATGTGGTCAGTATGGAAGATGTGGTGAAAGATCCTCTTTAATAGAAAGTCCATGGAGCGCTTCTGCCTCTTCATCTGTGAACTCTAGGCTGCCTGTTGAGCAATTCGTCTCAGGACCTAGACTCTAACTTATGGTCAGGGCATTTAAGGATTTATGATAAAGGAAAAGTTCTCCAAAAATGAGTTTTACTTTAAATCTTCAAAGGATATAACAGCATTGCTTATCCACAGGTCAGGTAGCTTACTATCACCTGATTTCAACAATTTTTTTCAGGCTTAAACAAGGACTATAGGTTTCTAGTACTTTAATATTATCTGTTAGTAATTAGATTGCTCCACAAGTACATAATTGCTTTGATGGAAGGATGTGAAAAATATACAAGCTTATAAAACAGAAGGCTGTGTATCAGATATTGAATGTTTTCTCATAACAACACACTATATTTACTCATAGTTGTAATTGGCATTCAGCCATAAGTACCCCATTTGGTCCAACAAAGTAGCTCTGCAGTATTGTAAAATAGATGGACAGTCACAAATTGGATAGATGTGTTCAGGTCCCCTCATGTGTACCTGTGTAGCTGATTGCCATTCTTAAAATTGTTTGGAATTTTATTTAGGATCAACATTTTATCTATGGTTATTCTATTTTATAAACAATAGAGAAAGATCCTGCTCACCATGGTGGTCTTTTTGGACTTCTGCCTTCTGTCTCTGCCAAGAAGTGAAAATCACAGGGTAGATGAGGACAAACAGGTTTAATGCTGCGCTAAAAAAAACACAAAAACAGCAATGCTGTTCTTTCTTGTTCTGTTTTTGTCCTGATGAAGAAGGCGGCTATGCCTTCGAAACGCATTGACTCGTGAAAATAAAGGAAAGGATTTCATCGCACCTCCTGGATTTGTGTTTATTTTAGCGCAGCATTAAACCCGTTTTTCCTCATCTACCCTGTGATCTACATTTTTCATCGGGGCTGCGGCTGACCACCTTATGCACTTTCTGCCTAAATGCTCGCAAAGGAGTTGTGCCTGTCACAACTGTAACAGGTGAGTATCTGTCCCTTTACGTACATCCCCTTGTCTACCAGATAAGACCCTATTTTGCGCTTCTCTCCTCCACAGCTCTCCTGATGAGAAGTGAAAATGTAAGAGAAACTGTGAAATCCAGCTTCACACACTTACAATCTTCTTTGGTACTAAATAATTTGTATGATGCATCAGATATAATGTGACAGGTGTCCCGTCCCCTATCAGTGTATCAAAAGGTCTAACCTCTCCCCTCAGCACCTCCCTCCACACAAAGTAAGACATCCCCGATCATCCTATGATTTTGATAGTGTAATTAGTGATTCAATTAATTGTCAGCTGATTAATATTTTGATGCTGTTATTCTCTGTAAGTTTATATGTTATGGAATCACTCTTATTATTGAGTTAGTATTATTGGACACATTATGTATATGACCAATAATGCTATTTTCCACCATTTATAACCCTCAGTATTGGGCCTACTATGTTTAAGGCCAATATTGCTATTTCTATCTCTTATAACTCCCAAGTATAATGTATGCATTTCATTCTATTTTTAAAAATGAAATACACTATAAATTTCAAGGTTTTATTGATCCAAACCAATTACATTTAGAATGTATCAAACAAGACACATTTCAGTAAAATTCTAGACTGACATAGAGCATTACAATTATTACAGAATAATATAAAGTATTATAGTAACATACAGCAGTATAAATTTAATAATATATACTATCATAATTATTTTACAATTATTACAGAATAACATACAAAATTACAACTCATCTATAGCATTTAGGCCACACAACAGTTACTCTGTTAGCCATATGGATTGTAGTAATGGCAATAAACCTTTTTCAGGCACACTTGTATAATAACTTATGATGGCTATTGTAAAGGTTGAATGGTGTGGTGGGGGATTGGTGTGCACTATAGATAGTGCAATAAGCTCATTGATGGTCAGTTTAAACTGTCTAAAACCTCTCTAGTAGTGGGATTACCCCCGATAGTGGATGGAATACTTAACTCAACCTTGCATAAATGTAACCCAACCACGAGGTACATTCCTGTTGGTGAAAGCATGACTCTGCATGGTATTACATACCAAGTCAAGCATGTTAGATTCGGGAATTAAAGACCTTTGAATAAATTTGCTTTTATCATTTCATGTTGTAATATTTTTGTTCTGCAGCAACCTGTTTAACAAAAATGCAGCATTTTTATATCATGGATTTACATAACTCATTATTTCATTGACAGTACTCTTTTGATCAGGCTCTGAATTGGACAATTCTTGGTGATCAGATTCAGGAGTGATTACGACCTTTAGGCTATGTGGGCACATTGAGTTTTTTTAATACGCTTCCGCAGCGTTTTGAGCAGCAGCGTTTTAATGACAAAAAGCTTGCGTTTTGATTTCCAAGCAAAGTCTATGGGAATTTAGCAAAATTCGTCCGCACAATGCTTTTTTAAATGCAGCATTTTGAGTGACAAAATTTTGACAAAATCTCTGCATTTATAAAAGCAGCATGACAATTGTTTTTTGCGTTTTGGCAGCGTTTAGCTAACATTGAAGTCAATGACATTTGTTAAAACGCATCCTAAATCAAAATCCTAGCGTTTTACCTGCATTTTTGATGAAAACGCATGTTTTTTTGCCAAAATTAAAGCATGTGATTTTGGCATTATAGTGAGGTCAAGAGGTTTCCTTTTACCCTCACATCCAGCCCGACTAAAAAAAACAGTCAAACAATAAGTTAAATTTATTTTTTACATAAATATTAAATCTGAATAATCTTTTTGGAAAATTATCATTATAGTGGATGAATTAAAGCATTAATTTTTTTTTCTATTTTTTCCTAGTGTTTAAATGTTCAAACTTTATTTAGTAGTGTCTTTGTATTGAAAACGCATCCCATTTTAAGCACTGAAAATGTATGTAAAATGCAGTCAAAACGCGGCAAAAATGCTAGAAAAACGCATGCACATTTCCTGTGTTTATGTGGTCAAAACCAAATTTGACAATGACAAATTCTGCCAGAGCATGAGTTCATTTCTGCAAGGTACAGAACGCAACGTGCGCACATGCCCTATAAGTCGATAGTTCCTTTGCATTGTGTTTAGCATGAACCAAGTATCTTTAAAGTATATCATTATATTTTTTAATTTTCATGTTGCCTAGTATGTCACGGTGTTGTAAAAAAAGTTTTTACTTTGATTACATTCTGTACTAAATACATTTTCTCTTTATGCTCCATTATTTGCCTGTGAGTAGACTTCTTATTATGAGAGATGAGCGGATCGCCAAGGATCGGATTGGTTCAGGATCACCGAGCCCACCTGAGATCGACGATTGGATCCTCGAGCCTAGCCAATCCGATCGTCAATCCTATCAAACCCATTATATTTAATGGGAGGCAAAAGTGATGTGTTGTAAAATGGTGTAGGGGGGTTGTAAAAGAAAGTAAATAAAAAAGGGCTATAGCAGGACACACTTACTGAGTCTCCCTGCGGCTGCAGTGCTACTTCCTGGTCCAACAATTATCCCTAATGCATATTCACTGCTTCCACTGGTGTTTCTGATTGGCTACTGTTGGACTATGCCCCCACTCTCTGAGATAGCATCTGTCATCTGTGATTGGTTGGAATCACAAACGCTGTCAGTGTCCTTATACTGGTGATAAATAAAAAAATAAAGCAATTGGTGTAGGGCCCCCCTGTATTGATATTGATACCAGCATAGATAAAGCCATGGCTACACACTGCCTACACACTGCAGCCCCCAGCTGTGCGCTTATCTTGGATATATATCCAAATAAGATGAACAGCAAAAGGGTTTTTTTTTTATTATTATTATTATTATTATTATTATTTAAATAAATAAATTAAAAGTACCAGTGTGTGGCTCCCCAATTTTGATACCGAATCTGCAGCTGCCCAGTACTTTACCTGGCTCTTCCTAATTGCCCTGGTGCAGTGGCAATTGGCGTAATAAGGGGTTAATCACAACTCACAACTGCCATTAAGCCCTAGATTAGTAATGAGGAGGATCTAGGAGACCCCCCATTACTAATCTGTAAGTGAAAGTATATAAAACACAAACACTGAAAAAATCCTTTATTTGAAATAAAAGACAAAAAGGCATTCTATTTCATCACTTTATAAACCCCCAAAATACCCCTGCTGGTTCGACATAATCCACATGAAGTCCGATGACGATTCCAGCTCTGCTACATTACTGAACACACAGTGCACAATCATGGAACATGACCGAATTCTGTGAGCTTCAGGCAATAGACTGGGCCTCAGTGATGAGTGGTGATGTCACTCAGGTTATTTGCAGTCACAGCTGGAGGTTTCCACGGCCCTCCACCTGTGATTGCAGGTAACCTGACCTCAGGGCAGCTCAATGAACTCTCACTGAGTTCACAGACCTGCATTTCCTGGAAGAAAACTGCATTTTCTTTGCCAAGACATGCAGATTTGGTGCTGAAATGTTTACACCATATTCCTGCACGCAATCTACACCTCCTTGCAAAAAAACCGCATCACTACCGCATGCAGCACATACCCATAAGACTAATAGGCTAGGCGTAATTTATGGAGGAAATTATGTTCCTCTTTTTTGTTTATATATATATACTGTATATATAATCAGTGTAGGGACCCACAAGTATGAGGACCCTTGAAGTTGGGTTGTGGGCTTCTGTATTCTGGCCAAAATATCAACTAATACCTCATACATATTTTATATATATATTTTTCTGCACATTACATTTGTATACAGGATCCAGTCAGGCCTTTTATTGTAGGCCTTGTAAACTAGGGACTCTATTCCTGTATAGTGCACATATATAGTGCTGGGCAGCCCACCTAGTCTAATAGTATGGGCGTAACTAATAAGCTGATAGCCAGTCACTGTGCAACTACATGTGTGAATGGCACCCCATACAAGTCTATTTTGTGTGCATTTTTATCACCAAGCAATAACCACCTCCATGCATTGGCAGTGTGTGAGTGGTTGCTTCATCAGTGTTTTGCACCTGTGATGCCTCCATCTTTATTGGGGGGTTTTGCTGCATTCTGCCAGTGCATTAGGTCCTTTGGCCTGGGCAGGTTAAAACTGCTGCCCTCTTGTTGCGGTAGTAATTGCTGAACTTTTGGAGGAAATTATATTCCTCTTTTTGTTGCTTTTTTATTATCTCATTTTTAGCTAAATTTTGACAAAACTAAGGTATTTGAATTTTAAAATATTTACTAATTTATAAAAATTAAAAGAACCATGGTGTAATTTTACAATTATACTGAAATAAACATTTATCCTTGTCTCCTTTTTTTGTTTGTTAACTCTATGCCATCCTACAAATTTGAGCTTAGTGGTTAACTTTTTCATGTTATGTGCACATTCACACTAGCATCTCGCCAGTCTGTATAATATAGTCCACACATGGGATTTACCCAGGCACTGAACTTCAGACTTTACTGTCAGAGAGACAGCCAAGTCTCCCTAGACTCATTTGTCCTAAATAACATTTCTGAAAAACAGCTCATCATTCATGATGTTTAATAAATTCATCCACATGTGTCGCCAAGATCTTTAGTAAAATTAAATGATAAGTCTGCCTTTCTTTCACCTTGCTAACATGCTGTTTTTCTCATCAAAAGCTATTATTTACTCCCAAAGCACACCTGTCAGTCATATTCATGTATTATAAATACTTCAGAACAAAGCTCAAGATCTCAGATGAGAGTCAGATGATATTGGAGTTTAAGATTAGGCCATTAAAGCATGGTCACATTCAGGAAAAGTGATATCAAGAAACTAATGTTTAGTCAAGATTTATTTCAGCCTGTGCTATAATTCTAATATATAATTATGCACACCCTTTTCAAAATAAAGGAAAATTCAAAAGAAATGTTTAAATACCGTATTTTTCGTTTTATACGACGCACTGGATTATAAGATGCACCCCAAATTTAGCTGAGGAAAATAGGAAAAAATATTTGTAACGGTTAAAATGAGGGTCCTTTTTATAATCCTAGAGTGCTTTATAATGGCTCACCATTGGTGGTGGAGCAGCTCAGGAGGGTCACAGGAGGCACGGTTCGGATCAGATGGTGTCATCGCTCAGGAAGGTAAGTGGACAGAGGGTCGGCGAAGCTGTGGGCTCGGAGGAAGAGGTGTTGCAGCTCAGGAGGGTCAGTGATACTGCAGGCTCTGGGGTATTGCAGCAGTGGCTTGCGGCATTGATCTATAGGCTGCGGGCTCTATTGAACTGCCAGCTGTTAGCGTGATGGACTTCAAGAAAATGGCTGACGAGGTGGTGCATGTGCAGATTAGCCTTCACGGCCATTTTCTTGAAGTCCATTGCGTCAACAGTCTGCAGTTCAATGGAGCCCGAAGTGCACCGGCAGATCAATGACGCCAGCCATTGCGATACCCCCGAACCCGCATTGTCGAGAACCTCTGTCCTGAGACTCTCCTGAGTTGCTCCACTACAGTGACACCCCCTCCTCAGTATTGACGACCCCACCTCCTGTGACCCCGCTCCGCCACCACCACCCAAGTAAGCCATAACGGATTATAAAATGCACCCCCATTTTCCCCCCAGTTTTGGGGAGAAAAAGTGAATTTTATAATCTGGAAAATGTGGTAAATTCCCTTTCCACACTGAAATTACAACTACAAAAATTCCTGGAATTATGAAAATCACAGGATCAATACAATAATTACAGTATACGCAAATTATAAGAAATGGAAACAAAATTTGAAAAACATCTGAATTTATTCATTTTCAAGTATGAGCACTACACAGAAAAATATAGACACTTACACGCCTTTGCATGCTGTCAATGAAGTTATTAACGGCCTAAAGTGGGCTTTACACGCTACAATATCGTTAACGTATTATCGTCGGGGTCACGGTGTTTGTGACGCACATCCGGCGACGTTAATGATATCGCAGCATGTGACACGTACGAGCGACCTTAGTCGATCGCTAAAGTGGCCAAAATTGTTCGTCACGGAGAGGTCGTCCTGAATCAAAAAATCGTTAATTGCTTATTAGCGATGTTGTTCGTCGTTCCTGCGGCAGCACACATCACTGTGTGTGACACCGCAGGAGCGACGAACATCTCCTTACCTGCCTCCACCGGCAATGCGGAAAGAAGGAGGTGGGCGGGATATTACGTCCCACTCATCTCCGCCCCTCCGCTTCTATTGGCCGGCCGCTTAGTGACGCCACAGTGACGTTGCTATGATGCCAAACGCACCGCCCCCTTGAGGGACGTATTGTTTGGTGGTCATAGCGACGTCGCTGCACAGGTATGTGCATGTGACGCTGCCATAGCGATAATGTTCGCTACGGCAGCGATTACACAATATTGCACGTATGACGGGGTGGGTGCTACCGCGCTCGACATCGCTAGCCGATGCTAGTGATGTCGCAGCGTGTAAAGCCCGCTTTAGTCTGAGGAATGATCTGCAATGCTGAATGCACTTGGGCTCACAAATCATGAAGAGCCACTACTGGCAGCTCCTTTTGCAATTGCCGACTAATAGTATCCCAGATGTGCTCAATGGGAGACAGGTCCAGAGAAGAGACACTTATAGTCATGGTAGCAGGCTGCCAACAGAAGCATAATCATATATACAGTACATTATGCATCAGCAACCTGCGATTAAAAGAATCCATAGACTCCAACATTACTATAGATTAATAATTTATTTGGAAAAGATGAGTGGGTATGGGCGCTCAGCTGTCTTATTGGTTACAAATATGAAGAAGAAGAAAAGGGGTACTCACCCAAGTCAGTGAAAAACAGTCCTTTTTTTCATTTGGACAAAAGGAACAGCGGGAGGATGCGGGAAAAAAGGATGACAGCTGCCGTTTTGCGCTTAGAGTAGCGCTTCACAGGTCTTATTGGTTGGGTTTAATAAAGTGAGGCTTTTCAAATAAAAGCAAGCCCTGTCTGAAAATAATCCTCTTGGAGCTAGTGTCTATGCTCACAGATGTCTTTATAGCAGCTCCTCTGCCTCTGATACAGGCTTCAAAGAGATTAGGAGAGGCTAGAGGATCAATTTGATGCAGCAGAAAGAAGAATAGATGCTATTTTTCCTGTAACATTGAGTATGAGCATGCAGAGGGATTCTTTCAGGCATTGCTTGCTCTGGCCATGTGAGCACTATCAATCAATGCAGAAAAAGCAGTGGTTTATGCAAAGGGAGGGTGTGACATCTAAGCAGGACCACAGACACAGGGTGATTGTCACGGAAAAACTGGAGGCAAACCGCCCACACAGCTGGATCCTGAAAACCCTGAAATCCTTTAACACCGTTACATGGACCTGGAATTATAACAAAGTCCAGGAGATCACTGCCTATGGAAAGACTGCAATCCAGAGAAGAATGGTAGTCAGGCAGGGTAAAAACCAGGCAAAAAAATATATATATAATATATATATTATATATAAATATATAAAAGAGGCAAAATCAGCAGGCAAAGCGGGTGGTCAGTTAATGAGGCAAAGGTCAAACTGGAGATGTCAGCGAGGTACAAAAATGGCAGGCAGGTGACTGGTCAGAAATCAGGCAGAGGTCAAAACACAGATAGCAATAGTACAAGGGTAAGGAACCAGAGAGACGCAGCAGTGAATATACAAAGGCTATATCTTGTGGCGACCAGCAGACTGGAGGAGGAATTAAAAGGGTAGGATATGGTGCCTTCCCATTGGCTGTAGATGAAAGGTGATAACTTCAGCTGGAAGGCACACACCACTATAGTCAGCCAGTGGTACTGCAGGTCCAAGTCAACTCAGCCTAGTGGATGGGCAGAGCCTGCGCCCACCAGAGCTACTGGTACTGACTCCTCCCCTATCACCAGCACTGTCCATGGCTGGAATACGACGGCGACTGGTGACCGAAGCAGAAGTTGTAGGAGCGGACTCTGGTGGAGACGCGACAGGGGGGCAGAACAGTGCACCAATTCTCATGGCCAAACCAACGGTGCACTGAGTGTCTTAATTTGTAAATAAATGCTTTTATTGCATATCAATGGCTGCATTTACTAAACAAAGATATGGATTTCAATGGGGCTAAGACCTCTATATAACTATGGACTTATTATAAATGGTCATTTTTATAGAGTAACTAACTACTTCTTTGCCCAAAATTACTTAAGATTACGAATATTCCTACATTCAATATTACATTGTTTATATCTTGACTTAAGGAATAGAAAGTTCACTCATTAAACTGCTTCTTACACCAAAATTTCAAACACATTGGAAACTAAAAAATGTAAAAATTAAATTTTTAATTATTTTTTTACATGAAGAGATTGCACAACTACAAATTAAAAGTGGCTGTATCGTTTTTTTAAAAAAAGGGTTTTCAAGATTTCAAGATACTTCAAAACCTACTTGGCATCATATAATGGTGTCTCATTAGAAAGGTAAGAAAAGATGTATTCTCGTATTATTTTTATTGTCTTCTGAAGAACAACTCCCACTCCCCTCACTCTTACAGTAGAATATCTCTTCAGTCAAGGCTTATTGAGTCTTTATTGAGCTCTAAGCCATGACTGCGACAGTGACATGTGGGTAATTTTCTATTCTATTAGTGAAACATCTGTGCATTAAATGTAGATATTAAAATGTGACTGAGACTTTATAGAATTACTTTGAGGGCTTTATTTATATCTTGGATAATAATGAAAAGATAAAAGGAGAAACACAAACAGTAGACCTGAGTCTGAGAAGACAAAGCTTCTGAAAGGATGTGAGCTGATACTCTATTTTACCTTTCCTACAGTTCAAAAGATTGATGATATAGGGAACAAAATCAATGTTATCCTAGTAGAAGACGTTTAAAGCTCATTAAAGCCAACAAAACAACTCCATTATGAAAAATCAAATGTGGTTGTACGAGTGCTTTGTGAGCTTTGTTATTGTGAAGAGCTACCTAGGGCTTCAAACATCTTTTCAGAAATGGAAGCCTAAATAATTTTATGACTGTGGAAAACAAAATAAAACTTTTACAGCATAGGCAGAGTTATCAGATTGGCTTTGACCAAAAAGGATAAATACGAGGATGGGTATTTCTAAACCACTGTTGTTCAACAAGTTTTCCCTTGCCAAACATAGATTAACTGTGTTCAAATATACTTTTTAATACCCTATTAGGCTAATAGACTGAATTACAACTCTTCATTCATAAGTAGAGTTGAGCGCGGTTCGCGGTTTGAGGTTCTCCAGTTCGCGGTTCGAGTGATTTTTGGGGGTGTTCTAGATCGAACTAGAACTCGAGCTTTTTGCTAAAGCTCGATAGTTCTAGATACGTTCGAGAACGGTTCTAGCAGCAAAAAGCAGGGCTTTTTACAGCTACAGTGTGCAGGAGCCATCGCTGGCAGCCTGCCAGAAGCTGGTAACCAAGATAAACATCGGGTATCCAAGCAAAGCGCTTTGGTTAGTAACCCGATGTTTATCCTAGTTACGTGCAGGAAGCCCACACTTCCCCGCTCAGCTCGCTCCGCCCCCTCCTGCCCGCGGCATGTACACACGTACACACACACACACACTCACACACGTCCCCAGCCATACAGCCCACGACACTGATGTCCTCCTGTCACTCTGCACACATGGTCCCGCTCGGCTTACCTGCGGTGATGAAGTCCCGACCTCAGTGCTGTCACTGTCCTCCATGGCCGCCGCTTGTCACATCACCTTCTCTCGCTTCCGACCCGAGACTGACTAGCGGTGACGTCACGGTCCTCTCGCGATACTTGGCTGTGAAGGCGGCGGTCATTGAACTCAGTGACAGGTGCTGTCGGCAGTTCAGGAGATCAGCGCAGGCAATATACCTCGCTGACAGCAGCACTTGTCATGCCCTGCAGTGACCTGGACTGACCCATTGATGTTAGCTCAGGTCACTGCACTGCTCTCCCAGCCAATGGGGAACATCCTGCTCTTCATTGACTGGGACAGTGTGGATCGTCATGGCAACCCCTTGGATTACACCAGACCTGGATTTGTTTTTCTTTCTAATAAATTGGTTAAAGAGGGAATGTATTGGGGAGTGTTTTTTCAAATAAAAATGTGTTTGTCGTCTATTTTTTTTTATTACTGACTGGGTTGGTGATGTCGGGTATCTGATAGACGCCTGACCTCACCAACCCCAGGGCTTGGTGCCAGGTGACATTACACATCTGGTATTAACCCCATATATTACCCCGTTTGCCACCGCACCAGGGCGCGGGATGAGCTGGGGCGAAGCACCAGGATTGGCACATCTAATGGATGCGCCACTTCTGGGGAGGCTGCGGCCTGCTATTTTTAGGCTGGGGAGAGTCCAATAACCATGGACCTCCCTAGTCTGAGAATATCAGACCCCAGCTGTCTGCTTTACCTTGGCTGGTGATCCAATTTTGGGGGACCCCTACGTGTTTTTTTTTTTAAATTATTTATTTAATTTAAAAAAACAGCGTGGGGTGCCCTCAGTTTTGGATTACCAGCCAAGGTGAGGTTGCCAGCTGTGGTCTGCAGGCTGCAGCTGTCTGCTTTACCCTAGCTGGCTACAAAAATAGGGGGAACCCTACGTCATTTTTTTTTTTTCTTCATTTTTTTGGCTAAATACAAAGCTAAGCACCCCTTAGTGCCACATGAAAGGCACCAAAGGGTGCAAAATTACAAAATGCAGGAGAGTGGGACATTATGTGTCTTTCTGCCATTATAATGACAGAAAAGACTGATATGAAGTGCACAAGCACAAGAAAATCACCAGAGCGCTCTACGCTGTGAAAAGCAGTAGAAAATGGCACTGGAGTGAACATGTGACCGCCTCATGTAGGATGAAGCTATGGATCCTGGGTAAATTTATGCATTTACCCTCCTTCAGTTTTTTTGCAGTACACAAAAAAAACGGAAGGCACACGGATGACAAACAGATGACATACAGACCGTCTATGGAACGGAAACGGATGCCACACAGATGCACCCGTGAAAAAAACCGGACTGTTTTTTGCAGACCGCAAAAATGGATCGGTCGTGTTAATGTAGCCTTATTCTGATCTGCCGTTTATAAACAGCAGGCAGAAATAAGTGAATAACGCCCCCCCGCGTCAGAAAATCTCCGGGGTTTCAGGGCTAGCTGAGACCCTGGAGATCATGATTCAGGACGGTTTTTCCGGTCCCCGCTCACGTGATCACTGGTATACACCGTACACCGATGATCACGTTACAGTAAATGACAGCGCCGGTAAAAAATTATTTATCTCCCATCTGGCATGAACAAACACTTCTTCTCCACTTCTTCTCTACTTCTTCTCCACTTCTCCACTTCTTCTCCGCTTTTTCTCCACTTTTTCTCCATTTTTTCTCCACTTTTTCTCCACTTTTTCTCCATTTTTTCTCCACTTTTTCTCCACTTTTTCTCCACTTTTACTCCACTTTTTCTCCACTTCTTCTCCACTTTCTCTCCACTTTTTCTCCACTTTTTCTCCATTTTTTCTCCACTTCTCCACTTTTTCTCCACTTTTTCTCCGTTCTTTTTCTCCGTTCTTTTTCTATGGTCGGTCTACCCATTAGCTCTGCCATGCATAGCGTAGCTCTACACCTACTGCACATGTTACTTTATGATTGACATCTCTTTCGTACCAGAGCTGTCTAAGCCTACTCTGACCCCATATTTGTCATTACTATATTGTCCTTGTACTGTATTATGACATTTGGGGACCTCCACATTGGATCCCCAACCACGGTAAAGCTGCCAGCTGTGGTTTTCAGGCTACAGCCGTCTGCTTTACCCTAGCTGGCTATCAAAAATGGTGGGACCCAACGTCATTTTTTTTTTAACTATTTTTTAAATAGAAAAAATTAATGGGCTTCCCTGTATTTTGATTGCCAACCAAGGTAACGGCAGGCAGATGGGGGTGGCAACCCATAGCTGTCTGCTTTATCTGCGCTGAGAATCAAAAATACCGCGGAGCGCTACATCATTTTTTTAAAGATTTATTTTTACAGCACTGTGATGTCCAGCAATCAAAATACAGGGAAGCCCATTTTGTTTTTAGTTATTTAAATAAATAATTAAAAAAAATATATATGGGCTCCCGCTGCATTTTTTGTATTGCTAGCTAAGGGTAATCCAAGCAGCTACTGGCTGCTAACCCCCACTGCTTGGTGTTACCTTCACTGGCAATAGAAAATCCAGGGAAGCATTTTTTATTTTTTTTGCCAAAAAACTACAAAAAAATGACGTGAGCTTCGCCATATTTTTGTATGCTAGCCAGGTACAGCAGGCAGCCACGGGCTGCCTCCAACCCCCAGTTGCCTATTTGTACCCGGCTGGGAACCAAAAATATAGGGAAGCCCGTTTTTTTAATTATTTCACTTATTTCATGAAATAATTAAAAAACAAATGACGTGGGCTTCGCCCCATTTTTGTGTCCAGCCAGGTACAACTAGGCAGCTGGGAATTGGAATCCGCGGCACAGGTTAGCCCGAGGTTTCTGGGCGCCTCTGCTGCGAATTTCAGTCCGCTGCCGTCCCAGAAAATGGCGCTCTCATAGAAGCGCCATCATCTGGCGCTGTATCCAACTCTTCCAACAGCCCTGGAGCCGGGTGGCTTGTTGGGTAATCATGAGTTAATACTGGCTTTGTTTTACTAGCCAGTATTATGCCAGAGATTCTTAATGTTAGGCACGTTTGACCCGGCCATTAAGAATCTCCAATAAAGGGTTACAAAAAAAGACACCACACAGAGAAAAAATACTTTAATAGAAATAAATACACAGACACATTAGAGACTCCATCTTTATTACCCCCTGTCAGCCCAATAAATCCCCAATAAACCAGCGCTGATAAGAGGTTTTTTTATTAATATTTTATACTTTTTATTGCTATCCTTGTTTTAGACAAAAATTTATTCAAAACAATTCACACAATAGAACAAGGAAAAAGAAAGAAGAATAAACCACATATGGTAGAAATAAAAATAAAAGTAAAAATAAAGAATAAGTAATTGATAGTGCAGCAAACAGATACCAGGTGTCTGGTTGCAGTACCCCGGCCGGTAGTAGAGCAATTATTAAATCTAGTATAGTATATTAAGTGATGCTTCAAGGCATATGATATTTAATGCCAATTGAAACTATCACTGCAATATGATATTTCAGATACCTGGAGAGTTTTTTTCAATCCATAATCAAAAAGGTTTTTAATAGAGGCTTAAATTATAAGCAGCAATTTCAGCGTTCCAAGTGCCTTTAAATGAATTTGAAGAAACTGCACTTCAGGATTGTAGTGAGGATTGTAGTGAGGATGAGGTGCCCCAGCTCATCACTTGATGAGCTGGGGCACCTCATCCTCACTACAATCCTCACTAGTAGTCATCCTCACTATAATCCTCACTACTATCACTTGATGAGCTGGGGCACCTCATCCTCACTACAATCCTCACTACTAGTGAGGATTGTAGTGAGGATGAGGTGCCCCAGCTCATCAAGTGATGAGCTGGGGCACCTCATCCTCATTACAATCCTCACTACTAGTCATCCTCACTATAATCCTCACTACTATCACTTGATGAGCTGGGGCACCTCATCCTCACTACAATCCTCACTACAATCGGGAAGCAGCGTGCAGCCTTCACTCCGTGAGAGATCAGTGCTGCTGGCTGTCAGCGGTAACAGCGGTAACGCTGACAGACGCGTTACCATAGCAACGGTGCTCTCGGAGCCGCGGTTAGCGGTGACGTCACCGCTAACTGCGTTGCTATGGCAACGGAGATCTCCGTTAATGGCCGGCTGTGTCAGCCGGTCCCTAACGGAACGGGGAGTCGACCGTGTGCTAGAGCATGTCGCCGGTACACGGCGATACACATATGTGCACCGTGTACCGGAGAGTGCAATGACAGTTCCTACATGACGCGTAATAGTCATGTGACCAGTCTGTAGCCAATGAGATAATAGCCACGTGACTGGTCACATGGCTATTTTGACGTCTCAATAGGTCCTGCATCGCTGCTGGCAGTGCTGGTCACCGGGAGGATTCAGCGATCATTGGATGGAATAGCGGCAGGAGACAGAGTGCAGGAGGGATCGCGGGGACTGGTAAGTGTTATGGCAATGTTTATTAACTGTTTGTGTACATTTATCATGCATTTTTATGTGTTTGTGATTGCCTCCCATTATAGCCTATTGGTTCGAGACAAACCGAACTCGAACGAGACCTCCGTTCGGCGAACCGAACTCGAGCCGAACCACGACCGGTTCGCTCATCTCTATTCATAACCTTCATCCATTAGTCAGAGAAGACTATAACTATATGTTTACACACTGGGAGCTTGTGAAAGATGAGTCTGCTAGCTCCTTTCACTGAGTGCTGTTGCTGTGTGGCGGCCATTGTTGTGGTGGCTTTGTATCAGTGGGGCAGCGTGGCTTGGAGTCTTGGGGACTCTGCCTTGCAGCATGGGTGTTGTGAGGTACCAGGTCACCTGCTCTGCTGGTGCATTGCCGCTACAGTGGTGGTTGGGCATGGCGCCGCTTCCTTTATGGCATAGATTAGGGACCACTCAGAAGTTCGCTGTGATGTGGCAGTGGGATTCACACAGTCTGATCAGACTGTTAAACCAAGAACCTCATGTTCAGGTATTTAATTTTTGCCTAGCGGCATCAGATCAATGTATGATTCCTGTCTATTTCTCCAGTTGTGCTATAACTACATGACTACAAAGAGTATTTTTCTATATAGAGGACTCAGTATGTCAGGCACTACATTGAATGGCTACTGACTATATAATATGCCTCATCAGGCTGATTTTCTCTGTCTAATTTGCAGAGTACAAATATGGCACCAAAATTTTCCTTTTTACAACCGTTGCTGCTTCAGTTTTTATAGTGTTAATTTGCTTTAATTCTAGAGTGTTATGAAGAAGGATCAGATAGATTTCAAAAAATTGCCAAGTCATTCCAATTCATTCATCAGGGTGCTGACCTCCGCTTCTAGGTACTGCACAGGAGGGAGAAGTTTATTGTAGAGACTGTACTCCTCCCTTCTTCACTGTGCACATAGAGTATTATTATTTTGTATATGTGTGGTCTAAAGATTTTAATAGTATAAGAAAAAAGTTTACGATTTAAAGAGAGAGTTTTTTCTGTTAGACCCAAGTCATTCCTTGTAACTTAATCTCAAAAACATAATCTAAAGGGGTTTTCCTGCAAACAAAGTTCATTTTTATCAATAGATCTTGGAATAACAAGTTCCACAATTGGAGGTGTTTTAAAAAATGTTCCTGTGCTGAGATAATAGCTTATATTCATCCTTGCTATGTACTGTTTAATGGCCAAGTCTGACCATACAAGAACATGGTCTGATCATACCACAGCTCCTGTGCCAGGGAGATAGTAAAAACGTATAGAAACATTACACAATAGAATCACAAAAATTATTTCTTTGAGGTAAAACCTGTTTTTTTGGGGTTTTTTTTAAATCAGACAGGGAAATGTTTTACCTCACAAAAAGAACCAGCTGTGATCCCATGCTGTAATGTCTGTATACTTTTTTGCATCCTCCCCTGCCTAGGAGCTGTTCTGTATTCAGACCATGACCCTGTATGGTCAGATATATCCATTACGCAGTACACAACAGGGATACAATTATAAGATTATCTCCGCATAGGAACAATTTTTTAAACACAATCAATTGTGGAACTTATTATTATTCCAAGATCTATTGATTAAAATGAACTTTATCCCCTTCACAACCCTGGGCATTCCGGTACATTCTATTTGGTGGGGACTGGTGACCCTGGAAGTACTGGCATGTCCAGGCGATCATGCAGGCACAGGATCCCTGCCCATGCGATTGCCTCTGGAAATGTGTGTATATATATATATATACTAGAAGGTGGCCCGATTCTACGCATCGGGTATTCTAGAATTTACGTATTGTGTAGTTCATGTATGATTTTTGTTATATATATATATATATGTATATAGATATATATATATATATATATATATATATATATATATATATATATATATATATATATATCTATCTATATATATATATATACATAGATGTTGTTGTGTGTAGTTACCAAGTGTTTGTGTAGGGCGCTGTACATGTTCTGGATGTTGTCTGGGTGTGATGGGGGGTGAGAGCGGTATTGTTTGTGTGCTGCGTTGTTTGTGGAGCGCTGTGTGTCTGTAGCGTTGTGTGTGTGTTGCGCGGTTTGTGTGTGTGGTGTGTTTTGGGGGGAGGTATGTTTTGTGCAATGTGCGTGTTGTGCGGTATGTGCGTATATTTGTGTGTGCAGCGTTGTCTGTGTGTGTGGGTATCTGTGTAGGGCAGTTGTTTGTGGTTCCCAGTGTGTGTGTGTGGTGTGTTGTGCAGTGCGCGCGCGTGTGTGTGTTGGGGGGAGGTGTACACTTCCCATCGTGCTCCATCCCCCATGCAGCGCACTCCCAAACGTGCTCCATCCGCCATACTCCGCACTCCCCATCGTGCTCCATCCCCCATGCAGCGCACTCCCCATCGTGCTTCATCCCCTATGCTGCGCACCCCCCATCGTGCTCCATCTCCCATGCTGCGCACTCCCAAACGTGCTCCATCCGCCATCCTGCGCACTCCCAAACGTGGTCCATCCGCCATGCTGCGCACTCCCAAACGTGCTCCATCCGCCATACTCCGCACTCCCCATCGTGCTGCATCCCCCATGCTGCGCACTCCCAAACGTGCTCCATCCGCCATGCTGCGCACTCCCAAACGTGCTCCATCCCCTATGCTGCGCACCCCCCATCGTGCTCCATCTCCCATCCTGCGCACTCCCAAACGTGCTCCATTCGCCATGCTGCGCACTCCCAAACGTGCTCCATTCGCCATGCTGCACACTCCCAAACGTGCTCCATCCCCCATGCTGCGCACTCCCAAACGTGCTCCATCTCCCATGCTGCGCACTCCCAAACGTGCTCCATCCGCCATGCTGCGCACTCCCAAACGTGGTCCATCCGCCATGCTGCGCACTCCCAAACGTGCTCCATCCGCCATGCTGCGCACTCCCCATCGTGCTGCATCCCCCATGCTGCGCACTCCCAAAAGTGCTCCATCCGCCATGCTGCGCGTTCCCAAACGTGCTCCATCCGCCATGCTGCGCACTCCCAAATGTGCTCCATCTGCCATGCAGCGCACTCCCAAACGTGCTCCATCCGCCATGCTGCGCACTCCCAAACGTGCTCCATCCACCATGCTGCGCACTCCCAAACGTGCTCCATCCGCCATGCTGTGCACTCCCAAACGTGCTCCATCCGCCATGCTGCGCCAGCATCAGCCTCTCTACCTGCAGCATCAGCCTCTCTGTCCCCAGCATCAGCCTCTGTCCCCAGCATCAGCCTCTCTGTCCCCAGCATCAGCCTCTCTGTCCCCAGCATCAGCCTCTCTGTCCCCAGCATCAGCCTCTCCGTCTCCAGCATCAGCCTCCCCATCCCAGCCTTCCCCAGGATCAGCCTCTCTCCTCCCAGCCTCCTCCAGCACGCCGTGCTCCTCTGCCGACACTCACAGATCCGATCGCATACACTCACACACACCCACACACACCCGATCGCATACACTCACAGACACCCGATCGCATACACTCACAGACACCCGATCGCATACACTCACATCCGCCATGCTGCGCACTCCCAAACGTGCTCCATCCGCCATGCTGCGCACTCCCCATCGTGCTGCATCCCCCATGCTGCGCACTCCCAAAAGTGCTCCATCCGCCATGCTGCGCGTTCCCAATTGTGCTCCATCCGCCATGCTGCGCACTCCCAAATGTGCTCCATCCGCCATGCAGCGCACTCCCAAACGTGCTCCATCTCCCATCCTGCGCACTCCCAAACGTGCTCCATCCGCCATGCTGCGCACTCCCAAACGTGCTCCATCCGCCATGCTGCGCACTCCCAAACGTGCTCCATCCGCCATGCTGCGCACTCCCAAACGTGCTCCATCCGCCATGCTGCGCACTCCCAAACGTGCTCCATCCGCCATGCTGCGCACTCCCAAATGTGCTCCATCCGCCATGCTGCGCACTCCCAAACGTGCTCCATCCGCCATGCTGCGCACTCCCTATCGTGCTCCATCCCCCATGCTGCGCACTCCCAAACGTGCTCCATCCGCCATGCTGCACACTCCCCATCGTGCTCCATCTCCCATGCTGCGCACTCCCAAACGTGCTCCATCCGCCATGCTGCGCACTCCCAAACGTGCTCCATCCGCCATGCTGCGCACTCCCCATCGTGCTGCATCCCCCATGCTGCGCACTCCCAAAAGTGCTCCATCCGCCATGCTGCGCGTGCCCAAACGTGCTCCATCCGCCATGCTGCGCACTCCCAAATGTGCTCCATCCGCCATGCAGCGCACTCCCAAACGTGCTCCATCTCCCATCCTGCGCACTCCCAAACGTGCTCCATCCGCCATGCTGCGCACTCCCAAACGAGCTCCATCCGCCATGCTGCGCACTCCCAAACGTGCTCCATCCGCCATGCTGCGCACTCCCAAACGTGCTCCATCCGCCATGCTGCGCACTCCCAAATGTGCTCCATCCGCCATGCTGCGCACTCCCAAACGTGCTCCATCCGCCATGCTGCGCACTCCCTATCGTGCTCCATCCCCCATGCTGCGCACTCCCAAATGTGCTCCATCCCCTATGCTGCGCACCCCCCATCGTGCTCCATCTCCCATCCTGCGCACTCCTAAACGTGCTCCATTCGCCATGCTGCGCACTCCCAAACGTGCTCCATTCGCCATGCTGCGCACTCCCAAACGTGCTCCATCCGCCATGATGCGCACTCCCCATCGTGCTCCATCCCCCATGCTGCGCACTCCCAAACGTGCTCCATCCGCCATGCTGCGCACTCGCCATCGTGCTCCATCTCCCATGCTGCGCACTCCCAAACGTGCTCCATCCGCCATGCTGCGCACTCCCAAACGTGGTCCATCCGCCATGCTGCGCACTCCCAAACGTGCTCCATCCGCCATGCTGCACACTCCCCATCGTGCTGCATCCCCCATGCTGCGCACTCCCAAAAGTGCTCCATCCGCCATGCTGCGCGTTCCCAAACGTGCTCCATCCGCCATGCTGCGCACTCCCAAATGTGCTCCATCCGCCATGCAGCGCACTCCCAAACGTGCTCCATCCGCCATGCTGCGCACTCCCAAACGTGCTCCATCCACCATGCTGCGCACTCCCAAACGTGCTCCATCCGCCATGCTGTGCACTCCCAAACGTGCTCCATCCGCCATGCTGTGCCAGCATCAGCCTCTCTACCTGCAGCATCAGCCTCTCTGTCCCCAGCATCAGCCTCTCTGTCCCCAGCATCAGCCTCTCTGTCCCCAGCATCAGCCTCTCTGTCTCCAGCATCAGCCTCTCCGTCCCCAGCATCAGCCTCTCCGTACCCAGCATCAGCCTCTCTGTCTCCAGCATCAGCCTCTCTGTCTCCAGCATCAGCCTCTCTGTCCCCAGCATCAGCCTCTCTGTCCCCAGCATCAGCCTCTCTGTCCCCAGCATCAGCATCAGCCTCTCTGTCCCCAGCATCAGCCTCTCTGTCCCCAGCATCAGCCCCTCTGTCTCCAGCATCAGCCTCTCTGTCCCCAGCATCAGCCTCTCTGTCCCCAGCATCAGCTTCTCTGTCTCCAGCATCAGCCTCTCTGTCTCCAGCATCAGCCTCTCTGTCCCCAGCATCAGCCTCTCTGTCTCCAGCATCAGCCTCTCTGTCTCCAGCATCAGCCTTTCTGTCCCCAGCATCAGCCTCTCTGTCCCCAGCATCAGCCTCTCTGTCCCCAGCATCAGCCTCTCTGTCCCCAGCATCATCCTCTCTGTCCCCAGCATCAGCCTCTCCGTCTCCAGCATCAGCCTCCCCATCCCAGCCTTCCCCAGGATCAGCCTCTCTCCTCCCAGCCTCCTCCAGCACGCCGTGCTCCTCTGCCGACACTCACAGATCCGATCGCATACACTCACAGACACCCGATCGCATACACTCACAGACACCCGATCGCATACACTCACAGACACCCGATCGCATACACTCACAGACACCCGATCGCATACACTCACAGACACCCGATCGCATACACTCACACACACACACACTGACGATATTGCACATACGCGCTGATACTCACAACATCCGGAGATATCACATGCTTCTGGCCATGTGATCCTCCGGCAGGTCCTGGAAGCTCACAGCACAGTATCGCCGCCGAGAAGCAAGCGATATCCCAGGATGTTGTGAGTATGTGGATGCGATGTGATGTGTGTGTGAGGTGTGTGTGAGAGTGAGTGTGATCTGATTTGTGTGTGTGTGTGTGTGTGCTGTTATGTGTGTGTATTTTCCGCCGCTGCAGGACCTTGATGTGTGGATGCGATGTGATGTGTGTGTGAGGTGTGTGTGAGAGTGAGTGTGAGCCGGTGTACACTGGTAACTATGATACACATCGGGTAACTAAGGGACCTTAGTTACCCGATGTGTATAATGGTTACCAGCTTTCACGGCCTCCGTCAAGATCCCAGCATCGCAAGGTTATGTCTGGCGCTGCTGGGATCCTGACGCAGCCGGTGTAGAAGCAAGCGATATCCCAGGATGTTGTGATGTGTGAGGTGTGTGTGAGAGTGAGTGTGATCTGATGTGTGTGTGTGTACTCACCTGGGAATCGGAGCTCCGTGTCAGTTGGGCCAGAGCGAGCGTGCATTGCGTGAGGGGGGCGGGGCCTGCAGAGAGCCGGGGCGAGAGGCCAATCCGTGTGGGGGGGCGGGGCCATGGCGAGCCCAGCGGCCAATCAGCTTTGTGTCACCGTAAGGACACAATGTCACCGGAAGGACACAATTTTGAAGCATGACAGACAGACAGACAGACAGACAGACAGAATAAGGCAATTATATATATAGATATATTATATCAGAAAAATTGCCTCCCAGTAAGATTGCTATAGAAACCAGAGTACAGATTTCGGCATTGAATGGGCTGAGGTAAAGTGAAAGCTGACCTCTGATTGGTTGTTGTGGACAACTAGACCCTTATCAAGCGTAACCAATAATCTATTCTTTATATGTCTATTCACTATATAACACTGAACGTGTCCTTCTGCCCAAAGCTGAGCCAGCACGTGCACAGTGCTATGTTGACTTCAACATAGCACTGCGCGCACGCCGGCCATCACTTCAACCCACCCACACAAGCGTCATGGTAAGGAAGGAGAGAGGCGAGGAAGCACCCGCCCACATCACATGCATCAAGGTGAGGAAGGTCAGTAGTGTGCGAATATCACGTGACTTGGAGATCGCTGCGCCTGTACCTAGGCTGGTAACTGGCACGCTGTCATGCAGGAGACGGGCTGTGTGGGCCGGGGTTGTAGGATCCAGGGGTTTGGCTTCTGCACTGGGGAGCGTGAGTTCTCTATGGAGGCTGGCCGTTTTTGTGTGTTTAAAGAGGCCGGCAGTAGTGTCTTAAAGCATGCGTCCCATCACAATTGACGGCGGGTCAGCTGGCAGGGAGGACACGCCGTCGGCGCATGCATACTGGAATACTGGTAAGTATTACCATGGTAACAAAACAGACACAATATAAAGCAAATAGTGGATGTCTACCTTATAAACTAAAGAAAATAGAGTTGCCCCAACCGCATGATAAGTGAAACAAATATTATGAACATCCCTGATGCACATTTCTCTTAAAGGGATTTTTGACTGCCCAAAAATCATATATGATTCCAAAGAGGGCTCCAGGTAAATGGAGGAGGTTTGTACAGGGCACACATCAGAAACATCTTAAGAATAAGGATAGTGGATTGAAATAGTCCATTACAGTAAAATAAAAGTATGTCTAAAATCGTTAATGCAGATGTGGTCCAGACAGTCAATCCAGCATATCTTGTAATTGAGAAGAGAATTATAACGGAGTGCAGTCCTCTTGTAGTCATGGTAGGTGATATTTTGAAAATCGTTGAGATGTAAAATCTCAGTCCACTCTCAAGCAGGAATAGAGTAAGGGCAAAGACACTCAAAAGTCCATTAAAGGCGATGATAGAAGTGGATCTAGTGAAAAGCAATGATACCATAGACAGTGATTCATATGGTAGTAATAGTAGGAGGATATAAAGGATACACCAAAGAGAGAAACAAATGTATCACATGCAAGAGGAAAAATTAAATAAACTGGATAAAACAAGCAAGGTGGAAATAGAAAAAGGGACATGATTTATTTGTAAGAAAGAGACAAAGCTTATAGTCTCGTTGAGACCTCTAGGTACTAATGTGTTCAGTATGGTGATCCACTTGGCCTCACATTCGGCCAGGTGCATTCTAAGATCACCATCCCTAGATCCCCCCCACAGATAACATAAATTCTCTGCACGTTAAGCAATGATGGATAACAAGCGTGGTATTTCTTAAAGTTTCAGGGAGGGGTCTTTATCAGAGCAGTGTCTGTTATTGCTCTGGCCGCCCATATATCCCAGACATGTTCCCTTTCTCTCTCGTGGAACTCAAGGGAAGTGAGCCAACGAACATCAGGGAACATAGGCGCATGGCATAGTATATCACGTGTGTAGTATTACCCGTAACATACTTACGGAAATCAAATGTCTTGTTGAGATCAGGCGAGTGAAAAGAAAGAGTATGAATGATATTGGAAGTGGCCAAGCATGGGAAACACCTCAATATGGGGCCACGTGTGCCAAGGGGGTTCTGGGTCAATAGTACATCGTGGCTTCTGACCAATATATCACTGAGGTTCCTAGCCCAGTCACTCATAACATAGATCCTGGTCAGAACTCCTGCAAGAACTGGATCAGAGAGGAGAACAGGCCAGTGCTTTACATTATGTCCCTCATAGTGCCTCCCTCATGGTTGTAGGTGCCTATGAAGTGGACCTTAGGATTAGAGATGGGCAAACCGGCCGTGGTTCGGCTCGAGTTCGGTTCGATGAACGAAGGTCTTGTTCGAGTTCGGTTCGGCGAACCGGTTCGGCGAACCACTCGAACCGCATAGGAAACAATGGGAGGCAATCACAAACAGATAAAAACACCTAGAAAACACCCTCAAAAGTGTCCAAAAGGTAATAAACAACTCAAAACACAACACAAACACATGGGAAAGTGACAAGAACAAATTTTCATGCGAAAACAAAACAGCTTGACGAGGAAAAAAGAGGACAAGACACAGATATAGGCATGGCATGCCCTTCTAAAATCATGTAAAACACTGCAAGGTTACTCAAAGCGGAGTCTCCCTTTTTTCCAAAAATTGGGCCACAAACACACCCACCCCTTCAGTGGCAGGACTTGTGCCCCAGTTGTACACTTCACAGGTAGATTTGCATCAAACACATTAAAAAATACACCATACTTAACCGTCCCCAGGATGACACCGTGGTTGGTAGCTAAGTCTTTGCTGAACCATGAATTGTTCATCTTGGCTCCTTTTAAAAAACACAGCAAGCAAGGGTTACTCCAAGCGGAGTCTCCCTTTTTTCCAAAAATTGGGGCACACACACACCCACCCCTTCAGTGGCAGCACTTGTGCCCCAGTTGTACACTTCACAGGTAGATTTGCATCAAGCACATTCAAAAATACACCATAATTAACCGTCCCCAGGATGACACTGGGGTAGGTAGCTAAGTCTTTCCTGATCCCAGCTCTGTTCATCTTGAATCATTTTTAAAAACAATGTAAGCAAGGGTTACTCCAAGCGGAGTCTCCCTTTTTTCCAAAAATTGGGCCACACACACACCCACCCCTTCAGTGGCAGCACTTGTGCCCCAGTTGGACATCTCACAGGTAGATTTGCATCAAGCACATTCAAAAATACGCCATACTTAACCGTCCCCAGGATGACACCGGGGTAGGTAGCTAAGTCTTTCCTGATCCCAGCTCTGTTCATCTTGGATCATTTTTAGAAACACTGCAAGCAAGGGTTACTCCAAGCGGAGTCTACCTTTTTTCCAAAAATTGGGCCACACACACACCCATCCTTTCAGTGGCAGCACTTGTGCCCCAGTTGTACACTTCACAGGTAGATTTGCATCAAGCACATTCAAAAATACGCCATACTTAACCATCCTCAGGATGACACCGGGGTAGGTAGCTAAGTTTTTCCTGATCCCAGCTCTGTTCATCTTGGATCATTTTTAAAAACAATGTAAGCAAGGGTTACTCCAAGCGGAGTCTCCCTTTTTTCCAAAAATTGGGCCACACACACACCCACCCCTTCAGTGGCAGCACTTGTGCCCCAGTTGTACACGTCACAGGTAGATTTGCATCAAGCACATTCAAAAATACGCCATAGCCATACTTAACCGTCCCCAGGATGACACCGGGGTAGGTAGCTAAGTCTTTGCTGAACCATGACTTCACAGGTAGAGTTGCATCAAGCACATTCCAAATCCACAAGCATTTACTCTCCCCAGGATGACACAGGGGTAGTAAATTCCTTGTGGATCCATGACTTGTTCATTTTGATGAGCGTTAGTCTGTCCACATTGTTACTGGACAGGCGCGTGCGCTTATCTGTCAGCACACACCCAGCAGCACTGAAGACACGTTCAGAGACAATGCTGGCAGCTGGACACGACAAAATCTCCAAGGAGTAAGTGGAGAGCTCTGGCCATTTTTCAAGATTTGAAGCCCAAAATGAGCAAGGTTCCATTTGCAAAGTCATGGCATCGATGTTCATTTGGAGATGCTCCTGTATCATCCTCTCCAGCCGTTGACTATGTGTCAGACTTGTTGTCTCTGGTGGCCTTGCAAAGGATGGTCTAAAAAAATTATGAAAAGATTCAATAAAATTGCTGTTACCAGCACCAGATACGGTGCTGCTGGTACAGGTAGACTGTTGAAGATGACGAGACCGTCCCATGTTTGTCCAGTTACAACTGGGAGATTCACTCCCTGCACCACGGTTGTTTCGTGGAAAAGCCGAGCTAAGATCGAGTAACAGCTTTTGCTGATACTCCTGCATACGTGCGTCCCTTTCTATGGCTGGAATTATGTCACAAAATTTGGACTTGTACTGGGGATCTAATAGTGTGGCAAGCCAGTAGTCATCATCACTTCTAATTTTGACAATACGAGGGTCATGTTGGAGGAAGTGCAGCAAGAAGGCGCTCATGTGTTTTGCGCAGCCATGCGGACCTAGTCCACGCTGTGTTTGTGGCATAGAGGTGCTAACCGTTCTTTCTTCCTCTGACATCTCCCCCCAACCTCTTTCAACTGAAATTTGACCAAGGTCTCCCTCATCCGCTGAGTCTTCCAAGTCCATGCATAGTTCGTCCTCCATTTCTTCATGTTCTCCTGCACCTTACTCAACATTTCACCTGCTACCATGCGCCCTTGTTGATCCCTGTCCCCCATGATCCCATGCCTGCCGCAATGTTGATGATGAACGTCTGCACCTTGGTGATATTGTTGTCTCTTGCGCATATGAATCCTCCTGTAGATCCTCCCCTTCCTATTGTCCCACCCCCTGACTCGGAATAGTGTTTAGCGTGTGCTCCAGCATGTAAATGACTGGAATTGTCATGCTGATAATGGCATTGTCAGCGCTAAACATATTCGTCACCATGTCGAAACTGTGCAGAAGGGTGCATAGGTCCTTGATCTGAGACCAATCCATCAGGGTGATCTGGACCAACTCTGCATCTCGTTGGCCCAGGCTATACGTCATGACGTATTGCACCAGAGCTCGACGGTGCTGCCACAGTCGCTGTAACATGTGGAGAGTCTAATTCCAGCGTGTCGGCACATCGCATTTCAGGCAATGAACCAGCAGGCCGAAAGACTTCTGGAGTGATGCAAGTTGCTCAACAGCGGTGGTTGAACGGCGGAAGTGAGCAGACAGTTTCCGTGCCCTGTTCAGAAGGCCATCTAGGCCGGGATAGTGTGTTAAAACTTGCTGGACAACAAGGTTCAACACGTGAGCCATACAAGGCACGAGTGTCACCTTGCCCAGGTGAAGGGCCGCACCCAGGTTTGCAGCATTGTCGCACACGGCCTTTCCAGGCTGCAGGTTGAGTGGATACAACTATTTACCAAACTCAGTCTCCAGAGCTGCCCACAACTCAGCCGCTGTGTGACTCTTATTTCCAAGACATTTCAAGCTAAAGACCGCCTGATGCCGTTGTGCTCTGCTGCCAGCATAGTAATGAGGGGTGCGTGATTCCTTCTGCGCAGTTAGAACGCTGGTGGCCTGACCAGGCAGGCTTGGTGTGGAGGTGGAGGACCCAGACGAGGTGGAGGAGGCAGAAGCAGTGGCGGAACTTGGACAGACAGAGGATTGACACACAAGATGTGGGGACGCCAAGACTTGTGCAGCAAACCCTTCACCATCTATCACCATAGTTACCCACTGCCCAGTCAGCGACATGTAACGTCCCTGTCCATGCTTACTGGTCCAAGTATCGGTGGTGAAATGGACCCGTTCACACACAGAGTTTCTCAAGGAAGCGGTGATGTTGTGTGCGACATGCTGGTGTAACGCAGGCACACCTTTCTTAGAGAAGTAGTGGCGACTGGGCATCTGGTACTGGGGCACAGCGGCAGACATAAGGTCTCTAAAATCCTGTGTGTCCACCAGGCAGAAAGGCAGCATTTCAGTAGCCAAGAGCTTACAGAGGGATAAAGTCAACCTCTTAGCTTTGTCATGGGTCGCAGGAAATGACCTTTTATTTGTAAACATCTGAGGGACAGAGATCTGGCTGCTGTGTGTAGACGGTGTTGAGTAGGGTGTCCCTGGAAAAATGCAGATTTGTGAGGAAAGTGCAGGCGTAGACATGATGTTGCCTTCATCCAACGTTGGTGCTATCGATGTCTGAGAGGGCTGTACACACGCACTTGTTTCCCCTTCCAAACCAACTGACAACCTACCAAGCAAACTGCCTGTTGCGGTTACAGTGGTGGAAGTTGTGCATGGAAAACCAGGTGTGACAGCTGTCCCCACAGTCCTAGAAGATGAAGAGCGCGCGGATGCACTGGAAGGGGCAGGCGGTGGATGGTTCACTCCGCTAGGCCGCATTGCAGCACGGTGAGCTTCCCACTGGGACATATGATATTTATTCATGTGAAGATTCATGGAAGAAGTTGTCAAACTGCTGAGGTTTTGCCCTCTACTAACAGAATCACGACAAATTTTACATATCACATGATTTGCGTGATCTTTTGCTATGTCAAAAAAGGACCAGGGTAGGCAAGGCTTAGAGGGCATGCGACCTGCTGATCCACCCCGACTAGTGCTCAGAGGCAGAGTGGTGGCTGAGGATGCACTTGTAGACGTGCTACCAGTTCTCCGACTCTGTCCAGGAAGGCACAAGGTACCTTTGTCATCAGTAGCATCCTCTTCCACCGCCTCTGTTGACCTCCTTGAGTGCCTGACTGTGGGTTGACAGTAGGTGGGATCTAGAACTTCCTCATCAAGCGTTGTGTTTGCACTCCCCTCACCCTCAGACCCAGCCTTTTCCTGACATGAACCAATATTTAAGTTGTCATCCCAATCTGGTATCTGCGTCTCATCGTCATCAGTATGTTCCTCATTGTCTATAACATCAGGGGTTACGGTTTGTGAATAAGGGTCAACAATATGCTCAGAAACTTGGTCCTAACGGCCTGAATCAGAGTCACAAAGGTTCTGGGCATCACTGCAGACCATTTCCTGGTCTGTACTCATTGTAGCTTGAGAGCAGACCTCTGATTCCAAGGCTATAGTGTGACTGAACAGCTCTGCAGACTCAGCCATCTCAGTTCCACCATACTGTGCAGGGCGGATGGAGACTTCAGAGCTGGGAGAAAGCAAGTGTGATTGGGATGACAACTCAGAGGACTGGTGTTTTTTGGATGCGGTAGTTGAGGTGGTGGAGAGGGCACTTGTTGGACCACTTGAGATCCATTCAAGCATTTTCTTTTTTTGGCCATCATCTACCTTTGTTCCACTTGTTCGTGTCCGTAAAAAAGGGAGCACATCGGATTGTCCACGGTAAGTAGTAGACATCTTACTTTTGCTGGAAGATGGTCTATCTTCAGCAGATGTTAATGGAGCTTTGCCACCTTCCCCACGGACAAACCCTTTATTTCCTTTTCCAACACGCCTCTTCCCCTTTCCACCAGCATCTATCATTTTGCCACTCATTTTGATTGCGACAAGATTGTGCACATAAAATGTGGTAGTAAAAATTGAGAGGTGGTGTAGATTGCAGCGGTGGTCTAGCTTTATTAACAGCAGAATAAACAACAATAATTATCTCTGACAATGCAACTACGGCCCTTAAACTGGCAGCAGGGTTTGATATTGGAATGGCTTAGTAACAATGAGTTTCAGTGTGCAATGCAGAGGTGCTGCAAATAGATTTGCACTAGTGGGACACTAATGGCAGTCCAACAGCCACTTTTAGGATGCCACTAAGTTTCCTCAGTGTTTGCTTAGTATAATGGCTTAGTAAAAATGAGTTTGAGTGTGCAATGCAGTGGTGCTGCAAATAGCTTTGCACCAGTGGGACACTAATGAAAGTCCAACAGCCACTTTTAGGATGCCACTAAGTTTACTCAGTGTTTGCTAGTATAATGGCTTAGTAACAATGAGCTTGAGTGTGCAATGCAGTGGTGCTGCAAATAGCTTTGCACCAGTGGGCTAATGGAAGTCCAACAGCCACTTTTAGGATGCCACTAAGTTTACTCAGTGTTTGCTAGTATAATGGCTTAGTACCAATGAGCTTGAGTGTGCAATGCAGAGGTGCTGGAAATAGATTTGCACTAGTAGGACACTAATGGAAGTCCAACAGTCACTTTTAGGATGCCATTAAGTTTCCTCAGTGTTTGCTAGTATAATAGCTTAGTAACAATGAGCTTGAGTGTGCAATGCAAAGGTGCTGCAAATAGATTTGCACTAGTGGGACACTAATGGAAGTCCAACAGCCACTTTTAGGATGCCACTAAGTTTCCTCAGTGTTTGCTAGTATAATGGCTTAGTAACAATGAGTTTGAGTGTGCAATGCAGTGGTGCTGCAAATAGCTTTGCACCAGTGGGACACTAATGGAAGTCCAACAGCCACTTTTAGGATGCCACTAAGTTTCCTCAGTGTTTGGTATTCTAATGGCTTAGAAACAATGAGCATGAGTGTGCAATGCAGAGGTGCTGCAAATAGATTTGCACTAGTAGGACACTAATGGAAGTCCAACAGCCACTTTTAGGATGCCACTAAGTTTCCTCAGTGTTTGCTAGTATAATGGCTTAGTAACAATGAGTTTGAGTGTGCAATGCAGAGGTGCTGCAAATAGATTTGCACTAGTGAGACACTAATGGAAGTCCAACAGCCACTTTTAGGATGCCACTAAGTTTCCTCAGTGTTTGCTAGTATAATGGCTTAATAACAATGAGCTTGAGTGTGCAATGCAGAGGTGCTGCAAATAGATTTACACTAGTGGGACACTAATGGAAGTCCAGCAGCCAATTTTTGGATGCCACTAAGTTTACTCAGTGTTTGCTAGTTGTGAGACTGTGACCGGGGTTATCTATGACGGCCGGTATGTCTCGCCCAGGTTGTGCTCACTCCATGATAGAAAGTGAATCCACTATAGGGTTAATGCTGTTTCCCTACAGACTGAAGGAAGGGTTAAATAGAATCAGGAACAAGGGCAGGTGTGCCGGGTGTGAGGGAGTGAACAGAACTCCCTGAGTTTTCTGCTGGAGAGGCAGATGTATTGTGTTATGGACTTTTGGTTTGGACATTAAAACCGTGTGCTGTGAACCTTAATGCCTGGATCCTGTGTCTTCTGCTGCGCAGCCGACCGTGCTACCTCACATATGGTGGAGAATCGGTGGGCATCACAGCCGGTGAGGTGTAGCATCCATCCCTGGTGACCCAGCTGCGCATGTCCTGGATTCGAGCGGCTATACTACAGCCCAAACCCGGCGACACCATGGAGGACATACTGAAGCATTTGGCTCAGGCTAATGCACAGCAGCAACAGACCAATGCACACCTGCTCCAATCCTTGCAAGTGCAGGAAAGAAAACTCCAAGAACAGATGGATCAGGCCAATGCACGTCAGCAGCAATCCTTGCAAGTGCAGGACAAAAGGCACCAAGAACAGATGGAGCAGGCCAATGCACGTCAGCAGCAAGCCTTGCAATTGCAGGAAAAAAAGGCACCAAGAACAGATGGTTCTCCTGGCCAAGTCGATCCGTGCCGGACCGGCAGCAACAACCCCGGGACCGGGTGACGACGGCAGCGTCCGGAAAGCGGTGAGACAAGCGTTGCAAAAGATGACCCCGGGTGATGATGTGGAAGCGTTCCTGGCGGTGTTTGAGCGGGTGGCCAAGCGGGAAAAGCTGCCGACCCCGCAGTGGGCTGAGGTATTGTCGCCCTATCTGACGGGGGAACCCCAAAAAGCGTACCTGGACCTCTGTGCCGAGGACGCCATTGACTATGTGACCCTGAAAGCCGAAATACTGGCTCGGTTGGGGGTGAATACCTATGTACGGGCTCAGCGGGTAAATCAGTGGTTCTATGAGGAAGCCAAACCCGTACGCTCCCAGGCCTATGACTTGTTGCATCTTGTAAAAAAGTGGTTGCAGCCTGACACTCTGAGCCCGGCGCAAATGGTGGAAAGGGTAGTAGTGGATCGTTTTGTGCGCACTTTACCCGTCACCGTTCAACGGTGGGTCGGACAGGGTGACCCAAGTACCCTGGACCAATTAGTGTCCCTGGTAGAGCGGCATGTGGCTACGCAGGACTTGATACGGGACACTGAGACTTTGCGTACCGCCCGTCGGTCCGGCCCCTCCAAGCCTAGGGCCAAGGATCCACCGCCGACAACGGTACAGGAGTCCCCTACCGTCCCGTCTGAGGCCGCGGCCGCCATTCCTGAGGTCCGGAAGGTTCTGTACCCTAAACGACAACCCGTCAAGGGGGTTTCCGTCCCCATTAGATGTTGGCGGTGCCAGCGGGTGGGACATATGGAAGCCCAGTGTCCACTCACCACGGAGCCCATGGATTGTGGGGTTACCCGGCGGGGTTCAATGTATGCTCAGGTGGTGTGTACCGCTGACCTGGTCTCCCCAGAGACAGAGCCCCACTTGTGCCAAATACAGGTGAATGGATGTCCGGTTACAGGATTGTTGGATTCCGGAAGCTTAGTGACCCTTGTGCGATCCACCTTGAGGGCTAAAGTAAAGGCCACAGGACGCACCGTGGGGGTGGTTTGCATACATGGGGACCGCCGCGACTATCCCACGGGGATTGTCACCATCACAGCACCTTGCGGTCAGGTGCAACATGAGGTGGGACTTCTTAACACTCTTCCTTATGACGTGATCCTAGGAAGGGATCTGCCCTATTTTTGGACTTTATGGAGGGGATCCCCTAAGTCCCCTCAGATATTGGTTGGTCCGGGACCTGAGCCCTACAATCCTGAATCCGGGACACCTGCCGTAGGGGTCACCATGATAGGGACAGAGTGTGAACCCGGTAGGTCGCCCCTAGAGGTATTGGCAGGAGAGGCTGAGACGGTCGAGCCCATTCCGGAGTTGGAGGCGTCCCCGGATATGTTTGGGACAGCCCAACTCCAGGACCCTACGTTGATACATGCCCGGAGTCGGGTGACAGTAGTTGACGGGGTGGCACAGCTGCCCGGTGCCCAGGTAAGGTACCCCCATTTCGCTCTTAAGCAGGATTTACTCTACCGGGTAGATGAAATACGGGGCGTGGGGGTAGAACAGTTGGTGGTGCCCCAGCCGCATCGCCGGCGGGTCCTCGACTTGGCTCATAAACACCTGATGAGTGGCCACCTAGGGGTCAAGAAAACGCAGGAGCGAATATTGCAAAGGTTCTATTGGCCCGGGGTCTTTGGGGAGGTAAAACGGTTCTGCGAAACCTGCCCGGAGTGTCAGCTTACCGCACCCCTGACCCATTTTCGCAGTCCGTTGGTGCCGTTACCCATTATAGAAGTCCCTTTTGAACGGATAGGGATGGATCTGGTGGGGCCCCTCGTAAAGTCCGCTCGAGGGCACCAACACATCCTAGTGATCGTTGACTATGCCACCCGGTATCCCGAGGCGATACCTCTCAGACATACTGCAGCAAAGCTTATAGCTCGGGAGTTGTTTGCTGTGTTCTGCCGGGTGGGGTTGCCCAAGGAGATCCTTACGGATCAGGGGACCCCATTCATGTCTAAAGTGACCAAAGAGCTATGCCGGCTACTCCAGATCAAGCAGTTGCGTACGTCTGTGTATCATCCTCAAACGGACGGTTTAGTCGAGCGTTTCAATAAAACCCTGAAAACCATGCTAAGAAGGGTGATCTCAAAAGACGGGAAAGACTGGGATATGATGCTTCCCTATTTGATGTTTGCCATACGAGAGGTGCCACAGGCATCCACGGGGTTTTCGCCTTTTGAATTGTTATACGGGCGAAATCCTCGGGGATTGTTGGACCTGGCAAAAGAAACATGGGAACAAGAGCCCACCCCCCATAAAAGTGTGATCGAACACATTTTAGGTATGCAGAACCGCATAAGCGCGGTCATGCCAATTGTGAAGGAGCATTTACAGGAGGCTCAGGCCGCGCAAAGCGGCCGCTACAATAGACAAGCCACCGTGCGGACCTTTAAACCCGGGGATCGGGTGTTGGTATTAATCCCCACGGCGGAGAGTAAATTCCTGGCTCAGTGGCAAGGCCCCTACGAGATAAAGGAAAGAGTAGGGGTGGTTAACTATAAAGTATTGCAGCCCGGTAGGCGGAAACCTGAACAAATATACCATGTCAACCTATTAAAACCTTGGCAGGAACGGGAAAGCCTGATGGCTGTTTTTTCCCCACCTCCCTCCTCTTCGGGTCGTTCACATCCGGCTCCAGCGACCTCCGGAGAGGATGAACCGGAAGTAAGGATTGGAGAAGCCCTCACCAAGCAACAGAGGCGAGAGGCCAGACGGTTGGTTCAGCAGAACCCCGATGTCTTCTCCGAGCTGCCCGGTAGGACCAGTCTGATACGACACGATATTGTCACCGAGCCCCACCTGAAGGTACGCCTGAAGTCATACCGGGTACCGGAGGCTCGACGACAAGCCATATCGGAGGAAGTAAAGACAATGTTACGCCTGGGGGTCATCGAAAAATCCCGGAGTGAATGGGCTAGTCCGATTGTCCTAATACCAAAACCCGATGGCTCCTTAAGGTTCTGCAATGACTTTAGGAGATTGAACGAAATATCCAAGTTCGATCTCTACCCCATGCCCCGGGTGGATGAGCTGATTGATAGGCTGGGACAGGCGCGATATTTTACCACGCTCGACCTGACCAAGGGGTACTGGCAGGTGCCACTAACGGAGTCCGCCAAGGAGAAAACCGCTTTTGTTACGCCGGAGGGTCTCTTCCACTATGTTGTCTTGCCTTTTGAGTTACATGGCGCTCCGGCCACGTTCCAGAGGTTGATGGACTTAGTGCTGGAACCCCACCAGGCGTATGCATCAGCGTACCTGGATGACATCATTATTTACAGCTCCGATTGGCAGACCCACTTGGAACAGGTACAAGCGGTGGTGGACGCGCTTCGAACAGCCGGATTGACAGCCAATCCCAAGAAATGTGCATTGGGACTCACGGAAGCCCGCTACTTGGGCTACGTGATAGGCCAAGGAGTGATTAAGCCCCAAATTAACAAGGTTGAGGCGATCCAGAAGTGGCCTAGACCCCTGACCACGAAGCAGGTTAGGGCCTTCCTGGGTATCGTGGGGTACTACAGGAGGTTTGTAAAGGATTTTGCGGAACTATCAGCCCCCTTGACGGACCTTCTCAAAGGCAAGAAGTCCGTCATGGTGCGCTGGACTCCGCAGGCCGAGGACTCCTTCCGGGCCCTGAAGGAGGTCCTGTGCGGACAGCCCGTTCTGGTCAACCCTGATTTCCGGAAGGAGTTCATTGTACAGACTGACGCCTCGGAGGTCGGCCTGGGGGCAGTACTGTCTCAGGTGGTTCAGGGGGAGGAACACCCCGTCACCTTCTTGAGTAGGAAGCTCACCCCTCCCGAGCGGAATTATAGCGTAGTGGAGAAGGAGTGCCTGGCGATCAAGTGGGCCTTGGAGTCCCTACGCTATTACCTGCTGGGACGGCAGTTTCGCTTGGTGACGGATCACTCTCCACTGGTCTGGATGAGGTCCGCCAAGGAACGGAATGCCCGGGTTACCCGGTGGTTCCTTTCTCTGCAGAACTTCCGGTTTACGGTTGAACATAGGGCCGGTAGGTTGCAGGGCAACGCCGATGCCTTGTCCCGCGGCCCGTGTTTGATGGCTGGAGTTCAACCCCGCACGCTTGAACTGAGGGGGGGGTATGTGAGACTGTGACCGGGGTTATCTATGACGGCCGGTATGTCTCGCCCAGGTTGTGCTCACTCCATGATAGAAAGTGAATCCACTATAGGGTTAATGCTGTTTCCCTACAGACTGAAGGAAGGGTTAAATAGAATCAGGAACAAGGGCAGGTGTGCCGGGTGTGAGGGAGTGAACAGAACTCCCTGAGTTTTCTGCTGGAGAGGCAGATGTATTGTGTTATGGACTTTTGGTTTGGACATTAAAACCGTGTGCTGTGAACCTTAATGCCTGGATCCCGTGTCTTCTGCTGCGCAGCCGACCGTGCTACCTCGCATAGTATAATGGCTTAGTAACAATGAGCTGGAGTGTGCAAAGGGCAGGAGGGTACAGTGTCAGGATTGTGTGTCTGTGTAGAGGAAAGGAAGCCTCACTTTATATCCCTCCTAATGGTGAAATGCAGCGAGGAAGTCCCTGACCTTAGCTACACAGACACTCTTATCTGTAGCTGTTAAAATCTGTTTCCACGGACCTGACTGTCACCTATGGCTCTGAGCCTGCTGTTATTAGCCTTTAGAAGGGCTAAAAGAAACTTCTATCCCTATTCTGTATAGCGCTGTGTGTAGAGCGTACACAGCAGTATCGGAGACAGGAGCTACGCCAGCGGTGACTGACACCCAGATGCAGAAGGCAGATAATGGCGTCCTGACGGGCAGATACCCATTTTTATAATGCAGGGACATGTGACATGGACATCCTATCACACATGTCGTTGCTTCTCTAGCTAAAAGTCCACTTAGCTGTGTTTGTGTCTAGGATTGGCTGACATGCTGGCCCGCCCCACTACACGCACGCGCTTAGGGAAGGAAGACAAGGAAAGAAAAAATACAAACTGGCGATCGCCATTATCCCAGCAGCAGTGATCTGAATGCGCTGTTCACGCACACTATACGCTGAAATTTCATAATAGTGTGAGTCACAGAGTGACTTACACTATTACAGCGGAAAGCCAGCTAGTAATTAGCTTGGCTTTTTGCTGCTAGAGCCGTTCTCGAACGTAACTAGAACTATCGAGCTTTAGCAAAAAGCTCGAGTTCTAGTTCGATCTAGAACAGCCCCCAAAATCACTCGAACCGCGAACTGGAGAACCACGAACCGCGCTCAACTCTACTTAGGATCAACCGTGTCATTTTAGGGGTATATCTGAGTATCTGTGTTTGAGAGGATTTTCTTGCTCTCAGATAACCCATCTTTATACATTTATTACTAAAACCCCGATCCTGGAAGCAGCACCTGAGGTTGGCGACTCGGCTTCGAATGACTCAAAGTTTGGTCTCCATGTTGTGTGTTGTTTGTAGTGGCATGGGTTTCAGAGCACCAGGGCTACACCTGTCACTCATCCACCAACCAATGTTTAATTTATTAACCTATGTTTAAAGAAATCCTGGGCCAAGCCTTCTTCCAGGCCCTGTCCCATGCATCCATGCTGCACCATTATACAACTGCCAATAGTGGCAGGGGTCACAGAGCACCGCAGGCCTACACTGGTCACTCACTTACTCATCCACCTCATATTTTAACTTAATTTGAAATCTGTAAATAAAGGCCTAGACCCGGTGTCATGCATGGCCAATGCCTGATTCCTGCGCCATGACACTATTGGTACTCTGGGGCAATTGATGCAAATATTGGTGCCACCTGAGTGTGGCTGAGCAGAAAATCAGTTTAAACTGTTGCTTGAGGTACAAGCGCTCCCAGCAAAGCAGGCCTACACTGGTCACTCACCCATCTACTTCTTACTTTTAACTTAATTTAACAGCTATAAATGCTGACTCAGACCCTGTCTCATGCATGGCTCATGCGTGGCTGCTGCACCTTGACACTGTTGACACTTTTGGGTAATTGATGCCAATATTTGTGAGATATGAAGGTTCCTAGCCCACCAGGCTTACTCATCCACCTCAATATTTCTTATGTTAATAGTTTAGGAAGCTAATAGCTGATGTTTAAAAAATTGTGCTGATGGAAAGTAAACTTGTGGTAAATGTTATTTGCCATCTTTTTGATTTTATAAGATGCACCAAATTATAAAACGCACTCCAAATATAGAGATAAAAAAGGTTAAAAAAATGCGGTCCATTTTTTACATGCCTTACTGTAGTGGGGTGACAGCAGTGGTGGAGCGGGGTCACAGTAAGCAGGGGGGTGATGGAGTAAGGCTGTGCTGGCTGTTGTGTGGCCGGCTGTGCTGGCTGCTGTGTGGCTGGCTGTGCTGGCTGCTGTGTGGCCGGCTGTACTGACTGCTGTGTGGCTGGCTGTGCTGGCTGCTGTGTGGGCGGCTGTGCTAGCTGATGTGTGGCCGACTATGCTGACTGCTGTGTGGCCGGCTGTGCTGGCTGCTGTGTGGCCGGCTGCACTGGCTGCAGTGGGGGAGGCTGTGCTGGCTGCTGTGTGTGTGGCTGTGCTGGCTGCTGTGTGGACGGCTGTGCTGGCTGCTGTGTGGCTGGCTGTGCTGGCTGCTGTGTGGCTGGCTGTGCTGGCTGCAGTGGGGGAGGCTGTGCTGGCTGCTGTGTGTGTGGCTGTGCTGGCTGCTGTGTGGACGGCTGTGCTGGTTGCTGTGTGGCTGGCTGTGCTGGCTGCTGTGTGGCCGGCTGTACTGACTGCTGTGTGGCTGGCTGTGCTGGCTGCTGTGTGGCCGGCTGTGCTGGCTGCTGTGTGGCTAGCTGTGCTGTCTGCTGTGTGGCCGGCTGTGCTAGCTGATATGTGGACGGCTGTGCTGGCTGCTGTGTAGCCAGCTCTGCTGGCTGCTGTGTGGCCGGCTGTGCTGAATGCTGTGTGCTCAGCTGTGCTGGCTGCTATGTGGCCGGCTGTGGTGGCTGCGGTGGGGTAGGCTGTGCTGGCTGCTGTGTGGCTAGCTGTGCTGGCTGCTGTGTGGACGGCTGTGCTGGCTGCTGTGTTGCCGGCTGTACTGGCTGCTGTGTGGCCGGCTGTGCTGGCTGCTGTGTGGCCAGACGTGCTGGCTGCTGTGTGGCCAGCCATACTGGCTGTGTGGAACAAGGCAGTTCGGGGGTGAGATGCTCTGTCGGTGATATGATCAATCTTCAAATAATGCCGCCAAGAGGCGGCACCTGTGCAGATGGAGCTCTCAGCTCAATGACAGTCCGAGAGCTCCATCTGTGCACATGCCAACTCATGGCGGCATTATTTGAAGATCGCACTGCCAACAGAGCATATGACCTTCGCACTGCCTTGCTCCACACAGTGCACAGCCCCGCACAGCTGACCGCTGACAGAGCATCTCACCCAATGCAGTTAGCATAGCCTCGCACCACTGGCAGAGCATCTCACCTGCTGCAGCCAGCTAAGCCCCACACCGCCGACAGTGCATCTCACCCACCGCAGCCAGCACAGCCCCGCACTGCTAACAGAGCATCTCACCCGCCGCAGCCTGCACAGCCCCACACCACCAACAGAGCATCTCACTCGCCGCACCGCCCTGCTCCACACAGCGCCCACTGCAGCCAGCACAATACCCATTTTCCACCTCATGGTAAGCTACATTCTGATTTTAGGACGCACCTCTCATTTTCCTCCTTAATTTTTGGGAGGAAAAGTGGGTCTTATAATCCAAAAAATACAGTATTAATTATTTTTTTTGACATATCTCTGTTAGTGATGAGCGAGTACTAAAAAGCTCGGGTGCTCGAGGCTCGGGCCGAGCATCCCAAGATACTCGTGTACTCGGCCCGAGCACCGAGCCCAATGTTATCCTATGGGAGACCCGAGTATTTTTGTGAAATGACCCCCGGCAGCATGTAGAAACCCTAAAAATGGCACAAAAGTCTCAGAAGAGTGCTCAAATGACATGGCAACAGCATGGGGAAGACCCCTTGAAGCATTTATCACTCAAAAGTCACAGCTGTGAACAATTTTGTCCGCGTTTTACGCCATTTTTACGGACTCACCAGAAAACCTTCCAAAATGACACCAAAATGAATTTTCATGGCGGAAATGTTAAGGGCACATACCCAATAGTGAGATAGAGCTAATGTATGTTACTTTTTGAGATTAATACATGAAAGATTTTACGTAAAACATTGTGTGGCACTCCGATGTCCCTGAGAAGAGACGTACATAAAGGCCTCTGAGTCTAATGTGCCCATTTTGGGGAAGTGAGTCTTTGTAGTATTTTCCTTTGCCAGGGCAGTCCAAAATTGGGAGGTTCACCAATGCCCCTGCATACAGACGTGCATGAGGGCCTGTAAACCTGAAGTGCCCATTGTAAGGAAGTGGATCTATTGTAGTATAGCCCTTAGGCAGGGCAGCCAAAAATTGGGAGGCTCCACGTTGTCCCTGCATACAGACGTGCATGAGGGCCTGTAAACCTGAAGTGCCCATTGTAAGGAAGTGGGTCTATTGTAGTATAGCCCTTAGGCAGGGCAGCCAAAAATTGGGAGGCTCCACGTTGTCCCTGGATAGAGATGTGCATGAGGGCCTGTAAACCTGAAGTGCCCATTGTAAGGAAGTGGGTCTATTGTAGTATAGCCCTTAGGCAGGGCAGCCAAAAATTGGGAGGCTCCACGTTGTCCCTGGACAGAGACCTGTTAGGTTCTTAGTGCCTCCGTGCTTGCATTTAAAAACCGCACGTGTGTTCCTGTTGGTGGCAGCTTTCCGCTGCACTTGTGTGCGTTTTGCAAAAACTTGGAGATAACGCACAAGTCTAGTGAAAACACATCAGCACAGCATTGCAAAATGCGCAAGGGCGTTGTCAACGAACAAGGAAGTGGACGTGATGGTGGTGCAGGCAGAGGCCGAGGTCGTGGGCAAGCTCTAATTTCGCCACAACAAAGGGCCACATCTAGTCGCTCGCACGTCCTGTCCCAAATTCTTGGGGACCGCAGCAGTACACCGCTCTTGAACCAAGACCAGTGTCAACAGGTTGTTAGTTGGATAGCGGATAATGCTTCCAGTCAGATTGGCACCACCACAAACACTCTGTCTTCCACACGGTCAAGTGTCAGTAGCCGTGATACTGCACCGCACATTTCAGAACCTGATCCTCCTTCCTACCACCAGGCCGAGTACACGTCCACGGACATTACTGATCCCACACTTGGACACTCGGAAGAGCTGTTCGTTCACGTTTCCATTCACACATTCTGGCCTCTCGCTAGCTCCTGTTGAAGTGGGCCATGACGAGATTGTATGTACAGATGCCCAAATATTTGAGCAGCCACGTTCTCACGAAGTTGGCAACGTGTCTCAACAAGGGGTGGACGATGACGAGACACAATTGTCAGGAAGTCAGAAGGAGCAGGGTGCGGAAGAGGAAGACAACGTGGTGGATGATCCAGTAACTGACCCAACCTGGCAGGAGGATATGCAGAGCGAGGACAGCAGTGCACAGGGGGAGGGAGGCGTAGCATCCCAACAGGCAGTAAGAAGCACAATTATATAACGCAAAAGTCTAGTGAATACACGTCAGCACAGCATTGCAAAATGCGCAAGGGCGTTGGCAAGGAACAAGGAAGTGGACGTGATGGTGGTGCAGGCAGAGGCCGAGGTCGTGGGCAAGCTCTAATTTCGCCACAACAAAGGGCCACATCTAGTCGCTCGCACGTCCTGTCCCAAATTCTTGGGGACCGCAGCAGTACACCGCTCTTGAACCAAGACCAGTGTCAACAGGTTGTTAGTTGGATAGCGGATAATGCTTCCAGTCAGATTGGCACCACCACAAACACTCTGTCTTCCACACGGTCAAGTGTCAGTAACCGTGATACTGCACCGCACATTTCAGAACCTGATCCTCCTTCCTACCACCAGGCCAAGTACACGTCCACGGACATTAATGATCCCACACTTGGACACTTTGAAGAGCTGTTCGTTCACGTTTCCATTCACACATTCTGGCCTCTCGCCAGCTCCTGTTGAAGTGGGCCATGACAAGATTGTATGTACAGATGCCCAAATATTTGAGCAGCCACGTTCCCACGAAGTTGGCAACGTGTCTCAACAAGGGGTGGACGATGATGAGACACAATTGTCAGGAAGTCAGGAGGAGCAGGGTGCGGAAGAGGAAGACGACGTGATGGATGATCCAGTAACTGACCCAACCTGGCAGGAGGATATGCAGAGCGAGGACAGCAGTGCACAGGGGGAGGGAGGCGTAGCATCCCAACAGGCAGTAAGAAGCACAATTATATAACGCACAAGTCTAGTGAATACACGTCAGCACAGCATTGCAAAATGCGCAAGGGCGTTGGCAAGGAACAAGGAAGTGGACGTGATGGTGGTGCAGGCAGAGGCCGAGGTCGTGGGCAAGCTCTAATTTCGCCACAACAAAGGGCCACATCTAGTCGCTCGCACGTCCTGTCCCAAATTCTTGGGGACCGCAGCAGTACACCGCTCTTGAACCAAGACCAGTGTCAACAGGTTGTTAGTTGGATAGCGGATAATGCTTCCAGTCAGATTGGCACCACCACAAACACTCTGTCTTCCACACGGTCAAGTGTCAGTAGCCGTGATACTGCACCGCACATTTCAGAACCTGATCCTCCTTCCTACCACAAGGCTGAGTACACGTCCTCGGACATTAATGATCCCACACTTGGACACTCGGAAGAGCTGTTCACGTTTCAATTCGCACATTCTGGCCTCTCGCCAGCTCATGTTGAAGTGGGTCATGAGGAGATCATATGTACAGATGCCCAAATATTTGAGCAGCCACGTTCTCACGAAGTTGGCAACGTGTCTCAACAAGGGGTGGATGATGATGAGACACAATTGTCAGGAAGTCAGGAGGAGGAGCAGGGTGCGGAAGAGGAAGACGACGTGGTGGATGATCCAGTAACTGACCCAACCTGGCAGGAGGATATGCAGAGCGAGGACAGCAGTGCACAGGGGGAGGGAGGCGTAGCATCCCAACAGGCAGTAAGAAGCAGGGTTGTGGCCCCAGGCAGACGTCAGGCAACTGTTCCCCGGACCAACACGACACAAGGTGCCTGTACAAATGTTAGGTCTTCCCGAGTCTGGCAGTTTTTTAAGTTGGCTCCAGATGATTCTAAAAAGGCCATTTGCAACACCTGCCGTGCCAGCATCAGCAGGGGTACCAAAACTAGCAGCCTGACCACCACCAGCATGATCAGGTACATGTCAGCCAAGCACCCGACTTTGTGGGATGTACAACAGAGTTGAGGAGCAGTGCTTGCTGATGTCACTGCTACGTCTTCGCTTGTTGTGCATGCGAGCCAATCCCCTGTCCATGCTGCCCGCGAACAAGCCTCCTCCGGCCCTGCACCTGCAGTTGCCCACGCAGAAATAACACCATCATCAAGCACGTCCTTGTCCCAGCGCAGCGTTCAGTTATCCATTCAGCAAACCTTTGAACGCAGGCGCAAATACACTGCCAACGCCCCACATGCAACACTTCTAAATGCTAACATTTCCCGACTGCTTGCGCTGGAAATGTTGCCTTTTAGGCTGGTTGAGACAGAAGCATTCCGCGACCTGATGGTGGCAGCTGTCCCACGTTACTCGGTCCCCAGCCGCCACTATTTCTCCCGGTGTGCCGTCCCCGCATTGCATAACCACGTGTCACAAAACATCACACGTGCCCTGAACAACGCTGTTTCAGCCAAAGTCCACCTAACCACAGACACGTGGACAAGTGCATGTGGGCAAGGCCGCTACATCTCGTTGACGTCACACTGGGTTAATATTGTGGAAGCTGGGACCCAGTCTGAGCGAGGGACGGAACACGTCCTTCACACACCAAGTTTTGCAGGCCCTACCTCAGTCAGGGTTTCACCCACACTCTACAGCTCCGGAATGTCATGCTCCTCAGCCTCCTCCTCCTCCTGCGCATCCTCATCCACTTTACCCTCCACACCAGTCCCAAGCTGGAAGTGTCGCGGGCGGAGGAGGGGACGCTGCGCTCTCCCACTGCTCGGGTCCGGCTGCCGCTGCTCTACGGCTGCTGCTGCTCGGTGGCTCAAGCAATGGCCGGATCCCGGGGACTCGAGCGGCGCTCATCGCCCGTGAGTGAAAAGGGGTCATTTGGGTTTTGGGGATATTGTCCGTGATGCCACCCACGGTTGTGGTGATTGTGTGGACACCACCGCCGCTCTGGACGGGGATCCCGGGAGCCTGTGACAGGGAGCAGCTTTGTTGTTATTTCTCCCCTCCGTGGGTAGGGGGGTTGGTTGTCCCGGGGCCCGGTGATGGGGTAGAGATGGATGGGCCTGATGAGGTGCAGGGTCGCAGGGGCAGCGCTGTGCCGCACGGCACGGAGGTACTCACTCAGCCCAATGATGATGACACAGTTCACGGTAAAACAAGTGGCTGGATGGACGGGTCCCTCGGACGGCTGCGGTTGTTCCTCCCTGCAGGTTAGTGATGACTGTCTCTCCCTGCACCTAAGTTCAGTGTTGGTAGTGATGGTTTCCCACCGGAAACCCGCTCCCCGACCTGGATATGGGCCGGAGGAGCCCCTTTTGCCCACAGGCGCTGGCCCTGGGAGACGGTTGCCCTTGGTGGTGGCGGTGTCTCCCCTTCACGGTTGGACGGTTGCCTTCTATCGTGACTTGGCTGTTTGGAAACCCTGAGGTCCCCTTCACTAACGGATTTGGCAAATTCACGGCGACACCAAGCCTTGCCGGGATCCGAAAGGCCCCTGCCAATGGTGCTGGCTTCTCTTTGTATACCGGTCCGGTACGGCCGGGTCACCACCCGTCCACGGTCCTTACGGCAGACTCCAATCGGCCTCCACTGCAGACGGTCACCACATCCTGCCAACCTTGCTGTCCTGTCCGGGCCACACACCTGGACCAACTTCAGGCTCTTTGCTGTCACTTTTCTCCTCTCTACTACTTTCCTCCTTCCACTTCCTTAGCTTAACTCTCACTGCCTGTGTTTTCCCTCCTCCTTGGTGGGTGGAGACCAACCGCCTGGCTCCACCCCCTGGTGTGGACAACAGCCCCTGGGGAAGGCAACAAGGATTTTGTGTTTTGACTATGATATGCCTGCAGGGAGTGTGGGGTGTGTAAGTGTTGTTCTCTGTGGCCCCTGGCTTGTCCAGGGCGACACAGAAGCACTGCAGCACTGCCTCGGCGAAGCGGCAACAGGCTGTGCTGAAGCTAATCTGCATAGGTGACAAACCCCACAATGCAGAAGAGGTGTGGACAGCTCTGAAACAGCAGGCAGATCACTGGCTCACACCTCTGAACCTAAAGCCAGGAAAGGTTGTGTGTGACAATGGCCGGAACCTGGTGGCGGCTTTGAGGCGAGGCCAGCTGACACATGTTCCATGCGTGGCCCATGTGCTCAACCTCGTGGTTCAGCGGTTTCTAAAGTCATACCCAGAGCTGTCTGATCTGCTGGTAAACGTTCGCCGCCTGTCTGCACATTTTCGAAAGTCACCTACTGCTTCAGCCGGCCTTGCCGGCTTTCAGCGCCATTTGCATCTTCCGGCTCACAGACTGGTGTGTGATGTCCCCACGCGTTGGAATTCAACTCTGCACATGTTGGTCAGGATATGTGAGCAGAAGAGGGCAGTTGTTGAGTACCTGCATCACCTAAGCCGTCGGGAAATGGGTCAAACTCCACACATAACACCTGAGGAGTGGAGATGGATGTCCGACCTATGTACCATCCGCCAAAACTTTGAGGACTCCACCAAGATGGTGAGCGGCGATGACGACATTATTAGCGTCACCATACCGCTTCTCTGCCTTCTAAAATGGTCTCTGCTCAAAAAACAACCATGATGCATTGCAGGCGGAGCGTGATGAGTTTGAGCAAGAAACAGTAGTGGGTGTGGGTGATAACACACAGCCCAGCCTCGTCTCATCACAACGTGCAGTGGAGGACTATGACGAGGAGGAGGATGAAGACATGGAGCAACTCTCTGGCCAAATTGAGGATATGGCATGCAGTCATATCCTCGGTTCAGCGTGGCTGGCCAGAGGACAGGGTAGATGATGAGGAGGAGGAGGAGGACAGCATGTTCAGTCATCGTGTTGGTCAGGATACTGAAGTGATGGCTGTTAAGAGTCTGGCACACATGGCTGACTTTATGGTAAGCTGCCTGTCTCGTGACCCTCGCGTTAAGAACATCTTGGCCGACAATCATTACTGGTTGGTAACACTGTTAGACCCACGCTAAAAGGAGAACTTTATGTCTCTTATTCCCGAGGCGGAGAGGTCAGGAAAAATGCAGCAGTTCCGGAAGGCCATAGTCACGGAAGTAGGCAAAGCATTCCCCTCACAAAACGCTAGCGGCATAGGTCAGGAATCAGTGGACAACCAAGGCGTACAGCCGAGAGGGGCACAAGTCCAATCCGCCAGAGGTAGGGGAACAGTCTTTAAGATGTGGGACAGTTTTCTCAGCCCCTCACATACCACAGCCCCTGAGGTGCGGGGTAGTGCCACAAGAAATCCTAAGTTTGCCCAGATGCTCAAGGAGTACCTTGCAGATCAAACAACTGTACTCCTACATTCCTCTGTGCCTTACAATTAATGGGTATCCAAGCTGGACACGTGGCATGAATTGGCTCTCTACGCCTTGGAAGTCCTGGCCTGCCCTGCCGCTAGCGTTTTGTCAGAGCGTGTTTTTAGTGCCGCAGGTGGAATCATTACAGATAAACGCACCTGCCTGTCAACTGTGAATGCTGACAGGCTGACTCGGATCAAGATGAACAAGGGTTGGATTGGGCCAGACTTCACCACACCACCAGCAAATGACAGCGGAATTTAAAGTTTGTAACGGGATTTTGCCATGTACCTCCACTCACCCATGGTAACACACTTCTGGACTTTGGCTAATCGCTGGACTGCTCCTCCTTCTCCTCATTCGCCATCATGATGACCGTTACAATAGTTAGGCCGTTGTTTCAGGTATACCCCCAGTGGTAAATTTTTTCGCCCATTCTTTCAGAATGGGCATTACAACGACAGGAGACCCGCTCCTTTGCAATGGGAACAATGTTTTGAGGCCCTCATGCACATCTCTATCCAGGGACAATATGGAGCCTGACGCTGCCACCGACAGGCACACACGTGCGGTTTTTAAATGCAAGCACGGACGCAATAAGAACCTAACAGGTTTTTAGGAGCGACAATTACTGAGAAGTCTGACACTATCAGCCACTGCTGACTGACGTGTATTATACACTACACTTGTGCGTTATATAATAGTTTGTGAAAAACGCACACAAGTGCACCTGTACGCTGCCACCGACAGGCACACACGTGCGGGTTTTAAATGCAAGCACGGACACAATAAGAACCTAACAGGTTTTTAGGAGCGACAATTACTGAGAAGTCTGACACTATCAGCCACTGCTGACTGACGTGTATTATACACTACACTTGTGCGTTATATAATAGTTTGTGAAAAATGCACACAAGTGCACCTGTACGCTGCCACCGACAGGCACACACGTGCGGTTTTTAAATGCAAGCACGGACGCAATAAGAACCTAACAGGTTTTTAGGAGCGACAATTACTGAGAAGTCTGACACAATCAGACACTGCTGACTGACGTGTATTATTCACTAGACTTGTGCGTTATATAATAGTTTGTGCAAAACGTGCACCTGTACGCTGCCACCGACAGGCACATGTGTCGCCCTGGGCAAGCCAGGGGACACAGGTCATCACACCACCACACCCTACATCCCAGTTAGGAACACCAAAACTAACCAAAAATCCTTGTTGCCTTCCTCCAGAGGCTGATGATTCACACAAGGGGGTGGGCCAGGCGGTTGGCTCCGCCCACCGAGGAGTTCACAGCTCTGGAGGCGGGAAAACCAGGCAGAAAGCTCAGGGAAGAGCTAGAGTGAGGAGTTAAGTGAAGGAGTAAACAGTAGTGAAGTAAAGGAAAGCAAGAGTGGTGACAGAAAGAAAGCCTGAAGTAGTCCAGCTGTGTGCAGGACAGGTCAGCAAGGTCAGCAACGGCGGTGACTGTCTGGAGGGGGACCGTTTGGAAGTTCCTGGAAGGACCGCGGACGGGTAGTGGCCCGGCGGTCCGGAGCAGTGTTCCGAAGGACAGTCAGCACCAGGGCAGGGGCCTCTCGGACCCTGGCAAGGCTAGGAGTCGCCATAATTTGCCAAATCCGTCAGTGAAGGGGACGTAGATCCCCCAACAACCAAGTCCCGATTGAAGGCAACAGCCCAACCAGACTAGGAGAGACACCGCCACCGCCAGGGCACCAGTTTCTCAGGGCCAGCGCCTGCGGGCAAAGAGTAGAGCTCCTCCGGTCCAGCTTGAAGCCGGGGAGCGGGTTACCGGTGGGAACCCATCGCTACCAACATAGAACTAAGGTGCAAGGAAAAGGGACATCACCGTCACCTACTGGGAGAGCAAGTGCAGCCGTCCGTGGGAACCGTCTTTCCAGCCGTGTGGTTTACCGTAAAACTGTCAACGTCTCAGGCTGAGTGAGTACCACAGTGCTGCAAGGCACAGCGCTGCCCCCGCGTCCCTGCGCCCACCAGGCCCTGCACCTGCCCTCACCATCACCGGGCCCCGGGATCACCAACCCCTACCCACGGAGGGGCAACACAACACCTGGCTGCTCCGCATCACCATCCCCGGGATCCCCATACTGAGCAGCGGTGGTGCAATCACCACAACCGTGGGTGGCGTCACGGACAATAATCATCCCCACTCCCAAAAACCCCCTTTCACTCACGGGCGAGGAGTGCCACTCGAGAACCCCCGGGATCCGGCCCACCGCTCGAGCCACCACTGAGCAGCAGCCGCCGGACCCGAGCAGAAGGGGTGAGCGTAGTGTGCTGACACCCTCCTCCCCGCCCGCGACAACTTGGCATCACGAACAGGATCTTACCGCTCTGCCGTTTGGTAGAGGTGCGCCTTGTTACCGCCGGAGGTGTCCGGCAGGAAAATTTCAGAAGTCGCGAAAAGTTCCCGCTCGAGCGTCTTTTCGAGTAGCAGAGGCGCGAAGTCCAAGACCCCGCCCCGAGAGAGGAGGGGCCGGAAAGAGCTAAGGGGGACGCGATGGCGGCTGGACGCATGTAAGTGTGGCGGTGCAACAAACACACTGGGACCCCCCCGGTCCATCGACCCTAACGGGAAATGTCCGCCTCACCTAGTTCTGCAGAGACTACTGAGCTGGTGTCTGGAACAGCGTCATGGCTGAGGGCCCGAGCGGCGGAGATCTGCCGTCACTATCGGAGTCAGATCGGCGGGCTGATGGAGCAGTGGGCCGCGGAGGTGGAAGCGCTAGTTGCTGTGGCCCGAGTGTATGGAGTGGAGGCCGTGATGGAGGAGCTGGAGAGTGACCCACGCCCCTGTGTCCCCGAGGGACCAGCCGCTGCGGCTGAGGGACCCGGTCTGCCCCTGGCTCCTGTGTTACCTCCGTCCTACGCACTCGCGTGCTGCACCGCACCTGGCCCGTCGGGTGTGCATCTCCCTGTGACTGCGGCGGGGGCAGAAGATAGCGACTCCGGGCCTGACACTGAGCCTGTGTCAGAAGAAGAGGAGGGGGTCGTTGCCCTGCCTGGCATGGAGGCCACTTATGTTCCCCGAACCGGGGGCAACGGGTATCGGGCGGCCCTTCCACGCCGTGCTTGCTATGCACTGGAGGGGCTGGTGCCCGTGTCCTTCCACCCCGAGCCGGGTGAGGAGGACGAAAATACCCAGTAGGGCAGCGGATGCCCGCTGCACCGTCCCCGTTGGGACCACCATTTTGTTTGAAGTTTAAAAGTTTGAAAAGTTCTGCTAATGATGAAAAGTAATGATTACCGAGTACCTCACCTGATTTACTGTGATTTGCAACCGGCCGGAGCCGGCACCGTTGTCCCCGAGGGGACCGTTTAAAAAGTTTTCATGGAGGACTTTCCATGGACAAGTCCGTGAACTTGCAGGGCAACCACAAACGTTAAGTGGCTTGTAAATAAGTTGTTTGCCGTTACCGTTTTCCGCAATGCCGCCTCCGGAGAGGCAGGTTGGAGGGAGGGCCCTCAGCAGAGCACCACTGAGCAGCAGCCGCTGGACCCGAGCAGAAGGGGTGAGCGTAGTGTGCTGACACCCTCCTCCCCGCCCGCGACACACACACGTGCGGTTTTTAAATGCAAGCACGGACGCAATAAGAACCTAACAGGTTTTTAGGAGCGACAATTACTGAGAAGTCTGACACTATCTGGACTGTTTTAGACTGTGTACACCAGCCCCAGATATGATGAAGGCTGGTATACGGTCACCACTAGGAATGGCTATATACCCTGCCTGCCTGCCTGCCTGTATACTGCTACAATAGTCCTGACAAGGACTCTTCTGGTCACTAGCCTGTATTCCGACCTGGCTATACCCTGCCTGTATATAGCAACAATAGTCCTGAGAAGGACTCTGCTACTGTACTCCGACCTGGCTATACCCTGCCTGCCTGTATACAACTATAATAGTCCTGAGAAGGACTTCTGGTCACACTGTTTGCAGCCCTGCTCCGGAACTAACTATAAAGGGCCGCAAACCTTTCCCTGAAGCAGAAACCCTCTCCCTTCACTGACTGTCTGGATGGCTGTGAGCAGAGCACAGCGCGCCCGCCGGTATAAAGGCTCGGTCACGCTGTGCGGGCCGGCCAATCACTGCAATTCCACAACTAACAGGGCTGTGGCATTGCAGTGGTCTGCCAGCCAATCCCTGCGTGAGGGCTGGCTCTCAAAAGAGCGCCAACATGCAGGGATGAAGACCACGAGTACAGCACGAGTATCGCGAGATTACTCGGTCCCCGCCGAGTAGCCCGAGTACAGTGATACTCGTGCGAGTACCGAGTAGTAACAAGCATGCTCGCTCATCACTAATCTCTGTTTTAAGGGCATAACAATTAAAATTTTGAAATTCGCAAAATTTTCACCAAATTTCCAATATTTTTACAAATAATTGCAAAAAGTATTGTCCTAAATATACTACTAACATGAAGTACAATATGTCACTAAATAACATTCTTAGAATCACTGAGATCTATTAAAGCATTTTAGAGTTATTAACACATAGTAACCAGGTCAGGATTTAAAAAATTAGCCTCATCAGGAAGGTGAAAACAGACTGGGTGGTGAATGGGTATAAGTTAATTTTGTTGTTTGGAAAACCCCTTTAACTCAACTTTGTATGACCTGCATGTCTATTTAGACAGCTTGTTATAAAAACTAAAAAGAAGAAGTGGGGGCGCAAATGGTGTCTTATTCAGTGGTACCAGAAGGAACTTAATAAGTGCACTAAACTGGTGTGGTTGTATTTAAGTCACAATCACTAAAACGACGTAATAAGGATGTCTGCTGCAGAACCCGTGAAGATAGCAATGAAGTATTGATATGTCAGGTGATTGCACGTCACCTGCGCGCCTCTTTGTGAATGTCAGCATTCTATTTAAAGAGATCATCTCTATGGACTGTATAGTGACCATTATTGATTTTACTCCTGAAGAAGGCGTTATACAACTCTGAAACACGTAAAACAAGAAAATCAGATGTTCTAATCTCCATCGATCTTCAGTGATCTTCTTTTAGCAACGCGGATTAACCCTTTTCTTCCAACTATTTCATCGCTTCAGCTTAGGAGGGTTGATTACACTGACATATTGTCATTAAATATTAAATTGTTAGCAATATATTTTTTTTCTGATGCTTAGAAAACACTTTTTTTAATATACCTAATCTATCTAATAAAAGCTTAATTATATTACATTTTCATCATTATCAATTCTTTAAATGCTGTTCTATACATAAGTTAGAATTGTGTTGTCCTGTTATACGTGGCGATGAACTGAACAGTCAGTATTGGCCATTCTCTAGCAGAATATACATGATTTCCCATATTGTAGATTACCTTTAAAGTTACCAGAGAAAGTGCTTGCATCTAACTTTGTAAACTTTTTAGAGATTTTTCATAAAAGAAAGTTGCTCTCACAAATTCCCAGAGGAGTGTTCTAGCTGTGAACTCATGAGCTTCTGAACATTTTGCCTGAAGGCTCTTATCTTCCAAGCTCTAGGGATCTGACAGGAAAGGGAGAGTAATATCACTAAGCAGGTAATTCTGTGTTATCTCTCTGTTCCATTAACCCTTTCACGACCGGCCGATTTTTCGCTTTCCGTTTTTTTTTTTCGCCATTCTTTTTCTGAGAGACGTAACTTTTTTATTTTTCAGTCAATATGGTCATGTGAGGGCTCATTTTTTGCGGAACGAGCTGTACTTTTAAATGAAACCATCAGTTTTACCATATTGTGTACTAGAAAATGGCAAAAAAATTCCAAATGCTGAAAAATTGCAAAAAAAGTGCGATAGCACTATGGTTTTTGAGATATTTTATTCACTGTGTTCACTATATGGTAAAACTGATGTGTGGGTGTGATGCCTCAGGTCAGTGCGAGTTCGTAGACACCAAACATGTATAGGTTTACTTTTATATAAGGGGTTAAAAAAAAATCGGAAGTTTGTCCGAAAAAAGTGGCGCACGTTTTACGCCATATTCCGTGACCCGTAGCGTTCTCATTTTTCGGGATCTTAGGCTCAATGACGGCTTATTTTTTGCGTCTCGAGCTGACGTTTTTAACGGTACCATTTTTGCGCAGATGCTACGTTTTGATCGCCTCTTATTGCATTTTGCGCAAAAGTTGTGGCGACAAAAAAACGTCGTTTTGGCGTTTGGAATTTTTTTGCCGCTACGCCATTTACTGATCAGATTAATTGATTTTATATTTTGATAGATCGGGCGTTTCTGAACGCGGCGATACCAAATGTGTGTATATTTTTTATTTTTTTAACCCTTTAATTTTCAATGGGGCGAATGGGGGGTGATTTGAACTTTTAGGTTTTTTTGATTTTTTTTAATTTTTTAAAACTTATTTTTTTACTTTTTTTTTTTATTTTACTAGTCCCCCTAGGGGGCTATTGCGATCAGCAATCCGATCGCTCTGCAGTATCTGCTGATCACAGCTGGAAGGCTGTAAACAGCAGATACGCTGTCTTTCTCTTTTGCTGTGCCCCGGGCACAGCGAAAGTGAAACCAATTCATGTGCAGTACAGGAGTCATCACATGACCCTGTACTACCATGACAACTATCGGGAGTCACGTGATCGCGTCACGTGACTTCCGGTTTCGGCGGTAAGTAAAAACTTTACCGCGATTGCGCTTATAATGGCGCTGTCATGTATTGACAGCGCCATATAAGGGGTTAATCGGCACGAGCAGCTAACGATTCTGCTCGTGCCTAGCAGGCACACATCTCAGCTGTGAAAATCAGCTGAGATGTGTGCCGATCGCAGCATGCTGCCGCCGGAGGACCGCGGGCAGTAACATTATGTCATTTAGGACGTAATTTTACTGCCCGCGGTCGTTAAGGGGTTAAGGTGCAACTCAACCTTCATTTGACCTAGACAGTTACACAGCAATTACATGTAATACAAAGCACCACACCACTTAAGCACTTGGGAATCATAACTATTATTGGGCAAAAAATGATCTGACCATAGATGACTACAGACATCTGTCATAACTTTATTGTACGTACCAACATTTCAGATCCTTAATAGTTCATTAATAACAAGCATATTATTTTACATATGTATTATTCATTTTATATTTACTTTATATTTATTTTCTGAAATATGGTAAGGAAAGGGGGTTAGTAGAAAAACAGCTCAAAGTTTACTATTTTTAAACGCTTGTAAACCCTTGTTAGTGTTTTAAAGTTTACTTCAAGGGAATCTGTGAGGTGATTTTTTTAGTAGATACTAAAACTATCCTGAAATAGTGCTTGGGCAGCCCTCTAAAGGCCCCTTTACAAACTAAGACTTTCTAGCGATCCCACCAGTGACCCCATCCTCGCCGGGATCGCTACAAAGTCTCTGGTGAGTCGCTGGTGAGCTGTCAAACAGGCAGACCTGGCCAGCGACGCAACAGCAATCCGGACCTGCAGAACAACCTAGCTAGTCATTGGGGACGTTGTAAAGCAGCTTTTTGAAAGGGAAGTCGCTAACGAAGTCGCTGTAAAGTCCCCTTTACACACTGAGACTTTCTAGCGATCATGCTGCACAGCGGGAAACAAAGGACCAAAGAATGGTCCTTAACGATTTGTAGCGATCAGCAACTTCACAGCAGGGGCCAGGTCGCTGATGTGTTTCACACACTGCAATGTCGCTGGAGAGGTCGCTATTGCGTCACAAAACCGGTGACGTTACAGCGATGTCGTTTGCGACAGTGTGTAAAGCCACCTTTAGAATATGTACATTTTATTGCTGTACCTTCTTTTGTTTGCTTGCTCTAAGCTACAGGTCAATTACAATCGCGAACTAGCTAGTGCTGGTGAAAAAGTAAATATACACCCTTACCCACATTCATATTCCCTCCCATCTCCCTGCACCAACCTTAGTGATAGTAAAAATCTTACCCACACGAGATGCTTCCCTAGCTCTGCCCAAGCAGTGTTTCATTTATGGTGCCCTGTGCTTAGTCGCCTCAAATAATAGCTACATGTGTATTTCAATCTGTATAACATGTATTGTCAGCTTTAATGAAATTTGGTTTTCTATGCTGCTCACTACAAACACAGAATTGCCAACACTCCCTTACTGATGCTGTTCACTTGAGATAAAACCATCGCTTCAGTGTGCGCCCTAGAAGGAGATAGGAGAGGAGCTTAGGTCTGAGGTAAATTCAGAGTCAGTTATAGTTGAAGTTGGTGTGAGGTGAAGTGAGGAGTTTAATATGGAGACGGTCCTGTTCTGAAGTGACTGCTAAAACCTATGGAGGGGCCAGCTACAAATTGGCAGGGTATCACTCCCTAGGCCACCAGTACTTTCAAGATCAGTGGCAAACTGAGAGACTGCTATTATCCTTTTTATAAGGAGCAATGAATTGTCTGGGAGCACAGTGACACGTTTGAGTCTGGAAACTTCTAAAAGAAATAGCGAGTTTTCCTTTAGGATTCAAGTTGTCTGCTTGCCAAAAGGGATGAAAGACCCAAAGTGTTTTTGTCTTGAAAATCCCAGAACTTCAAGACACCTATTACCAGGTAGGGAAGTAGTAGGAGGAAGAATACACAACCACCACATAGCAGAGAAGTCAAGCTCTCATTAGGGCAGGAAAAAACACCATCCTTGTAATGGCTGTGAGAAATATTCTGGAAAGTTCTGCAGAGCTCCAGTAAAAGGTAAAGATCCCTGTCCTGCCTCTGGCTGAAATATTCTCTGCTGCACCATCCCTACCTCAACATCTCCAGGAACCAGCCCTAGTTGGGGGAGTGAGGGGACAACCCTCTGGCACTGTGCATCAACACCCAACTCCTGGAGACCTCCAGCAGTGCCCGGCCATACCAAAGCTGAACATCCCAACTGGCATCACAAAATCTTTATTTGTTTACTTATTTATTTTATTTTTCTCTCCCTTTTTTAATATTATTTTTAAACCTCCATTACAAAAGTCTGTTGCTCGCGCCTGGTATGGTCACATTGCCACTCGTGACATCAGAGGTCTACCGGGGACAGCACACATTTATTCCTCAAAATACCAAACCTGCAGTAAAGAGGTGGAGAGGCATTTTGAATACTTGAGATTTCTACGGTCACTGACATCGGTGCAGAGGGGTGAGAGGTAACATGGGTATGGATAGGGATGAATATAACTTTTGTTTCAACTCTTCTTTCATAAATTACATATGAAAATAATCTATTTGCAATATATCTTTTTTGAGGAATCTACTTCTTTCCTCTATGGGATTGATCTTTCACTCTACGTTCATTGGTAAAATCTGCATTGAGAAGAGATAAGGGTGCTTTACACGCTGCGACATCGCTAACAATATATCGTCGGGGTCACGGTGTTTGTGACGCACATCCGGCGTCGTTAGCAACATCGCAGTGTGTGACAGCTAGGAGCGACGATTAACGATCGCAAAAACGTCAAAAATCGTTGATTGTTGACACGTCGCTCCTTTTCATAATATCGTTGCTGCTGCAGGTACGATGCTGTTCGATGTTCTTGTGGCACCACACATCGCTATGTGTGACACCGCAGGAACGACGAACATCTCCTTACCTGCGTCCACTGGCAATGAGGAAGGAAGGAGGTGGGCGGGATCTTCCGCCCGCTCATCTCCGCCCCTCCGCTTCTATTGGACGGCTGCTGTGTGACGTCGCTGTGACGCCAAACGAACCACCTCTTTAGAAAGGAGGCGGTTCGCCGGCCAGAACGACGTCGCAGGGAAGGTAAGTCCGTGTGATGGGTGTAAGCGATGTTGTGCGCCACGGGCAGTGATTTGCCCGTGTTGCACAACCGACGGGGGCGGGTACGCTTGCTAGCGATCTCGCTAGCGAGATCTCAGCGTGTAAAGTGCCCTATAGACTTTCCTATTACTGACAAAGAAGATGACAGTCGGTGCTCCTAAAGTCCTATAGATATGGTGGGGGGAGGAGATAGAGGCAAACATAGCCAATATGTTCCAAGTTCTCCTGAAACCACAGTTATAGTTCTCCATAAAAAAATATGACCACTAATTGTCATCTATCTCATTATTGAGAAAGTCTGTATTCAATTAAGACAGATTGAACATGTTAACTTAGATTTTTGAGAATGAATGATCAGTCCTAGAGGAGAAACAATCAGATTTCTGTAAGAAGAAATATTGCAAAGTTCCTTATCTTCATTTGTACTATTGATTAATGGAAAAAAAGACCTTTTATTAAGAGATTCATTAGGGGTAATGTTACGGGTCGTCAGTGAGACTCTTGCGGCTGAGGCTAAGTCCTGTAGTGGGGCTTCTGAGCATGTGCGAGCTTGAAAGCAGGCTTTTTGTTCGAAAGTCCCCTTTTGCTCCTTCTCAGCATGCTCGCCACGTGGCAATCGTCGATTGGTCGTGATCTGAGATCACATGACTATGACGTGTCACTTCCTGATTGGCCGTGGCTGACATCATCGATGACACGGGATCACATGACCGTGACATGCTGGCTACTGATTGGCCGCGGCTGACATCAGTGATGTCACGAGATCACATGGCTATGACGTGTCGCTTCCTGATTGGTCGCAGCTAACGTCATTGATGACGAACTCGCTGGTGATTGGTGGATTGAGCCAGGAGCGCCTCCATCTTGTGGGAGGTGCTTTGTCTATATAGGACCCTGCAGCACGCTTCTCGGTGCTCAGACGTTCTTGGTGCATGCATGGGGTAGACGCCTCATGTGTGATGTCCAATATTACCCGCTTCCTTGCACTTTAGTGGATCGGTTTAGGCAGGGACTCTGTACCCACTAGCATAACACCATTACCCGTTTCCTGGCACCTTAGTGGAACAGGTTAGGCAGGGTCTCAGCATCTACTAGTTTACGCTAGTGCTCGCCTCAATCCACCTTAGTGGAGCCGGGTTAGGCAGGGACATCGCACCCACTGCCCTCAGTGCCTCTGATCCATCTGTGCGGCTAGCAAAGAGAGCTCACTGACTCCTTTGGTCCTTTGGTGTGGTTAGCACAAGGAGTTCAGGCAGGGGCTTCACTGAGCCTAGACAATACGGAAAGTACTGTCTGCACCTACACACTCCCTATACTCTGCTATTTCTAAGATCTGTATAGAGGTTAGCAATAAGGGATCTCCGTGACCTGTAACAGTTTTCCCATCTCCATTCACAGGGTATTTACATCCATACTCTTGTTACATTATCAGCTACCTTATAAGTGTGAAGTAACACTGGTGTTGGTTAGTGGACTGCGGTTAGGGCAACCTTCCGCTTTTGTTTTGTAGTTCCTGTAATAGGGCAGGCACTACATGTCCACCTACCGTATTATTTGTGTGGCGCCCTGGACAAGTCAGGGGCCACAGGTAACAACACACACACACCCCCACCCCCAGCAGGTCACAGCAGTCATCTACAGTGAGACCTGATTTCCTCCCTTGAGTTCAGACAGACACACCAGGTGGGCGGAGTCAGGCAGATGGACACGCCCACCGAGGAGTCTAGCTGGTCTGAGGCAGGAAACAACGCAGACAAGTCCAGGCAGAGGAAGAGAGAGGAGGTCTGCAGAGAGGCAGACGCAGACTGGGGCCTAGGTTGGAGCCTAGGTCCCTCATGTAGCCAGTGAGGCAGACGGTAGTGGCCGTCTGCGGGAGCCAGGAAGACAGTCTTGGTGGAGCCGTAGGTAGCCGGGGCTGGGCGGTGGCCCACCGGTACCGAACTGGGGAGCCAGCTGGAAACCGGAGCGCAGGAAGAGCGTACACGAAGGTACAGGAAAGGACTTACACTACCAACCAAGGGTCAGGGGAAAAACACCGCAGCCGTCTGTGGGACCCGTCCATCCAGCCGTTTGTTTTACAGGAGACTTTGTATTCGTCATTGGCTGAGTGAGTACCACCGTGCCGTGCGGCACAGCGCTGCCCCTGCGACCCTGCACCTCACCAGGCCCCGAAACCCGCCTGCCATCCATCCCTACCCCATCACCGGGCCCCGGGACAACCAACCCCCTACCCACGGAGGGGAGAACTAACATCAAAGCTGCTCCCTGTCATCGCTCCCGGGATCCCCGTCCAGAGCAGCGGTGGTGTCACCAATCTCACCACAACCGTGGGTGGCGTCACGGACAATATCAAATCCCCACAATCAATTCCCCCCTTTTCACTCACGGGCGAGGAACGCCGCTCCAGTCCCCGGGATCCGGCCCACCGCTCGAGCCACCACCGAGCAGCAGCAGCAACAGCCGGACCCGAGCAGTGGGAGAGCGCAGCGTCCCCTCCTCCGCCCGCGACATTTGCAGTAACACACTTGCTACAATCTCATTCTACACATTTCTGTGAGGTAACAGAGGTGTTAGTCTGTGGGCCGCGGTTGGGGTACCCATCCGATTACGATTGTAGTTCCTGTAATTGGGCAGGAGCTACAGGTCCATCCTTATATTTTAGTTAGCATTTCTCCTTAAGGTTTCGCTATGACTTAACAGTGAGCACCGCTTTAGGTTCTAGTGCCACTGTGAAGCAACAGTGACAGTACTGCTGAGGTGGTACGGTACCCTTCCTTGCTCTCGCCAGCAGCAGATTATTCTTCATGGTGGGCCCTGACTGCTAGATAGATTACTATCCCCTATCAGTGGGCAGTCCTGTAACAGGTAAGCACAAGATTTCACTGTTTCTCTGTTTATTTTGTGAATTCTTAAATCAAACACATTTTTAGAATGGTGTTCCCTGCATTATATATGAAGATGACCTGCATCATATCCACATTCTCTATTTTCTCTAGATCAACTTTCTAACTTTAGGCAAGTGCCCTCTCTTATATGGTTACTAATTATTTTGTAATATAAAATGTATTTTACAGATATAATCCTAGAGTCATTCCAAATAAGCTAAACCCTGATGAAACTGAAATAACTTGGTGGTTGGTGGCAGTATCATGCTGTGGGGAAGCTTTTCTTCAGCAGAGAGAGGAGAGCTGGTCAGAGTTGATAGGAAGATGGATGGAGCTAAATACAGAACAATCCTGAAGGAAAACCTGTTAGGGGCTGCAAAAGACTTGAGACTGGGACATATATTCACATTTCAGCAGGACAAGGACCCAATCATACTGCCAGAGCTACAAGGGATTTGTTTAGATCAAATCATATTCATGTGTGTGAATGGCCCAGTCACAGTCCAGACCTAAATCCCATCGAGAATCTTCGGTAAGACTTGAAAATTGCTGCTCACAGATGCCTCCATTCAATCTCACTGAGCTAGAGCTAGTGTGCAAAAAAGAATGGGCACAAATTTCAGCCTCTAGATATGGAAAGCTGGTAGAAACATACCCCAAAAGACTTGTAGCCATAATTGCAGTGAAAGATGGTCCTACAAAGTATTGACTGAGGGGGGCTGAATACAAATGCACATCATAATTTTCAGATTTACATTTTATTAAATATTTAGAAAACCATGTATCATTTCCTTGACACTTCACAAATACTTTCTACTAAGTGTTGGTATAGCACATAAGATCCCAATAAACTACATTTAAGGCCGGGGTCACACTTGCGTGTGGACTTGTGCAAGTATCGGATTGCACTGCCCGGACCAGCCAGCTTCTCTTCTGCCAGGAGCGGCTCCACTGTATGTATTTCTATGATGCTGACCCGCTCCTGTCAGGAGAGCCACGGCCAGTCCGGGCAGTACGATCCGATACTCACACGTGTCACACACAAGTGTGACCCCGGCCTAAATCTGAATGTAGCATGTGTGTTAATAAACTCACCTACCATAATCTTCTCCGGCATCCAGGGCCTTTCCTTTTTTCTTCTCAGTGACATCACTGCTCTTCAAACTCTCTGGCACGCTGTATGCTTTATGCAAGTGTTTGAAGTCTGCTTTACAAAGTAAGCTCAGTAAGCCCCATTCTGATGCTCCATAGACTTACATTGCAAAAGCCACTTGTGGTTCATGCAGAGCACAATGTCACATAGAGAGTCTGAAGAGCAGTGACGTCAATTATAACAGAGGCGGAATGGCGCTGGATACTGAAGAAGATGGAAGCGGTAGGCAAGTTTATTAATACACACACTAAACTATGCGCACATATACACAGACTTCGTAAAAAAAAAAGCTTAATGAGAGTGCTTCCTTAAATCTTTATCTTAGCTGGATAGTTGTTGGTTTCTTCCAAGCATTACATTTATTAAATCATGTCTGCAATATTAGGAAATGTAATAACCATTAGGATAAGACTATAATATTTATTGGAGCGTTGTTTCTAACTCCCAATAGTTTTGTAGCTAAAAGTATTAAACTATGTATATCTGCTTGATGAATGCTGAACAAAATGTCCTCTATGAAGGAGAATTAGCTGTCTGCCTCATGAAGAGATATTGATACAAAATTAATGATAAGAAAATAGGTAACAAAGTCATGTCCTTGATTCCTCTGGAAGGATTAAATATCCTTTCCAAGGTGAATTTACATTTTCATTAGGATTATTGCACTAAATGGAATGTTATGTTAGCTTTCTTGCTTTTTTAATGTGATACCAACCACGCTGAGTAATACAAAAAAAGAAAATAGTATATTCCATATATAAAATTGTCTAAACTGCCTTTAAAATGAAAAGAGTATTACCATTTTGGATATTTTTGGCATATCAATGGGATATGCCATAAATGTCTAAAAAAGCACCTATAGTGCTCTTTATTAACTCCTTCATGACTGGCCGATTTTGCACTTTCCAGGGGTTTTTTTTGCTATTCTTCCGAGAGACTTAACTTTTTATTTTTTAGTCAATCTGGTCAAGTGAAGGCTCGTTTGTTATGCAACGAGCTGTACTTTTAAATGAAATCATGAGTTTTACCATATAGTGTACTGGAAAATGGCAAAAAAATTCCAAATGAGGAAAAAATGCAAAAAAAGTGTGATTGAACTATTGTTTTTGAGATATTTTATTCACGGTGTTCCCTATATGGTAAAAATGAAGTGTTGCTGCAATGCCTGAGGTTGGTGTGAGTTCGTGGACACCAAACATGAATAGGTTTATGAATACCTAGTGATGTTTAATTTTTATCTAAGGGGTTAAAAAAAAAATCTGAAGTTTGTCCTAAAAAAGGGGTGTACATTTTGCGCCATTTTCCGCTACGCATAGCCATTTCATTTTTATAGATCTATGGCTCAATGATGGCTTATTTTTTACGTCTCGGGCTGACGTTTTTAACTATATCATTTTTGCGCCCTTGCTTATACTCACCTGCTGCCGTCTTCATCTCTTTTCCAGTGGTGCTCCAGTCGGTCTCCTGTGACTTGTGACCTGGTGGTAGCTCCAGTGTTACATGGAGCATACCTGAGGTGACAAATCAATACAACTCTGAGAGCCTTTTTCTGGCCTCGTTTTGGCTCTCATAGAGTTGCGCTAAGACCTTGTGACATAACGTCCGTCTTCTGACTTGTCAGAATATGGTGCTGCAAGATTGGAGTGGCGCCGGAAAAAATTGAACCTGCCGGAAGGTGAGTATTTGATAGGGGGGCAGGTGACTTGCATTTAAGGTGCCACTCCAGGGCTGAAAAACCCAATGCTAGAGTAGTGCTATAATTTTTTTTCACAATAAATATTTTCTATGGGATACCGTAAAACAAAATACTTCCACAATATGGCCCATTGATTGCAGAGATGTTTTGTTATTTTACAAACCCAAAAAAGTAACTTCAAATTCATTCAAGAACATGTTGTGAAAATCAATACAAGATTTGTGAGATAAAAAAGGTTAGAAAAGGTCAGGAGCCATCTCAGTTGAGGTAAGCTCCTCCAAAAATCACATCTGGTGGAATGCTCTAGAGCAGGGGTCTCAAACACGTGGCCTGCGGGCCGCATGCGGCCCGTCAGGCTGCTTTATGCAGCCCCCAGGCCCGTTTCCCTGGTCACTATCGCGGCAGGTGCAGGGGCCGCAGCCACTGTCTGCACTTTGTTATATGAATGTTTTGCCGGCGCTGCACTCTCAGAGGCAAGGACTGTGCGCGCGCAGCGCCGGCAAAACATTCATCTGACATAAATCGCTGCCAGAGACTCGGCCTGCAGACAGCGAGAAGCAGAGGTGAGGAGCCGAGGGAACGCGGGACAGGTGAGAAGAATGGTGTTTTTTGATTTTTTGTGTATGTGAAGGACGGCACATTAACCCCTTAGCGACCTATGACATACTGGGTACGTCATGGCTCCCTGGTACTTAAGGACCCATGACATACCCAGTACGTCATGGTGAAATCGCAGCCCCAGTGGCTGCGATCGCTGTTTGCATTGCAAATAGCAAATATACCTTAGATTCGGGGAGGAGGGAGCCTCACGAGGGGTGGTGTCTCCTCCCCGGACCTACGGAGGCTGTGATTGGCTGTGCGGCGTTCGTCAGCCAATCACAGCCACTGTAATGTTTCAGCCATTGAAAATGGTTGTAACATTGAAATCTAGCCCTGATCAGTGCAGCTGTAGCCCTGATCATTGGATGGAGCTGGGTGACCTCAGTTTCACCCGCCCCCAGCTCTGATTGGAGAGATCGGTCACAAGGCCGGTCTCTCCAATCACTGTGGATCTGGGGCTGGAGACTGCTCCCTCAGCTTCACTCCAGCGTCCGTGGGTGGAAGCCGAGACCGATCGGTAAATTATAGCGCCCCCTTTCACAGGCTGCCGCCACTGCCCCCACCACCCATTACTACAGGATGGGGACATTACTATAGAATAGGGACAAGGTGGGCACATTACTATAGAATAGGAACAAGGTGGGCACATGTCTATAGGATGGGGACAAGGTGGGCACATGTCTATAGGATGGGGACAAGGTGGGCACATGTCTATAGGATGGGGACAAGGTGGGCACATTACTATACAATAGGGACAAGGTGGGCACATGTCTATAGGATGGGGACAAGGTGGGCACATTACTATAGGATGGGGACAAGGTGGGCACATGTCTATAGGATGGGGATGAGGTGGGCACCTTACTATAGAATAGGGACAAGGTGGCACATGTCTATAGGATGGGGACAAGGTGAGCACATGTCTATAGGATGGGGACAAGTTGGGCACATTACTATAGAATAGGGACAAGGTAGGCACATGACTATAGGATGGGGACAAGGTGGGCACATTACTATAGAAGAGGGACAAGGTGGGCACATGTCTATAGAATGGGGACAAGGTGGGCACCTTACTATAGAATAGGGACAAGGTGGGCACATGTCTATATGATGGGGACAAGGTGGGCACATGTCTATAGGATGGGGATGAGGTGGGCACCTTACTATAGAATAGGGACAAGGTGGGCGCATGTCTATAGGATGGGGACAAGGTGGGCACATGTCTATAGGATGGGGACAAGGTGGGCACATTACTATAGAATAGGGACAAGGTAGGCACATGACTATAGGATGGGGACAAGGTGGGCACATTACTATAGAATAGGGACAAGGTGGGCACATGTCTATAGGATGGGGACAAGGTGGGCACCTTACTATAGAATAGGGACAAGGTGGGCACATGTCTATAGGATGAGGACAAGGTGGGCATATGTCTATAGGATGGGGACAAGGTGGGCACATTACTATAGAATAGGGACAAGGTGAGCACATGTCTATAGGATGTGGACAAGGTGGGCATATTACTATAGGATGGGGACAAGGTGGGCACATGACTATAGGATGGGGACAAGGTGGGCACATTACAATAGAATAGGGACAAGGTGGGCACATGTCTATAGGATGGGGACAAGGTGGTCATATTACTATAGGATGGGGACAAGGTGGGCACATGACTATAGGATGGGGACAAGGTGGGCACATGTCTATAGGATGGGGACAAGGTGGGCACATGTTTATAGGATGGGGACAAGGTGGGCACATTACTATAGAATAGGGACAAGGTGGGCACATGTCTATAGGATGGTGACAAGGTGGGCACATGTCTATAGGATGGGGACAAGGTGGGCACATTACTATAGAATAGGGACAAGGTGGGCACATGTCTATAGGATGGGGACAAGGTGGGCATATTACTATAGGATGGGGACAAGGTGGGCACATGACTATAGGATGGGGACAAGGTGGGCACATTACTATAGAATAGGGACAAGGTGGGCACATGTCTATAGGATGGGGACAAGGTGGGAACATGACTATAGGATGGGGACAAGGCTTGAGACATTACTAAAAGATGGGGACATTACAAGGATGGGCATAATACTATTGGATGGGGACATTACTATAGAATAGGGACAAGGCTGGGGTCATTACTATAGGATGGGGACAAGGTGGGCACATTACTATAGGATGGGGAACATTACTAAAAGATGTTAGCCAAAATTTCTATATAGTGATAATGGTAAGACTATTAGTTACAAGAAAGGGATAAAATGTAAAAAAAAAAAAAACATGACTTTTTTTTTTACCATCAATTTTTTTTTTTTTATATATATATTTAACCAAAGAATGTGCACATTTGTTATAATAAACAAGGGAAAAATGTTTAACCCTTTCACGACCGGCCGATTTTTCGCTTTCCGTTTTTTTTTTTCGCCATTCTTTTTCTGAGAGACGTAACTTTTTTATTTTTCAGTCAATATGGTCATGTGAGGGCTCATTTTTTGCGGAACGAGCTGTACTTTTAAATGAAACCATCAGTTTTACCATATTGTGTACTAGAAAATGGCAAAAAAATTCCAAATGCTGAAAAATTGCAAAAAAAGTGCGATAGCACTTTTGAGATATTTTATTCACTGTGTTCCCTATATGGTAAAACTGATGTGTGGGTGTGATGCCTCAGGTCAGTGCGAGTTCGTAGACACCAAACATGTATAGGTTTACTTTTATATAAGGGGTTAAAAAAAAATCGGAAGTTTGTCCGAAAAAAGTGGCGCACGTTTTACGCCATATTCCGTGACCCGTAGCGTTCTCATTTTTCGGGATCTTAGGCTCAATGACGGCTTATTTTTTGCGTCTCGAGCTGACGTTTTTAACGGTACCATTTTTGCGCAGATGCTACGTTTTGATCGCCTCTTATTGCATTTTGCGCAAAAGTTGTGGCGACAAAAAAACGTCGTTTTGGTGTTTGGAATTTTTTTGCCGCTACGCCGTTTACTGATCAGATTAATTGATTTTATATTTTGATAGATCGGGCGTTTCTGAACGCGGCGATACCAAATGTGTGTATATTTTTTATTTTTTTAACCCTTTAATTTTCAATGGGGCGAATGGGGGGTGATTTGAACTTTTAGGTTTTTTTGTTTTTTTTAAATTTTTTAAAACTTATTTTTTTACTTTTTTTTTTTATTTTACTAGTCCCCCTAGGGGGCTATTGCGATCAGCATTCCGATCGCTCTGCAGTATCTGCTGATCACAGCTGGAAGGCTGTAAACAGCAGATACGCTGTCTTTCTCTTTTGCTGTGCCCCGGGCACAGCGAAAGTGAAACCAATTCATGTGTAGTACAGGAGTCATCACATGACCCTGTACTACCATGACAACTATCGGGAGTCACGTGATCGCGTCACGTGACTTCCGGTTTCGGCGGTAAGTAAAACTTTACCGCGATTGCGCTTATAATGGCGCTGTCATGTATTGACAGCGCCATATAAGGGGTTAATCGGCACGAGCAGATAACGATTCTGCTCGTGCCTAGCAGGCACACATCTCAGCTGTGAAAATCAGCTGAGATGTGTGCCGATCGCGGCATGCTGCCGCCGGAGGACCGCGGGCAGTAAGATTATGTCATTTAGGACGTAATTTTACGGCCCGCGGTCGTTAAGGGGTTAAAATCAGTGGTCCAAAGGTGAGTAAAAAAATATATATGGTACCAAAAAAATGTCACTTTGTCCCGCAAAGTATGCGGCACCATTATTATTCTGGTAGTTGTCTTCAGTTGCTCCTGCCAGATATGTTGTTTTCATGTTGTGAAAATGTATACACCCAATGAAAGTCTTAGGAAAAAAGCTGAAGTTACGACTACAAACTCTAATAAGCAAGTATTCAATTACAGTTCAAAGCAGTTAGCTAAAGAAGTAGAAAGTCAAACTGGTGTGAATGTTTCCCCACCAGCGTATGAGCTGTTCGGTGAACATAAACCAAACCGAACCTTGACAGGGTCGCTCATCTATAGTTACAATTTGTCCCCAATTTGTTCATTCCATGCCTAGGAGACTGCTGTCCATAACCCCTTCATAATCCATGATGCACTGGTACATAATAGGTCATGTCTGTGCATTTGATGCCGGCTTGCATCTTTCCCTGTACATGTTGGCTGATCTGATCTGATCTGACCCCAATTTTCCATTTTTCGCTTCTGTTTATTTGCTCCCCTTCTTCCGAGAGCCGTAACTTTTTTATTTGTCCGTCAATCTTGCCATATAAGGGTTTGTTTTTTCTCCGACGAGTTGTACTTTTAAATTAAACCATGAGCTTTACCATATAGTGTACTGGAAAATGGTAAAAAAAATTTCAAGTGCAGAAAAATTGCAAAAAAACCTGTGATTGCATGATTGTTTTGGGGGTATTTTATTCACCGTGTTCACTATATGGTTAAAACTGATGTGTTGGTGTGATGCCTCAGGTTAGTACAAGTTTGAGATATCAAATATGTATAGGTTTACTTTTATCTAAGGAGTTAAAAGAATTCAGAAGTGTGTCCAAAAAAAGTGGCACACTTTTTGCGCCATTTTCCGTGACCCATACCGTTCTCATTTTTCGGGATATGGAGCTCAGTGATGGCTTATTTTTCTCGAGCTGACGTTTTTACTGGTACCATTGTTGCACAGATGCTACGTTTTGATCACCTGTTATTGCATTTTGTACAAATTTTGCGACAACTAAAAACGTAATTTTGTCATTTGGAATTTTCTTGATGCTACGTCTTTTACTGATCAGGTTAATTGATTTTATATTTTGATAGATTGGGCATTTCTTAAAGCGATGATACCAAATCTAATAAATAAAGCTCAGTGTATGTATGTGTATGTATTTATGTGTGTGTGTGTGTGTGTATCTGTGTGTGTATTTATGTGTGTGTGTGTATGTGTGTGTGTCCGCTAAAGGAATCCGCACCGTTGCATTTACAATCATGAAATTTTGCACAGACACTCCATGTGACCCAGGAAACGTCATACACTATGTTTTGATGGGATAAATTAACCCCGTGCTTTACAGTTACTCTCAAAAATCCTGCCTCCATTAATCTGAATGGAGCTGGGAGATACGGGCTATTAATAGCAACTGTCAGTGGTTGCTATAGGAACAAAATAAACTTAGTATAAAACTTAGTATAAAAAGCTTATGTGTGAGTGAGAGACAGAAAAAGACAGACAGACAGAGACAGACAGGGAAAGAGACAGAGAGATAGAGACAGAGACAGACGGGCAAAGAGACAAACCTGGAAAGAGACAACTGGGCAAAGAGAAAGCCGGACAAAGAAACAGCCCTGGAAAGAGACAGCCCTGGAAAGAGACAGCCGGGCAAAGAGACAGCCAGGCAAAGAGATAGCCGGGGAAAGAGACAGCCTAGGAAAGAGACAGCCCTGGAAAGAGACAGCCCTGGAAAGAGACAGCCGGGCAAAGATACAGCCCTGGAAAGAGACAGCCCTGGAAAGAGACAGCCGGGCAAAGATACAGCCCTGGAAAGAGACAGCCAGGCAAAGAGACAGCCTGGGAAAGAGACAGACTGGGAAAGAGACAGCCCTGGAAAGAGACAGCCCAGGCAAAGAGACAGCCTGGGCAAAGAGACAGACCTGGAAAGAGACAGACCTGGAAATAGACAGACCTGGAAAGAGACAGACGGGGAAAGAGACAGATGGGGAAAGAGACAGACGGGGAAAGAGAGAGCCCTGGAAGGAGACAGATGGGAAATGAGACAGACGGGGAACGAGACAGACAGAGAGACAGACATACACAGAGAAAGAGAGATACACAGAGATAAAGACACAGAGAGAGATACAGAAAGAGAGATTGATACAGAGACAGACAGAGAAACTGATACAGACAGAGACAGACAGACAGAGACAGATAGAAACTCGAAGAGAGAGAGTTACTATCCTGGGCAACGCCCGGGTACTACAGCTAGTGTGTGTATATTTTCGATTTTTTTATTCTTTCATTTTAAATAAGGCAAATAGGGGGTGATTTGAAAATTTATTTTATTTTTATTTTTCTAATTTTTTAAAACTTTTTTATTACTTTTTTTTTTACTAGTACCCTTAGGGGAGTATAAGAATCAGCTTTCTGATCACTCATTCATTTCTGTTAATCAAAGCTGCACAGAGCTGCGTTCCTGTTAGAGCTGCTGCTCTTACTCTAGCTCTAGTAGGAACTATGAAACATGATAGCAACAGGAGTCATCACACTTCCAATGGGGCTTCCAATGGTGGAGGGGAAAGGCAATTTCCCCGCCGTGGCCATTTAAGTCACGCTGCCACATTTTGACAGCGCGATCCAAGGGGTTAACAGATATAGGTGGATCACAGGTCCACCTGTGCCTGTTAGCTGCACATGTCTGCTGTTCAAATCAGCAGACAAGTGCAGGTATCGCCGCAGCAGCCGTCTGTGACTACCCAGACATGATTTAGGATGTACCGGACTTCCTAAGTCGTGAATTGGTTAATCTAATTGGTAAATAGCGTAACATAACTTTTTTCCTGCTTACTGTTACATCGTATGACAAAATGAGTTGTGTCATTAAAAAGTAAAACTCATCTCGCAAAAACATAAGCCTGCTCATAGCTATATCGACAGAAAATAAAAAAGTTATGGCTCTTGGAGTAAGAGGAGGACAAAAGAAAGCGCAAAAATGAAAAATTCCCCAGTCCTTACCCAAGGGGTAAAAAAAAAGTTCTATTAACTAGAGATGAGCCACCCTCTAAAGGCCGCATTCGAGTTCGGTTTGGCGAGTCATTCAACGAACCTCTCGAACCCCATTGAAACCAATGGGAGGCAAACACATACACATAAAAACACATTATAAATGTACACATACAGTTAATAAACATTGCCATAATACTTACCTGTCCCCGCGATGCGTCCTGCACTCTGTCTCCCGCCGCTTTTCCTTCCGATAATCGCTGCGTCCTCCCGGTAACCAGAACTGATGATAATACCTTCCGTGACGTCAAAAAAAGCATGTGACCAGTCACGTCACGTGTCTATTATCTCATTGGCTACAGACTGGTCACATGGCTTTGACGTCATGCTAGGTCCTGTCAGTGCATCTCTCCAGTACGCGGTGATCGTTTGTGTATTTCCGTGTACCCTGATGCTCTGGCACACGGTTGACTCCCTGTTCTGCTTCCCCATTCCATTACTCACCGGCTGCCACAGCCGGTCAATAACAGAGATCACCGTTGCTATAGCAACACGCCTGTCAGTGGTGATGTCACCGCTTACAGGCAGCAGCTTCTGCTCACTCACAGAGTGAAAAGACTGCACAGGAACAGCAGCGTCTTCCTCCCATGCAGCACTGCTGATGTAGCAGAGCTGCATGGGTTGAAGGAGAAAGAAGACAGAAGAGCAGGATCGTGGAGGGATAAACATTAAACATTAAACATTAATAAACATGGAGTGTGTCTGTGTATTTATTTCTATTAAAGTATTTTTTCTATGTGGGGTGTCTTTTTTTTTAACCCTTTATTGGAGATTCTTAATGGCTGGGTCAAACTTGCCTGACATTAAGAATCTCTGGTTTAATACTAGCTAGTAAAACAAAGCTAGTATTAACTCATAATTACCCAGCAAGCCACCCAGCTCCAGGGCTTCTATAAAAGCGCCCTTTTCTGGGGGGCCACGGATTGCAATTCGCAGCAGAGGGGCCCAGAAAGCTCAGGCAAAAAACTCCTGCATACAGTCCTGGATGGAGTATGCTGAGCCTTGCAGTTCTGCAGCTGCTGTCTGCTCTCCTACATAAACGAGTGAATAGAGCATGCTGAGCCTTGTAGTTCTGCAGCTGCTGGGTGCTCTCCTCCATACAGACAGCAGCTGCAGAACTACAAGGCTCAGCATACTCCATCCGGGACTGTATGCAGGAGTTTTTTGCCCCCCAAAAAAATTATGTGGGCTTCGCCATGTTTTTGTATGCTAGCCAGGTACAGCAGGCAGCTACGGGCTGCCCCAACCACCAGCTGCCTATTTGTACCCGGCTGGGAACAAAAAATATAGGGAAGCCCTTTTTTTATTAATTATTTCATGAATTTCATGAAATAATTAAATGAATTTCATGAAATAATTAAAAAACAAACAAAACAAATGACGTGGGCTTCGCCATGTTTTTGTATGCTAGCCAGGTACAGCAGGCACCTACGGGCTGCCCTCAACCCCCAGCTGCCTATTTGTACCCGGCTGGGAACCAAAAATATAGGAACGTCCATTTTTTTAAATTATTTCACTTATTACATGAAATAATTAAAAAACAAATGATGTGGGCTTCGCCATATTTTTGTGTCCAGCCAGGTACAACTTGGCAGCTGGGGATTGGAATCCACTAACACAGGTTGGCCTGAGCTTTCTGGTCCCCCCTGCTGCGAATTGCAGTCCGCAGCCACCCCAGAAAAGGGCGCTTTCTTAGAAGCGCCATCTTCTGGCGCTGTATCCAACTCTTCCAGCTGCCCTGGTGACAGGTGGCTCACTGGGTAATAATGGGGTTGGGGATAGCTGTATATTATCAACTGGCCCTAAGCCCGAAATTCATGGTGTCACGCCAATATTAGACATTGCCGCCATGAATTTCTAGTACCGATAAAAAAACCACAACACACAGAAAAATATTTTTACTATAAATAAAACACAACACAATTAGTGACTCCATCTTTATTGAAATAAAGAACCCCCCTCCGCAGTAATCCTGGGTCAAGGGTCCCACGCAGTCCAATCCGGATCCAATATAATCTGATCGGTTTGCTGGAAGGCAAAGCGATCAGATGATGTGTCAGGTTCAAGGGCCTGAATCACATGACACAGCAGCTGATTGTATAAACGGCTTTTATACAATCATCTGATGCATCAGTGCAAAAAAAAACTACACACTTCAGTGCAGACTCCTGTCCGACGGCATCAGCTGATAGTTTAGCCAGCCGGGCGGTAAAAAGCCGGCCTCACCGCTCGACTTATAGTGTCAGCTGGTTCCGTCAGGTGACCGCATCAGCTGATCATTGCCAGGTCTGAGAAAGAGAGAGAAAGAAGAGAGAGAAAGAGAGAGAGAAAGAAGAGAGAGGAAGAGAGAAAGAAGAGAGAGAGAAAGAGAGAAAGAAGAGAGAAAGAAAGAGAGAAAGAAGACAGAGAGAAAGAGAAAGAGAGAAAGAAGAGAGAGAGAAAAAGAGAAAGAGAGAGAGAAAGAGAGAAAAAAGAGAGAGAAAGAAGAGAGAGAGGAAGGAGAGAAATAAAGGAGAGAGAAAGGAGAGAAGTAGAGAGAGAGAGAAAGAGAGAAAGAAAGGAGAGAGAGAGAAAGGAGAGAAAGAAAGGAGAGAGAGAGAGAAAGGAGAGAAAGAAAGGAGAGAGAGAAAGGAGAGAGAGAAAGGAGAGAGAGAGAGAGAAAGGAGAGAGAGAAAGAAGAGAGAAAAAGGAAAGAGAGAGAAAAAGGAGAGAGAAAGAGAAAGGAGAGAGAGAAAGAGAAAGGAGAGAGAGAAAGAAAGGAGAGAGAGAAAGAAAGGAGAGAAAGAAAGGAGAGAGAGAAAGGAGAGAGAGAAAGGAGAGAGAGAAAGAAAGGAGAGAGAGAAAGGAGAGAGAGAGAAAGAGCTCACAGCTGATGTCCGGCCCCTCCCCTCAGTGCATGATTAAATTATAATTATAAATATATTATAAATATATTATAAATATAATTTAAAATTAAAAAGAAAAAAAATTCTTTACTGGGACTAGAACTCACAACCTAATGCTTCTTATGCGAGCGTTCTTTCCACTCAGCTACTGCTTCTAATGATAAAGATAGGCAGATTTGGTAATCTTGACTTCTGCATTGCTGAAGTCTCTGCTGAACACGCGATTCACTTGATTGCTACGTGGGGTTGATACAGAGCACTCGTGTTCTGTAGCAGAGCTGACAGTGTCGTGTGGATTACGTCGGACCTGGAGGGGTATTTGGTGATTAATAAAGGGGTGAAACAGGGTGTTTTTTTGTCTTTTATTCCAAATAAAGGATTTTTCGCGGTGTGTTTATTTACTTTCTCTTTCAGGTTGATCATAGAAGGTATCTCGGGGAGACGCCTGGCATGATCAACCCTGTTATTACCCCGATTGCCACCGCACCAGGGCAATTCGGGATGAGCTGGGTAGAGTCCGGGACTGTCGCATCTAATGGATGAGGCTATTCCGGCCGGCTGCTGGGTGATATTGTTGCAGTGAGACAGCTGTCAGCTTGGGGACATGTCTGACTGCAACCAATCATTGGCGCCGGTGGGTGGGGAAAGCACGGAATAGGAGGAAAAGAGGAAAAGACACCGCAGTTTGAGACAGACGTGGAGTGAGGCGCCTGTGATCTGTGAGTAGGAAAGCGAGAGAGATTGTGCTGGGGACGCAGGACGCATATAGATAGCAATATGTGCACATAGCCTTACTGTGAAAAGCCACGTTTATGTTGATCGAACCGTTCTCGAACCTAACTCGAACTGTCGCGCTTTTAACAAAAAGCTTGAGTGCGAGTTCGATCTCGAGCACCCCTCAAAATCACTCGAACATGAAATTGGTGAACCTTGAACATCGCTCAACTCTACTATTAACCTCAGTCTTGTAGAAATTTGGGAAATTGTTCTTGCTTTCAGTTAATATAAGAGCTTACACTCTACAGTAGAGAGAGATCACCCTCCTGAAAAGCTTACACTCTACAGGCAAGAGAGAGACAGACAGCACAATGCTGACCATAAAAACTTACACTCTACAAGTATGAGACAATATAGAGGACCCTGTTTACTATGAGAGCTCACAGTCTACAGGAGAAAGCACTGTGCTGACCATAAGAGCTTACAATCTACAGAAGATAGAGACCCTGTGACTTTGGAAATAGAAAATGACTTTGACGTACAAACTATGCTCCACTGGGAACTGCTGATGTTTAATTGTGACGCCCTGGTCTAGTCAGGTCGTCACAGGGTTCTGCACAATCTTTCTCTCCCAGTGCAGGACTCAACCCCCCATGGTTCTGGGTCCCCATCTTGTGGTACTGCCTCCACCAGCGTTCACAAATCCTAGTTATACCTCGCACCACACCCTGTCAGGCACACCAGTAAGCTGGAATAAGGACGCCCACTTAGGGGTCAGGCAGGGATGTGGGAGGTGACAAGTCAGTTAGCTCCAGGGGAGCAAAGAGAGCAGTTGGTTCCAGAGGAGCAAGGAGAGAGGACCAAAGAGTCAGCTCCAGGGGAGCAAAGTGAGAGGAAGCTGGGAGTTGGAGCTCCCAGAGTAGAAACAGACTAGCTCACAGACGGTGGTCTGGACCAGGAGGAGTCGGAGAGATTGGGACTGGGTGCTTGGGTAGTCTCGGAGGATAGCCAGCAGCTGCAGTTCAATAGCCAGGCTGGGACCGAAGGCACGTTGGGGTACATGGACCTCGGTCGGGGAGAAGCTTCAAGCAACCCGGCAATTAACCTGCGGAGGACAGGGCCTATATGGACTGGTCCCACGAAGCTCAGAGATCGGGGGCACTAGTGCAACGAGGGGGATAGGACTTGCAAAGCAAAGCAGCCCACTGAATCCCTAGCATGAGCTCCTGAGAGCAAGCTCCTCTGCTACTCTTAGCAGGGAGCGGAGTCTGGAAAGCTCCAAACTGATGAGCCAACTGAACAGTCTAAAATATGGTGCCAGGAGGCAGATCACAGACCACCAGGCAGTGCTACAGGGAACAGGACTCGGACAAGCTCCCCAAGAGGGCAGTGGCACCCAGAGACTTAGTTTACTATGTTGTCAGCGTCTGCTTTCTTGCTGAGTGAGTACCTTATTAACCCCGGCAAACAGAGAGCCTGCGCTCCACCTGCACTGTCCCCAACCATCCAAAGTCCCGGGGCCTTTCCCTACCCATGGAGGGTAACGTCATCTAGCTGCCCCACTCCATCACCCCGGGTGCTCCCAACGACAGCGGTGGTACTCTCTATTAACGCACACCATGGGTGGCATCACGAACTATATCTCCCCTGTAAATACCCCCCTTCTTTATTCGGGTGTGACCCTTTAACCCCCGGTTCCGGAGACCCTCGAGCCACGAGTAGCGACGTCCAGATCCGAGAGGTTCGACGTTACATAATGAATTCAATTATTAATAAATGCAATTCAAAGAAAAAGGATAAAAATTAGTTTTGTGTAATTTGGCTAAAATATGAACCAAAACCTCATGTATTTCATCTTTTTACGCACACTTTTCAGTTTTTGTGCAGAATGCAGCAAGGGCTTTAGTGTTGTCTTTTTATTATTATTATTATTATTTATTTATAGAGCACCATTAATTCCATGGTGCTGTACATGAGAATGGGTTACATACAGAATACATACACAAGTTACAGTAGACAGACTAGTACAGAGGGAAGAGGGCCCTACCCTTGCAGGCTTACATTCTATAGGATTGTGGGGAGGAGACAGTCAGTGGGGTGCAGATCGGGCGGCGGCTCCGCATGGTGGTCGGGCGGCGGCTCCACACGGTGGTCGGGCGGTGGCTCCGTACGGTGGTCGGGCGGCGACTCCGCACGGTGGTCGGGCGGCGGCTCTGCACGGTAGTGAAGCAGTGAGATCATTGTAGATTATAGGCATTTCTGAACAGATGGGTTTTCAGGTTCCATTTAAAGCTTGCAAGGGTAGGGGATAGTCTGACGTGTTGAGGCAGCGAGTTCCAGAAGACTGGGGATGCTCGGGAGAAGTCTTGGAGTCGGTTGCGTGAGGAGCAAATGAGAGAGGAGGAGAGAAGGAGATCTTGGGAGGACCGGAGGTGACGTGTTGGAGTGTAGTGGGAGATTAGTTCAGAGATATACGGAGGAGACAGACTATGCACAGATTTGTAGGTCAGTGTTAGTAGTTTGAATTGGAGTGGAAGATTGGGAGCCAGTGGAGGGACTTGCAGAGGGGAGAAGCGGGGTGGTATTGAGGAGAGAGGCGGATCAGACGGTCAGCAGAGTTAAGGATGGACTGGAGAGGGGCGAGCGTGTTAGCAGGGAGGCCACAGAGGAGGATGTTACAGTAATCGAGGCGGGAGATTATGAGGGCATGCACTAGCATTCTTGTAGATTGCGAGTTGAGGAAAGGATGGATTCTGGAAATATGTTTGAGTTGAAGTTGGCAGGAGGTGGTGAGGGATTGGATGTGTGGTATGAAGGACAAGGCAGAGTCAAAGGTCACTCCGAGGCAGCGAACTTTGGGTGCTGGCGAGAGCCTGGTGTTATTTATTGTAATAGATAGATCAGGTGGAGAGTGTAGGTGAGATGGAGGAAAGATGATCAGTTCAGATTTGGATATCTGAGTATATGTCTGGGTATATTATGATGGTTGTTCTTTGAGATGCACTTATATAGTGCTCGGCAGCCTGCCTCATCTAGTAGTATGGGTGTCATCAATAGACTGTGAGCCAGACACTGTGCATCACACATACTTGTGTGACTGGTTCCCTATGCAAGTCTCATCTGAATGCATTTCTAATACTAGGCAACAATCCCTTCCATGAAATGACAGGTTGTGAACGCTTGTTTCATCAGTATTTTGCCCCTGCGGTGCCCCCACCTTTATCATTGGGGTCTTCTCCATTCTGTAGGGCTTTGGTATTATGATTTGGTGGTGGAAAGGAAGGCTGCCTTTTTTTCTATGATGATCACCAGATACAGACTATTAATGTACAAGGCATGTTTAGCCGCTATATATCATAACTTCAGGGCATTATGGGGAGGCCTACGTGGCAATGCAAAATTATGTTTGCTTGATCTCTGATGCTTCAGCAGTGTGGGAAATGATGTCAGGCAAGTTTTTTTTTTTTTTGTAAAACTGCAAATTAAATCTCATAATGTTCAAATTCGTATGAAACCGCAAATTTCAGGAAATTCGTCTTGAACTTTATTCTCCATGAATCGATCCACTTCTCTAATCTGTCTATACCCTCTGGCTTGTATATACACTTGTATATACACTCTGATGTATTGCCCCCAATTGTTAACCTGATCTATACCATGTGTAATATATAAATTATATATACATACTGCTAAGTTCCTTCTATTATATACATGCAATTATACATTTATCTCCCCATTCTTTCTTACATCCATCTATTCATTCATCCAACCATTCACCCTATTACAGCAGAACATGATTAGTCCGTTTAGGGGGAGTTTGGGATAACATTTAATGCCGGGGCTGGTGTTTTGCTGTTGTCTTCCACTTCTATGCATTGTATCAGCTGCAAAAACCCTCGTGCATGCTCTTATTATCTCCCGCCTGGACTATTGCAACCTCCTGCTCTGTGGCCTCCCTTCTAACAGTCTCGCACCCCTACAATCTATTCTAAACTACTCTGCACTACTAATCCACCTGTCCCAACCACCACTCCCCCACCTCTCCTCTATGCCAATCCCTTCACTGGCTTCCCATCGCCCAACGACTCCAGTTCAAAAACCTAACCATGATCTATAATGCCATCCACAACCTGTCTCCTCCTTACATCTGTGACCTAGTCTCCTGGTACTTACCTGCATGTAACCTTCGATCCTCACAAGGTCTCTTTCTCTACTTTCCTTGCATCTCCTCTTTCCACAATCGCATCCAAGATTTCTCCCGTGCATATCCCATACTCTGAAATCCTCTGCCACAATATATCAGACTCTCACCTACCTTGACAAGCTTCAAAAGGAAACTGAAGACCCATCTCTTCCAACAAGCCTACAACCTGTCGTAACCCAATCTGCTATGGCGCACATGACCATCTCTACCCTCACCTACTGTATCCTCACCCATCTCTTGTAGACTGTGAGCACTTGTAGGCAGGGTCCTCTCTCCTCCTGTATCAGTCTGTGCCTTGTTTTGTTTATGATTATTGTACTTGTCCCTATTATGTGTACCCGTTTTCACATGTAAAGCGACATGGAATAAATGGCACACTAATAATAAATAATAAATAATAATATCAACATAGACTAGATGTTGAGCTGAAACTGTGTGTGAAGCTCGAGAGGATTGGGTGGAGTTTATGCAAAGTTATAGGCCTGTGCTCACTATTGACTTGCAGCCCATTTTCAGGAAGTGATGGCTATGACAGCAGAATTGGTGTCAGGAGACAGAAAGTGAAATAGAAAGATATAGAACAATATGAAACATGGCAAAAAAGGTATATGGCCATATTTAGGTTCATTATCCTTAAGCATTTATGGCAAAATCAATATCAGAGTTGGGGAAGTGAGAAACCTCTTTAACCCCTTCAGCCCCCGGGCACTTTCCGTTTTTGCGTTTTTGTTTTTTGCTCCTTTTCTTCCAAGAGCCGTAACTTTTTTATTATTCCGTCAATCTTGCCATATGAGGGCTTGTTTTTTGCGGGACGAGTTGTACTTTTAAATGAAATCATAAGTTTTACCATATAGTGTACTGGAAAACGGCAAAAAAATTCCAAGTGCGGAAAAATTGCAAAAAAAGTGGGATCGTACAATAGTTTTTGGGATATTTTATTCACGGTGTTCACTATATGGTAAAACTGATGTGTGGGTGTGATGCCTCAGGTCGGTGCGAGTTTGTAGACACCAAACATGTATAGGTTTACTTGTATCTAAGGGGTTAAAAAAAAATCACAAGTTTGTCCAATAAAAGTGGCGCACGTTTTGCGCCATTTTCCGAAACACGTAGAGTTCTTATTTTTTGGGATCTATGGCTCAGTGATGGCTTATTTTTTGCGTCTCGAGCTGACGTTTATAATGGTACCATTTTTGCGCAGATGCTACGTTTTGATCGCCTGTTATTGCATTTTGCGCAAAACTTGCGGCGACCAAAAAACGTAATTTTGGCGTTTGGAATTTTTTTGCCACTACGCCGTTTACCAATCAGAATAATTGATTTTATATTTTGATAGATCGGGCATTTCTGAACGCGGCGATACCAAATATGTGTATATTTATTTATTTTTTAACCCTTTAATTTTCAATGGGGGGAAAGGGGGGTGATTTGAACTTTTAGGTTTTTTGTTTTTTTTTTAATTTTTTAAAACTTTTTTTTTACTTTTTTTATTTTATTTTACTAGTCCCCCTAGGGGGCTATAGCAATCAGCAATCCGATTGCTGATCGCTATCTGCTGATCACAGCTATACCGCTGTAATCAGCAGATTCAGTCACTTTCTTTCTTCCTCTGCTCCGTGCCGAGGAAGAATGAAAGTGAAACTTCGTAGCACCAGGCGTCATCACATGACCCTGTGCTACGATGGCAACCACCGAACGTCACGTGATCACTCACGTGACGTCCGGAGGGGGCGGCGGTAAGTAAAAAAGATGGCCGCGCGCATGTAGATCTCGCTGCCAGACTTTGGCAGCGAGATCTAAGGGGTTAATGTTCCGGGTGGAATGCGATTCCACTCGGAACATGTAGGCACACATGTCAGCTGTTGAAAACAGCTGATATGTGTGCCGATCCACGCCGCCTGCCCGCGGCAGGGGGCGGGGCTTAACGGGACACGATCTATGACGGATAGATCCGTCCAAGGTCGTGAAGGGGTTAAATGCTTGTTTTTTTTAAAAAAAAAATAAAAATAAAAATCCTTTTTGACGTTTGGTTTAATTCAAAATGTGCCCAATTTTGATGTGGTCTGTTGTTATAATTCAGCTCAGGTGAGTTCAAAATATTTGAGATAGAAAAAGTTACAAACTCCCCCATAAGAATGACCTGACATTGATTATAAGATAACTCATTCTGCCAGAAAGAGACTGTGCAACACAGAGGCAAACTGTGCAAAATGCCCTGACTTCGTAGTTGGGGGTTCATCACCTTAAATATAATACCCTTGCACTTTAACCTTTTTGATAAACTTTTGTACTCTACAGTTCAGGTAAAAAAATACTAAGTGCAGAAATGCAATAGATTTTACATTGTATTGATTTATGTAAAGGCTGAATGTGTATAGACCTGACAGCATATACTGTATGATGCCTTTATATTCTGTTATGACATTTTGAGTTTTTTTACAGTACATTACTTTAGAGAAGTCAGTTCATGTATTAATGTCCGGCATACATGGATTCTCGCATCATATCAGACCTATCTCACCAAGGTTTTCAATATCAGAGATATCAACAGAATGAAGACATCAAACCAATAAGTCCTGGAGGAAGTGTAAGAAAGACAATTACATTTCTTGTCAAAATTCTTTCATATATTTATATAAAACAATATTTTCCTTGGAGCAACAATCATTCCTGTAATTTCTATCTGAGAGTTGTCACTGAAAAGATGTGTGTTTTATTTTATATTTTCAATCAATCAAAATGAAAGCACTTTACCTTAATAGCTGTTTCCTTTTTCATTAGTATGCTTCACTTGTCTGTGCAAAGCCCTAACGACAAGCGGGAAATGTTGGCTATTGTAAAGCTGGAAGACGTAAGGTGACAATACTAGGACCCATGTATATTGGATCCTTGAAGCCTACTTGTTTTAATAGACTTAAAATAAAGAATCTAATTTTACCAGATAGCAGTGCTGGATTTTCCTTCCTCGTTTTTTGTATTATATTTAATACTTGGACAGATAATGACGGCCTTGAGTGTTGAACACGTGGACATCACTAAAGGGTGCTTTGCACGCTGCGACATTGCTAGCGATTGCTAGTGTGGCGCCCTGGACAAGCCAGGACGTCACAGGTACTGCAACAACACACCCCACAGCCCGGTTAGGAACATCTAAGTCAGACACAAATCCTTGTTGCCTCCCTCCAGGGGCTGATGTCCACACCAGGTGGGGCGGGGCCAGGCGGTTGGCTCCTCCCACCGAGGAGTTCACAGTCCTGGAGGCGGGAAAAGGAAAGGAGATCAGTTTGGAGTGTAGAGAGTGAGAGTCAGGGAAGTGGTAGTGGAGGAACTGACTGGCCGTGTCCGGGTACGTGGCCCGGGCACCTGACAGCAAGGTTGGCAGACAGTGGTGACCGTCTGCAGGAGAGGCCGATTGACGCATAACCGTAAGGACTGGGGACGGGCGGTGGCCCGCCGGTATCGGATCGGGGAGCGAAGAGAAGCCAGCACCATCCGGCAGGGCCTACGGACCCCGACCAGGCTAGGAGTCTCCGTTAAACCGGTCAAATCCGTCAGCGACGGGAACCTCCGGGGATTCCCAGCAGTAAAGACCCGACTGAAGGCAACCATCCAAACCGTGAGGGAGAGAAAGCTACTGCCAGAGCTAGAGCTCCCAGGGCCAGAGCCTGCGGGCAAACAGGGGCTCCCTTAGCCAACCAACCACTGGGGAGCGGGTTACCGGTGGGAAGCCATCGGGGCCAAGAACATAATACCAGTGCAGGGAGAGACAGTTACCGCCAACCTACCGGGAGTGACCGTCGCAGCCGTCTGTGGGACTCGTCCATCCAGCCGTTTGTTTTACCAGAGACTCCGTGTGCGTTACTGGCTGAGTAAGTACCACCGTGCCGTCTGGCAATGTGCTGCCCCGCGACCCTGCACCTGGCCAAGCCCCGCAACCCACCTTACAGACAACAACTCCGGGCCCCGGGACTGCCAGAAAACCCCATACCCAAGGAGGGGAGAGAAACATCTCAGCTGCTCCCTGCCATCGCTCCCGGGATCCCCGTACAGAGCAGCGGTGGTGCCCCAACCTCACCACACACCGTGGGTGGCGTCACAAACCGACATCCCAAACACCAACCAACCACCCCTTTCACTCACGGGTGAGGAGCGCCGCTTGAGTCCCCGGATCCGGTCCAATGCTCGAGCCACTGAGCAGCAGCAGCAGCGCCGGACCCAAGCGTGGTGAGCGCAGCGCCCCGCCGCCCGCGACACTAGCGATGTCGAGCGGGATAGCACCCGTCCCCATCGATCGTGCGACATTTGGTGCTCGCTGCCGTAGCGAACATTATCACTACGGCAGTGTCACACGCACATACCTTGTCAGCGGCATCGCTGTGACCGCCAAACAATCCCTCCCTCAAGGGGGAGGTGTGTTCGGCGTCACAGCAACGTCACTGCGGCATCAATAAGCAGCCGGTCAATAGAAGCGGAGGGGCGGAGATGAGCAGGACGTAACATCCCGCCCACCTCCGTCCTTCCGCATTGCCGGTGGACGTAGGTAAGGAGATGTTCGGCGTTCCTGCGGTGTCACAAACAGCGATGTGTGATGCCGCAGGAATGACGAACAACATCATACCTGTGGCAGCAGTGTTATTAAGGAAAGGAGCGACGTGTCAACGATCACCATTTTTGAACGATTTTGCGATCATTCATTGTCGCTCCTTGGTGTCACATGCTGCGATGTCGCTACTGTCGCCGGATGTGCGTCACTAACGACATGACCTCGACGATATATTGGTAGTGATGTCGCAGCGTGTAAAGCACCCTTAAATACTGAGTTCCATTCCATGAGATGCTTTGTCTTTACCCCCAGCCGTATTCAGTTGCTCCTTGTTGGGTCCTTCTGCATTAAAGAGAATCTGACACCAAGTTTTGACATCCAATCTGAGAGCAGCATAATGTAGAGTCGAAGACCCTGATTCCAGAGACTGGACTACTTGTAGTTTTCATCAAATTACTGTTATATCAGCAGGAGAATTTTGACTAAAGGACTACCGTGTTTCCCCGAATATAAGACAGGGTCTGATTTTATTTTTTTGCTCCAAAAGATGCGCTAGAGCTTATTTTCAGACGATTTCTTATATTTTCCCATAAACAACAATCCGCATTTATTCTTGAACGAAGAAATCAACATTTATTCAAATACAAGCATGTCATCACTTTCTGGAACATCAAATTTTATGTTAATCCTATTACTGGTTCAGATGCACATTTTCTTATCTGATTTGTTATTCTTGTGGTGCAGAACATGTCCTATAGTGGTGGGTGCACATCATAGAACCCGATAGAGTGAAACTGATGTCTGGTAAGTATATGGCTATGTGATCGTGTATCATGAGTAACAGGAAAGTGATTGTAAAGAAGCATGATGTATAAGGTCAGATGTGACCATGTAACCTAAGCATGAATGTGGGTCATATGACACAAGGGAAAGCAATATTATAAGATATAATGTATAACATAAAATAACATTTTGAAATAGTAAACATATTATGTCATCAGACGGAAGACAATTTACAAAAAAAAGGATGAATGGAAAAAAATTGTTAAAAAAATCTGAGTGGAAAATTTACAGATGTACTTGAAAAAAAATAATACAGACCAAGTAAGATATGTTGGTATTGGGGGGGCGTGGCCAGCGGGCAGCATGAGCGGTCGCACTTGAGAGCAGCTCCGCTATCCAACGCTGATTTACCATATTAATCCTGCCGAAATTGGTGCCTAAATACACCTCCGGATTACCTGTGGTGCGGTGATTATCCTGATCGGTAACATGAGCAGAGGTCGTAGCGCTGCGGCGGCCGAGAAACCGAAGAAATTTGCCTGTGACTCCCAGCAAGATGGCGCCGGCAAACAGGCAGAGCGGGAAGCCAGCGAGGCGGAGAAGGAGGAGGACATGGAGGCCGGATCTAAGGGATCGCAGGAGATGACCTTACTGCAAGTCACTACGCAATTACTTGCAGCGATCCAGGATTTGAAAGTGTCGCTGACAGGCAAAATCGAGGAGGTTAAGAACGATGTGGATCTCCACGCTAGAAGACGACGCAAGAGCGACACCGGGCAGACTAGCCTCCTTGGAAAGTGCAGCAAACAACTGGGCACAGGGGGCTGATGACCTAGAGAATCGTCTGCGTCGCAATAATTTAAGAATCCTAGGGGTGCCGGAGAGAACAGAAACCTTTACTGATGCGACGTTGTCTGCGGATTTCGCCATAGAAAGAGCCCATCAGGTGCCGGCTAGGCCTCCTCCCCCGGGAGCGCAGCCCAGACCCCTCTTGGCCCGGCTATTGAGCAGCAGGGATAGAGATGCGATCCTAAGTGCGGCGAGACGCAAGGGCCCGATCTCACATAATAACGCCTCCATATTGATCTTCCCTGACTTCTCTGCGTCTCTTCAGAAAACAAGGGCATCCTTCATCCAAGTGAAAAGACGCCTTAGAGAACACCAGATTGCCAACTCCATGATCTTCCCATCTCGTCTTAGAGTGGTTCATCAAGAGCGTTCCCTGTTCTTCACCTCTCCTGCGGAAGCGGAAGATTGGATCAACTCACTGAAAAACAAACGCTGATGCGCTGCTGATTCGGGCGACACCCTGGTGATCGTTGGTATGTATACATCGCAGTTTCGGCCCACCTCTCCTTTTCTCTCCCAGAGTGAGGACGGAAATGCGACCCCAGTTTCTGGGGCGTCGTGTTTGAAATCGCTGTTGTGATCGATTTTGATCTTCCACTGTTGGAATCCTGCGTCCCTCGCTATTGAAGGCGCAAAATAATTTTTCCTTCTTTTCTCCTGTTTTGTAAATGGAAGGGGGTTTGGGATCGCTGTTGCGTCTGCCTCGCGATCTCCTGGCTCCAGATTGCTGATAAGCTGGTGATTCTGTGAAGATGCGCTGTTGCGATTGCGATCCTCCGGATGCTTGTGGGTCCCCAGATATGACCAATATGCGTCCTCCACTGAGCCAGTTGTCTGGCCTACCCCCCCCGCGTCTGGATGACTGGAGGTGGGCCGGGGCCGCGTTCTCGGATATGACATGGCCTGCGATCATTGCTGAGTTCAGTTTGAGTCCTAGAGTCCCGGATTACCACCACTTCGGTCGCAGTTGCGTCGCTTGTGGGGCCTGGACTGAGGTCGCACTATTCTGCAACACACCTAAGTTCACAATGTTGGTTTTTTTTTATTGTAGAGCTTTATGAAGCTCCTTAGGCTACCACGTATTATAGTATCTCATAACCTAAGGCTACTTGTCTTAAACCCCCAACTCCCCCCTCCCTCAACTCCCCCACTTCCCCCATGCTCCCTCCCCCTACATACCTCTCCTTCACACTTCTCCTCCTACCCCCCCTCCATACCCCTCCCTCCCCCCCTTTTTTTTTTTTTCTCTTCTTCCTCTCTTTCTCTCACCCCTTATCCCCCTATTTCCATATCCCTTTATTCTTTCCCTTATTTATACATGTTATGGGTTGTGTAGCAAGGTAATTGATAAATTTAAGTTGCACTGCAGGAGCCGCTCAAGTCCTTGTTTGAGGACACCCCCGTACCAAGTACGTTATCTAGCCACGTTGGTTCACCCTAGTCGTTGCTAGGGAAAATCCCTCCTGGTCACACTATTGGACCAGTTCTTGTCAGCTGCATAAGTGCAGTCGATTGTTTGCATTCAAGGGTACGTTTACCCAAGTTCTACTGTAGGTTGAGTTCTTGACATACTTCATTTAGTCTAGCAGGTGATATCTTTCAATGGCTTTAAACTTAATGACATGGAATGTTAGGGGACTGGGCACAGCCAGGAAAAGGGCAGCAGTATTTGCACATATCAAAAGATCCAGAGCTCAGATTGTATGTTTACAAGAGACCCACTTATTGTTAGAGACCACTAGAGTGCTACAGAAGCCTTGGGTTCAATGGTCAGCCCATTCTGTTCATTCCTCATATTCTAGGGGAGTATCAGGGCTAATCCACAAAACATTGCGCTGGGACCCAGGTAGGATCATAAAGGATAATGATGGGAGATATGTATTTATCCAAGCTCACATTGATGGGGTAATGATAGTGATCCTAGCCATATACATCCCCCCTGCGATGGGAATTTCGATACTGTATGAGGCGGCTAAGTTTGCCTCGCAATTCCCACAAGCTCTGGTGCTGTGCATGGGGGACTTTAACTTGATCAATAACCCAGGATTTTATAGATTCAGCTCCCGACAGATCTCGATCTCTCATACAATACAAACCAGACTGAGCGCATTTCTACAGGAGGTGGGATGGCGTGACATGTGGTGATTCTATAATACAGTATTTAGAGAATACACATGTTATACTCCGGGAAAAAATTCTTTATCTAGGATTGACTACATCTGTGGAAATGAGAGAGTCTGTGCTCATATACAAATGGTATGCCACTTGCCCAGATCAGTATCAGACCACTCCCCGGTATTTGTCGGCATTAAATGGGAGGGATGTAAATCACACAGATTGTCATGGAAAATTAACCCTTGGTGTCTTACACGTTTCGGAACCAATGATAGGATTCCTGACCAAATTATGGCATATACTGAGACGAATTCCATAGAGGAAAATCACTCGGCCTATTGGGACGCACTTAAAGCGTATTTGAGGGGATGCTGTCACTCCTCCATCTCATATATCAAGAAACAGGCAGCCAGAGAGGAGGAGGAATTGTCCACTCAGAATAGAACACTAGAACATAGATTTACTTCGGACCCATCTGAGGAAAACAGAGCCCAATGGTTACAAGCTGGGAGGAAATATCTTTTATATTTACAGGATAAGGCCAAGAGACATGTCTTCTTCACGAACCAGAGGTATTTCGAGCAAGGGAACCAATCTAGTAGCCTACTAGCGTTCTTGGTGCACCAGTCCAATAGCTCACCTACGGTCCTTAAGATTAGAGCCCCTAGTGGCGAACCAGTTACTTCCGTCAATGACATTTTGGAAGTGTTCTTGGAATTTTATAGGAACCTATATGAGTCCAGACTGACCATGTCGAGGGAGGAGATTGCTGATTACCTCCAAGGTCTGGAGTTTCCCAGACTGACTTCGGCTCAGAGATCAGCCTTGGATGAGCCCATTAGTATGGCGGAGATGGTGGAAGCAATGGGGGCACTTAATAAAGGTAGGGCGTCCGGTCCTGATGGACTCCCGATTGAAATATTTAGCAAATATCAGGGGGGGGCTTGCTCCAGCCCTCCTGGAAACGGTTGAGGCTTCGTTCCGCAAGGGACGGTTGCCTGACTCTTTCTATGAGGCAACCATCGTTCTGCTACTGAAACCAGACAAGGACCCACTGGATTGCGGCTCGTACAGACCGATCTCCTTGTTGAACTCTGACTATAAAAATTCTTACCAAAATATTGGCAAATAGACTTAACAAAGTGATCTCCTCCATAATACATGAAGACCAGTCGGGATTCATTCCGGGTAGGAGTACCTCGGATAACCTGAGGAGGGCGCAGGTGATCTTACAGATGGGTACCAAGTTAGAGGAGGATTGGGCTCTGGTCTCATTGGATGCGGCCAAGGCCTTCTATAGAATGGCCATACCTGCTGGAGGTGCTGCGGGCATTTGGTTTCGGCAACGAATCAGATGGATTGAGATTATATATAAAGCACTGTCTGCTAACATCCAGGTGGGTGGCGGAGTGTCAGACACTTTCTCCCTTGGGAAGGGGAACCAGACAGGGATGCCCCCTATCCCCTCTCCTGTTTTTCCCTGGCCATGGAGCCATTGGCAGTGCGCATTTGGGCGGACCCAATTTACCAAGGAGTGAAGCACCGTAAGGGAGATGAACGCCTGTCTCTGTATACAGACGACTTGTTATTGTTTGCATCTGATCCGGATTCCTCCATTCCCAGGGCTGTGGAGCTTATTGACCAATTCGGGGAGTTCTCAGGCCTGGCAATAAACTGGTCAAAGTCGTACCTCCTCTTTTTGTCCCGGGACAGAGAGGAAACGGCGAACACTTACATATGTAGGATTCCTGTGGTGGATCACTTTAAATACCTGGGGATTATACTGACAAAAAGCCCTTCAGAGATGATAGCAAGAAATATCGCCCCTCTTTTATCACACCTCGGGGAGAAATTTAATAGATGGAGCCAGCTCCCGCTTTCAGTGGCGGGAAGGATTAACCTTCTCAAAATGATAGTACAACCAAAGTGTCTCTACATTACCCAGCATGTATTTGTGCAGATTCCTCGCTCCTTCTTTCGGACTCTGGACTCCTTAATGATTACCTTTGTCTGGGGTGCTTCCAGATCGAAAGTCCAATTGGCCAAATTACAGAGGCCCAAAGACCTGGGGGGTATGGCCCTTCCTGATCTTTATGTATACTACCTGGCCGGACAACTGAAATATCTGGGTCAATGGACACTACCTGGGGTGACGGGTTCTCCGGAGGGATTTTTGGCAGAGTTCACGGGTGTGGATCTCCTATGGCCCCTATTGACAGATTACAAAAGAGCCCCTGAGGGTCGTATCCTCTTGATACACAAACTGGGGACCAGGATTTGGAAAGAGGCTAAAGCCATATTTGGATTCCATGATGTACCGATTGAGACCCCCTTATGGGGTAACCTGGACCTTCTGCACTTTTGTGGGTTGCCGGGCTTTGGTGAATGGAGGAATCGCGGAATAGCTTCCCTGAGCTAAATTGTCCGTGATGGTGAACTCCGGTGGGGGAGGGTTGTCTGAGGTGTGTGAGAGATGGTGCAGATTTCTGGCACATGATATGGGAATGCCGGGTCATTCACTCTTATTGGGGTGAGGTTATAGCGGCTCTTTCCTCCATACTTGAAAAACCGGTCCCTATGAGCCCGATTCTGTGCCTATTTGGTGTGGTAGATGTACACTCTTGGTCCCAAGATGAGAACCTATTATTAAAAAAGGTCCTGTTTCTGGCCTGGAAGGGCATTATACTAAACTGGATGAGTACTCATCCCCCATATAGAGCCTCTTGGATTGCACTGGTAAATGCTATAATTCCGCTAGAACAATTTGTATTTAAGACGAGATGTTCTTTAAATAAATTTGATAAGATATGGGGCAGATGGTTGGGTTCGCCCTTGACTGGGGGCTCACCCGGTTCCCTGACTAATAACCTGCAGACACTGCTGTTGTAATAATAATTTGCTATCATTCCAGTGATATGGAAGGGGAAATCTATAGATCATAAGGTTACGTATCAGCAGGGTGCCGTGGTCCCCAATACCAAGTTTGCATATGCCTTGTCAAAATGGGTTTTCTACCTTTCTACCCCATGTTCGATATAACTTGTGAGCAAACAAATCTGAAGTATCTACTGTTTCAATGCCATCCTAAGAGTACAGGATGTTCAATTGATTATTGATGTATTATCACTAGAGTTGAGCACGGTTCGCGGTTCGAGGTTCTCCAGTTCGCGGCTCGAGTGATTTTGGGGGCTGTTCTAGATAGAACTAGAACTCGAGCTTTTTGCTAAAGCTCGATAGTTCTAGATACGTTCGAGAACGGTTCTAGCAGCAAAAAGAGCAGCTAATTACTAGCTGGCTTTCCGCTGTAATAGTGTAAGTCACTCTGTGACTCACACTATTATGACATTTCAGTGTATAGTGTGCGGGAACAGCGCATTCAGATCACTGCTGTATGGATAATGGCGATCGCCATTTTTTTTTTTTCCTTGTCTTCCTTCCCTAAGCGCGCGCGTGTAGTGGGGCGGGCCAGCATGTCAGCCAATCCCAGACACACACACAGCTAAGTGTACTTTTAGCCAGAGAAGCAACGGCATGTGTGATAGGATGCCCATGTCACATGTCCCTGCATTATAAAAACGAGTATCTGCCCGTCCGGACGCCATTATCTCTTCTGCGTCCTTGGTGTCAGTCACCGCTGGCGCAGCGCCTATCTCCGATACTGCTGTGTACGCTCTATACACAGCGCTGTACAGAATAGGGATAGCACTTTCTATCAGTCCTTTTAAGGGCTAATACCGGCAGGGTAAGAGCCATAGGTGACAGGTCCGTGAAAACAGAGTTTAACAGCTACACAAGATGACAGCGTCTATGTACCTAAGGTCAGGGATTTCCTCGCTGCATTTCCCCATTAGGAGGGATAGAAAGGCAGGCTTCCTTTCCTCTACCCAGAGACCCACAACCCTGCCACTGTACCTTCCTGCCCTTTGCACACTCAAACTCATTGTAACTAAGCCATTATACTAGCAAACACTGAGTGAACTTAGTGGCATCCTAAACATGGCTTTTAGACTTCTGTATTGTCCCACTAGTGCAAAGATATTTGCAGCACGTCTACCTGCATTGCACACTCAAACTCATTGTTACTAAGCCATTATACTAGCAAACACTGAGTGAACTTAGTGGCATCATAAAAGTGGCAGTTGGACTTCTGTATTGTCCCACTAGTGCAAAGATATTTGCAGCACGTCTGCCTGCATTGCACACTCAAACTTATTGTTACTAAGCCATTATACTAGCAAACACTGAGTGAACTTAATGGCATCCTAAATGTGGCTGTTGGACTTCTGTATTGTCCCACTAGTTCAAAGATATTTGCAGCACGTCTGCCTGCATTGCACACTCAAACTCATTGTTACTAAGCCATTATACTAGCAAACACTGAGTGAACTTAGTGGCATCCTAAACGTGGCTGTTGGACTTCTGCATTGTTCCACAAGTGCAAAGATATTTGCAGCACCTCTGCCTGCATTGCACACTCAAACTCATTGTTACTAAGCCATTATACTAGCAAACACTGAGTGAACTTAGTGGCATCATAAAAGTGGCTGTTGGACTTCTGTATTGTCCCACTAGTGCAAAGATATTTGCAGCACGTCTGCCTGCATTGCACACTCAAACTCATTGTTACTAAGCCATTATACTAGCAAACACTGAGTGAACTTAGTGGCATCCTAAACGTGGCTGTTGGACTTCTGTATTGTCCCACTAGTGCAAAGATATTTGCAGCACGTCTACCTGCATTGCACACTCAAACTCATTATTACTAAGCCATTATACTAGCAAACACTGAGTGAACTTAGTGGCATCCTAAACGTGGCTGTTGGACTTCTGTATTGTCCCACTAGTGCAAAGATATTTGCAGCACGTCTGCCTGCATTGCACACTCAAACTCATTGTTACTAAGCCATTATACTAGCAAACACTGAGTGAACTTAGTGGCATCATAAAAGTGGCTGTTGGACTTCTGTATTGTCCCACTAGTGCAAAGATATTTGCAGCACGTCTGCCTGCATTGCACACTCAAACTCATTGTTACTAAGCCATTATACTAGCAAACACTGAGTGAACTTAGTGGCATCCTAAACGTGGCTGTTGGACTTCTGTATTGTCCCACTAGTGCAAAGATATTTGCAGCACGTCTGCCTGCATTGAACACTCAAATTCATTGTTACTAAGCCATTATACTAGCAAACACTGAGTGAACTTAGTGGCATCATAAAAGTGGCAGTTGGACTTCTGTATTGTCCCACTAGTGCAAAGATATTTGCAGCACCTCTGCCTGCATTGCACACTCAAACTCATTGTTACTAAGCCATTATACTACCAAACACTGCTGCCAGTTTAAGGGCCGTAAAAAAGCTCATCATAGGACATTAGTATATATTCATAAAAAACTCACCAAAAATAAAGCCAACAGCCAAAGACTGGTCAGATAGTGGCAAAAGCACATGCAAGATGCATACGGCCCCCCATGATAAAGGTTGGAAGATCTCAGGTGCAGAATGCCTATAAAACAACCACCCTCAGCCTATTATAACAGGAGGGGGAGGTTGCTGGCAAAAAACTGCACACAAATAAGATCTAATATAGGGCGTCAGTCACACAGATACGTGCAATGCAATGCACAGTGTCCAGGCAAAGCCTATTGATCACGCCCTTCTATTAGGTCAGGCGGGCTGCCCAGCACCTAGGTGCATTGGCACAATGGACAGACATCCCAGGGGACCAGCTGCATCCTGCAAAAATTGTGCGATAATAAAATGATAAAATTGATAATAAATGTGAGGTATTGGTCATATTTTGGCCATAATATATAAGCTCGTAACCCATACGTCAAGGGTCCCCACGCTTACGAGTCCCTAACCACATCAAAAAAAGCTCATCATAGGACATTAGTATATATTCATAAAAAACTCACCAAAAATAAAGCCAACAGCCAAAGACTGGTCAGATAGTGGCAAAAGCACATGCCCCAGTTTAAGGGCCGTAGTTGCATTGTCAGGGATAATTATTGTTGTTTATTCTGCTGTTAATAAAGCTAGATCACCGCTGAAATCTACACCACCTCTCAAATTTTACTACCACATTTTAAGTGCACAATCTTGTCGCAATCAAAATGAGTGGCAAAATGACAGATGCTGGTGGAAAGGGGAAGAGGCGTGTTGAAAAAGGAAAAAAAGGGTTTGTCTGTGGGGAAGGTGGCAAAGCTCCATTATCATCTACTGAAGATAGACTATCTTCCAGCAAAAGTAAGATGTCTACTACTTACCGTGGACAATCCGATGTGCTCCCTTTTTACGGACATGAACAACTGGAACAAAGGTAGATGATGGCCAAAAAAGGAAAATGCTTGAATGGATCTCAAGTGGTCCAACAAGTGCCCTCTCCGCCACCTCAACTACCGCATCCAAAAAACACCAGTCCTCTGAGTTGTCATCGCAATCAAACTTGCTTTCTCCCAGCTCTGAAGTCTCCATCCGCCCTGCACAGTATGGTGGAACTGAGATGGCTGAGTCTGCAGAGCTGTTCAGTCACACTATAGCCTGGGAATCAGAGGTCTGCTCCCAAGCTACAGTGAGTACAGACCAGGAAATGGTCTGCAGTGATGCCCAGAACCTTTGTGACTCTGATTCAGGCCGTGAGGACCAAGTTTCTGAGCATAATGTTGACCCTTTTTCACAAACTGTAACACCTGTTGTTATAGACAATGAGGAACATACTGATGACAATGAGACGCAGATACCAGATTGGGATGACAACTTAAATATTCGGTCAGGGCAAGAAGAGGCTCGGTCTGAGGGTGAGGGGAGTGCAAACACAACAATTGATGAGGAAGTTCTAGATCCCACCTACTGTCAACCCACAGTCAGGCCCTTGAGGAGGTTAACAGAGACGGTGGAGCAGGATGCAACTGATGATGAAGTTACCTTGTGCCTTCCTGGACAGAGTAGGAGTACTGGTAGCACGTCTACAACTGCATCCTCAGCCACCACTGTGCCTCTGAGCACTAGTTGGGGTGGATCAGCAGGTCGCATGCCCTCTAAGCCTTGCCTAGCCTGGTCCTTTTTTGACATAGCAAAAGATCGCCCAAATTATGTGATCTGTAAAATTTGTCATGATTCTGTTAGTAGAGGGCAAAACCTCAGCAGCTTGACAACTTCTTCCATGAATCGTCACATGAATAAATATCATATGTCCCGGTGGGAAGCTCACCGTGCTGCAATGCGGCCTAGCGGAGCGAACCATCCACCGCCTGCCCCTTCTAGTGCATCTGCGCGCTCTTCATCTTCTAGGACTGTGGGGACAGCTGTCACACCTGGTTTTGCATGCACAACTTCCACCACTGTAACCGCAACAGGCAGTTTGCTTGGTAGGTCGTCAGTTGGTTTGGAAGTAGAAACAAGTACGTGTGTACAGCTCTCTCAGACATCGATAGCACCAACGTTGGATGAAGGCGACATCATGTCTATGCTTGCACTTTCCTCACAAAGCTGCATTTTTCCAGGGACACCCTACTCAACACCGTCTACACACAGCAGCCAGATCTCTGTCCCTCAGATGTGGACAAATAAAAGGCCATTTCCTGCGACCCATGACAAAGCTAAGAGGTTGACTTTATCCCTCTGTAAGCTCTTGGCTACCGAAATGCTGCCTTTCCGCCTGGTGGACACACAGGATTTTAGAGACCTTATGTCTGTCGTTGTGCCCCAGTACCAGATGCCCAGTCGCCACTACTTCTCTAAGAAAGGTGTGCCCGCGCTACACCAGCATGTCGCACACAACATCACCGCTTCCTTGAGAAACTCTGTGTGTGAACAGGTGCATTTCACCACAGATACTTGGACCAGTAAGCATGGACAGGGACGTTACATGTCACTGACTGGGCACTGGGTAACTATGGTGATAGATGGTGAAGGGTCTGCTGCACAAGTCTTGCCGTCCCCCCGACTTGTGTGTCAATCCTCTGTCTGTCCAAGTTCCGCCACTGCTTCTGCCTCCTCCACCTCATCTGGGTCCTCCTCCTCCACCCCAAGCCTGCCTTGTCAGGCCACCAGCGTTCTCACTGCGCAGAAGGAATCACGCATCCCTCATTACTATGCTGGCAGCAGAGCGCAACAGCATCAGGCGGTCTTTAGCTTGACATGTCTTGGAAATAGGAGTCACACAGCGGATGAGTTGTGGGAAGCTCTGCAGACTGAGTTTAATAAATGGTTGTCTCCACTCAACCTGCAGCCTGGTAAGGCCGTGTGCGACAATGCTGCAAACCTGGGTGCGGCCCTTCGCCTGGGCAAGGTGACACACGTGCCTTGTATGGCTCACGTGTTGAACCTTGTTGTCCAGCAATTTTTAACACACTATCCCGGCCTAGATGGCCTTCTGACCAGGGTACGAAAACTGTCTGCTCACTTCCGCCGTTCAACCGCCGCAGCTGAGCGACTTGCATCGCTTCAGAAGTCTTTTGGCCTGCCGGTTCATTGCCTGAAATGCGATGTGGCGACACGCTGGAATTCGACTCTCCACATGTTACAGCGACTGTGGCAGCACTGCCGAGCCCTGGTGCAATACGTCATGACGTATGGCCTGGGCCAACGAGATGCAGAGGTGGGGCAGATCACCCTGATGGAGTGGTCTCAGATCAAGGACCTATGCACCCTTCTGCACAGTTTCGACATGGCGACGAATATGTTTAGCGCTGACAATGCCATTATCAGCATGACAATTCCAGACATTTACATGCTGGAGCACACGCTAAACACTATTCGGAGTCAGGGGGTGAGACAACAGGAAGGGGAGGAACTACAGGAGGATTCATATGCGCAAGACACAACAACATCACCAAGGTCCAGACGTTCATCATCACCAACGCGGCAGGCATGGGACCATGGGGGACAGGGATCAACAAGGGCGCATGGTAGCAGGCGAAATGTTGAGGAAGGTGCAGGAGAACATGAAGAAATGGAGGATGAACTGTCCATGGACATGGAAGACTCAGCGGATGAGGGAGACCTTGGTCAAATTTCTGTTGAAAGAGGTTGGGGGGAGATGTCAGAGGAAGAAAGAACGGTTAGCACCTCTATGCCACAAACACAGCGTGGACTTGGTCCGCATGGCTGCGCAAGACACATGAGCGCCTTCTTGCTGCACTACCTCCAACATGACCCTCGTATTGTCAAAATTAGAAGTGATGATGACTACTGGCTTGCCACACTATTAGATCCCCGGTACAAGTCCAAATTTTGTGACATAATTCCAGCCATAGAAAAGGACGCACGTATGCAGGAGTATCAGCAGAAGCTGATACTCGATCTGAGCTCGGCTTTTCCACCAAACAACCGTGCAAGTGCAGGGAGTGAATCTCCCAGTTGTAACTTGACAAACATGGGATGGTCTCGTCATCTTCAACAGTCTACCCGTACCAGTAGCACCGTATCTGGAGCTGGTAACAGCAATTTTATGGAATCTTTTCATAATTTTTTTAGACCGTCCTTTGCAAGGCCACCAGAGACAACAAGTCTGACACATAGTCAACGGCTGGAGAGGATGATACAGGAGTATCTCCAAATGAACGTTGATGCCATGACTTTGCAAATGGAGCCTTGCTCATTTTGGGCTTCAAATCTTGAAAAATGGCCAGAGCTCTCCAGTTACGCCTTGGAGATTTTGTCATGTCCAGCTGCCAGCATTGTCTCTGAACGTGTCTTCAGTGTTGCTGGGTGTGTGCTGACAGATAAGCGCACGCGTCTGTCCAGTGACAATGTGGACAGACTAACATTCATCAAAATGAACAAGTCATGGATCCACAAGGAATTTACTACCCCTGTGTCATCCTGGGGAGAGTAAATGCTTGTGGATTTGGAATGTGCTTGATGCAAATCAAAACATCCTGTTTGCAACTAGGGCACAAGTGCTACCACTGATGGGGTGTCTGTGTGGCCCAATTTTTGGAAAAAAGGGAGACTCTGCTTGGAGTAACCCTTGCTTGCTGTGTTTTTTAAAAGGAGCCAAGATGAACAAGTCATGGTTCAGCAAAGACTTTGCTACCTACCCCGGTGTCATCCTGGGGACGGTTAAGAATGGCGTATTTTTGAATGTGCTTGATGCAAATCTAGCTGTGAAGTGTACAACTGGGGCACAACTGCTGCCACTGAAGGGGTGGGTGTGTGTGGGGCCCAATTTTTGGAAAAAAGGGAGACTCCGCTTGGAGTAACCCTTGCTTACAGTGTTTTTTAAAAGGAGCCAAGATGAACAAGTCATGGTTCAGCAAAGACTTTGCTACCTACCCCGGTGTCATCCTGGGGACGGTTAAGAATGGCGTATTTTTGAATGTGCTTGATGCAAATCTAGCTGTGAAGTGTACAACTGGGGCACAACTGCTGCCACTGAAGGGGTGGGTGTGTGTGGGGCCCAATTTTTGGAAAAAAGGGAGACTCCGCTTGGAGTAACCCTTGCTTACAGTGTTTTTAAAAAGGAGTCAAGATGAACAGAGCTGGGATCAGGAAAGACTTAGCTACCTACCCCGGTGTCATCCTGGGGACGGTTAAGGATGGCGTATTTTTGAATGTGCTTGATGCAAATCTAGCTGTGAAGTGTACAACTGGGGCACAACTGCTGCCACTGAAGGGGTTAGTGTCTGTGGGGCCCAATTTTTGGAAAAAAGGGAGACTCCGCTTGGAGTAACCCTTGCTTACAGAGTTTTTAAAAAGGAGCCAAGATGAACAGAGCTGGGATCAAGAAAGACTTTGCTACCTACCCCGGTGTCATCCTGGGGACGGTTAAGAATGGCGTATTTTTGAATGTGCTTGATGCAAATCTAGCTGTGAAGTGTACAACTGGGGCACAACTGCTGCCACTGAAGGGGTGGGTGTGTCGGGGCCCAATTTTTGGAAAAAAGGGAGACTCCGCTTGGAGTAACCCTTGCTTGTCGTGTTTTTTAAAAGGAGCCAAGATGAACAAGTCATGGTTCAGCAAAGACTTTGCTACCTACCCCGGTGTCATCCTGGGGACGGTTAAGAAGGGCGTATTTTTGAATGTGCTTGAGGAAAATCTAGCTGTGAAGTGTACGACTGGGGCACAACTGCTGTCACTGAAGGGGTGGGTGTGTGTGTGGCCCAATTTTTGGAAAAAAGGGAGACTCCGCTTGGAGTAACCCTTGCTTACAGTGTTTTTAAAAAGGAGTCAAGATGAACAGAGCTGGGATCAGGAAAGACTTAGCTACCTACCCCGGTGTCATCCTGGGGACGGTTAAGAATGGCGTATTTTTGAATGTGCTTGATGCAAATCTAGCTGTGAAGTGTACAACTGGGGCACAACTGCTGCCACTGAAGGGGTGGGTGTGTGTGGGGCCCAATTTTTGGAAAAAAGGGAGACTCCGCTTGGAGTAACCCTTGCTTACAGTGTTTTTTAAAAGGAGCCAAGGTGAACAAGTCATGGTTCAGCAAAGACTTTGCTACCTACCCCGGTGTCATCCTGGGGACGGTTAAGAATGGCGTATTTTTGAATGTGCTTGATGCAAATCTAGCTGTGAAGTGTACAACTGGGGCACAACTGCTGCCACTGAAGGGGTGGGTGTGTGTGGGGCCCAATTTTTGGAAAAAAGGGAGACTCCGCTTGGAGTAACCCTTGCTTACAGTGTTTTTAAAAAGGAGTCAAGATGAACAGAGCTGGGATCAGGAAAGACTTAGCTACCTACCCCGGTGTCATCCTGGGGACGGTTAAGAATGGCGTATTTTTGAATGTGCTTGATGCAAATCTAGCTGTGAAGTATACAACTGGGGCACAACTGCTGCCACTGAAGGGGTGGGTGTGTGTGGGGCCCAATTTTTGGAAAAAAGGGAGACTCCGCTTGGAGTAACCCTTGCTTACAGTGTTTTTTAAAAGGAGCCAAGATGAACAAGTCATGGTTCAGCAAAGACTTTGCTACCTACCCCGGTGTCATCCTGGGGACGGTTAAGAATGGCGTATTTTTGAATGTGCTTGATGCAAATCTAGCTGTGAAGTGTACAACTGGGGCACAACTGCTGCCACTGAAGGGGTGGGTGTGTGTGGGGCCCAATTTTTGGAAAAAAGGGAGACTCCGCTTGGAGTAACCCTTGCTTACAGTGTTTTTAAAAAGGAGTCAAGATGAACAGAGCTGGGATCAGGAAAGACTTAGCTACCTACCCCGGTGTCATCCTGGGGACGGTTAAGGATGGCGTATTTTTGAATGTGCTTGATGCAAATCTAGCTGTGAAGTGTACAACTGGGGCACAACTGCTGCCACTGAAGGGGTTAGTGTCTGTGGGGCCCAATTTTTGGAAAAAAGGGAGACTCCGCTTGGAGTAACCCTTGCTTACAGAGTTTTTAAAAAGGAGCCAAGATGAACAGAGCTGGGATCAAGAAAGACTTTGCTACCTACCCCGGTGTCATCCTGGGGACGGTTAAGAATGGCGTATTTTTGAATGTGCTTGATGCAAATCTAGCTGTGAAGTGTACAACTGGGGCACAACTGCTGCCACTGAAGGGGTGGGTGTGTCGGGGCCCAATTTTTGGAAAAAAGGGAGACTCCGCTTGGAGTAACCCTTGCTTGCCGTGTTTTTTAAAAGGAGCCAAGATGAACAAGTCATGGTTCAGCAAAGACTTTGCTACCTACCCCGGTGTCATCCTGGGGACGGTTAAGAAGGGCGTATTTTTGAATGTGCTTGAGGAAAATCTAGCTGTGAAGTGTACGACTGGGGCACAACTGCTGTCACTGAAGGGGTGGGTGTGTGTGTGGCCCAATTTTTGGAAAAAAGGGAGACTCCGCTTGGAGTAACCCTTGCTTACAGTGTTTTTAAAAAGGAGTCAAGATGAACAGAGCTGGGATCAGGAAAGACTTAGCTACCTACCCCGGTGTCATCCTGGGGACGGTTAAGGATGGCGTATTTTTGAATGTGCTTGATGCAAATCTAGCTGTGAAGTGTACAACTGGGGCACAACTGCTGCCACTGAAGGGGTTAGTGTCTGTGGGGCCCAATTTTTGGAAAAAAGGGAGACTCCGCTTGGAGTAACCCTTGCTTGCCGTGTTTTTAAAAAGGAGCCAAAATGAACAAGTCATGGTTCAGCAAAGACTTTTCTACCTACCCCGGTGTCATCCTGGGAACGGTTAAGTATGGCGTATTTTTGAATGTGCTCGATGCAAATCTACCTGTGAAGTGTACAACTGGGGCACAAGTGCTGCCACTGAAGGGGTGGGTGTGTGTGTGGCCCAATTTTTGGAAAAAAGGGAGACTCCGCTTGAAGTCACCTTGCGGTGTTTTACATGATTTTAGAAGGGCATGCCATGCCTATATCTGTGTCTCCTCCTCTTTTTCCTTGTCCAGCTCTTTTGTTTTCGCATGAGTATATGTCCTTGTCACTTTCCCATGTGTTTGAGTTGTGTTGTGAGTTGTTTGTCACCTTTTGGACACCTTTGAGGGTGTTTTCTAGGTGTTTTTATGTGTTTGTGAATGCCTGCCATTGTGTCCTATGCGGTTCGAGTTCTGTTCGTCGAACGTTCGACGAACTGAACTCGAACGAGACCTCCGTTCGACGAACCGAACTCGAGCTGAACCACGACCGGTTCGCTCATCTCTAATTATCACTCTAGATATTAACCAATGTTTACCCATATCCTGACTGTACAAATTGCTGATTTGATTTTGGATGTAATGCAATACTTAACCTTTAGTGATGAGCGAGTACTAAAAAGCTCGGGTGCTCGAAGCTCGGGCCGAGCCTCCCAAGATACTCGTGTACTCGGCCCGAGCAACGAGCCCAATGTTATCCTATGGGAGACCCGAGTATTTTTGTGAAATGACCTCCCGGCAGCATGGAGAAACCCTAAAAATGGCACAAAAGTCTCAGAAGAGTGCTCAAATGACATGGCAACAGCATGGGGAAGACCCCTTGAAGCATTTATCACTCAAAAGTCACAGCTGTGAACAATTTTGTCCGCGTTTTACGCCATTTTTACGGACTCACCAGAAAACCTTCCAAAATGACCCCAAAATGATTTTTCATGGCAGAAATGTTAAGGGCACATACCCAATAGTGAGATAGAGCTGGTGTATGTTACTTTTTGAGATTAATACATGAAAGATTTTACGTGAAAACATTGTGTGGCACTCCGATGTCCCTGAGAAGAGACGTACATGAAGGCCTCTTGAGTCTAATGTGCCCATTTTGAGGAAGTGAGTCTTTGTAGTATTTTCCTTTGCCAGGGCAGTCCAAAATTGTGAGGTTCACCAATGTCCCTGGATAGAGACGTGCATGATGGCCTGTAAACCTGAAGTGCCCATTGTAAGGAAGTGGGTCTATTTTAGTATAGCCCTTTGCCAGGGCAGCCAAAAATTGGGAGGCTCCACATTGTCCCTGGATAGAGACGTGCATGATGGCCTGTAAACCTGAAGTGCCCATTGTAAGGAAGTGGGTCTATTTCAGTATAGCCCTTTGCCAGGGCAGCCAAAAATTGGGAGGCTCCACATTGTCCCTGGATAGAGACGTGCATGATGGCCTGTAAACCTGAAGTGCCCATTGTAAGGAAGTGGGTCTATTTTAGTATAGCCCTTTGCCAGGGCAGCCAAAAATTGGGAGGCTCCACATTGTCCCTGGATAGAGACGTGCATGATGGCCTGTAAACCTGAAGTGCCCATTGTAAGGAAGTGGGTCTATTTTAGTATAGCCCTTTGCCAGGGCAGCCAAAAATTGGGAGGCTCCACATTGTCCCTGGATAGAGACGTGCATGATGGCCTGTAAACCTGAAGTGCCCATTGTAAGGAAGTGGGTCTATTTTAGTATAGCCCTTTGCCAGGGCAGCCAAAAATTGGGAGGCTCCACATTGTCCCTGGATAGAGACGTGCATGATGGCCTGTAAACCTGAAGTGCCCATTGTAAGGAAGTGGGTCTATTTCAGTATAGCCCTTTGCCAGGGCAGCCAAAAATTGGGAGGCTCCACATTGTCCCTGGATAGAGACGTGCATGATGGCCTGTAAACCTGAAGTGCCCATTGTAAGGAAGTGGGTCTATTTTAGTATAGCCCTTTGCCAGGGCAGCCAAAAATTGGGAGGCTCCACATTGTCCCTGGATAGAGACGTGCATGATGGCCTGTAAACCTGAAGTGCCCATTGTAAGGAAGTGGGTCTATTTTAGTATAGCCCTTTGCCAGGGCAGCCAAAAATTGGGAGGCTCCACATTGTCCCTGGATAGAGACGTGCATGATGGCCTGTAAACCTGAAGTGCCCATTGTAAGGAAGTGGGTCTATTTTAGTATAGCCCTTTGCCAGGGCAGCCAAAAATTGGGAGGCTCCACATTGTCCCTGGATAGAGACGTGCATGATGGCCTGTAAACCTGAAGTGCCCATTGTAAGGAAGTGGGTCTATTTTAGTATAGCCCTTTGCCAGGGCAGCCAAAAATTGGGAGGCTCCACATTGTCCCTGGATAGAGACGTGCATGATGGCCTGTAAACCTGAAGTGCCCATTGTAAGGAAGTGGGTCTATTTCAGTATAGCCCTTTGCCAGGGCAGCCAAAAATTGGGAGGCTCCACATTGTCCCTGGATAGAGACGTGCATGATGGCCTGTAAACCTGAAGTGCCCATTGTAAGGAAGTGGGTCTATTTTAGTATAGCCCTTTGCCAGGGCAGCCAAAAATTGGGAGGCTCCACATTGTCCCTGGATAGAGACGTGCATGATGGCCTGTAAACCTGAAGTGCCCATTGTAAGGAAGTGGGTCTATTTCAGTATAGCCCTTTGCCAGGGCAGCCAAAAATTGGGAGGCTCCACATTGTCCCTGGATAGAGACGTGCATGATGGCCTGTAAACCTGAAGTGCCCATTGTAAGGAAGTGGGTCTATTTTAGTATAGCCCTTTGCCAGGGCAGCCAAAAATTGGGAGGCTCCACATTGTCCCTGGATAGAGACGTGCATGATGGCCTGTAAACCTGAAGTGCCCATTGTAAGGAAGTGGGTCTATTTCAGTATAGCCCTTTGCCAGGGCAGCCAAAAATTGGGAGGCTCCACATTGTCCCTGGATAGAGACGTGCATGATGGCCTGTAAACCTGAAGTGCCCATTGTAAGGAAGTGGGTCTATTTTAGTATAGCCCTTTGCCAGGGCAGCCAAAAATTGGGAGGCTCCACATTGTCCCTGGATAGAGACGTGCATGATGGCCTGTAAACCTGAAGTGCCCATTGTAAGGAAGTGGGTCTATTTTAGTATAGCCCTTTGCCAGGGCAGCCAAAAATTGGGAGGCTCCACATTGTCCCTGGATAGAGACGTGCATGATGGCCTGTAAACCTGAAGTGCCCATTGTAAGGAAGTGGGTGTATTTCAGTATAGCCCTTAGGCAGGGCAGCCAAAAATTGGGAGGCTCCACGTTGTCCCTGGGTAGAGACGTGCATGAGGGCCTCAAAACATTGTTCCCATTGCAAAGGAGCGGGTCTCCTGTCGTTGTAATGTCCATTCTGCAAAGAATGGGCGAAAAAATTTACCACTGGGGGTATACCTGAAACAAAGACCTAACTATTGTAACGGTCATCATGATGGCGCATGAGGAGAAGGAGGAGCAGTCCAGCGATTATCCAAAGTCGAGAAGTGTACCCATGGGTGAGTGGAGGTACATGGCAAACTTTAAACTCCGCTCTCATTTGCTGGTGGTGTGGTGAAGTCTGGCCCAATCCAACCCTTGTTCATCTTTATCAGAGTCAGCCTGTCAGCATTTTCAGTTGACAGGCGGGTGCGTTTATCTGTAATGATTCCACCTGCGGCACTAAAAACACGCTCTGACAAAACGCTAGCAGCAGGGCAGGCCAGGACTTCCAAGGCGTAGAGAGCCAATTCATGCCACGTGTCCAGCTTGGATACCCAATAATTGTAAGGCACAGAGGAATGTCGGAGTACAGTTGTTCGATCTGCAAGGTACTCCTTCAGCATCTGGGCAAACTTAGGATTTCTTGTGGCACTACCCCGCACCTCAGGGGCTGTGGTACGTGAGGGGCTGAGAAAACTGTCCCACATCTTAAAGACTGTTCCCCTACCTCTGGCGGATTGGACTTGTGCCTCTCTCGGCTGTACGCCTCGGTTGTCCACTGATTCCTGACCTATGCCGCTAGCGTTTTGTGAGGGGAATGCTTTGCCTACTTCCGTGAGTATGGCCTTCCGAAACTGCTGCATTTTGGTTGACCTCTCCTCCACGGGAATAAGAGACAAAAAGTTCTCCTTGTAGCGTGGGTCTAACAGTGTTACCAACCAGTAATGATTGTCGGCCAAGATGTTCTTAACGCGAGGGTCACGAGACAGGCAGCTTACCATAAAGTCAGCCATGTGCGCCAGACTCTTAACAGCCAGGACTTCAGTAGCCTGACCAACAAGATGACTGAACATGCTGTCCTCCTCCTCCTCCTCCTCCTCCTCCTCCTCCTCCTCATCTACCCTGTCCTCTGGCCAGCCACGCTGAATCGAGGATATGACTGGTGTGCATGTCATATCCTCAATTTGGCCGGAGAGTTGATCCATGTCTTCATCCTCCTCCTCGTCATAGTCCTCCACTGCACGTTGTGATGAGACGAGGCTGGGCTGTGTGTTATCACCCACACCCACTACTGTTTCTTGCTGCAACTCATCGCGCTCCGCCTGCAATGCATCATGTTTGTTTTTCAGCAGGGACCGTTTTAGAAGGCAGAGTAGCGGTATGGTGACGCTAATAATGGCGTCATCACCACTCACCATCTTGGTGGAGTCCTCAAAGTTTTGGAGGATGGTACATAGGTCTGACATCCATCTCCACTCCTCAGGTGTTATGTGTGGAGTTTGACCCATTTCCCGACGGCTTAGGTGATGCAGGTACTCAACAACTGCCCTCTTCTGCTCACATATCCTGACCAACATGTGCAGAGTTGAATTCCAACGCGTGGGGACATCACACACCAGTCTGTGAGCCGGAAGATGCAAACGGCGCTGAAAGCCGGCAAGGCCGGCTGAAGCAGTAGGTGACTTTCGAAAATGTGCAGACAGGCGGCGAACTTTTACCAGCAGATCAGACAGCTCTGGGTATGACTTTATAAACCGCTGAACCACGAGGTTGAGCACATGGGCCACGCATGGAACATGTGTCAGCTGGCCTCGCCTCAAAGCCGCCACCAGGTTCCGGCCATTGTCACAAACGACCTTTCCTGGCTTTAGGTTCAGAGGTGTGAGCCAGTGATCTGCCTGCTGTTTCAGAGCTGTCCACAGCTCTTCTGCATTGTGGGGTTTGTCACCTATGCAGATTAGCTTCAGCACAGCCTGTTGCCGCTTCGCCGAGGCAGTGCTGCAGTGCTTCCAGCTTGTGACTGGTGTGGAGGGCACAGTGGATGAGGATGCGCAGGAGGAGGAGGAGGCTGAAGAGCATGACATTCCGGAGCTGTAGAGTGTGGGTGAAACACTGACTGAGGTAGGGCCTGCAAACCTTGGTGTGGGAAGGACGTGTTGCGTCCCTCGCTCAGACTGGGTCCCAGCTTCCACAATATTAACCCAGTGTGCCGTCAACGAGATGTAGCGGCCTTGCCCACAAGCACTTGTCCACGTGTCTGTGGTTAGGTGGACCTTGGGTGAAACAGCGTTGTTCAGGGCACGTGTGATGTTTTGTGACACGTGGTTATGCAACGCGGGGACGGCACACCGGGAGAAATAGTGGCGGCTGGGGACCGAGTAACGTGGGACAGCTGCCGCCATCAGGTCACGGAATGCTTCTGTCTCCACCAGCCTAAAAGGCAACATTTCCAGCGCAAGCAGTCGCGAAATGTTAGCATTTAGAACTGTGGCATGTGGGGTGTTGGCAGTGTATTTGCGCCTGCGTTCAAAGGTTTGCTGAATGGATAACTGAACGCTGCGCTGGGACAAGGACGTGCTTGATGATGGTGTTCTTTCTGCGTAGGCAACTGCAGGTGCAGGAGTGGAGGAGGCTTGTTCGCAGGCAGCATGGACAGAGGATTGGCTCGCATGCACAACCAGCGAAGACGTAGCAGTGACATCAGCAAGCACTGCTCCTCGACTCTGTTGTACTTCCCACAAAGTCGGGTGCTTGGCTGACATGTGCCTGATCATGCTGGTGGTGGTCAGGCTGCTAGTTTTGGTACCCCTGCTGATGCTGGCACGGCAGGTGTTGCAAATGGCCTTTTTTGAATCATCTGGATCCAACTTAAAAAACTGCCAGACTCGTGAAGACCTAACATTTGTACAGGCACCTTGTGTCGTCGTGTTGTTCCGGGGAACGGTTGCCTGACTTCTGCCTGGGGCCACCACCCTGCTTCTTACTGCCTGTTGTGATGCTACGCCTCCCTCCCCCTGTGCACTGCTGTCCTCGCTCTGCATATCCTCCTGCCAGGTTGGGTCAGTTACTGGATCATCCACCACGTCGTCTTCCTCTTCCGCACCCTGCTCCTCCTCCTGACTTGCTGACAATTGTGTCTCATCATCGTCCACCACTTGTTGAGACACGTTGCCAACTTCGTGAGAACGTGGCTGCTCAAATATTTGGCCATCTGTACAGACGATCTCCTCATGACCCACTTCAATATGAGCTGGCGAGAGGCCAGAATGTGTGAATGGAAACGTGAACAGCTCTTCCGAGTGTCCAAGTGTGGGATCATTAATGTCCGAGGAGGACGTGTACTCAGCCTGGTGGTAGGAAGGAGGATCAGGTTCAGAAATGTGCGGTGCAGTATCACGGCTACTGACACTTGACCGTGTGGAAGACAGAGTGTTTGTGGTGGTGCCAATCTGACTGGAAGCATTATCCGCTATCCAACTAACAACCTGTTGACACTGGTCTTGGTTCAAGAGCGGTGTACTGCTGCGGTCCCCAAGAATTTGGGACAGGACGTGCGAGCGACTAGATGTGGCCCTTTGTTGTGGCGAAATTAGAGCTTGCCCACGACCTCGGCCTCTGCCTGCACCACCATCACGTCCACTTCCTTGTTCCTTGCCAATGCCCTTGCGCATTTTGCAATGCTGTGCACTGCTGACGTGTATATTCACTACTTGTGCGTTATATCAAAGTTTCTGGAAATTGCACACAAGTGCACCTGTACGCTGCCACCGACAGGCACACACGTGCGGTTTTTAAATGCAAGCACGGACGCAATAATAACCTAACACAGGTTTTAGGAGCAAAAATTAAGAACTCTGACACTATCAGCCACTGCTGACTGACGTGTATTATACACTACACTTGTGCGTTATATAATAGTTTGGTAAACGCACACCAGTGCATTTGTACGCTGCCACCAACAGGCACACACGTGCGGTTTTAAAAACCAAGCACGGACGCAATAATAACCTAACACAGGTTTTAGGAGCAAAAATTAAGAACTCTGACACTATCAGCCACTGCTGACTGACGTGTATTATACACTACACTTGTGCGTTATATAATAGTTTGGTAAACGCACACCAGTGCACCTGTACGCTGCCACCAACAGGCACACACGTGCGGTTTTAAAAACCAAGCACGGACGCAATAATAACCTAACACAGGTTTTAGGAGCAAAAATTAAGAACTCTGACACTATCAGCCACTGCTGACTGACGTGTATTATACACTACACTTGTGCGTTATATAATAGTTTGGTAAACGCACACCAGTGCACCTGTACGCTGCCACCAACAGGCACACACGTGCGGTTTTAAAAACCAAGCACGGACGCAATAATAACCTAACACAGGTTTTAGGAGCAAAAATTAAGAACTCTGACACTATCAGCCACTGCTGACTGACGTGTATTATACACTACACTTGTGCGTTATATAATAGTTTGGTAAACGCACACCAGTGCACCTGTACGCTGCCACCAACAGGCACACACGTGCGGTTTTAAAAACCAAGCACGGACGCAATAATAACCTAACACAGGTTTTAGGAGCAAAAATTAAGAACTCTGACACTATCAGCCACTGCTGACTGACGTGTATTATACACTACACTTGTGCGTTATATAATAGTTTGGTAAACGCACACCAGTGCACCTGTACGCTGCCACCAACAGGCACACACGTGCGGTTTTAAAAACCAAGCACGGACGCAATAATAACCTAACACAGGTTTTAGGAGCAAAAATTAAGAACTCTGACACTATCAGCCACTGCTGACTGACGTGTATTATACACTACACTTGTGCGTTATATAATAGTTTGGTAAACGCACACCAGTGCACCTGTACGCTGCCACCAACAGGCACACACGTGCGGTTTTAAAAACCAAGCACGGACGCAATAATAACCTAACACAGGTTTTAGGAGCAAAAATTAAGAACTCTGACACTATCAGCCACTGCTGACTGACGTGTATTATACACTACACTTGTGCGTTATATAATAGTTTGGTAAACGCACACCAGTGCACCTGTACGCTGCCACCAACAGGCACACACGTGCGGTTTTAAAAACCAAGCACGGACGCAATAATAACCTAACACAGGTTTTAGGAGCAAAAATTAAGAACTCTGACACTATCAGCCACTGCTGACTGACGTGTATTATACACTACACTTGTGCGTTATATAATAGTTTGGTAAACGCACACCAGTGCACCTGTACGCTGCCACCAACAGGCACACACGTGCGGTTTTAAAAACCAAGCACGGACGCAATAATAACCTAACACAGGTTTTAGGAGCAAAAATTAAGAACTCTGACACTATCAGCCACTGCTGACTGACGTGTATTATACACTACACTTGTGCGTTATATAATAGTTTGGTAAACGCACACCAGTGCACCTGTACGCTGCCACCAACAGGCACACACGTGCGGTTTTAAAAACCAAGCACGGACGCAATAATAACCTAACACAGGTTTTAGGAGCAAAAATTAAGAACTCTGACACTATCAGCCACTGCTGACTGACGTGTATTATACACTACACTTGTGCGTTATATAATAGTTTGGTAAACGCACACCAGTGCACCTGTACGCTGCCACCAACAGGCACACACGTGCGGTTTTAAAAACCAAGCACGGACGCAATAATAACCTAACAGGTTTTTTTGGGGAGCGACAATTACAGTACAGACAAGTCAGACACTATCTGGACTGTTTTACACTGTGTACACCAGCCCCAGATATGAAGGCTGGTATACGGTCACCACTACCCTGCCTGCCTGCCTGCCTGTATACTGCTACAATAGTCCTGACAAGGACTCTTTTGGTCACTAGCCTGTATTCAGACCTGGCTATACCCTGCCTGTATATAGCAACAATAGTCCTGAGAAGGACTCTGCTACTGTACGCCGACCTGGCTATACCCTGCCTGCCTGTATACAACTAGAATAGTCCTGAGAAGGACTTTTGGTCACACTGTTTGCAGCCCTGCAACTGAAAAAGCTATAAAGGGCCGCAAAGCTTTCCCTGAATCAGCGACACTCTCCCTACACTCACTGTCAGAATAGCTGTGAGCAGAGCACAGCGCACCGGCCTATATAAAGGCTCGGTGACGCTGTGCAGGCCGGCCAATCACTGCAATTCCACAACTAACAGGGCTGTGGCATTGCAGTGGTCTGCCAGCCAATCCCTGCATGAGGGCTGGCTCTCAAAAGAGCGCCAACATGCAGAAATGAAGACCACGAGTAAAGCACGAGTATCGCGAGATTACTCGTTCCCCGCCGAGCAGCCCGAGTACAGTGATACTCGTGCGAGTACCGAGTAGTGACAAGCATGCTCGCTCATCACTATTAACCTTCAATAAAACGAGTTTAAAAAAAAAAAATAAAGATATGTTGGTATTGCGGTTTAGTGTGTCCTCACAAAATAGCTCCTGGTAGTGTACAATGAAAGAAAAACAAAATGAAAGCAAAATGATAAGCAAATGAGGAAAACAGAAAATAAGCAGATGAATTAGCAAAATAGCGATGGGCGAGCATTAAAATGCTCGAGTGCTTGTTACTCGAGCCAATCAATTTCGAATGCTCAACTAAAGTATCAAGCATAATGGAAGTCAATGGGAAACTCAAGCATTTTTCCAGAAGACTTCCTGGGAGGTCTGAGGGAGGCCTAGAAATCATTGAAATGGATGGGAACACCGTTGGAATAGGAACAGCATGGAGAAGATCGCTGTTAAAAAAAAGTGAGCATATTACGCCCCTTTAACGCACTGACTAGAAAAGGTCCAAAATAGATATTAATGTACAAAATGTTAGGAAACATACTTTTTACAATAGCATTACTTTTGCTGGAACTGTAAAATCAGCTTTTAAAATACATCATACTCATTAAAAGTACTTCCAAAAAATGGTGAAGAAATGCAATGTTTGAACATAGCCTTAATAGCTGACTACAGGAGATGACATAGTATAGGGCAGGGATGTCAAACTCAATTACAAAGAGAGCCAAAATTAAAAAAAATTGGACAAAATCATGGGTCAACCTAGTGGCAGACCCTACCTAGTACTTCATTAAGAATAATGGGCCCCACATAGCATTTCAAACAGAATAATGGGCCTCACATAGCTCTTCATACAAAATAATGAGCCCAACATATCCCTCCAATCAGAATAATGGGCCTCACATAGCCCTCCATACAGAATGATGGGCACCACATAGCCCTCTAAGCAGAAATAATGGGTCATTCATAGTCCTCCATACATAATAGCCTACTGGGACAAACAGAATTGTCCTGCGGGCTAGATTTGGCCCAAGGGCCAGAGTGCGAGATATGTGGTATGTGTTTTTGTTGTGCTAATGCAGCAGGCACAGTTTCACCTGCCCAATTATCTTGACCTGTGCATGCGACATCAGCAGCATGTCAACTTCCCTGTCCCTTACTGCACGGCAGGTGCATATTTAATTATGGAGGCAGCGAACAGTGGTATTAATAGATAAACTGATAAGGATCTACAGTCAGTGCAAGGACTAGCCAAAATGACTATGAGGCACAGGGGATGTTATTCAACACGAGGTTGTGTAAGGCAGGGATGCCACACTGGGAGAAACAATAGTGCTGGGAATCAAGTACCTAGGGACGGCCACCGCCGAAATCATCAGTGTCCAGTCAACTAAATGCCAACGTTGGCAGGGAAAGCAGTCTGGAAATATGGTTTTATATGTTTGCGCCTGTGGGTGGGTGGCTGCGTATTAACGCTTGTGCTCCAAAGCTTGGGATAGAGACAGCTGGACGGTGCGCTGCGACAAGGAAGTGGCTGTAGTAGCTGATGATGTTTGTGAATGTGCAACGACAGTACAAGGGTAGGAGGCATCTGCGCCTACATTCTGAACAGTGGATTGACTAGGGTTTACCCAAAGAAAATGACTGTGGACCCATGCGTTCAGTCCACCTAGTCCACCAGGAAGAATGCAATACAGCCAGCAATAGAATTACAGAAAACACTCTGATTACTATTTGGGATCAATTTGGAAAATACTCTTAATTGTTGACTCAAAAGCTGCCCAAAGAGATACAAATGTGGTGCCCCTGAGGCTTCCGTCGCCACAGAGATATTGCACCTCAGCCAGAGGTGTGGTATCCCATCCCGGGTAAGAATGGGGTCACCTACCGGTTCACATATAAAAACCTGCACACACCAATTGGTAGGCATACACCGGGTCAGGGATACTGGCAGTAACCCCCATAGACAATCAGGTCATGGGCCCGTAAGTCCCATTCATTGGTCCCAATGATGTGGGTGGGGCCTAGCCAGGCAGAGTATGGGAGAAGTCAGAGAGAGTGAGTAGAGGAACAAGTCAGTCAGTTCCAGAAGGAAAGGAGAGAAGGAGGTTCCTGGTGGAGATCCTGGGGTCTTGCTAAGCCCAGGTGACACCGAAAGAAGGGATTCCAGGGTAATGGAAGGGCAATTGTCCCATGATCTGTTCCACTAGAAGATCAGAGGTAGGGATCCGGCTGCAAAATCAGTGATGGTCCCTAGACTGAGGGAAGAAAGACATTTCCTTAAAGTAAAACCGAAGGCTTGGGAGATCGCTGCAAGCGCCCAGCGCCACAACCCGCCACAAATCACTGGTAAAGGTGAGCAAGATACGACTGAGGTCAACCACCTTTGTACAGGCCCTGTGGTGGAGGCGCAAGACAATCCAATACAGTTGAGTGCTGAGAGACAGCCAGAGAAAGGACACATAGAGGGGTGCACCGGTACAGACCCTTGACCTATCCGGGATCGGCGGAGGCCCACAACAGCGGATCCTGACATACTGCTGGTAACCGGTCTGTGCAACTGTGAGACTAACAGTGAGTAAACATCTTAACTGCAAGCTCTGTGTCGTCTGCTTGATTCTGAATCTCATCAGCAAACACCATAGACTTTACCAAGCACCAAAGGTTGCCCCGGGGTACCCGCTCTACCTGTGGAGAGCAAGAAACACCTCAGCTGCCATAACATCAGCCCCGGAGGTCCCTTCCAGCAGCTGCGGCTCCTTAGCTGCAAATTACCACAGGTGGCGTCACGAATCTTATATAAACTTTATTACCATCTCCCCCAATATCGCCTCATTTTGTATTGACTCCGCCAGGGTCACGGAATCGGGCCCCGCCAGCGCTGACTACCCCGGACTAGTCCGGCCCGACACCGAGTCACCTAAGTCCCTGGGGCGGGTGAGTCATCTTTCTGGTGCCACGAACAGGATGTGAACAAGACCCGTTAATACGGGTGACGTGTGCCTTAAGGAACTGTATTTAATAGACTGTGTTTTACTTGTGTGGAAAAACTGCCGCCGCCATTAAAACTGCTGGGCGCAAGAAGAAAGGGGGCATCCCTGAAAAGAGTGCGAAGATAAGCCCCGCCCCAATGTACTGGGTGTCTGTTAAAAAAAAATGGCGCGCTAAGAAATTCACTGTCTGGCAGTGAAGATTGCCGTCTAGAGGAAGAAGGAGTTGCCAGAATGTACTGGATAGTGGGCTGAGGGATGCCATCCGTGGTGGGCTGGGTGCCGGCCTGGCGCCAGGGAGTGGTCTGCCCCAACCCCACCTCTGGAATGGAGAAGGGTGCAGCCGAGCATTGGCGGTGAACGCTCGAGAACAGTGGACACGAGCAGTAACCGGGAAAGCTGCTGAGGCGCAATGGCGGAGTCCCCTTTAACCAGTACGCCAGAAGAGGTGTGGGAGAAAGGATCTGACCCAGGCCTGAACCTCCAGCTGGAGGAAATGGAGCAGCTGGCCCACCGGTTGCGGAGGCTCGTGGCAGAAGCCGAGCAGCGAGCGAAGGGAGAGGCCGAACCGGGGCACGCACATGAACACCAGGCGGCCGGACTAGTCCGGCCCGACACTGAGTCACCTAAGGCCCTGGGGCGGGCGAGTCACAAACAGTGCCAGGCCAAGCCAAAAGTGACCAGAAGGCATGGCAATGCAGCCAGCAACAGACGTAAATAATAGACTCTGAAGCCATATTTTTTTAAATTTTGAACACACTCTTAATTATAGACTCTCAAACTGGCAAAGGTTATGCAGGTAGTGCGAGGTTTAGTCAAAATGACTTTGAGGCATGTGTGATGTTATGGTACACAAGTTTGTGTAAGGCAGGGGTATCAGCGTCTTCATCCTAAACAGGGTATTGACCAACATGTAGCACAGAGGAAGGTGCAGTCACCAAAAGAGAATGACTGTGGAACCAGGTATTTGGCCCACCCAGTCAACCAGGAGACATAGCAGTACAGCCAGCAACAGATGTACAGAAGACATTCTAACCTCAGTTTGAGACAAATTTTGAAAATTCTTGACTCTCAAAGGAGATGTAGACAGTGTGAGGCCTAGCCAAAATGGGTATGAGATATGGCAATACAGCCAGCAATAGATGTGCAGAAAATATGCATATTCCAGTTTTGGATAGATTTTGAAAAGACTCTTAATTTGTGCCTTTTAAACTGTACAAAGATATGCATTCACTAGACCACGAGACATATATTTATAAATATAACAGACCACTGCAAAATTGTCAGTTTTTCAGATTTTTCTCTTTATAGGTATATTTTTGAGTAAAATGTTTTTTTATTCTATAAACTACTGACAACATGTCTCCAAATTTCCAAGCACACAGCATGGGGAAAATGGCTGGATGTATCTCTGACACCCAGGTCACTGTTGTCAGAGTATTATGCCACTTTTAGAAACTGAGAATAAAACATACAAAACAGAAGCTAGAATGGATTGTGTGTGTATGTATGTTGTATATGTCCGCTAAAGGAATCCGCACCGTATCATTTACAATCATGAAATTTTGCACAGACACCCCATGTGACTCAGGGAACATCATAACACTTTGTTTTGACAGGAAAATTTAAACCCGAGCTTTATGCGGGCTTCACACGGTACGATCTATCGTGCGATTGTGCAAGCGATTGTACCTGCCACGTCGTTTGCGCGTCACGGGCAATTAGTTGCCCGTGGCGCACAAAGTCGTTAAACCGCCATCACACGTACTTACCTGCTGAGCGACCTCGCTGTGGGCGGCGAACATCCACTTCCTGAAGGGGGAGGGATGTTCGGCGTCACAGCGACGTCACACAGCGGCTGGCCAATAGAAGCGGAGGGGCGGAGATGAGTGGGACGTAAACATCCCGCCCACCTCCTTCCCTCACCATTGCCAGCGGGACGCAGGTAAGCTGTGTTCATCGTTCCCGGGGTGTCACACGGAGCGATGTGTGCTACCCCGGGTATGATGAACAACCGGCACAAAGTAGAATAAACGATTTTTTAAAAATGATCGACCTGTACACGATTCGCGATTCCTAACCAATTTACGATCATTTACAGACGCTCATAGGTGTCACACAGGACGACGTCGCAAGCGATGCCGGATGTGCGGCACGAAATCCATGACCCCCAACGACATATCGCATGATAGATCATCTCGTGTGGCACCCGCATTACAGTTACTCGACAACAAACCTGCCTCCATTAAAGTGAATGGAGCCGGGAGCTACAGTTCATTAATAAGAGCTGCGATTGGTTGCTATAGGAACAAAGGAAATTGTTAGTATAAGAAGCTTATATGTGAGGTAATAAGATGTCGGTTGGGAGACGGATAGAGAGAGACAGAAAGAGACAGACTGACATAGGCACAGACAGAGTAAGGCCGGGGCCACACGGTGACTACTGCGATCCTCGCATGACACTCGGCTCATGCTGGCAGCACAGCGGCAGCCAAGTCTCATCCGAGTGTCATTGCGACTGAGGTCCGATCATGCGATTGAACCACAACTGCGGGCGGCTCTGATGAGGGGTGGGCCAGCGCTGAGGAGGGGAGGGCCAGTGCTGCTGAGAGGAGGGCTGGCGCTGAGGAGGAGAGGGAGGGATTTATCTCCCGCTCTTTTCCGTTGACAGCTATTTCCATTCTTGCTCTGCACTCGCATTACACTGGTGTAATGCGAGTGCACTGCGATTTTTCTCTCGCCCCATAGACTTGAATGGGTGCGAGAGAAATAAGGATTGCATTGCACCCGCAGCATGTTGCGACTCTTTTCTCGGTCCGATTAGGGCTGAGAAAATGATTGCTCATGGGTGCTGGCACATAGGTTAATATTGGTCCGAGTGGAATGCGATGTTTTATCGCATTCCACTTGCTCCAATTTTCATGCTATGTGGTTAAGGCCTAAGAAGCAGACAGGGAAAAAGACAGACAGACAGAGACAGACAGAGACAGACAGACTGGGAAAGAGACAGGCAGACAGGGAAAAAGACAGAAAGATAGGCAGACAGGGAAAGAGACAGACAGAGACAGACAGGGAAAGAGAAAGACAGGTTAAGAGACAGGGAAAGAGACAGAGACAGGGAAAGTGACAGAGACAGGGAATGAGACAAAAATAGGGAAAAAGACAGGGAAAGAGACAGAGACAAGGAAAGAGATAGAGACAAAGAAAGAGACAGAGACAAGGAAAGAAACAGAGACAAAGACAGATGAGGAAAGAGACAGACCGGGAGCGAGATAGACGGGGAAAGAGATAGAGAGAGAGAGACAGACAGAGAGACTGTCAAGGGGGCTTTACATGGTAGCGATATCACTAGCAATTGTAGCGATAGCGAGCGTGTAAGTACCCGCCCCCGTCGCGCATGCGATTGTTTGTTATCGCTGCCGTAGCGAACATTATCGCTACGGCAGCATCACACGTACTTACCTGGTCGGCGTCGCTGCTGTGACTGCCAAACAATCCCTCCTTCAAGGGGGAGGGACGTTCGGCATCACAGCAACGTCACCGCAACGTTACTAAGCGGCCGGCCAATCAAAGCGGAGGGGCGGAGATGAGCAGGACGTAACATCCCGCCCACCTCCTTCCTTCCGCATTGTGGTCGGCGGCAGGTAAGGAGACGTTCCTTGCTCCTGCGGTGTCACACATAGCGATGTGTGCTGCCACATGAGTGATGAACCACCTGGATAAACAACCCTTACCGATTTTTGAGTTTGGGACGACCTCTCCATGGTGAACGATTTTCACCATTTTTGAGGTCGCTTAAGGTTGCTGGTCAGTGTCTCATGCTGCAATATCGTTAATGACGCCGGATGTGCGTCACTAACAACGTGACCCCGACGATAAAACATTAACGATATCGTAGCGTGTAAAGCCCCCTTTAGAGAGACAGACAGAGAGATAGACACAGACAGAGAGACAGACATAGATAGAGGCAGAGGCACATGGATAGAGACAGACACACAAGGAAAGAGACAGACAAAGACAGACAGACAGAGACAGACAGAGAGAGAGAAAGACAGACAAAGACAGACAGAGAAAGATAGACAGAGACAGATAAACAGACACACACAGAGACCCACAGACAGAAAAATTTAGCTACTGAATTGATCAATGCAATAGAGCCCCAACACGTGTTGGGGCTCTATTGCATTGATCAATTCAGTAGCTAAATTTCTCTTGATTCATATGTTCATGGCAGTAATGCAGATTCCATTTTTCACATATTCACTCTTGCATATAGCTATTGGATTTTTCAAGTCAGTATTCACACAGCAGTTTCTGCTATTCCTGTATTCCCCTTACATAGTCACTGGTGTGCATACCTTATCTCCCCATAGTGATGTTTTTTTAGGTTTTTGCACCCAGTTCGGACTTAGAATGGTGTTTCAAACGTTATTCCTATTCGTTCACAACATCAACTGAAGTCCAGAACACTCTCAGTGAAGTAGGTGTATCTGTCTCTAAGTCAACAGTAAAGAGAAGACTCCATGAAAGTAAATACAAAGGGTTCACATCTAGATGCAAACCATTCATCAATTCCAAAAATAGACAGGCCAGAGTTAAATTTGCTGAAAAACACCTCATGAAGCCAGCTCAGTTCTGGAAAAGTATTCTATGGACAGATGAGACCAAGATCAACCTGTACCAGAATGATGGGAAGAAAAAAGTTTGGAGAAGAAAGGGAACGGCAGATGATCCAAGGCACACCACATCCTCTGTAAAACATGGTGGAGGCAACGTGATGGCATGGGCATGCATGGCTTTCAATGGCGCTTCATAGTACAGATGGACAATGACCCCAAGCATACAGCCAAAGCTACCCAGGAGTTCATGAGTGCAAAAAAGTGGAACATTCTGCAATGGCCAAGTCAATCACCAGATCTTAACCCAATTGAGCATGCATTTCACTTGCTCAAATCCAGACTTAAGACGGAAAGACCCACAAACAAGCAAGACCTGAAGGCTGCGGCTGTAAAGGCCTGGCAAAGCATTAAGAAGGAAGAAACCCAGCGTTTGGTGATGTCCATGGGTTCCAGACTTAAGGCAGTGATTGCCTCCAAAGGATTCGCAACAACATATTGAAAATAAAAATATTTTGTTTGGGTTTGGTTTATTTGTCCAATTACTTTTGACCTCCTAAAATGTGGAGTGTTTGTAAAGAAATGTGTACAATTCCTACAATTTTTATCAGATATTTTTGTTCAAACCTTCAAATTAAACGTTACAATCTGCACTTGAATTCTGTTGTAGAGATTTCATTTCAAATCCAATGTGGTGGCATGCAGAGCCCAACTCGCGAAAATTGTGTCACTGTCCAAATATTTCTGGACCTAACTGTATAAGTACTGGGTGACAGTTTTGACATTAGGATCACTTTGCGGTTACCATTAAAATGGCTCCGTACTGTGATCCTAAACTTCATCTTCCCTTGTTGTTTTGGAAACACTCAGATTGGGATGGGGGTGACATCAGATTCCACCCACTTTTACTGCAGCTGTAATGTGAGCTAGTTCTACAGTACCTCTACAGCAGGATTTCAGCATCTGCATCTCGTAGTGTTTAAGAGTGGAAAATATATATATTTTTTTATATATTGCTCAATTAAAAACAAATAATAATATTTAAACAAAACATTAATACTTTACATTTTTTCAGTTGTTGAATTTTTTTTTTTTTACGACACCTTCGCTTTAACTTGATTTCATGTGTTACTATTACGTACATCCGCCTGTCAACTGAAAATGCTGACAGACTGACTGTTTGTCAAGGAAAAAATGGGTGCTTTACATGCCGTGATCTCACTAGCGAGATCGCTAGCGAGCATACCCGCCCTCGTCTGTTGTGCGTCACGCGCAAATCGCTGCCCGTGGTGCAAAACATCGCTTACACCCGTCACACGGACTTACCTTCCCTGCGACGTCGCTGTGGCCAGCGAACCGCCTCCTTTCTTAGGGGGCGATTCGTGCGACGTCACAGCGACATCACACAGCAGCCGTCCAATAGAAGCAGAGGGGCAGAGATGAGCGGAACAAACATCCCACCCAACTCCTTCCTTCCTCATTGTGGGCGGCCGCAGGTACGAGGTTGTTCCTCATTCCTGCGGTGTCACATATAGCGATTTGTGCTGCCGTAGGAATGAAAAACAACCACGCTACTGACCAGACATACACAATTGTTTAAGGTCGCTCATAGGTTTTACATGCTGCGATTTCGCTAACGACGCCGGATGTGCGTCACAAACACCGTGACCCCGACGATATATCGTTACTCGTTAGCGATTTCACAGCGTGTAAATGGCTCTTAAGGCCTTGGCTGGCCTAGACTTCTCAGCCCCAGCAGAGAGCAGCAGCATAACATGAAGCCAAATCAAATGTTCCTTTTATTTGTGGTGTATTCCCATGCACCCCTTTCCACCCTAAATAATATTTAGAGGATCAGCAAGCGGGCGTCAATCAATTGTTAGAGGGCCAGCAGCCAGGCTGTGTTCATACTTTTTAGAGAACTAGCAGCCAGGCTGTTCGGCTGTTTTCATACTTATTAAAGGGCTAGACGGAGGCCTGTGCTCATAAATTTTAAGGGGCAAGAAGTTGGCTTCTGCTCATAATTTTTAGAGGGCCAGCCTTCATAATTTTTGCATTGGAAGCAGCCAGCCCATTCTCAAAATTTTTAACCCCTTCAGCCCCCGGGCACTTTCCGTTTTTGCGTTTTTGTTTTTTGCTCCCTTTCTTCCGAGAGGCGTAACTTTTTTATTTTTCCATCAATCTTGCCATATGAGGGCTTGTTTTTTGCGGGACGAGTTGTACTTTTAAATGAAACCATAAGTTTTACCATATAGTGTACTGGAAAATGGCGAAAAAATTCCAAGTGCGGAAAAATTGCAAGAAAAGTGGGATTGTACAATAGTTTTTGGGATATTTTATTCACCGTGTTCACTATATGGTAAAACTGATGTGTGGGTATGATGCCTCAGGTCGGTGCGAGTTTATAGACACCAAACATGTATAGGTTTACTTGTATCTAAGGGGTTAAAAAAAATTCACAAGCTTGTCCGAAAAACGTGGCGCACGTTTTGCACCATTTTCCAAAACCCGTAGCGTTCTCATTTTTCAGGATCTGAGGCTCATTGATGGCTTATTTTTTGCGTCTTGACCTGACGTTCTTAACGGTACCATTTTTGCACAGATGCTACGTTTTGATCGCCTGTTATTGCATTTTGCGCAAAATTTGCGGCGACCAAAAAACGTAATTTTGGCGTTTGGAATTTTTTTGCCGCTACGCCGTTTACTGATCAGATTCATTGATTTTATATTTTGATAGATCGGGCATTTCTGAACGCAGCGATACCAAATATGTGTGTATTTTTTATTTTTTTAACCCTTTAATTTTCAATGGGGTGAAAGGGGGGTGATTTGAACTTTTAGGTTTTTTTATTTTTTTTTAATTTTTTAAAACTTTTTTTTTTACTTTTTTTTTTATTTTACTAGTCCCCCTAGGGGGCTATTGCGATCAGCAATCCGATCGCTTTGCACAATCTGCAGATCTCAGCTACAGAGCTGAGAACTGCAGATTTGCTGCTTCACTTTCAATGCCGGCTGTATTCCGGCATTGAGAGGAAGTGACTCATGTTAGCACAGGCGTCATCACATGACCCTGTGCTACCATGGCAACCGCCGAAAGTCACGTGATCATGTCACGTGACTTCCGGCGGGGGTGGGGTAAGTCACTGTCATGGCGGCGCCCATATACATATCGCTGCCAAGACTTTGGCAGCGAAATGTAAGGGGTTAATGGCCGCGGGTGGAAGCGATTCCACCCGCGGCTAGCAGGCACACATATCAGCTGTTGATAACAGCTGATATGTGCACCGATCGCCGCCGCCCGCCGGCGGCAGGGGGCGGGGCTTACCGGAACACGATCCATGACGTATCTAGTACGTCATGGGTCGTTAAGGGGTTAAAATGCCATCAGCCAGCACCTTCTCATAATTTTTACAGGGCCAGCTACCGGCCCTCACTCATAATTTGTAATGCCTTACACCATGACGTGTCTGATAACATCACCCAGACCCTCACCAATGCAGTTACTGGGAAGGTGCACTTAACCACCAATATGTGGATAAGCACTTGTGGCCAAGAATGCTGCATTTGCCTGAAAGTACACTAGGTGAACCTTATGCAGGCTGGGACAGAGTCAGACCCTGGGTCAGCACACAAGCTACCAATTCCAAGAATTGCAGCCTTTACTTCCATCAGGGTTCCCTCCCCTTCTACACCAGTTGCTGCACCCCTTCCTCATCCTCCATCATCAAATTGTCATCTTTGAGCATGGTGTCCATATCATTGCAAGCTGTAAGCACTGCAGCACTGCCTCACTGAGGCCGTAACAGGCTATTTTAAAAATTATTTCTTTAGGCAACAAAAACACACTGCAACAAGTTGTTGAAAGGTATAACAGACCAGAGAGAACTGACTGGCTGCTTAATCTACAACTAAGAATGGTTGTGTGTGATAATGGCTCTAACCTTGCAAACTTGTACTACCAGGCCTGGCCCATGTGCTCCACTTAGTGGTTCAGCGTTTTCTTAAAACCTACCCAGATGTGCATGAGCTACTTGTAAAGGTACGCCGCATGTGCACCCCTTCTATGTCCTGCAGCCTTTCCCTTGACTCTCAAGTTATACGCATTTTGGCCAACACTGATTACTGGTTGTTCACCCTTTTCAACCACGTTACAAAGAAAACTTTCCATTTCTCCTTCATGACGTGGAGAGGGATTGCAAAATGGGGCAATACTAGGAAGCTCTAGTTGAACATTTGTAAAAAAAAAATCCCATCTGACAATGTTGGTGGCAGAGGTCACAGTTCCTAAGGCAACCAAGGAAGAGAAATGATGGAGACACACCCCAGGTCCAATAGAGGCAGGAGTACACTATCAAAGATCTGGGTCAGTTTCATTACATTCTCCCAGCGCCTAGGCCCTGATCCTCAAGGTAGTCTAACAAAGAGAGAATAGTTTATGAATAGTCAAGGAGTACAAAGCTGACTGTACTAGCGTCCTCCGTGATTCCGCTGTGCCATACAACTATTGGGTATCCAAGTTGGATATGTGGTATGAACTGCCCCTCTACACCCTGGAGGTGCTAGCCTGCAGTGCCTATAGCATTTTGTCTAAGAAACTTTCAAGTGCCGCAAGGAGAATAATTAACTGAAAATGCTAACATGAGAAAACTGACAGCACTTCCTTAGAGACAAATGTAAACAGGTACAAACTGAACAAGCAGTATACGCTAACAAATATACAGATGCACTCTGAAACAGCCAGCAGCTGGTAGTCACTCATAATTTTTGAGGGGCCAGAAGCTGACCCCTTCTCATAATTTTTAGAGGGCCAGCAAAAGGTCCCTTCTCATAATTTTTAGAGGGCTTGCAGCTGGCCCTTCCTCATAATTTTTGGGGGACCTGCAGCCATCCCCTTCTCATAATTTTTACAAGGCTAGCAGCTGGCCCTCAGTCATAGTTTTTGTAGGGCCAGCAGCCAATGTTTAGAGGGCCAGCAGCCAGCCCTCAACTCGCTGCTCACAATTAAAGAGAATGCTCTGGATGTTTACTTTGTGGCGATGGAGTACGTACACAGGCTGTTACGTGCTTGCATATCCTGACTGCCTGTTCTGGAAGTGTTGCTGGTTAGACTTGTGGATGCTAAGACTTTCTGCAATGTGATGGCGGTGGCTGTCCTGCGGTACTCTGTCCCCAGCTGTCAATGTATTTCCCGGGGTGCCTCCCCACCTTACACCTGCACCTCTCCCGTAACATTACCCATGCCCTGACCAATGCAGTTAGGTGGCAGCAGCAGTATACCAATAGAAGGACTGTAAAGTAATATACCCTGACTATATGCCTCGGACAAAACTATCCCTCCTCTAGCAGCCATCCCTTCAGTGAATGCAGCTAATGGCGGTATTGACAGGGAAAATAATAGATGTAGGCCTCAAAAGGATTTTTGGTTTTAGGTTACAGCAGCAAGGTCTGTAAAGCCTGCTTTACACGTTGCAATTAGTTGTACAATCGCATTTGCGATGTGACACGCCCAGGTTGCATACGGGATCTTATGAGATTGCACATAGGTCGTTCATTTGCTGTCACACGTGCGTTAGTAGTCTATGTTAAATTGATCAATTTTGTGTGCGATCCTTTAGATCATGTGTTCTGTGACGTATGCATTGGGCACCCTTTTTTTTTTTTTTTTATTTATTGACTTGCCAAGCGTGTGTAATGTGTAGGGATGCGTTTTTACTATGTCATCTGCCATTCAGCAGACACAGACAGCCATGTAGCAGAGCTGAATGGCAGATGACATCAGACACAGAAAGAGCCGCACGATCAGAATGAACTCGGATTAACTTCACCCGACTTCATTGTCATGCTGCGGCTCTGTCTGTGTCGCGTCCTGATTAGCGGTCACCCGTGAAGGACTCACCGGTGACCGCTAATCCCCTGAGTAACTGAATTGAGCAGCCCTCTCTCATATACTCACTGATCCCCGATCCCCGGCGCGGCGCTGCACGGCGTTCACACTGGTCCGGCGGCTTTTACTATTTTGAAAAAGCCGGCCGCCCATTAAACAATCTCGTATTCCCTGCTTTCCCCGCCCACCGGCGCCTATGATTGGTTGCAGTGAGACACGCCCCCACGCTGAGTGACAGGTGTCTCACTGCACCCAATCACAGCAGCCGGTGGGCGTGTTTATACTGTGCAGTGAAATAAATAATTAAATAATTAAAAAAACCGGCGTGCGGTCCCCCCCAAATTTAAATCCAGCCAGATAAAGCCATACGGCCGAAGGCTGGTTTTCTCAGGATGGGGAGCTCCACGTTATGGGGAGCCCCCCAGCCTAACAATATCAGCCAACGGCCGCCCAGAATTGCCGCATACATTAGATGCGACAGTTCTGGGACTGTACCCGGCTCTTCCCGATTTGCCCTGGTGCGTTGGCAAATCGAGATAATAAGGAGTTATTGGCAGCCCATAGCTGCCACTAAATCCTAGATTAATCATGTCAGGCGTCTCCCCGAGAAACCTTCCATGATTAATCTGTAAGTGACAGTAAATAAACACACATACCCGAAAAAATCCTTTATTAGAAATAAAAAACACAAACATATACCCTGGTTCACCACTTTAATAAGCCCGAGAATACCCTCCATGTCCGGCGTAATCCACGGACCTCCAGCATCACTTCCAGCTCTGCTGCATGGAGGTGACCAGAGCTGCTGAAGACACCGCCGCTCCTGTCACCTCCACGCAGCAACTGAAGACAGCCGCGCGATCAGCTGAGCTGTCACTGAGGTTACCTGGATCCAGCGGTGGATGCAGCGGTGGCCGCGGGTAACCTCAATGACAGCTCAGCTGATCGCGCTACTCACCGCCGCTCCTGTCAGCTCCATGCAGCAACTGTGGTGAGTAGCGCGATCAGCTGAGCTGTCACTGAGGTTACCCGCGGACACCGCTGTATCCAGGTAACCTTAATGACAGCTCAGCTGATCGCGCGGCTGTCTTCAGTTGCTGCGTGGAGGTGACAGGAGCGGCGGTGTCTTCAGCAGCTCCGGTCACCTCCATGCAGCAGAGCTGGAAGCGACGCTGGAGGTCCGTGGATTACGCCGGACATGGAGGGCTTTTTCGGGCTTATTAAAGTGGTGAACCAGGGTATATGTTTGTGTTTTTTATTTCTAATAAAGGATTTTTTCGGGTGTGTGTGTGTTTATTTACTGTCACTTACAGATTAATCATGGAAGGTTTCTCGGGGAGACGCCTGACATGATTAATCTAGGATTTAGTGGCAGCTATGGGCTGCCAATAAATCCTTATTACCCCGATTTGCCAACGCACCTGGGCAAATCGGGAATAGCCGGGTACTGTCCCAGAACTGTCGCATATAATGTATGCGGCAATTCTGGGAGGCTGTTGGCTGGGGGGCTCCCCATAACGTGGAGCTCCCCATCCTGAGAATACCAGCCTTCAGCCGTATGGCTTTATCTGTCTGGTTTTAAAATTGGGGGGGACCGCACGCCGTTTTTTTTAATTATTTAATTATTTATTTCACTGCACAGTATAGACACGCCCACCGGCTGCTGTGATTGGGTGCAGTGAGACACCTGTCACTCAGCGTGGGGGCGTGTCTCACTGCAACCAATCATAGGCGCCGGTGGGTGGGGAAAGCAGAGAATACGAGATTGTTTAATGGGCGGCCGGCTTTTTCAAAATAGTAAAAGCCGCCGGAGCAGTGTGAATGCCGTGCAGTGCCGCGCCGGGGATCGGGGATCAGTGAGTATGAGAGAGGGGGTAAGAGGGATAGGCTGACATGGACAGAGAGAGAGGGACAGAGATAGTGACCGACTTACAGAGATTAGTGAATGACAGACATTGTGAGGCGCTTCAGAACGCAGCTTTTCAGCTGCGCTCTGAAGCGGACCTTTTTTAAGCTGCGGTGCAGAGCGCACACCTGCGCACATAGCCTCAGACATAAAAATCGTATGAGGGATGTCACACGTTTCAATTGACTAGGTTCGTGCAACAAAACGTTCAATTCTAGACAAAGATACGATGTGTTTGCGATCAACGGTTTTGCGTTCAATCCTGATCGCACTTAGGTATCACACGCAGATACCTCACAAATGATGCCGGATGTGCGTCACTTACAACTTGACCCCAACGACGGATTGTGAGATATATTGCAGCGTGTACAGCGGGCTTTAGGCTAGAATTCCTGCCTTCAGGCCTCTAATGCACTAGAGAAGCTCACCTACACTAAATGAAGCTAAGAGCGGTATTATTAGATAATAGAATAGATAGACTAAAGGCCTCTAATACACTAACCCTTCTCCAGATACTCACTCTTATAGACCCGATAACGTTATGAGGTAGTCCAATGACGATAATGCTAGTAGCCAAAGTGGTGGGGAATCGAGCAAGGCGTCCAACCATCAAAATGCTAGATTGAGCATGGAGCACATCCAGCACGCTAATGCTCGATTGAGTACCGAGCAGTGCCAAACACGTTAGCCCATCACTAGTCTTCACACACTGGATACTGTTGCTCTCAAAAATAAATCTAATGTTGTACATACCTTTGAGTGCCGGGTTATATGTATAGGATAGCAAAATCTTGGAGACAGATTGTTTTCAAATTGTACTTTTGATTGTAATTGCACTGGTTTGGAGGTCACTTGGATATTCCATACACAATTTTTCCTTTGTTAGTATTTTAACATTATTAGTTACTGTTTTCCCCAACATATTTTTCATAGGGTACACTTTAACGACCTTTATCCCTTGCTATCTCTTTTTTTATCCTAATAATTGTAATTCCCATCTTTATCTATGACCATGTGACTGACAGCCACAGACTCTTTATTGTTACCTCATTAGATGATTAGTAAACTGAATTTATATTGAGACTCACATTTTTTGGACATCACTTAATTCCTAATTCAATCACTCTTTTTAAGATATGCATTGATATACCTAAATCTATTTAATATAACCAAGACCCTAAATCTGCAATGTGCAAATCTGAATCATCCTAAATGAGAAAATATATTTACTACTAAGGTAAAAATATTCAAACCTTTTCACAGCCGAAGTTGTATTAAGCTCCCATCTGCATCTCACCCTTTTGGGTACATTATCCTTACTTTACAAATAAACGGAGAGATTGCATATTGATTTTATCATTGTGTACAATAGTAGGTTAGAGTAAATGTCAGAAACAAGGCTAAGGTAGAGGAAATATTAACTGTCCATTTCATAAAATCAGAGTAAATATTAACAGAAGCTGCTTAATATTAGCTACAGTGTGGAGTGATGAACTGAAGTTCCTTCCAGGTAAATCAATACTTTCTTTCAGAAAAATGCATCTGCTATTTTAGTAAAAGCTTTAACTCTTTCCTGCTGGTTGTTGACTTGACACTAAAGAAGAGTATACCTGTTTAGACTGTTTAATAATGTTTTTATTGTGTAATTTTATTTTTGTATTTAACTCACTTACCGTATGTAGTGCTATTTATTCCACTGTGCTTTACAGGCGTGATCATCATTGTCCCCACTGAGGATCACAATCTAAATTGGGAGGAAACCTAGATGTTGTCCTTAGTGGAATTGGAATCTGTTGGGACATACTCTGAGTCCCAAGAACAAAGTTCCATCTGTGAATTCAATTCCTTGATCACGCCGACCTCATGAGATATGAAGCCACAGTTGGTGCCTATGGCCACTTTGGCCACCACATAATCCTTAGCATCCCCAAGGATATACCTATGATCTTTCCTGGGATTAACTGGTGGGGAAGTATGGCCCTTACTACCAGGAGCCCAGTCATTGGTATGCCATTTATTGTCAGGGGATATGTCTGTGAACCCTCACCGGGTTGACAGTCCACACTGCAAGCCTGGTGGTGAAACATGAAGAACACCGCCCTAGGCTGTAGTCAATATGTTTGGTGGTCAAGGGACAATGGATGGCTATGTTCCCGGTGACTTGAGAACTTCAACAAATTAAGTCCTTGATGGAGGCCTTAGTCAACCCCTCAGCGGCCACTTGGAACTTTGGATGCATCAATGTGAGGTTCCAGTACCTTTCTTTTGAGAGTTGGCCTCCCTTGGGAACCCCAGTTTGCAGATGCAATGAACCACAGTTTCCCTAAGGACTTCGAAACTGCCTGGTACTTTTCCACTAGGCCAACCATTTGTCAGCATTCCAAGAATCTCCGTGGGCAACCCAGGTCTGCACTGTCCTTGGAAGGCAGTTAATAAATTGGTCAGTAACCATGTGATCGACTATCTGGGTTGTGGTGGAGGACTCTGGCTGCAACCACTTTTGGACAAGATGTACCAAGTTGCACATTTGGGAGCTGGGAGTTTGTCACCGGAATGAGGCATTGTGCCCTGAAAGTCATAGTCATTCCTAACAGAGCCAAATTTTTGTTTTTTAATTTGGCATATTCTTTTACGTTCTGCAAGGCCAAGTCGTAATAGGCCTTTTTTTGGTTTCTCAGTTACATATGGCGCCAGCACCATTGCCCACTGCTCTAGTGGGAGTCTCTCCTGTTTGGTGACCCTTTCAAATACGTTCAATAACACCTTAATATCATCAGCCAATATTATCTTCTGTATGGCTCTTTTTACTGCCTTCAATGCACAGGATTCTTTGTCATATGCAAGATATGATGCACAAATTCTCAAATTTTAAGAGATAGCAGTTATTTATTGAAATAATACCTGTAGAATATATTAACCTACTTAAACATATTTTCTTCTATTTTTTGGCGGCAGGCAAGTTTACTCAAATACAAAACATTTCACCTTAGATACCTCAATGAAATATCAATAAAATGTCAGGAAGTCAGTGGGATTTTAAAAATCCGAGCTGAAAAGGAGCTTTGACTGGATTTATTGATTTTCAGTTGGATTTAGTAAATCTGCTGTGAAGTACTTCAAGCTCTGAATAAGATTTCACTGGTATTTAAATTGAAATGAATTTCTTTTTTACCATAAAAATGGATTTGCATCAGACTGAGGAGAAACCTGGCTCAGTAGATTTTTTTTTTCAGTGTCATCCAAATATCAGATGGAAATGATTTCATCAAATTATACAACTTGTGTCATGCAACCATTTCAAACTTTTTTTTTTTAGTGTAAGACCTGTACAATTTAATCAGCTCATGAAGCGCTTATTATAAATACAGTAATAATGCACTGGACATTAACTTCAAATGGTCATACTGGGAGCATTCAACGAAAGCAAATTGTACACTTTTATCCTAGTGATACAGACACTTGATAACTTGTTTTTTTTTTTGCATAACATATGCTCCCAATATCTTTGTTCCTTAATTTTAAGCTTAAAGGGATTATCCGGCTTATTTTGAGTCTTTTTTATTATTACCCTATTGGGCTACATTGGGGCAGGTAAGTAGATAGTGAGCACTTACCTGCCCTGCTGTCAGCCCCTTTCCCCCGGCTCAGAGTGGTCATGTGACCGCTCCTGCCGCGATTTTGCTGCTTCCGGTCATTTCATGTCAACATGGCAAGACTATGTTGACATGCAAATCTGGAAACAGCATGTCGCCGCCCTGCTGGGCTGTAGAGTGCGTGAGTCCCCGCCCCCCATCCCTGCACCCTGCCACACATTCCCCCGCACCCGTACTCTGCCCACAACCTCCCCCTGCACTTCTGTGGGACCCGTGACCTGGGGGCGGGGCCTGGCGGTGACTGCCGTGATGTCACCGCCAGCACCGGACCCCCTGCTCAGGATGGCACATTCAAATGTACTGGTATCACAGATCACAGATCACAGATGCCGGTACATTTGAAAGCGCTGATGAGAAGGAGCGTTGCGCTTCTCATCACTGTCCCGCTGTCTGTGCTCTTTTCAGCACAGCGGTGACATCACTACTGTGCTGATATGTCCAGAGCACAGACAGCGTGCGAACGTGCAGGAGCGACGGGGACCGAGGACGGGCGAGTATGTACTCCCTACATGTGTTGCCTATGGGGGGGGGTCGGTGCAGAGCCCGATGTGTGTATGCGGTGCAGACCCTGATGTGTGTAACCCGCCCCAGGGCCGTGGGGTACTCGGTTCCGGGTGTTGGTTAATGGGATTATGTCACGGGGGCCTGTGCCCGGTTCCGTGGCCATGGTGGTCGCTGAAAGTCAATAAATAATAAAAATAAAAAAAATTAAAAAAATAATAAAGAAAAATAAATAAATAAATAAAAGTATTTTGTGACGCCACCTACGGTTCCAGTATGGTTACTGGGGCTGCAGGTCAGACCTCTGGGGTGATGGTTAGGCAGCCAGTTGTTTACGCTTCCCGTAGGTGAAGCGGGGTCCCCAGGGCAGTTTTAGTAGTACACAGATATGACGGCCGTTTTTCCTCACAGCCTTTTCAACTGTCACTTTAGTGCAGCAGCCTTTGGCTCCTCAGATGAAGAAATAAAGTGCGTCACACCAATTCAGTAACTCTGACCAGATTTTACTTGCAGGTGTTATTAAAAATGGGTTCAGTTTCTGATGATACAGTTTTTGGTTAATCTGGTAACAGTTCAGGATCTCTGCACCAGGTCAGTTGTGTGGCCTCCCTGCTGCGCTATTTCTCCTTGTTACAAGGCTGCCTGTAGCTATACCTTGTCCCTCTCTCACTGTCTTCACCTGTATGGCAGGCGGCGGGAGCTTCTCTAAGGGGCACTGCTGTACTCACTGCGGTCCCTAAGCTCTGTGTAGCGGCTTTGCCTTCAGGTGCTGCTGCGGCCAGGAGATCTGCAGTCTCCCTGGCCCCCGGTCTTTATTGCTGGGCAGATTAGATCCCTCACAATCTCAGACGCCGGTGTCTGATAATCAGCGCTGTTCCTTGGGGATGAACCGGTCAGGCTCCACCTCCCTGGTCTCTCCTCTTTTGCCTCACTCTTGATCCCTCAGGCGGTCACACAGTTACTTGTGCGGGCTAAGCACTGCCCTCTCCATTTTGATGTCTTCCCTCACTCTCTGCTCGCACAGTCAGTCTCCTTTTCTCCAACTGTCAACTGTCTCTCTTATTCCGCCTCCAAACCTGGCTTTAAAGGGGACCTCACCTGAACTCGACTTGTAGAGCTCCCCCTCCAGGCTTGGAGTGGAAATGTTGTATGTGGGATTACCTGATGTGGAGATCCTTCCCTGCCCAGGTACAGGTATATTTGTGGCAACTGAACCCTGGGGTGCCACATTCCCCCTTAGTTAAATTCAGTACTCCTGGACTGGAAACACAAACTTATAAAATATTAGCAACAATAAAGAGTAGTACAAAGTCTTAAAAAAAATAAAAATTACAAAAACCAATAAGACAGAAAAATGCAGTCCTTCCGCTGCAAAATGTGAGTATGGTATATATAAGAAAGTTTTTGACCACTACCAGTTCTGTGGTCCATTGGTCCATAAAAGTTCAAGAAGATGCAAAAGTTCATGCAAAAAGTCCTGCAGGCTCAACACGCTTGACGGTTATGGATTTACTTAGTTGCAATAAACAAATAAATAAAATATTTTTACATTTTACTAACTACTACACTTTCTATTTAATATTCTTCTATATAACGGGACGGGGGCTGACCAAAGCTGCTACGGCTAGACCTACGTAATGCCTGTGTCACAACTGGTCGGTGCAGTGTACTGGTACCTAGTGCTGGTGCTATGCGTGCACTATCTACTAGTCTGCATGAGGATCTACGCAATATTGGTATGCGTGAATGTTGTCTTAGTCTTACCATAGGACTGGCAGGATCCCCAATAGCAGGGTTCTCTGGTTCTGCTGCGACAGGTAGTTCTTCTGAAACGTTGACCGGTTCTTCATGTCTTTCTGGGACTTCTACTGGTTGAGCGCCAGTCAATAATGGTATAATTATGGCTCCATTGTACTGAGGCCAACTTTCAGGAAAATCACCAAGTACTGTTCTTATCATCTTCTCTTTCTTTTCCTCTTTAGGTTGAGGTATACAGGGGATTACTTCTTTTTGCTTCAACTGTTCAGGACATTTTTTAAGGTGGTCTCTAGAAACTGCCGCTGACGTTTTTCCCTTATCCTTGCTGATTAAGCAGATTTTCCTGTTGTCAAATTTAGAGGGCAATACTGTGTATGGTTCTGCTTCCCACTGGTCATCAAGCTTATGGGTCTTTATTTTTCTTTTTAGAACCATCTCTCCAGGTATTAAAGGAGCAGCTGGTGCATTCTTGTTATAATCTTTCTCTTGCCTTTCTCTAATTTGGTCTAGGCTTCTTTCTACGCACTCCTGTACCTTTTTGTACTGCTCTTGGCGCTTAGTGTCCCAATCAGCTTCAGGTGAACTGGTTTCAGGAACAACAATTCCCATTTCTAAGTCAACTGGTAACTTCCCGGGTCTTGCTCTCATCAAGTATGCTGGCGTACAATTGGTGGAACTCACAGGGATGTTGTTGTACATGTCCACTAAATCAGGCAACTTCTCTGGCCACATGCTTCTTTCTTGCAAGGGCAAGGTTTTCAACAGGTCTATAACCACCTGGTTCATTTTCTCACACATGCCGTTTGTCTGTGGGTGATTCGGTGTGGTTCGGATTTTCTTACATCCATACAGGTTGCAAAACTCCTGGAACACTTCAGCTTTCAACGCAGAACCTTGATCCGTCAACACCTGTTCCGGGTAGCCATGTGGTCTGCAGAAGTAGGCTTGAAAGGTTCTCGCTGCAGTTCTTGCTGTCAAGTCCTTTACAGGTACTACCACCAGGAATCGGGAATAGTGGTCCACCATAGTGAGGGCATACGTATAACCGGATCTACTGGGTGTTAATTTCACATGGTCCAAGGCTACAAGTTCCAGCGGCTGCTTGGTGACAATTGGTTGTAGTGGAGCTCTTTGACTGTCACAATCCTTTCTTCTCAGGTTACATGGGCCACAGTTTCGGCACCAGTTCTCAATGGTAGTTCTCATGCCAACCCAATAGAATCTATTGCGTAACAGTACCTCAAGCTTCTTCCACCCGAAGTGTCCTGCTCCGTCATGGTACGCCTCCAGCACCATCTGAACATCTCTCTTCGGTTCCACTATTTGCCACACCCTCTCATAGGTTCGGGGGTTGATGTAATGTCTGCATAGCCTACCCCTGTAGATGAACAATCTGCTCTTTTCCTTTCACAGGTGCTGCGCTTCCGGTGGGGCATCTGGTCTAAGACTTGAGTCTGGTTGGATTATTAGCTCTTTAACTAGGTGAACAGCCGGATCGCTGTCTTGCGTTTCCTCCCACCCGTGGTAAGGTAACGGGTTCAGCGTGGCCTCTTGGCGTTTGCCTTTAACACCTTGGTTACACTGGGATGCACTGTTGCGGTGAAAAGCCGGCAGCTCTATCTCTTCTAGCTCATCCGAGTCTTCTCCTGCATCTGGTAAATGGGGCATTCTCGACAATGCATCAGCGTTAGCGTTTTTACGGCCTGCCCGATATTTGATGGTGAAGTCATAGTTTGACAACCGGGCCATCCATCGCTGCTCTAGTGCACCTAGCTTTGCGCAGTCCAAGTGAGTAAGCGGGTTGTTATCCGTAAATATGGTAAACTTTGCAGATGCCAGGTAGTGCTTGAATCGTTCAGTGACGGCCCAGACTAAAGCCAGGAATTCCAGCTTGAACGAACTGTAGTTTTCTGGGTTTCTCTCAGTAGGATGGAGCTTCCTGCTTGCAAAGTCAATTACACGTTCTTTGCCATTCTGCACCTGCGACAGCACAGCTCCCAATCCCACATTACTGGCATCTGTGTACAGCACGAATGGCAGATTATAATCAGGGTATGCCAGGATTTCCTCACCGGTCAGGGCCCACTTCATGTGCTTGAAGGAGTCTTCTTCTTTCTCACCCCATTCAAACGGAGGGCCGGAAGTCTTGCCCTTTTTGGTCTGGCCTACCAGGAGATCTTGCAAAGGCGCCGCTATTTTCGTGAAGTCCTTTATGAACCTCCTGTAGTATCCTACCAGCCCCAAGAACTGACGCACCTCTTTGACGGTTGTTGGTTTTGGCCAGTCTCTGATATCAGTGACCTTTTCAGGGTCTGGTGCCACACCATCCGCACTGACCACATGCCCAAGATACTGAACCTTCGGCTTCAGCAAATGGCATTTTGAAGGCTTTAGTTTCATACCAAATTTTGACAATAGAAAGAGAAGTTTCCAGCGCCAGGAATAGGTTAAAAATCCTTTTTAATTGAAAATAAGGTAATAACAATCCAGCAGATACCATAATAGATGTCAGAAAGATGGCAGAACAACGCGTTTCGACGCTTCAGGTCTTAGTCACATGACTAAGACCTGAAGCGTCGAAACGCGTTGTTCTGCCATCTTTCTGACATCTATTATGGTATCTGCTGGATTTTTATTACCTTATTTTCAATAAAAAAGGATTTTTAACCTATTCCTGGCGCTGGAAACTTCTCTTTCTATTTTCAATTGGATGGTTACCGAGCCTCATTCCTTGCGCAGGATCCCTGATTACAACCAGCAGGTCAGTCCTTGGTGAGCTGGACTCTCCCTTATCTTCTTGGACAAATTTTGACAATGCTTCAAACACCTCGGCCAGGTGCTCCAGATGTTCCTCATATGTCTTGGAATACGCGATGACGTCATCAAGATATATCAGTACAGTCTCGAAGTTTCGGTGCCCCAGGCAACACTCCATCGGCCTTTGGAACGTGCCGGGTGCATTGCAAAGTCCAAACAGCATGCTGTTGAACTCACACAGACCCATCGGCGTCATGAATGCGGTCTTCTCTCGATCTTCTTCTGCCATGGAAACCTGCCAATACCCACTGGTAAGATCTAAGGTGGAAAAGAAATTAGCAGCTTTCAGTGCAGCAAGTGATTCCTCAATGCGGGGCAACGGATAAGCATCCTTGTGTGTTATGCGGTTTATCTGCCTATAGTCAACGCACATCCTCATTGTGCCATATTTCTTTCTTACCAGGACAAGTGGGGCTGACCAGGGGCTACAACTATCTCTAATAACCCCAGCTTCCTTCATTTCCCGTAACATATCTTTAGCACACTGATAGTGAGCTGGTGGTATAGGCCTGTATCTCTCTTTTATAGGTGGATGGTCTCCCATGGGTATGCGATGGTGTACCCCTTTTATCCGCCCAAAGTCTAATGGATGCTTACTAAATACCCGTTCATATTCCTTCACCACCTGATACACTCCGTGCCTTTGGTAAGAAGGGGTGGAATCAGTGCCGACATGCAGCTTCTGACACCAGTCCTCCAGCTGTCCCTTGGAGCTGTTGTCCTCCGCCTGGTCGGACGGGGTCAAGGGTTCCACTGCCTGAATTGAGTTGTTGTTGACAGTGAACAACTTAACAGTAGCATATCTGGGTAGCTTGACCTCTTCCTCTCCACAGTTTAAAACTCATACAGGTACCCTCCCTTTGCGTACATCAACTATCCCCCTGGCTGTCAGGACTGTGGGCCTACTATCTGAGTACATGGGCTCTACCATTGCCTGGTAATCCCGCCCTCTGAGGCCTATAGCTGCCCGACACCAAATCATCACTTCACTTCTTGGGGGTAACACAATGGGGAATGGGTCGCTTACCCGTACACTGCTGATTTCTCCACCAGACAACTCTACCTGTTGTCTCTGCAGAAGGGCTTTGATTTCTTTCTGTAGGACCCTCTGCTGCCCGATGCTGGCAGTTTCTGCAACCTGCTGGAGCAAGAAAAGAACTTCTCCTAGACAATTTTCAACAACATTAGTACCTAATATCATTGTTGGATTTCTTTCACGACAATCAGTATCCACCACAATAAGTCCTTGGCCCTTTAGCTCCTCCCTCCCCACCTTTATCGTCACCTCCTTGTACCCTACTTGTGATACCGGCTGTCCATTAGCAGCATATATAGTAAGGTCTGGGTCTGGGTGAGTGAGCTCAGAATCGGCCCAAAATCTTTTGTAAAGGATATGCGGGATCGTCGTCACCTGTGAGCCAGTGTCCAATAGAGCAAGTGTGGGAATGCCATCTAGCACGATAGATAGGAATGGTCGTCCTCCCACATATCTATCGCGCCAGTTCGATGGGCCTGGTTGTTTTATTCCTGGTGGCCGGCCCACTGCCCCAGGAGTCGCTGGTTTAAAGGACATGACCTGGCAAAGTGGCCCGCCTCATTACAACGGCGGCAGATAGGTTGTCCTGACGAGTCGTAGCGGTCGTTGGGTCTTCATCTGGGCGGTGGGTTCCTCCTTCCTCGCATCCATGGGATTTCCTCAGGGCTGTCAGCCAACTGGATCCTCTCCGACGACTGTGGTTTTTGCTGGAGTGGCATGGCCTTTAGGAGCATGGCCACAGCTGTACCTGGGAACGCAAGTCATCAGAGGCACCAGGTATTACAGTCTGTCCATTGATTTCTGCTGGAGTTAAGGAAAGGGACGCCACCTCTGAGGGAGAGGTGATGGCTTGCCGCGGTTGAGGTTCGGGGTCTGTAGTCACAGGGACTCGCAGTGCTCTAATGGCCCGGTTCTTCAGAGTTACAAAGTTTAGACTCGGATGCTCCATGACCCATAGGCGCAGCTGTGTTTGATGAATTGGTGAATGTAGCCCCTCAAGAAACTGTTCAATTAACATTTTATCTTCCTCTCTTGCACTTTCAGGGTCTACCTGCTTTACAGCCTGCAGCGCCTCTTGAAGGTTCAATGCATAATCCCGTATTCTATCCTGCGGTCTTTGTTTGCAGTTGTAAAACCTCATTCTTAGGGGTGCTTCACACACAGCGAGCTCGCTGCCGAGATCGCTGCTGAGTCACGCTTTTTGTGACGCAGCAGTGACCTCATTAGCGATCTCGCTGTGTGTGACACTGAGCAGCGATCTGGCCCCTGCTGCGAGATCGCTGCTCGTTACACACAGCCCTGGTTCGTTTTCTTCAAAGGCGCTCTCCCACTGTGACACACAGATCGCTGTGTGTGACAGCGAGAGAGCGACAAATGAAGCAAGCAGGGGAGCAGGAGCCGGCGTCTGGCAGCTGCAGTAAGCTGTATCCAAGATAAACATCGGGTAACCAAGGTGGTTACCCGTTATTTACCTTAGTTACCAGCCTCCGCAGCTCTCACGCTGCCTGTGCTGCCGGCTCCGGCTCTCTGCACATGTAGCTGCATTACACATCGGGTTAATTAACCCGATGTGTACTGTAGCTAGGAAAGCAAGGAGCCAGCGCTAAACAGTGTGCGCGGCTCCCTGCTCTCTGCACATGTAGCTGCATTACACATCGGGTTAATTAACCCGATGTGTACTGTAGCTAGGAGAGCAAAGCAAAGCGGTGTGCGCTGGTAACTAATGTAAACATCGGGTAACCATACCCGATGTTTACCTTAGTTACCAGTGTCCGCAGCTTCCAGACGCCGGCTCCGTGCAAGCGCAGCGTCGCTTGCACGTCGCTGCTGGCTGGGGGATGGTCACTGGTCGCTGGTGAGATCTGCCTGTTTGACAGCTCACCAGCGACCATGTAGCGATGCAGCAGCGATCCTGACCAGGTCAGATCGCTGGTCGGATCGCTGCTGCATCGCTAAAGTGTGAAGGCACCCTTAGCTCAGCTACAGTACGAGTTTCAAAAGCAGCTTTTAAATTAGCAAATATCTGGGTTATTGTCCTTTTATCTGTATTCAGCCAGGATTTAACCTCTCGCTCTGCTGCACCCGTCAGTTGCCCCAGCAAAACAGACACTTTTTGCTTGTCAGTCATAGAGTATATATCCAGGAAATTGCACATCTTTTCTCTAAATTCAGCTAGGGTATTGGGCTCCCCAGCATATTGCGGCAACCATGCCGCCCCTGGGACATACGGCAGAGCAAGTGGCATGATCGGGGCTACAGCTTCAGGTGCTGCAGCTGCTCCAGCGGCATCAGCATCGCCTTGCATCTCCATCCTCACTGTGGCGCAGTTAGTTTTTCAAATGCTCAAAATGGCGGCAAAGTTCAGTTATTATTAAACTGTTTTCAAGGCACACGTTACCCAGGGTTACTGGGCCTTGTCCAGATCCTGTTCGTGACGCCAAAAGCTGACCCGCCCCAGGGCCGTGGGGTACTCGGTTCCGGGTGTTGGTTAATGGGATTATGTCACGGGGGCCTGTGCCCGATTCCGTGGCCCTGGTGGTCGCTGAAAGTCAATAAATAATAAAAATAAAAAAAATAAAAAAAATAATAAAGAAAAATAAATAAATAAATAAAAGTATTTCGTGACGCCACCTACGGTTCCAGTATGGTTACTGGGGCTGCAGGTCAGACCTCTGGGGTGATGGTTAGGCAGCCAGTTGTTTACGCTTCCCGTAGGTGAAGCGGGGTCCCCAGGGAAGTTTTAGTAGTACACAGATATGGCGGCCGTTTTTCCTCACAGCCTTTTCAACTGTCACTTTAGTGCAGCAGCCTTTGGCTCCTCAGATGAAGAAATAAAGTGCGTCACACCAATTCATTAACTCTGACCAGATTTTACTTGCAGGTGTTATTAAAAATGGGTTCAGTTTCTGATGTTACAGTTTTTGGTTAATCTGGGAACAGCTCAGGATCTCTGCACCAGGTCAGTTGTGTGGCCTCCCTGCTGCGCTGTTTCTCCTTGGTACTAGGCTGCCTGTAGCTATACCTTGTCCCTCTCTCACTGTCTTCACCTGTATGGCAGGCGGCGGGAGCTTCTCTAAGGGGCACTGCTGTACTCACTGCGGTCCCTAAGCTCTGTGTAGCGGCTTTGCCTTCAGGTGCTGCTGCAGCCAGGAGATCTGCAGTCTCCCTGGCCCCCGGTCTTTATTGCTGGGAAGATTAGATCCCTCACAATCTCAGACGCCGGTGTCTGATAATCAGCGCTGTTCCTTGGGGATGAACCGGTCAGGCTCCACCTCCCCGGTCTCTCCTCTTTTGCCTCACTCTTGATCCCTCAGGCGGTCACACAGTTACTTGTGCGGGCTAAGCACTGCCCTCTCCATTTTGATGTCTCCCCTCACTCTCTGCTCGCACAGTCTCCTTTTCTCCAACTGTCAACTGTCTCTCTGACTCCGCCTCCAAACCTGGCTTTAAAGGGGACCTCACCTGAACTCGACTTGTAGAGCTCCCCCTCCAGGCTTGGAGTGGAAATGTTGTATGTGGGATTACCTGATGTGGAGATCCTTCCCTGCCCAGGTACAGGTATATTTGTGGCAACAAAACCCTGGGGTGCCACATTTGTATGCGGTGCAGAGCCTGATGTGTGTATGCGGTGCAGAGCCCGATGTGTGTATGCGGTGCAGAGTCCGATGTGTGTATGCTATGCAGAGCCCGATGTGTGCATGCGGTGCAGAGCCCAATGTGTGTATGCGGTGCAGAGCCCAATGTGTGTATGCGGTGCAGAGCCCGATGTGTGTATGCTGTGCAGAGCCCGATGTGTGTATGCGGTGCAGAGCCTGATGTGTGTATGCTATGCAGAGCCCGATGTGTGTATGCGGTGCAGAGCCCGATGTGTGTTTGCGGTGCAGAGCCCGATGTGTGTATGCGGTGCAGAGCTCGATGTGTGTATGCGGTGCAGAGCCCGATGTGTGTATGCGGTGCAGAGCCCGATGTGTGTATGCGGTGCAGAGCCCAATGTGTGTATGCGGTGCAGAGCCCGATGTGTGTATGCGGTGCAGAGCCCGATGTGTGTATGCTATGCAGAGCCTGATGTGTGTATGCTATGCAGAGCCCGATGTGTGTATGCTGTGCAGAGCCCGATGTGTGTATGCTATGCAGAGCCCGATGTGTGTATGCAGTGCAGAGCCTGATGTGTGTATGCAGTGCAGAGCCTGATATGTGTATGCGGTGCAGAGCCTGATGTGTGTATGCGGTGCAGAGCCTGATATGTGTATGAGGTGCAGAGCCCGATGTGTGTATGCGCTGCAGAGCCCGATGTGTGTATGCGGTGCATAGCTTGATATGTGTATGCGGTGCAGAGCCTGATGTGTGTATGCGGTGCAGAGCCCGATGTGTGTATGCGGTGCAGAGCCCGATGTGTGTATGCGGTGCAGAGCCCGATGTGTGTATGCGGTGCAGAGCCCGATATGTGTATGCGGTGCAGAGCCCGATGTGTGTATGCTATGCAGAGCCCGATGTGTGTATGCTATGCAGAGCCCGATGTGTGTATGCTATGCAGAGCCTGATGTGTGTATGCGGTGCAGAGCTTGATATGTGTATGCGGTGCAGAGCCTGATGTGTGTATGCGGTGCAGAGCCTGATGTGTGTATGCGGTGCAGAGCCTAATATGTGTATGCGGTGCAGAACCCGATGTGTGTATGCGGTGCAGAGCCCGATGTGTGTATGCGGTGCAGAGCCCGATATGTGTATGCGGTGCAGAGCCCGATGTGTGTATGCTTTGCAGAGCCCGATGTGTGTATGCTATGCAGAGCCCGATGTGTGTATGCCATGCAGAGCCCGATGTGTGTATGCGGTGCAGAGCCTGATGTGTGTATGCAGTGCATAGCTTGATATGTGTATGCGGTGCAGAGCCTGATGTGTGTATGCGGTGCAGAGCCTGATGTGTGTATGCGGTGCAGAGCCTAATATGTGTATGCGGTGCAGATCCCGATGTGTGTATGCGGTGCAGAGCCCGATGTGTGTATATGGTGCAGAGCCCGATGTGTGTATGCGGTGCAGAGCCCGATGTGTGTATGCGGTGCAGAGCCCGATGTGTGTATGCAGTGCAGAGCCCGATTTGTGTATGCGGTGCAGAGCCTGATGTGTGTATGCGGTGTAGAGCCCAATGTGTGTATGCTATGCAGAGCCCGATGTGTGTATGCGGTGCAGAGCCCGATGTGTGTATGCGGTGCAGAGCCCGATGTGTGTATGCGGTGCAGAGCCCGATGTGTGTATGCGGTGCAGAGCCCGATGTGTGTATGCGGTGCAGAGCCTGATGTGTGTATGCGGTGCAGAGCCTGATGTGTGTATGCGGTGCAGAGCCCGATGTGTGTATGCGGTGCAGAGCCCGATGTGTGTATGCGGTGCAGAGCCTGATGTGTGTCTGCGGTGTAGAGCCCGATGTGTGTATGCTATGCAGAGCCCGATGTGTGTATGCGGTGCAGAGCCCGATGTGTGTATGCGGTGCAGAGCCTGATGTGTGTATGCGGTGCAGAGCCTGATGTGTGTATGCGGTGCAGAGCCTGATGTGTGTATGCGGTGCAGAGCCCTGTGTGTGTGTGTGTTGGGGGGAGGGATGCAGAGCCCGATGTGGTAGGGGATGCAGAGCACGATGTGGTGTGGGGTGCAGAGCCTGATGTGGGGCTGTTATTTGCAATGCTGTAGTGATAAGAGGTCAGTGCTGGGGCAGAATACTGACAGGGAATGTGTGTGCAGGGGGCGAGGCTGGACACTAGAGTGGGGCTGGACACTGAGGCTGGGCAGTGCCAGCTCTGACTGTGAGGTTTTGCATAGGAAGTGGTCAGTTTACTTGTGCTAAATGTAAACAAAGAGCTGCAGAGAATAAAGGAATAATTCAAGAGGAACAAAAGTTAGAAAACAAAAAATAGCAATGTAGGGGTGGTTTATATGACAATACAGCACAGATTAGCTTAAACTCAAAGATTTTTTGTTATGTCGGACAACTCCTTTAAGCTAGGGATGATTTCATAAATAGCAATCTTAATTTATTAGTTTGGCAGACAAATTTATATTTTTTTAATTAAGCAGTTGGTGTTTATTGCATGGCAATGCAGTCAATGCAACTACTATGAGGGCTGTGTTGGAAATGGAACCCAACACTGTATGGGTTCTGTTGCTTCTCGATGCAGTGGTAGCGTTTTATATTTTTTCCGATTAGGCCTAAGACACATGGCATGAAAATCGGAGCGAATGGAATGCAATGTTTTATCACATTCCACTCGGACCAATATTACTCTATGGGGCAGCTGCCATGAGCAATTATTTTCTCAGCCCTAATTGGACCGAGAAAACAGTCGCAGCATGCTGCGAGTGTAATGTGATCCTTGTTTCTCTCACACCCATTCAAGACTATGGGGCGAGAGAAAAAACGCAATGCACTCGCAGTACACTGGTGTACAGAAAGTGCAGAGCAAGAATGGCAATAGCTGGCAACGGAGGAGAAAGGGAGATAAATCCCTCCCTCTCCTCCGCAGCGTCGGCCCTCCCCTCTGCAGTGCCGGCCCGCCGCTCTTCAGTGCCGGCCCGCTCCCCGCAGCTGTGGTCATATCGCATGATCGGTCCTTAGTTGCAGTGACACTTGCATGACACTCGGCTCCTGCTGTGCCACCAGCGTGAGCCAAGTGTCATGCGAGGATCGCAGTAGTCCGCTGTGTGGCCCAGCCTTAGGCATGAGATTTTATCAGTTTACTTTTGTTCTATAGTTAGTGAAAAACAATATGCACTGAGCTTCACCTTGTGGTTGTGATGCTTGTCACTACTTATGGGTAGTACAAATGGTAGAGTTGTCAGGAAAGCTGGGGTCTGGTAACAGGAGGACACGTATGGATAAAGGGAGTACACATAGGCGTAGTCAGATCATGATCCAAGGGTCAAAAATCCGGGAAGGCACGTAGTAGATTCAGGTAGAAAACTGAGACGTGGTAAGGTAATGGTCCGAAGTCAAAAGCCAGGAAGTCATGGTAGGAACAGGGATCGGACAGAGAGGAGTCAAGTAATAGTCCAGGGTCCGGATTCAAAGATCAGAGCACAAGCAGGAACACAGGCCAACAGCACAACAACAGAACCAGAGGTACGACTGGCAAGGTTCTAGGAGAGAATGCTCACTAAAGAAGCAGAGCAATTACCTAAAAGATGGAACACCTTAGCAATCAGAACCTCCCAGAACTGGCATGGAAGCCAGCGCTGTCAATCAACCTGCCAGCCAGTAGCACAGGAAAACACAGGAGAGCATCTCTTAGTTTGCAAGATGCTCTGCACAGAGGAATCGTGACAGTGGTGTCTGAAAATAGTCAGAACTGCTTTATGAAAAGACACAGGTCACTGTAGATTTATGTATGTATTTATGAAAAATTTCTAACATGAACACATTGAAAAATATTTGGTTTACTTTGATTTATTAAAATGATAATACAGCACTGCAAAAACAAGAAAGGTTAAAGGTACAATTTTACTTGATCCATGGTAAAGCAAAGTCATCATAATGTCCATCTGGATCACACAAAAAATGCTGGTTCTTGGTGAATGTAAGGTTAGGACAGGTCCAGGTTAAAAGGGTTGAACAGTACCTGGACAACCCCTTTTCAATCACTATATTTCCCCCCGAGTAAAATTACAACAATGCGGTTGTCTTCTCACTTACTCCAGATGTCTGATATGTTCATAGGAGGATAGAGTGAAGCTACAGGGATTTTGTGACACACTAACGTCACACAATCCCCTGGAGAGCCAGTGCTGACATCACTGGAAGAGCACCAGCATCAGAGGAGAATATGTGTTATTATTTTACTGGGGGAGACATCTAGTAATTGAGAAGAGTTGTCTGAGTAGTGGAAAACCCCTTTAAGTTGTTATTCCTTTGGAGCAAACTTTATATATTTGCTCAATTGAAAAAATGGCATTTTGACTGAGGCCAAATTTTTTAACTTTATGTGCAACTTTTTCTGATGTAAAACTACATCAGAAAATGTTAGACTGGCTTTAGATTCACATAAAGTGTTAAACTTAGAATGCTCTAATATATAATGTAAAATGAATGGATTAATGTATTTTATAGCAGATATGGCAGAGGATTTGACTATACAAACTAAATATGTTATTAAATAGATATCTGGCTTGATGAGGATGGGGTAATTACTATGAAATCCCATGTCAAAACATCTGAAAGTTTTCCCGACTTACATATAATTACATGTAAGTCCATATCTAAGTGTTTATCCTAATATCAGGATTCTGCAGCCATTCTGACATGGAATTTCAAAGTAAAGTACAAGGTGAACTCAATAAACTGTTGAGGTATAACAGATCTACTTAAAGCGGTTGTCTAAAGGATAGGTCATTAGTAGGGATGATTGAATACCTCAAATATTCGGCTTCGTGAATATCCAACGAATAGGTCGCCGCTATGCGAATATTCGATGCACAATGTAAGTCTATGGGAAGCCCAAATAGTTCTGAATAGTTGTTATTCGGGTTTCCCATAGACTTACATTGTGCATCGAATATTCGCGAACAGTCGCTACATTCAATAACAGCCTCTGACTCATACTGCAGATTAGCTCCTATTTTAGAGAATAAGAGCTGTTTTCCAGGATTCATTCATTGGCACCACCCATTGGACTGAGCTGAGATTTGAAGCTCTATCCAAAGTGTTTACATCCAGTGGCAATCAGAACAAATAAGAGCTGACTGGGTAGGGGGGTTACAGACCCTCATTAATGGGGACGTGTTGGACCCACTCCACTTCATTATTGATGACATATCGTGTTGATAAGTCACTGATATTTAGTGATTGAACAACCCCTTTATTAATTAAAACAGCTTGTGTTGTGGAAGCTTGCAACAGATCTGCTTGTGTGAATAATGTCTCTTAAAAATTCTCCACTAATTATTAAACCAGTTTTTAGGACTATGAAAAATTTGCTGATGGTATTTTTTATTATTATAATGACATTGATGATTGTGTACATTTATAATATACAATGGGTTGAATGTTATTTAAAGAAGAATTATAATTAGTATCTGATTCTGTTTTCAGAATAGAGTACATATGTCAGAGAAATTATAGATGATGTGTACCAACTCACATGATTTCTCTATTAAAATACAGACGTTGCTTTGGAACCTATTTATTAGACTAATTTGTTATGTAAAATAACCTCATAATCTTTACCAGTGGTGTAACCGCAATGAAAACCTAATAATGTATGTCCTGATTTCATAAGTCATTTTGGGTCTGCTGTGGCCTAGATATGTCTAAAAAAATATGAATAAGTCCCTTGTGGCTACAAAGTAACCGATAGTCAATCCTTTATTATATGCACCATCAGCTAAACTGCATTTGTTATGTCTCACTAAATCCTTGTAATTACTAATGTAGGTATAACAACAGAAGTACACTCAACCAACTGAAATCCAGATGTGTTCATTAAAATATAGTAACTAGTTAACACTCTGTATTCCTTTTTTATTAAATTAGTTACAAAACATCTTTAACCATGCAGATTACAACTCCATTGGACTCTGACATGGCTTCTCAGATCATCATTTAGTTTTAAATAATGACATTTATAAGCCTACTAGCTGTAGCACTCGGTGTTGCCCGGAATAGTAACCAAGTGTCTCTATCACTCTCTCTCTGTGTCTGTCTGTCTGTCTCCCTCTCTGTCTGTCGGTCTCAAACTCTGTCTGCCTGTCTCCCTCTCTGTCTGTGTCTGCCCCTCTCTCTCTTTGTGTCTGTATGTCTCTGTCTTTGTGTGTGTCTCTCTCTGTGTCTGTCTCTGTGTTTCTGTGTGTGTGTCTTTGTCTCTGTGTCTCTATCTCTGTGTCTGTCTGTGTGTGTCTCTGTCTCTGTTTATCTGTGTCTTTTTCTTTGTGTCTGTGGGTATGTCTTTGACTGTGTGTCTCTGTGCCTGTCTGTGTGTCTGTGTGTGTGTGTCTTTGTCTCTAAGTCTCTGACTCTGCGTCTGTCTGTGTGTTTCTCTGTGTTTGTGTGTCTCTGTCTCTGTGTGTGTCTGTGTCTTTCTCTGTGTCTGTGAGTGTATCTTTGTCTGTGTGTCTCTTTGTCTGTCTGTGTGTCTGTGTGTGTGTCTCTGTCTGTGTGTGTCTATCTGTGTATGTCTCTATGTGTCTCTGTGACTCTGTCTCTGTGTGTCTTTCTCTGTGTCTCTTTGTCTGTGTGTGTGTGTGTGTTTGTGTGTCTGTCTGTCACTGTGTGTATGTGTGTGTCACTGTGTGTCTCTGTCTCTGTATCAGCCTCTATCTCTGTGTGTGTGCCTCTGTGCGTGTGTGTCTTTGTGTCTGTGTGTGTCTCTATGTGTGTCTCTGTCTGTATCTGTGTGCTTGTGTCTGTGTGTTTCTCTGTGTGTGTCTCTGTGTGTGTCTGTGTGTCTCTGTCTCTGTGTGTCTGTCTGCATTTGTCTGTCTCTGTCTCTCTGTGTGTGCCTCCGTGTGTCTCTGTCTCTGTGTGTCTCTATCTTTGTGTCGTCTCTGTGTCTGTCTGTGTGTTTGTGTGTCTCTGTCTCTGTGTCTCTGTGTGTGCCTCTGTGTGTCTGTTTCTGTGTCTCTTTCTCTTTGTATCTCTGCCTCTCTGTCTCTCTGTGTGTCTGTGTTTGTCTGTGGCTGTGTCTCTCTGTCTATCTCTGTGTCTCTGTCTCTGTGTCTCTCTGTCTGTGTGTCTGTCTCTGTATCAGTCTCTGTGTGTCTGTGTGTGGCGTTGTGTGTGTCTCAGTGTGTGCGTCTCTGTGTGTCTCTGAGTGTGTGTGCCTCTGTGTGTGTCTGTTCTCTGTGTGTCTCTGTCTCTGTGTGTCTCTGTGTTTGTGTCTCTGTGTGTATGTCTGTTTCTCTCTCTGTGTATCTCTGTCTCTGTAGATTTCTATCTCTGTCTCTGTGTGTCTCTGCCTCTATGTGTCTGTATTTGTGTCTCTGTGTCTTTGTGTGTCCGTGTCTGTCTCTGTGCCTCTGTTTCTCTATGTGTCTGTCTCTGTGTCTGTCTCTGTGTGTTTCTATATCAGTCTCTGTCTCTGTGTGTCTCTGTCTGTGTGCGTGTGTCTGTGTGTATCTCTGTGTTTGTGTCTCTTCCTGTCTCTGTCTGTGTGTGTGTCTCTGCATGTCTCTGTGTGTCTGTTTCTGTGTCTGTCTCTGTGTCTCTGTCTCTGTGTGTGTCAGTCTCTATGTGTCTGTGTCTATGTGTGTCTCTGTGTGTGTCTGTCTCTGTTTCTCTGTCTCTGTGTGTCTGTCTCTGTCTGTCTCTACCGATATCATATTACCTCACACTTAAGCTGTCTTATACTAAGAATGTCCTTTGTTGCCTATAGCAACCAATCAGAGCTCCTATTAATGACCTGTAGCTCCCAGCTCCATTGACTTTAATCTAAGCAGGTTTTTCTGGTTTTCTGGTCAATAACTGTAAAGTGTGGGGTTATATTTAACCTGCAAAATTTTATGATTGTAAATGCGACAGTGTGGATTCCTTTAGCGGACATACACACACTCATACATACACATACATACACACATATACTCTGCTTTATATATTAGATTCATCACATCAAGCATTTAACGTCCATATATACACATCAGTTTATGGAAATGTCTATCTTAAGTGTTGTGCTCCCATTTCAACGTAATATATTTGATTTTAAATTTTTTAATATATTCATTTTTCTATAAAGGAATTCCCTGCATGCTATTTTTATTTAAATGTTCAGTCAATGAATGGAATTTGTTGAATGCATGCAAATTACTGCATATTACTATTAAATCTTGGGGGGGGGGGGGGGTTAGAAGTTATTTTCCAAAAGCATTTCTATCAACAGTTTTATACTCAAAATTTACAATGGGAAACAATAATCGTATAATGCAACACTAAAAATATGAAAAACACGCTGATATCACTGCTATTCACACATCTATGCAAATCTCACTGAAAGGATCTTTTTATAAGAAAAATAAAATATTGCAAAAGCCAGTCAAGAGGCAGGTGAAAGCTGGATGCTTGTTCAGCCAGCCAAGATTGCATGTGACCTTCATCATGCACATTTGGATTAGGTCATTAATTATGCAAGGCATATTATTGCTTATATTTTGCCTCCATTTAGCTACTCCACCATGTTAAAATAAAGAACGAATTGCATCTTTAAACTGTGTATGTTGCATTGAATTTTTCTTCTAATTGCATAACTATTTTGCAATGGATAAACCATATTTTGCATAAAGTGGTGCTGCTGTGGACACTTTATCACTTTATAAAGAGACATAACTAGCACAATGTACAGGCACTACAATGTACTGGGCATGACAAGTGCTTGTTTACAATTTTAATATCTGCAACATTCATTGCATTTGACGTCGTGGGTGATTTCCAGAGATTAAATTGTCACTACAGCTGTAGATGAACTCCCAGAGGGATGTAATTTCCAAAATGTGGTCACTTAAGGGGATTTCTGTTGTTTTGGCACTTAGGGGCCCTGCAAATGGAGTCTGCAAACTATTCTAGGAAAATCTTTGCTGCAGAAATCAAATGATGCTCATTTCCTCCCGAGCCCTGTAGTGCAGCCAAACAGTACTGTACAGTCACATGTGGGGTATTGCCACGTTCAGTCGAAATTGTGTAACACATTATGGGTTCTTTTTTTTACCTATTCCTTTGTGAAAATTGGAAATCTGGGGTTAATACAGCCAACATTTTAGTGGTAAAAATGTCAATATTTTTTCTTCCACTCTCAATAGTATAACATTTTGTGATACACCTATGGTGTTAATATGCTTGCTGCACCCCTCAATGAATTCCTTGAGGGGTGTAGTTTGTAAAATAGGGTCACTTGTGGGGGATTTCTTCTGTTCTGGTACTTCAGGAGCTCTGCTAATGTGACTTGACACTTGCAAACTATTTCAACTAAGTCTGAACGCCAATATTGCACTCTTTCCTTTATTCACTTTGCACTGTACCTCAAAACTAGTTTTTGACCACATATGGAGTATTGGCATACTCATGAGAAATCACACAACAAAATGTATGGTCCATTATCTCCTGTTACCCTAGTGAAAATGAAAAATTGGATAGCAACATATTTGCTGTTAAAAATGTATTTTTTAATTTTCACAGCTCAACATTATAAAATTCTGTGAAGTACCTGGGTGTTCAAGGTGCTCACCAAACACACATTAATAAATTCTTTCAGGTGTCTAGTTTCTAAAATAGTTCAACTTGTGGGGAAGCTCTACTGTTTACTGACATGAAACGCGACATGACATCCGTAAATGATTCTTGCTAATTTTGCATTAAAAATTGCAAATGGCTCACCTTGCCTTTTGAGCCCTGCCATGCGACCAAACAGTAGATTTCCAACACATGTGGAGTATCTGTGTATTTAGGAGAACCTGCACAGTAAACTGTATGGTTCATTTTCTCTCATTACCCTTGTGAAAATACAAAGTTTGAGGCTAAAATAACATTTTTGTGGGGAATTCATTTTTTCTTCGACATTGCTTTAGTTAATGTGACAGAATATAGGAGCCAATTCAGATGATGTAGGCACACACAAAATGTGGCAAACCCTCCTAGTAAAGATGGCTGCAGCCCAGGTGCACGATGCTGATGATACAGCCACTCAAACCTCCACACTAAAGGAGAGGGGCAGCTGTTTAGCATAGGACATGCACACTAATAAGGCTTGCATTGAGAGCCCGTCATATAGATGAGTGAGATGCACAATGTCTGACTGAACTGTAACCTATAAATGACACCAGAAGCCTAATCAGGCGGGCTAAACAGCAAAATATAAACGCATCTCACAAAGATACGCGAGATGCCCAGTGTCTGAATTGTGCCTATAAATGACGCACAACACTAGACACTAGGTCATGAGGGTCAGTTAGCACTATATGAATGCATATCACATGACGGACTCACAATTTATCCCCCTGAATTAAGAAGGTCCACAGACATCCTGCAAAAAAAGATAAAATATGCCATACCTCAAATAGTGAGATATTAGTTGATTGTATTTTGGCCTAAAATATGTAAGCTCACAATCCACATCATGGATTCTCACACTTGCGAGTCCCTACACTCAATTATTAGAAAAAAAACACATAGAACTTTATAATGTGTCAAAATGACACTGGTCAGAATTGGAAAAAAATGGCCTGGTCATGGATGTGAAAACCATGCTATGAGGTATGGGGGTTAAGGGGTTATAAAAAATAAATGTTGGATTTAAATTGAGTCTGTTACCCAATTTAGTAATCTGTGATATCCATTTTCCAATCAACATTATTCAACCCCCATTGCAAATTATTAGAGATGAGCTGATCAATTGAAGGAAGATCAAGTTTAAGTCAAATTTCCTGAAATTCATGGTTTTAGATGAATTTAAACACTTTGATAATCAATTTATGGTTCACTAAAGAAAAAAAAAACTTGCCCAACACCATTTCCCACATTACTGAAACATCATATATCAGGCGAATGTCTTTTTGTATTACAATACAGGCTTTCCCATAATACTCTATGCTATGATATTGTCCCACCAGGTGCGAGAGGACTACCAGGGAAGCAGTACAACAGAAGGCCTGGTGCTAGGGAGAGGGAAGCAGGGTTACCTCCTAACACCCACCTGAGGCTGATCACTGGACTCCCTAATATCCCTAGATGGGTCCTACCCCCCGTGTGCTGACGCACCCCAGGGCTTTGGAATACTCGGTCCCGGGCTCGTATTCACTGGGACGTATCACGGGTGGCCGTTGCCCAGTTCCGTGACCCTGGGGGTCACTTAAAAAGGGGTTTTGTACTAGGGAGAAATAGAAATAAAGTGTTTTTCATGACGCCACTTGCAGTATGCGGCTATATGGATAAAGCCGCGGCTGCAAAGTCTCTCTCTCTGCTGGGGCTGATGGTATTGAGCAGCTTGGATATTATGGCTCTCCACCAGTAGAGCTAGGCTCCAGGTAAGGATGATGGTGGTTGTAGTGTGGTGATGCAGACGTATCGGAAGAATTCAGACAACACAGGGGCTATGGTTTAACTGGCGCTTTACTCACTGGTTTGGAGTAGCTGAAACCCGGCTGGTGCTGGCCTCTACTAATCCGGTATTCCCTCTGTTCCAGTGCTGGTGTAGTGACCTGGTGAGCTTTACTTCCTTGCACCCGTCTATAGTTGGTGGGTCCCCGTGGCCTGGAGCATTTTGGGGGTCCCCTCCTGTTGTCACTATCTTGGCCCGTATGGCAGGCAGCTTTCACCTCTCTTGGGTCGGACCTTTGTCAAGATTCCCAGGTTTCCTCTTTGCTGCTGTGCTCCTGACACTAACGTCGGTGAGGTCCTTGATGGTCCCCTCACTAGGCAGATTATCAGGAAAGCCTGAAGCGTTTTCCTACACTAGGGCTCTGTACCCCGTTGGTGCTCGGTCCAGTAATTACTCACACCGTACTCTACCTGGCAACCATACTCCTTTTTTACTCAGTCACTTTACACTTATCATCTGTGTACTGACTTCTGACTTCACGTCTTGCTGACTGAACGTTTAAAGGCTGCTTTACACGTTTCAATTTCATATGCGATCTCGTATGCGATCGCACCCGCCCCCATCATTTGTGCGGATTGTGCAATTTGTTGCCCGTGTCGCACAAACGAGTAACCCCCCCATCACACGTACTTACCATCCTACCGACCTCGATATGGGCGGCGAACATCCACTTCCTGGAGTGGGAGGGACGTTCGGCATCACAGCGACGTCACACGGCAGCCGGCCAATAGAAGCGGAGGGGCGGAGATGAGTGGGACGTAAACATCTCGCCCACCTCCTTCCTTCCGCATTGCAGGTGGGACGCAGGTAAGATGTGTTCATCGTTCCCGGGGTGTCACACGGAGCGACTTGGGCTGCCCCGGGTACGATGAACAACCTGACGTACAATTTTTTAGAAAATGAACGACGTGTATGCGTCCAATGTTTTAACGCACAATCAGGGTCGCACGTTGGTGTCACACACTACAATATAACTAATGATGCCGGATGTGCGTCACTAACGACGTGACCCCGCCGACATCTCGTTTGATATATCGTAGCGTTTAAAGCCCACTTAACTGACTTCTATCTGACAAGGTGACCGTCTCCCATCACTCCACTGACTAGCCCCGCCTCCCAGGTTTCTGACTAGTGGATTGGATGAGTCCCGACCAATAGGTGACCATCCAACAGATCCATCTCTAGCCTGTTACGTAGTCTGGGAAAAAGGATGTAGATGTCTGTTTGTGGTGTTTTACCGCCACTGGTCTTCCAGGAATCCGGGGTTAGACATAGTACCCTGAGGCACCTGACACTCAGGGGCGCCACATACTGTCCCATGCCTAGGCCCTCACTGGCACTGAACTCACCCTGACTAGTGTGAAGACCAGCAAAAATGATAGCTTCACAACTGCAATAAGACAACACAAGGGAGGTAAGACAGAAAGGTAGGGAAAGACACAATAAATAGTACTCCATGGCTTCTCCAGCAGGAAACTTTTCAACTGCAACAGAAACGAAGACCTAAGCTTCTCCAGAGGCAGCATCATTCATAGTGGACAGTATAGAAAGAACTATAGCAGGCATTGAGAAGAGAGAAGAGTGGATATTTAGAGCAGAAAGGAGTGGCTGTGTTATGAATCGGCGTTGCCATAGCCACAAGTTAGCTAGCTAGCATGGTTACAAGCGCATCAAGGTCCTGCAGCGGCGGAAGATCCACACGCACACACATAACAGCACACACATACACATACATACACACACATAAGATCACACTCACTCTCACACACACCTCACACACACCTCACACACACATCGCATCCACACACTCACAGCATCCGGCGATATCGCTTGCTTCTTGGCCTCGATACTGTGCTGTTGTGACCTTCCAGGACCTGACGGAGGATCACATGGCCAGAAGCATGTGGTATCTCCGGATGTTGTGACTGTGAGCGCGTATGTGCGATATCGTCAGTGTCTGTGTGTGTGAGTGTATGCGATCGGGTGTGTGTGAGTGTATGCGATCGGTCGGGTGTGTGTGAGTGTATGCGATTGGTCGGGTGTGTGTGAGTGTATGCGATCGGTCGGGTGTGTGTGAGTGTATGCGATCGGTCGGGTGTGTGTGAGTGTCGGGATCGGGTGTGTGAGTGTCGGCAGAGGAGCACGGCGTGCTGGAGGAGGCACGGAGCAGAGAGGCTGATCTTGGGGAAGGCTGGGAGGGGGACGCTGATGCTGGGGGAGACTGGGAGGGGAAGGCTGATGCTGAGGGAGGCTGAGAGAGGGAGGCTGGGAGGAAAGAGGCTGGGAGGAGAGAGGCTGATCCTGGGGAAGGCTGGGAAGGGGAGGCTGATGCTGAGGGAGGCTGGAAGGAGAGAGGCTGATGCTGGGGGAGGCTGGAAGGAGAGAGGCTGAGGCTGGGAGGAGAGAGGCTGATGCTGGGGAAGGCTGATGCTGAGGGAGGCTGGGAGGGGAAGGCTGATGCTGAGGGAGGCTGGGAGGGGAAAGCTGATGCTGGGGAAGGCTGGGAGGATGGAGGCTGGGAGAAGAGAGGCTGATCCTGGGGAAGGCTGGGAGAGGGAGGTTGATGCTGAGGGAAGCTGGAAGGAGAGAGGCTGATGCTGGGGGAGGCTGGAAGGAGAGAGGCTGATGCTGGGGGAGGCTGATGCTGCGGGAGGCTGGGAGGAGAGAGGCTGGGAGGAGAGAGGCTGATGCTGTGGAAGGCTGGGAGGAGAGAGGCTGATGCTGGGGACAGAGAGGAGAGGCTGATGCTGGGAGGAGAGAGGCTGATGCTGGGAGGAGAGAGGCTGATGCTGAGGGAGGCTGGGAGGGGGAGGCTGATGCTGGGGGAGGCTGGGACGAGGGAGGCTGGGAAGAGAGAGGCTGATGCTGGGGGAGGCTGATGCTGGGGGAGGCTGGAAGGAGAGAGGCTGATGCTGGTAGAGGCTGATGCTTAGGGAGGCTGATGCTGAGGGAGGCTGGGAGGGGGAGGCTGGGAGGAAGGAGGCTGGGAGAAGAGAGAGGCTGATCCTGGGGAAGGCTGGGAAGGGGAGGCTGATGCTGAGGGAGGCTGGAAGGAGAGAGGCTGATGCTGGGGGAGGCTGGAAGGAGAGAGGCTGAGGCTGGGAGGAGAGAGGCTGATGCTGGGGAAGGCTGATGCTGAGGGAGGCTGGGAGGGGAAAGCTGATGCTGGGGAAGGCTGGGAGGACGGAGGCTGGGAGGAGAGAGGCTGATCCTGGGGAAGGCTGGGAGAGGGAGGCTGATGCTGAGGGAGGCTGGAAGGAGACAGGCTGATGATGGGGGAGGCTGGAAGGAGAGAGGCTGATGCTGGGGGGAGGCTGATGCTGGGGGAGGCTGGGAGGAGATAGGCTGGGAGGAGAGAGGCTGATGCTGGGGAAGGCTGGGAGGAGACAGGCTGATGTTGGGGACAGAGAGGAGAGGCTGGTGCTGGGAGGAGAGAGGCTGATGCTGGGATGAGAGAGGCTGATGCTGGGAGGAGAGAGGCTGATGCTGGGGGAGGCTGGGAGGAGGAGGCTGATGCTGGGGGAGGCTGGGACGAAGGAGTCTGTCTGTCTGTCTTGCTCCAAAATTGTGTCCTTACGGTGACACAAAGCTGATTGGCCGCTGGGCTCGCCATGGCCCCGCCCCCCCGCACGGATTGGCTGCTCGCCTCACCTTGGCTCTGCCCCCCCACGGATTGCTCGCTCGCCTCGGCCTGGCACCGCCCTCCGCATGGATTGGCTGCTCGCCCCGGCCCTCCGCACGCCTCGCCAGACATAAACTTGCGATGCTGGGAGCCGGTGAACGCTGGTAACATTATACACATCGGGTAACTAAGGTCCCTTAGTTAGCCGATGTGTATCATAGTTACCAGCGTACACCGGCTCCCGGTACACATGTGCAGGGAGCCGGCATTATACTCCTCTCCCCCCAGGACTACTCCTCCTATTACAGTCCTCCTATTATACTCCTCTCTGAGTATAATAGGAGAACTATTATAGCATGGGAGATGTAGCACGATGGGGGGTGCGCAGCATGGGAGATGTAGCACGATGGGGGGTGCGCAGCATGGGGGATGTAGCACGATGGGGAGTGCGCAGCATGGGGGATGTAGCACGATGGGGAGTGCGCAGCATGGGGGATGTAGCACGATGGGGAGTGCGCAGCATGGGGGATGTAGCACGATGGAGAGTGCGCAGCATGGGGGATGTAGCACGATGGGGAGTGCGCAGCATGGCGGATGGAGCACGATGGGGGGTGCGCAGCATGGGGGATGTAGCACGATGGGGAGTGCGCAGCATGGGGGATGTAGCACGATGGGGAGTGTGCAGCATGGCGGATGGAGCACGATGGCGGGTGCGCAGCATGGCGGATGGAGCACGATGCGGAGTGCGCAGCATGGGGGATGTAGCACGATGGGGGGATGTAGCACGATGGGGGGATGTAGCACGATGGTGGATGTAGCACGATGGGGGGTGCGCAGCATGAGGGATGTAGCACGATGGCGGGTGCGCAGCATGGGGGATGAAGCACGATGGGGAGTGCGCAGCATGGGGGATGGGGCACAATGGGGGGTGCGCAGCATGGGGGATGGGGCATGATGGGGGGTGCGCAGCATGGGGGATGGAGCACGATGGGAGGTGCACACCTCCCCCCAACACACACACACAACACACCACACACACACTGAGAACCACAAACACCGCCATACACAGACACCCACACACACAGACAACGCTACACACACACAACACCCAACACACGAACACCGCGGCATACATAAATATACGCACATACCGCACAACACACACATTGCACAAAACATACCTCCCCCAAAACACACCACACCCACACAAACCGCGCAACACACACACAACGCTCCACAAACACGCAACACACATACAACACCGCTCTCACCCCCCGTCACACCCAGACAACTCCCAGAACATGTACAGCGCCCTACACAAACACTTGGTAACTACACACAACAACATCTATATATATATATATATAAAACAAAAATCATACATTAACTACACAATACGTAAATTCTAGAATACCCGATGCGTAGAATCGGGCCACCTTCTAGTAGAATATAAACTTTTATGGTCAGTAAGGTTCTCTGTCTTCTCTATAGTTAGCCAGGTCCATTCTCTCACACCTAAGCACTGTTCAGCAGGGTCCTCTCTCACCTATAGAGTGTAAGCGCTTATAATTACCTGGGTCCTCTCTCTCTCTCTCTCTCTCTCTCACCTATAAAGTTTAAGCTTTTTTGATCAGGAGGTTTCTCTTCCCTCCCGTTTGTGTATTTTCCAAGAAATTGCAATCTTTCCAGTATTAAGATTTACTCAAAGGTATTTGCAACAACTCAAATATTTGGGGAAGATTTGTTGAAGTCAGTGAATTTCAAAAGATCGATTCATCTCTACAGATTACATTTAAAGCAAAATTTACAAGCCTTTTTCACAAAATCAATGAAACAAGAACAATTGAAATGCTCAACAAGTAAATGATTTTTTTCAAATGCAACACAAAATTCTACTTTTCTTAACTACTGCAATCTCTTAATTATTAATCTCCTTCATGACGAGCATACTTAGTACTTATTAGAGCGACTTTGGCTTTTGTGACCTGCTGGAAATGTGTTCTGTAGTCAGATACTTCAAAGTATATCCAGGTTTTATTTCAGAAGAAGACTTTGAAAGATTCAGAAGTGGTTGCCACAGTCATCTGACTTGAAGCCCATGGAGCATCTTTAATCAGATTTGAAGAAAGTGGATCCAACAAGTAAGCCTAAGAATATTATTGAACCAGATACCATTTTACATGAGGAATAGCTTAATATTCCTCAGACGTTGGTGTCTGGTGATGAATCATGTTTGCACGCACCAGGACATAGCAGCCGATTAGTACACTACTAAGTACTAAAAGATGCTTGTCATGAAGGGATTGAATAATTCAGAGACTAGAGCAGTCCAAATAGTTGTTATTTTTAGGGATGAGCGGACCCGTGGACGTTCAGTTTTGGCCAGACTTTAGTTAAAACGTGGCTGTGAAATGGTTGTATCCGGTAAGAATCCCAAACTTTACAGTTAGGATTCACTCATCCCTAGTCATTTTGTGTTGAATTTGGAAAAATCGCTTGTTATTTTATTTGTGCTGAGCATTTAAATTATTCTTGTTTCGTTTGTTTATTGCAAAACAGTAGAAAGTGTAAATTCTGCTACAAACATAAGTTGCGATGTGAATTGAAAAATTTTGATTACAATTATATATATACACTGTATATACAGTATATAGCAGTACCCCACATTCTACAGAATGTACTCAGCTAAAAATTATGTGCTTGCTGTTTTACACATTGACCAGAATAACAGGTTATATTGAGACATTATTCTAAAGGATCAAGAAACCATTTAAAGGTTATATTAAACAGTTTGTACTGTTATTTCTGCAGCAATATAAGCACCATTAGAAGCAATTTTTTAGTTTGGTAGGTAATCTGCGTAGCTCATAAGTGAATTCACACTGCTGTAAATGTAAAAACTGTCATTGGGAAAAATAACCTTGTTCATTATGCATAGTTTAGCATGATTTTGCATGCATTAAAGTGTATTAAACTACATTTTAGGTTCCGTTTCACCATGATGAGAAAGAATTTTTAACTGCGGGAAATATTGGACTATCAAATTTCTCTAAGAAAGGCCATGATCTTATGTTCTACGAAAGGACAGAAAATTATATCATAAAATTCTAATACAATTGTAAGTTGATTAAGCCTAAACTTTATTTATGTAGATTCTAAAGACTTTCTTTGTTTTCTCCAAAACCTTATTAACCACCAGTAAAAATGCTGTAGGCACAGAGAATTACCCATCATCGGTGATAGTAAGCAAATTTGTTATATTTTACACAACATTGATGGCTGGTAGAAGATGTAGACAACTAGAGGGATCATGAGAGCTGTGCATGGTCTGAAGGAAAACTTTATTCTGGCTATTACTTAGTGTTTATATGTAGACTAGCTGTACTACCCGCCTTCGCCCGGGTTAATAACTGCTGTTAGCAAAATAGAATGTATTAACAAAAATGTATTCTGCACACAAAAACCACAAAACAAATAGATATAAATGTAATTATAATGTCTGTCTCCCCCTCTGTATATACAGTTAGGTCCAGAAATATTTGGACAGTGACACAATTTTCGCGAGTTGGGCTCTGCATGCCACCACATTGGATTTGAAATGAAACCTCTACAACAGAATTCAAGTGCAGATTGTAACGTTTAATTTGAAGGTTTGAACAAAAATATCTGATAGAAATTGTAGGAATTGTACACATTTCTTTACAAACACTCCACATTTTAGGAGGTCAAAAGTAATTGGACAAATAAACCAAACCCAAACAAAATATTTTTATTTTCAATATTTTGTTGCGAATCCTTTGGAGGCAATCACTGCCTTAAGTCTGGAACCCATGGACATCACCAACCGCTGGGTTTCCTCCTTCTTAATGCTTTGCCAGGTCTTTACAGCCGCAGCCTTCAGGTCTTGCTTGTTTGTGGGTCTTTCCGTCTTAAGTCTGGATTTGAGCAAGTGAAATGCATGCTCAATTTGGTTAAGATCTGGTGATTGACTTGGCCATTGCAGAATGTTCCACTTTTTTGCACTCATGAACTCCTGGGTAGCTTTGGCTGTATGCTTGGGGTCATTGTCCATCTGTACTATGAAGCGCCGTCCGATCAACTTTGCGGCATTTGGCTGAATCTGGGCTGAAAGTATATCCCGGTACACTTCAGAATTCATCCGGCTACTCTTGTCTGCTGTTATGTCATCAATAAACACAAGTGACCCAGTGCCATTGAAAGCCATGCATGCCCATACCATCACGTTGCCTCCACCATGTTTTACAGAGGATGTGGTGTGCCTTGGATCATGTGCCGTTTCCTTTCTTCTCCAAACTTTTTTCTTCCCATCATTCTGGTATAGGTTGATCTTTGTCTCATCTGTCCATAGAATACTTTTCCAGAACTGAGCTGGCTTCATGAGGTGTTTTTCAGCAAATTTAACTCTGGCCTGTCTATTTTTGGAATTGATGAATGGTTTGCATCTAGATGTGAACCCTTTGTATTTACTTTCATGGAGTCTTCTCTTAGACAGATACACCTACTTCACTGAGAGTGTTCTGGACTTCAGTTGATGTTGTGAATGGGTTCTTCTGAATCTTCACCAAAGAAAGTATGCGGCGATCATCCACCACTGTTGTCATCCGTGGACGCCCAGGCCTTTTTGAGTTCCCAAGCTCACCAGTCAATTCCTTTTTTCTCAGAATGTACCTGACTGTTGATTTTGCTACTCCATGCATGTCTGCTATCTCTCTGATGGATTTTTTCTTTTTTTTCAGCCTCAGGATGTTCTGCTTCACCTCAATTGAGAGTTCCTTAGACCGCATGTTGTCTGGTCACAACAACAGCTTCCAAATGCAGAACCACACACTTGTAATCAACCCCAGACCTTTTAACTACTTCATTGATTACAGGTTAACGAGGGAGACGCCTTCAGAGTTAATTGCAGCCCTTAGAGTCCCTTGTCCAATTACTTTTGGTCCCTTGAAAAAGAGGAGGCTATGCATTACAGAGCTATGATTCCTAAACCCTTTCTCCGATTTGGATGTGAAAACTCTCATATTGCAGTTGGAAGTGTGCACTTTCAGCCCATATTATATATATAATTTTATTTCTGAACATGTTTTTGTAAACAGCTAAAATAACAAAACTTGTGTCACTGTCCAAATATTTCTGGACCTAACTGTATCTCTGTTGTATATATCTCTGTCTCTCTCTATCTTTGTCTATCTATCTCTTTCCCTGTGTGTCTATCTATCTCTGTCAATTTCCCTGTCTGTCACTTTCCCTGTCTCACTTTCCCTGTCTGTCTCTTTCCCTCTCTTTCCCTGTCTGTCTCTTTCCCTCTTTTCCTGTCTGTCTCTTTCCCCCTCTTTCCCTGTCTGTCTCTTTCCCTGTCTGTCTCTTTCCCTGTCTGTCTCTTTCCCTCTCTTTCCCTGTCTGTCTCTTTCCCTTTCTTTCCCTGTCTGTCTGTTTCCCTGTGTCTGTCTGTCTCTTTATCTGTCTCTTTCCCTCTCTCTCTCTCTTTCCCTGTCTGTCTCTTTGTCTGTGTCTGGCTCTTTGTGTCTGTCTCTTACCCTGTCTATGTCTGCCTCTTTCCCTGTCTGTCTCTTTCCCTGGCTGCATTGTGACATGCCATTCCATTCCATATAAGGGCGTGGCTGCGCATTCTTCTGAAGTTCTGGCTGCACTGTGGCTCCCAGCTCCATTCACTTTAATGGAGGCAGGTTTTTTGGTGAATAACTGTAAGGCGCGGGGTTAAAATTTCCCCTCAAAACATAGCCTATGACGCTCTCGGGGTCCAGAAGTGTGAGTGTGCAAAATGTTGTGGCTGTAGCTGCGACGGTGCAGATGCCAATCCCGGACATACATACATACATACACACACATATACACACATTCAGCTTTATATATTAGATTAGGAAATCATACAAATAATAATGAGTAGATAATGGGGCATATAAAAAATTCACGAGGCACCATAAAAAAGACCTAAGTGGGTCATTAACATCCTTCTAAAAATATTTGGAGGGTCATGGCGCATATGTGCAGTCACAGAAGGGCATACCTACCAACTTTTAAATACAGGGAGAAAGATGTATTGGGGTATTTACACAGTAATTTTGCCCTTATTGAAGCCCTTTAGTGTTCTTTTCCACTGATACCCCATTTCATGACCCCATAGACTATTATGCTCCGAAAACACAGTACCCACAACACAATTTCATTCCTCCACAGTATAATGTGACCACAGCCCCTCATATTGAATGACAACTCTTAAAAAGTAGGATGCGAACCTTAACCTACACACAGTGTGATAGCCCCCAGAGATCCTCACACACACAGTAATAATGACCATCCACAGTCTCACATACACTATAATGCCCTCACAGCACCCTTTCCACCACACATGGTATAATGCCCCATTACCCTAACACACACAGTGTAGGATTTCCCCAACAGCCCCATCTCAAAGTATGATGGCCCCACAGCTCCCCACACAATATGATGGCCAATATAGTCCGCCATACAGTATGATAATGTCCATTGCTCCCACACACAATATGATGCCCCTACAACCTCTTTTACACAGTATGATGCCCTCACATTCTCACATTCCACCATACTGTATGATGGCGTCTACATTCCTCCACACACTGTATAATGACCCTACAGACCCCATACTGCATTACAGAGTCATGGATCCCATGCATGAAACTAGGTAAGCTAACTGCTGAGAACAAGTGCCAGTATTTCAGTACCAGAAAAAATATAAGCTAAGATCCCCTTATACAGCAAAGATACAAGGTATCCCCTTTTCACTATATTCAGAACACTTACATAACAGGTAATAAACCTTCTTGTAAGATAATTTTAGAGCAATTAACTAATTTTGACTATAATACTGTTACATCCTGGCATCAGTATTTATGACTGTCAAAAACTAATGCATAAAAGCAGGTGCATAACTATAGTGTATGCACAGATTGATATTTCACATGGACACTTGTACCTACAGTGGGTATGGAAAGTATTCAGACCCATTTACATTCTTATCTCTTTGTTTCATTACAGCCATTTGGTAAATTCAAAACAGTTTTTTTTTCATTAATATACACTCTGCACCTCATCTTGACAGAAAAAAATAGAAATGTAGACATTTTTGCGAATTTTTAAACAAGAAAAACTGAAATATCAAATATCCCTCAGGACACCTCAATGAACTCTCACTGAGTTCCCAAACTTGCATCTACATGCAGAAATCGGAGGGTGGGGGGGTTTGCCAAGAGATGCATATTTGGTGCTAAATTTTTCACACCATATTCCTGCACCCAATCTACACCTCCTGGCAAAATCACGCATCACTACCACATGTGGTATGATACAGTAGTGATGTGAGTTTTTGCCAAGAGGTCCAGATTGTGTGTAGGTATATGGTGTAAAAATTTCAGCACCAAATCTGCATCTCTTGACAAAAAAATGCACAAAATACAGTTTTGACGCCGTTTCAGTGCTGTTTTCTTCCAGGAGATGCAAATTTGGTGCTGAAATATCTGCATGCAGTAATTATGTGTTTTGGTTTTTTTTTGTGAGGAGGTGTAGATTAGGTTCAGGTATATGATATAGAAATTTCAGCATCATATCTGTATCTCTTGTAAAAAAAAAATGCAGTTTTCTGCCAGGAGATGCAGGTCTGTGAACTCAGTGAGAGTTCATTGAGGTCCCCTGAGATCAGGTTACCTTACAGGTAGAGGACCGTTGGAACCTCCAGCTGTGGCCGCAACTAACCTGAGTGATGTCACTGCTGATCACCGCAGCTCAGTCACTGCCTGAAGCCTACAGTGGGCGGTCATGTTCTATGGCCACTCGCTGTCAGTTCAGATGTAACAGAGCTGGAATTGTCGTGGGACCTCGTGTGGATTACGTCGGACCTGGGTCTTTTGGGGGGTTAATAAAGTGGTGTAAGTTTTTGAATTTTATTTCAAATAAAGGATGTTTTCGGTGTTTGTGTTTATTTACTTTCACTTACAGATTAGTAATGGGGTCTCATAGACACCTCTCATTACTAATCTAGGGCTTAGTGGCAGCTGTGAGCTGTCATTATCCACTTATTACCTCAATTGATACTGCACCAGGGCATACAGCTAGAGCTGGGTGGCTGCAGGCTGCTATTTTTAGGCTAGGGGTACCCAATATTCATGGGGCTCCTCAGCCTGAGAATACCTACCCCCAGTTGTCGGGATTTATCTTGGCTGGGTGTCAAAATTGGGGGTACCATACACCATTTTATTTACTTTATTTATTTAAATAATTTTGATACACAGCCAAGATAAGCGCACATCTGAGGGCTGCAACCTGTAGAGGAGGGCTTTATCTGTACTGGTATCAATATATACCCTACAACAATTTTATTTATTTATTTATTTTCTATCACGATATAGACGCACAGACAGGGTCTGTGATTCCAACCAATCACAGATGCTGTGTGGGGGCGGGGTCTGACTGCAGCCAATTAGAAACGCCAGTGGACGGGAAAAGCAGTGAATACGGATGAGGGATAATCAGCGGCCCCAGAAGTACAACCGAGGGAGCAGTTACAGCCACAGGAGCAATTACAGCCATGTTGTAGTTTCGGTAAGTATGTCCTGCTTTATTTTCTTTCTTTTACAGACCCCAGCACCATTGTACAACACATAAGTTTGGCCTCTTATTGAATTCAATGGGCTCGGTATGTTTGCTGAACTGTTCAGCAAAGACCGGAAGCCTCGGTAAAGATCGGCGAATCAAACTTTGAAAGGTTTGCTCATCTCTAGTCTTTAGGGCATTCATTGTATGCTGTAAAGGACCTGGAAACATGATTGCAAAGGTCAATAGGATTATGGTGATATCAAACATACATTATTTTTTTTTTCTATTTAAAGCGTAACTGTCATTTTAATTTTCATCAAATAATAATGTAGAACAAGCAATTTTAAAAATTTTCAAATATACTTTATAAACAAATTAGGAAGTAAACCTTTCAAAAACCTTCAGGAAGCTGTCCCACTAGGCTGTTTCCGAACCAGACAGAAGCTGGTTGACAGAGAAAATACATCTTCAGCTCCACATACACTGAATATGATCTCCTGAGGGTGGGGGCTGAGTCTACACAGTGTGCAAACTCCCAGCAGCAGCTGATGCAGGATCAGTGCTGAGCTCTGTCAGGGTATCAGCACAAGCTTCTCTACCCTTCCTCACACAAGCTTATCAGATCTGTCTTCCTGCTCTGTTGGCAGTGACTTCTCAGTGCTCAATCAGCCACTGGCTAGGCACACAGCCCCCTGCACTGTGCACACAGCCCCCTGCACTGTGCACACAGCCCCTTGCACTGTGCACAACGCCCCTTCCCACCTACCGTGTGCACAAGCTTCTGCTCAGTAACATGGCACTTCTCAGCTGCGGCCTCCTGTGCTGTCTGTGATACAATTTCAAGTAATGTGCCTCAGCACAATCAATAAATGTATTATGCACTACATACTACAACTCTGTACAGCAGTCCACACTCTGCTAACATTAGAGACAGAAAGGATTTAGATAGATATCCCTATACATATCTATCTATAGATATCTGTCTTATCCATCCATCTATCTATCTATCTATTTTTCATATCTATCTATAATATATCTATGCATCTATTGATCTACTGTACATCTTTTTCTATCTGTACCTCTACTATATATCTAATCTATCTATCTGAGACATAGATCAAATAAAGATAGAAGAGGAGCAGGAGGAACAGGGACAATTCACTATCATTATCAGGTCTGCCATCCACACATGGCTCAGAGAGTGGGTTCCTGTACCAGCAGTGGCTTGGTACACAACTGTCCAGCCAGGGGAGAGTTTTGTTGGCTGAAATGAGGAGGAACCATGTTTGCAGCAGGGTGGTACTCAAAGCAGCTAATGGTAATCACTGGAGCATGGCTAGGGGATACAGAGGACACAGACCACATACCTGCCACCAATGACCGCTTGTTGTTACCTCTACGCAGCCTAGGACACATGAGCCAAAGCATGCTGCTCTGCCTGTGCAACGACCAATGCTTTGCCAGGATTGTTGGCAGTGCTCATTACTGAGTGGTCACTCTGCTGTATCCCCCAATAAATAAATAAACTGCTGTCCCCCCCAATTTTGATTCCTGCCAAGATAAAGGCACACGGCTGGAGGCTGATATTCTCAGGAAGGGGAGCACCACGTTATGGGGAGCCCACCACTCAAACAATATCAGCCAGCAGCCGCCCAGAATTGCAGCATCCATTAGATGCAACAGTCCCAGGACTCTACCCGGCTCATCCAGAATTGCCCTGGTGCGGTGGCGATCGGGGTAACAAGGTTAGGTTAATCCTGACAGGCGTCTCCCCGAGATACCTTCCATGATTAACGTGTAAGTGAAAGTGAAGAAACACACACAACGAAAAATCCTTTATTTGGAATAAAAGACAAAAAAAAACCTCATTTACCTCTTTATTAGTGATGAGCGAGTACTAAAAAGCTCGGGTGCTCGAAGCTCGGGCCGAGCCTCCCAAGATACTCGTGTACTCGGCCCGAGCAACGAGCCCAATGTTATCCTATGGGAGACCCGAGTATTTTTGTGAAATGACCCCCCGGCAGCATGGAGAAACCCTAAAAATGTCACAAAAGTCTCAGAAGAGTGCTCAAATGACATGGCAACAGCATGGGGAAGACCCCTTGAAGCATTTATCACTGAAAAGTCACAGCTGTGAACAATTTTGTCCGCGTTTTACGCCATTTTTACGGACTCACCAGAAAACCTTCCAAAATGACCCCAAAATGATTTTTCATGGCAGAAATGTTAAGGGCACATACCCAATAGTGAGATAGAGCTGGTGTATGTTACTTTTTGAGATTAATACATGAAAGATTTTACGTGAAAACATTGTGTGGCACTCCGATGTCCCTGAGAAGAGACGTACATAAAGGCCTCTGAGTCTAATGTGCCCATTTTGAGGAAGTGAGTCTTTGTAGTATTTTCCTTTGCCAGGGCAGTCCAAAATTGTGAGGTTCACCAATGCCCCTGCATACAGACGTGCATGAGGGCCTGTAAACCTGAAGTGCCCATTGTAAGGAAGTGGGTCTATTGTAGTATAGCCCTTAGGCAGGGCAGCCAAAAATTGGGAGGCTCCACATTGTCCCTGGATAGAGACGTGCATGATGGCCTGTAAACCTGAAGTGCCCATTGTAAGGAAGTGGGTCTATTGTAGTATAGCCCTTAGGCAGGGCAGCCAAAAATTGGGAGGCTCCACGTTGTCCCTGGGTAGAGACGTGCATGAGGGCCTCAAAACATTAAGTGTCCATTGTCAGGAAGTGGGTGTATTATAGTATAGCCCTTAGGCAGGGCAGCCAAAAATTGGGAGGCTCCACATTGTCCCTGGATAGAGACGTGCATGATGGCCTGTAAACCTGAAGTGCCCATTGTAAGGAAGTGGGTCTATTGTAGTATAGCCCTTAGGCAGGGCAGCCAAAAATTGGGAGGCTCCACGTTGTCCCTGGATAGAGACGTGCATGAGGGCCTGTAAACCTGAAGTGCCCATTGGAAGGAAGTGGGTCTATTGTAGTATAGGCCTTAGGCAGGGCAGCCAAAAATTGGGAGGCTCCACGTTGTCCCTGGGTAGAGACGTGCATGAGGGCCTCAAAACATTAAGTGTCCATTGTCAGGAACTGGGTGTATTATAGTATAGCCCTTAGGCAGGGCAGCCAAAAATTGGGAGGCTCCACGTTGTCCCTGGGTAGAGACGTGCATGAGGGCCTCAAAACATTAAGTGTCCATTGTCAGGAAGTGGGTGTATTATAGTATAGCCCTTAGGCAGGGCAGCCAAAAATTGGGAGGCTCCACGTTGTCCCTGGGTAGAGACGTGCATGAGGGCCTCAAAACATTAAGTGTCCATTGTCAGGAAGTGGGTGTATTATAGTATAGCCCTTAAGCAGGGCAGCCAAAAATTGGGAGGCTCCACGTTGTCCCTGGGTAGAGACGTGCATGAGGGCCTCAAAACATTAAGTGTCCATTGTCAGGAAGTGGGTGTATTATAGTATAGCCCTTAGGCAGGGCAGCCAAAAATTGGGAGGCTCCACGTTGTCCCTGGGTAGAGACGTGCATGAGGGCCTCAAAACAATAAGTGTCCATTGTCAGGAAGTGGGTGTATTATAGTATAGCCCTTAGGCAGGGCAGCCAAAAATTGGGAGGCTCCACGTTGTCCCTGGGTAGAGACGTGCATGAGGGCTTCAAAACATTGTTCCCATTGCAAAGGAGCGGGTCTCCTGTCGTTGTAATGTCCATTCTGCAAAGAATGGGCGAAAAAATTTACCACTGGGGGTATACCTGAAACAAAGGCCTAAGTATTGCAATTTGTAACGGTCATCATCATGGTGGCGCATGAGGAGAAGGAGGAGCAGTCCAGCGATTATCCAAAGTCCAGAAGTGTGTACCCATGGGTGAGTGGAGGTACATGGCAAACTTTAAATTCCGCTCTCATTTGCTGGTGGTGTGGTGAAGTCTGGCCCAATCCAACCCTTGTTCATCTTGATCAGAGTCAGCCTGTCAGCATTTTCAGTTGACAGGCGGGTGCGTTTATCTGTAATGATTCCACCTGCGGCACTAAAAACACGCTCTGACAAAACGCTAGCAGCAGGGCAGGCCAGGACTTCCAAGGCGTAGAGAGCCAATTCATGCCACGTGTCCAGCTTGGATACCCAATAATTGTAAGGCACAGAGGAATGTCGGAGTACAGTTGTTCGATCTGCAAGGTACTCCTTCAGCATCTGGGCAAACTTAGGATTTCTTGTGGCACTACCCCGCACCTCAGGGGCTGTGGTACGTGAGGGGCTGAGAAAACTGTCCCACATCTTAAAGACTGTTCCCCTACCTCTGGCGGATTGGACTTGTGCCTCTCTCGGCTGTACGCCTCGGTTGTCCACTGATTCATGACCTATGCCGCTAGCGTTTTGTGAGGGGAATGCTTTGCCTACTTCCGTGACTATGGCCTTCCGGAACTGCTGCATTTTGGTTGACCTCTCCTCCACGGGAATAAGAGACAAAAAGTTCTCCTTGTAGCGTGGGTCTAACAGTGTTACCAACCAGTAATGATTGTCGGCCAAGATGTTCTTAACGCGAGGGTCACGAGACAGGCAGCTTACCATAAAGTCAGCCATGTGCGCCAGACTCTTAACAGCCAGGACTTCAGTAGCCTGACCAACAAGATGACTGAACATGCTGTCCTCCTCCTCCTCCTCCTCCTCCTCCTCCTCATCTACCCTGTCCTCTGGCCAGCCACGATGAACCGAGGATATGACTGGTGTGCATGTCATATCCTCAATTTGGCCGGATAGTTGCTCCATGTCTTCATCCTCTTCCTCGTCATAGTCCTCCACTGCACGTTGTGATGAGACGAGGCTGGGCTGTGTGTTATCATCACCCACACCCACTACTGTTTCTTGCTGCAACTCATCGCGCTCCACCTGCAATGCATCATGTTTGTTTTTCAGCAGAGACCGTTTTAGAAGGCAGAGTAGCGGTATGGTGACGCTAATAATGGCGTCATCACCACTCACCATCTTGGTGGAGTCCTCAAAGTTTTGGAGGATGGTACATAGGTCTGACATCCATCTCCACTCCTCAGGTGTTATGTGTGGAGTTTGACCCATTTCCCGATGGCTTAGGTGATGCAGGTACTCAACAACTGCCCTCTTCTGCTCACATATCCTGACCAACATGTGCAGAGTTGAATTCCAACGCGTGGGGACATCACACACCAGTCTGTGAGCCGGAAGATGCAAACTGCGCTGAAAGCCGGCAAGGCCGGCTGAAGCAGTAGGTGACTTTCGAAAATGTGCAGACAGGCGGCGAACTTTTACCAGCAGATCAGACAGCTCTGGGTATGACTTTAGAAACCGCTGAACCACGAGGTTGAGCACATGGGCCACGCATGGAACATGTGTCAGCTGGCCTCGCCTCAAAGCCACCACCAGGTTCCGGCCATTGTCACACACGACCTTTCCTGGCTTTAGGTTCAGAGGTGTGAGCCAGTGATCTGCCTGCTGTTTCAGAGCTGTCCACAGCTCTTCTGCATTGTGGGGTTTGTCACCTATGCAGATTAGCTTCAGCACAGCCTGTTGCCGCTTCGCCGAGGCAGTGCTGCAGTGCTTCCAGCTTGTGACTGGTGTGGAGGGTACAGTGGATGAGGATGCGCAGGAGGAGGCTGAAGAGCATGACATTCCGGAGCTGTAGAGTGTGGGTGAAACACTGACTGAGGTAGGGCCTGCAAACCTTGGTGTGGGAAGGACGTGTTCCGTCCCTCGCTCAGACTGGGTCCCAGCTTCCACAATATTAACCCAGTGTGCCGTCAACGAGATGTAGCGGCCTTGCCCACAAGCACTTGTCCACGTGTCTGTGGTTAGGTGGACCTTGGGTGAAACAGCGTTGTTCAGGGCACGTGTGATGTTTTGTGACACGTGATTATGCAACGCGGGGACGGCACACCGGGAGAAATAGTGGCGGCTGGGGACCGAGTAACGTGGGACAGCTGCCGCCATCAGGTCACGGAATGCTTCTGTCTCCACCAGCCTAAAAGGCAACATTTCCAGCGCAAGCAGTCGCGAAATGTTAGCATTTAGAACTGTGGCATGTGGGGTGTTGGCAGTGTATTTGCGCCTGCGTTCAAAGGTTTGCTGAATGGATAACTGAACGCTGCACTGGGACAAGGACGTGCTTGATGATGGTGTTCTTTCTGCGTAGGCAACTGCAGGTGCAGGAGTGGAGGAGGCTTGTTCGCAGGCAGCATGGACAGGGGATTGGCTCGCATGCACAACCAGCCAGCGAAGACGTAGCAGTGACATCAGCAAGCACTGCTCCTCGACTCTGTTGTACTTCCCACAAAGTCGGGTGCTTGGCTGACATGTGCCTGATCATGCTGGTGGTGGTCAGGCTGCTAGTTTTGGTACCCCTGCTGATGCTGGCACGGCAGGTGTTGCAAATGGCCTTTTATTGAATCATCTGGATCCAACTTAAAAAACTGCCAGACTCGGGAAGACCTAACATTTGTACAGGCACCTTGTGTCGTCGTGTTGTTCCGGGGAACGGTTGCCTGACTTCTGCCTGGGGCCACCACCCTGCTTCTTACTGCCTGTTGTGATGCTACGCCTCCCTCCCCCTGTGCACTGCTGTCCTCGCTCTGCATATCCTCCTGCCAGGTTGGGTCAGTTACTGGATCATCCACCACGTTGTCTTCCTCTTCCGCACCCTGCTCCTCCTCCTGACTTCCTGACAATTGTGTCTCATCATCGTCCACCACTTGTTGAGACACGTTGCCAACTTCGTGAGAACGTGGCTGCTCAAATATTTGGCCATCTGTACAGACGATCTCCTCATGACCCACTTCAATATGAGCTGGCGAGAGGCCAGAATGTGTGAATGGAAACGTGAACAGCTCTTCCGAGTGTCCAAGTGTGGGATCATTAATGTCCGAGGAGGACGTGTACTCAGCCTGGTGGTAGGAAGGAGGATCAGGTTCAGAAATGTGCGGTGCAGTATCACGGCTACTGACACTTGACCGTGTGGAAGACAGAGTGTTTGTGGTGGTGCCAATCTGACTGGAAGCATTATCTGCTATCCAACTAACAACCTGTTGACACTGGTCTTGGTTCAAGAGCGGTGTACTGCTGCGGTCCCCAAGAATTTGGGACAGGACGTGCGAGCGACTAGATGTGGCCCTTTGTTGTGGCGAAATTAGAGCTTGCCCACGACCTCGGCCTCTGCCTGCACCACCATCACGTCCACTTCCTTGTTCCTTGCCAATGCCCTTGCGCATTTTGCAATGCTGTGCACTGCTGACGTGTATATTCACTACTTGTGCGTTATATCAAAGTTTGTGGAAATTGCACACAAGTGCACCTGTACGCTGCCACCAACAGGCACACACGTGCGGTTTTAAAAACCAAGCACGGACGCAATAAGAACCTAACAGGTTTTTTTGGGGAGCGACAATTACAGACAAGTCAGACACTATCTGGACTGTTTTACACTGTGTACACCAGCCCCAGATATGATGAAGGCTGGTATACGGTCACCACTACCCTGCCTGCCTGCCTGCCTGTATACTGGTACAATAGTCCTGACAAGGACTCTTCTGGTCACTAGCCTGTATTCAGACCTGGCTATACCCTGCCTGTATATAGCAACAATAGTCCTGAGAAGGACTCTGCTACTGTACTCCGACCTGGCTATACCCTGCCTGCCTGTATACAACTAGAATAGTCCTGAGAAGGACTTTTGGTCACACTGTTTGCAGCCCTGCAACTGAAAAAGCTATAAAGGGCCGCAAAGCTTTCCCTGAATCAGCGACACTCTCCCTGCACTGACTGTCTGGATAGCTGTGAGCAGAGCACAGCGCGCCGGCCGGTATAAAAGCTCGGTCACGCTGTGCAGGCCGGCCAATCACTGCAATTCCACAACTAACAGGGCTGTGGCATTGCAGTGGTCTGCCAGCCAATCCCTGCATGAGGGCTGGCTCTCAAAAGAGCGCCAACATGCAGAAATGAAGACCACGAGTACAGCACGAGTATCGCGAGATTACTCGGTCCCCGCCGAGCAGCCCGAGTACAGCGATACTCGTGCGAGTACCGAGTAGTTACAAGCATGCTCGCTCATCACTACTCTTTATTAATCCCCAAACAACAATCCAGGTCCAAAGTAATCCACATGACGCGCGCCGTAGAACACGACCGCTCTGTGTCAGCTCCACGTAGCAAGTGATGTGAGCCGCGCTGTCACCGGAGACTTCACTAAGGTAGTGTCTCTCTCTCTCTCTTCTCTCTCCTCTCTCCCTCTCTTCTCTCTCCCTCTCTTCTCTCTCCCTCTTCTCTCTCTTCTCTCTCTCTCCCTCTCTTCTTTCCCTCTCTTCTCTCTCTCTCTATCTCTCTCTCTTCTCTCTCTCTCTCTCTCTCTCTCCCTCACTCACTCTCTCCCTCTCTCTCTTCTCTCTTTCCCTCTCTTCTCTCTCTCTCGCTCTCTCTTTTTCCAATGTTTTTCTCTCCTTTCTCTTTTTTTTCTCTTTTCTCTCTTTTTTCTCTTTTCTCTCTTTTTCTCTTTTTTCTCCTTTCTCTCTTTTTTTTCTCTCTCTTCTCTTCTCTTCTCTTCTCTTCTCTTCTCTTCTCTCTCTCTCTTCTCTCTTCTCTTCTCTCTCTTCTCTTCTCTCTCTTCTCTCTCTCTTCTCTCTCTCTCAGACCTGGCGATGATCAGCTGATGCGGTCACCTGACAGTATCAGCTGACACTATAAGTAGAGCGATGAGGCCGGCTTTTTACCACCCGGCCGGCTAAACTATCAGCTGCTGCTGTCGGTCTGCACCGAAGTGTGTAGTTTGTTTTGCCTTTCAGCAAACCGATCAGATGATATTAGATCTAGATTGGACAGCGCGGGACTCTTGATCCAGGATTACTGCAGAGGGGGGTTCTTTATTTCAATAAATATGGAGTCACTAATTGTGTTGTGTTTTATTTCTAATAAAAATATTTTTCTGTGTGTTGTGTTTTTTTTATCTGTACTAGAAATTCATGGTGGCCATGTCTAATATTGGCGTGACACCATGAATTTTGGGCTTCGGGCCAGTTGATAATATACAGCTAGCCCTCACCCCATTATTACCCAACGAGCCACTCATCACCAGGGCAGCTGGAAGAGTTGGATACAGCGCCAGAAGATGGCGCTTCTATGAAAGCGCCATTTTCTGGTGCGGCTGTGGACTGCAATTCGCAGCAGGGGTGCTTCGCACCAGAAAGCTTGGGCACCCTGCACTGAGGATTCCAATCCCTGCTGCCTAGTTGTACCTGGCTGGACACAAAAATTTGGCAAAGCCCACGTCATTTTTTTTTTTTTTTTTTTAATTATTTCATGAAATTCATGAAATAATTAAAAAAAAAAAGGGCTTCCCTATATTTTTGGATCCCAACCGGGTACAAATAGGCAGCTGGGGGTTGGGGCCAGCCCGTAGCTGCCTGCTGTACCTGGCTTGCATACAAAAACATGGCAAAGCCCATGTAATTTTTTTGGGGGGCAAAAACTCCTGCATACAGTCCTGGATGGAGTATGCTGAGCCTATAGTTCTGCAGCTGCTGTCTGTCTGTATGGAGGAGAGCAGACAGCAGCTGCAGAACTACAAGGCTCAGCATCCTCCATCCAGGACTGTATGCTGGAGAGAAGGCAGGGGAAACAGAACTGCAAGGCTCAGCATACTTCATCCACTAGTGTATGCAGGAGAGCAGACAGTAGCTGCAGAACTACAAAGCTGAGCATGCTGCATCCAGGACTGTATGCTGGAGGGAGAATGAGGGGGAGCAGAACTATAAGGCTCAGCATGCTCCATTCACTAATGTATGCAGGAGAGCAGACAGCAGCTGCAGAACTACAAGGCTCAGCATACTCCATCCAGGACTGTATGCAGGAGTTTTTTGCCCACCAAAAAAATGACGTTGGCTTCGCCATATTTTTGTATGCTAGCCAGGTACAGCAGGAAGGGATGGCTGCCCCCAACCCCCAGCTGTTTTTTTGTACCCGGCTGGGAACTAAAAATATAGGGAAGCCCTTTTTTTAATTATTTTATTAATTTCATGACATAATTAAAAAAAAAAAAAACGACATGGGCTTCACCCAATTTTTGTGTCCAGCCAGGTACAACTAGGCAGCTGGGGATTGGAATCCGCAGCACAGGTTGGCCCGAGCTTTCTGGGTCCCTCTACTGCGAATTGCAGTCCGCAGCCGCCCTAAAAAATGGCGCTTTCAAAGAAGCGCCATCATCTGGCACTGTATCCAACTCTTCCAGCAGCCCTGATGCTGGGTGGCTTGCTGGGTAATAAAGTGTTAATACTAGCTTTGTTTTACTAGCTAGCATTAAGCCAGAGATTTTTAATCTCAGGCAAGTTTGACCCGACCATTAAGAATCTCCAATAAAGGGTTAAAAAAAAAGACACCACACAGAGAAAAAATACTTTAATAGCAATAAATACACAGACACACTTAGAGACTCCATGTTTGCTACTCCCTCTCACCCCTCCACGATCCTGGTCTTCTGTCTTCTTTCTCCTTCAACCCATGCAGCTGTGCTACATCAGACAGCAATACATGGGAGGAAGACGCTGCTGCTCCCGTGCAGTCTAATCACTCAGTGAGTAAGCAGAGGCTGCAGGTTGTAAGCAGTGACGTCACCGCTGCCACCGTATCTATAGTAATCTGACAGGCGGGTTACTATAGCAGCGGTGATCTCCGATCATCTGATTCCTGGTGCCGCTATTCACCGGCTGTTGCATCCAGTTCCTGCATGTGGGCTGACTCTGTAAAGAGTGCCGACATTCAGGAACGGGGAGCCAAATATGTGCCCAAGCATCTCGCCGGTACACAGAGATGCTCAAACGAGCACCACGTACTGGAATGATGCACTGACAGTACCTAGAATGACGTCTATCCATGTGACCAGTCTGTAGCCAATGAGATAATAGACACGTGACTGGTCACATTCTATGACAACGTCACGGAAGGTCCTATCATCAGTGCTGGTTACCGGGAGGGTGCAGCGATGATCGGAAGGAAAAGCGGTTGGAGACAGAGTGCAGGACGCGTTGCGGGGACCTGTAAGTATAATGGCAATGTTTATTAACTGTATGTGTATATGTATAATGTGTTTGTATGTGTTTGTGTTTGCCTGCCATTGTTTTTAATGGGGTTTGAAGGTGTTCGTCGAACGTTCGTCGAACGTTCGCCAAACAAACCCGCCGTTCGACCAACCGAACCGAACTCGAACACTAGGGGGGTGGCACAACACTACTCTTAACCCCATTTTGCTTCCTTTTGTAGTGTCCTACACCTTACTTTGACCATTTTACAGTAATTTTTCAGCATCAAAGTTCAGGTCTCCATTGACTTCTATTGAGTTCGGCGTCTGGGGCCAAGTTTGAGTACTGAACTTAAGTTTTAACTTTAGTCTGAGCCCAGCAAACCAAAACATCGACGGGTCAGCTCATCACTAGTCATTACCAACATCTCGTGAGAAATGCATGTCAGTAGCACCTTTATAAATATATTTATTTAGAAAATTGGTGGCAAATTGAATACTTATTTCACCTGCTGTAATTATAATTAATAACAATAACTTATTTTTTATTTAAAATTTTTTTATGAAAAGAAAATTTTAGGGTAGGGCTCAATATTATACGAGTCAGCTATTACAATAAACAGCTAGTAGACAGTAACTCAAAACCTACCCTAACACTGGGAAAAGACTGAATAAATATAAATTTATTACAATGTGAATAGTTTTTTTTACAAGTCTTAGGGGCACTTTGCACACTACGACATCGCAAGCCGATGCTTGCGATGCCGAGCGCGATAGTCCCCGCCCCCGTTGCAGCTGCGATATCACGGTGATCGCTGGCGTAGCGAACATTATCGCTATGCTAGCTTCACATGCACTCACCTGCCCTGCGACGCCGCTCTGGCCGGTGACCCGCCGCCTTATTAAGAGGGCGGGTCGTGCGGCGTCATAGCGATGTCACACGGCAGGCGGGCGACCAATAGAAGCGGAGGGGCGGAGATGAGCGAGACGTAAACAACCCGCCCACCTCTTTCCTTCCGCATAGCTGGCGTGAGCCGCAGGACGCAGGTAGGAGATGTTCCTCGTTCCTGCGGCTTCACACACAGCGATGTGTGCTGCCGCAGGAACGAGGAACAACATCGTAACATCGGTCATTTCCAAATTATGGAAATGACCGACGCTACACCGATGATACGATTACGACGATTTTGCGCTCGTTAATTGTATCAAAAAGGCTTTACACACTACGATATCGCCTGCGACGCCGGATGTGCGTCACTTTCAATTTGACCCCACCAATATCGCACCTGCGATGTTGTAGTGTGCAAAGTGCTCCTTAGGCTGCTGCTGCGAGCATGCAGCCAATTGTTATGCAACTGCGACTGGATCTTGCAATCGAGTGTGAGAGTCTGAAATGTGATTGTGTCAGCAGTGCAGTAGGACCCTGTAAGTTCTACCTGCCTGCACTGGTCAGCAGGGTTTTGGGTCAGAGACCCTGTAGCTGCAGGAGTTACCTCAGAGTGGGAGTGCTGAGCCCAGGCTGGCTGAGGGAGACAGTTGTGTGACTGAGAGCTAAAAGAGCCTGTAAAGAGAAAGAGATCAGAGAGACTATTGGAGGCTTATTTTTTTTTCTTTTTCTTTTCCTCACAAAAGAACCAGGAACAGCGATGAAGGAATTGGACCGCGTTGTGTGAGAGAAAGGAGCTCCAATTTCCTGAGGGGAGGGCTGTTCTCTGGACTGAGGAAGCCTGTGTTCTGTTTGAGGATTTCTACAGAGCTGTGGGCCGGAGACCGTATTCTGTGTGGAGTAATTGGCTAATATCGACTAAGTCCGGGGTCCCTGCATGGCAGGATCGAGGTGAAGACATCCTTAGAGCAAGAAGAAGATTTTTGTGTTTCCTTTTTCTTCCTTCTTTGGAATTATATACAGCAAATTCGGACCACAGGCCTGTGTGAAACTTCCGTTGAGGTTAACGGTACCATAGCTTTAAGATACCCGGGTATCCCTTTGTTCAGTGTACAACCAGACGTTGGTAAAATTTAAGGCTTTGTTATAAGTGGTGGTAAGTTATACTCAGTGTGCCATCTCAGAGGTTCCCTCAGAGTGCCCCCATTGGATTTACACCTCTTACCTTTATAGTTAATTGTTTTTCTTTGTTCAACCTGGTGAGTAGGTAAATTTATTCCCAGTTCCTGTGGTAATATACATAACCCGGGAACTCGGAGATTGGCGCATTGATTCTGGCTAAAAGCTGAGTGTGTTAATTTCACTTTTGGGGTGCTTTGAGGGGTTCTCAAGTCAATCATAATTTATTCTGGATCGTACTCTAATTCTCAATCTAGTAAAGGAACCCTTGTTTATTTCTGCCTCTGTCTCGTTTTGTGACCCACTGGATTCTCTTTGGACCTACGGTCATTACACGGGTCGCAGCTACAAAGCTGAGGGCGGGCACTGCAGAGGAGAAAGAGGGGTTAATCCCCCTATCTCCTCCATTGTCAGCCTATGCATATATCGCACTGCACTGGGACAACATCCGAGTGCAGTCTGATGTTTCTCTTGTACGCATTCACTTGAATGGGTGCGGGTGATACGGCTCTCGCAGAAAATTTACAACATGCTGAGATTTTTTCCTCAGTCCATTTAGGGCTGAGAAAAAAATTGCTGATCTGAGTTGCAGCATTGTCTGAGACCCACAACACACATCCGTATTTTTTGTACGTGTGCGGTACGTATTTGCACGTACCGGAGACACGGAGACACGAAGACCCATGTTATTCAATGGTCGATGGCACACACTCGTAAAATCACACGGAACGTGTGTCCGTGTGGTAAGTACGTGTGTGCACTTTTCTACACGGACAACATGTCCGTTTTTGGCCGGCAGCACGCAGGCACGGACCCGCTTTAGTCTATGGGTCCGTGCCTGCATGGACCGCACACGGAGTATGTCTGTGTTCAGCACATATCGTCCGTGTCAGTTTTTCATCACAAAATCTGCAACACTTGTTTCCAATCTATCAGGTCAATTGAAAGCAAACAACAACACCAGGATCTCATGATGAATGATTAAAATCGTTAATTGGGTAAGAATGCGGGCCTTTAAAAACGGACAGCACACGTATGTATTTTATGTCAATACGAACATTCCACACGCACACACGGCTCGCATAAAGCCATCACACGGATGCCATACGTACTGGAGAAACGCCCCTAAAAAACGGAACACGGACCCGAAAAACGGACCGTAAGACACATACGTTTTTTTTTGCGGAAGTGTGTTTTAGGCCTGACATGGGGCCGAGTGCAATGCCAGATTTTCTTGCATTGCACTCGTCCGATTTATACGCTCATGTGAGCGTACCCTTAATTCCACGTTCAAAAGATAGCTCTCTTGGCAGATCTTTGACTCTCTCCTTACAAAATCACAAGTGAAAGAACAGCAGGAACAGAAGCTCACCGGAGCCTGCAAATTACTATTAAGTACTTTTGGCAAAGCTGTTGCAAGTGTAATAAGTTTATGTGTGAAATCACTGCTTAAAGGGTACCTGTCACATGTAATAATGCTATTAACCTGCAGAACTGCTGTTAGTCTGCAGGTTAATAGTGTTTGGAATCTGCCCCGCACCAGCGTAATAAACCCCACTGCTGAGAGGAAATTCACTTTATTCCTCCCAGCAGCATTCTGGTTTCAATCATAGGGGAGGCGCTGGCTCCTAATAGCGTTCTTAAACACAATAGGTTTCCTTTAAGTTTTTGATTGTTTCCCATTCTTGCCCCCTCATAAGTTAACAGCTGGTACATTGAGATTTGTGCAAGTGTTGAAGAATAATATCATTCCATAGTAACATAGTGACACTTTAAAACTAACATATAAATGCCCCTAAATGTGGCCATGTAACTAGTTAAACGGATGTGATTGTTATACAGTGGACAAATTGCTTACAGAAATTTTGTTTTATTTGCAAATTTTATTTGATAATTGCTTTTTGTGCTTTTAATTTTTTTTTCAAATTTAAAACTAGTTATCAAATAAGGAACAGAGTAGGAATTAATAAACTCTGGTTATCAAATAAGGAACAGAGTAGGAATTAATAAACTCTGTATACAGTATACTAGTGTATGAAGACATTTTAAAAAAAAAAAAAAAAAACATACAAAGATGCACACTGTCCGCATACAGTCAGTTGCTTTGTCTCTTAATGGTAGTCAGTATAGAATTGCCAAAAAAATCGGAAATTACTCTTCTCCCTTTATTTTTTTTCTTACAACACAATTACTCTGAATGTTATTTCACAAATGAAAAGCAAGACAATAATGCACAAAAACTGAGAAAATAGAAATCTAAAATTTACAGGCAAAAGTTTCTAATAATTTAAATTGAGATCACCGTGCATTGTTTCGTTTTGCAATGAAATGGTGGATAATATCCTGTAGGAAATGAGCAGTCACTGGTGATGTGGCGAAAAACTCCAGATCACTAATGTATGGTATTCAGTATAGGAGGAGTCATCAGATATTCCACTGATAACAAAATAATGCGCCATGATAAAGAAATAAATAGAGCTCATATAACAGAACTCAAAATGTGTATTTCTGATTACCCTTTATAAAACAAGAATAGCTGAAATTACTTCATAAATGGAAGAGACTGCAAGGAGATAGGCAGGACAATGTTATCTTATCTTAACGTTCTATCGAGATATCATTTTAGGACACATGGGGGAAAGAAATAAAGAAATGCATGTCGAACACAAAAAAATATTATTTTCCTTTAATATGTTGGTTGTTTTGGATAAAGGCATTGAACTTGAGTCTTTCAGTGTCCAATATTATATGGATTTTTTTTAGCCTCGTCAGCTAGAATACAAAAATATAAATAAGAATGCAACATATAACACAAAGATCTTCCTGATTTTTCTTTTTTGTATTTAGATCTAGACAATTTTTTTTTTTATTCGAGTGAATTTAGTTTTACTTTAGTAAATGTATTATAATGAACCTTTGTAATATAAAGAAACTATTTATAGAATAGAAAGAATGTTATCAGTTTGATGTACCTACAAGCTCCGCTATTTTGTTTGAAGAGGAAGGACCTAGGTTTTGGGTCGAGTCTCACAGAGGGGCAGATATCTTCAAAGGATGTCCATAATATTTTACAGTTTTTAATGTCTAACTGGTAGGAAAGAAAAGCTGTCTCCAGTAAAGCTACAATCCCAACAAAATGGCTTTAAATGTAGAGCTATTAACTCATTGTGTGCTTAGTAGTATTGCAGTAGGTGACAGGCATATGCACATGTACAGAGACACAAAAAATCCATAAAAGAACATTCACTTTTAAGTAACACCTGCATATTTTTTTTTTTTATTATTATTAGTAGTAGTCGTATTCATAGTAGTATCATTATTATTATTATTATTATTATTATTTCCTTTTAAAGCAACATTAAGTCCAGGGTGCTATAAAGGTGAAAATGGTTAGTGACATATAACAAAAATAAAATGTTAATTAAAATATAACAGACTGGTACATAAGTGGAAAGGACCCTGCTATAGAAGGTTTACAATCTAGAGCAATGGTTCTCAACCTTTCTCACCTTTAGAGCCAAATTCACATCTTAGAGAGGGTCACGAGTAGAGATGAGCGATCCTGATTGGCAAAGATCGGAAAATGTTAAAATTGTACGATCTTTGGCCTGATCAGATCGGGATCGGACATCCGATCATTTACTGCAAAAGTCATCGATCTTGCCAAGGATCCATAGATATTCAAATGGCAAAAACCATCCTCTCCCTGTTCATCGCACCTGTGTCAAGTATTGGCATGACTCTAATAGGCCAGTGTAAAAAAAAAAAGAAGCAAAAGGCTAAAAGCAGTACATACTTATCAAGTTCCGCAGCTACAACGCTACTTCCGGGTCCAATAATTAAGCGATAAGTAGCACTGTAGCTGCGGGGACGCGGTAATTATGAACTGCTTTAACCCTTTTTATTTTCTTACTTTTACAGCCCCCCTACACTTACAACACATCGCTTTTGCTTCCCTTTGAATTTAATGGGTTCGGCTAGGATCGACCATTGGATTGGCTAAAATCGATGATCCGATCGCGATCTCAAGCCGGATCGGGGATCCTTAAACGATGCGATCCTTGTCAGGATTGCTCATCTCTAGTTTAGAGCTACATTCAGCTCTGAGAGAGGGTTGTCAGCCATATCCAGCTCCCGCACCCCTAACAGTAGTGACATCCATATTCCCATTACGGTGTAATTACATTCTAAGCTTTTCCACAGTAATTTCACTGAGGTGGTAAACAAAGATCCAGAAGTTCCTACCTTAGGGGGGCTTCACACATAGCGAGATCGCTACCGAAATCGCTGCTACGTCACGGTTTTGGTGACGCAACAGTGACCTCAATAGCGATCTCGCTGTGTGTGACACTGTGCAGCGATCTGGCCCCTGCTGTGAGATCGCTGCTCGTTACACACAGCCCTGGTTCGTTTTCTTCAAAGGCGCTCTCCCGCTGTGATGCACACATCGCTGTGTGTGACAGCGAGAGAGCGACGAAATGAAGTGAGCAGGGAGCAGGAGCCGGCATCTGTCAGCTGCGGTAAGCTGTAACCAAGATAAACATCGGGTAACCAAGGGAAGCCCTTTCCCTGGTTACCCGATATTTACCTTAGTTACCAGCCTCCGCAGCTCTCATGCTGCCTGTGCTGCCGGCTCCTGCTCTCTGCACATGTAGCTGCAGTACACATCGGGTAATTAACCCAATGTGTACTGTAGCTAGGAGAGCAAGGAGCCAGCGCTAAGCAGTGTGCGCGGCTCCCTGCTCTCTGCACATGTAGCTACAGTACACATCGGGTTAATTAACCCGATGTGTACTGTAGCTAGGAGAGCAAGGAGCCAGTGCTAAGCAGTGTGCGCGGCTCCCTGCTCTCTGCACATGTAGCGACGTTATGATCGCTGCTGCATCGCTGTGTTTGACAGCTAAGCAGCGATCATAACAGCGACTTACAAGGTCGCTGTTACGTCACAGAAAATGGTGACGTAACAGGGACGTCGTTGTCGCTGTCGCTATGTGTGAACCCAGCCTTACCCTCATTCAAATTTGCTTTCTGTGTGGGCCTACTGACAAAAGTCATCTTCTGGAGATCTGCTCTTTATAGCTGTTTGACAGACCTGGTACTAATTCAGTAAGCAGGCAGACAGCTGTGAGTCACACATCATGAGTCCACAAGCTATATGTGGCTCCTGGGCCACACGTTGGGGACCCCTGATCTAGTGTAAGTTGGTAGGTGAGGTGTCAAATCAGATCACAACAGTGACATTATTTAAGCACTGATCATGTTGCTGTTTATTCTAAAGGAAGACTTAACATAGTTGAGCACTCCTGTGTTCTTTGTGTGGGATCCACTGTAAAACCTCTGTGGCAATGGCTTGTCTTCAGAAAGATCAAACGGATTAGCTGTTCAAATTTAATAGGCTGGATCCCTCTCATCCCGACATCATCTGCCAAGGAAGAATCAGGAGGCTCCATAGACACTAAAGTGATTAGTATATACTACAGAGAAGAAAGTGAGATAGAAAAGTTTTTAACGGCTCTGATCATACATACTATGCAGTACCAGGTATCCCACATTCACTGCATACTGTACATACAGTAGAAGCTTTATTTAGTGTAATTCGGTACCTATATATGCATTGAAAACTATATTGTCCAGAGTGCAATACTTTGCATTGTATTGTACTTTGACAACATTTGCTATATTCAGTTACAGTATGATGCCTTTTCCAAGTTTAAAGGCTATGGACACATTTGAGGGCAGAATTCTTATTATGGCACATACAATGATGTGCAAGTCAGATATGGCATAATAATGATAAAATATGTTAAAGCAGGTATAATTGCAATCTCATGGTTTTATTAATAAAATATCCTAAACATGCACAATGAAAAGCTTTTCAAATAGTGTCTTCTACATCTGATTAAATGATGTGTTTTTAATGGTTTCCTATTTTTTTATACAGAGGATAAATAGATATCTATATAAAGTTAAATAAATGACAGGAGAAGGAATGTTAATTTTCCATATTTTCCAATCCATTATGTGATTTGAGGTTTGAGTGTATTATAATTTTCAATGAGATGATATGATAATATATAATATTAGGAAATTGTCTAACTATAAAAATGAAATTTATAAATTATGCAGTAAACATAAATTTAAACAGTACGACATTTTTCTGAAATGAATTTGTGTAAGTAGACATTTTATTTCACTTTAAGAAGCTGCAAAAGCTATAGAGCATCTTCAAGATGCAGGCATCTTGAGAAAGTTATAGTCTGTTAAATGAGCCTAAGAAGATTATTTTTATTGTAATGGTAAGCAAAATCCATTAACGTTCTTGAAGGAGTGGTGCATTTGATCAAAGTGCTGAATCTGCACATAATAACCAGTGTTACTGCTAATTTGTAAATAACAATCTAGGCAGGGTAAAGTGATTTAGCAATGAATGCATTGCTTAAATGTTCATGGAAACATGTTGCATAATTAAAGATAAATTAAGGTGCTGTCAGTTGAGTTCAGGCACATTTGACAAGTTGAAAAATATGTTTAAAATAAAATTATTTTGAACCTAATGGTTAAGATGGCAACCATACTACACTGTGAATGGCTGGTATGTATTACAGAGGTGCTTTTCCTCTGGGATGTAAAGCTGGAGGTTTCTCTGGGACTTGTAATGCCAGCTGTGTTATGGCATTCAGGGCCAGGGTTACAGATAATAATCTTTATTTCTATAGCGCCAACATATTCCGCAGCACTTTACAATTCAGGCGGCTCATATACATATACATATCATATACATAAACATATACAAACAAGTAACAATTATAGAAGATACAATATTTAAAGGGAAAAAAGGCAACCCTGCTCGTGAGAGCTTACAATCTACAATGAGATGGAGGGAGGGGCAAGGTACAAGTGCTTATTTAGGCTATGTGCACACGGTGCGTTTTTCTCGGCGTTTTTGCGCGTTTTTCGGGTGCGTTTTTGGCCTCAAAACTGCATGACTTTGCTTCCCCAGCAAAGTCTATGAGTTTTCATTTTTGCTGTCCCCACACAGCGTTTTTTTTCAGCTGCGTTTTTGTGGTGACCACAAAAACGCAGCATGTCAATTATTCCCGCGTTTTTCACTGCGCTTTTCATCCATTGAGTTCAATGGGATGTTGAAAGACGCAATGAGAAACGCAAATAGCTGCGTTTTGGTGCGTTTCTAAGACCAAAAACGCAGCTATAAGCGCAGGAGGTGGGTAGTAAAGTGACGTGTACAGGAAGAGGATTCCTTCTGTCAGTATAGACAGAAGCATGAATCCTCCCGGTACCGTCACCGCCCTGCATCCATCTCCCGTCCTGTGCATGTATGCTGCCGTGCGGCGCCATGTACAGGCAGGAGGTGGAAGCGGCTGCGAAAACAAAAGTTAACAGTAGAATGAAAAAAAAAAAAGTTATACTCACCTGTCTGCAGCCTCGCGGTGCCATGCCCGCTCCCAGCTCCTGTCACGGTATCGCCGCTCCCGCTCCGGCTGTGTGCAGTCTCCCCGGGGCAGGACCTTGCTTGCAGGACCTGGCGATGGATCACCTGATGCAGTCACCTGACGCATCAGCTGATCGAGTCTCGGGCTGACGCGGGCGCCCGGCCGGTATCAGCAGATGCGTCAGGAGACTTCATCCCTGATTACCGGCAGCTGCTGCAGCGATCGGACAGGATCAGACTCCCGCCCCATCGCTCCGGGAGCTGCCGGTAATTCAGCACATAAGTGAGTATTATTTTTTTTTTTTTTTGCACCGATGCATCTGCTGATTGTATAATCGGCTTTTATACAATCAGCTGATGTGTGATGGGATTCACATCCTTTATCCTGACACATCATCTGATCGCTTTGCCTTCCAGCAAACTGATCAGATGATATTGGATCCGGATTGGACGGCGCGGGACCCTGACCCAGGATTACTGCGGAGGGGGGTTTATTTCAATAAAGATGGAGTCACTAATTGTGTTGTGTTTTATTTCTAATAAAAATATTTTTCTGTGTTGTGTTTTTTTTTTATCTTTACTAGAAATTCATGGTGGCCATGTCTAATATTGGCGTGACACCATGAATTTCGGGCTTAGGGCTAGCTGATAATATACAGCTAGCCCTAACTCCATTATTACCTGGCTAGCCACCCGGCATCAGGGCAGCCGGAAGAGTTGGATACAGCGCCAGAAGATGGCGCTTCTATGAAAGCGCCATTTTCTGGGGTGGCTGCGGGACTGCAATTCACAGCGGGGGTGCCCAGAAAGCATGGGCACCCTGCACTGTGGATTCCAATCCCCAGCTGCCTAGTTGTACCCGGCTGGACTCAAAAATGGGGCGAAGCTCACGTCATTTTTTTTTTTTAAATTATTTCATGAAATTCATGAAATAATTTAAAAAAAAAGGGCTTCCCTATATTTTTGGTTCCCAGCTGGGTACAAATAGGCAGCTGGGGGTTGGGGGCAGCCCGTACCTGCCTGCTGTACCCGGCTAGCATACAAAAATATGGCGAAGCCCACATCATTTTTTTTTTGGGGGGGGCAAAGAAATCCTGCATACAGTCCTGGAAGGAGGATGCTGAGCCTTGTAGTTCGACAGCTGCTGTCTGCTCTCCTGCATACACTATTGGATGGAGGATGCTGAGCCTTGTAGTTCGACAGCTGCTGTCTGCTGTCCTGCATACACTATTGGATCGAGGATGCTGAGCCTTGTAGTTCTGCAGCTGTCTGCTCTTCTGCATACACTAGTGGAGAATGAAGAACACATTGAAGAAGGAAATGACATCAGACCTTTTTTTTTTTTGTTCACTGATAAAAAACGCATAAGCAAAAACGCAGCAAAACGCAGCAAAAAAACGCACCAAATCGCGGCAAAACGTGTGCGTTTTTTGCCGCGTTTTTTCGACGCAGGTGCGTTTTTGTGCGTTTTTAGCGGCCAAAAACGCACAAAAACGCAGCGTCAAAAAAACGCAGCGTGTGCACATAGCCTTACAATGACAATCCAGCCATCTCAAGGAAATGAAGGACAGATAATGGATTCCTGGACCAGTTGGCCAGAGCCTTGAGATACATTTGGGTGCCATGGAGTTTGACGTGGGGTTATGTTCTGCGAAGTTGTAGAGGGATTAGGTGAAATTAGTTTGGCTAGGGAGTGTGATAGGCCGCCCTAAAAAGATGCGTTTTTAGGGAGCGTCTGAAGCTGAGTAAGTTGTGATTTATCCTAACCTCTTGGGGTAGAGCATTCCAGAGGTTTGGTGCAGCTCGGAAGAAGTCTTGGATTCGGGAGTGGGAGGTTCGAATTAGTGTGGATGTTAGTCGAAAGACATTTGCAGAGCGTAGAGAACGGGTGGGATGATAGACAGAGAGGAGGGTGGAGATGTAGGGGGGTGCTGCACTGTGGAGAGCTTTGTGGGTGAGAACAAGCAGTTTGAATTGGATCCTGTAATATATGGGCAGCCAGTGCAATGACTGGCACAGAGCAGAGGCATCCGAGTAGCGGTTAGCCAGATAGGTGACCCTGGCTGCTGCATTAAGGATGGACTGTAGAGGAGAGACTCTAGTTAGGGGGAGACCAATTAATAGAGAGTTACAGTAGTCAAGGCAAGAGTGGATCAGGGCCACGGTGAGGGTTTTTGTCGTTTCCATTGTCAGAAAGGGGCGGATTCTAGAGATGTTCTTGAGGTGCAAGCGGCAGGAGCGGGCAAGAGATTGTATGTGGGAGGTGAAGGAGAGATCAGTGTCAATTATAACCCCCAGGCAGCGGGCTTGCTGCCTAGGACTTATCGTTGTGCCACACACAGAGAGGGAGATGTCAGGTTTAGGAAGGTTGGGAGATGGAGGGAAAAGCAGAAATTCAGTTTTGGAAAGGTTAAGTTTCAGATAGAGAGCAGACATGATGTTGCAAACTGCAGTCAGGCAGTCACTTGTGTTCTGTAGTACAGTGGGGGTGAGCTCAGGGGATGAGGTGTATAGCTGTGTGTCATCAGCATAAAGATGGTACTGGAAGCCAAATCTGCTGATGGTCATTCCAATTGGGGCAGTGTACAGGGAGAAAAGAAGAGGGCCAAAGACTGTACCTTGAGGGACCCCAACAGTGAGAGGAAGAGGAGAAGATGTGGAGCCAGAAAATGATACGCTGAATGAGCGGCCAGAAAGATAGGAAGAGAACCAGGAAAGAACAGTGTCCTTTAGGCCGATAGAATGGAGCATAGAGCGAAGGAGATGGTGGTCAACAGTGTCGAAGGCGGCAGAAAGGTCAAGAAGAATAAGCAGAGAGTGGTCACCGTTACGTTTTGCTGTCAATAGGTCATTGGTCACTTTGACAAGGGCAGTTTCTGTTGAGTGTAAAGGGCGGAAGCCAGACTGTAAAGAATCTAGAAGAGAGTGAGAGGAGAGGTAGCGGGTGAGGCGAGAGTAGACCAGGCGCTCCAAGAGTTTAGAGATGAAGGAGAGATTGGAGACTGGTCTGTAGTTGCTTGTGCAGGACGGATCAAGGGAAGGTTCTTTTAATAATGGAGTAATGATAGAGTGTTTGAGGGAGGAAGGGAAGATACCAGAAGAGAGAGAGAGATTGAAGATTTTAGTTAGGTGAGTAGTGACAACCGGAGAGAGCGTCTGGAGTAGGTGTGAGGGGAAGGGATCAGTAGGGCAAGTGGTCGGACGAGAAGAAGAGAGGAGCCTGGAGACTTCCTCCTCTGTGACTGGGTCAAATGTGGAAAGTGAGCTGGATGGGATATGGGGAGGGATGGGATTCACAAAGCTTGGTGGCTGGGAGCTGATCTCTTGGCGGATGTTTTCTATTTTCTCTGTGAAATACGAGGTCAGCATGAAGGTCTGTGATAGGGGTCTGTGCTTTGGGACTGAGGAGGGAGTGAAAGGTGTCAAAGAGCTTTTTTGGATTGTTTTATAGTGAGGAGATAAAGGTGGTGAAGTAGGTCTGTTTGGCGAGGTGAAGGGAAGAGTTGTAGTGGATGAAGTTTTCTGGTGTGCGGGATTTCCTCCATAGGCGTTCAGCACTCCTAGAGCATCGCTGAAGAAATCGAGTTTGTGATGTGAGCCAAGGCTGTTTTACTCAGTGTTTGGAGGTTCTGAGGGTGAGGGGTGCTACTTGGTCCAGGGTGCTTCTGAGTGTGTCATTGTAGTGCTTTACAGCCAGATTAGGACAGGAAAGTGAGGAGATAGGGGATAAGTGTAGAGAGCCTGTAAGTGTCTGAGAGTCAATGGCCTGTAGGTTTCTGAATGTGTGATAGGTGGGAGTGTGCTAGGGTGGACGAGGGTTTGTGAGCTTGAAGGAGAGGATGTTGTGGTCAGGGAGGGGAAGAGGTGAGTTGTCAAAGTGAGAAATTGAGCAGAAGCGGAAAAAGACCAGGTCAAGGGTGTTATCATCTTTGTGTGTCTCAGTGGATGAGAGCTGTGAGAGGCCAAGGGAGGTGGTTAGAGATAGAAGCTGGGATGCAGATGGGGAGGAGGGGCTGTTCATGGGGATGTTGAAGTCTCCTAGGATGAGGGTTGGCAATTCAGAGGACATGAAGTGTGGCAGCCAGGCTGAAAAGTGGTCAAGGAACTGGGTGGGTAAGCCTGGTGGACGATATATGACAGCTACTCTGAGGGGAAGGGGATGGAAGAGCCTGATGGTGTGGACCTCAAAGGATGGGAATGAGAATGATGGAGCTGGGGGGATGACCTGGAAAGTGCATTGTGGAGACAGGAGTAAGCCGACTCCACCACCATGTCTGTTTCCAGGTCTTGGTGAATGGGTAAAGTGTAAACCACCATGAGAAATTGCAGCAGGGAAAGCAGTGTCAGAATCCTGAATCCAGGTTTCAGTGAGGGCTAGTAGGTTAAGAGAGTTATTGAGAAAGAGGTTGCGGATGTAAGGAAGCTTGTTACATACAGACCATGGATTCTAGAGAGCACAATTAAAAGAGGGAAGTGAGGGTGTACAAGTAATGTTAATAAGATTATCAGGGTTTCTATGGGAGGTGGGGGAGAGGGTAAAGTTAGCATGGGGTGGACCGGGATTAGTATAGATACCTGATAGAAGTAGGAGTAGAAGGAGAAAGATCAGATGGTTTTTGGACGTGTGGCATGGCTTTTTGTGTGATACCTTGGAGCATGAAGGATTGAGGTTATTCAGATAGGTGAAAAGGGCCTGGGAGCTGTACATAGGAGAAGGGAGGAGAGAGGGACTGATGTGGATGAGTGGTGATGGAGGGGGGACAGGGCAGTGAAAGTGGACAGTAAAGGCACATAGGATGATAGAGATGGAAATAATAGTCATGGTGGAAACAGAGTGTCAAAGATTAGTTTACCTGACTCCTGACCCAACTAACTGCCATTGAAATAACTGCCCAGCACCTAGCAACGTTGGCACTTTGCAAAAGATGGCATGCATGCAGCACCCCGCACCCCTTAGGACAGCCCCAGATATATAGGGCAGACTAGAGGAGTAGGTTAGGGGGATTATGGGTGCTCAGCTTGTTAAGGAAAATTAACAAATGCTGATCACACCAGGGAATGATTAAGTAATCAAAGGAAACAGAACATTTGACCCCCGCCCGGACTCTAGTCTACACAGATTCACACCTTCCACCATCAGATAAGATTTACAAAGCGGAAGATACAGTCATACATCAGTGAGTATTAAACATAATGTAAAAATGACATAGCATAAGTCACAGCAAGCAGAGATGTATACCAGGAAAGTGAATTCAACAGCAGCAGAGGGGAGCAGACATTACAGTCATGGCCAAAACTTTTGAGAATGCTAGAAATATTAATTTTTACAAAGTCTACTGCTTAAGTTTATCTAATGGCAATTTGCATATACTCCAGAATGTCATAAAGAGTGATCAGCTTAACAGCAATTACTTGCAAAGTCAATATTGGCTAAGAAAATGAACTTCAACCCCCAAAACACATTTCAACATCATTGCATTCCTGCCTTAAAAGGAGCAGCTAACATTGTTTTAGTGATTGTTCCATTAACACAGGTGTGGGTGTTGATGAGGACACGGCTGGTGATCAATCAGTCATGATTAAGTAAGAATGACACCACTGGACACTTTAAAAGGAGGCTGGTGCTTGGTATCATTGTTTCTCTTCAGTTAACCATGGTTATCTCTAAAGAAACATGTGCAGCCATCATTGCTCTGCACAAAAATGGACAGGGAAGAGTATCTCAGCTACAAAGATTGCACCGCAGTCAACAATTTATCGCATCATCAAGAACTTCAAGGAGAGAGCTTCCATTGTTGCCAAAAAGGCTCCAGGGCGCTCAAGAAGGACCAGCAAACGCCAGGACCGTATCTTAAAACTGTTTCAGCTGCAGGATGGGACTACCAGCATTGCCGAGCTAGCTCAGCAATGGCAGCAGGCTGGTATGAGTGCTTCTGCACGCACTGTGAGGCGGAGACTGCTTGAGCAAGGCCTGGTTTCAAGGAGGGCAGCAAAGAAGCCACTTCTCTCCAGAAAAAACATCAGGGCCTGACTGATATTCTGCAAAAGGTACAGGGAGTGGACTGCTGAGGACTGGGGTAAAGTCATTTTCTCAGATGAATCCTCTTTTCGATTGTTTGGGACATCTGGAAAACAGCTTATTAGGAGAAGAAGAGGTGCGCGCTACCACCAGTCTTGTCTCAAGCCAACTGTTAAGCATCCTGAAACGATTCATGTGTGGGGTTGCTTCTCAGCCAAGGGAATCGGCTCACTCACAGTCTTGCCTAAAAACACAGCCATGAATAAAGAAGGGTACCAGAATGTCCTCCAAGAGAAACTTCTCCCAACCGTCCAAGAGCAGTTTGGCGCCCAACAATGCCTTTTCCAGCATGATGGAGCACCTTGCCATAAAGCAAAGTTGATCACTAAATGGCTCATGGAACAAAACATAGAGATTTTGGGTCCATGACCTGGAAACTCCCCAGATCCTAATCCCATTGAGAACTTGTGGGCAATCATCAAGAGATGGGTGGACAAACAAAAACCAACAAATTCTGGCAAAATGCAAGCATTGCTTATGCAAGAATGGACAGCTACCAGTCAGGATTTGGTCCAGAAGTTGATTGAGAGCATGCCAGGGAGAATTGCAGAGGTCCTGAAGAAGAAAGGTCAACACTGCAAATATTGACTTGCTGCATTAACTCATTCTAACTGTCAATATAACCTTTTGGAATTCATAATATGATTGCAATTATATTTCTGTATGTGATGGAGACATCAGACAAACACAATTAAAAACCAGAGGGCAACAGATCATGTGAAAATATCATTTTGGTGTCGTTCTCAAAACTTTTGGCCATGACTGTACACTTCAGCAAGCAGAGATATATACCAGGAATGTGAATTCAACAGCAGCAGAGGGGAGCAGACATTACACTTCAGCAAGCAGAGATATATACCTGTGTGAAGAGAGAGAAGAGAAAATGCATGTTAGTCCAATGCCATTGAAATAACTGCCCAGCACTTAGCAACATTGGCACTTTGCAAAAGATGGCACACATGCAGCACCCTGCACACGTGCACCCCTTAGGACAGCCCCAGATATATAGGGCAGACTAGAGGAGTAGGTGAGGGGGATTATGGGAGCTCAGCTTGTTAAGGAAAATTAACAAATGCTGATCACACCAGGGAATGATTAAGGAATCAAAGGAAACAGAACATTTGACCCTCGCCCGGACTCTAGTCTACACAAATTCACACCTTCCACCATCAGATAAGATTTACACAGAGGAAAATACAGTCATACATCAGTGAGTATTAAACATAATGTAAAAATGACATAGCATAAGTCACAGCAAGCAGAGATGTATACCAGGAAAGTGAATTCAACAGCAGCAGAGGGGAGCAGACATTACACTTCAGCAAGCAGAGATATATACCAGGAAAGTGAATTCAACAGCAGCAGAGGGGAGCAGACATTACACTTCAGCAAGCAGAGATATATACCAGGAAAGTGAATTCAACAGCAGCAGAGGGGAGCAGACATTACACTTCAGCAAGGAGAGATATATACCAGGAAAGTATTATTATTATTATTATTTATTATTATAGCGCCATCAATTCCATGGCGCTTTACATGTGAAAGGGGTATACATAATAGGGACAAGTACATAATCATAAACAGTACAAGACACAGACAGGTACAGGAGGATAGAGGTCCCTGCCCGTGAGGGCTCACAGTCTACAAGGGTTGAGTGAGGATACAGTAGGTGAGGGTAGACCTGGTCGTGTGGTGCTGTATCAGACTGAGGGTTACGGCAGGTTGTAGGCTTGTCGGAAGAGGTGTGTCTTCAGGTTAATTTTGAAGCTTGTCAGGGTAGGCGAGAGTCTGATGTCTTGTGGTAGAGCATTCCAGAGTATGGGGGAGGCACGGGAGAAATCTTGGATACGATGGTGGGAAGAGGAGATGAGAGGGGAGTAGAGAAGGAGATCTTGTGAGGATCGAAGGTTACGTGCAGGTAAGTATCGGGAGACTAGGTCACAGATGTAGGGAGGAGACAGGTTGTGGATGGCTTTGTATGTCATGGTTAGTGTTTTGAACTGGAGTCATTGGGCAATGGGAAGCCAGTGAAGGGATTGGCAGAGAGGAGAGGTTGGGGAGTAGCGGGGGGACAGGTGGATTAGCCGGGCAGCATAGTTTAGAATAGATTGTAGGGGTGCGAGACTGTTAGAAGGGAGGCCACAGAGCAGGAGGTTGCAATAATACAGACGGGAGATAATAAGGGGATGTATTAGGGTTTTTGCAGCTTCTTGGAAAAGGAATGTACGCATCCCGGAAATATTTTTGAGTTGGAGCTGGCAGGAGGTGAAAAGGGCTTGGATGTGTGGCTTGAAAGAGAGATCAGAGTCTAGGATTACTCCCAAGCAGCGAGTGCGTGGCACTGGGGAAAGTGAGCAGCCATTGACATTGATGGATATGTCAGGTGGGGGAGTTGAGTGAGAAGGAGGAAAGACAATGAACTCTGTTTTGTCCATGTTCAGTTTTAGGAATCGAGCAGAGAAGAAGGATGAAATAGCAGACAGACATTGTGGGATTTTGGTTAGTAGAGAGGTGATGTTAGGTCCAGAGAGGTAGATCTGTGTGTCATCGGCATAGAGATGATACTGAAAGCCGTGGGACTCTATGAGCTGTCCCAGGCCGAAGGTGTAAATGGAGAACAGCAGGGGTCCAAGAACTGAACCTTGGGGGACCCCGACAGATAGGGGGCGAGATGAGGAAGTGGTGTGAGAGTGGGAGACGCTGAAAGTTCGGTTGGATAAGTATGAGGAGATCCAAGATAGGGCCAAGTCTGATGCACAGAGATGAAAGAGTTTGTAATAGAAGGGAGTGGTCTACTGTGTCAAAGGCAGAGGACAGGTCCAGGAGGAGGAGGACAGAGTAGTGTCGCTTGACTTTTGCGGTTAGTAGGTCGTTGGCGACTTTGGTCAGGGCAGTGACTGCAAGTGAATTCAACAGCAGCAGAGGGGAGCAGACATTACACTTCAGCAAGCAGAGATATATACCAGGAAAGTGAATTCAACAGCAGCAGAGGGGAGCAGACATTACACTTCAGCAAGCAGAGATATATACCAGGAAAGTGAATTCAACAGCAGCAGAGGGGAGCAGACATTACACTTCAGCAAGCAGAGATATATACCAGGAAAGTGAATTCAACAGCAGCAGAGGGGAGCAGACATTACACTTCAGCAAGCAGAGATATATACCAGGAAAGTGATGTCAACAGCAGCAGAGGGGAGCAGACATTACACTTCAGCAAGCAGAGATATATACCAGGAAAGTGAATTCAACAGCAGCAGAGGGGAGCAGACATTACACTTCAGCAAGCAGAGATATATACCAGGAAAGTGAATTCAACAGCAGCAGAGGGGAGCAGACATTACACTTCAGCAAGCAGAGATATATACCAGGAAAGTGAATTCAACAGCAGCAGAGGGGAGCAGACATTACACTTCAGCAAGCAGAGATATATACCAGGAAAGTGAATTCAACAGCAGCAGAGGGGAGCAGACATTACACTTCAGCAAGCAGAGATATATACCTGTGTGAAGAGAGAGAAGAGAAGATGCATGTTAGTCCAATGCCATTGAAATAACTGCCCAGCACTTAGCAACATTGGCACTTTGCAAAAGATGGCGCGCATGCAGCACCCCGCACAGATAGTTAGAGTCATGGGCATGTCTGGCTATCCACATACCTCCATCCATGGGTGTGTCTCATTTGTTTTTAACGTTGTGTCTGTTTGGCACATATTTCTGAAGGAGCATCTGAGAGAGGTGCTGTGCACTGACAGGAGTCAGTATATGTGGAGACCTCCTGACAGTAATGGACTGTAGAACCATGTGTGGTTGTGCAAAAAATGTCTGATTGCTGTGCTTGCCAACAAGCATTTTGCCAACCAAGTATTAAGTCTTGTTTGCTTGGGGGATTCAAATGCTTATTTCTCTCTGCAAAATGCAAATACATTTATATAATTTATACAATGGGATTTTATGGATTTTATTTTGGATATTCTGTCTCTCACTGTTAAAATTACCCTACCCTTAATATTATAGACTGTTCATGTATTTGTCAGTGGGCAAACTTACAAAATGAGCAAGGCATCAAATAATTATTTCCTTCACTCTATACGTATCAGAAGATGTCATGGGGGAGAGGTTTTTAATCCACTATGAGTGATCTTACCCCACTAATCAGGCATCCAATGCATGTCACAATAGTAAAATTCAAAATATACCCTAACAATCTACAGCCTGGGGGATCATTAATCAAATCAACAATGGTTGCAATAAATAACATCCCTTAATTGAGCTGTCAATAAATAGTAAAGTTGATAGTCACAGTGGTGATGAGCAAACCCGTGGATATTTGGGTTTGCCGAACTATCATAGACTACAACTTGGCCGAACTTGACCCCAAACTTGACCATGAACAATGAACCTCATACAAGTCAATGGGGGATGAGAATATCCAGGCTGTGAAATGGCCGTAGTAAGTGCTAAGGGGCTACAAATGGAAGTGAAATGGTAATAAGAGCAGAATAGCTATACATATAATATTTCCCAGAGGATCACACTGCATTCAGACTTTTTTTCTGCACCCACTTGTTAGGCTATGTGCGCACGTTGCGTACAGTCACTGCAGAAATTTCTGCAGCGATCTGAAGAGCACATGTGCGCTTTAAATCGCTGCAGAAATGTCCGTAGTGAAAGCCGATTCCATGCGCTCTGCCTGCAGCTCCTCCCATAGACAGAGCAGGAGCTGCCGGCAAAGCGCAGGAAAGAAGTGACATGTCATTTCTTTTTACGCAGCGCTTCGGCAGTAGCCGAAACGCTGCGCTCTTAAACGCCACGTGCGCACGGCCCCTGCACAATCTCCATAGACTGTGCAGGGGACACAGGACGCATGCAGTTACGCTGCGCTACAAAGCGCAGCGTAACTGCATGTATTTACGCAACGTGCGCACATAGCCTTAAGGTTCATCAATGTTCACTGCTTTCCCTTCCCACACTCTGTGCTAGTGTCTATGATTAATTGCAAACTGCTATACACCCCTCCCCCACACATGCAGTGTCCGCCTCTCTGATTGGTTGCAGTCAGTTTTCTGTATGGTAGTATAAGAAGAAATAAATAATTTAAAAAAAATTACATGGACTCCCACCATATTTTGATAGTCAGAGGAAATAAAACAGCTACAGGCTGCAGCCCCCACCTGTGAGCTTTACTCTGGCATATTTTTAAATTAAATTAATCATTTTTTGTTTTAAAAAAGGCTTGGGGTCCCTCTCATTTTTGATAACCAGCCATGGTAAAGCAGACAGGTGGGGGGCGGGTATTGTCAGGATGGAAGGAGCCATGGATATTGGCCCCCAGCATAAAAATACCAGCCAACAGCTGCCCAGAATGTGCACATCACATTAGATGTGCCAATCCTGGCACTTTACCCAGCTCATCCTGATTGCCCTAGTGGGGTGGCAATAAAGGTAATATAGGGGGATAATGACAGCTGTGAGTTGCCAAATAATCACAAGCCCTGGATTAGTAATGGGAGATGTCTATAAGACATCTCCATTATAATCCTGTAAGTGAAAAGAAATAAAGCACAAACACCGTAAAAAATCCATTATTCAATATAAAATACACAAACCTTCTTTCACTCCTTTCTAAACTATAAACACACGCTTTCAGATCCAATGTAATCCATACGAAGTCCCAAAATTATCCTCTATGGAGGTAATGCTTTGGCACTCAATAAGAAAAAAAAGAATAACAGAAAAAGACTCCCTTTTCTGTAATGCTTTTATTAAGTGATTAAAGAAAATTTTGTATGAGACATTTAGTACATCCAACGTTTTGGCTGGTGTCATCAGCCTTTCTCAAGAAAACATGTCAGAAGGAGTACTCAGGAGAAAAGAGGGGAAAGAGCTGCGGGTTAGGAAATACAAGGTGAATGCCTTTACGTACAGCTGTAATACATATTCTATAGGACCGGGAGAGTCTAATTGGCAATAGACAATAAAGGATGATGGCTGAAGTAAGTATACTTGTAGGGGTCGTTCCGAGACTTGCAGTACCTGGTAATATTATTGAGAAGGTGTGTACCAACAACTCCTGTGGAAGATTCGTTTTAGACCTGCAAACTTTGTCAGCAGAGGCCGAGTAAGGGTAAACAATAGAGACCGCTTGTAGGATGGGGTCTAAAGCTGGTGTCACACACAGCGACAACGACAACGACGTCGCTGCTACGTCACCATTTTCTGTGACGTTGCAGCGACGTCCCGTCGCTGTCGCTGTGTGTGACATCCAGCAACGACCTGGCCCCTGCTGTGAGGTCGCCGGTCGTTGCTGAATGTCCAGCTTCATTTTTTGGTCGTCACTCTCCCGCTGTGACACACACATCGCTGTGTGTGACAGCGAGAGAGCGACGAAATGAAGCGATCAGGAGCCGGCGTCTGGCAGCTGCGGTAAGCTGTAACCAAGATAAACATCGGGTAACCAAGGGAAGACCTTTCCCTGGTTACCCGATGTTTACGCTGGTTACCAGCCTCCGCTCTTGCTGCCAGTGCCGGCTCCTGCACTGTGACATGTGGCTGCAGTATGCATCGGGTAATTAACCCGATGTATACTGTAGCAAGGAGAGCAAGGAGCCAGCGCTAAGCAGTGTGCGCGGCTCCCTGCTCTCTGAACTGTGACATGTAGCTGCAGCACACATCGGGTTAATTAACCCGATGTGTGCTGCAGGAGAGCAAGGAGCCAGCGCTAAGCGCGGCTCCCTGCTCTCTGCACATGTAGAACAGCGACGTTATGATCGCTGCTTCTGCTGTGTTTGACAGCTAAGCAGCGATCATAACAGCAACTTACAAGGTCGCTGTTACGTCACCGAAAATGGTGACGTAACAGCGACGTCGTTGTCGCTGTCGTTTAGTGTGAACCCAGCTTAAGATACCTGTGCTGTGCCACCAGGTGCAATCCCAAAATGGTATACTTAATTAGTCCTCTAGTAAATCACCCCACTGTGACACATGACCCCTTATCCCTAGCAGACCTAGACCCACAAACTCACCTGCCCCCCCCAGGGCATCCTTTTTTCCATAACGGCACAACATTACCTTTGATTACATTAAGTAAAGCAATAGAGTTAAAGCATTACATACTTACAGCATCTCCGCAGCTCCAGCATTACTTCCGGGCCCGACAATTAACTCTAATGAATATTCACTGCTTTCCCCACCCACCAGCGTATATGATTGGCTGCAGTCAGACCCCACCTCAGACAGCATTTTTTGATTGGTTGGAATCACAGGCGCTGTTTCAGGGTCTATATTTTGGTATAAAATAAATAAATAAATAAAAGAATTGGCATAGGATCCCCCTATAGTGATACTGTAAGGGCCCAGGGACAGAGGACCTCAAATGTTCTATATGCCACAGTTGCTGTTCTGGCACGAGGGGCAGGGGCCGTGTTCCCTGGGTGATCTATAAGGTCCTAAAGTTCCCTGCTATCCACCCCCACACAGTATCCACAGCCGATGGACAGTCCACAGACACGGTCTCGGGGATAACAGTTGCTTTAATACAGCAGAAACAAAGAAAATCAACAAGGAATATATATTTCACCGGCTTTTGTGGGTAGGCCACATCAAATACAGCTTGGAGTTGAATACTGAAGTGCAAATAGGGTTCTGGAGCTTTAAGAGCACGAGTTGTTTCAGATTTAATACTGGTATGCTTTTAGAAGCAGGTTCAGAGTCTCTTGTAGCTTAGAGGGTTGATATGATAATAAGATTGTACAGACCTGGAGTCCTAGGGTAATTTCACTGCTAGTTCAGACACGTGCAGTACTTGTAGCTTAGAGGGTTGATATGATAATAAGATTGTACAGACCTGGAGTCCTAGGGTAATTTCACTGCTAGTTCAGACACGTGCAGTACTTGTAAACAAATGTAGACAGTTGCCCAGCGCGCTATGGGGACCGGACGGCTGGTGAGTGGACAATGGCATGTAAGCCACTAATATTGCAGTGGGGCGGGAGACCCTCAAACTTCCCCAATCTGCGTGCAGTAGGGTCTTGTATATAATCAGTATGCCCTACTGTCTGAAGAGATGCATGGTGTATATCTGGCCAGTGAGGATTCAGGATAGGAAGCCTTCCGTATATTGGCTATAAAAGTCAGAGAATGATGAAATTCTAGGCCTTGGGCCTAGTAGGAGTCTTGTGGTGAAGAGACTCTCCACATAACGTCTGCCCTCAGAGGAGACCCAGCCAGAACTAGAACATTCCAGTTCTTTCTAGACAGAGGCTGGAGAATAGCTCCACCTATTGAGCGATGTGACCAAGAACTGGCCAATAGGATAACACCCAATGCACACTTCAGATTCTTACAGTTTTCACCAGTAGATGGTGCTAGAACACAACAAATGAGAAATGCTTTACTAACATATAACATGATATTACATATAAGTGAATGTACTTAAAGAAACAGACACAATCTAAACATATTTGACTGTAGAATAGTGTAATTGATGGATAAATTGTCAAATCTATTGAGATATTATTAATAAAATCTGTTGCCATCTACCAGGATAATGAAGATGAAATGAGGTTTGACATTTCAACAAGACAATAATCCTGTACACGCAGCCAAGGAAACTCTGCATTGGTTTGAGGGAAAGAAAATGAAGCTGCTAGAATGACAAAATCCAATCAGCTAACCCGAAGCCAATAGAAAATTGATGTGAAGCAGGAAAACTCAGAGTTTACAGAAAGGACCTTGGAGATTTGAAAGTGTGAGAAAGAATGGGCCAAAATCATACCTGAGCAATGCATGTGACTGGTTTCTCCATTCAGAAGGAGTCTTGAAGCTGTCATTACCAACAAAGGCTTTTGTATGAAGTATTAAATACATTTCAGTAAGTGTTCAATACTTTTTACTATGCCATTTTTCATTTTACACATTACTACATGTATGGACATTTATGGTTTGATTTTTTTGCCTGTGTGGATTGGATGGGTTGTTACTGACATCTGGTGACAAATTCATGGCATTAGCACTTTTAGAAATATATGTAATGAAAACATTGTTGATGGGTTTAATACTTATTTTACCCGCTGTATGTGTCACAGAGAAAATCCAGCTGCTGCAGGTCTAATGCAGATTAGTGGAAACTCATGGTAATGCAGAAATATGTTTGTAAAAATATGTGTAAATCTTGAATTTACACTAAGCTGCTCTGCTGGTGATGTATACAAGAGGATGATATCCTGAGGAAGATAGTTTGACCTTGAAATGTGTAGATGCGAGCTTCAGAAAAAAAATATTACACACTATACATCCTGGCAAATGGCTATCCATCACCATCAGTGCACCAAAGTATACTGTAAGTACGAGTTTTGGGTTGAGTTTTGAAAATATATTCATTGTGAAAGGAGGGGTGCAGTGTCAGCATTGTGAATGGTGGATCCTGTGTTACACCTTGTGGCTCCCCTGTTGCAAGGAATGATGTGGTCTCCTATTCCTTGCCTGCCACGAGCCCTCCTGCTCAGCAGCACCAAAAGTCCAGGAGACTACACAATGTGCAGAGGATAGCTACTCAGGGAAGCAGCAAAAATCTGGTTATCCCTGCATCTTGTGAAGCAACAGATCCCGCCTCTGTCTCAGAGGCAGGATAATGAGCATGTGCACCACGTGGCAGGTTTTGATTCGCCCACTGACATCACTCGGCTTGATGACGAGGCTAGTGATGTGGTGAACCCTGATTGGCCGGGCTGGGACGTCATGGATCCCGATTGGGTCAAATCCGTCGTCTCCGCCTCGCGCCCACCTTTGGGTGGAGCTGCGCCTCCTTAAAAGCCCCGCTTTCCAATAAGGCGGCGCGCGACCATCCTCTTTTGTTGGATGACTGGCAGCGTGCTGCTACGCCGCTGTACAGGCATTATTGTCTTCTTGTGGACTTTGCTCTTGCTGCTCCGGCAGCGCCTTGTTTTGCAGGTCATGTCCCTGCCTTCGGTGAGTTCCTCGGGACCTCCTCGGACTCACCTTGTTATTAAAGCACACGTGCGCAGGCACCGCTGTGCTACCCTCGTGCCACATTTCCGTGAATTCCGTTTGGGCACACGTGCATGGGCGCCACTGTGCTTCTTCGTGCAACAGGTGCACCGAGCTGTAAGCCCCGTCCCATACAAACCTCACAGGTTAGGGCGAGCCGGTGTATGCAGATCGTCTGTTACGTAACAGATGATCGTCAGCAACAACCCACTCACTCTCTAACGACTATAGCAGCAGTCCCCTACACCACACAGTGGACCTTGACCGGCGGAAGCTGCCTCTTCACCATCTTGGCATGCTTCCCCGGGTCCCCCTCGTAATAGAGGTGGGTGCTAAAAACTTTTCCTAAAAGGCCAGAAAGTATGTCTAAAGTCTAAAATAGTCACAGTGACTGTGAAAAACAATATTTGGATCAGTCTCAAAACTTTGGGCCACAACCTTACATAATAAAAAAAATTGATAGTAGTTAGATTTTTTTTTTCAATATGTTCTATAATGATTGATGTCTTCATAAGCTACAAATGTTTTATTTAGTGCAGATTAATACATATTTTTATATGCATTTATAAAGAAAACCTAATGAAAAAGAAAAGAAAATGAATGGGCATAAATTGACTAAAAATGATTATTTTAATGTTTTAGCTGATGAGCTGTATATTTACAGATATTCAGGTATACCAGTGTTGCGGTAAAATTACTTTTTGATGCACTTATGTTTTTTAATTTATTTCCAGGACATTGTTCATTGTTTAGAAGGGAAAAACACAATTTTCTAGGATGGTTTCTGCACATTGCATACCTCTCCATATTTAAGTAAAAAATTACCCAAAAATACAAAAACATATAGTTTGGCCAGTATTTTTTTCTTTTATCATGGCTTATTCAGGCTTTAGTATCTTACTTTTATTTTTCATTTCTGAAATGTGTTATTAACCGCTTTACCCCCGGACAATTTTCCGTTTTTCATTTCCATTTTTTTCTCCCATTCTTCCAAGAGCCAAAACTTGTTTACTTTTCGTCAATATAGCCATATGAGGGCTTGATGTTTGTGGGACAAGTTGTACTTTTGAACAACTCCATTAATTCTGCTGTATATTGTACTGGAAAATATGAAAAAAATTCAAGTGCGGTGAAATTGAAAAAATTGCAATTTCACAATAGTTTGGGGTTTTTTTTATTTACCGTGTCCACTATTTTGAAAAATTGACCTGTCATTATGATTCCCCAGATAAGTTCAATATCAAGCTTGTATAGTTTTACATTATCTAAGTGATGGAAAAAAATTCAAACGTTTGCAAAAAAGAATTGCGCTTTTGTTGCCATTTTCCAAGACCTGTAGCGATTTTTCAAGATCTGGGGTCAGTGATGGCTTATTTTTTGTTTCTTGAGATGGTGTTTATAATTATACCATTTTCATCGCCTGTTATTGCATTTTAATGCAATGTTGGGACCAAAAAAAACATAATTTTGGAGTTTGGAATTTTTTTTATTACTACACCGTGTACCAATCAGATTAATTGAGTTTATATTTTTATAGGGTATTTCTGAATGCAGCAATTCCAAATATGTGTATTCTTTTCATTGTTTTATTTTCAATAGGGAAATAGGGGGATGATTTGAACATTTAGAGTTTTTTAATATTTTTTAAAACTCTTTTTGTAACATTTTTTATTGATTTTACTAGTTCCCTAGGGGAATTTATGACTGCACAGGCCAAATGCTTGTGCTGATAAAAGCAATGCTTATCAGCAGGAATGCTTCTCTCCTATGAGTGCTGGTGTTCTGTCAGCATTCACAGGAAACATGTCATGGCAGCAACAGGGATCATCTGATCCCACGCTGCCATGGCAACTCATTGGGGCCTTTTGAACGTGACACTGGCCTGCGGCAGGGAACAGTGCGATCCCCGTTGGAGCATGTTAGATCATGCTGTCAGAGTTTGAAAGGAAAATCTAAGGGGTTAACAGGTGTGGGTGGGTCTACCATCCACCCGCACCTATTAGCCATACAAGTCTGCTGATCAGATAAGCAGACGTGTGTAGGAAATAATGCGGGTTCACTATGCAAGCCAGAATTAACCCCTTTATGACCGAGGACGTACCGGTACGTTCTAAATCATGAAAATGTAATTACCACCAGCTGCTGTGATGAGCTGGCGCTGATCCCTGCCCATGTCTGCTGATTTGAACAGCAGACATGTGCGGCTATTAGGCGCAGATGGATCCACAATCAACCCATGCCTGTTAATCCCTTAGATCATGCTGTCAAAATGTCACAGTGTAGTTTAAGTGGCCGCGGCAGGGAAATTGACTTACCCTGCTGCCATCAAAGGCTCCATGATGTGAACACGGAGAGCCTATGGTTGCCATAGTAGCAACGGGTCATATGATGACTCCTGTCACTATCATGTTGTAGTTTCTGTTAGGCCATGTGCCCACAGGATAAACTAACTGCGGATTTAGCTGTGGAAAACCCGCAGATTTTCTAGATTTTTTCAGATAAATCTGTGGGTTTACGCAAGTACAGACACTCCCCATGTTATCCTATGGGATTTGGGGAGTGCTTTATCAATGCTGCGGTATTTGCGGCTGTGGAAAATGCTGCAGATTTTCAGCAACCGCACGTAACTGCATGTCCATTATTCATGCGGAATTATCTGCGGAATTCCTGCCTTTCCACTATGGAGATACAGGGCGGGAAATCCGCAGGAATTCCGTACGAAACCTACATTGTTTCTGCAGGTTTACTGCAACAATTCTGCAGAAATACTGCAGCAATGGATAGCTGCGGATTCCACGGAGTTGCTGCGTGAACCTGTGGAAATACCTGCAGAAAAGTCTGCAGGTACGATCTCCCGTTGGCACATGGCCTTACAGCTGACAGAGCAGCAGCTCTAACAGGAATGTAGCATTTCTGCTGATCAGAGCTGTGCAGGTCTCATCAACAGAAATGAATCAGACTGCTGATCCTTATAGTCCCCTAGGGAGACTAGTAAAATAAAAAAGTAAAGAAAACAAGTTTTAAAAAAACCTTAAGTTCAAATCACCAACCATTTGCCCCATTTAAATTTAAACCGTTAAAAAAATTAGAAAATATACACATGTTTAATATCACCACGTTCACAAATGCTCGCTCTATCAAATATAAATCAATTAAACTGATTGCATATAGCGCAGCGGCAAAAAACTGCCAAAATTATGTTTATGGTTGTTGCAAATTTTGCCCCAAATGCGATAAAAAGCAATAAAAATATAGCATCTGTGCAAAAATGGTATCATTATAAACATCAGCTTGAGACACAAAAAATAAGACATGACTGAGCCCCATATCCCAAAAAATGAGAATGCTATGAGTTGCAGAAAATGGCATAAAAAGTGCACCACTTTTGGGGGGCAAATGACTCGCCCACCCCAGTGCTATGGGACACCCGGTGCCGGGCCGGACTAGTCCGGTGGTAGTCAGTGGTGGCTGGGCCCGGCTCCGTGGCCCTGGTGGGTGTCAGTAGAATATATGGCTTGATGAATAAAGTTTGTGTTCGTGACGCCACCTGTGGTCTGCGGCTATTAAGCCGCCGCTGCTGTGTAAGGCCTCCGGGGTGATGTTATGGCAGCAATGGTAGTACTGCTCCCCACAGGTGGAGCGGAGCCCCGGGGACACTGTTAGTGCTTGTGAAAGTCTATGGGGTTGTGTGGCTAACACGGTGCAGGGCCGACAGGCAATGAAAGAACCAGGCACAAACAACAGTTTCTTTACCTTTTCCTCTTTTACTTTGGGAACAGTCCAGTCCTGGGAGACTGTTACAGGTGGTGATGGGGATCCGGTCGGCCTGGAAGTACTTGGGGTGATCTTTCTGGCCAGCTGAGTATGAGGCCTACTCCTGTGCTTTTCTTGTGATGTTAGGACCCTGCTTCTCTGAATCCAGCAATGGCCCTCTTTGCTGCTGGGACTGATGGTACGTCCCTTTCCCTCTGTAGCAGGCTGCGCAGGCCCTCTCTGGTGCTTCTCTGCTGGAGTCCACACCGTGCCCTGATGCTGCAGCTGTGCCTTCGGGATGTTTATGGGCCGGGTGCTTGCAGCTCTCCTGCCCTTCGGATTCGGCTACCAGGGAGTATTTTAAGCCACAGACTCCGATGTCCGAGTCTCTCTCCGCTGCCTCTCTGCTACTCCTGCTTCCCTGGGCCAAGCTACTCTAGCTCTAGGCCCAAGATCTACAGGACAGCACACTCGGCGTCTGCTTCCTTCCACTTCTCCCTACAGACTGACCACTACTTCCTCCCGCAGGTCAGACTTGAGGAAAGCTCCCTGGAATTCCAGGTTCAGAGCTCCCCCTGCTGGCCAGAGGGAGAACTGCATTGGGTGTTAAACTTGCTGGCCAATGGACCTCCCCATTACCTCCAGGCTCAGCATTAACCCTTTGGAAGGGCAATGCTGTTGTGGCGACCAGGTCCTGAGGTGCCACACTCCCCCTTAGTTAAATTCAGTTCTCCCGGACTGTAGAAAACAAAACAAGACATACATGTTACAACCTTAAACAACTATAAGAGTCCAGTGTGGCTCCCTGCCGGGTGTCCATTACACTGCTCCATGGGGGACCCGCCACGATAAAACCCCCAACGTATTCTCTGGGCGTGCGTCAGAGCATTGATGACCCCACTCTATGCACGCCGGACGGGTTTTTCTTCAGGGGTGCTGAGCACACTGGTGCTAACTATGTACAGCTAGGTGTTGGCCACAGTCTCGGCACCACTTCTCAACTGTCTTTCTCATGTGCACCCAGTAGAACCGATCACGGAGTAGGGTCTCCAACTTCTTCCATCTGAAGTGTCCTGCGTTATCATGGTAAGCTGCTAGGACCATTGGAGCATCCCTGTTACGGTTGCTGCGAGCACTGGAGACTATGTCCAGATTTCTTGCTACTGCACATGTGCGAGCGCTGGAGACTAAGTCCAGATTTCTTGCTACTGCACATGTGCGAGCGCCGGAGACTAAGTCCTATCTTGGAGCCATTGCACATGTGCGGGTGACATCATCGCTGACACGAGGTCACATGTCTCTGACACCTTCTATGCCGATTGGTCGCTGGTCATGTGCTTGTGACGCCTTGCTCGGTGATAGGCCAGCATGACGTCACTCCTGTCGTTCTGGCAGCGAATTGGCTCTGGTGTCCTCCATCTTGGATGAGGCACAGAGTCTATATAAGACCCTGACACACGCCGCATGGCGCTCAGTCCTCTTGGTTCATGCATAAGAGTAGACGCTCTGTGCGCATTCCTCTAGGCATTCCTCTGTCTATGCTAGGTGAGCGCTACCGGCAGGGTAGCGTTCTTATACCTTACAGCTTCGGCTGCTGTCCGTATTCTTACCTCTTAGGGGAGCGGACATAGGCAGGTGCCTGAGGCACATGGTCTGGCTGGGCCTTGTGATTCGACTCGTAGGTGGATGTTGCCGCTAGGGTAACGTTCCTTATACTGCGTCTGGCAGTTGTTCGTATCCTCGCACACTAGGGGAGCGAACAGAGGTAGGAGCTTTGTGCGGCTTACGCTGCTGTTCGTCTCTTTTGCACCACTAGAAGAGCGGACCTAGGCAGGTGCCATATCTAGTGGTTCGTGTCCTCGCACACTAGTGGAGCGAACGCAGGTAGGAGCTTTGTGCGGCTTACGCTGCTGTTCGTCTCTTTTGCACCACTAGAAGAGCGGACCTAGGTAGGTGCCATTTCGCACACATTGCCTTTGTCTCTGTGATTATTAACAGAGATCATTCCACACACCCTCCAAGTAAGGGAGGAATTGCTTTACTTACTTATTATATCCTTCTGTGAGTTAACAGAGGTATTGCACTCTGCCATAGTCTGCAGCAAAGTCTTTGCACGGTGGACCCTGACTGTCTGATACTCCTTTAGGTTATTATCAGACAGCCCCCCGTAACAATCCCTCTGTGGGACCACTATCTGCCAGGCGAGTTCATTTGTTCGCCAATTGACATATCTCTTGCAGATCTTGCCTTGGTACGTGAACAGTCGTCCCCGCTCCTTCCACAGCTGCTGGGCTTCTTCTGGAGCATCTGGGCCAAGATGGGTCTCAGCTTGTGCTAGCTTTTCTTTGACCAATCGCACGGCCGGGTCACCGTTCTGTGTCTCTTCCCAATTATGGTGGAGTAATGGGTTGACCGAGACCTCGTGCTGGCTCGAGCGCTTCACTCCTACAGCATACTCACACTGGGAAACACCTTGGTGATGGAAAGCCAGTAACTCTATCTCTTCGAGTTCATCCAGGTCTTCTCCAGACTCGTGTAAGTGAGGCATTCTGGACAGCGCATCAGCATTGTTATTCTTCTTGCCCGCCCGGTACTTGATGGTAAAGTCAAAGTTGGACAGCCGGGCCATCCATCGCTGTTCCAACGCACCTAACTTGGCTGTTGCCAGATGCGTCAACAGATTGTTGTCCGTGAAGATGGTGAACTTGGCCGATGCCAGATAGTGCTTGAAGCGTTCAGTCACTGCCCAAACAATAGCGAGGCACTCCAGCTTGAAGGAACTGTAGTTTTCTGGATTCCTTTCTGTGGGCCGAAGCTTCCTACTGGCGTAAGCTATCACCTTCTCTCTGCCTCCCTCCACCTGGGACAGAACTGCTCTCAGTCCCACGTTGCTGGCGTCTGCATACAGTACAAACGGCTGGCTGTAGTCAGGGTAGGCCAGAATTTCTTCTCCCGTGAGAGCCCCTTTCAGCCGGACAAAGGATGTTTCTATTTGGCTGCTCCATTCAAATGGAGGGCTCTGCTTCTTAGCCTGCTTTGGCTGGCCCACCAGGAGATCTTGAAGGGGCGCTGCTATCTTTGTGAAACCATCAATGAATCTTCGGTAGTAGCCCACCAGCCCAAGGAACTGCCGCACCTCCTTTACCGTGGTGGGTCTTGGCCAGTCCTTGATTACGGTGACCTTCTCCGGATCAGGTGCCACACCTTCTGCGCTGACCACATGACCCAGGTACTGTACCTTTGGATTCAAGAGGTGACATTTGGACGGCTTTATCTTCAGGCCATATTTCGACAAGGACTCAAACACTTCTGCTAAGTGCCTCAGGTGGTCTTCATAAGTCGTGGAGTAGACTATGACGTCATCCAGGTACAACAGCACGGTTTCAAAGTTGTGGTGGCCCAAGCAGCACTCCATCAACCTTTGGAATGTCCCTGGGGCGTTGCAGAGCCCGAATGGCATACATTTGAACTCGCAGAGGCCCATTGGTGTCGTGAATGCAGTCTTCTCCTTGTCCGCCTCTGCCACGGGAACCTGCCAATACCCACTGGTGAGATCCAAGGTGGAGAAATAGTTAGCTGACTTTAAGGCTGTTAGTGACTCCTCTATTCTGGGTAGTGGATAAGCGTCTTTATGTGTAATGCGGTTAATTTGCCTGTAATCTACGCACATTCTCATTGTACCATCTTTTTTCTTTACGAGCACTAGTGGAGCTGCCCAGGGGCTACAATTATCTCTGATAACCCCAGCCTCCTTCATTTCCCGTAACATCTCTTTGGCACGCTGATACTGTGCGGGGGGTACAGGGCGGTATCTCTCTTTAATGGGATGATGATCACCCGTGGGGATTTGATGTTTAACCCCTTTCACCTGCCCAAAATCTAGGGGGTGTTTGCTGAAGACCCGCTCGTACTCCTGTACCACCCGGTAAACCCCATGCTTTTGGTGTGAGGGGGTGGAGTCGGTGCCCACATGTAATTTTTGGCACCAGTCTTCCAGCTGCCCCTTGGAGCCATTGTCTTCCGCCTGGTCGGACGGGATCAAGGGTTCCACTGCTTTGATGGTATTGTTGCTGACAGTGTACAGTTTTGCTACAGTGGCGTACCGGGGCAATTTGGCTTCCTCCTCCCCACAGTTCAGGACACAGACGGGCACTCTCCCCTTGCGAACGTCTACTACCCCTCTGGCTATCAGGACTCCAGGCCTACTGTCTGAATACACCGGTTCTACCAAGGCATGGTAATCCTGACCCTTGAGGCCTATTGCTGCCCGACACCATATCAACATTTCACTTCTTGGGGGTATTGCAATGGGGAGGGGGTCACTTACCCTCACACTGCCAATTTCTCCTCCGGCCAGCTCTACCTGCTGCCTCCTCATCAGGGCTCTGATCTCCCTCTGTAGGGCACGCTGTTGCCCAGAGCTGGCAGTTTCAGACGCCTGTTGCAACAAAATTATCACTTCGGCAATACAATTTTCTATCACATTTGTACCAATGGTTAGCAATGGGTCAGATTCTTTGCGATCAATATCTACAATTATCATCCCCTGACATGGCAATTCTACCCGCCCCACTTTAATGGTTACTTCTTTATACCCAATTTGAGGTAAGGGCTGACCATTACTGGCCACAATTGTTAAATCATCATCTGGGCCATGGTCAATGTCTGAATCAGCCCAATATCTTTTGTACAGTTTATAAGGGATGGTTGTTACCTGGGACCCCGTATCCAGGAGGGCATTCAAAGGGATCCCATCCAGCACAATAGGAAGGACCGGTCGTCCTCCCACATATTTGCTGCGGCTGGGGGTTGAGCCGGGCTTCCTTACACCTGGGGGTCGGCTCCTGGCCCCAGGCTCGGCCCATTTAAAGGACAGTGTCGTGCAATGTGACCCGCCTGGCTGCAGCGGCGGCAGATCGGTTGTCCCGTTGAATCATACCGGTCTGTGTCTTTTCCTCGGGTCGGCGGAATCCTCCTCTGTCGCATCCATGGGACGTCATCTGGGCTGGAGGCCAACTCGATTCTTGCAGGCAATGGGGTCACTTGTAGAGACTGCACGGTCTTGGCAAGGGCAGCTACAGTCTTGGTCAGCTCCTGGACCTGCCGTCTGAGCTCTGCAGTGGGATCCTTATCCAGGGACTGCGCCTCAGCCCCTGCAGCGGCTCGTGTTGCAGGCACCACCCCGAGGTACATGACAGCAAGAGGCCGGAGGGGTACTGGGTCATCCGGTGTAGATTCTCTCAGTACCCGGATGGCCTGGTCCTTAAACTTTGCAAAGTCCAGAGCAGGGTTCTGCAGGACCATGATACGCAGCTGGGTCCTGTGGGCATCTGACAGGAGCCCCTCTATGAACTGCTCAGTTAGGAGTTTGTGTTCTTCACGTACACTCTCTGGGCCCACCTGTTTAACTGCTTTCAGGGCCTCCTGCAAGTTTAAGGCATAGTCCCTTATGCTGTCTGTGGCCCGTTGTTTGCACCCAAAGAATCTCATCTTTATTTCTGCTGCGGTGCGGGTGTCAAAAGTACTCTTTAGCTTGGCCAGTATCTGGGTTGCTGTCCCTTTATCTGTATCAGGCCAGGACTTCACTTCACGCTGGGCCGCGCCGGCTAGCTGCCCCATTAATATGCCCACCTTCTGGCTCTCAGTCAGAGGATACACCCGGAACAAGCTGTGAAGACTTTCTCTGAAGTCGCTCAAGGTATGGGACTCCCCGGAGTACTGCGGCAGCCATTCCGCTCCCGGGATGTACGGCATTGTGATCGGCATTACCGGCGCTACAGCGGGGGCTGGGGCGATGGCGACTGGGATTGCTTCGGCTGGCGCCGCGGCGTCTCGGGCTATGGCAGCCACCTGCCCTCCCTCCGGGTCGGACATCTTCCTCCCCCTTAGTGAACCTTACCAGGCTCCGTTCACTTTTCAAATTCCCTTCTGGGTCGCGCGGGGTTAACAGCGCTCTGCTCTGATGGCGCGCTCCCTTCGCGCTCTTTGTCAGGCACGCCCCCCTTCTTCCTGCGCTCAGCGAGGCTAATGGCGGCGGCAGTTTGCAATCAGTAACACAGTCTTTTAAGCACAGTTTCTGCAGGCGCACAGTACCCGGTGGGACCGGGCACGAAATCCTGTTCGTGACGCCAAAAGTTGACTCGCCCACCCCAGGGCTATGGGACACCCGGTGCCGGGTCGGACTAGTCCGGTGGTAGTCAGTGGTGGCTGGGCCCGGCTCCGTGGCCCTGGTGGGTGTCAGAAGAATATATGGCTTGATGAATAAAGTTTGTGTTCGTGACGCCACCTGTGGTCTGTGGCTATTAAGCCGCCGCTGCTGTGTAAGGCCTCCGGGGTGATGTTATGGCAGCAATGGTAGTACTGCTCCCCACAGGTGGAGCGGAGCCCCGGGGACACTGTTAGTGCTTGTGAAAGTCTATGGGGTTGTGTGGCTAACACGGTGCAGGGCCGACAGGCAATGAAAGAACCAGGCACAAACAACAGTCTCTTTACCTTTTCCTCTTTTACTTTGGGAACAGTCCAGTCCTGGGAGACCGTTACAGGTGGTGATGGGGATCCGGTCGGCCTGGAAGTACTTGGGGTGATCTTTCTGGCCAGCTGAGTATGAGGCCTACTCCTGTGCTTTTCTTGTGATGTTAGGACCCTGCTTCTCTGAATCCAGCAATGGCCCTCTTTGCTGCTGGGACTGATGGTACGTCCCTTTCCCTCTGTAGCAGGCTGCTCAGGCCCTCTCTGGTGCTTCTCTGCTGGAGTCCACACCGTGCCCTGATGCTGCAGCTGTGCCTTCGGGATGTTTATGGGCCGGGTGCTTGCAGCTCTCCTGCCCTTCGGATTCGGCTACCAGGGAGTATTTTAAGCCCTGGTGGCCACAGACTCCGATGTCCGAGTCTCTCTCCACTGCCTCTCTGCTACTCCTGCTTCCCTGGGCCAAGCTACTCTAGCTCTAGGCCCCAGATCTACAGGACAGCACACTCGGCGTCTGTTTCCTTCCACTTCTCCCTACAGACTGACCACTACTTCCTCCCGCAGGTCAGACTTGAGGAAAGCTCCCTGGAATTGCAGGTTCAGAGCTCCCCCTGCTAGCCGGAGGGAGAACTGCGTTGGGTGTTAAACTTGCTGGCCAATGGACCTCCCCATTACCTCCAGGCTCAGCATTAACCCTTTGGAAGGGCAATGCTGTTGTGGCGACCAGGTCCTGGGGCGCCACACAAACGTTTTATTTTTTTTTTAACCGATTAGATAAAAGTAAACGTGCACATACATGTTTGGTATTTACGAACTCATATTGACCTGAGGCATCACACCGACACATCAGTTTTGCCATATAAAGAACATGGGGAATAAAATACCCCAAAAACAATTGTGCAATTGCAGATGTTTTGCAATTTTTCCACACTTGGATTTTTTTTCCCATTTTCTAATACAGTATATGTAAAAACTCATTTAAAAGTACAACTCGTCCCACAAAAACCAAGCCCTCATATGGCAAGATTGATGGAAAATTACAAAAGTTACAATTCTCAGAAGAAGGGGAGCAAAAAAACAAAAACGGAAAATTGCCCAGAGTGAAGGCGTTATAGGGCCATACACGACCAATGTTGTTTAGTTACATGATTGGTCGTGAAGGGGTTAACATCACATAAAACAGCCCACACCTAATTTTTTCCATATTTTACAAGACCAGATTTCTGATTCTAATTTTAACATATACTCACAGTTGTATACTAATGGTCTTTGTGTACTGCAGAAAAAATGATGGTAAGAGCCCCTTCATCTATACAGAACATGTAGAAAGATTTGCTTTCCCAGAATCTATCATCAATTAGTATGGGGAGATAAGGTATGCAACACCAGTGACTATGTAAGGGGAATACATGAAATAGCAGAAACTGCTGTGTGAATACTGACTTGAAAAATCCAATAGCTACATGTAAGAGTGAAAATGTGAAAAATGGAATCTGCATTACGGCCATGAACATATGAATAAAGAGAAATTTAGCTACTGAATTGATCAATGCAATAGAGCCCCAACACTATTGTTCCAAACGTTATTCCTTATTGTTAGTAGTTTTTCGTTTGTGAACCCTCCCCACACACACCTATTGCCAATCCATATCATACTCATATATAGCCTGGGCCTCAGCTTCCCATACACGGTAAGTTTTTTAACTGCATGAGAGGACACACACAAGCTAGGGACCCCAACGTAGAGAAATACTTTGGCGTAGTGTTGGGGCTCTATTGCATTGATCAATTCAGTAGCTAAATTTCTCTTTATTCATATGTTCATGGCAGTAATGCAGATTCCATTTTTCACATTTTCACTCTTACATGTAGCTATTGGATTTTTCAAGTCAGTATTCACACAGCAGTTTCTGCTATTTCATGTATTCCCCTTACATAGTCACTGGTGTTGCATACCTTATCTCCCCATAGTGATGTTTTTTTAGGTTTTTTGCACCCAGTTCAGACTTAGAAAAAAGGTGTTCCAAACGTTATTCCTTATTCTATCATCAATTAGGTCTGTTAGGGAATACAACTATAACAAAAATACTCTAATGGAAAATAATTGTCTGTTTCGTCAGATAGATCTTGTTTTCATTCTAAAAGCCCTGTCACACACAGAGATAAATCTGCGGCAGATCTGTGTCAGTTCTTTGGTTGCAATGAAATTGTGGACAATCACTGCCAGGTTTGTGGGTGTGTACAAATGGAACAATATGTCCATGATTTCACTGCAATCACAGATCTGCCAAAGATTTATCTCTGTGTGTGACGGGGCCTTTAATCTTTGTGGCCTTGTTATATTAGGGTCACAAAATTCTTCCAGAGCCAGAGTCCAAGGAAAATATGGGGTATTTAGGTGGTCCACTTAAAATAGAAACATTAATTGCAATTTTATTTAATACAGTATATATGCATTGTCCGAATATATTATTTGTAACAATGCCTCACCAATTCAAGATTCCTTCTTTTGGTCAGGAAATTGAAATTGTCATTATTTATATTTACAGACTGAATCAAGTGAAGGTGTTTTTAGTTTCAAGTTGTATTTGGGCAAAACTCCATTATAAGAAAAATAAGACAGTATAAAGTATAATAAAAAAGTATAATAAAACAAAAACAAAGAGCATTCAAAATCTTGAAGGCTGAGAATACAGAAATAGCATTTCAGGAGTATAAAATTCTCAAAAGGAAATGAAAAAAATAAATCAAGCAAGCAAAATTAGCTACTGAAATAAAAATCGCAAAATATATTAAAATAAACCCCCACATTTTTTTAAATACAACAATGCCAAAAGGAAAAAAAGGATGGTATCAGCCCCAGAAAAAATGATAACAGGATAATTATAGATGATACAGAAAAGGCTGAGATATTACACACGCACTTTTCATCCGTGTTCACCAAGGAACTGACTGTTCCAGGGATCATTCAAGAAAACGAATATCAAAGTCCCCACCCCTGATATAACTAATTTAACACAAGAAGTAAACCTGTGTCTGAGTAAATGAGTAAATAAAACATTGACAAATCCCCCGTCCAGATGGCATTCATCCACAGATATTGAAGGAATTGAGCTCAGTAATTGACAGACCGCTGTATCTTATCTTCGTAGACTCTTGCAACAGGGTTGGTGCCTCAAGTTTGGAGAAGAGCTGATATGGTACCGATATTTAAGAAAGGTGAGAAGGTGGATCCAGGTAACTAGAGTCCGGTAAGTGTGACATCAGTGGTGTGCAAGGTTTTTGAGGGCATTTAAGAGATGACATGCAACAATATATTAAAAACAATAATATAATATTTGATAACCAGCATGGATTTATGAAAGATAAGTTGTGTCTAACCAATCTGTTCAGTTTCTATGAGGAGGTAAGTGCAAATCTGGATATTGGTAATGCAGCTAATGTGGTTTATTTGGACTTTGCAAAGGCATTTGATACTGTACCACATAATAGCCTTATACTGAGGCTCCAGAAGCAGGAACTAGGGGAAACTATATGCAACTGGGTAAGGAATTGGCTAAAAGATAGGAAACAAAGAGTAGTCATAAATGGTACATTTTCTAAATGGGTTATAGTCAGCAGTGGGGTACTGCAGGGATCTGTGCTAGGACTGATTCTATGTATTCTCTTTATTAATGACCTTGTGGATGGGATTGATAGTAAAGTGTGAGTCTTTGCTGACGACACCAAACTATGTAGGATATTAAAAACGGACCTTGATAGTACAATATTACACAATGACCTGGATTAGATGTCTGAATAGGCAGATACTTGGCGATTGAGATTTAATGTGATAAATGTAAAGTAATGCACATAGGATAGAGTAATCCTATAGCTGCATATACATTAAATGGAAGAAAACTCGGGACTACAGAACAGGAGAAGGACTTGGGTATTCTGGTTACAAGTAAGCTGAGCAGCAGCACTCAATGTCAAGCAGCAGCTGCAAAAGCAAACAAGATATTAGGTTGTATAAAAAGAGAGATTAGATCCCGTGATCCCAATGCATTGTTACCCCTCTATAAATCACTTGTAAGGCCACATCTAGAGTTTGGGATCTAGTATTGGGCTCCACATTGTAAAAAGAATATTAAGAAGATAGAGTAATTTCAAAGGCGGGCAACTAGACTATCACAAGGAAAGGAAGGCCTTCCATATGATGAAAGGTTGGAAAAGGTAGATTTGTTTAGCTTAGACAAAAGACGTCTCAGAGGAGATCTCATTTATATGTATAAATACATGTTTGGTCAATACAAAGGACTGGCACATCACTTATTCCTTCCAAAGATAATACTAAGGACCAGGTGTCACTCACTGCAAGCGGAAGAAAGGCGATTCTGGTAGCTAAATAGGAAAGGGTTCTTTACAGTTAAGTCGGCGTCACACGCTACGATATATCTAACGATATGTCGGCGAGTTCAAGGAATTTGTGACGCTCATCCGGCATCGTTAGAGATGTCGTAGCGTGTGACAGCTTCGAACAACTGTTAACGAGCAAAAATACTCACCTTATCGTTACTCGTTGACACGTCATTCATTTTCAAAATGTCATTCCTCCTTCTGTGCGCCGGTTGTTCGTCGTTCCCGAGGCAGCACACATCGCTACGTGTGACACCCCGGGAACGCCGAACACAGCTTACCTGCGTCCCGCCGGCAATGAGGAAGAAAGAAGGTGGGCGGGATGTTGCGGCCGCTCATCTCCGCCCCTCCGTTTCTATTGGGCGGCCGCTGTGTGACATCGCTGTGACGCTGAACATCCCTCCCCCTTCAGGAAGAGGATGTTCGCCGCCCACAGCGACGTCGTTAGGGAGGTAAGTACGTGTGACGGGGGTTAATGACTTTGTGCGTCACAGGCAACTAATTGCCTGTGATGCACAAACGACGGGGGCGGGTGCGATCGCTCATACGATCGCACGATATATCGTACCGTGTAACGCCGCCTTTAGAGTAGTCAGATTGTGGAATGCCCTACCACAAGAAGTAGTAATGGCAGATACTATAGCAGCTTTTAAAAAAGGGCTGAATGATTTCCTCAGTACACACAACATTGTTGGTTATAAATGATTTAATGACAAAATATATAACTGGTGGAGGAAGGTTGAACTAGATGGACCTACGTCTTTTTTAAACCTATGTAAATATCTAATTAAGAAATGTAGTATGCTGTGCCCCTTTATAAACAATAGGATATTGTACCACTTAGTGGTGGAATGATTTTTTACTCAGTGATGATGGTAGGATGCAGATGTACACATTTCAGTTTTAGAACTTTACTAATAAAGAAGGCAATTTTAAATCGACAGTACACAAATAGAGATGAGCTGACTCAAGACTCAAACATTAAAGTTCGGTGTTCATACCAAACACAGCATTTAAAAAAAAAAAAACAGTGTTCGACTTTGGAGTTTGGGTGCTTTACAAATGCAGGCCACTAGAGCAAACATCGCTGTGCTCTTGTACACTTGTTGCTTGGCCCAGTGCGAGCTGCTTGCAGTGTTTGAGAGCCTCACACTGAGGGTAAAATCAGCATTTTCTGATGTAGTGTGTACAAAAAAAAGCCGCCTTCCCTTTCTCAGAAATATTCTGTTTATGGCTGACTGTATGTTGATGGAGAGTCAAACTGCCCAATCAGTGACTTCCATTGAGGTTCTTGTCAAGTTATGGTCCAGAACAGAACTTTTTCTAAAGTCCAGCTAAACCCGTAGAACCTGAACTTACGCTCATCTCTATTCACAGACCCATATAATTTGATGAAACTATTTACACGTTTTTTTCTAAAGGATTTAATCCTCTTTATGTAGCTAATTGCATGTCCTATTATGATTTAAGTTTGCAGGCCTATATAAGCTATTTTGATCTATTTAACACATTTTGTGTCCTCTGGGGACTGGGAGCTGGAGAGTTAAGTTCTATCAGGGATCGCTCCCTGCTGTTTAACCTGTGTGGGGCTGCAAGCTATTTAAGCTCCTGATATCCTGCTATCCACTGCCAGTTATAATTTCACTAGCAGAAGTGAATTCTGATATACCTTGTTTTTTAATTCCCAGTGGATATTTCTGTTTCTGGCCTCAGCTTCATTACTGACTATTTTCCTGCTTAATTTTGTTACTACTCGTATGTCTTAGTTCTGACCTGGGTACCGAACCATCTTTTCTGCCAACGTGCATCACCGGCTAACAGCTATGTCAGTGTCCCCCAACCCAGTAGCCCCTTTCTGTAAATCGAGATCCCTGTACATGGGTTAAAGGATCAAGGCCAGAACAACCTCTGGGATCTAGTAGATGTGCCCATGATAGCCATTGTAGACATGCCAAGCAATTACTGAAATACCCATTTAACAAATTGGTTCAAGTTTGCTATTCTTTGCTGGGATCACTCTTACTCTGTAGAAGATATTATATCACTATTTCAGCAGTGCAGCACACACTCTTGGTGTTAATTACAGCACCTCTCTGAATAATCTCTGTCTGGCAGCAATATTGTGTAGCTCACACTTTGCATACACTTGTCCCTTACCAGTTTCAATTACCATGTCACAATCGCTTACACAAAGGTATTAGTCTCCTAGCTGTCTCTGGTGTGGTGCTCCTTTCTCATTCATGCATCAGCTTTTAGACTGCTCTAGTGTGGTTATACGTCACCCCAGTGTGGCACACCTTAATAACAAGGGTTTGTAGCTAGTTAACTACTTTTCTGGCATTTGTCCATCTGTCTACACTGTCTGTTTTTGTCCACTGGGGGCCTGCCCCCGGCTCTCTCCCCGCTTTTTAATGCACTTGTTGGATTAAATAAAGCACGTTTTGGATATCGAATGGATTGTGCCGTTGTCTTCTGATCTCCTGGCTCCTGGGACTCATATTGGAATTCTTTTCCCTCTTCAACGTGCACCCATGACCAGTGTGCTATTGGATAAAGACTTGAGCATTACCTACTCCTTCCCTACACCATTTCAAGGTATAACGCGGTGGTGCAGAACGGCAACTGTTTTTGTACACTACACCATCTGTGAGTCTGTCCTCTTTTAGAGACAAAATTCCTTTTCCATTCTCTGAGATGTTAAAAGGGGCATGAATATTCCTGCTGCACAGGCCCGTGATCCAGCATTTCACCTGCAACTAAATATGACAATCAATTAGCAGGACCCAGGTCTAGGGGCTACATCGGTATACTTTTGCCATTGTATAGGTGTCCTGCGAATCAATTTGAACCTGCTGATATCCTTAGCATCTCTTCTGATTATTAGGCCCCACCGCAATGTATCCCACCGCAATGATCATAAGGAGATTTTGACAGGTAGGAGATAGTAGTGCTCCCATCCAGCCACCATGAAATACTGATGTGGCTGCTGGAGCAGGGCCCTATCAATTAATTTGCTTATCTCACTTTACTTGTTACCCAGTGCAACCTTGATGGAAAATCTCCCTGTTAACTCTGACTTGCATCTCCCACCTATGCATTTTTCATGGCACCTAAAGTCGATCAGTCATTGTGTCGCGGGCGAAGGAGGGGACTCGGCGCTCTCCCACTGCTCGGGTCCGGACGCTGCTGCTGCTGCTCGGTGGTGGCTCGAGCGGTGGGCCGGATCCCGGGGACTCGAGCGGCGTTCCTCGCCCGTGAGTGAAAAGGGGAATTTGATTGTGGGGATTAGATATTGTCCGTGACGCCACCCACGGTTGTGGTGAGATTGGTGACACCACCGCTGCTCTGGACGGGGATCCCGGGAGCTATGACAGGGAGCAGCTTGGATGTTAGTCCTCCCCTCCGTGGGTAGGGGGATTGGTTGTCCCGGGGCCCGGTGATGGGGTAGGGATGGATTGCAGGCGGATTACGGGGCCTGGCCAGGTGCAGGGTCGCGGGGGCAGCGCTGTGCCGCACGGCACGGTGGTACTCACTCAGCCAATGATGTACGCAAAGTCTCCGGTAAAACAAACGGCTGGATGGACGGGTCCCACAGATGGCTGCGGTGTTTCTCCTCCCGGCAGGTTGGTGGTGACTGCCTTTCCCTGCACCTGTATAGTGTGTACGGTTACGATGGGTTCCCACCGGTAACCCGCTCCCCAGCTTGGATGGGTTCTGAAGGAGCCCCTTTTGCCTGCAGGCTCTGGCCCTGGGAACTTTAGCCTTGGCGGTGACTGTGTTTCCCTCTCTCGGTTGGACTGTTGCCTTCTGTCGGGACTTGGCTGCTGGGAAACGTAGGAGGTTCCCTTCGCTAACGGATTTGACAAATTCACGGCGACTCCTAGCCTTGTCGGGGTCCGTAAGCCCCTGCCGGATGGTGCTGGCTTCTCTTTGCGTACCGGCCACCGCCCGTCCACGGTCCTTACGGCTAGCTCCAATAGGCCACTCCTGCAGATGGTCACCACCGTCTGCCAACCTTGCTGTTCCGTCCGGGCCACACACCCGGACCAACTTCAGGCCTCTCAACTACTACTTCCCTCCTTCCACTTTCCCTTCCAAACTCTATCTGCCTGCTTTTCCCTCCTCCAGGACTGTGAACTCCTCGGTGGGCGGGACCAACCGCCTGGCCCACCCCCTGGTGTGGACATCAGCCCCTGGAGGAAGGCAACCAGGGTTTTTGTCTGACTTAGGTGTGCCTGACCGGGAGTGTGGGGTGTGTTGGTGTGTTGTTACCTGTGACCCCTGGCTTGTCCAGGGCGCCACAATTGCATTTGATATACTCTAACATACTGTAGTGTTACTGGAAGCTAAAGTTTCATAAATATTGCCATGATATAACATAGCAAAGGAATATAGTACTACAAAGCAATGCTTCCTTTCTGGAGGTAGAATAAGCAGCTGTCACGGTTCCGCCTCCCCGTCCACATGATTAGGGGGAGGAGCCTTCTCCTGGACCTCACTTCCGGAGCTTGGATGCTTTAAATACTGTCATTTCCGGTGAACCAGCACTGGCTATAAGCTTAGCGCTACTTTGCCTGTGAGTGCTGGTCCCTGTAAGTCTGATCCTGATCCGTCCCTTCTCTGTGCCCTCTGTCTCTGTCTGTGTTCTGCCTAGTCGTTCTGCCATTCCTCTGTCCCACTTCCTTCCTTCCCGCAATAGTCACGGTTGTTTCCCCCTCTCCTACCTTCCCACTCGGTTGTTTCCTCTGGTATTGACCTCGGCCTGACCTCGACCCTGTCCCTGCTCATTCCACCGGTCTTCTTTCTCCCCGTACTGTCTATGACTCAGCCTGCCCAACCATCCCCCGCTTCTGCTTTCCGGCTGATGCTCAGCACACTGGGAGTTCCCCTCCTGGCTTATTCAGCTCTGTGTAGTGTATTTCCCTGCAAGACTACAGCTCCCATAGTGGCAGCCTGGCAGTATAGCCAGCCCAAATAGGCTTTTATCTTCCCATAGGAAATAAAACGCCAGTTTTTCTTGGTAGTGGAATCCATCTATGCATGTTAAAAGACTGTAATGGATCCACTCAGTAGTTTGTGAGAGCAAGTAGCCAACCTTACGCAGCTGGTACAGGATTTGGCTGCAGAGCATCGCACCCTGGTAGCTTCCCACAATATGCTGCAGAGTGAGCTTTCCACTTCTGCGAGGGCCACCTCAGTGGCATCTACCTCATAAACTGTAGGACAGCATAGTCCCATTGATGCCCAACTCACCACCCCCAAACCCAAGGTGATGCTCCCCGATAAATTTTCTGGGTGGGAAAAACCTATTTCGGACGTTTAGGGAGAGTTGTAGGCTTCTTTTCACTCTCCGGCCTCGGTCCTTAGGAAACGAGACCAAGCAGGTGGGGATCATCATGTTGTTACTTAGAGGGGGGTCCCCAGGCCTGGGTATTTTCCCTATTCCCTTTGGCCCCAGAACAGCATTCGGTTGACCACGTATTGCCTCCCCCAGGGTGATATACGATGAACCAGACCGAGTACGGGTGGCTGAGGACAGGATCATGTGTCTCACTCAGGAGAACCACACTGCTGAGCTGTATTGTTCTGAGTTTTGGCAGTGGCCCACTGAGGTACGGTTGAATGATTCTGCACTCAGGTGCCAGTTCTGGAGAGGTCTTTCGGACTCACTGAAAGGTGCCTTGGCTCTGCACCCTCAAACCAGCACATTGGACGAGGCGATGACAGAGGCAGTTCGCATGGACCGCAGATTATGGGATAGAAGGTGCACCATGTGTGAGATTCCTCCCCCTCTACCTAGGGCACCTTCTTTGCCGGCTACAGAACACATGGAAGTTGGAGCCGTCAGTCCGGATGAGAAGGAGAGGAGAAGACGTCGGGATCTCCAGATGTTCTTCTATTGTGGACACCATGGACACTGGAGGAAAGACTGCCTGGCTTTCCCCTCCGCGAAAACTTCTAAGTCTGGGTTACGGTCGAGGAGGTTGCCAAGACTATCAGGTACCTTTCCTCTCCCCCAATAAGATTCTTCTGAACGTTGACCTCCGGGTCAAGTAGTTGGTCTGGTTTGTTACTGCCTTTGTTGATTGTGGGTCCGCTATGAACTTCATTGACTCTGGGTTGGTCCAAAGATTAGAGTTAGGGACAGTGAGGTTAGATGGACCCGTTAAACTCCTGGCAATTGATAAAACACCGCTTACTAAAAAAACCTCATTCGGTTTGCTACAGAAAAGTTTACTTTGGTGATCGGGTCTCTGCATTGTGAAACTTTTTATTTTGTAATGGCCAATCTCCCTACTGGATTAGTGTTGGGGGATCCATGGTCAATGTTGCATAATCCCGTTATTGATTGGGAATGTCGTACCATAGTCAAATGGAGTCCTGCCTGTCATAAAAGGTGTTTACAATCTGTACTTGTGTTCTTCATAAATCCTGAGGGACTTTCAGTATACCTGATGGACTACGGAGTCATATTCTTGGAAACAGAGGCCGAGGTTTTGCCACCTCATCGCCCATTTGACTGTGTCATCGATTTGCTTCCCAATACCAAATTGCCCAAGGCCCGTTTATATCCCCTCTTGGGTCCAGAAAGGGCAGCTATGAAATCGTACATATCTGACAGTATACAGTACAGACCAAAAGTTTGGACACACCTCCTCCTGACTCTAAAAATTGTAGATTCACATTGAAGGCATCAAAACTATGAATTAAAACATGTGGAATTAAATACTTAAAAAAGTGTGAAACAACTGAAAATTTATATTCTAGGTTCTTCAAAGTAGCCACCTTTTGCTTTCATTACTACTTTGCACACTCTTGGCATTCTCTTGATGAGCTTCAAGAGGTAGTCACCGGAAATGGTTTTCCAACAGTCTTGGAGTTCCCAGAGATGCTTAGCACTTGTGGGCCCTTTTGCCTTCACTCTGCGGTCCAGCTCACCCCAAACCATCTCGATTGGGTTCAGGTCTGATGACTGTGGAGACCAGGTCATCTGGTGTAGCACCCCATCACTCTCCTTCTTAGTCACATAGCCCTTACACAGCCTAGAGGTGTGTTTGGGGTCATTGTCCTATTGAAAAATAAATGATGGTCCAACTAAATGCAAACCGGATGGAATAGCATGCCGCTGCAAGATGCTGTGGTAGCCATGCTGGTTCTGTATGCCGTCAATTTTGAATAAATCCCCAACAGTGTCAGCAACAAAGCACCCCCCCACCATCACACCTCCTCCTCTATGCTTCACGGTGGGAACCAGGCATGTAGAGTCCATCCGTTCACGTTTTCTACAAAGACACGATGGTTGGATCCAAAGATCTCAAATTTGGACTCATCAGACCAAAGCACAGATTTACACTGGTCTAATGTCCATTCCTTGTGTTTTTTAACCCAAACAAGTCTCTTCTGCTTGTTGTCTGTCCTTACAGTGGTTTCCTAGCAGCTATTTTACCATGAATGCCTGCTGCACAAAGTCTCCTCTTAATAGTTGTTCTAGGTGTGTTCAAACTTTTGGTCTGTACTGTACGTAAAGGGCATATTCATCCTTCTTCTTCCCCTGTGGCCACTGGGGTTTTTTTTGTAAAGAAGAAGGATGGAGGATTACGGCCATGTCTCGATTTCCGAGAATTTAACAAAATTACTGTGAAAAATACGTATCCGCATCCACTCGTCCTTGATCTCTATAACCAACTCTCTGAAGCCTGGTGGTTTACCAAACTAGATCTCAGGGGGGGCCTATAATCTTATCCATATCCAAGAAGGGGATGAGTGGAAAACAGCCTTTCTGACGTCAGAGGGGTTATTTGAGAATTTGGTGATGCCTTTTGGTCTACCAAATGCTCCTGCGGTGTTTCAAAATTTCATCAATGATATCTTCTCTGATTTTCTTGGTCATTTTGTGGTCATATATCTTGATGACATTTTGATTTATTCTGCCGATAGGGAAACGCATATTCCCCATGTTCGCTCTGTATTACAGAGATTACATGATAACCACCAACAACCATGTTTGCCAAGCTTGAAAATGTGTTTTCTCTGTTCAGGAAATAGCCTTTCTTGGGTTGCTCCTTTCTCGTGATGGGTTTAGGATGGACCCAGGAAAGGTACAGGCTGGTACATCGTTGATTGGGTGCAACCCAGGGATATTAAGGCGTTACAATGCTTTTTGGGTTTCAACAATTATCGGAAGTTCATTAAGGGGTTTTCTTAAATTGCCAAGCCGATGACTGACCTTACTCGGAAAGGGGCGGATCTGCAGAAGTGGTCGCAGACGACTCTCCAGGCCTTTCTTGAGTTAAAGGACTGATTCATGTTCGCCCCGGTCCTGGTATAGCCGGATCCTTGAGGCGCCATTTATTGTGGAGGTGGACACCTCTGAGGTGGGGGTGGAAACTGTTCTCTCTCAGGGTCCTGCTACTCTGGCTAATCTGAGACTCTGTGCTTTCTTTTTCAAGAAATTCACTCCGGCTGAGAGGAATTATGATGTGGGTAACCGTGAATTATTGGCGGTGAAGTTGGCATTTGAAGAATGGAGGCATTTTTTGGAGGGTGCTGTTCACCATATTACGGTCATCACTGATCATAAAAACCTCGCGTATATCGAGTCGGCCAAGAGATTGACGACTCGACAAGCAAGGTGGGCTCTTTTTTTTTTACATTCCATTTTTCTATTTCTTTTCGACTGGGGTCCAAAAATGTGAGGGCAGATGCCCTGTCCCGTAGTTTGGACCTGGTGTCCCCTCCAGAGCCTCCTTCCTACATTCTTATGCAAGGGGTGGTGGTCACTACCTTGTCATCCGAGTTAGAGGCTGAGGTCAGGGAGGCCCAGTCTTCCGCGCCATCTTCCGCTCCAGACGCTAAACTGTTTGTCCCTTTGCACCTCCGGTTATGGGTACTTCAAGAGTTCCATGAGTCCATACTTAGCGGTCATCCTGGAATTACGGCCACTCGCAGGGCTGTTGCTCAACTGTTTTGGTGGCCATCTCTTCACTCGGATGTTGCTTGGTTTGTGTCTGCCTGTGCTATATATGCCCATGCTAAGGTATGTTGTAACCGGCCGGGGAACTGGTTCCATTACCTGTTCCTGAAAGACCATGGACCCACCTGTCCATGGATTTCATTACGGATCTCCCTGTCTCTAATGGTATTACTGTGATCTTGGTGGTGGTGGATCGTTTTAGTAAACAGGCACATTTTGTTCCCCTTTCCGGTCTACATAATGCTGCAGCCCTTGCCAACCACTTTATTGACCAGGTGGTTCGGTTACATGGGTTGCCCCTGAATATTGTGTCTAACACGGGGGTACAATTCATTTCTCGGTTTTGAAGGACCTTGTGCAGTTGGTTAGGAATTGAGTTGTCCTTCTTGTCCGCCCATCATTCTGAGTCCAATGGGCAGATGGAAAGGACGAATCAGACCCTTAAGCAAATCCTGCGGTGCTTGGTTTCTGCTCAGCAGGAGGATTGGTGTATGTTTTTGCCCCTTGCAGAGTTTGCATTTAATAACAGAGTCCACCAGCCTATGGGAACTTCTCCCTTCTTCTGTAATTACGGGTTTCACCCTCACTTCAGGACCTTCTCTAGAGTGGATTCGGGTTGTCCAGGGGCCGACTCCGTAAATTAGCATCATGGGGAGGTGTTGAAGGAGGTACGATGGTGCATCGAGATGGCTCAGTGGTTCCAGAAACGCCAGGTGGACAAACGGCGTTCTTTTGGGCTCTCCTTTGGGGGACATAGTGGGGGACAAAGTGTGGCTGTCCACTCGGAGTATTAGGATTAGGGTTCCGTCTGCTAAGTTGGGTCCTAAGTTTATAGGACCCTATGAGATAATCGAGGTGGCCAACCCGGTAGCCTTTTGGTTGCAACTGCACCAGAACTTACGTATTCCTAATGTATTTCATACCTCCTTGCTTAAACCATTTGTTCCATCGGTGGTGGATTCTCAGACCCCTCCGGCTCCAATATTGGTGCATGGTGAGGAAGAGTACGAGATCCAGTGTATTATCTATTCTCATAGGGTTTGTAATTCCCTCCAGTATTTGATCCATTGGAAGGGTTACGGTCCAGAGGGCAGGTCCTGGGTGCCGGCTTGATCCGTGTGGGCCGATCGGTTGATTGCAGCTTTCCAAAGGACGTTTCCTGGGAAGCCTGGGGGTCCAGTGGCCCCCCTTGAGGAGGGAGTACTGTCATGGTTCCGCCTCCCCATCCACATGGCTAGGGGGTGGAGCCTTCTCCCAGGCATCACTTCCGGAGCTTGGATGCTTTAAATACTGTCATCTCCGGTGAACCAGCACCGGCTATAAGCTTAGCGCTGCTGGTCCCTGTATGTGTGATCCCGATCCGTCCCCTCTCTGTGCCCTCAGTCTCTGTCTGTGTTCCCCTAGTCATTTTGCCATTCCTCTGTCCCACCTTCTTCCTTCCCACAATAGCCCCAGTTGTTTCCCCCTCTCCTACTTCACCACTTGGTTGCTTCCTCTGGTACTAACTTTGGCCTGACCTCGACCCTGTCTCTCCTCATTCCTCCAGTCTTCTTTCTCCCCGTACTGTGTATGACCCGGCCCGCCCGACCATCCCCGCTTCCACTTTCCGGCTGTTGCTGATCACACTGGGAGTTCCCCTCCTGGCTTATTCAGCTCCATGTACTGTATTTCCCTACAGGACTCCAGCTCCCCCTAGTGGCAGCCTGACAGCGACACATTATAGCATAGTATAACAGTAATATATATATATATATATATATATATATATACATTTTTATGAAATCCTCAGAATAATAATAATAGAACCGGAGTACCCCAATGGTATTTATCGGTCTCAAATAACCCATAGCAGTCTTGAATATAGCAGTGATTTCCATGTAATATTACAACTTTTTTGTAAGAAAATTACAAACTGTTTTCAGACCCGCTAAAAAAATAATTTTGAAAAATGTTTCTATGTCAAAAAATTCCACCTCCATATTATTTCATACTATTTGTGAATAAAACTCTTTGGTGCTCATAACACTCAATGAGTATTGGAAGCATAATACTCTCTTGGATATCTATGGTCATTATTTCTTTATTACAATCAGCTAATGATTGGTTTGGATGATGAATACGCTGCACCAGGAAAGCAAAATAAACCAGAATAAACAATGTATTTTCTAACAAAAATAGATTGAAAAGTAGGCTGAACATAACATGTATGAATCCCTTACTTTGTTTCTTTGACATGACTGTCAATAACTATAATGCAGATTTTATTTTAATTGGTAGACTCCCAGAACATATTCTTCGATGCACATAGAAGACGTGAGGTTGTAACTCTTCCTTTAATCTTAGATGTATATCACCAATGGACAGTAAGATAACCCATACTAATGTATTAAAACTTGTACCCTTAAATAAAAGGAGCAAACCGCTTATCTTCCTTAGCAGGAGACTGTTTTCCCTCATCTTTTGAGCAAGGGAAGATCTTCATTGTACAAAAAGCACACATTCTATTTATTAACCACGGCAATAAAAGGGTTGTTCTTCCCCTCCCAGGTTTATTGTAAGATGATAAAGCTCGGTGTAAAACAATGAAATAATCGCTATCAATTATTGTCTGCATGCTGTAGTTTCATGCATAATTAAAGATGGACAAAGGCAGCTTGAGACAGCAGCGAGTAGCATTAGGAATAGACCAGAAGCCTGGCATTGATAAACAGGATTTCCAAACATCTCATAAACATTTATCGTTCCGTTTTTCAATGAAAGGATTTACTGGTGTGTGCTCTTGCCATCCACCAACAATTGCTTAAAATAAATGCCGCTTTAGGATATAAATGAATGAGCATTAAAAGTCAAAATGCTCCACGAAATTCAGATTAACGAGGTTGAGGGATGTTTACTAAAAATAAAAATGATTCATAATAAGATTTGCTCAAAAATAGCTCTAATTTATCAAAAGAGACATTATTTATTTCCAAATTCATTCTTTTTTATTATTTATAATTTAAAAATAAAGAACAAACAGCAAAAATAAGGTAAACTATATTTTATAAAGCAGAACTATATTTATTTCAAATAATATTTGGAGTATTTTGTATATTTCAATGGAAAAAAATGAAGAGGAAAAATATATATAGAAAATATGCATGTTAAGGTTACAAATGGTGAAATTGTACAATAATACAACTAAGTTTTAGAACTTGAAATTTCTGAAGTTAAAACAAGTAATTATCCTGAAAACATTTGTTACAATTAAAATGGTTTTAAATATTCCGATAGTAGGGTTTATACTCATCCTTCACCTGTCTCACGGTATTGTGAGGCACAGCACTGCTATGAGGGCTGAAGAGTGTAGTGGTGGCCGTAGGCAAGTGGTGAGGTAGGAGCAGAAGACTGAAGGGGAAAGAGGAAAGCTGCGGAAGTGAGAAAAATGAGAGGTAATATGAGTATGATGTTTTAGAATATTTTTGTTTTTAACCACGAGCCCGCACTGAATGACAGTATCCTTAAGGCCTCCTTCACACGTCCGTGTCTCCGGTACGTGTTTGGTCCATTTCCTTACGTGCCAGAGTCCCAGTCACATATAGACCCATTAAAATCAATGGCTCTATGCTTACATGCGTGTTTTGCTATGGACCATGTGTCCGTGTGAAGCATACGTGTGCCCATGTGCTCCACATGTAGACATGTCCGTTTTTCTCCGGCGTCATAGGTGTCACACGGTCCGCACATGAACTGCACTGATGGGATCCGTGTGACACACACCGGAGAAAGCACACGTGTCTGTGAATTAAAAGTAATTTCTTTAATCACCTTCTCCAGCGCCGCTGTCTCTGCCGCTGCTGTCACTTGCTTCCAACTCTCGCTCATTATGCTCACCGCATATTCACTGCACTATGGGCCGGAAGCAGCAGCAGCAGCGGGGAGTCGGCAGGACCGGATACGGTAGATCAGCACCACGGACAGCAGCGAGGTGAGCATATAGTTGCTGTTCTCCATGTGTTATCACGGATAGCACACGGAGAACACACGTGTGCCATAAACACGGCACACGGAGGGCCATACGCACCTTTTACAAGTCCATGAAAAACATGCGTGATTTTCACAGACGTGTGAAAGAGGCCTAATGCTGAGCAAGCTGTCAGTTGGTGCAGTCGGTGTGATACATAGAGGGGTGACTGAACCTTAGGCTACATGCACACATTGCATCTTTTTGTGTTCACAAACTGCAGCCAAAACTGCAGCCAAAATGCAGCCAAAACTGCACCTTGTCAGAGAGAGCCTTGAAATGTCACAAAAAACGCTTGTAATTGTAGGTGCGTTTTTGCTGCGTTTTCGGTACGTTTTCACAACATGCATTTTTGCTGCATTTTTGTGACAAATGTTGACAAAAACGCAGGAAGAATGAACATGCTGCATTTTTTTTGTCACAAACTTTTGACAAATAAAACGATGACAAATAAAGTGCAATGTGCGCATAGCAAATCTGACTTCTCATAGGCTTTGCTGGGAAGTCAAATGTCAGAAAGTTCTGACAACAAAACTGCAGCCAAAAACGCAGCAAAAACGCATGTGACAGGTTCCCTTTAAATATTTCCTGTTTCAGGCACACTAAAGTGCTTTTGCACATCATTTTTGGTAATACTCTAAGGAAGTTGTAAAATACTTGTACACTGCAAAGCTGTAATCACTTAATACCAGGATGATCTGAATCGTGAAGTTACCGTAACCTGCCGATTTCAGACAGATCTGTGAACCATCTTATATGTTCAAATCACTCCCTTTTAATTACACATGTTTCATATTGCTGCATTCAGAAATATCTGATGTATCAAAATTTAAATTAAATTAATGTGACTGGTTAATGGTGTAATGACAAAACAAATCAAAATGTCAGAATTGTGTTTTTTTTGTCACCGCAACATTATAAGAATGCAATAAGAGGCAATCAACGAACAGTATCTGCCCCAAAATGTTATCCATAAATTTGTCACCTTAGGTCTCATAAACAAGCCAACATACAGCCCCAGATCCCAAAAAATGAAAAAATTACGGCGAGACAAGCATTTTTTTTTTTTAAATTTCTGAATTTCTGTCACTAGTTAAAAAAAAAAAAAAATATATATATATATATATATATATATATTTATATATTTACGTTTGCTATCTTTTTACATACTTGTACTGACTTGGAGAATCATATTGCCAGGCCCGTTTTACCATATAATGAACATGAGCAATGAGAAACCCCCCCAAAAAATTGTGGAATTACAGTTTTTAAAAAATGTCAGTGGACCTAGAATTTTTTCCCATTTTCCAGAACACTACATCAGAAAATGAATAGTGCCATTCAAAAGTGCAACTTGTCCCACAAAACACAAAACCTCATAAGGTTATATTGATGGAAAAATGAAACTGTTATGGCTCTTAAAAAAAGAGGAGTAAAAAATAAAAAATGAAAACTAAAAAATGGAATATCGCCAGGGGTGAAGGGGTTGAATGATTATCCTTGCCGTCATGCTTTAGTGCCTGTACTCCCTTTAAGAAGAAAGACAACACATTTTCACTTGTAAGGCACCAATGAGAATGACACTTAGATATTGTGCATATTTTGCTCTACTAATCTACGGTGAAGGGAATTAAAAATCATTGTTAATTATCCCTTGAAAAGGGAAATACATTAATTTTTGCTCTAGAGCCCTCTGTATTGTATATTTTTCAGTTGGGTTTGTTGTGATTATTTGTAGACAATATGGCAGAGTAGTACTCTTCTGACACTTGTTATAGGAAGGAATACTGAAGGCACAGGACTTGTGTGCAAAAAGCCAGGCATCTTCATTTTCCTGAGACATTATATATAAAATATCATGTAATCCCTTGCCGAATTAGTAGAAAATCATCTGGACGTGATTGTTAGTAGATTGCAGCACATGCAGAGGGCCTTGAAGCTATATCTCACGTAAGTTCATTAGATCTAAGGCATACAAAGCTTCACAGCACAAACTTAATGTTGTTCTCCCTTTCAGATAATGTTCACTCCAGCTGCATTTTGTTATAAGTAGAGAGGAGCGAACCCGAACAGTAAAATTTGGTGTTCGTACTGAACATGGACTTAACAAAAAAAAATAGTGTTCGAGTTTGAAGTTTGGTTGCATTACGTATGCTAACCACTTAATCGAGTATTGGTGTGCTTTGGTACACTCACTGCTCAGCCCAGGGTAAACAGCATGCAATGTTTGTATGGCTCGCACCGGTGGTAAAATCAATCAGATGTAGTGTGTAGAGATGAGCAAACTTGTTCAGTTTGTGTTCACCAATTTCAAGCATTTCCCTATCTGGTTCTAGGTCATGTACAGAAGCATTTTTGGGAAAACACGATAATGATCAACTATGTTAACTTTCCAAAATGCTTTTCTAATAACATATGATGTTTTGGATAGGTTTATGGTACTGTATGATGAACGGGGGAAGGGTTTAATGATGGGAGGGGGTGGGAAGAGGCCAGAGGAGTGGTGCACTTTTCTTTCTTCTTAACTTTATTTGTAGATGTTCCTGCAGCAAATCACAGTGCAGAAAACAACCACAAAGTTCAGACACATGAGTTTGTATCATTGACTGCCTTAGTCACATGTGTCTCTGCATATAAAATGTGGACATGCGGCGTCGGTGCCATTTTGTAATTATTAAAGCTTTGGGAAGATGCTTCCGCCGCTGCTGTTAGACAGTAAGCTTAGCTAAGGGTTTAATTATAGGTAGTTCAGATTGATAGGAGAGCGATAGTGTAGAATAGGGACGTGCAGTGCAGGGAAAAGTGTGTACCACAAATCGGTATTTCATGATATGAATAGGGATTGCTACTTGTCAGCGCCTGCTAAAGAGTTGAAAGTGAATGATCTAAAAAAGTATTGGTACTTTACAGTGCCTGCTAAGAATTTGACAGTGAACCATCTCAATAGGTACTGCTACTCTTCAGAGCCTGTAAAAATTTGCCAGTGACTCATCTTTAGAGATGAGTGAACCTTTCAAAGTTCGGTTCCACAATCTTTGGCGAACTTCTTGATGTTCGCCGAAGAATGTGCCGAATAATTAATTAAATATTTTCAAACAAAACAGCAAAAATATGACATAAGAAATATTGAGGTGGATGAGAGACAGGTGTATGGCTGGTGCTCACAAACACCTCTGCCGGTACAGACAGACACAACTTGGAGACTCATCTTGGAGTCTTGATATTTAAAAACATTTCAGGGAGACATCAGGACAGTGACATCAATTGCCCCCCATTTGCCAATAGTGTCTTTGTACAGCAGTCAGGTATGATCTATGCAACACAGAGGATGTGGCCTGGCAAAAATCAAGAGGTGGATGAGTTGCAAGATAAAGAGTCTTGCTCCCACATCCCTGCCAGTACAGACAAGGCACAACTTGGAGACCCGTCTTGTAGTCTTGAAATTTAAAAACATTTCAGGCTGACAGAAATTGTTTCTACCAATTGAACTGCTGCTAATGTTTCTGCAATGACAATGCCACAATCCCATGGTTGGAATTCTAAAACTGCGATGCATACAGCGTGCCTCACTGCTGTCTTGTTGAAAACTACTGTTAAAATGATATACAAGTTTGTTTTGATACTCCAGCAGCCAGGGGAAAGCATCTAGCTACATTTATTCTTATACCATGGATCTAACACAGTGGCAACCCAGTAGTCAGCTCTATTTATGATCCTAACAATATGGACATAAATGTTGCAGAAGCAGCAAGAAGGTGCACATGTCATGGGCGGAGGGGACGCGCTCGCCACTCTCGGGTCCGGGGCTTCTGCTGCTGCTGCTCGGTGGCTCGAGTGGTGGACCGGACCCGGGGACTCGAGCAGCGCTCCTCACCCGTGAGTGAAATGGGAATAGTATGTTTAGGGAGATTGTTTGTGATGCCACCCACGGGTTGTGGTGATAATGGCACCACCACTGCTGGTAACGGGGATCCCGGGAGAGATGGTAGGGTACAGCTGAGATATTGTCCCCTCCGTGGGTAGGAGGGTTGGTGATCCCGGGGCCCGATGGTGTAACGGGGAGGCCGGAGGGCTGGGGTGCAGGGACTGCGCGGCGCAGCGTGGTGCCGGACGGCACTGGTGTACTCACTCAGACAATCACTGACAGAGTAGTAGGTAAACCAAAATGGCCGGATGGACGGGTCCCGTAGCCAGCTGCAGTGTTGTTGTTGTGCTCTCCCCGGACGGCTGATGGTGGCTGTCTTTCCCTGCACCTTTGAGAATGTTCTTGACTCCTGTGGTTGCCAACCGGTAGTCCGCTCCCCGGCGTATAGGTGCTGTAGGAGGCCATTTTGCCCGCAGGCGCTGGCCCTTGGATCTCTAGCCGGTGGTGGTGACTGTATATCCTCTCTGGGTGGACGGTTGCCTTCAATTGGGACTAGGTTGTTAGGAAACCCCTGGGGTTCCTGTCACACTCGGATTTGACTATTGATGGCGGCTCCAAGCCTGGTCGGGGTCCGATGGCCCTGCCTGTGTGCTTAGCTTCACTCCGTTCCCCGGTCCGGTACCGGTGGGCTGACGCCCAACTCCGGTCCTTGCGGCTCTGCGGAGTTCCACCAACTCCTGCAGATGGCCACCACCGTCTGCCAACCTTGCTTTCAGTGTCTGGGCTCCAACCTAGACATCTCAAGTGTTCACTCCTCTCACTTTCACCTCCAAGACTGAACTGAACTAACACTTTTCCCGCCTCCAGGCCTGTGAACTCCTCAGTGGGTGGGGCTAACAGCCTGGCTCCGCCCCACCTGGTGTAGACATCAGACCCTAGAGGGAGGCAACAAGGGTTTTTGATTGACTGTTACTGTCTAGGGTGGGGTGTGTGTGCATGTTAGTATGTATGTGACTACCTGGCTACTCCAGGGCGTCACACACATGTATCAGATACTTCCATGAGGTCCAAGTCCATGTTGTCTTGGTGGTGGGGTAATGCTCAGCTTGCCTCCTCCATCCCCTCCCACCAACCATGGACAACAGAGATGGAACTCATAACTTCTTCATCTCCTGAGTTTTATACACCCATCACCTCTTCCTCTTCCATTTGTTCCTCGGCCCCTGCACACTCACTGCCAGTTTGTATGTACAAACTCCATCCTCCTGTGGCACCCGCCTGTGCATCGATTGTCCGGACCTTTCAGGAAATGATATCACTTCCTCATTTTCCTCTGCTTCTTCATCTTCCTCTGGTACAATCACCTCCTCCTGCAGACTATTCAAAGTGTGCTCCAACATATAGGTCACCAGAAGAGTGATGCTGATGATAGCATTATCAGCGTTAACCAACTTTTTAGCCATTTTAAAACTGTGCAGGAGGATGTCAGCATGTCACCATGTCAGCACATGACATATGAACCAGTTAACCAGTAAGCCAAAAGACCTTTGTATCGATGCAAGTCGAATAGCCGCAGGGTTCAAATGGTGGAAGTGAGCACACAGAGACCATGCCTTCTGCAGCAGTGCATCCAGGCTGGGATAGTGGTCTAGAAATTGCTGTACAACCAAGTTAATGACGTGAGCCATGCAAGCCACATGTGTGATGTCACCCAGGTATAGCCAGCAGGTTTGCAATGTTATTGCACATGGTTTTCCCTGGCTCCAGGTTCTGTGGAGACTGCCATTGATCAAACTCTGCCTGGATAGTGGTCCACAACTCTGCAGCTGTGTGACTGCGTTCTCCAATGCATATTAATTTCAGCACTACCTGATTGCGTTCAGCCCTGGCTTTGCTGTAAGGCGGTGGGGGAGAATTATCTCTGCACTGTTGGAGTGCTTGTTACATTAAGGGAGAGGTTGAGGGACCAGGTGTGGGCCCTAGAGGAGGTGGAGGAAGCAAAAGCAGTGGAGGAAGTGGTAGATCAAAAGGTTTCTCTGGACAAACCCTGCAGATTTCAAGACTTGGAAAGCAGCCACTTCTCTTCCGGCCCCCACAGCCACTAGAGTAACCAAGTCTCCAGTCAGCAAGATGTAATGCCCCTGGCCATGCTTGCTCGTCCAGGTGTCACTAGTGTTTACTGATGATGTGATGGATGTGGCCCTATTTGGATACACAAATAGCAATTTGGAGCTGGAACATAGATGTGGCCCAAATTAGATGCAGAACTAGGAATTTGGAACTGAAATACAAATGTGGCCCAATTTTGCTGTACAAATAGCAAGTTTGAGCTGGATCACACAGTTAGCAATCACTAGACGATGAAATGTCGATTTGTGGCACACAACGTTCCCTATACTGCACTTCCCTGATCTGCACTATCGCTCTCCTATCCATCTCAACTACCTATGATTAAACCCCTAGTTAAGCTAACTGTCTGCCAGCAGTGACAGCAGCACTGTCCCTAACCTTTAGCAATCACAAAATGGCACCACATGCCCGCATTTTAGATGCAGAGGGACATGTGACTTAGGCAGCCAATGACACAAGCCAGTATGTCTGAACTTTGTGGATATTTTCTGTGCCTTGATTGGCTGCAGGAACATCCACACATAAAGTGAAGGAAAAAAAATCAGCAGCTTCTTTGATCTCTCCCCACCCCTTCCCTCATCAAACACATCTCCGCACTCATCATACAGCGCCACTATAGTAGCCAAAGTAATAGTAAAGTATTAGAAAAGCCACAGTTATCAAACAAAACTGAATGTTGCCGATTTTTTGGGCAAGTGTTCGGATTTTCGATCCCGAACCAAACCGGCCAAAGCAGGTACTGAATTTGAGATTGGTGAACTTTTATCGAACAAGTTCCCTTATCTTTAGTCGCCACATTTTAAAATTGATAAGACAACTTTATTCTTTGGATCAGTATGAATACAGAGGTACAAGATTTATGTAAGACTTTTCTATCTTCTGCTACAATTTTGTAGAAGAAAAACATATTCTAAACGCTATAACTTTTTTTAGCTTATTTTTACAGGACAGGATGTTTTCATTTACACCATTTGCATTTACATATGTTTATTTGATTTTGTTTTACACCTATGTTTTTGCTGAAGAATGATAGTGTTCACTGTACAGGTTAAATAGTGTGATAGTTTTATTGATTCATCCATGATTAAGACATTCACAATATTGAAACACATTGGATAATTCTTCTTTTGTCTCATATCTTACGGTGCCAGTACCTGTGCGGATTTTTTTTCTTATGTTCCAATAAAGAAGAAGTTATTATTCATCCGTACCTGCTGGTTCTGCTGGATATCTTCAGTTTGTTGATTCTATGCAGTCCTGGCCAGGGTGTGGCCGTGCCAATACTGTGACTGATTCCTAGATTCCACTACATGGTGAGCTGGTTTTTTTTTATTTTCTTCCTGGTTTTATTGTTTGGATATTTCCAGCTATGATACTATAAAATATACTAGTATAAAGTAGTATAAAAAAAGTACTTTTAGTGTATACTTGTTTTTACATAAAAAAGTACCGTATTTTTCGGACTATAAGACGCACTTTTTCCCCCCATATGTTGGGGGAAAGTGGGGGGTGCGTCTTATAGTCTGAATGTAGGGCATAGCTGAGGGGAATGAGGGTGCTGCAGTGGAGCGGGTCATCGGCAGCTCAAGCAGGCTATAGCAGCACCTGCCGTGACCACGTGGGCCCGCTCTTTTCATATGCACGCCCATCATCTCTTAGCGCTGAAGCCGGCGCTGACAGATGGGTGGGACGATGGGCGGGAGGTGCAGACATAGTAAACAGCCGGCTCGCGTGATCATCCCTGGCAACTACAGCCTGGAGTGATCATGTGCGGCTTTATTCACTGCCCCCCGAGCATCATCATCAGTGTGGGGGGTCAGTGAATAAGTATGGTATACTCACAGTTCCCTGCAGCATCGCAATGTCCTCCTGTCTGCTGGCCAGTTGATCTGTGTAAGGGACGGTGAGCACAGGGATGACGTCATCACTGTGCGCTCGCTCCACACACAGCAGTGGCCGCAGACAGGAAGACATCGCGATGCTGCAGGGAAGTGACCGGCTCCACACAGGTCAGCGGCGCTGCTGCTGACACAGAGAGGAAGATGATCGATGCTGCTGGGAGTTAGGAAAGGTGAGTATAAAAGTTTAGTTTTTTTCTCTGCCATAGAATAGAGGCCATATAGCACGATGGGGTATATAGCAGGATTAGGGCATATACCAGGATGGGGGTATTATGAGCAGGATGGGGGTATATATCAGGATGGGGGCATATAGCAGGATGGGGTATATGAGCAGGATAGGGGTATATAGCAGGATGGGGGTATATAGCAGGATGGGGGTATATAGCAGGATGGGGGTACATAGCAGGATGGGTTATATAGCAGGATAGGGGTATTTATCACGATGGTGGTATATAACAGGATGGGGACTATACCAGGATGGAGGTATTTATCAGGATGGGGGTATTTATCAGGATGAGGGACATATATACAAGGATGGGGATCATATACAAGGCAGAAGGATCATTACCAGGATGGGGTACTTTTGTAGAGAATTTGGGGACATTACCCCCATAACAGTGTCAGCAGCAGATCCTCGCCCCATAACAGTGTGCCATGACCACATTTTTTGCTTAAAATTTTATTTTCCTATTTTCCTCCTCTAAAACCAAGGTGCGTCTTATGGTCCGGTGCGTCTTATAGTCTGAAAAATACGGTATTTATTGTCCAAACATTTTTTTGTGATATTTTACCTTTTTTATTTTGTTTTTGTTTTTACATTTTTGCAGAGCAAATTTTTTCATAATGTTTCCTTTACTATTTTACTTAGTCCCTCTATGACAATTGAACATTTTATGGTATGATTGCTGTACTAGACCTGCAGGTATATCTTTTGTCATTATTACACTGACAGAAGGCCAGTTAGACCCTGCCTATGGGTATGGTTACATTTGTGTATGACTGGTGCGAGTCTTGCATCGGCATCACCCGGTCTGGCTGCACACTCTCCTGACAGGAGCAGGTAGGCTGTATGTATTTGTATGCAGCTCATGTCAGGAGAGTGTGCGGCCGTGCCAGGTGATACCAAAGCAAGACTCGCACGAGTCATACGCAAGTGGAACCATACCGGTCAGGCACAAAGGTCATTATTAGACTTCTGTCTGCCATGACAATCATCAGCAACCCACGATCGTGTTGCAAGGGTCAATGGGGTTACAAAGGGGGTTCCTGTCTTTCACAATCTCTTTAATGCTGATGTTGTTATTTACTGCAGCTTCTAGAGGGTTAGTGAGGGATGAAGATTACACTGGCCCTGACTGTTAGGGGTACTTTGCACGGTGCGACATCGCTAGCATCGGCTAGCGATGCCGAGCGCGATAGTACCCGCTCCCGTTGCACATGCGATATCTTGTGATACCTGCCGTAGTGAACATTATCGATGCAACGATGCAAAATCGCTCATCGGTGTCACATGCAACGGCATCGCTAATGCGGCTGGATGTGCGTCACCAATTCTGTGACCCCAACGAGTTCGCATTAGCGATGTCGTAGCGTGTAAAGCCCCCTTAAGGGGTACTTTGCACACTACGACATCGCAAGCCGATGCTTGCGATGCCGAGTGTGATAGTCCCCGCCCCCGTCGCAGCAGCGATATCTTGTGATTGCTGCCGTAGCGAACATTATCGCTACGGCAGCTTCACACTCACTTACCTGCCCTGCGGCGTCACTCTGGCCGGCAACCCGCCTCCTTCCTAAGGGGGCGGGTCATGCGGCGTCACAGTGATGTCACACGGCAGGCGGCCAATAGAAGCGGAGGGGTAGAGATGAGCAGGATGTAAACATCCCGCCCACCTCCTTCTTTCCGCATAGCTGGTGGAGGCAGGTAAGGAGATGTTCCTCGCGCCTGCGGCTTCACACACAGCGATGTGTGCTGCCACAGGAACAACGAAGAACATCGTATCTCCTATTGGTGCGACATTATGAAAATGACCGACGCTACACAGATAACCGATTTTCAACGCTTTTGCGATCGTTTATCGGCGCATCTAGACTTTATAGGTTGCAACGTCGTTACTGGCACCGGATGTGCGTCACTTTCGATTTGACCCCGACGATATCGCAGTAGCGATGTCGCAGCGTGCAAAGTACCCCTTACTGCAGGAGCTTGTCTGCCAGTTAAGCTAAGCTCTGGTGATCGCGCCATGGATATCTCCCACACAATCATCTAAATGTATGATTACATCCATTTGAGGGAACAACTTATTATATAGGACATTACAATATGTCTAATGTTGGTGAAGGATTAAAGAAGGTATCTTCACATCAATAATGAATTCATATTACTTTTTTTATTTGTATAAAAAGAAATCTCAATACAAAATATTAAATTGATTTAATGATTTGGAAAAAAGTTAAGTTCATCATCATATCAAATCGTTCATATTTAATACTATGTGTTATATGTTTTGCTGCTAACATTAAATACAAATTTCATATAAAGTCATGGACAACACAACAATGATTAAATTATGGTTTTATTTACCTCTAGATAGATGAACAGAAACATTAAGGTTTTTTGACACTCACCAGACCATTGGACGGATGCTGGTTATTTAGTCTGTGAATAAATCAGACCCAGACTGGGTGAGCTCATACTTTAATTGAAGTTGTTTGTAGCGTTTAATGGATCCAAATAACTGATGCATTAAAATAGTTACATACTCTTGGTCGCACGGATAAGCTACCATATGTTGGTATAGTATATTTAGAAAAATATACTATATAATAAGATATAAGAATCAAAAGATCAATATATTTATTCAATGGCCTTGCTTGAAACCCATTTTAAGCTTCCCAATAGAGCATTTTTTTCTTACAATTTCTAATTGAAGATCTTAAAAGTATGTCTGTCAGGTACTTCACTGATTTAATGGTAGCATAACTTATGTATCCATACTGTAATGATTCAACATTACCATTTCAACAAATTGCAGCAAGCCTAATTTTATATTCTTTAAAATAATCATATCTAAAAAAAAACAAAAAAACGAAAATCTGCCTTAAAATAAACAATTTATATAATTTAAATTCCATATCTACGCCAAAAATGTAAATAAAAATATGTTGTATAAATATATTAATTTAAATAACATTTACACAAAACAATATTATTTATTTCATACAAAGCACAAAATAACCCGTGCATATTTTATATTATCAAATAAGTAAGAATGGAATTAATTTTTGCAGTTATATTATGACAATAACAGTATTACAATAATAGCTGATGGGTACAGCTCACCTCCTCCTCCTCCATGCACAAGGCTTAGAGTGGTCTTAGAACTCTCTCCCACAGATGTCAATGAGTCATCTAAAATTTACTGGTTCTCTGGTCAAATATGGCTACAGTAAATCAAATCTCTGAATCTTTTTGATGCTCTCCTGTGGTTGCACTTGCCTCATAGGTAACAAATTTTGTAATTTTAACTGTTCATCAAAACATATTCAATATACAGTTACATAATCAATATGGGCTTAAAATGCATACTCTAAGCTTCAATTTGAGGGTATTTGCATCCTAATTGGAGTAAAGGCCCAGTCACACACAACGACTTACCAGCGATCCTGAAAACGATGCGACCTGATAGGGATCGCAGGTAAGTCGCTGGGAGGTCGCAGGTGAGATGTCACACAGTCAGATCTTACCAGCGATGCAGGAACAATACAGGTCACAGTAGCGACCTATATAACGATCTCAGCAGTCACTGGGACTCTGTCACACAGTGTCAAACACAGTGATGGGTCCTGCCCAGCAGGACATCGCCTTTGAAGAAAATGGCCTGGACCATTCTGCAACGACTAGAGATCTCACAGAAGGGGCCTGATCGCTGGTAGATGTCACACATAACAAGTTCGCTAACGGGATCGCTACTGCGTCACGAAAACCTTGACTCAGCTGCGATCTCGCTAGCGATCTCGTTATGTGTGACGGTACCTTAAGGATTTAGGAATTACAGTTCTTTAATATGTAGCTGCCTCTTTTCAAGGGTCCAAAAGCAATTGGACAATTATCTCAAAAGGTCTTTAATGGGCTGAATTGGCTATTTCCTCATTAATCCATCATCATTTATACAGATAAAAGGTCTGGAGCTGATTCTATCTGTGGGATTTGTATTTTGAAGCTGTTGTTGTGAACCCACAACATGCAGTCAAACGAGCTCTCAGTGGAAGAGAATAGTGGAAGAGAATAGCAGATATGTTAGGTGTGGTCTATTTAACGATTTGGTACATTCTGCAAAAAAGAGCAGACAAGTGAGCTTGGAAACTTAAAAAGGCATGGATGTCTAGTATAGACAACAGTGATTGATTACTGTAAATTCCTTTCTATGGTGAAGAAAACCCTTTACAACATCCAAGGAAAAAGCACTTTCCAGAAAGCTGGTGTTCAGTATCTACAGTAAGTCTATCATAAAGTCTTCATGACAGAAAATACAGAGTGTTCACCAGAAGGTACAAACCATTAATCAGCCTTAAAATAGAAGGGCTAATTTGACGTTACAAAAAAAAATCTAAGGAAGCTAGCCCAGTTCTGGAAACGCATTCCTTGGACAGACGAAACTATTATCAATCGGTACCAGATTTATGGGAAGAAGAAAGTATGAAGGAGGCTTGTAATGGCTCATGATCCAAAGCACACCACATTCTCTGTAAAACATGGTGGAGGCAGTGTGATAGCCAGGCATGCAAGGCTCCAAATGGAACTGGGTCACTTTTGATTATTGATGATGTGACTGAAGACAGAAGCAGTCATATGAATTTGGAAGTGTACAAGGCTATACTTTTTTTTTTATCAGATTCAACCAAATTCAGCATGGTTGATTAGATGGTACTTCACAGTTCAGATAGGCAATGAACCAAAACAAACTGCAAAAGCAATCCAGATGTTTCTTAAGTCAAATCATTGGAATATTCTGAAATTGCTGAGTCAATCACCAAACCTTGATCCCATCAAGCAAGCATTTCTCATGCTTAAGATAAATCTTAGGGCAGAAAGACCCACAAACAAGTAACAACTGAAGTCAGCTGAAGCAAAGGCCTGGCAAAGAATCACATAATAATGGTGTAATTCATAAACATATCATGGCATATTTTTGCTCAACCCCTGTAATTAAACCTGAAAGTCTGCACTTCTATTGTATCTCAGTTTCATTTTTAATATAAAACAGTGGCATGCAGAGCCCAAATCACGAAGATTCAGTCACTGTCCAAATACTTCTCGACCTTACTGTATGTGAATCAGAATTCACATTTTATATTCGGCATATAATTTTTTCATTAGCTGAATAGGGAGAGTTTAACATGGCTTTGTTGCTTTTCACAGTGTCAAAAATATGTATTTTTTATTTTTTTTTGCGATCTGTTTTGTGCTAAATTTTACACCGCTATCACTACTTTGAAAATGCGGTGGTAATGTGGTTGAATATGCTAATAGGTCTAAACCAGATTTATGTTAAAAAATATTGCTATCCTCACTCTGGTAG